>NW_028262365.1:0-1263567 GCF_047370975.1 Nipponia nippon | reverse complement strand
TTTCTTTCATGTGATGTTATTGTATTTGATTTTATTAAATTTTCTTTGGGTTTAATTTTTATTATTTTATTTTATGTTGGTTAATCTTACTTTACTTTACCTTGCTTTATGCGTTTTTATTTTATTTTGTTGTTTTCTTTTCCTATTACTTCATTTTACCTGATTTTATCTGAGGCTATTTTGCTGAATCTCTTTCAGAGCCGATGCTCACAAGCATTAACACAATGCGCCTGTGTAGCCAGGAGCAGGCTGATGTGTTCTTCAGTGTAGTTGGAAAAATCCTGCCCTGCAGTGTGGCAAAGGAAAGCCGCAGAAAGGAGCAGCAGGAATAGGGGCCAAGCAGTCCCTCGTTTCTCAACAGTGCAGAAGAACTTGAAGAAGGAGGATGGGTCCCGACCACCCCCAGCAAGGTAGAAGAAGAAGAGGGGTGTGGTGCCCTGGGGTATTTTCACAAGTAGGACACGTGTCGATGACAAGCACAGCTTTTGCCTTCCAAAACTTGCTCCGCTGTGCTTCTTGGCCAGGGAGGCAGGAAAAGCGCTCTCCTGCTTGGATCGCATGCAGGGAGAGCTGAAAAGCGGCAGCTGCGGAGGGCGCAGCAAGCCTGGAGCCCTTCCAAGCACAGGCTGTTTTGCACAAGCAAGAACACCTCGGGAAACGGAGCCAAGGCAAGAGCAGAGCTCGCTCCTGCTCCAAACCTGCAATGGGCAAAAGAGCCAGGGAGCGCCAGGGCACGAGCGGCGCCTCGGAGGTGCAAGAGCAGCAGGCAAGAGCTGAGCCCAAAGGGCCCAGAGGAGCCCTGACAAGGGGCTGCGCTCAATGCTGTTAGAGAGGAGAAGCAGCAACCCCCGGGGGCCACCCTGGGCGTCCGCCCTGCGAGTCTAGAAAGCGTCCCCCCCCGCATGCGGGGCACAAGGGCCACCTTCGTGGAGCAGGAGCAGCAGGCACCTAGCCAAAATGGCCCAAAGGAGCCCTGGCAAGGGGCCGTGCTCAGTGCTGCAGAGGAAGGCAAAAAACCCCCGAGGACACTTGCTAGCCCAGCGTGGGGGAAAAAAAGCCTTCCGGCCCCCAGCTGCAGGGCACGAGAGGCCATCTTCGTGGTGCATGAGCAGCAGGCAGTAACCCAGCCAAAAGGGACCAGAGGAGCCCTGGCAAGTGCTCATGCTCAATGCTGCAGAGGAAGGCAAAAAACCCCCGGGGACCAGTGCCAGTCTGCCCCGGGGGAAAATTCCTTCCGGACCCCAGCGCCGCCGGCGACCGGCTATTCCCTGAGCACGTGAGCAAGACCTGCCTCCTCGGCCCACAGGCTGCTCACGCCTCCCAGGAGATGCTCAAGCCCGATTCTCCCTCCACCTGCTGCCACCTCAGGGCCTTCCCAGAGGGGCAAAACGCCCGCGGCCTGATCCATCGGGGGGGCAACGATCCTTCCTGCGCCTGGCAAGGCACCAGTGGCTGCTCCAAAGCACCGGGACCCCCGCCAACATCTCTGCATCCCATTCCTCACGGCTGCTGCCACTGGCTCCGCAGGGGATGAGGACGGCGAGCTCTGCAGTGCTCTTCAAGAAGGCATTCCCTTGCTCTTGCCACTGCTAGCCAGCTGAAAAGGCCAGCCAGCCTCGGGAACCTCCACGTGTTGGTGGTTCTTCTCGTCTCCTGCAGCCTCGGCCAGCCTCCTCCGGCCTTCCTCCCTCCGCCCTCGCCAAGTAATTCCACCGCCTCCTCAAGGACTTCCTCTCGCACTTCGTCTTCGGGCTGCCCCCAGGCCAGCTATGGCAGCGGGCCGCGGGAGCGTGCTCCCTTTTATACTGTCCCGGGGCATGGTGACTGCTGCGTTGCCGGGTGGTGGCACTGTGACACGGGGGGGACGGGGCCCCCCTGCGCAGCCCCGCCCGCCGGCCCTCCGCCCAGCATCCTTCCCAGGAAGGCCTTTGGGCTGCTGGCCCCGAGGCAGTCCCTGGGCCCAGGAGGCTCAGGGGGCTGTCCCTGCCCTTGCTGGCCATGCACCGGGCACAGCTGCTGGGCGTCCCGCTAAATACAGCTGGACATTCAGACTGCGTCGTGAAGGCTCTTTGTACCATAGCCATTCATTTGGTTGTGGGGATGCCAGAGGTGAAAGCAAGGCTTTGGGTTCCCTCTGCGTGAACTGTGCAGAGCCGTAGAGCACGTGCAGGATGGCCTCACCGCTCCTGACCGATGCACCAAGGGACATTTGCTACTCCCCTGCTTATGGTGAGGTCTTCTTCTGGGAAAGAAGTCCCAAATTGTTTTCTCTTCTTGACCCTCTTTTTCCTTGCACTCAAGAGCTTTTCTCCTCCTTTGGCCTTCACCCTCAAGACCTTTCCTGAAAGTGACGGCAGCCCTCTCAGCCTTTGTCTTGCTCCTGCTAGTCGTCTTCACCTCAGCTAGAGAGTCCTGAAGGATCCCTGGAGGTCCCTGCCAACTCAACCCTTCTCTTCTCTTCTCTTCTCTTCTCTTCTCTTCTCTTCTCTTCTCTTCTCTTCTCTTCTCTTCTCTTCTCTTCTCTTCTCTTCTCTTCTCTTCTCTTCTCTTCTCTTCTCTTCTCTTCTCTTCTCTTCTCTTCTCTTCTCTTCTCTTCTCTTCTCTTCTCTTCTCTTCTCTTCTCTTCTCTTCTCTTCTCTTCTCTTCTCTCTCTCTCTCTCTTCTCTTCTCTTCTCTTCTCTTCTCTTCTCTCTCTTCTTCTCTCTCTCTCTCTCTGCTCTCTCTCTGTCTCTCCTCTCTCTCTCTCTCTTCTCTTCTCTTCTCTTCTCTTCTCCTCTCTCTCCTCTCTCTTCTCTTCTCTTCTCCTCTTCTCTTCTCTTCTCTTCTCCTCTTCTCTTCCTCTTCTCTTCTCTTCTCTTCTCTTCTCTTCTCTTCCTTCTCTTCCTTCCTTCCTTCCTTCCTTCCTTCCCTTCCCTTCCCTTCCTTCCCTTCCCTTCCCTTCCTTCCTTCCCTTCCCTTCCCTTCCCTTCCCTTCCCTTCCCTTCCCTTCCTTCCCTTCCCTTCCCTTCCCTGCACTCACGATGAGGCGCATAGCAAGGAGACCACTCTTTGCCTGAAATGCCAGGGGGTTTACAGCTCCAGAAACACTTTTGAGGACACAAATCAAAAGGGATACAAGTAGACACAGGATTTTATTTTAGCTTACTTGATTTTACTTTATTTTATTTTCTGTCTTCTTATGTTGGTTTATGTTATTTTAGTTTAGTTTCTTTCATGTGATGTTATTGTATTTGATTTTATTAAATTTTCTTTGGGTTTAATTTTTATTATTTTATTTTATGTTGGTTAATCTTACTTTACTTTACCTTGCTTTATGCGTTTTTATTTTATTTTGTTGTTTTCTTTTCCTATTACTTCATTTTACCTGATTTTATCTGAGGCTATTTTGCTGAATCTCTTTCAGAGCCGATGCTCACAAGCATTAACACAATGCGCCTGTGTAGCCAGGAGCAGGCTGATGTGTTCTTCAGTGTAGTTGGAAAAATCCTGCCCTGCAGTGTGGCAAAGGAAAGCCGCAGAAAGGAGCAGCAGGAATAGGGGCCAAGCAGTCCCTCGTTTCTCAACAGTGCAGAAGAACTTGAAGAAGGAGGATGGGTCCCGACCACCCCCAGCAAGGTAGAAGAAGAAGAGGGGTGTGGTGCCCTGGGGTATTTTCACAAGTAGGACACGTGTCGATGACAAGCACAGCTTTTGCCTTCCAAAACTTGCTCCGCTGTGCTTCTTGGCCAGGGAGGCAGGAAAAGCGCTCTCCTGCTTGGATCGCATGCAGGGAGAGCTGAAAAGCGGCAGCTGCGGAGGGCGCAGCAAGCCTGGAGCCCTTCCAAGCACAGGCTGTTTTGCACAAGCAAGAACACCTCGGGAAACGGAGCCAAGGCAAGAGCAGAGCTCGCTCCTGCTCCAAACCTGCAATGGGCAAAAGAGCCAGGGAGCGCCAGGGCACGAGCGGCGCCTCGGAGGTGCAAGAGCAGCAGGCAAGAGCTGAGCCCAAAGGGCCCAGAGGAGCCCTGACAAGGGGCTGCGCTCAATGCTGTTAGAGAGGAGAAGCAGCAACCCCCCGGGGGCCACCCTGGGCGTCCGCCCTGGGAGTCTAGAAAGCGTCCCCATCCCGCATGCGGGGCACAAGGGCCACCTTCGTGGAGCAGGAGCAGCAGGCACCTAGCCAAAATGGCCCAAAGGAGCCCTGGCAAGGGGCCGTGCTCAGTGCTGCAGAGGAAGGCAAAAAACCCCCGAGGACACTTGCTAGCCCAGCGAGGGGGGAAAGAAGCCTTTCTGCCCCCAGCTGCAGGGCACGAGAGGCCATCTTCGTGGTGCATGAGCAGCAGGCAGTAACCCAGCCAAAAGGGACCAGAGGAGCCCTGGCAAGTGCTCATGCTCAATGCTGCAGAGGAAGGCAAAAAACCCCCGGGGACCAGTGCCAGTCTGCCCCGGGGGAAAATTCCTTCCGGACCCCAGCGCCGCCGGCGACCGGCTATTCCCTGAGCACGTGAGCAAGACCTGCCTCCTCGGCCCACAGGCTGCTCACGCCTCCCAGGAGATGCTCAAGCCCGATTCTCCCTCCACCTGCTGCCACCTCAGGGCCTTCCCAGAGGGGCAAAACGCCCGCGGCCTGATCCATCAGGGGGGCAACGATCCTTCCTGCGCCTGGCAAGGCACCAGTGGCTGCTCCAAAGCACCGGGACCCCCGCCAACATCTCTGCATCCCATTCCTCACGGCTGCTGCCACTGGCTCCGCAGGGGATGAGGACGGCGAGCTCTGCAGTGCTCTTCAAGAAGGCATTCCCTTGCTCTTGCCACTGCTAGCCAGCTGAAAAGGCCAGCCAGCCTCGGGAACCTCCACGTGTTGGTGGTTCTTCTCGTCTCCTGCAGCCTCGGCCAGCCTCCTCCGGCCTTCCTCCCTCCGCCCTCGCCAAGTAATTCCACCGCCTCCTCAAGGACTTCCTCTCGCACTTCGTCTTCGGGCTGCCCCCAGGCCAGCTATGGCAGCGGGCCGCGGGAGCGTGCTCCCTTTTATACTGTCCCGGGGCATGGTGACTGCTGCGTTGCCGGGTGGTGGCACTGTGACACGGGGGGGACGGGGCCCCCCCTGCGCAGCCCCGCCCGCCGGCCCTCCGCCCAGCATCCTTCCCAGGAAGGCCTTTGGGCTGCTGGCCCCGAGGCAGTCCCTGGGCCCAGGAGGCTCAGGGGGCTGTCCCTGCCCTTGCTGGCCATGCACCGGGCACAGCTGCTGGGCGTCCCGCTAAATACAGCTGGACATTCAGACTGCGTCGTGAAGGCTCTTTGTACCATAGCCATTCATTTGGTTGTGGGGATGCCAGAGGTGAAAGCAAGGCTTTGGGTTCCCTCTGCGTGAACTGTGCAGAGCCGTAGAGCACGTGCAGGATGGCCTCACCGCTCCTGACCGATGCACCAAGGGACATTTGCTACTCCCCTGCTTATGGTGAGGTCTTCTTCTGGGAAAGAAGTCCCAAATTGTTTTCTCTTCTTGACCCTCTTTTTCCTTGCACTCAAGAGCTTTTCTCCTCCTTTGGCCTTCACCCTCAAGACCTTTCCTGAAAGTGACGGCAGCCCTCTCAGCCTTTGTCTTGCTCCTGCTAGTCGTCTTCACCTCAGCTAGAGAGTCCTGAAGGATCCCTGGAGGTCCCTGCCAACTCAACCCTTCTCTTCTCTTCTCTTCTCTTCTCTTCTCTTCTCTTCTCTTCTCCTCTTCTTCTCTTCTCTTCTCTTCTCTTCTCTTCTCTTCTCTTCTCTTCTTCTTCTCTTCTCTTCTCTTCTCTTCTCTTCTCTTCTCTTCTCTTCTCTTCTCTTCTCTTCTCTCTCTTCTCTCTCTCTTCTCTTCTCTTCTCTCTCTCCCTTCCCTTCTCTCTTCCTTCCTCTCCTTCCTCTCCTCTCTCCTCTCCTCTCCTCTCCTCTCCTCTCCCTTCCTTCCTCCTTCCTCTCTCTCTCTCTCCTCTCCTCTCCTCTCCTCTCCCTCCTCTCCTCTCCTCTCCTCTCCTTCTCCTCTCCTCTCCTCTCCTCTCCTCTCCTCTCCTCTCCTCTCCTCCCTCTCCTCTCCTCTCCTCTCCTCTCCTCCCTCTCCTCTCCTCTCCTTCCCTCTCCCTTCCCTCTCCTCTTCCCTTCCCTTCCTTCCCTTCCCTTCCCTTCCCTTCCCTTCCCTTCCCTTCCCTTCCCTTCCCTTCCCTTCCCTTCCCTTCCCTTCCTTCCCTTCCCTTCCTTCCCTTCCTTCCTTCCTTCCCTTCCTTCCCTTCCCTTCCCTTCCCTTCCCTTCCCTTCCCTTCCCTTCCCTGCACTCACGATGAGGCGCATAGCAAGGAGACCACTCTTTGCCTGAAATGCCAGGGGGTTTACAGCTCCAGAAACACTTTTGAGGACACAAATCAAAAGGGATACAAGTAGACACAGGATTTTATTTTAGCTTACTTGATTTTACTTTATTTTATTTTCTGTCTTCTTATGTTGGTTTATGTTATTTTAGTTTAGTTTCTTTCATGTGATGTTATTGTATTTGATTTTATTAAATTTTCTTTGGGTTTAATTTTTATTATTTTATTTTATGTTGGTTAATCTTACTTTACTTTACCTTGCTTTATGCGTTTTTATTTTATTTTGTTGTTTTCTTTTCCTATTACTTCATTTTACCTGATTTTATCTGAGGCTATTTTGCTGAATCTCTTTCAGAGCCGATGCTCACAAGCATTAACACAATGCGCCTGTGTAGCCAGGAGCAGGCTGATGTGTTCTTCAGTGTAGTTGGAAAAATCCTGCCCTGCAGTGTGGCAAAGGAAAGCCGCAGAAAGGAGCAGCAGGAATAGGGGCCAAGCAGTCCCTCGTTTCTCAACAGTGCAGAAGAACTTGAAGAAGGAGGATGGGTCCCGACCACCCCCAGCAAGGTAGAAGAAGAAGAGGGGTGTGGTGCCCTGGGGTATTTTCACAAGTAGGACACGTGTCGATGACAAGCACAGCTTTTGCCTTCCAAAACTTGCTCCGCTGTGCTTCTTGGCCAGGGAGGCAGGAAAAGCGCTCTCCTGCTTGGATCGCATGCAGGGAGAGCTGAAAAGCGGCAGCTGCGGAGGGCGCAGCAAGCCTGGAGCCCTTCCAAGCACAGGCTGTTTTGCACAAGCAAGAACACCTCGGGAAACGGAGCCAAGGCAAGAGCAGAGCTCGCTCCTGCTCCAAACCTGCAATGGGCAAAAGAGCCAGGGAGCGCCAGGGCACGAGCGGCGCCTCGGAGGTGCAAGAGCAGCAGGCAAGAGCTGAGCCCAAAGGGCCCAGAGGAGCCCTGACAAGGGGCTGCGCTCAATGCTGTTAGAGAGGAGAAGCAGCAACCCCCGGGGGCCACCCTGGGCGTCCGCCCTGCGAGTCTAGAAAGCGTCCCCCCCGCATGCGGGGCACAAGGGCCACCTTCGTGGAGCAGGAGCAGCAGGCACCTAGCCAAAATGGCCCAAAGGAGCCCTGGCAAGGGGCCGTGCTCAGTGCTGCAGAGGAAGGCAAAAAACCCCCGAGGACACTTGCTAGCCCAGCGTGGGGAAAAAAGCCTTCCTCCCCCCAGCTGCAGGGCACGAGAGGCCATCTTCGTGGTGCATGAGCAGCAGGCAGTAACCCAGCCAAAAGGGACCAGAGGAGCCCTGGCAAGTGCTCATGCTCAATGCTGCAGAGGAAGGCAAAAAACCCCC
This sequence comes from Nipponia nippon, assembly GCF_047370975.1. Lineage (NCBI taxonomy): Eukaryota > Metazoa > Chordata > Aves > Pelecaniformes > Threskiornithidae > Nipponia > Nipponia nippon. The sequence continues at coordinate 1,255,897 of NW_028262365.1, read as the reverse complement.
GGGGACCAGTGCCAGTCTGCCCCGGGGGAAAATTCCTTCCGGACCCCAGCGCCGCCGGCGACCGGCTATTCCCTGAGCACGTGAGCAAGACCTGCCTCCTCGGCCCACAGGCTGCTCACGCCTCCCAGGAGATGCTCAAGCCCGATTCTCCCTCCACCTGCTGCCACCTCAGGGCCTTCCCAGAGGGGCAAAACGCCCGCGGCCTGATCCATCGGGGGGCAACGATCCTTCCTGCGCCTGGCAAGGCACCAGTGGCTGCTCCAAAGCACCGGGACCCCCGCCAACATCTCTGCATCCCATTCCTCACGGCTGCTGCCACTGGCTCCGCAGGGGATGAGGACGGCGAGCTCTGCAGTGCTCTTCAAGAAGGCATTCCCTTGCTCTTGCCACTGCTAGCCAGCTGAAAAGGCCAGCCAGCCTCGGGAACCTCCACGTGTTGGTGGTTCTTCTCGTCTCCTGCAGCCTCGGCCAGCCTCCTCCGGCCTTCCTCCCTCCGCCCTCGCCAAGTAATTCCACCGCCTCCTCAAGGACTTCCTCTCGCACTTCGTCTTCGGGCTGCCCCCAGGCCAGCTATGGCAGCGGGCCGCGGGAGCGTGCTCCCTTTTATACTGTCCCGGGGCATGGTGACTGCTGCGTTGCCGGGTGGTGGCACTGTGACACGGGGGGGACGGGGCCCCCCCTGCGCAGCCCCGCCCGCCGGCCCTCCGCCCAGCATCCTTCCCAGGAAGGCCTTTGGGCTGCTGGCCCCGAGGCAGTCCCTGGGCCCAGGAGGCTCAGGGGGCTGTCCCTGCCCTTGCTGGCCATGCACCGGGCACAGCTGCTGGGCGTCCCGCTAAATACAGCTGGACATTCAGACTGCGTCGTGAAGGCTCTTTGTACCATAGCCATTCATTTGGTTGTGGGGATGCCAGAGGTGAAAGCAAGGCTTTGGGTTCCCTCTGCGTGAACTGTGCAGAGCCGTAGAGCACGTGCAGGATGGCCTCACCGCTCCTGACCGATGCACCAAGGGACATTTGCTACTCCCCTGCTTATGGTGAGGTCTTCTTCTGGGAAAGAAGTCCCAAATTGTTTTCTCTTCTTGACCCTCTTTTTCCTTGCACTCAAGAGCTTTTCTCCTCCTTTGGCCTTCACCCTCAAGACCTTTCCTGAAAGTGACGGCAGCCCTCTCAGCCTTTGTCTTGCTCCTGCTAGTCGTCTTCACCTCAGCTAGAGAGTCCTGAAGGATCCCTGGAGGTCCCTGCCAACTCAACCCTTCTCTTCTCTTCTCTTCTTCTCTTCCCTTCCCTTCCCTTCCCTTCCCTTCCCTTCCCTTCCCTTCCCTTCCCTTCCCTTCCCTTCCCTTCCCTTCCCTTCCCTTCCCTTCCCTTCCCTTCCCTTCCCTTCCCTTCCCTTCCCTTCCCTTCCCTTCCCTTCCCTTCCCTTCCCTTCCCTTCCCTTCCCTTCCCTTCCCTTCCCTGCACTCACGATGAGGCGCATAGCAAGGAGACCACTCTTTGCCTGAAATGCCAGGGGGTTTACAGCTCCAGAAACACTTTTGAGGACACAAATCAAAAGGGATACAAGTAGACACAGGATTTTATTTTAGCTTACTTGATTTTACTTTATTTTATTTTCTGTCTTCTTATGTTGGTTTATGTTATTTTAGTTTAGTTTCTTTCATGTGATGTTATTGTATTTGATTTTATTAAATTTTCTTTGGGTTTAATTTTTATTATTTTATTTTATGTTGGTTAATCTTACTTTACTTTACCTTGCTTTATGCGTTTTTATTTTATTTTGTTGTTTTCTTTTCCTATTACTTCATTTTACCTGATTTTATCTGAGGCTATTTTGCTGAATCTCTTTCAGAGCCGATGCTCACAAGCATTAACACAATGCGCCTGTGTAGCCAGGAGCAGGCTGATGTGTTCTTCAGTGTAGTTGGAAAAATCCTGCCCTGCAGTGTGGCAAAGGAAAGCCGCAGAAAGGAGCAGCAGGAATAGGGGCCAAGCAGTCCCTCGTTTCTCAACAGTGCAGAAGAACTTGAAGAAGGAGGATGGGTCCCGACCACCCCCAGCAAGGTAGAAGAAGAAGAGGGGTGTGGTGCCCTGGGGTATTTTCACAAGTAGGACACGTGTCGATGACAAGCACAGCTTTTGCCTTCCAAAACTTGCTCCGCTGTGCTTCTTGGCCAGGGAGGCAGGAAAAGCGCTCTCCTGCTTGGATCGCATGCAGGGAGAGCTGAAAAGCGGCAGCTGCGGAGGGCGCAGCAAGCCTGGAGCCCTTCCAAGCACAGGCTGTTTTGCACAAGCAAGAACACCTCGGGAAACGGAGCCAAGGCAAGAGCAGAGCTCGCTCCTGCTCCAAACCTGCAATGGGCAAAAGAGCCAGGGAGCGCCAGGGCACGAGCGGCGCCTCGGAGGTGCAAGAGCAGCAGGCAAGAGCTGAGCCCAAAGGGCCCAGAGGAGCCCTGACAAGGGGCTGCGCTCAATGCTGTTAGAGAGGAGAAGCAGCAACCCCCGGGGGCCACCCTGGGCGTCCGCCCTGCGAGTCTAGAAAGCGTCCCCCCCGCATGCGGGGCACAAGGGCCACCTTCGTGGAGCAGGAGCAGCAGGCACCTAGCCAAAATGGCCCAAAGGAGCCCTGGCAAGGGGCCGTGCTCAGTGCTGCAGAGGAAGGCAAAAAACCCCCGAGGACACTTGCTAGCCCAGCGTGGGGGAAAAAAGCCTTCCTCCCCCCAGCTGCAGGGCACGAGAGGCCATCTTCGTGGTGCATGAGCAGCAGGCAGTAACCCAGCCAAAAGGGACCAGAGGAGCCCTGGCAAGTGCTCATGCTCAATGCTGCAGAGGAAGGCAAAAAACCCCCGGGGACCAGTGCCAGTCTGCCCCGGGGGAAAATTCCTTCCGGACCCCAGCGCCGCCGGCGACCGGCTATTCCCTGAGCACGTGAGCAAGACCTGCCTCCTCGGCCCACAGGCTGCTCACGCCTCCCAGGAGATGCTCAAGCCCGATTCTCCCTCCACCTGCTGCCACCTCAGGGCCTTCCCAGAGGGGCAAAACGCCCGCGGCCTGATCCATCGGGGGGCAACGATCCTTCCTGCGCCTGGCAAGGCACCAGTGGCTGCTCCAAAGCACCGGGACCCCCGCCAACATCTCTGCATCCCATTCCTCACGGCTGCTGCCACTGGCTCCGCAGGGGATGAGGACGGCGAGCTCTGCAGTGCTCTTCAAGAAGGCATTCCCTTGCTCTTGCCACTGCTAGCCAGCTGAAAAGGCCAGCCAGCCTCGGGAACCTCCACGTGTTGGTGGTTCTTCTCGTCTCCTGCAGCCTCGGCCAGCCTCCTCCGGCCTTCCTCCCTCCGCCCTCGCCAAGTAATTCCACCGCCTCCTCAAGGACTTCCTCTCGCACTTCGTCTTCGGGCTGCCCCCAGGCCAGCTATGGCAGCGGGCCGCGGGAGCGTGCTCCCTTTTATACTGTCCCGGGGCATGGTGACTGCTGCGTTGCCGGGTGGTGGCACTGTGACACGGGGGGGACGGGGCCCCCCCTGCGCAGCCCCGCCCGCCGGCCCTCCGCCCAGCATCCTTCCCAGGAAGGCCTTTGGGCTGCTGGCCCCGAGGCAGTCCCTGGGCCCAGGAGGCTCAGGGGGCTGTCCCTGCCCTTGCTGGCCATGCACCGGGCACAGCTGCTGGGCGTCCCGCTAAATACAGCTGGACATTCAGACTGCGTCGTGAAGGCTCTTTGTACCATAGCCATTCATTTGGTTGTGGGGATGCCAGAGGTGAAAGCAAGGCTTTGGGTTCCCTCTGCGTGAACTGTGCAGAGCCGTAGAGCACGTGCAGGATGGCCTCACCGCTCCTGACCGATGCACCAAGGGACATTTGCTACTCCCCTGCTTATGGTGAGGTCTTCTTCTGGGAAAGAAGTCCCAAATTGTTTTCTCTTCTTGACCCTCTTTTTCCTTGCACTCAAGAGCTTTTCTCCTCCTTTGGCCTTCACCCTCAAGACCTTTCCTGAAAGTGACGGCAGCCCTCTCAGCCTTTGTCTTGCTCCTGCTAGTCGTCTTCACCTCAGCTAGAGAGTCCTGAAGGATCCCTGGAGGTCCCTGCCAACTCAACCCTTCTCTTCTCTTCTCTTCTCTTCTCTTCTCTTCTCTTCTCTTCTCTTCTCTTCTCTTCTCTTCTCTTCTTTTCTCTTCTCTCTCTCTTCTCTTCTCTTCTCTTCTCTTTCTCTTCTCTTTCTCTTCTCTCTCTCTTCTTCTCTTTCTCTTCTCTTCTCTTCTCTTCTCTTTCTCTTCTCTTCTCTTCTCTTCTCTTCTCTTCTCTTCTCTCTCTCTCTCTCTCTTTCTCTTCTCTTCTCTCTCTTCTCTCCTCTCCTTCTCCTCCCTCTCTTCTCTTCTTCTTCTTCTTCTTCTTCTCTTCCCTCTTCTCTTCCTTCTTCCTTCCTCTCCTTCCTTCCCTTCTCTTCCTCCTCTCCCTTCTCTCTCTCTCTTCTCTTCTCTTCCCTTCCCTTCTCCTTCCCTTCCTCTTCCCTTCCCTTCCCTTCCCTTCCCTTCCTTCCCTTCCCTTCCCTTCCCTTCCCTTCCCTTCCCTTCCCTTCCCTTCCCTTCCCTTCCTTCCTTCCCTCCTTCCTTCCCTGCACTCACGATGAGGCGCATAGCAAGGAGACCACTCTTTGCCTGAAATGCCAGGGGGTTTACAGCTCCAGAAACACTTTTGAGGACACAAATCAAAAGGGATACAAGTAGACACAGGATTTTATTTTAGCTTACTTGATTTTACTTTATTTTATTTTCTGTCTTCTTATGTTGGTTTATGTTATTTTAGTTTAGTTTCTTTCATGTGATGTTATTGTATTTGATTTTATTAAATTTTCTTTGGGTTTAATTTTTATTATTTTATTTTATGTTGGTTAATCTTACTTTACTTTACCTTGCTTTATGCGTTTTTATTTTATTTTGTTGTTTTCTTTTCCTATTACTTCATTTTACCTGATTTTATCTGAGGCTATTTTGCTGAATCTCTTTCAGAGCCGATGCTCACAAGCATTAACACAATGCGCCTGTGTAGCCAGGAGCAGGCTGATGTGTTCTTCAGTGTAGTTGGAAAAATCCTGCCCTGCAGTGTGGCAAAGGAAAGCCGCAGAAAGGAGCAGCAGGAATAGGGGCCAAGCAGTCCCTCGTTTCTCAACAGTGCAGAAGAACTTGAAGAAGGAGGATGGGTCCCGACCACGCCCAGCAAGGTAGAAGAAGAAGAGGGGTGTGGTGCCCTGGGGTATTTTCACAAGTAGGACACGTGTCGATGACAAGCACAGCTTTTGCCTTCCAAAACTTGCTCCGCTGTGCTTCTTGGCCAGGGAGGCAGGAAAAGCGCTCTCCTGCTTGGATCGCATGCAGGGAGAGCTGAAAAGCGGCAGCTGCGGAGGGCGCAGCAAGCCTGGAGCCCTTCCAAGCACAGGCTGTTTTGCACAAGCAAGAACACCTCGGGAAACGGAGCCAAGGCAAGAGCAGAGCTCGCTCCTGCTCCAAACCTGCAATGGGCAAAAGAGCCAGGGAGCGCCAGGGCACGAGCGGCGCCTCGGAGGTGCAAGAGCAGCAGGCAAGAGCTGAGCCCAAAGGGCCCAGAGGAGCCCTGACAAGGGGCTGCGCTCAATGCTGTTAGAGAGGAGAAGCAGCAACCCCCGGGGGCCACCCTGGGCGTCCGCCCTGCGAGTCTAGAAAGCGTCCCCCCCGCATGCGGGGCACAAGGGCCACCTTCGTGGAGCAGGAGCAGCAGGCACCTAGCCAAAATGGCCCAAAGGAGCCCTGGCAAGGGGCCGTGCTCAGTGCTGCAGAGGAAGGCAAAAAACCCCCGAGGACACTTGCTAGCCCAGCGTGGGGGAAAAAAGCGTTCCTCCCCCAGCTGCAGGGCACGAGAGGCCATCTTCGTGGTGCATGAGCAGCAGGCAGTAACCCAGCCAAAAGGGACCAGAGGAGCCCTGGCAAGTGCTCATGCTCAATGCTGCAGAGGAAGGCAAAAAACCCCCGGGGACCAGTGCCAGTCTGCCCCGGGGGAAAATTCCTTCCGGACCCCAGCGCCGCCGGCGACCGGCTATTCCCTGAGCACGTGAGCAAGACCTGCCTCCTCGGCCCACAGGCTGCTCACGCCTCCCAGGAGATGCTCAAGCCCGATTCTCCCTCCACCTGCTGCCACCTCAGGGCCTTCCCAGAGGGGCAAAACGCCCGCGGCCTGATCCATCGGGGGGCAACGATCCTTCCTGCGCCTGGCAAGGCACCAGTGGCTGCTCCAAAGCACCGGGACCCCCGCCAACATCTCTGCATCCCATTCCTCACGGCTGCTGCCACTGGCTCCGCAGGGGATGAGGACGGCGAGCTCTGCAGTGCTCTTCAAGAAGGCATTCCCTTGCTCTTGCCACTGCTAGCCAGCTGAAAAGGCCAGCCAGCCTCGGGAACCTCCACGTGTTGGTGGTTCTTCTCGTCTCCTGCAGCCTCGGCCAGCCTCCTCCGGCCTTCCTCCCTCCGCCCTCGCCAAGTAATTCCACCGCCTCCTCAAGGACTTCCTCTCGCACTTCGTCTTCGGGCTGCCCCCAGGCCAGCTATGGCAGCGGGCCGCGGGAGCGTGCTCCCTTTTATACTGTCCCGGGGCATGGTGACTGCTGCGTTGCCGGGTGGTGGCACTGTGACACGGGGGGACGGGGCCCCCCTGCGCAGCCCCGCCCGCCGGCCCTCCGCCCAGCATCCTTCCCAGGAAGGCCTTTGGGCTGCTGGCCCCGAGGCAGTCCCTGGGCCCAGGAGGCTCAGGGGGCTGTCCCTGCCCTTGCTGGCCATGCACCGGGCACAGCTGCTGGGCGTCCCGCTAAATACAGCTGGACATTCAGACTGCGTCGTGAAGGCTCTTTGTACCATAGCCATTCATTTGGTTGTGGGGATGCCAGAGGTGAAAGCAAGGCTTTGGGTTCCCTCTGCGTGAACTGTGCAGAGCCGTAGAGCACGTGCAGGATGGCCTCACCGCTCCTGACCGATGCACCAAGGGACATTTGCTACTCCCCTGCTTATGGTGAGGTCTTCTTCTGGGAAAGAAGTCCCAAATTGTTTTCTCTTCTTGACCCTCTTTTTCCTTGCACTCAAGAGCTTTTCTCCTCCTTTGGCCTTCACCCTCAAGACCTTTCCTGAAAGTGACGGCAGCCCTCTCAGCCTTTGTCTTGCTCCTGCTAGTCGTCTTCACCTCAGCTAGAGAGTCCTGAAGGATCCCTGGAGGTCCCTGCCAACTCAACCCTTCTCTTCTCTTCTCTCCTCTCCTCTCCTCTCTCTTCTCTCTCTTCTCTTCTCTTCTCTCTCTTCTTCTTCTCTTCTCTTCTCTTCTCTTCTCTCTCTTCTCTTCTTCTTCTCTTCTCTTCTTTCTCTTCTCTTCTTCTCTTCTCTTCTCTTCTCTCTCTTCTCTTCTCTTCTCTCTTCTCTCTCTCTTCTCTTCTCTTCTTCTTCTCTTCTTCTTCTCTTCTCTTCTCTCTTCTCTTCTCTTCCCTTCTTCCTTCTTCCCTTCCCTTCTCTTCTCTTCCCTTCCCTTCCTTCCCTTCCCTTCCCTTCCCTTCCCTTCCCTTCCCTTCCTTCTTCCTTCTCTTCCCTTCCCTTCCCTTCCCTTCTTCTTCCTTCCCTTCCCTTCCCTTCCCTTCCTTCCCTTCCCTTCCCTTCCCTTCCTTCCCTTCCCTTCCCTTCCCTTCCCTTCCCTTCCCTTCCCTTCCCTTCCCTTCCCTGCACTCACGATGAGGCGCATAGCAAGGAGACCACTCTTTGCCTGAAATGCCAGGGGGTTTACAGCTCCAGAAACACTTTTGAGGACACAAATCAAAAGGGATACAAGTAGACACAGGATTTTATTTTAGCTTACTTGATTTTACTTTATTTTATTTTCTGTCTTCTTATGTTGGTTTATGTTATTTTAGTTTAGTTTCTTTCATGTGATGTTATTGTATTTGATTTTATTAAATTTTCTTTGGGTTTAATTTTTATTATTTTATTTTATGTTGGTTAATCTTACTTTACTTTACCTTGCTTTATGCGTTTTTATTTTATTTTGTTGTTTTCTTTTCCTATTACTTCATTTTACCTGATTTTATCTGAGGCTATTTTGCTGAATCTCTTTCAGAGCCGATGCTCACAAGCATTAACACAATGCGCCTGTGTAGCCAGGAGCAGGCTGATGTGTTCTTCAGTGTAGTTGGAAAAATCCTGCCCTGCAGTGTGGCAAAGGAAAGCCGCAGAAAGGAGCAGCAGGAATAGGGGCCAAGCAGTCCCTCGTTTCTCAACAGTGCAGAAGAACTTGAAGAAGGAGGATGGGTCCCGACCACGCCCAGCAAGGTAGAAGAAGAAGAGGGGTGTGGTGCCCTGGGGTATTTTCACAAGTAGGACACGTGTCGATGACAAGCACAGCTTTTGCCTTCCAAAACTTGCTCCGCTGTGCTTCTTGGCCAGGGAGGCAGGAAAAGCGCTCTCCTGCTTGGATCGCATGCAGGGAGAGCTGAAAAGCGGCAGCTGCGGAGGGCGCAGCAAGCCTGGAGCCCTTCCAAGCACAGGCTGTTTTGCACAAGCAAGAACACCTCGGGAAACGGAGCCAAGGCAAGAGCAGAGCTCGCTCCTGCTCCAAACCTGCAATGGGCAAAAGAGCCAGGGAGCGCCAGGGCACGAGCGGCGCCTCGGAGGTGCAAGAGCAGCAGGCAAGAGCTGAGCCCAAAGGGCCCAGAGGAGCCCTGACAAGGGGCTGCGCTCAATGCTGTTAGAGAGGAGAAGCAGCAACCCCCCGGGGGCCACCCTGGGCGTCCGCCCTGCGAGTCTAGAAAGCGTCCCCCCCCCCGCATGCGGGGCACAAGGGCCACCTTCGTGGAGCAGGAGCAGCAGGCACCTAGCCAAAATGGCCCAAAGGAGCCCTGGCAAGGGGCCGTGCTCAGTGCTGCAGAGGAAGGCAAAAAACCCCCGAGGACACTTGCTAGCCCAGCGTGGGGGAAAAAAAGCCTTCCTCCCCCCAGCTGCAGGGCACGAGAGGCCATCTTCGTGGTGCATGAGCAGCAGGCAGTAACCCAGCCAAAAGGGACCAGAGGAGCCCTGGCAAGTGCTCATGCTCAATGCTGCAGAGGAAGGCAAAAAACCCCCGGGGACCAGTGCCAGTCTGCCCCGGGGGAAAATTCCTTCCGGACCCCAGCGCCGCCGGCGACCGGCTATTCCCTGAGCACGTGAGCAAGACCTGCCTCCTCGGCCCACAGGCTGCTCACGCCTCCCAGGAGATGCTCAAGCCCGATTCTCCCTCCACCTGCTGCCACCTCAGGGCCTTCCCAGAGGGGCAAAACGCCCGCGGCCTGATCCATCGGGGGGCAACGATCCTTCCTGCGCCTGGCAAGGCACCAGTGGCTGCTCCAAAGCACCGGGACCCCCGCCAACATCTCTGCATCCCATTCCTCACGGCTGCTGCCACTGGCTCCGCAGGGGATGAGGACGGCGAGCTCTGCAGTGCTCTTCAAGAAGGCATTCCCTTGCTCTTGCCACTGCTAGCCAGCTGAAAAGGCCAGCCAGCCTCGGGAACCTCCACGTGTTGGTGGTTCTTCTCGTCTCCTGCAGCCTCGGCCAGCCTCCTCCGGCCTTCCTCCCTCCGCCCTCGCCAAGTAATTCCACCGCCTCCTCAAGGACTTCCTCTCGCACTTCGTCTTCGGGCTGCCCCCAGGCCAGCTATGGCAGCGGGCCGCGGGAGCGTGCTCCCTTTTATACTGTCCCGGGGCATGGTGACTGCTGCGTTGCCGGGTGGTGGCACTGTGACACGGGGGGACGGGGCCCCCCTGCGCAGCCCCGCCCGCCGGCCCTCCGCCCAGCATCCTTCCCAGGAAGGCCTTTGGGCTGCTGGCCCCGAGGCAGTCCCTGGGCCCAGGAGGCTCAGGGGGCTGTCCCTGCCCTTGCTGGCCATGCACCGGGCACAGCTGCTGGGCGTCCCGCTAAATACAGCTGGACATTCAGACTGCGTCGTGAAGGCTCTTTGTACCATAGCCATTCATTTGGTTGTGGGGATGCCAGAGGTGAAAGCAAGGCTTTGGGTTCCCTCTGCGTGAACTGTGCAGAGCCGTAGAGCACGTGCAGGATGGCCTCACCGCTCCTGACCGATGCACCAAGGGACATTTGCTACTCCCCTGCTTATGGTGAGGTCTTCTTCTGGGAAAGAAGTCCCAAATTGTTTTCTCTTCTTGACCCTCTTTTTCCTTGCACTCAAGAGCTTTTCTCCTCCTTTGGCCTTCACCCTCAAGACCTTTCCTGAAAGTGACGGCAGCCCTCTCAGCCTTTGTCTTGCTCCTGCTAGTCGTCTTCACCTCAGCTAGAGAGTCCTGAAGGATCCCTGGAGGTCCCTGCCAACTCAACCCTTCTCTTCTCTTCTCTTCTTCTCTTCTCTTCTCTTCTCTTCTCTTCTCTTCTCTTCTCTTCTCTTCTCTTCTTCTTCTTCTTCTCTTCTCTTCTCTTCTCTTCTCTTCTCTTCTCTTCTCTTCTCTTCTTCTCTTCTCTTCTCTTCTCTTCTCTCTTCTTCTTCTTCTTCTTCTTCTTCTCTTCTTCTCTTCTCTTCTCTTCTCTTCTTCTTCCTTCTCTCTTCCCTTCCTTCCTTCCCTTCCCTTCCCTTCCCTTCCCTTCCCTTCCCTTCCCTTCCCTTCCCTTCCCTTCCCTTCCCTTCCCTTCCCTTCCCTGCACTCACGATGAGGCGCATAGCAAGGAGACCACTCTTTGCCTGAAATGCCAGGGGGTTTACAGCTCCAGAAACACTTTTGAGGACACAAATCAAAAGGGATACAAGTAGACACAGGATTTTATTTTAGCTTACTTGATTTTACTTTATTTTATTTTCTGTCTTCTTATGTTGGTTTATGTTATTTTAGTTTAGTTTCTTTCATGTGATGTTATTGTATTTGATTTTATTAAATTTTCTTTGGGTTTAATTTTTATTATTTTATTTTATGTTGGTTAATCTTACTTTACTTTACCTTGCTTTATGCGTTTTTATTTTATTTTGTTGTTTTCTTTTCCTATTACTTCATTTTACCTGATTTTATCTGAGGCTATTTTGCTGAATCTCTTTCAGAGCCGATGCTCACAAGCATTAACACAATGCGCCTGTGTAGCCAGGAGCAGGCTGATGTGTTCTTCAGTGTAGTTGGAAAAATCCTGCCCTGCAGTGTGGCAAAGGAAAGCCGCAGAAAGGAGCAGCAGGAATAGGGGCCAAGCAGTCCCTCGTTTCTCAACAGTGCAGAAGAACTTGAAGAAGGAGGATGGGTCCCGACCACCCCCAGCAAGGTAGAAGAAGAAGAGGGGTGTGGTGCCCTGGGGTATTTTCACAAGTAGGACACGTGTCGATGACAAGCACAGCTTTTGCCTTCCAAAACTTGCTCCGCTGTGCTTCTTGGCCAGGGAGGCAGGAAAAGCGCTCTCCTGCTTGGATCGCATGCAGGGAGAGCTGAAAAGCGGCAGCTGCGGAGGGCGCAGCAAGCCTGGAGCCCTTCCAAGCACAGGCTGTTTTGCACAAGCAAGAACACCTCGGGAAACGGAGCCAAGGCAAGAGCAGAGCTCGCTCCTGCTCCAAACCTGCAATGGGCAAAAGAGCCAGGGAGCGCCAGGGCACGAGCGGCGCCTCGGAGGTGCAAGAGCAGCAGGCAAGAGCTGAGCCCAAAGGGCCCAGAGGAGCCCTGACAAGGGGCTGCGCTCAATGCTGTTAGAGAGGAGAAGCAGCAACCCCCGGGGGCCACCCTGGGCGTCCGCCCTGCGAGTCTAGAAAGCGTCCCCCCCGCATGCGGGGCACAAGGGCCACCTTCGTGGAGCAGGAGCAGCAGGCACCTAGCCAAAATGGCCCAAAGGAGCCCTGGCAAGGGGCCGTGCTCAGTGCTGCAGAGGAAGGCAAAAAACCCCCGAGGACACTTGCTAGCCCAGCGTGGGGGAAAAAAGCCTTCCTCCCCCCAGCTGCAGGGCACGAGAGGCCATCTTCGTGGTGCATGAGCAGCAGGCAGTAACCCAGCCAAAAGGGACCAGAGGAGCCCTGGCAAGTGCTCATGCTCAATGCTGCAGAGGAAGGCAAAAAACCCCCGGGGACCAGTGCCAGTCTGCCCCGGGGGAAAATTCCTTCCGGACCCCAGCGCCGCCGGCGACCGGCTATTCCCTGAGCACGTGAGCAAGACCTGCCTCCTCGGCCCACAGGCTGCTCACGCCTCCCAGGAGATGCTCAAGCCCGATTCTCCCTCCACCTGCTGCCACCTCAGGGCCTTCCCAGAGGGGCAAAACGCCCGCGGCCTGATCCATCGGGGGGCAACGATCCTTCCTGCGCCTGGCAAGGCACCAGTGGCTGCTCCAAAGCACCGGGACCCCCGCCAACATCTCTGCATCCCATTCCTCACGGCTGCTGCCACTGGCTCCGCAGGGGATGAGGACGGCGAGCTCTGCAGTGCTCTTCAAGAAGGCATTCCCTTGCTCTTGCCACTGCTAGCCAGCTGAAAAGGCCAGCCAGCCTCGGGAACCTCCACGTGTTGGTGGTTCTTCTCGTCTCCTGCAGCCTCGGCCAGCCTCCTCCGGCCTTCCTCCCTCCGCCCTCGCCAAGTAATTCCACCGCCTCCTCAAGGACTTCCTCTCGCACTTCGTCTTCGGGCTGCCCCCAGGCCAGCTATGGCAGCGGGCCGCGGGAGCGTGCTCCCTTTTATACTGTCCCGGGGCATGGTGACTGCTGCGTTGCCGGGTGGTGGCACTGTGACACGGGGGGACGGGGCCCCCCTGCGCAGCCCCGCCCGCCGGCCCTCCGCCCAGCATCCTTCCCAGGAAGGCCTTTGGGCTGCTGGCCCCGAGGCAGTCCCTGGGCCCAGGAGGCTCAGGGGGCTGTCCCTGCCCTTGCTGGCCATGCACCGGGCACAGCTGCTGGGCGTCCCGCTAAATACAGCTGGACATTCAGACTGCGTCGTGAAGGCTCTTTGTACCATAGCCATTCATTTGGTTGTGGGGATGCCAGAGGTGAAAGCAAGGCTTTGGGTTCCCTCTGCGTGAACTGTGCAGAGCCGTAGAGCACGTGCAGGATGGCCTCACCGCTCCTGACCGATGCACCAAGGGACATTTGCTACTCCCCTGCTTATGGTGAGGTCTTCTTCTGGGAAAGAAGTCCCAAATTGTTTTCTCTTCTTGACCCTCTTTTTCCTTGCACTCAAGAGCTTTTCTCCTCCTTTGGCCTTCACCCTCAAGACCTTTCCTGAAAGTGACGGCAGCCCTCTCAGCCTTTGTCTTGCTCCTGCTAGTCGTCTTCACCTCAGCTAGAGAGTCCTGAAGGATCCCTGGAGGTCCCTGCCAACTCAACCCTTCTCTTCTCTTCTTCTCTTCTCTTCTTCTCTTCTCTTCCCTTCCCTTCTTCTTCTCTTCTTCTCTTCTTCCCTTCCCTTCCCTTCCCTTCCCTTCCCTTCCCTTCCCTTCCCTTCCCTTCCCTTCCCTTCCCTTCCCTTCCCTTCCCTTCCCTTCCCTTCCCTTCCCTTCCCTTCCCTTCCCTTCCCTTCCCTTCCCTTCCCTTCCCTTCCCTTCCCCTCTTCCCTGCACTCACGATGAGGCGCATAGCAAGGAGACCACTCTTTGCCTGAAATGCCAGGGGGTTTACAGCTCCAGAAACACTTTTGAGGACACAAATCAAAAGGGATACAAGTAGACACAGGATTTTATTTTAGCTTACTTGATTTTACTTTATTTTATTTTCTGTCTTCTTATGTTGGTTTATGTTATTTTAGTTTAGTTTCTTTCATGTGATGTTATTGTATTTGATTTTATTAAATTTTCTTTGGGTTTAATTTTTATTATTTTATTTTATGTTGGTTAATCTTACTTTACTTTACCTTGCTTTATGCGTTTTTATTTTATTTTGTTGTTTTCTTTTCCTATTACTTCATTTTACCTGATTTTATCTGAGGCTATTTTGCTGAATCTCTTTCAGAGCCGATGCTCACAAGCATTAACACAATGCGCCTGTGTAGCCAGGAGCAGGCTGATGTGTTCTTCAGTGTAGTTGGAAAAATCCTGCCCTGCAGTGTGGCAAAGGAAAGCCGCAGAAAGGAGCAGCAGGAATAGGGGCCAAGCAGTCCCTCGTTTCTCAACAGTGCAGAAGAACTTGAAGAAGGAGGATGGGTCCCGACCACCCCCAGCAAGGTAGAAGAAGAAGAGGGGTGTGGTGCCCTGGGGTATTTTCACAAGTAGGACACGTGTCGATGACAAGCACAGCTTTTGCCTTCCAAAACTTGCTCCGCTGTGCTTCTTGGCCAGGGAGGCAGGAAAAGCGCTCTCCTGCTTGGATCGCATGCAGGGAGAGCTGAAAAGCGGCAGCTGCGGAGGGCGCAGCAAGCCTGGAGCCCTTCCAAGCACAGGCTGTTTTGCACAAGCAAGAACACCTCGGGAAACGGAGCCAAGGCAAGAGCAGAGCTCGCTCCTGCTCCAAACCTGCAATGGGCAAAAGAGCCAGGGAGCGCCAGGGCACGAGCGGCGCCTCGGAGGTGCAAGAGCAGCAGGCAAGAGCTGAGCCCAAAGGGCCCAGAGGAGCCCTGACAAGGGGCTGCGCTCAATGCTGTTAGAGAGGAGAAGCAGCAACCCCCGGGGGCCACCCTGGCCCTCCGCCCTGGGAGTCTAGAAACGGGCGCCCCCCCGCATGCGGGGCACAAGGGCCACCTTCGTGGAGCAGGAGCAGCAGGCACCTAGCCAAAATGGCCCAAAGGAGCCCTGGCAAGGGGCCGTGCTCAGTGCTGCAGAGGAAGGCAAAAAACCCCCGAGGACACTTGCTAGCCCAGCGTGGGGGGAAGAAAGCCTTCCTCCCCCCAGCTGCAGGGCACGAGAGGCCATCTTCGTGGTGCATGAGCAGCAGGCAGTAACCCAGCCAAAAGGGACCAGAGGAGCCCTGGCAAGTGCTCATGCTCAATGCTGCAGAGGAAGGCAAAAAACCCCCGGGGACCAGTGCCAGTCTGCCCCGGGGGAAAATTCCTTCCGGACCCCAGCGCCGCCGGCGACCGGCTATTCCCTGAGCACGTGAGCAAGACCTGCCTCCTCGGCCCACAGGCTGCTCACGCCTCCCAGGAGATGCTCAAGCCCGATTCTCCCTCCACCTGCTGCCACCTCAGGGCCTTCCCAGAGGGGCAAAACGCCCGCGGCCTGATCCATCGGGGGGCAACGATCCTTCCTGCGCCTGGCAAGGCACCAGTGGCTGCTCCAAAGCACCGGGACCCCCGCCAACATCTCTGCATCCCATTCCTCACGGCTGCTGCCACTGGCTCCGCAGGGGATGAGGACGGCGAGCTCTGCAGTGCTCTTCAAGAAGGCATTCCCTTGCTCTTGCCACTGCTAGCCAGCTGAAAAGGCCAGCCAGCCTCGGGAACCTCCACGTGTTGGTGGTTCTTCTCGTCTCCTGCAGCCTCGGCCAGCCTCCTCCGGCCTTCCTCCCTCCGCCCTCGCCAAGTAATTCCACCGCCTCCTCAAGGACTTCCTCTCGCACTTCGTCTTCGGGCTGCCCCCAGGCCAGCTATGGCAGCGGGCCGCGGGAGCGTGCTCCCTTTTATACTGTCCCGGGGCATGGTGACTGCTGCGTTGCCGGGTGGTGGCACTGTGACACGGGGGGACGGGGCCCCCCTGCGCAGCCCCGCCCGCCGGCCCTCCGCCCAGCATCCTTCCCAGGAAGGCCTTTGGGCTGCTGGCCCCGAGGCAGTCCCTGGGCCCAGGAGGCTCAGGGGGCTGTCCCTGCCCTTGCTGGCCATGCACCGGGCACAGCTGCTGGGCGTCCCGCTAAATACAGCTGGACATTCAGACTGCGTCGTGAAGGCTCTTTGTACCATAGCCATTCATTTGGTTGTGGGGATGCCAGAGGTGAAAGCAAGGCTTTGGGTTCCCTCTGCGTGAACTGTGCAGAGCCGTAGAGCACGTGCAGGATGGCCTCACCGCTCCTGACCGATGCACCAAGGGACATTTGCTACTCCCCTGCTTATGGTGAGGTCTTCTTCTGGGAAAGAAGTCCCAAATTGTTTTCTCTTCTTGACCCTCTTTTTCCTTGCACTCAAGAGCTTTTCTCCTCCTTTGGCCTTCACCCTCAAGACCTTTCCTGAAAGTGACGGCAGCCCTCTCAGCCTTTGTCTTGCTCCTGCTAGTCGTCTTCACCTCAGCTAGAGAGTCCTGAAGGATCCCTGGAGGTCCCTGCCAACTCAACCCTTCTCTTCTCTTCTCTTCTCTTCTCTTCTCTTCTCTTCTCTTCTCTTCTCTTCTCTTCTCTTCTCTTCTCTTCTCTTCTCTTCTCTTCTCTTCTCTTCTCTTCTCTTCTCTTCTCTTCTCTTCTCTTCTCTTCTCTTCTCTTCTCTTCTTCTCTTCTCTTCTCTTCTCTTCTCTTCTCTTCTCTTCTCTTCTCTTCTCTTCTCTTCTCTTCTCTTCTCTTCTCTTCTCTTCTCTTCTCTTCTCTTCTCTTCTCTTCTCTTCTCTTCTCTTCTCTTCTCTTCTCTTCCCTGCACTCACGATGAGGCGCATAGCAAGGAGACCACTCTTTGCCTGAAATGCCAGGGGGTTTACAGCTCCAGAAACACTTTTGAGGACACAAATCAAAAGGGATACAAGTAGACACAGGATTTTATTTTAGCTTACTTGATTTTACTTTATTTTATTTTCTGTCTTCTTATGTTGGTTTATGTTATTTTAGTTTAGTTTCTTTCATGTGATGTTATTGTATTTGATTTTATTAAATTTTCTTTGGGTTTAATTTTTATTATTTTATTTTATGTTGGTTAATCTTACTTTACTTTACCTTGCTTTATGCGTTTTTATTTTATTTTGTTGTTTTCTTTTCCTATTACTTCATTTTACCTGATTTTATCTGAGGCTATTTTGCTGAATCTCTTTCAGAGCCGATGCTCACAAGCATTAACACAATGCGCCTGTGTAGCCAGGAGCAGGCTGATGTGTTCTTCAGTGTAGTTGGAAAAATCCTGCCCTGCAGTGTGGCAAAGGAAAGCCGCAGAAAGGAGCAGCAGGAATAGGGGCCAAGCAGTCCCTCGTTTCTCAACAGTGCAGAAGAACTTGAAGAAGGAGGATGGGTCCCGACCACCCCCAGCAAGGTAGAAGAAGAAGAGGGGTGTGGTGCCCTGGGGTATTTTCACAAGTAGGACACGTGTCGATGACAAGCACACCTTTTGCCTTCCAAAACTTGCTCCGCTGTGCTTCTTGGCCAGGGAGGCAGGAAAAGCGCTCTCCTGCTTGGATCGCATGCAGGGAGAGCTGAAAAGCGGCAGCTGCGGAGGGCGCAGCAAGCCTGGAGCCCTTCCAAGCACAGGCTGTTTTGCACAAGCAAGAACACCTCGGGAAACGGAGCCAAGGCAAGAGCAGAGCTCGCTCCTGCTCCAAACCTGCAATGGGCAAAAGAGCCAGGGAGCGCCAGGGCACGAGCGGCGCCTCGGAGGTGCAAGAGCAGCAGGCAAGAGCTGAGCCCAAAGGGCCCAGAGGAGCCCTGACAAGGGGCTGCGCTCAATGCTGTTAGAGAGGAGAAGCAGCAACCCCCGGGGGCCACCCTGGGCGTCCGCCCTGGGAGTCTAGAAAGCGTCCCCCCCCGCATGCGGGGCACAAGGGCCACCTTCGTGGAGCAGGAGCAGCAGGCACCTAGCCAAAATGGCCCAAAGGAGCCCTGGCAAGGGGCCGTGCTCAGTGCTGCAGAGGAAGGCAAAAAACCCCCGAGGACACTTGCTAGCCCAGCGTGGGGGAAACAAAGCCTTCCGTCCCCCTGCTGCAGGGCACGAGAGGCCATCTTCGTGGTGCATGAGCAGCAGGCAGTAACCCAGCCAAAAGGGACCAGAGGAGCCCTGGCAAGTGCTCATGCTCAATGCTGCAGAGGAAGGCAAAAAACCCCCGGGGACCAGTGCCAGTCTGCCCCGGGGGAAAATTCCTTCCGGACCCCAGCGCCGCCGGCGACCGGCTATTCCCTGAGCACGTGAGCAAGACCTGCCTCCTCGGCCCACAGGCTGCTCACGCCTCCCAGGAGATGCTCAAGCCCGATTCTCCCTCCACCTGCTGCCACCTCAGGGCCTTCCCAGAGGGGCAAAACGCCCGCGGCCTGATCCATCGGGGGGCAACGATCCTTCCTGCGCCTGGCAAGGCACCAGTGGCTGCTCCAAAGCACCGGGACCCCCGCCAACATCTCTGCATCCCATTCCTCACGGCTGCTGCCACTGGCTCCGCAGGGGATGAGGACGGCGAGCTCTGCAGTGCTCTTCAAGAAGGCATTCCCTTGCTCTTGCCACTGCTAGCCAGCTGAAAAGGCCAGCCAGCCTCGGGAACCTCCACGTGTTGGTGGTTCTTCTCGTCTCCTGCAGCCTCGGCCAGCCTCCTCCGGCCTTCCTCCCTCCGCCCTCGCCAAGTAATTCCACCGCCTCCTCAAGGACTTCCTCTCGCACTTCGTCTTCGGGCTGCCCCCAGGCCAGCTATGGCAGCGGGCCGCGGGAGCGTGCTCCCTTTTATACTGTCCCGGGGCATGGTGACTGCTGCGTTGCCGGGTGGTGGCACTGTGACACGGGGGGACGGGGGCCCCCCTGCCCAGCCCCGCCCGCCGGCCCTCCGCCCAGCATCCTTCCCAGGAAGGCCTTTGGGCTGCTGGCCCCGAGGCAGTCCCTGGGCCCAGGAGGCTCAGGGGGCTGTCCCTGCCCTTGCTGGCCATGCACCGGGCACAGCTGCTGGGCGTCCCGCTAAATACAGCTGGACATTCAGACTGCGTCGTGAAGGCTCTTTGTACCATAGCCATTCATTTGGTTGTGGGGATGCCAGAGGTGAAAGCAAGGCTTTGGGTTCCCTCTGCGTGAACTGTGCAGAGCCGTAGAGCACGTGCAGGATGGCCTCACCGCTCCTGACCGATGCACCAAGGGACATTTGCTACTCCCCTGCTTATGGTGAGGTCTTCTTCTGGGAAAGAAGTCCCAAATTGTTTTCTCTTCTTGACCCTCTTTTTCCTTGCACTCAAGAGCTTTTCTCCTCCTTTGGCCTTCACCCTCAAGACCTTTCCTGAAAGTGACGGCAGCCCTCTCAGCCTTTGTCTTGCTCCTGCTAGTCGTCTTCACCTCAGCTAGAGAGTCCTGAAGGATCCCTGGAGGTCCCTGCCAACTCAACCCTTCTCTTCTCTTCTCTTCTCTTCTCTTCTCTTCTCTTCTCTTCTCTTCTCTTCTCTTCTCTTCTCTTCTCTTCTCTTCTCTTCTCTTCTCTTCTCTTCTCTTCTCTTCTCTTCTGTTCTCTTCTCTTCTCTTCTCCTCTTCTCTTCTCTTCTCTTCTCTTCTCTTCTCTTCTCTTCTCTTCTCTTCTCTTCTCTTCTCTTCTCTTCTCTTCTCTTCTCTTCTCTTCTACTCTTCTCTTCTCTTCTCTTCTCTTCTCTTCTCTTCTCTTCTCTTCTCTTCTCTTCTCTTCTCTTCTCTTCTCTTCTCTTCTCTTCTCTTCTCTTCTCTTCCCTGCACTCACGATGAGGCGCATAGCAAGGAGACCACTCTTTGCCTGAAATGCCAGGGGGTTTACAGCTCCAGAAACACTTTTGAGGACACAAATCAAAAGGGATACAAGTAGACACAGGATTTTATTTTAGCTTACTTGATTTTACTTTATTTTATTTTCTGTCTTCTTATGTTGGTTTATGTTATTTTAGTTTAGTTTCTTTCATGTGATGTTATTGTATTTGATTTTATTAAATTTTCTTTGGGTTTAATTTTTATTATTTTATTTTATGTTGGTTAATCTTACTTTACTTTACCTTGCTTTATGCGTTTTTATTTTATTTTGTTGTTTTCTTTTCCTATTACTTCATTTTACCTGATTTTATCTGAGGCTATTTTGCTGAATCTCTTTCAGAGCCGATGCTCACAAGCATTAACACAATGCGCCTGTGTAGCCAGGAGCAGGCTGATGTGTTCTTCAGTTTAGTTGGAAAAATCCTGCCCTGCAGTGTGGCAAAGGAAAGCCGCAGAAAGGAGCAGCAGGAATAGGGGCCAAGCAGTCCCTCGTTTCTCAACAGTGCAGAAGAACTTGAAGAAGGAGGATGGGTCCCGACCACGCCCAGCAAGGTAGAAGAAGAAGAGGGGTGTGGTGCCCTGGGGTATTTTCACAAGTAGGACACGTGTCGATGACAAGCACACCTTTTGCCTTCCAAAACTTGCTCCGCTGTGCTTCTTGGCCAGGGAGGCAGGAAAAGCGCTCTCCTGCTTGGATCGCATGCAGGGAGAGCTGAAAAGCGGCAGCTGCGGAGGGCGCAGCAAGCCTGGAGCCCTTCCAAGCACAGGCTGTTTTGCACAAGCAAGAACACCTCGGGAAACGGAGCCAAGGCAAGAGCAGAGCTCGCTCCTGCTCCAAACCTGCAATGGGCAAAAGAGCCAGGGAGCGCCAGGGCACGAGCGGCGCCTCGGAGGTGCAAGAGCAGCAGGCAAGAGCTGAGCCCAAAGGGCCCAGAGGAGCCCTGACAAGGGGCTGCGCTCAATGCTGTTAGAGAGGAGAAGCAGCAACCCCCCGGGGGCCACCCTGGGCGTCCGCCCTGGGAGTCTAGAAAGCGTCCCCCCCCCCGCATGCGGGGCACAAGGGCCACCTTCGTGGAGCAGGAGCAGCAGGCACCTAGCCAAAATGGCCCAAAGGAGCCCTGGCAAGGGGCCGTGCTCAGTGCTGCAGAGGAAGGCAAAAAACCCCCGAGGACACTTGCTAGCCCAGCGTGGGGGAAAAAAAGCCTTCCTCCCCCCAGCTGCAGGGCACGAGAGGCCATCTTCGTGGTGCATGAGCAGCAGGCAGTAACCCAGCCAAAAGGGACCAGAGGAGCCCTGGCAAGTGCTCATGCTCAATGCTGCAGAGGAAGGCAAAAAACCCCCGGGGACCAGTGCCAGTCTGCCCCGGGGGAAAATTCCTTCCGGACCCCAGCGCCGCCGGCGACCGGCTATTCCCTGAGCACGTGAGCAAGACCTGCCTCCTCGGCCCACAGGCTGCTCACGCCTCCCAGGAGATGCTCAAGCCCGATTCTCCCTCCACCTGCTGCCACCTCAGGGCCTTCCCAGAGGGGCAAAACGCCCGCGGCCTGATCCATCGGGGGGCAACGATCCTTCCTGCGCCTGGCAAGGCACCAGTGGCTGCTCCAAAGCACCGGGACCCCCGCCAACATCTCTGCATCCCATTCCTCACGGCTGCTGCCACTGGCTCCGCAGGGGATGAGGACGGCGAGCTCTGCAGTGCTCTTCAAGAAGGCATTCCCTTGCTCTTGCCACTGCTAGCCAGCTGAAAAGGCCAGCCAGCCTCGGGAACCTCCACGTGTTGGTGGTTCTTCTCGTCTCCTGCAGCCTCGGCCAGCCTCCTCCGGCCTTCCTCCCTCCGCCCTCGCCAAGTAATTCCACCGCCTCCTCAAGGACTTCCTCTCGCACTTCGTCTTCGGGCTGCCCCCAGGCCAGCTATGGCAGCGGGCCGCGGGAGCGTGCTCCCTTTTATACTGTCCCGGGGCATGGTGACTGCTGCGTTGCCGGGTGGTGGCACTGTGACACGGGGGGACGGGGCCCCCCTGCGCAGCCCCGCCCGCCGGCCCTCCGCCCAGCATCCTTCCCAGGAAGGCCTTTGGGCTGCTGGCCCCGAGGCAGTCCCTGGGCCCAGGAGGCTCAGGGGGCTGTCCCTGCCCTTGCTGGCCATGCACCGGGCACAGCTGCTGGGCGTCCCGCTAAATACAGCTGGACATTCAGACTGCGTCGTGAAGGCTCTTTGTACCATAGCCATTCATTTGGTTGTGGGGATGCCAGAGGTGAAAGCAAGGCTTTGGGTTCCCTCTGCGTGAACTGTGCAGAGCCGTAGAGCACGTGCAGGATGGCCTCACCGCTCCTGACCGATGCACCAAGGGACATTTGCTACTCCCCTGCTTATGGTGAGGTCTTCTTCTGGGAAAGAAGTCCCAAATTGTTTTCTCTTCTTGACCCTCTTTTTCCTTGCACTCAAGAGCTTTTCTCCTCCTTTGGCCTTCACCCTCAAGACCTTTCCTGAAAGTGACGGCAGCCCTCTCAGCCTTTGTCTTGCTCCTGCTAGTCGTCTTCACCTCAGCTAGAGAGTCCTGAAGGATCCCTGGAGGTCCCTGCCAACTCAACCCTTCTCTTCTCTTCTCTTCTCTTCTCTTCTCTTCTCTTCTTCTCTTCTCTTCTCTTCTCTTCTCTTCTCTTCTCTTCTCTTCTCTTCTCTCTTCTCTTCTCTCTCTTCTCTTCTCTTCTTCTTCTCTTCTCTTCTTCTTCTCTTCTTCTCTTCTCTTCTCTCTTCTCTCTCTTCTCTTCTCTTCTCTTCTCTTCTCTTCTCTTCTCTTCTCTTCTCTTCTCTTCTTTCTTCTTCTCTCTCTTCTCTTCTCTTCTTCTCTTCTCTTCTCTTCTCTTCTCTTTCTCTTCTCTTCCCTTCCCTTCCCTTCCCTTCCCTTCCCTTCCCTTCCCTTCCCTTCCCTTCCCTTCCCTTCCCTTCCCTTCCCTTCCCTTCCCTTCCCTTCCCTTCCCTTCCCTTCACTCACGATGAGGCGCATAGCAAGGAGACCACTCTTTGCCTGAAATGCCAGGGGGTTTACAGCTCCAGAAACACTTTTGAGGACACAAATCAAAAGGGATACAAGTAGACACAGGATTTTATTTTAGCTTACTTGATTTTACTTTATTTTATTTTCTGTCTTCTTATGTTGGTTTATGTTATTTTAGTTTAGTTTCTTTCATGTGATGTTATTGTATTTGATTTTATTAAATTTTCTTTGGGTTTAATTTTTATTATTTTATTTTATGTTGGTTAATCTTACTTTACTTTACCTTGCTTTATGCGTTTTTATTTTATTTTGTTGTTTTCTTTTCCTATTACTTCATTTTACCTGATTTTATCTGAGGCTATTTTGCTGAATCTCTTTCAGAGCCGATGCTCACAAGCATTAACACAATGCGCCTGTGTAGCCAGGAGCAGGCTGATGTGTTCTTCAGTTTAGTTGGAAAAATCCTGCCCTGCAGTGTGGCAAAGGAAAGCCGCAGAAAGGAGCAGCAGGAATAGGGGCCAAGCAGTCCCTCGTTTCTCAACAGTGCAGAAGAACTTGAAGAAGGAGGATGGGTCCCGACCACCCCCAGCAAGGTAGAAGAAGAAGAGGGGTGTGGTGCCCTGGGGTATTTTCACAAGTAGGACACGTGTCGATGACAAGCACAGCTTTTGCCTTCCAAAACTTGCTCCGCTGTGCTTCTTGGCCAGGGAGGCAGGAAAAGCGCTCTCCTGCTTGGATCGCATGCAGGGAGAGCTGAAAAGCGGCAGCTGCGGAGGGCGCAGCAAGCCTGGAGCCCTTCCAAGCACAGGCTGTTTTGCACAAGCAAGAACACCTCGGGAAACGGAGCCAAGGCAAGAGCAGAGCTCGCTCCTGCTCCAAACCTGCAATGGGCAAAAGAGCCAGGGAGCGCCAGGGCACGAGCGGCGCCTCGGAGGTGCAAGAGCAGCAGGCAAGAGCTGAGCCCAAAGGGCCCAGAGGAGCCCTGACAAGGGGCTGCGCTCAATGCTGTTAGAGAGGAGAAGCAGCAACCCCCCGGGGGCCACCCTGGGCGTCCGCCCTGGGAGTCTAGAAAGCGTCCCCCCCCCGCATGCGGGGCACAAGGGCCACCTTCGTGGAGCAGGAGCAGCAGGCACCTAGCCAAAATGGCCCAAAGGAGCCCTGGCAAGGGGCCGTGCTCAGTGCTGCAGAGGAAGGCAAAAAACCCCCGAGGACACTTGCTAGCCCAGCGTGGGGGAAAAAAAGCCTTCCTCCCCCCAGCTGCAGGGCACGAGAGGCCATCTTCGTGGTGCATGAGCAGCAGGCAGTAACCCAGCCAAAAGGGACCAGAGGAGCCCTGGCAAGTGCTCATGCTCAATGCTGCAGAGGAAGGCAAAAAACCCCCGGGGACCAGTGCCAGTCTGCCCCGGGGGAAAATTCCTTCCGGACCCCAGCGCCGCCGGCGACCGGCTATTCCCTGAGCACGTGAGCAAGACCTGCCTCCTCGGCCCACAGGCTGCTCACGCCTCCCAGGAGATGCTCAAGCCCGATTCTCCCTCCACCTGCTGCCACCTCAGGGCCTTCCCAGAGGGGCAAAACGCCCGCGGCCTGATCCATCGGGGGGGCAACGATCCTTCCTGCGCCTGGCAAGGCACCAGTGGCTGCTCCAAAGCACCGGGACCCCCGCCAACATCTCTGCATCCCATTCCTCACGGCTGCTGCCACTGGCTCCGCAGGGGATGAGGACGGCGAGCTCTGCAGTGCTCTTCAAGAAGGCATTCCCTTGCTCTTGCCACTGCTAGCCAGCTGAAAAGGCCAGCCAGCCTCGGGAACCTCCACGTGTTGGTGGTTCTTCTCGTCTCCTGCAGCCTCGGCCAGCCTCCTCCGGCCTTCCTCCCTCCGCCCTCGCCAAGTAATTCCACCGCCTCCTCAAGGACTTCCTCTCGCACTTCGTCTTCGGGCTGCCCCCAGGCCAGCTATGGCAGCGGGCCGCGGGAGCGTGCTCCCTTTTATACTGTCCCGGGGCATGGTGACTGCTGCGTTGCCGGGTGGTGGCACTGTGACACGGGGGGGACGGGGCCCGCCCTGCGCAGCCCCGCCCGCCGGCCCTCCGCCCAGCATCCTTCCCAGGAAGGCCTTTGGGCTGCTGGCCCCGAGGCAGTCCCTGGGCCCAGGAGGCTCAGGGGGCTGTCCCTGCCCTTGCTGGCCATGCACCGGGCACAGCTGCTGGGCGTCCCGCTAAATACAGCTGGACATTCAGACTGCGTCGTGAAGGCTCTTTGTACCATAGCCATTCATTTGGTTGTGGGGATGCCAGAGGTGAAAGCAAGGCTTTGGGTTCCCTCTGCGTGAACTGTGCAGAGCCGTAGAGCACGTGCAGGATGGCCTCGCCGCTCCTGACCGATGCACCAAGGGACATTTGCTACTACCCTGCTTATGGTGAGGTCTTCTTCTGGGAAAGAAGTCCCAAATTGTTTTCTCTTCTTGACCCTCTTTTTCCTTGCACTCAAGAGCTTTTCTCCTCCTTTGGCCTTCACCCTCAAGACCTTTCCTGAAAGTGACGGCAGCCCTCTCAGCCTTTGTCTTGCTCCTGCTAGTCGTCTTCACCTCAGCTAGAGAGTCCTGAAGGATCCCTGGAGGTCCCTGCCAACTCAACCCTTCTCTTCTCTTCTCTTCTCTTCTCTTCTCTTCTCTTCTCTTCTCTTCTCTTCTCTTCTCTTCTCTTCTCTTCTCTTCTCTTCTCTTCTCTTCTCTTCTCTTCTCTTCTCTTCTCTTCTCTTCTCTTCTCTTCTCTTCTCTTCTCTTCTCTTCTTCTTCTCTTCTCTTCTCTTCTCTTCTCTTCTCTTCTCTTCTCTTCTCTTCTCTTCTCTTCTCTTCTCTTCTCTTCTCTTCTCTTCTCTTCTCTTCTCTTCCCTTCCCTTCCCTTCCCTTCCCTTCCCTTCCCTTCCCTTCCCTTCCCTTCCCTTCCCTTCCCTTCCCTTCCCTTCCCTTCCCTTCCCTGCACTCACGATGAGGCGCATAGCAAGGAGACCACTCTTTGCCTGAAATGCCAGGGGGTTTACAGCTCCAGAAACACTTTTGAGGACACAAATCAAAAGGGATACAAGTAGACACAGGATTTTATTTTAGCTTACTTGATTTTACTTTATTTTATTTTCTGTCTTCTTATGTTGGTTTATGTTATTTTAGTTTAGTTTCTTTCATGTGATGTTATTGTATTTGATTTTATTACATTTTCTTTGGGTTTAATTTTTATTATTTTATTTTATGTTGGTTAATCTTACTTTACTTTACCTTGCTTTATGCGTTTTTATTTTATTTTGTTGTTTTCTTTTCCTATTACTTCATTTTACCTGATTTTATCTGAGGCTATTTTGCTGAATCTCTTTCAGAGCCGATGCTCACAAGCATTAACACAATGCGCCTGTGTAGCCAGGAGCAGGCTGATGTGTTCTTCAGTTTAGTTGGAAAAATCCTGCCCTGCAGTGTGGCAAAGGAAAGCCGCAGAAAGGAGCAGCAGGAATAGGGGCCAAGCAGTCCCTCGTTTCTCAACAGTGCAGAAGAACTTGAAGAAGGAGGATGGGTCCCGACCACCCCCAGCAAGGTAGAAGAAGAAGAGGGGTGTGGTGCCCTGGGGTATTTTCACAAGTAGGACACGTGTCGATGACAAGCACACCTTTTGCCTTCCAAAACTTGCTCCGCTGTGCTTCTTGGCCAGGGAGGCAGGAAAAGCGCTCTCCTGCTTGGATCGCATGCAGGGAGAGCTGAAAAGCGGCAGCTGCGGAGGGCGCAGCAAGCCTGGAGCCCTTCCAAGCACAGGCTGTTTTGCACAAGCAAGAACACCTCGGGAAACGGAGCCAAGGCAAGAGCAGAGCTCGCTCCTGCTCCAAACCTGCAATGGGCAAAAGAGCCAGGGAGCGCCAGGGCACGAGCGGCGCCTCGGAGGTGCAAGAGCAGCAGGCAAGAACTGAGCCCAAAGGGCCCAGAGGAGCCCTGACAAGGGGCTGCGCTCAATGCTGTTAGAGAGGAGAAGCAGCAACCCCCCGGGGGCCACCCTGGGCGTCCGCCCTGGGAGTCTAGAAAGCGTCCTCCCCGCATGCGGGGCACAAGGGCCACCTTCGTGGAGCAGGAGCAGCAGGCACCTAGCCAAAATGGCCCAAAGGAGCCCTGGCAAGGGGCCGTGCTCAGTGCTGCAGAGGAAGGCAAAAAACCCCCGAGGACACTTGCTAGCCCAGCGTGGGGGAAAAAAGCCTTCCTCCCCCAGCTGCAGGGCACGAGAGGCCATCTTCGTGGTGCATGAGCAGCAGGCAGTAACCCAGCCAAAAGGGACCAGAGGAGCCCTGGCAAGTGCTCATGCTCAATGCTGCAGAGGAAGGCAAAAAACCCCCGGGGACCAGTGCCAGTCTGCCCCGGGGGAAAATTCCTTCCGGACCCCAGCGCCGCCGGCGACCGGCTATTCCCTGAGCACGTGAGCAAGACCTGCCTCCTCGGCCCACAGGCTGCTCACGCCTCCCAGGAGATGCTCAAGCCCGATTCTCCCTCCACCTGCTGCCACCTCAGGGCCTTCCCAGAGGGGCAAAACGCCCGCGGCCTGATCCATCGGGGAGGCAACGATCCTTCCTGCGCCTGGCAAGGCACCAGTGGCTGCTCCAAAGCACCGGGACCCCCGCCAACATCTCTGCATCCCATTCCTCACGGCTGCTGCCACTGGCTCCGCAGGGGATGAGGACGGCGAGCTCTGCAGTGCTCTTCAAGAAGGCATTCCCTTGCTCTTGCCACTGCTAGCCAGCTGAAAAGGCCAGCCAGCCTCGGGAACCTCCACGTGTTGGTGGTTCTTCTCGTCTCCTGCAGCCTCGGCCAGCCTCCTCCGGCCTTCCTCCCTCCGCCCTCGCCAAGTAATTCCACCGCCTCCTCAAGGACTTCCTCTCGCACTTCGTCTTCGGGCTGCCCCCAGGCCAGCTATGGCAGCGGGCCGCGGGAGCGTGCTCCCTTTTATACTGTCCCGGGGCATGGTGACTGCTGCGTTGCCGGGTGGTGGCACTGTGACACGGGGGGACGGGGCCCCCCCTGCGCAGCCCCGCCCGCCGGCCCTCCGCCCAGCATCCTTCCCAGGAAGGCCTTTGGGCTGCTGGCCCCGAGGCAGTCCCTGGGCCCAGGAGGCTCAGGGGGCTGTCCCTGCCCTTGCTGGCCATGCACCGGGCACAGCTGCTGGGCGTCCCGCTAAATACAGCTGGACATTCAGACTGCGTCGTGAAGGCTCTTTGTACCATAGCCATTCATTTGGTTGTGGGGATGCCAGAGGTGAAAGCAAGGCTTTGGGTTCCCTCTGCGTGAACTGTGCAGAGCCGTAGAGCACGTGCAGGATGGCCTCGCCGCTCCTGACCGATGCACCAAGGGACATTTGCTACTACCCTGCTTATGGTGAGGTCTTCTTCTGGGAAAGAAGTCCCAAATTGTTTTCTCTTCTTGACCCTCTTTTTCCTTGCACTCAAGAGCTTTTCTCCTCCTTTGGCCTTCACCCTCAAGACCTTTCCTGAAAGTGACGGCAGCCCTCTCAGCCTTTGTCTTGCTCCTGCTAGTCGTCTTCACCTCAGCTAGAGAGTCCTGAAGGATCCCTGGAGGTCCCTGCCAACTCAACCCTTCTCTTCTCTTCTCTTCTTCTCTTCTCTTCTCTTCTCTTCTCTTCTCTTCTCTTCTCTTCTCTTCTCTTCTCTTCTCTTCTCTTCTCTTCTCTTCTCTTCTCTTCTCTTCTCTTCTCTTCTCTTCTCTTCTCTTCTCCTCTCTTCTCTTCTCTTCTCTTCTCTTCTCTTCTCTTCTCTTCTCTTCTCTTCTCTTCTCTTCTCTTCTCTTCTCTTCTCTTCCCTGCACTCACGATGAGGCGCATAGCAAGGAGACCACTCTTTGCCTGAAATGCCAGGGGGTTTACAGCTCCAGAAACACTTTTGAGGACACAAATCAAAAGGGATACAAGTAGACACAGGATTTTATTTTAGCTTACTTGATTTTACTTTATTTTATTTTCTGTCTTCTTATGTTGGTTTATGTTATTTTAGTTTAGTTTCTTTCATGTGATGTTATTGTATTTGATTTTATTACATTTTCTTTGGGTTTAATTTTTATTGTTTTATTTTATGTTGGTTAATCTTACTTTACTTTACCTTGCTTTATGCGTTTTTATTTTATTTTGTTGTTTTCTTTTCCTATTACTTCATTTTACCTGATTTTATCTGAGGCTATTTTGCTGAATCTCTTTCAGAGCCGATGCTCACAAGCATTAACACAATGCGCCTGTGTAGCCAGGAGCAGGCTGATGTGTTCTTCAGTTTAGTTGGAAAAATCCTGCCCTGCAGTGTGGCAAAGGAAAGCCGCAGAAAGGAGCAGCAGGAATAGGGGCCAAGCAGTCCCTCGTTTCTCAACAGTGCAGAAGAACTTGAAGAAGGAGGATGGGTCCCGACCACCCCCAGCAAGGTAGAAGAAGAAGAGGGGTGTGGTGCCCTGGGGTATTTTCACAAGTAGGACACGTGTCGATGACAAGCACACCTTTTGCCTTCCAAAACTTGCTCCGCTGTGCTTCTTGGCCAGGGAGGCAGGAAAAGCGCTCTCCTGCTTGGATCGCATGCAGGGAGAGCTGAAAAGCGGCAGCTGCGGAGGGCGCAGCAAGCCTGGAGCCCTTCCAAGCACAGGCTGTTTTGCACAAGCAAGAACACCTCGGGAAACGGAGCCAAGGCAAGAGCAGAGCTCGCTCCTGCTCCAAACCTGCAATGGGCAAAAGAGCCAGGGAGCGCCAGGGCACGAGCGGCGCCTGGGAGGTGCAAGAGCAGCAGGCAAGAACTGAGCCCAAAGGGCCCAGAGGAGCCCTGACAAGGGGCTGCGCTCAATGCTGTTAGAGAGGAGAAGCAGCAACCCCCCGGGGGCCACCCTGGGCGTCCGCCCTGGGAGTCTAGAAAGCGTCCCCCCCCCCGCATGCGGGGCACAAGGGCCACCTTCGTGGAGCAGGAGCAGCAGGCACCTAGCCAAAATGGCCCAAAGGAGCTCTGGCAAGGGGCCGTGCTCAGTGCTGCAGAGGAAGGCAAAAAACCCCCGAGGACACTTGCTAGCCCAGCGTGGGGGAAAAAAAGCCTTCCTGCCCCCAGCTGCAGGGCACGAGAGGCCATCTTCGTGGTGCATGAGCAGCAGGCAGTAACCCAGCCAAAAGGGACCAGAGGAGCCCTGGCAAGTGCTCATGCTCAATGCTGCAGAGGAAGGCAAAAAACCCCCGGGGACCAGTGCCAGTCTGCCCCGGGGGAAAATTCCTTCCGGACCCCAGCGCCGCCGGCGACCGGCTATTCCCTGAGCACGTGAGCAAGACCTGCCTCCTCGGCCCACAGGCTGCTCACGCCTCCCAGGAGATGCTCAAGCCCGATTCTCCCTCCACCTGCTGCCACCTCAGGGCCTTCCCAGAGGGGCAAAACGCCCGCGGCCTGATCCATCGGGGGGCAACGATCCTTCCTGCGCCTGGCAAGGCACCAGTGGCTGCTCCAAAGCACCGGGACCCCCGCCAACATCTCTGCATCCCATTCCTCACGGCTGCTGCCACTGGCTCCGCAGGGGATGAGGACGGCGAGCTCTGCAGTGCTCTTCAAGAAGGCATTCCCTTGCTCTTGCCACTGCTAGCCAGCTGAAAAGGCCAGCCAGCCTCGGGAACCTCCACGTGTTGGTGGTTCTTCTCGTCTCCTGCAGCCTCGGCCAGCCTCCTCCGGCCTTCCTCCCTCCGCCCTCGCCAAGTAATTCCACCGCCTCCTCAAGGACTTCCTCTCGCACTTCGTCTTCGGGCTGCCCCCAGGCCAGCTATGGCAGCGGGCCGCGGGAGCGTGCTCCCTTTTATGCTGTCCCGGGGCATGGTGACTGCTGCGTTGCCGGGTGGTGGCACTGTGACACGGGGGGGACGGGGCCCCCCCTGCGCAGCCCCGCCCGCCGGCCCTCCGCCCAGCATCCTTCCCAGGAAGGCCTTTGGGCTGCTGGCCCCGAGGCAGTCCCTGGGCCCAGGAGGCTCAGGGGGCTGTCCCTGCCCTTGCTGGCCATGCACCGGGCACAGCTGCTGGGCGTCCCGCTAAATACAGCTGGACATTCAGACTGCGTCGTGAAGGCTCTTTGTACCATAGCCATTCATTTGGTTGTGGGGATGCCAGAGGTGAAAGCAAGGCTTTGGGTTCCCTCTGCGTGAACTGTGCAGAGCCGTAGAGCACGTGCAGGATGGCCTCGCCGCTCCTGACCGATGCACCAAGGGACATTTGCTACTACCCTGCTTATGGTGAGGTCTTCTTCTGGGAAAGAAGTCCCAAATTGTTTTCTCTTCTTGACCCTCTTTTTCCTTGCACTCAAGAGCTTTTCTCCTCCTTTGGCCTTCACCCTCAAGACCTTTCCTGAAAGTGACGGCAGCCCTCTCAGCCTTTGTCTTGCTCCTGCTAGTCGTCTTCACCTCAGCTAGAGAGTCCTGAAGGATCCCTGGAGGTCCCTGCCAACTCAACCTCTTCTCTTCTCTTCTCTTCTCTTCCCTTCTCTTCTTCTCTTCTCTTCTCTTCTCTTCTCTTCTCTTCTCTTCTCTTCTCTTCTCTTCTCTTCTCTTCTCTTCTCTTCTCTTCTCTTCTCTTCTCTTCTCTTCTCTTCTCTTCTCTTCTCTTCTCTTCTCTTCTCTTCCCTTCCCTTCCCTTCCCTTCCCTTCCCTTCCCTTCCCTTCCCTTCCCTTCCTTCCTTCCCTTCCTTCCCTTCCCTTCCCTTCCCTTCCTTCCCTTCCCTTCCCTTCCCTTCCCTTCCCTTCCCTTCCCTTCCCTTCCCTTCCCTTCCCTTCCCTTCCCTTCCCTTCCCTTCCCTGCACTCACGATGAGGCGCATAGCAAGGAGACCACTCTTTGCCTGAAATGCCAGGGGGTTTACAGCTGCAGAAACACTTTCGAGGACACAAATCAAAAGGGATACAAGTAGACACAGGATTTTATTTTAGCTTACTTGATTTTACTTTATTTTATTTTCTGTCTTCTTATGTTGGTTTATGTTATATTAGTTTAGTTTCTTTCATGTGATGTTATTGTATTTGATTTTATTAAATTTTCTTTGGGTTTAATTTTGGCTGCGTTAAACCCCCCCCAATCCACCCCCCCCCCCCCCGCTGAGCAAATGGCCGCAGGCAGAGAGAGGCGCTGCAAAGCGAACAGGCAAGCCTTTTAATGACGGAAAGAAGAACCGGGGGGATGTGGGAGAGGGCTGGGGATGGAGCGGGTGGGTGCAGGTCCCCGCCTGCGCATCTGCTCTGTGCGTGGGTGGTAGGGGGGACGGTGCTGGAGCGGTGGCTTATGGGTAGCCGTAGGCGTCGGCTATCTGCATGTCGATCTCCCTCTGCACAAAAAACTGCAGCTGCCCCAGTGTCATCTGCAGGGCCGCCCGCTGCCGCTCCTGCTGGGCCAGCTTCTCGAGGCGCTCCCGCTCGGGCCGCTGCTCAGGCGTGATGGGCACGGACTCCTCCTGCTCCTCCAGCGGGGTGGGCCTAGCCCGGGGCCAGCGGGAGTCAGGCGGCAGCGCGGAGTCGGCGGGAGGGCGCGGCAGGCGCGGCGGCATGTGCAGCTGCTGCGGCAGCCCCTCCCGCGGGGTTTGGCCCCCCGTGGGCGAGAGGCGCAGCCAGCTGGGCCGCTTGGGTTTGGTGGCAGCCCCGGTGCGCGCCTTGCTGCTCGATGGCGCCGCCGGTGCCGTCTCCTTCTGGCCGTCAGCTGGGGCCTCGGAGGCAGCGGGCCCCTCGCCGGCTGTGGGGGCAGGGGGCAGGGGCCTGGGGACCTTGGGGGGCACGCTGGGGCCGGCCTGGGGCTCCGGCTGGGGCGGTTGGCGCACGGGCCCCACCGCCTTCCCCCTTTGCCCCAGCGGGTGGAAGCTTTGGATGGAGGCCAGCAGGTGGGCCCTCAGGTCGGAGCGGGGCGTCCTCGGCCCCCGCAGTGTTTTGGCCTGGAGCTTTTGCGCAGCAGCCTGTCGTGGGGTCGCATGGCGCGGGGATGCGTGCTGCGCGCCTTCTCGAGCAGCAGCGGGCGGGGTGGGCGGGTGGGCGGCGGGGGCGGGGCGCTTTGCCCCCCGGCGTCCCCAGGGCTTCTGGGTGGCTGGAGCACCGAGGCGGGCCCATTGGTGTCCTCAGATGCCCTGCGCTTGGTGCCGCCCGCTTGGTGCGCGCCGCTGCCCACCTGCTGCCCGCTGCCACCCGCCGCCTCACCGTCCCTGTCCGGCTTCCCCTCCCGTGGGGTTTTGGAGTGTTTTGCCACCCGGCACACCACCACCTTCTTCTTCTTGGGCGGCATGTTGTCCCGCGGGGAGGTGTCTTGCGTCTTGGGGGTGCCGGCCGGCGCGGGGCGCTTGGCCTGCTTGCCGCCCGCCTTGCCCGATCTGGGCACCACCCGGCAGGAGGTGACGCCCGGCGGCAGCGGCAAGCAGGTCAAAAGCACGCGGGGCTGCCTCCGCAGCGCCTCCTGCACCTCTTGGTGGGGCTTCCTCTTGGGGTCCAGCGAGGGGGATGTCGGCAGCCCCGCCCAGGAGGGGTCGGCGTCCCCTAGCATGGCTGCCGCCGCTTGGTGCTGGGGGCAGTCGCCCTGCGCCCTGTCCTGTGGGAAGCTGGGGATCCAGTTGAGGAAGGCGGTGCTGTCGGGGCCGCCGGGGACATGGGGGTCGTCGGGGACATCGGGGGCGGTGGCCTCGCTGTCCCCCATCATGGGCGCTGCCGCTGTCTCCTTGGTGCCGCCGCCCCCTGCCCTGTACTCGGAGAGGTGAGGGAGGTTGATGAGGGAGGTGGTCAAGTCGGGGCCGTCGGGGCCGTCGGGGCCATCGGGGACGGCGTCCTCGCTGTCCCCCATCCCCGCCACCACCGCTCGCTCCTTGGGGCAGCCGCCCTTCGGCACGTACTGGGAGAGGTCGGGGAGCTGGTGGAGCAAGGCGGTGAAGCTGGGGCTGTCGGAGATGTCAGGGACGGCCTCGGTGCCGTGCGCGGTTTGGAGGCAGGCGAGCGTCTCGTTGATGTTGGTGTCACCTGGCTGCTGAGGAAAGGCCTCGGCGAAGGTGTGTGGCCCCTGCTGGGACAGGTGCACGGGCTTCTGCAGGGCCGCCAGGGTGGTCACCGCTGCTGAAAAAGCAAAGCAAGCCAAGGCAAGCCCGTGGCGATGCAAGGTTTCCTGGGGGCGGGCCGCACGCCCGTGGGCTCTGCCACCCGCAGCTGCTCACCTTTGGGCTTGGTGGTGGTTGTGCCGGTCGGCGGAGCCAGGGCAGGCTGGTGGGGGCTGGCAGCAGGGTGGCTGTCCTGGCTGGCCACCGCATCCTTCTTGAAGGCCCCTGGCGGCTTGTGGGCAGTGCGGGGCAGGGTGTGGAGCACAGGGGGGCCCTGCAGGCAGTGCTGAGGCGCGGGGTGGCGCGGTGGCGGGGGGCCGGGGCGGGCGGGGACATGCAGCAGGCAGGAGCCTGTGGGGTAGAGGGGTTCCCCCTGGAGCACGGCCCACGGCCCCAGGCCCATGGGCTGGTGGGGCAGCAGCGTCCCCGTCAGCACCTGCTGTCCCCAGCCATAGGCAGGGGGACAGGGAGCAGGCCTGGTGGGGAGCTGCTCCCCGCGGGGGAGCTGCACAACGGGGGGGAGCTGCAGCACGGGAGGGAGCTGCGCCCCTTTGGGGAGCTGCACGACATGGGGGAGTCATACCATTGGCAGGAGCTGCATGCACGGGGGGAAGCGGCACCACGCCGGGGAGCTGCACCAGCTGGCCCGGGGCCCCCAGGGGCCCCGGCACCCCCTGCCAGACGGTGGCCTGGGCCGGCTGGGAGGTGACAGCGTGCACCCGCGCAGGCCCACGGGACAGCGGCAGCCCTGGGCCAGAGGAGGGCAGCACGCTGGCAGTGACCGGTGGCGGCATGGCCGGGGCGCTGGAGCTCACGCTAGGCACCTCCGATGCCGTCGGCAGCCGGAGAGGGAACCTGTCTGTTGGGGGAAGCAGAGAGGAGCAATGGGGTGAGAGCTTGGCGGGCAGAGGCGGCTGGGGGGCTACCTGGAGGGCAGGAGCAGCGGGAGGAGCGGGAGCCTGCTGCTGTACCTGCCATGGCGCTTGGTCCGGGTGGGGTTTGTTGGGGGCAAGCAGCCCTCGTCTCCACGGCGCTCATTCCGCCGGCACCTGCTGCAGCCAGCCTTGCGCTGGGTTGATTTTTCCTACCACAACAGATTCCTGTCTCTGTCATTTCCCATCCTGCTGATGGTTTCCTGTCCTGAAGGCTGGTTGCCCGTCCCCACCATGGTCGCCCATCCCAGTGATATTTTCCCAGCCCCGCGATGGTTTCCTTTCCCATCCCCACCATTTCCCATCCCACACCTGATTTTTGGAGGGAGGTGAATTTCCTGTGCAAGGGGAAGGGATGGGGTCGGCACTGGTGGCCCTGCCATGCCACCATGTCTGTGCTGCCCCATCCCGCCCCGATGGTGGGGATGGGGTGCTTTTGGGTTGTTTTTGTCCTCCCCCTCTCTACCCCAGGGAGGCAACTGCTGCTCCCAGCTGTGGCGGAACCGGTGCCGGTACCGCGTGGCCCTGATGGGGAGCCATCAGGGAAATTTGGCAAGCGGCCCGCGACCTCGCCGCCCCACTCACTCTCATCAATGGTTAAGAGTGTGGACACCATGGGAGCCAGGATGGCATAGAGGACATTGTCACCACTGGCGTGGACCTCCGTGACCACCTCCAAGGGGCCAGTGCCCTCCGGCACTGTCACGGCCCTCTGCGACTCGCTGCAGGCAAGGCGGGCAGTTTGACATGGCCTGGTGTCACCAGCACCCCCCACCCAGCCTGGCCCCACTCACAGGAAGGTGACACGGGGACGGCGTGATGGCAGCACCTCCATCCTCACGACCCCACTGCACTTGTGCCCATGGCGGTCCATCAGCTCAATCTCCAGCCTGAATGTCTGCGGGACAGTGCCGGGGCGGCCATGGGACAGCGGCCCGTGCCAACCGAGGAGAGAGGCTGGGAGGCAAAGCATAGCATGACAAGAGGAATTCTGGCATTCATGCCTATGAGCTGTCCCATTCACTCAGGGGCACCCCAAATGCGGCCGTACCCATGGTTCTTCTAGCTTTCAAGTGTTCAGGTCCAACGCCATTTGACCAATCGCTACTTAACACACACGCAAGCTGCTGCTTTGCAAAGCAACTCTCATTCTGTGGCGTCGTCATCCACCTGCGTCTGTCTTGATCCAGGCGTCCCTGCAGTCGGTCCTGCTGCGGTTCCCTATCTCTGATGCCAGATGAGGGGAGGGTTTCCCGGAGGCGTCGGAGGGGCTGGGACGCTGGCGTGATCTGGGTAGTCCAGGGGTGTCCTTTCCTCTTCAGGGTGGGGGCCGTCCTGCTCCTTGCAATGAGCTGGGGTCCCTTAGTCATGCTGACTGAACCATGGCTGTGCAGTGTACAGTGTCAACTAGCTGTATCTCTCTCTCTCTCTCTCTGTCACTTCAGGAACTTGATCCAGTTCCATCCTCTGCAGATGAACTGGTGCCATAGCTGGGGCACAAGATTTTCCTACGGGAGCCCCTGGGGTGTCCCCTTGTCGGGGACCCCGGGAGGTACTTGTGGGGGGGCTCCTAGCGGGGTGGGGGCTGCAGGTACTGGGGGCAATGGCAGCAGCGTGGGGTGGGGATGCTGTTCCAAGTGCAAGGGTGGGCTTCAGAGAGAGACCAGACACAGGGGGGCTGGCAACAAAAGCCGAGTGGAAATTAAAGAAGAAAGAAGAGGGGAGAGGAGAAAGAGGGAGGAGGAAGAAGAAGAAGGGGCTATGGACAAACAGATATGTTTCTATTATTAGATTTGATTTGATTTTTCCCACCAACCCTTTATGTTACTCTCCGGTACGTGCAGGTGTCCCTTTGCAATATATCTCTCCCGTTTTGAAAGGATGGAAAAGATGGTGGAGTTTGCAAGGAGCTAGTCTGAGGACAGCAGCGCATGCCAGCGCCGGTGAAAATCTACAGCGTTCAAACAGCCAGGTGGACATCTAAATCCATGCCCTGGAAGACAGAAACGTAAGGAGGAAGGCAGTCGCTTGTGGCACAGCCACAGCCTTCCTAGCTGAAGGCACCGAAGCGGATGCCACATACGTAGTGACGGTCCCCGCCGGCAGCAGGGAGGCTGTTACGTGCAGCCAGAGGGCCCCCAGTCCTGCTCGACGCCGCTGTGAAGCAACGGAAGCTTTCGGAGCAGGAGGCGAGGCAGAGCTGTAAGCTCGGCATGCCTGGTGTTCCTGGGGTGGCCATGGCAATTCTGTGCTGAGGAGGGTGCCAGGGGCAGAGCTGCATCTGCAGAGCTCCTGCGGGTGACTGGAAGCTCCCGGAATGAAGCCCCTGCCATCCTGCAGTTCCCAAACGGAGCTGCAATTAATAGGTAAAGCCAAAGTGAGCTACAGTGTGGTGCTTAGTTGCCGGCTGGCGTTAAACCACGACAGGAGCGCAGAAGACCACCTCCAGATGCAAACCTTTCTCCTGCCAAAGCCATTGGTAGGCAGCTGGAGGGGACAAACCCAAGGAATTCTCCCGCCAGAAGGAGCACGGCCAGCTGGAAGGGCAGAGGAGCAGACGTGTGACCTGCCTGCCTGCTGTGTCCCCACATTCTTCCCCAGTCTCTGCGGTGCTGCTTATAGACCATAAGTGTTTGCAGAGTTTGGCTGCAGGCACTGACACGGGGGCAACGCTAGGCAGAAGGGTGTGTTGTTTCACGTCCCCCAATGAGTTCAGTCAAGGCAAAACCTTTGGAGATACCTGTCCAAAGTCCCCTGGGCGTCTGGGGCGTTTCCTGTCACCCTGGCCTTATTAAACAGGTTTCTCCTCCCCTTTAGCTGGGGAAAGGTGGGGAGCAGCAGTAGGCGGCTGACCGTACGTGGGTGGTGAGGAACAAGAGCAACAGAGAGGGCTAGGGTTTGAGAGGGTCTCTGGTTTTAACGTGACCTCCAATCAGAAGCGTCTTCAATCACGACTCTGCATCAGGGCCTGCGAGAGAGCTGTAGGCACCACAGCTGGAGCCACAGTAGCCCTCAGCAGAAAGAAGACGACAGCGTGTCTTTCTGTGCCTCAGAAAGAAAGGCCCGACAAGAAAGGTCTTCTGAAAGGAGATGTTTAATGAGAGAACTTCTTTTCCCCCCTTCTGTTCTAACTCTGTCTGTGGTGGGAGTCTGCTGCCTGATAGGAGTCCGCTGCCCTGTCCGTGTTGGCCTTCATGCGTGCTGCCAGGCAGGAGAACGTCCGTCCGCTGGAAGTGCCCTCCAGGCTGAAGAGGTGCTCCAGTAAGGAAAGGCAGCAGCTCTGCTGCAGCAGCCAGGCTAGCCTCTTCCTCCTGCCACACAAGAGAAACTGCTGGGCCCGCAGGCACCGGACACCCGGCCCGGAGGCAGGGCGGCCGATAAGCCGGGTACACCTCCCTGGAAGCAAGGGAGCTGCTGGAGCGAGGGCTGCTGGAGCGGAAGGGGGCAAACAAAGAAGTGCTGCTGGGGGAAGCTGACCGCTCGAGAGGGCGTCTTGGCACTACGGCGCCGGGGGGCCAAGCAAAGCCGGGAACCGGCAGGAGAAGGGCTATCGCCCTCGGAGCTTCCTCATCCTCACACCTCCCCTCCACCTACTGCTCCTTCCCCATGGCCTGCTCCTGCCTCCAGACCCCCTGCCCCTCTTCAGCCTCTGCTCCCTGCTTACAGCTCGCTCTTCCCAGCCACCACCAACCCCCTGCCGCAGCCAACACGTGCCGGCAGACGCATCCCCAGCTGCAAGCTGCTTTTTGCCCAAGGGCGTGCTTTGTTCCCATGACTGCGCAGGGAGGGAGGGAGTGTGGGGCTCTGCAGTTCCCTGTTCTACCCGGACATGGCTCCTTAATGCCTCCGTCCGGCTAAGGCCTATGCGTCCGGTTAGGTGTGGCCTGAGGTCCAGGCGGGTCTGGGCCCGGATGCCTGGGACCAGGCAGGACATGGCTCTTCCTCCCCTGAGCTCTCAGTTCTGCTTCTCACCGGGCTTCCTGCGGAAGGGAGGATGCTCTTCTGGCAGCAAAGGCGGCACACGGCAACTTTTCCACCTGAGACTTGACAAAGGCTCCGAGGGAGGTCCGGGGGAACTGCCTTCTGAGCAGGCGCAAAGCCTCCCTGATCATTTTCTTTGCCAGCTTCACACGTCCCATACGACAGCAGACCTGCATGGGGAAAGGGAAGCATCCCGATGTGGACAAGTTGCCCAAGAGCCTGCAGGAATCTGCCAGTGGCGGGAGATGCCAGGTTTATCCCCTGCAACTGGGGAAGACAGCCAGCTCCGTCCCCCAGGAGATCCCTCCAGAGCTCCCCATCTCTTTACCTCCCCTTTGAGGCTGAAGAAGGTGGCCTCTTCAAAGCGGGCTGTCCCATCCCCTTTCTTCTCTAATGAGTTCCTCAGGACCTCCGCTTCATTCAGCTTCAGCAGGGCCTTTGCGCAAGCACACAGAGAGCAGGTGAGCGTGGGCGCAGAGCCCGTGGCCAGCCTTGTCCTCCCCCGTTGCCCCTGGCATCTGCCTTAAGAGGGCCTGTTTCTGCCCCTGCTGATGCCCGCCCAAACACAGTCCCGCTGGCTCAGAGCACAGGCACCGGGGATCCTTCCGCCCGCCTCCCTGCTAATGCCCCTGGTGCTAAGGGCACAGTGCCCTGCGTCTCTGACTGCACAAGAGGCAAACCAGAGGAGAAAGTCAGGGTCTGACCCCAGCGTTTCCCTTCCAAGGCCCTGCGAAGGCACGCCCTGCTGCAACGGGGAAGTTGTCCTGCCCAGAGCCAGGCGCCTGAGAGGACTCCATGCGCAGCGGGTGCTGGCAAGCAGGGCCACTCACCATGTAGCTGTTGGAGACGTGCAGGTAGGCAGCCGCACACTCCAGAAGGTAGTAAAAGGCTCTGGCAGCATCGCCCATTGCCATGTAGTGGTGAGCCAAAGGCACAAGCACCGATTCCACGATGGCTCTGCATTCACACGAGCGGGCGCCGTTGTGCTGCCCCTTGGTCTTGCTGGGCAGCTCAGCTGTCTGTTCGCTCTTTGCCAGGAACCACCCTGCCGCACTAGTCAGAGGAAGAGGACAGTTCCCAGGGGAAGAAGAGAGCAAAGAAGACACGGGCATCACTCGTCCTGCTCTTTCTCCCCCCCGAGACGGCGTCAAAAGCCCTTTGTTCAAAGCAGAGCACGAGGCCACGGGCAGGCGTGACTCCTACGGGTGCTTTGTAGGTAGGGAGAAAAAGACAAGCTGGGCTTTCTGTCACCTCCCACAGGCAAACCGCCCGAGTCCCTGGGGTGGCTTTTGCCCTGCACATTTTGCAGCGCTACTCTAGGAACTGGGAAGCAAGGGCTGCTCCAGTGGAGTGTGACGATCGCTCTGAGCCCACGGGCTGCCTCGAGCACTCCCTCCTCTCCATGGCCACCTCCTCCCAGCTCCCACCCCACAGAAAGCCTCTTCCCTAAGCTAGGCTCCCAACTGGCAGCCAAATGCCAGCGCGTCCTTTGTCTCCTCTGGAGACCCTCAGCTCACTGGCTTCAAAAAGAATCAAAACCTGGTCTGCTCACCCAGCATCCTCCTCTGGGAAAGGCTGCTGCTGCTGCAGAGCATCTGCAGCACCTGCCAAGAAAACGGGGGGTTAGAGACCTCCTCGCCTGCCCTGGGCTAAGAGCTGCTCTCCCTTTCCCAGCAGGCTTGCAAGGAGCCTTGCAAGGGTCCCGACGCACTGAGGAAAGACTGTAGCGGTCGTCCTCACCTCCGGGGCTCATCCCTAGCAGATCTACTCCCACCCGCTGCCCAGCACACAGCCCTGGAGGGCCCGGGCTGCGGAGCACGGCGCACAGCATACCCTCAGTGGCGTGGGTCCTGTCCCTCTTCAGCTGTTCTCCTGCGAGCACCAAGGCCTCCCAGCTGCGTGAGTCGCCCTGCTCCGCAGGGCCCTGACAGCTCCCTCCGTCCTGGGGGCTGGTGGCGGTGAAGCGGTGGAAGGCAACAAAGTCCCCTTGGCTGCAGCTCTTGCATTTGTGCGCGTGCTGCTCGAGGAAGGCGGCACACTTGCGGTGCAAGACGACCCGCTGTCTCTCGGGCCACAGCTCGTAGGCAGCCTCCTGCAGCAGCGGGACACAGAAGGCCAGGACGCCAGACCGCTGCTCCGCTGTCTTCTTGCTGGGAGAGGGCCTCTCCGCACCTGCAAGGCAAGGGGCCTTTCATCAGCCCGAGCTGGGGCCAGGGCTCAGGGCCGGCCCAGCCAGGGCACCAAAGTCGTGCCTTGGTGCGCGCCCTTGGCAGCGAAGCAGCGCTGCTGCACACCGAGCCTTGCAGCGTGGGGCGAAGGGGCCCGGCTTGCCTTGCTGATGGTAGCACCGCCCTGGGACACAGCGCTCAGCTGCGCTCCAGGCGGGAGCTGGGGATGTTGCCACCAGCCGAAGGAGGCCTCGGCTAGCGCTTTCTCCCCGCTCTTGGCAAGGCAGCCCCCAGCCTCCTGAGCTTCCCCTCCCTGCGCCACAGGGGAATCCAAGCTGAATAAGAGCCTGTCGAAGGCCTTGGGGCACTCTGGAGGGCATCTTTGATCCGGATGCGGCAGGCGGCTGGGAGAGGATGACAGGGATCCCTACGCCCTCCCGTGCCTGCGCTACGAGCAGCGCTTGGAGGCAGGGCAGCAGGGGCACGTGGGACGGCTGGCGGGAACTTCCCTCCCGCGCAAAGCGAGTGTGCTTTGAGATTGACTTGGAAGATCTTTGAAAAACGCGTCCCCAACAGCCATGCCTGCCTGAGCTCTGCCTACCCAGCAGCAGGGGGGATGCGCACCGTGCCCTGGGGAGCCCCGCCAGGACACAGCTGGGAGCTCCCTTGTCCGCCTTACTGCTGCCACTTACTGCTCTCCGCCTCCGGGGAGGTGGCTGGCCCTGTGGGAGAATCCTGGACACCTTCTGGCACCTCTGTGTTTTGCAGCCACTTCAGGATGTTGTCGTGCACCAGCGTGTCCAACAAGCAATTCATCTTGTGCCTGAAGCCAGTGGGCAGGATGTGCGACAGCAGCTGGGTGGTAAACACTGGCCCGATGACAGCTGCAAACTTCAGAAGCATCCGCTTCAGCGGCTTTATCTGGTCCAGCTGAGCCAGCGCAATCTCTGTCAAAGAGAAGCAACACGTCTCTCTCTTGCCTCTTCCCCATGCTGAGGCTGGAGTGGCTGGAACGGTTCCGCACATGAAACGGGCTAGACTTTGGCCTCCTCTCCTCGGGACTGCGCCTGCTGGGCAAGCGCAGCCCAGGGCAGGCGTCTCCAAAATGGCTCCGCTCCTGGTGGAATCGCAGGCCAGAAGGCCTGGGGAAAAGCGAGACGCTCAAACAAACACCCCCCCACCAAGGGTGAGGAGGGCTGGATCCAGCAGGCACCAGCATCCCGTGCCGTGCCCTACCACATCTGGAGTAGGTTTTTGCCCGAGAGTGCACACAGGGAACAGAGAACTTTCCCCACCTCACAGGGGGGACTCAGAGCTCCCCACAACGGATATCTTAAGTATTCCTTTCTTTCTGAGCCAACCCACAGCAATAAAAATGGATTTGGTTAGGATTAAGTGCCTTGAGTCCAGCGTTAGCTGGGGAGCTTCCAAACAGAATAGGGAGGTGGAAGCCACGTTCCAAGTTGAGTCAGAGGCAAGGCAAAGACTTTTCCCAGCAAAGGCTTTGTTTCTGTGAGGAAAGGGCGTCGTTTTAG
Source organism: Nipponia nippon (assembly GCF_047370975.1). NCBI lineage: Eukaryota > Metazoa > Chordata > Aves > Pelecaniformes > Threskiornithidae > Nipponia > Nipponia nippon. The sequence continues at coordinate 1,213,698 of NW_028262365.1, read as the reverse complement.
TGTTGCACCAAGAGCTCTTTCTCTCCTACCTGCTGCTGGAGAGCAGCCAGCAGGCTCACAGCTGGTCCGCAGCCAGGAGGGGACAACGGCTGCCCGCAGCCCCAAGCCTGTTTCTGGTGGGACCGGAGCCACCTTCCCAGCAGAGCCCCCAAGCTGAGAGGGTGACTCTGCAGCACCCAGATGCCCAGCCTCCCTCTAGCTGATGCCCCGGGAAGGGGCCCCGGCACAACCGCCAGCCGGCAAAGTGGCGCTCGGCCCCTCACCTTTCAAGGTGGCAGGCAGCATGGTGTTCTCCAGGTTCACGTCTGGTCTGACGATGCAGACCCTGCCGTCATTCCCCGCGCCGGAGCTCGAGGTTGCTGCGAGGGCTGAAGCCTCGGCCGCAGAAGCTGGGTGGAGCAGGAGAGCACAAATAAGGCAATTTGCAAAGTGACTTGCAGCTTGCAAACCTTTCAAAATGCACCTGAGATGGGACAAGTCCCACCTTGCGTGGTCCAGTGCGGGCACATGGACCTGCCTGCCCTGAATGTGGTCATTAAGCAGAGCAAAACAGTTCCCAGTGCAAGCGTTTCTTTGCGTAGCCCTCCCAAGGTGTTCCGCGTTCAGACCAGCTTTCCCAAAGAGTCCTTCGGTCACAGCTTCCAGACTTCCCAGGGGGCAACGGAGCGCCCCGGGACAGAAAGCAGCAGCATTGCTGCCTTCGACAGCACTACCTCCACACCCAGGGAATTTGCTGGTGATAATGCAAAAGGTAGCGTCCGTCCTGGCTCTTCCCCAGGCCACGGCGCTCCGGCTGGCACTGCTCTCTCGGTGGTGTTACCGCTGTTTTCTCCCATGACCAGCACCCTTGTGGGGATTTATGGGTTTGGATTGAAGTTTCCCGGGCCTGTCCTTCACCTCAAGCTGGGATTTGTTCTCAAGTGAGCCGGCGTTTGGCCAAGGTTACTTGCGTGCCCATTAGAATGCTTAAGATATGCCAGGAACACATGCGCGCTGGAACCATTTCCCCTGTGTTTTAGCCCCCCAGCCCCCGCCCCAAGAATTTAGGCCCCTCCAAGCCACCACAACTCGCTAGCCCCTGCTTTGGCTGTCCCAACAGCACGGCACGCAGGAGCCCACACCTCCGCCAGACCAAGTTCTGCACTGCTGCAAGCGCCGACTCTGCCAACATCCATGGGGGAACACCGGGGCGAGACCGTGCTGTGGAGAACGCACCACAGCAACTCGCTAGTCGTCAGCAAAGATGCTTACTGATCAGGCTCTCCCAGTTGTCCTCTGCTTTTCCACCCCGCCTCCGGGTGCGGAACAAGAGCATGTCGTTGCAACGAAGGCAGCGCAGCAGCTCCTCACAGTAATAGGGGATCCCCGAGCTTCTTTGGATCAGGAACCTGGACAGGAGTAGATCCGGCAGTGAGCAGCACAAGGAAAGTAAGGCGCAACACAGTTCCCTTCCTCCCTTCCTCCCTTCCTCCCTTCCTCCCTCTGCAAGAGCGAAGGGCTGGCAGCTCCCACGCGCTGTGAATAGGGCATTGCCCGCTCTCAGCTCACACCTGCCAGGGCGAGGCGTAACAAGCAGCCCACGGCCGGTACTCGCTAGAGCCAGTCATGCTTCTAGCAGCCCTGCGCTCCCTCTCCTGGGGGGTTGATTCCCTCCCATGCTCTGCATAGGTTCAAGCCCTCTGGAAGAGCTCCTCGAACTTACCTCGCTAGATCCCTGGGGATGCTGACCACTCCAAGGTCCTGGCAGACCTCCTGCACCACAGCGGAAGCTTGCAGCTCGTCCAGATGAAGATAGGTGATTTCCTGCGATGTTGCGTTGTCTGCTGCGGCTTTGCAAAAGCTCTCCGTTCTCGCGTAGCCTGGAGCTAAGCTCATGACCATGAAGTGGGAGACATTTCGGAGCATGCGTGACATGATAGACCAGGAGGCAGTGTCGATGAAATGGGCGTTGTCGATGACAAATATGCCAAATTCTCCTCCAATGACCTGAAAAAAGCAGGTTGTTCTGAGGGGAACCCGGTGGACTCTCACGTGTCTTCCAGGGGAGGAGATTTAGCCTCTGTCTCTTGAGAGGATGCTCGGAGGTCTCTCCCCAACCACTTCCCTGCTCAGAAGCTTACCGACTCTTAATTTCTTTGAGACTTGAAGGTCACACCTAGCATCACTTGCCCTGCAGAAGGAGGGAGCTTGGGCAAGGGAACGCAGAAGACATTGTTCCTCCTCCAGGGCCACTTTCCAGGAGGAAAGTTATTGGGTGTGTTTGTGGGGCTGCGGGGGGGAGGCGGGGGCTTTCTCAGGCCCTGAAGGGCGATGACGCAGGCGCGGGGTCCTCCCGGCGGCTCACACTGCTGTGGTACAGAGCCCACAGGCGGCAGGGTGTTGTCCTTCTCTGACCCAGGAGGAAGGAAGGAAGGAAGGAGAAATGCTCACCTTCTCAAGCACCTTCACCCACGTCGACTGCAGTTCTGCTTTTCTTTGCATTTCACACATCTCGCGAACCTTGTCCGAAACAGGAAACTGGCCAGAAAAGCAGCAGAGTCAGGGAGCAACATCGCTCCGGGGCTAGGCACACCTACCCGCCAAGCAAGAGCGCAGAGCAAACCGCCTCTGCTGGCCTCGGCACCTCAACTCTCCCCAACAGAGGTGCAAGGAGCCCCAGTGGGGCCTTCACCTAGAGCCTAAAGCAGAGGCTGAGGGTGTCTGGCAGAGCTGGGGCTTGGGGGTGGCCTCAAGAGCTGGTTCTCTGGCTGCAGGAATCTTGGGCTGGCTGGAGCAGACCACTCGCGCAGTGGTGACCTCAGCACGAGGTCAGCAACAGCCTCTCTCCAATGCCACTTCCAGGGTGCTGAACAAGGCAGCGGACGCTGCCGCATGCAGCGTGGGACATGAACTCGGCACAGAAAGCGATCCCCCCCAGGCCCAGCAACGGGAAACGTGTGCTATGACCCCTGCGACTCCCACCGCTGAGCTAAGGCACTCCCAGCAGCGTGCCCACACAACGTCAGACCCAGAAAAGCTGACGAGAAGGCCTTCTCCGGAGCCAGAGAGGCCTCTCGCTCTCACCTGGACAGGGAAGATGTCATTGAGGAGGCAATAGCTGCTCTCTTCGATGGTCCCTCGGAGCTTTGTCTGCAGCACGCGCTGCTTGTCGCTGCAGTTTTCACAGTCCTGGAGGCCCAGGGCCCTGGCCATCAGCGTACGGATGGCAGAGAAGGACTGCCTGACGTTGACCTCTAGCAGTTCCATGGCAACCACCCTGCCGTGCAAAAGCAAAAGGGACTGAGATCCCCAACAGCCCAAGCCTTCTGGACAAAAGGGGTGGAGATGTCCTTGGCGGGGGCTCTTCTGCCACCCATCTCACAGTGCTTCCCAGAGAAGGCCAAGCTTCTCACTCGGCCGAGAAAGGGCACAGAGGGGCACTTGCTGCCGAGGCACTGGGAGAGCCGGGTCCAGAGCCCGTGTCTCCGCAGCGCCGGCCCAGGTCTCGCCCCGTCCCCGCTGCAGAGGAACTGACGGGGCTAAGAGGCAAGGATGGAGCAAGTGGTGAGTTTGCCTTTGGGCTCCAGACCTTAGCAGTCTGCCTGCCAGACCACAGGAAGGCTTTTCTGCCCCAGTGCTCCTTCTGGGAAACAGGCAGAGGGCAAGCAGGGCTTCTGAGACAGGCCACTGTGCTGTCTGTTGGGTCTGGAGTGGGATGAAAAGCCCTGAGCTTGGGCTCTTTCCTTCCAGCTGTGCCCGGCCCAGAGGTGAAGGAGGAAAGGCCATGGCTCGAGAAGCCACCTCCAGCTCCCCGAAGAGCTGGCAGAGCACACGGGAGCTCCTAGGGAGCGTCTCCAGGAGGCTTTTTGGGGAGGCTGCAGTCCAAGGGCCAGGCGCACCAGCAGAGGGGCTGGAGCGTTCCACGGCTGTCAGGGGATGGGCAGGGGCAGTGTCCCAAAGCTACGCATTCAAAACCCGTACGTGTGGCCAGCAGCCTGGCCTAAATAGGCCAGTTCAGTAAGTAAGTGGCTCTTCCCGGAGCCCATCGTGCCCTCAAATGCCAGGATGTGCCTTTGTCCTAAATCCTCGTAGGCTTTCAAGCAGCTGACAAAGAGGTCAATCTCCTTCTCCCGACCTGTGAAGACAAACAAGAAAACGAGCTGCTGGGGCGTGCTGACAAGCAGAGAGTCGTCCCTTGGGCTGGCACCCTCCACCGCAGCTTCCCTCCCCGCCACCACAGCCGCCAGCCTGCCTGCACCCAGGCCTCCTTCTCGCCTGCTCATCCCAGCTTTTGTACCTCTGCCTTCCTCGGAGCGGCAGCGGGAGACATTGCCCGCCTGCCCCACGGCGCAGCTCCCGTGCCCTCTTCCCCGCCTGCCCCCCTCCCCTCCCACAGGCCCAGAGATTCAGCCAGCCCCACAGTGATCCAGCAGCAGACTGGAAGGGATGCTGTGAGTCGCTGCAAGCAGCTATGTCCCAAACAGAGTCAAAGCATCTCCTCACCGTACCGTGAGCCACAGAGCACTTCCCAGTAGCTAAGGCAGTGTCTTCAGGCCTGGACTGGTTTGGGATGGGCTAGAGGTAATTTTCTTCGGTAATAGCTCGTATGGTGCTATGTTTTGGACGTGCGACCAAACATCGGTGGGGATAACACAACCGTGTTTTAGTTATTGCTGAAGAGCGCTTGCGCAGCGTCAAGGCCTTTTCCATTTCTCACGCCGCCCCGCCAGCGCGCAGGCTGGGGGTGCGCAAGAAGCTGGGAGGGGGCACAGCCGCGACCGCTGACCCCGACTGCCCAAAGGCCTATTCCGTACCATAGGACGCTGTGCTCAGCAAGAAAAGCTGCGGGAAAGGAGGAGGAAGGGGGGACATTCGGAGTATGGCGTTTGTCTTCCCGAGTCACCGTTACGCATGATGCTTTCCTGGAAATGGCTAGACACCTGCCTGCCGATGGGAAGCAGGGAGCGAACGCCTGAGTCTGCCTTGCGCGCATGCGCGGCTTTTGCTTTACCTGTGAAGCTGTCTGTATCTCAGCCCACCAGCGTTAGGGCCGCTGCAGGCAACACCATCCCTGGCAAAAGCTTCTCCCTTCCCAGCGTGGCACTAAAAGTTACCAAGGGGAAGAACCCGGGGTTCAGAAGAGCAAGGCGTTCTCTACCTACCCAGCAAGGGGACGTACTCTGACCTCTCCTTGGTAAGACCCATGCCAAACATGCTAGAAGCAGGGGAAAACACAAGTCAATTAGCTGGCGAGAAGCTAGGGGACGTAGAGAAGCAGCCTGGCCTGGAGGGGCAGGACATGCTCCTCAGGTCCCTGCTTTTCTTTCGAGCAGCGTGTTATTCTCTGCACGCTCCCCCAGCCAAAGTTCAGGCTGCACGCTAGGACAGCTTCAAGCATGCAGAAGCCCAACGGCCATGGCGGGACAGGAGAACGTATCAAGAGCCCATCACCAAAGGCCAAACCCAGAGAAATCGGAGACACGCGAAAGAAGCCGGGCTGTGTTGTTGGCTAGCAGACAGCTCTACCACATTGGGCAAGAAAAACAAGTGTCTTGGAAAGAAGGACTTGTGTCCCTGAATGGGTGGGGATGCCAAGCACCCGGCACCTTTGGCTCAAGTCTTCCTGTAGCTTCCAAGAGACGGCAATGTTACCGTTCAAACCGTCATCCAAAGAGAAGGTCAAATCCTGGCCCAGAGGAAGAGCGGAGATTGCAGCAGGAAGACTGTCCCGTTAAGTCCCCATGTCCCCACAGGAACTGGACTGGCCCAAAACTTCCCGATCAGAAGCAGCCGGGACAAAAGCCTCCATGGGCCCGTGGTGGAGCAAGCACAGTCAAAAGCCATTTGCACAGAGCCTGCAAGGCCAGGTTGCGTCTACCAAGACAGACGAACCTTCTCCATCCCTGTGGCTTCGCTCCCGCGCTCTCAGCAGCAGGAGACTGCAGGGGAGAGAGGCAAAAAGCCTCCCACGCCAGGGCTTCCGACCGTCTCAGCCACAGGGAAGGGAGACCAGCTTGGTCTCTCTCTGCAGGACTCCTCTTTGCAGGCCAAGGCTGCGCCTTTGGTGCCACCGTCCGCTCAGGCAGCCCTCTCAGAGGACCCTCACCTCTCCTCGGTGATCCCCACGTATTGATAGAGAGTGCCAGCATGGCTAACGCCTTTCATCTGTCTCTCCGGCAGCTCCTGGAAGCAGCAAGGGGGCAGCCGAGAGGCGGCATAGGTCACTGCATCACAGGACACCAGCCCAGGGTAGTGCATCATCATGCGGGCTGCCAAATTCACCTTCTGGCCTATGGCTGGAGAGAGAGAGAGGGAGAGCACATGTTGATGGACCTGTGCCACCAGCCCTGCGGTGTCCTTCCAGGCCAATGGCTGCCTTCGCCTCCGGCACAGGCCAACCCCACAACAGGGTCAGCAGAACCCGGGGGAACAACCGGCCACGGAGCCCCTTCTCCCGCCCCGCGCCAGGACCGGCGCTGCCTAGGCCGTTCCTGGCCGGCTGCTGGGCAAGCGCTCTCCCAGCCCGCCTTCCTCTTCCAGACTGCTGTGCTTAAGCAGGCCCACGCCAGCCTCCCGCGCCTCTGACACACGCCTCGTACCTGTGTATTCATGCCTCTGAGGGTGGCCAGTGACTCCGCAGAACACCGTCCCGCTGGTCACCGCAACAGACACCTCCCTGGCACACAGGGAAAAAGGGTGGCTTCAGCAGCGCCCCAGGCGCGGTCCTGCCCACCCAGCTTCATCCCTTCCCGCACCTCCTCTCGGCGCTAGCCTGGGCTGCCTGCTGTCCTGCCCTGCCGGCACGGGTCTTGGGGCCGTGGAGAGCTCGGGGGTGCAACATACCCATGTTGCAAGGGACAAGGGACAGGGGTAGAGCGCACGCAGGAAGTTTTGGACACTTCCCCTGAGGCCACGTTCCCTGGGCTGCAACCTGCAGCAGGCCACAGCCCTCTCGCGAGCAAAGAGGGAGGGAAGGTGGCACCCACGATATCACCACCTGCGGCGACAGAAACTTGACATCAGGTGGCTGGGCCCTGCCACCTCTCAGGGCACTGCCTCCTGCCTGCCAGGGACAAGGGAGGGCAAGCTAGAAGGCACATCTCTTTCTGGTAAAGGCCCCTTGCACTGTCCCAGGCAGCATGCACCCCCCCACCCCGCCACACGCTGACTCACTCTATTTCCACGCGTGTCGTGGAGCACAAGGTGAGGATCTGAAGAGCACTCTGCAAGGCGTGAAGGCTCTCACAGGGCAGCTTTACTCCAGGGAGTCCAAACAGACAGAGGAACGTGCAGCCCTGCCAAGGACAGATGCAGCACACCTTGCTACAGTGCCTGAGAGGGAGTCACTCCCTCTTGCTCGCTGCCCACCCTCTCGGGGCGCGGGGAGGCGATCGCTCCCCCACACTCACTTTATCAAACAGGAGGACTTTGTTCACTTCAGCCTTGTGAGGACTGAGGATTTCTAGCATCATCCTGCTGACGTTGTGGAGGAGGGTGCACATATCCACTGCGTTGATATCTGCAGCCAGCTGCAGGTGGACGAAGAGGCTGGTGACTGGCCGTAGCTCAGAGAAGAGGTCCAGCGGCACTCTGCCATCGAGCTGTAAGACAAGAGCACGACAGCTTCACCATCCTGCTCTCCCGGCGGCTCACTGCCCACGCCAGATACCGAGGGAGAGCAGGCGTACTGGCAAGAGCAGGTGCTACCGGAGGAAGGGATAATCCTCCTCGCGGCGCAAATGGCGGGCAGGCGGCCCAGCCTGCGGCAGGCAGATACCGAACCATAACACAAATGACAAAGGAGAGAAAGGCGCTCCGGTAACACCCCATCTTGGGACAGGCATGGACATGAGGGAAGACCCTCAGGGGTGCTCTAGGCACTTCAGGAGGCTCTCCCTTTTATCCCACCCGTCTCTCTCTGAGGACAACGCGCACAACGGTGCAGCACCGGTGCCCCTTGGCTCAGATTCCCTGCGATGTCGTCTCAGGGTGCATTTTCTTTTGTTGGTCTGTTCTCGTGAGAACTCCATCTCTGCCATGCACCCCTTCTTCTGCCCTCCAGAAATGCAGCAGCCCCCCGCAGTGGCGGCCTGGCCGTACCTTCCTGACAGCAGCTTCTGGCACGTACTTCATAAGCACCTCCTCCACATCAGGATCAGTGGGCACGAGAAGAGCAGGACTCGGGGCACCTGAGGAGAGAAGACGCAGGTGATCGCTGGGAGGATGGGACTACGAGGTGTTGGAAAGCAGGGGCCGGCACTGGAAATGGGGCAGAAAGAGTCTTATGCGTTTGCTCCTGTTGCCACCTCCAGACGCTCAGGGCGGAGCTGTCCCCTGGAAGGAGGAGGCGGCGGCAGCGATGCCCCAGCTCATGCCCAGGAGGACCAAAAGCAGGAGTGCTACCCGAAAGGGGGAAGAGGGTGGCGGTGCTTCCTCTCTGGCAATCACGGAACAAGGGGAAGGTTGCACTCACTTTCCTCTTCCGAGGGGTGACTCATTTGGCGGCGTACAAGCTTGCGTAAAGTGTCTTGGCGTTCTGACTGAGCCAGCTGATCCACGCCTGTAACCTGAAGACACACAGAATGAAAGCACTGCCACTGGCCTCCCCAGCAGTCCCAGGGGACAGAGCCTGCCCTCCACCGTCACTGCCCAGGAAAGGGCAGAACAAGCCCACCCGGCGGGATGGGACTGCAGTGCTTCCTCAGAAGCACCGGAGCTGGGCAGGCATCCTCCAGGCATCCCCCAGCTGGCAACAACAGCTCCGTGACCCACAGAGGACATTGCTGGTGGGGCCAAAACCCGTCCAGTGCCTCCCGACCCCTCAAACCAAGCAAGCCTGGCCCACAGTTACCCCTGAGAGGGAAGGACAAGAGCTTCAGCCGCCTGCCCACTTTCACTGCTACAACTGTGAGCCACGTTCAGCTCCTCAGCCTTCCGACACCTCCCTCCTTCACGGCCAGGTCCGGCTCCTCAGAATGGCTCTAGAGGCCGTCCGATCCACCTACCTTCACAGCTCTTTTGCCTTCAAGACGCTTGGTCCTGAGCCGGCGCTGCTCACAGAGCTCCCAGGCGGTGGCTGAGAGGACAACTTCACCTGCCTTCGCAAGCTGCTCGGCCTCACGAACTTCAGCCAGGGCCTGGCCATAGATGCAGAAGTACTGCCGCCTCCCATCTCCGGCAATCAGGAGGCTCATGGGCCCTGCGGAGATGCCTGGTGAGAGAGAGAGGGAGAAGCACAACTGACACAGGGAACGTTTGGAGCTCTACAGTCCCCAGCATCTCAGCTGTTCAGAAGCTCATCTGAAGCCCAAGCGGGGAGACGGGCGTTGTGGAGGGGGAGGGCATCCTCCTCGGGGGGGTACTGACACAGGTCCCTGAAACGGGGGTCTAGAAACGGACAAACGAAGGCGACGTTGACAACGTGTCGCTGAGACGTGAGAGTGCCAGGCGTCTTACCCAGCTGCCTGCCCCAGACGCCCAGCAAACCAGCGGGCTTGAGCACCGCCTGCTCCGTTGACGTGCAGGCAGGTTGTAGCTGTCTGCTGGAGAAAACACAGCAGCCTGCAAAAGCCCTTCTCACAGCTGTACGCAAAGCGGTGCCCTTTTGCTCTTTGCCAAAGGCAGGGGAGAATCCAGCAGGGGAAAGGATGCAAAGCTGCCCCAGCTGGAAAAATGAAAGGATAACTGCCTCCCACAGACATCTGCGCTAAAGCAGCCATTCAAAGGCCCCAATACTTGATCTGAGCCCCGCTCTGCCTTTAAGCTCCCTCTGCATCTGCCAACGCACGCAAACCCAGCAGTCCTGGTCTCCCATCCCTGCTCTGACTACAGCTGGCCCCCTGAATGCTGGCAGGAGATGCTTTCCTTTGGCAGTAGCCCCAGCAGGGATCCCCGCATCCCCTGCCGGTGCGAAGCACCCTGCGGCACGGCAGAGTGCCACGCGTCTGCGCCTGGCACAGCACCCGTACCTATCTTCAGCTGGATCTTCAGACCCACGGGCGTGTCGCGACTCCCATACTTCTTCTGGATCTGCTGGCTACATTGCAGCACCAGGGTGATGGTCTTAGCCAGCTCCTGGAGTGACGTTCTCCACAGCACCAGCACAGCATCCCCTGGGGAAAGCGAGGGGAAGGCAAAGGCGCTGCCGAGACTTGGCTCTCCCCGACCTACGCTCAGTGGCAGGGACAGCAGAAACCGGACAACGTGCTGAGGAAGATGGGCTTGTGGGAGGGCAGCGTCCTGGAGGACCACACCCTGGGCAGCGGGCCCCCTCTCCTCTCCCGGGCCAGCCGCAGCAGCAGCCAGCCGGCAGCGGTGCCACCCCCTGCCCCGAGTGCTGCTCTGCGGCTGCAGCACGCCAGGGACTCCTCCTCCCCTCGCGGCCTGGCAGCCCCAGCTCTGCATCACCAGGGCCTCCCTGCCCCTCGCTGCCACCCCAACACGCGCCTTGGGCTGCGCTTTCTAGGGGGTCTCCTCCTCTCAGTGCTTCCTTGCCCCCAGGGCCCTGCAGGCGGGGGCAGAGTGAGGGGAGCCACAGCCCTTGCAAAGCCAAACCGCAGGCAGGCCCGGGGGCAACGGGAAGCCTGGAGAAAGGGCACTGCAGCGGGGGGTGCGTGCGTGGCCAGAAAGCTGGCTCAAGGGGCTGCACAGAGCCTCTTGAGAAGGAGAGCAGAGCAAACGGCCGCCACATCAGTTAAATGCTGCAGATCAGTACGCGTGGGCATCGTCGTGCTGAGTACGTACCGGCAAACTTCAAGATGTCTCCTCCAAAATTCAGCATCTCTGCGGACAGAGGGAAGAAAAGGAAGAGTCACGCGGCCACCTTCTTCCAGAAGCCGCAGAGCAAGCCCCTCTGCCCGGAGAGGAGCGCCTGGGCAAGGGTGCACCCTGGGGCACAGCTCAGGAAAGCACCACTCCGGCCCGTCTCCCAGGCTCACAGTGGCCCCAGCCCTGGCACCCACACAGCAGGCAGGGAGGCAGGGCCTCGAGGTGCCACCAAACCTCGGAAAGGCGGAGGCTGGAAGGCACCTCTGGGGTCTGTCTGGTCCAACCACGCTGCTCAAGCAGGGCTGCGCAGTGCCAGCTGCCCAGGGCGGTGGCTAGATGGCTTTTGAATAGCTCTGAGGAGGGCGACTCCACAATCTCCCTGGGCAAGCTGGGCCAGTGCTCAGTCACCCCCACAGTCAAAAAGTGTTTCCTGACATAGAGAGGGAACCTCCCGTGTTTCAGCGCGTGCCCGCGGCGTGGCCTCTGGTGCTGACACTGCGCACCACTGGAAAGAGCCTGGCTCTGTCCTCTTTGCACCCTCCCTTCAGCTTTTAGACACATTACTAAGATCCCCCCTGAGCCTTCTCTTCTCTAGGCTAAGCGGTCCCAGCTCTCTCAGCCTTTCCTCGTAGCAGAGATGCTCCAGACCCTTCCTCATCTTTGGGGACTCCCTTGCTTTTCTCTACAAGTGCTGCTAAAGGGGTGGCCACAATGTGCTCACGGTCAGCTCGGAAGGGTCAAGATGTGCCCTGCGCCGAGGGGCTCGTGAGGGTCACACACAAACACACACACACACACACACATCAGTGCCAGCATCCTCGGGTCGCTTGCGCACTGGCACTTGCCGGGTGCCCTCAGCCTGCTGGGGGCCCTAACGCATCACGGAGCCGGGTGTTCACGCCAGAGGCACAGAGGTGGCTGCTGAGAAAGCAGGAGCAGAAAGGACCTGCGCTGGTCCTGACTCGCCAGGAGACCCTGGCTGCTCTGGCTGTTCCTCTGGGCCACAGAAAGCCCCAGCCCTTCCACAGAGGCAGGACCAGGCTGCCCAGCATGTCGGCCTCCGCCCTCCATGAGCAGCCTCACGGCCCAATGCCAGACAGTCCGACAGCATGGCCCTTACCCTTCAAAATGTCACACATGTAGTAATTGAGGGTTTGCGCCAGCTCATCAGTGCCTCTCTCTGTGCTGCTCCTCTGGAGGAATTTATCTGTCAAAGCAGTGAAACCTGTAAAAGGGACACGCAGCAATCATGGAGTGCCCGTGTGGGCCTAAGGACCTGGCAGCCAGTTCCACGCTGCCCGGCCCGAGAGCCTGTAGGTCACACCTTGCCATGCCCCGGCTCAGGGCCGGTGGCAGCAGTGTTGACCGCCCAAGATAACCCATCCTGCTCTCTCTGGGCACCCCAGCAGAAGAGCTCAGCAGTGACAAGATGGCCACTCCGGCTGAGGGGCAAGGGCACGGCTCCAAAGGGCCTGGTCTGTCCCAAAATGGCTCGTGCCCATGGCTGCTCCTCCCTGCTCACCCCACCTGAAATGTCCGCAAAGAGCAGCACTCCGTGGATGGGCTGAACGAGACGGCTGCTCTGGAGGGAGCCCTCAGCAAGGAGACTGGGGAGGAAAGCTGCTGCGCTGTCCAGGGTTGAGTGGTGACGTTTGCTGTCCCAGGCAGAAGCCATCGTCGGCGCCCTGTGGCACACGGGGTCCCTCAGGAGAAGATGGCCGTGCTCAGCCGGAGGAGGACGAGGACCTCACCGCACAGTGCGAGTCGCACAGTGAGCCCGGGGCCTCTGTGCGGGACGACTGGCCCTCTGCCCTCACGGGGGTAGTCACAATCGCCTGGCAGTGACCTCCTCTGTAGGTCATCGCTTACCGTTCAGCTGTCCTCGGGCGACACAATCAGCTAACAGTGACATCGTCCCTATGTCATCGTCTGCTGAGCGGCTGCCTCCTTGATGCTGAGCCGCTTGCTCAGAGGCGGCCAGCGCCACCCCACTTCTTCGAGGACAGTGCCGAAGGGAGGCTCCTGCAGCGACCGCTTGCTCAATTTGCAGCTGCTTGCCCCGTTCCCAAGGGCCAGCTGCCTCGCGCACACACAGCTGTTGGCTAGCACTGGTCCTTCCCCCTGCAGAGAGGCAGCCTGTGGCCATCTTCCCAGCAGGCTCGCTCCTTTCTTGCTCCCGTGCTCCCTCCCTGAGCCCCCAGCTCCCTTTCCCTGGGCTGGGAGAGAGCTCCAGCGTGCGGAGCCAGGCCTCTCACCTCGGAGGGCTATCAGCCCTTCTTGCGAAGACAAATGCCATCACGCCGACTGTCCCCCCCTTCCTTCTTCTTTCCCCAGCTTCATACGCTGAGCACGACGCCATACGGTAGGGAATAGCCCCTTGGCCAGGCTGGGTCAGCCCCCCTGGCTGTGCCCCCTCCCAGCTTCTCGTGCGCCCGGCAGAGCAGGGGAAGCTGAAAATCCTTGACTGGTACCAACACTACTGAGCAACAACTAAAACGTCAGGGTGTTCTCAACATTATTCTCAGCCGAAATCCAAACCACAGCACCATACCAGCTACTAAGAAGAAAATCAGCTCTATCCCAGCCGAAACCAGGACAGCTTCCCGCGGAGGCACCGCTAAGTTGGTGGCAGACTTCAAACTTGTGGGCAAAGCTACGGGTGTGCTCACGGAGGTGGGCAGGAGCTCACTGGCCCAGTGCAGCTCCGTTTGGGAACTGCAGGATGGCAGGGGCTTCATTCCGGGAGCTTCCAGTCACCTGCAGGAGCTCTGCAGATGCAGCTCTGCCCCTGGCACCCTCCTCAGCACAGAATTGCCATGGCCACCCCAGGAACACCAGGCATGCCGAGCTTACAGCTCTGCCTCGCCTCCTGCTCCGAAAGCTTCCGTTGCTTCACACCGGCGTCGAGCAGGACTGGGGGCCCTCTGGCTGCACGTAACAGCCTCCCTGCTGCCGGCGGGGACCGTCACTACGTATGTGGCATCCGCTTCGGTGCCTTCAGCTAGGAAGGCTGTGGCTGTGCCACAAGCGACTGCCTTCCTCCTTACGTTTCTGTCTTCCGGGTAAATTAAGGTACGTTAAAATATACTATATATTGTAATATAACGTGGCAACTCCCATGCTGGCCTTTGCCGGCTGTCGCATCCACCCCTGCGCCTGTTGCGGCATCCCACCGTTGCACGTAATTGAGAAAACCCTCCAAACAAAAGACTAGAAGCCGAGTTTAGAGAGCCGACGTCGCTTTATTCTGCGCGGGGTGCTCGGCGGTAGTTCCTCAAGTCAAGCAGACCGTCATGCAAAACGACAGCACGTTTGTCGGGTTACATGACTAGTATAAACCCGCCTAAATTTACACTTATTGCTTAGTGATTATTTCATACGCTATCGGTTTACTGTATTTAAATTAGCCTCGCTTGCTGTGTAAATTAGCACGTGTGCTCCTTTCAGGCAGGGGGGCAAGTCTTTTTGGCCCTGAATTGCGCCGGTGCTCGCGATCTCCCCTCACCACATTTACCTTTCGCTCAGTTACTGCAGTTTTATCAGCCTTCCTGCCTGCTGCGCCGGCCTGCACCGGCTGCGACGCTCACCCCTGCGCTGGCTGCGACGCTCACCCCTGCGCCGGCCTGCGCCGGCTGCGACGCTCACCCCTGCACCGGCTGCGACGCTCACCCCTGCACCAGCCTGCGCCGGCTGCGACGCTCACCCCTGCACCGGCTGCGACGCTTACCCCTGCGCCGGCTGCAACGCTCACCCCTGCGCCGGCCTGCACCGGCTGCGACGCTTACCCCTGCACCGGCTGCGACGCTCACCCCTGCGCCGGCCTGCACCGGCTGCGATGCTCACCCCTGCGCCGGCCTGCACCAGCTGCGACGCTCACCCCTGCGCCGGCTGCGACGCTCACGCCTGCGCCGGCTGCGACGCTCACCCCTGCGCCGGCTGCGACGCTCACCCCTGCGCCAGCCTGCGCCGGCTGCGACGCTCACCCCTGCGCCGGCCTGCGCCGGCTGCGACGCTCACCCCTGCGCTGGCTGCGACGCTCACCCCTGCGCTGGCCTGCGCCGGCTGCGACGCTCACCCCTGCGCCGGCCTGCGCCGGCTGCGACGCTCACCCCTGCGCTGGCTGCGACGCTCACCCCTGCGCCGGCCTGTGCCAGCTGTGGCTCCCCTCATGCAACAGCCTGCGACGGTGATGGCACCACCCCTGCGCCAGCTGTGGTGCACCCCAGGCGCCGTCCTTAGCCGGCTGTTGCAGATCCACGGCGCCAGCTGCGGTGTCCCCTCTGTGCCGGTGTGCACTGGCTGTTGCGCCGCCCCCTGCGCTGGTCTGTGCTGGCTGTGGCACCATGGCCCTCGGTTGGAGTTCGCTGGCTGTGGCTCCCCCTCCGGTGCCAGACTGTGGTGCCTGCAGCACGCCACCCTATGCCAGCACGTGCCGGCTCTGCCTCCCCGCTGTTGCTGGACTTCACCGGCTGCAGGGCCCCCGCTGCTCAGGTCTGCATCAGCTGCGGCACCCTATCCCGCGCCAGCCTGCGCCATCTGCAGCGCCTGTCGCTGTGCAGGCCTGCGCCAGCTATGGCGCCCTGCCCTGCACCAGCCCGCGCTGTCTGCGGTGCCCCCACCCTTCGCCAGCCTTCACCGGCTGTGGTGCCGCTCACCGCATTGGCCTTCACCGGCTGCGGCACCCCACCCTGCGCCAGCCTTCGCTGGCTGTGGCACTCGTCCTACACCAGCCTTCACCGGCTGCAACACCCCCACCCTGCACCGGCTGCGGCGCACCCTCAGCAGCAGCCTGCGCCATCTGCGACGCCCCACCGTCGGCTGCCCTTCGCTGGCTGCGGCGCTCCCGCCTTGCACCGACCTGCACCACGCACAGCCGCTCCAGCCTGCACCGGCTGCGGTGCCCAACCTGCGCCGGCCGCGGAGCCCCTCTCCGCCGGCCTGCTCCATCTCCAGTGCCCCCAGCCTTCGCCGGCTCTGCTGCCCCCCGTTGCTCCGGTCTTCACTAGCTCTGCCCCACCGCTGCACCCTTCGCCAGCCGGCTGTGGCGCCCACGCCTGCGCCAGGCTTCACCAGCTGCAGCGCCCCAATCCTGCACCAGCCTGTGCCGGCTACGGTGTTGCCCACTGCATCAGCCTGCGCCGGCTGTGGCGCCCCACCCCGTGCCAGACTTCGCCGGCTGTGGTGCCAGCCCCAGCACTGGCCTGCGCCGGATGTGACACCCCCCCAGCACCAGCCTGCGCCGGCTGTGGCGCCCCACCCCGTGCCAGACTTCGCCGGCTGTGGTGCCAGCCCCGGCACTGGCCTGCGCCGGATGTGACACCCCCCCATGCACCGGCCTGCGCCAGCTGCGGCCCCCCACCCTAGGCTGCCCTTCGCTGGAGGTTGCGCCTCACCCTGCGCCAGGCTTCGCCAGCTGTGGTGCCCACCCCGGCGCCAACCTGCACCGGTTGCAGTGCCCCTACCTACGCTGGCCTGCGCCGGCCGTGACTCCCCCACTGCGCCAGAGTGCGCTGGTTGTGGCCCCCCACTGCGCTGGCCTGCGCTGTCTGCGGTGCCCCTGCCCTCTGCCGGCCGCAGCCGGCTGCGGCACCCCCACCCTGTGCTGGCATGCACCGGCTGTTGCTCCCTGCTGGCGCCGGCCTTGGCCTGCTGCGGCACCTGCACCCTTCGCCAGCCTTCACCGGCTGTGGTGCCCCCCTGCGCTGGCCTGCGCTGGCTGTATCACCCCTGGCGCCGGCCTGCGCCAGCTGTGGCTCCCTCATGCAACAGCCTGCGATGGCGATGGCACCGCCCCTGCGCCAGCTGTGGCGCCGTCCTTAGCCAGCTGTTGCGCACCGTAGGTGCTTGCCCTTCACCGGCTGTGGTGTCCCCCCGTGCTGGTGTGCGCTGGCTGTCCTGACCCCCCCCGCACCGGCCTGCGGCAGCTGTGGCACCCTGCCCTATGCCACCCTTCGCCGGCTGTGGTGCCCCTACTGCGCAGGCCTGCGCCGGCTGTGGCGCCCCTTTGGCATCAGCCTTTGATGTCTACGGCACCCCACGCTGCGCAGGCCTGACACGGCTCTGGCGCCCTGCCCTGCGCCGGCCTGCGCCGGCTGCATCGCCCCCTACTACACCCGCCTTTCCTGGCTGTGGGACCCCTTCCCGTGCCGGTGTGCACTGGCTGTGGCACCCACCCCTGCGCGGGCCTGCGCCAGCTGCTCCACCCCCCCAGCACCAGACTGCACCGGCTGTGGCACCCTCCCGCTGCGCCGGCCTGCGTCAGCTGTGGTGCCCGCCACGTGCCGGCCTGCACCGCCTATGGCGCCCACAACTGCTCCAGCCGGCACCGGCTGCGGCGCCCAACCTGCGCCGGCCGCGGTGCCCCCCTGCGCCGGCTGCGGCACCCTGGTTGCCAGGACGGGTTGCTCTCTCTGCTCGGCGCCGTGCACGCCCCAAGCTGACGGCAGACGAGCGAGCTCCCTGCCGCTCCTCCCGCCGCCTTCAGAGTTTGCAAAATGGTTGAAGGGGACGGCTGTGGCTTGGTTTGGGGTTTTCCTAAGCGCTTTCTGTTTGCCTGGATTTCCTGGCTCGGTCGAAGCCGGAATCTTGGGGTTTCCACCGGTTTTCCTGCTGCGCGCATCGTCGACGCCATCTCTTAACGGGACGGGGGGGAGCGATGGCGTTTGTCCGCCCGCGTGAGGTGCGATGGAGCCCCGCGTCCCTGGGGACGGCCCTGCTTCCACCCACCCCTGTCACCCCTCTGGTCCTAAGCAGGGTGTCCCCACCCCGTGTCACCCCCCTGGTCTGACACCGCGTGTCCCCACCCCTGTCACCCCCCCGGCCTGACGCAGGGTGTCCCCAACCCTGTCACCCCCCAGCCTGACAGCGAGTGTCCCCACCCCTGTCACCCCCCTGGCCTGATGCAGGGTGTCCCCACCCCTGTCACCCCCCAGCCTGACACCGAGTGTCCCCAACCCCATCACCCCCCTGGCCTAATGCAGGGTGTCCCCAACCCCATCACCCCCCAGCCTGACACCGGCTGTCCCCAACCCTGTCACGCCCCAGCCTGACACCGAGTGTCCCCAACCCCATCACCCCCCGGCCTGACACTGAGTGTCCCCAACCCTGTCACGCCCCAGCCTGACACTGAGTGTCCCCAACCCCATCACCCCCCCGGCCTGATGCAGGGTGTCCCCACCCCTGTCACCCCCCGGCCTGACACCGCGTGTCCCCAACCCCATCACCCCCCAGCCTGACACTGAGTGTCCCCAACCCTGTCACCCCCTGGCCTGACACCGGCTGTCCCCAACCCTGTCACCCCCCGGCCTGACACCGAGTGTCCCCACCCCTGTCACCCCCCGGCCTGACACAGGGTGTCCCCAACCCCATCACCCCCCAGCCTGACACTGAGTGTCCCCAACCCCATCACCCCCCGGCCTGATGCACCGCATGTCCCCACCCCTGTCACCCCCCAGCCTGACACCGAGTGTCCCCAACCCCATCACCCCCCTGGCCTGACGCAGGGTGTCCCCAACCCTGTCACCCCCCAGCCTGATGCAGGGTGTCCCCACCCCTGTCACCCCCCGGCCTGACACCGAGTGTCCCCAACCCCATCACCCCCTGGCCTGATGCAGGGTGTCCCCACCCCATGTCACCCCCCTGGCCTGACACCGCGTGTCCCCAACCCCATCACCCCCTGGCCTGACACCAAGTGTCCCCAACCCCATCACCCCCCGGCCTGATGCAGGGTGTCCCCACCCCTGTCACCCCCCAGCCTGACACTGAGTGTCCCCAACCCCATCACCCCCCGGCCTGATGCAGGGTGTCCCCACCCCTGTCACCCCCCGGCCTGACACCGCGTGTCCCCAACCCCATCACCCCCCAGCCTGACACTGAGTGTCCCCAACCCTGTCACCCCCTGGCCTGACACCGGCTGTCCCCAACCCTGTCACCCCCCGGCCTGACACCGAGTGTCCCCACCCCTGTCACCCCCCGGCCTCACCCAGGGTGCCCCCAACCCCACCACCCCCCAGCCTGACACTGAGTGTCCCCAACCCCATCACCCCCCCGGCCTGATGCACCGCATGTCCCCACCCCTGTCACCCCCCAGCCTGACACCCAGTGTCCCCAACCCCATCACCCCCTGGCCTGACGCAGGGTGTCCCCAACCCTGTCACCCCCCCAGCCTGATGCAGGGTGTCCCCACCCCTGTCACCCCCCGGCCTGACACCGCGTGTCCCCAACCCCATCACCCCCCTGGCCTGCTGCAGGGTGTCCCCACCCCATGTCACCCCCTGGCCTGACACCGCGTGTCCCCAACCCCATCACCCCCTGGCCTGACACCAAGTGTCCCCAACCCCATCACCCCCCCGGCCTGACGCAGGGTGTCCCCAACCCCATGTCACCCCCCCGGCCTGACACCGAGTGTCCCCAACCCCATCACCCCCCTGGCCTGATGCAGGGTGTCAGCAACCCTGTCACCCCCCCAGCCTGACGCAGGGTGTTCCCAACCCTGTCACCCCCCACCCTGTCACCGAGTGTCCCCACCCCGTCCCCGCCCGCCTTGCCGTGACACCGAGGACAAAGACCACCGGGAGCAGCCGAAGGCTCTTTATCCCCGGAGAAGCCAACACCGTGGGGTGACGCCCGCTGGCACCAGCCGGGGGGGGTACGGACACCGCGGGGGGCACCCCGCTGCCGCGCTCGGGCGGGGGGGACGGGACGGGACGGGGGGCAGGCTGCCGGCGAGGGGCACCCCTGCACCCGAGCGGCTGGGGGGGCTCAGGGACCCCCATGGCCTCAGGGCCCCCCCCCCTCAGACCTTCTTCCGCTGCGGCCGCACCCTGGGGAAGAGCTGGGGGAGGGGGAGGGTGTCAGCGGGAGGGTCCCCCCCCCGCCCCCCCAAGACCACGGGGCATGGAGGGGGCAGGGAGGCCACGAGACCCGTGCTCAGGGCCACCGAGGGGCCCTGGGGACCGTGGGGGCTGTGGGTGCCCACCCCCCCCCGCTCCCCGGGGCTGTGGGGTGGTGGCCATGGGTGCTGTGGCACCCTCCTGGGGCTGTGGGTGCTGTAGGTACCCCCCTGGGGCTGTGGGGGCTGTGGGTACCCCCCTGGGGCTGTGGGGTGGCTGTGGGTGCTGTGGGACCCCTCTGGGGCTGTGGGGGCTGTGGGTACCCCCCTGGGGCTGTGGGGTGGCTGTGGGTGCTGTGGGTCCCCCTCGGGGCCATGGGTGCTGTGGGACTCCCCTGGGGCCGTGGGTGCTGTGGGTACCCCCCTGGGGCTGTGGGGTGGCTGTGGGTGCTGTGGGTACCCCCCTGAGGCTGTGGGGGCTGTGGGTACCCCCCTGGGGCTGTGGGGTGGCTGTGGGTGCTGTGGGACTCCCCTGGGGTTGTGGGGGGGCTGCGGGCCCCCCTCGGGGCCATGGGTGCTGTGGGTACCCCCCTGGGGCTGTGGGGTGGCTGTGGGTGCTGTGGGTCCCCCTCAGGGCCGTGGGTGCTGTGGGTACCCCCCTGGGGCTGTGGGGTGGCTGTGGGTCCCCCCGGGGCCGTGGGTGCTGTGGGTAACCCCGTGGGGCTGTGGGGTGGCCGTGGGTGCTATGGGTGCTCCCCCAGGGCTGTGGGGTGGCCATGGGTGCTGTGGGACTCCCCTGGGGCCGTGGGTGCTGTGGGTACCCCCCTGGGGCCGTGGGGTGGCCGTGGGTGCCGTGGGTAGCTGTGGGGTGGCTGTGGGCCCCCCTCGGGGCCGTGGGTGCTGTGGGTACCCCCTGGGGCTGTGGGTGCTGTGGGTACCCCCTGGGGCTGTGGGGTGGCCGTGGGTGCTGTGGGGTGGCAGTGGGTGCTGCGGGCCCCCCCCGGGGCCGTGGGTGCTGTGGGTCCCCCCCACTCACCCCAAAGTAGTTGCGGGGGACGTAGCCCTCGTGGCCGTAGAGGGACCCCCACCACCAGTCGAGCTCCTCTGGGGGCTGGCGGCGCAGGACGGTGACGGGCTCGCCCTCGCGGAAGGAGAGCTCGTCCCCGAACTCGGCGCTGTAGTCCCACAGCGCGTACACCACCCCGCTGTTCAGCACCCCCATGCTCTGCTCCACCTCTGCGGGGACGGGGACGTCAGCGCCCCCGGGCCCCCCCGGCACCCCCATGGCACTGCACCCCCAGCACCCCCTGCCCTGAACCCCCCAGCACCCCCAAACCCCCCCAGCACCTCCGTGGCACTGCACCCCCGGCACCCCCTGCCCCCAACCCCCCCAGCACCCCTGGGCCCCCCCAGCACCCCCATGGCACTGCACCCCCTGCTCTGAACCCCCCCAGCACCCTCGTGGCACTGCACCCCCTGCCCCCAACCCCGCCAGCACCCCCGGACCCCCCCAGCACCCCCAAACCCCCCAGCACCCCCATGGCACTGCACCCCCTGCCCCGAACCCCCCAGCACCCCCGGACCCCCCAGCACCCCCAACCCCCCAGCACCCCCGTGGCACTGCACCCCCAGCACCCCCTGCCCCAAACCCATGCCTGTCCTGATGTCCCCTCCCAGTACCTGCACCCCTCCCAGTACCCCTTCCCAGTATCCATATCCCCCATACCTCTGCTCAGTACCCGCTCCCAGTACCTGTCCACCCCTGGTGCCCCGTCCCAGTATCCATGCCACCCCAGTACACCCTCCCAGTATGTGCATACCCCCAATACCCCTTCCAGTACCTACACCATCCCAGTACCCGCTCCCAGTACCTGTATAACCCCGATACCCCTTCCCAGTACCCTTATAACCCCCAGTACCACCTCCCAGTATCCATATAACCCCAATATGCCCTCCCAGTACCCATAACCCCCAGTACCCCCTCCCAGTACTTGTATACCCCCAATACCCCCTCCCAGTACCCACACTTGCCCAGTTTCCCCTCCCAGTACCCATACCACCCCAGTATCACATCTCAGTACCCATACCCCCACTCCCAATATCCATAGCCCCCAGTACCCACTCGCAGTACCCCATATCCCCCTGATACCCCGTCCCAGTACACATATTCCCCATACCCCCTACCAGTATTCATACCTGCCCAGTACCCCCTCCCAGTATCTGTATCATCCCAGTACCCCCTCCCAGTACCCATATCCCCAATACCTGCTCCCAGTACCAATATCCCTCCTCCCAGTACCCATACCATTCCAGTATCCCCTTCCAGTACGCATAGCCTGCCCAGTGTCCCCTGCCAATACCCATATTCCCCTGATGCCCCCTCCCAGTACCTATATCCCTCCTCCCAGTACCCATACACCCCAGTACCCCCTCCCAGTACCCCCAGCCTGCCCAGTACCCCCTCCCAGTACCCACAGCCTGCCCAGTGCCGCCTCCCAGTATCCATATCCCCCTGATAATGCCTCCCAGTACCTATATCCCTCCTCCCAGTACCCATATTCCCCTGATAACACCTCCCAGTACCTATATCCCTTCTCCCAGTACCCATACCCCGATACCCCCTCCCAGTACCCATATTCCCCTGATACCCCCTCCCAGTACCTTTATCCCTTCTCCCAGTATGCATAGCCTGCCCAGTGCCCCCTTCCAGTACCCATATTCCCCTGATAACACCTCCCAGTACCTATATCCCTCTTCCCAGTACCCATACACCCCAGTACCCCCTCCCAGTACCCATATTCCCCTGATACTCCCTCCCAGTACCTTTATCCCTTCTCCCAGTATGCATAGCCTACCCAGTGCCCCCTCCCAGTACCCATATTCCCCTGATAACACCTCCCAGTACCTATATCCCTCTTCCCAGTACCCATACACCCCAGTACCCCCTCCCAGTACCCATATTCCCCTGATACTCCCTCCCAGTACCTTTATCCCTTCTCCCAGTATGCATAGCCTGCCCAGTGCCCCCTCCCAGTACTCATAGCACCCTATACCCCCCCAGCACCCATACCCGCCCAGTCCCCCCCGCAGTAACCAGACCCCCACCCCGTTCCCATGCACTCCCAGTGCCCCCAGTGCCCCCCGCGCCCCGGTACCAGTGAGGTAGTTGTAGCAGTCGGCGTAGCCCTCCCGGTACGGGTCGCACTTCTCCACGGCCAGGCTGCCGTCGCTGGTGGTGGTGGCGAAGATGGCGGCGCCGTGGCGCACCAGGGCCACGCACACCCCCGTGTCGTTGCACGAGGCGGCGCAGTGCAGCGGCGTCCTGGAACCAGTGGGGGGGAGGGGGGGGGTGAAATTTGGGGGGGGGGGGGGGGGGGGGGCTCCCCTGGGGCCCCCTGCGGTGTCCGGGGGATGAGGGACCCCCCCGTCCCCGTCCCCCAGTTGCGGGGGGTCGGGGTCCCCCATCCCTCCCCAAGCACCGAGGGCGCTCGGGCCGTTATTGGGGATCACTGGAGGCTGGCAAGGATTATTGGGGTCCCCGTCCCCCTCCCCAGTCATGCCGGGCTAACTGGGGCTAACTGGGGCTAAATGGGGTCCCCATCCCTCTACCCTGCTCACCCAGCGTTGTTTATTGGGGTGCCTGTCCCCCTCTGTCCCCGTCCCCAACCGCCCCAGGCTCTGGGGGGTATTGGGGTCCCCGTCCCCGTCCACACCATGGCTGTGGGGTCCCCCGTCCCCCCGCCCCGCGTCCGTGGGTCCCCGTCCCTGTCCCACCAGCCGTGGCTGTGGGGTCCCCCGTCCCCCCGCCCCGTGTCCGTGGGTCCCCGTCCCCCCGCCCCGTGTCCGTGGGTCCCCGTCCCCGTCCCACCAGCCGTGGCTGTCAGGGGAGTTGACGTTGGCCCCGCTGGCGATGAGGAAGTCGACGATGCCGTAGTTGGCGCCGCAGATGGCGTTGTGCAGCGCCGTGATGCCCTCGTCGTTGGGTTGGCTGGGGTCGTTCAGCTGGGGACACGCACGCCTGTCCCCACGCTGCCACCCTCGGCCACCCCCGCTGCCACCCCCGGCCCCTGCCACCCCTCAGCACCAGGCACTGGGCTCTGCCTGTCCCCCTGTCCCCCATCACCCTGTCCCCCCATCCCCCAGCCCCTTGTCCCCCTGTCCCCCATCACCCTGTCCCCACTGTCCCCCAGCCCGTCCCTGCCAGTCCCCGCCACCCCGTCCCCCATCCCCTTGTCCCCACCGTCCCCCAGCCCCTGTCCCTGTCCCCGTCCCCCATCCCCTTGTCCCCACCCTCCCCAGCCCTTGCCACCCCATCCCCTTGTCCCCCTGTCCCCCATCCCCTTGTCCCCACTGTCCCCCATCCCCTTGTCCCCGACCCCCTTGTCCCCACCCTCCCCAGCCCTCACCACACCAGCCCCTGTCCCTGCCACCCGCTGTCCCCTGTCCCCCGTCCCACCTCAGCCACCGCCTGCTGCACCACGTCCAGCTCCCCGGTCAGGGCCGCGTCCAGCAGCAGCACCAGGGGGTTGAGGCGCACGCGGGCCCCGGGGCGCCTGCGGGGCGAGGAGGGGTCGCGCAGAGCCGAGCGCCGCTCCTGCGGCAGCCAGGGGGTCAGGGGGGCCGGGGGACACCGCCAGGGCACCCGGCGCTGTATGGCGCCCCGGGGACCCTGGGGACACCGCCCAGGGCTCCCGGTGCTGTACGGCGCCCCGGGGACCCTGGGGACACCGCCAGGGCACCCAGTGCTGTACGGCGCCCTGGGGACCCTGGGGACACCGCCCGGGGTGCCCAGTGCCGTGTGGCAGCTGGGGGACCTTGGGGACACGTCCCAGGGCACCCAGCACCCTATGGCACTGAGGGGACCTTGGGGAGACCTCCCTGGGCACCCAGTGCTGTACAGCACCCAGGGGACCTTGGGGACACCTCCAGGGGCACCCAGCGCTCTATGGCACCCAGGGGACCTTGGGGACACCTCCCAGGGCCACTGGTTGTCACCAGAGTGCACCAGGAGACCCTGGAGCACCCGCGTGGCACGTCTGGTGGCACCAGGCACCGCGTGCCATCTCCGGGGACGCTGTGGGACCCCCGGCACCCCAAGGGACAGCACCGCTGGGGGCTCCAAGGGACACTGGGGGACACCCGGCCCCAAGGGACGCCGGGCACCGCGTGGCACCGCGGGGACCTCGGGGACCAGAGCCGCTTACCGGGGTGGGTGCCGGGCTGCTGGGGGACTGCGGCGGGGGGCTGTGGCGGGACGGCCGGGCCTCGGGGGCCGCCGGAGTCGGGGGTGGCAGGTCGGGCGAGGCGCCGGCGTCCCCGGGTGCCGGGGGCTCGTCGCGGCGGGGCGGCCGGTGCAGAAGGCGGGTGATGAGCTGCTGGTACTGACGGGTGCGGGTGGGTGGCAGAACCGGGCCCGGGCTTTGCTCCATGGAGCCGCGGCGTTTGAGGGGCCGCGGCATCTCGGCCAGCACCCGCGCCACCTCCTCGAATTCGGGGACCCGTTGGGCTTCGGGGGGCAGCAGGGGCTGCAGGCGCGTGGGGCTGAGCGGCCGCTCCAAGCCCTCCGCCTCGCCGCCCTGCAGCAGCCGCTCCAGCTCCGGTTCCCCCGGCTCCGGCGGGACGGTTTCGGGGGGCGCGGGGCGCCCGGCTCCTGCGAGGTGGTTGGGGGTCAGGGAGCTCCAGCGCCCCAAGCCCCATGGACCCCCCCCCCCAAAAAGCGCCTCAGCCCTGTCCCCCCTCCCAGCACCCTCACGCTGCAGCCCCCCAAACCCACGTCCCGCTGCCCCCCTCGACCCCCCAAAAACCCCCCAACCCCCCACCCCCAGGCACCTCACCTTCACCCCCGGGCGGCACCGGGGGGGCTTGGGGCAGCGCCGGGAGCTGGGGCTGCTTTTGGGGCGCGCGGGGGCCGGCGGCGGGGACCAGCGGAAGCCCCCGGGGGCCACCGACCCCCTGTTCCCAAAAAGCGTTTTGCAACTTAAAAATCATAGAGAGGGGGAGGGGTTTGTGGCGGGGGGGGCGCCCGGCCTGGGGGGGCACGGGGATGCGGGAGACGGGCTGCTGGGAGAAGTGCCAGCCGCGGGGCAGGGTGCCGGCCGCCGAGCGTCGAAAGGGCCCCTCCGCCCGCCGCTCGCCCGCCAGCGGCGACACCTTGTAGTTGCGCGGCAGCGTGGAGCTGTGGCCGCCGTAGGCGCCGTCCTGGGAATCAGGCGGGAAAGAAGGCGTCGGGGAGGGAACCGCTGCCCAGCGACCGTGGGTGGGCCACCGTCCCCGGCGTGGGTGGGCCACCGTCCCCGGCGCTCACCTTGCCCTGTCCGCCGGCTGCGTCCAGGCTCGATTCGCGCCAGGGCGCCAGCGCCGGCCGCGGTCCCGGCTGCCCCTCGCCGCCGCCTGGGAAGGAGAAGCGGGAAGGGGCCGCGGAGCTCAGCGCCGCGCGGGGGGAACGCGGCCACCCCGCCACGGAGGCGGC
Source organism: Nipponia nippon (assembly GCF_047370975.1). Classification (NCBI taxonomy): domain Eukaryota; kingdom Metazoa; phylum Chordata; class Aves; order Pelecaniformes; family Threskiornithidae; genus Nipponia; species Nipponia nippon. The sequence continues at coordinate 1,187,653 of NW_028262365.1, read as the reverse complement.
TCCCAGCACCCCGCACCCGGCCCGGCAGCCTCGGAGCCCGCCTAGAAACGGCCTTAACCCCCCCCCCCCAGCACCCAAACCGACACCCGCAGGCCCCCCCAGCACCCACTTCAGATGCCAGCCCCCCCCCAGTGCTCCCCCATCTCACGGTCGTAGCCCCCCGAGCCGGGGGCTTTCTTCTCGTAGGCCACGTCCAGGTCGGACTCGTTCCAGCTCTTCTGCGGTCGCCGCTTGATCACGAGGTCATCTTGGGGGGGGGGGGGGGGGACAGGGGCTGAGGGGACCCCCCCGGCACGGCCCAGCACCCCCCACCCCAGCCCCAGGCCCTCAGGTTGGGGTACAGGGGATGGAGGGGGGCACCCCAGGGTGGGGCGGGAGCGCCCGGGGAGGGGGACGCCCTGGGGTGGCTCGGGGACACCCGGGGATGGGGACACCCGGGGATGGGAGAGAGACACCCTAGGAGAGCTTGGGGACACCCCGGGATGGGAGATACCCCATGATGGGGACACCCAGGGATGGGGACACCCGGGGATGGGTTGGGGACAACAGGTATAGGGACACTCCGGGATGGGGACACCCTGGGGTGGGACAGAAGCACCCTGGGACAGCTTGGGGACACCCTGGGGTGGGGGATACCCCATGACGGGGATCACCTAGAGATGGGGACACCTTGGGGTGCGAGATACCCCATGATGGGGTCACACTGGGATGGGGACACCCGGGGATGGGGACACCCAAGGGTGGGGGAGACCCCATGATGGGGTCACACTGGGATGGGGACACCTTGGGGTGGGTTGGGGACACCTGGGGATGGGGACACCCTGGGATGGGGACACCCGGGGATGGGGACAGCTTGGGGTGGCGACACCCTGGGATGGGACAGAGGCACCCTGGGACACCTTGGGGACACCCCGGGGTGGGGGATACCCCATGATGGGGTCACCCTGGTGTGGAGACACCTTGGGGTGGGTTGGGGACACGCAGGGATGGGGACACCGAGGGATGGGGACACTGAGGGATGGGGACACCCTGGGGTGGGACAGAAGCACCCTGGGACAGCTTGGGGACACCCCGGGGTGGGGGACACCCCATGATGGGGTCACACTGGGATGGGGACACCTGGGGATGGGGACACCCCAGGGTGGGGGACACCCCATGATGGAGTCACACTGGGATGGGGACACCTTGGGGTGGGACAGAGGCACCCTAGGACACCTTGGGGACACCCCGGGGTGGGGGATCCCCCCCGATGGGGACACTGGGACGGGGACAGGAGCACCCCAGGACGGGGACGCGGCAGGATGGGGACCCCCCCCACCCCCCCCAGCCCAGGGACCGTCCCCCCGCGCCGCGGTGGCCTTACCCTGCGCCCGGAAGGTGCCGGCGGGAGCGCCGAGGGAGGGGTACAGCCCGTGCGCCTCGTAGGGCGGGGGCGCGGGGGGCCGGGGCGAGGGCACCCGCTCGGGGAAGAAGACGGGACCCTCGCCCGGCCGCGGGGACCCCCCGAGCCCCAGGAGCTCGTAGGGCCGGGGGGGCCGGGGGGAGGGGGCTCGCCCCCCCGGGCTGGGCAGCGGCAGCCCCTCGTAGGGCACCGTCAGCACCTTGGGGCGAGGCGAGGGGGCCCGATCCTCCCCCGGGAGGTAAAGGGGGGTACGGGGGGAAGCGGGGCGCCCCAGGGGCTCCCCCGGCAGCTCCGGGCTCTCCGGTGCCAGGCTCCTCCGGCCGAGCGGCGAGCGGGTCCGGCTGGGGCTGTACGGCTCCTGATGGGGGGGGGGGACAGCGGGTTGGGGGGGGGGGGACACAACAGGGTGCCCCCCCAGGTGTCCCCCAAGCGCCGGGTCCTACCTTGGGGGGTCCGGGACCGTCGGTCCAGAGGGACTCGAGTTGGCGGGAGAGCTCGTCCACCTTGGCCACCGCCGTGTCCAGCTCCACCTGCTTCAGGTCCATGTGCTGCATGGCCAGGGCTGGGGGGGACGGACGGACGGACGGCCGTGGGTGGGGGTCAGGGTGCGGCCCCCAAGGGCTCCCGCGGCCCCCACCCCCACTCACACTGGAAGGTGAGATCCAGCAGGTCCTGGGCGCTGCGCAGCCGCTCGCTGGCCATCTTGGCACCTGGGGAGGGGGCGGCCTGAGGGTGGGGGGCACCCATCCGCCCCCCCCCCCCCGCACCCCAATCCCCTGGGAAGGCGGGGGAGCGCGGACGTGTCCCCACCCGCCTCGGGATCATCCTCCTCCTCCTCCTCCTCATCATCATCGTCATTAGCGGTAATTAATCCACGGCAAGGAGCGGGCGCCGCCCGCCGCCCCCGGGGCAGGGCCCTGGGGTGGGGGTGGGGGTGGGGGGTGCACCCTCCCTGCTGGAATTGGGGTGCCAGGGCCCCCCCTTTCCGCTGGGGTCCCCGGGGGGGGGGGGGAGGGGGGGGGCTGCCCCCCACGGAGAGGGGAAGGGGGGGATTTGGGGTGTCGGGGGGCCCCCCCGCGCCTGGGAAAGGGGGGGGGTGGGGTGTTGGGGACCCCCCACCCCGAAAGCGCCGCGGCCCCGCCCGGGCGGCCCCACCCGCCCTCGCCCCCGGGGAGACGGGGACGGGCCCCAGCGCGCCCCGGGCGGGCGGCGAGACGGCAGCGGGGCTGGGAACGCAGCGGGGCGCCCGGGCACCCATGGGTGCTCCCCCCCCGCACCCCAAATCCGACCTGGGCACCCATGGGTGCTCCCCAACCCCCCCCCCGCACCCCAAATCCGACCCGCGCACCCAAGGGTGCTCCCCCCTGCACCCCAAATCCGACCTGGGCACCCATGGGTGCTCCCCCCGCACCCCAAATCCGACCCGGGCACCCAAGGGTGCTCCCCAACCCCCCCGCACCCCAAATCCGACCCGGGCATCCAAGGGTGCTCCCCAACCCCCCCCCCCCGCACCCCAAATCCGACCCGCGCACCCATGGGTGCTCCCCAACCCCCCCGCACCCCAAATCCGACCCGCGCACCCAAGGGTGCTCCCCACCCCCGCACCCCAAATCCGACCCGCGCACCCAAGGGTGCTCCCCCTGCACCCCAAATCCGACCTGGGCACCCATGGGTGCTCCCCCCCCGCACCCCAAATCCGACCCGGGCACCCAAGGGTGCTCCCCCCACACACCCAGCACCCCAAACCAGACCCAAGCACCCAAGGGTGCTCCCCACCCCCTCCGCACCCCAAATCGCACCCAGGCACCCAAGGGTGCTCCCCCCTTCCCACCCAGCACCCCGAATCCAACCCAAGCACCCAAGGGTGCTCCCCAATCCCCCTCAGCACCCCAAATCGCACCCAGGCACCCAAGGGTGCTCCCCAACCACCCCAGCACCCCAGACTGGACCCAAGCACCCAAGGGTGCTCCCCAAGGACCCCAGCACCCCGAACCGCACCCAGGCACCCAAGGGTGCTCCCCACCCACACCCAGCACCCCAAACCGGACCCAGGCATCCGGGCACCCAAGGGTGCTCCCCAAGGACCCCAGCACCCCAAACCGCACCCAGGCACCCAAGGGTGCTCCCCAACCACCCCAGCACCCCAGACTGGACCCAAGCACCCAAGGGTGCTCCCCAAGGACCCCAGCACCCCGAACCGCACCCAGGCACCCAAGGGTGCTCCCCAGCCACCCCAAACCGCACCCAGGCACCCAAGGGTGCTCCCCACCCACACCCAGCACCCCAAACCGGACCCAGGCATCCGGGCACCCAAGGGTGCTCCCCAAGGACCCCAGCACCCAGACTGGACCCAAGCACCCAAGGGTGCTCCCCACCCCACCCCCAGCACCCCGAATCGGACCCGCGCACCCAAGGGTGCTCCCTCCCCAACCCGGCACCCCAAACCAGACCCAGGCACCCAAGGGTGCTCCCCACCCCCCCAGCACCCCAATCTGGACGCAGGGACCCCCCCGCCCCCAGCCCCACGGGGGGGTCGGTACCTGGTGGGTGCTGTGGGTGCTGTGGGTGCCGTGGGTGCCGGTGACGCGCCCGCGTCGCCGCGGCCTCTACGCCCAATTCCAGAGTGCTGGATCACGCGGGGGAGGGTGCTGAGCGGGGGGGGGGGGGGGGGGCCGCGCCCTGCGCCCCAGGGTGCTGGGGTGGGGTGGGGGGCAGGGCCCACGGGGGGCGGGGCCCACGGGGAGGGTTCCCACGGGAGGGGGCAGATCCCGCGGGGGGGCAGGGAGATCCCACGGGGGGGGAGATCCCACGGGGGGGGCAGGGAGATCCCACGGGGGGGGGGGGGTCCCACGGGGGGGGTCCCACGGGGGGTCCCACGGGCGGGAGGGAGGAATCCCACGGGGAGGGTTCCCACGGGAGGGGGCAGATCCCGCGGGGGGGCAGGGAGATCCCACGGGGGGTGGGGGGTCCCGCGGGAGGGGAGCAGGGAGATCCCACAGGGGGGATCCCACGGGGGGGGATCCCACGGGGGGGGGGGTCCCACGGGGGGCGGTTCCACGGGGGAGGGAGGAATCCCACAGGGAGGGTTCCCACGGGAGGGGGGAGGGGAGATCCTACGAGTGGGGATCCCATGAAAAGGGAGCAGATCCCACGGGGGGGGTTCCCGCGGAGGGGGGTCCCACGGAGGGGGGGCAGATCCCACGGGGGGGACACCCACGGTGGGGGGGGGGTCGCACGGCGCGGGGGGTCCCATGAGTGGGGATCCCACGAGAAAGGGGCAGGTCCCACGGGGGGGGGAGGGGGGTCCCACAAGGGGGGGGGGTCCCACGGGCGGATCCCACGGGGGGGACCCACGGAGGGGGCGGGTCCCACGGGGAGGGGGTGGTCCCACGGGCGGATCCCACGGGGGGGACCCACGGTGTGCGGGGGGAGGGAGTCCCACGGGGGGTGGGGGCGGGTCCCACGGGGCGATTCCACGGAGGGGGGGGTCCCACGGAGGGGGCGGGTCCCACGGAGGAGGGGGTCCCACGGGGGGGGGTCCCACGGCTGGATCCCACGGAGGGGGGGGGGGTGTCCCACGGAGGGGGCGGGTCCCACGGAGGAGGGGGTCCCACGGAGGGGGCGGGTCCCACGGCTGGATCCCACGGCTGGATCTCACGGAGGGGGGGTCCCACGGAGGGGGCGGGTCCCCCGGGGGGGGTCAGGTCCCACGGGGGGGTCATGGGGGCGGGTCGGGGGGTGCAGAGTCCCGGGGCTCCCCCCGCCCCCGCTACCTGCAGCGCCGGCGCCTCCCAGCCCCGCCCGTCCCGTCCCGTCCCGTCCCGTCCCCGGTCCCGTCCGGTCGGGCGGGCCCCGGTGCACGCCGGGAGCAGCCGTCCGGGCCTGACGACCCCCCCCCCCCCCGGGGCTCCCGCCGCCCCCCCGGGGTCTCTGCACCTTTAAACGCCGCCGCCGCCCGACCGGATCGCGGCCACGCCCACCGAGGGGCGGGGGAGAGGGGGCGTGGCCCCGCGGTAGGCCCCGCCCCTCCCGGCCGCCGGACCGCACCAACTGCCGCGCGGGAGGGGGGAGGGGGGGGAGAGCCCCCGCGCTGAGCCGCTGGGTGGGCGGGGCCGGGGGCGGGGCCAAGCGGTGCACGCGGCGGCATGGAGGGTGCGTGGGGGGACGCGGGGGGACACGGGGGGGCATTGGGGGACATGGGGGACATGGGGGGCGCGGGGGGACATTGGGGGGGGCATCGGGGACACGGGGGGACATTGGGGGGACAGGGGAGGGGCATGGAGGGGACACGGGGGGACACCGGGGGTCGGGGGGGGGGGGGCATAGGGGGAGCGTGGGGGGGACACGGGGGGCATTGGGGGACATGGGGGGGGCACTGGGGACATGGAGGGGGACGTGGGGAGGGAGGGGACACGGGGGGACATACGGGGACGGGGGGGACACAGGGGGACGTTGGGGGTCGTGGGGGGACATAGGGGATATGGGGGGGCGTGGGGGGGACACGGGGGGCATTGGGGGACACTGGGGACATGGGGGGCGCGGGGGGACATTGGGGGGGCATCGGGGACACGGGGGGACATTGGGGGGACAGGGGAGGGGCATGGAGGGGACACGGGGGGACACCGGGGGTCGGGGGGGGGCATAGGGGGAGCGTGGGGGGGACACGGGGGGCCGTGGGGACATAGGAGGGACACTGGGGTGGCGGGGGGGGACACGGGGGGGGGGGCTCTGGGGGCTCACGGGGGGCCACAGCGGGGCTGGGGGCCCATGGGGGGGGGGTGGCAGCGTGGCCCCCCCCCCCCCAGCTGTGACCCCGTTGTCCCCAGGGCCGCTGCGGTTCCGGTGTCCCCCCGAGTTCGAGGCGGTGACGCCGCAGCCCCCCCCCGGGCTGGGGGGGGCGGCGCTGGGGGACCCCGCCCCCGAGCTCTGGCTCATCCCCCCCCCCGCCGGCTTCTGCCCCGAGAGGCCAGGGGGGGGGGACGGGGACATCGGGGGGGGACGGGGACATCGGGGGGGGGGGGGGGGTGACACCGGGGTGGGCTCAGGGAGGTGGCAACGCCGCGGCGGGGGGGGCGGTGGTGGCACCCGGGGGGGGGGACGAGGCCGGTGGCAGCGCCATGGGGGGGACAGGGGTGGTGGCAGTGCCACGGGGGGGGGACAGGGGTGGTGGCAGTGCCACGGGGGTGGTGGCAGTGCCATGGGGGGGGACGGGGTGGTGGCAGTGCCACGGGGGTGGTGGCAGTGCCATGGGGGGGGGACAGGGGTGGTGGCAGTGCCACGGGGGTGGTGGCAGTGCCATGGGGGGGGGACAGGGGTGGTGGCAGTGCCATGTGGGGGGGGACAGGGGTGGTGGCAGTGCCACGGGGGTGGTGGCAGTGCCATGTGGGGGGGGGGACAGGGGTGGTGGCAGTGCCACGAGGGTGGTGGCAGCGCCAGCAGCCGTGTCCCCCCCCCCTCACCGCCCCGTCCCCGCAGCCTGGAGGGCTGCACGGTGCCGCTGGCCGGCTGCGGGCAACTCCAGCCCCCCGGTGACGGTGACGGTGACAACCGGTTCTACGGGCTGCGGGGGGGCCCGGGGGGGGCCGGTGACGTCCTCCTGCTGGCCCCCGACCACCCCGCCGGCCTCCTGGCCTGCGCCCCCCCTCTCCGTGGTTGCCTCACCATCACCGAGAGCTTCGGGCCACCCCCCGGCGGCCCGGTGGCCAGCCCGGCGGCCAGCCCGGCGGCCAAGAGGAAGAAGAAGAAGAAGAAGACGACGAAGGAGCCGCCGGAGGCACCCGAGGTGGCGACCCCGGGGAGGGCAGCGCCCGCTGAGGAGGGGGAGCGCGGGCCGGGCCCCCCCGCTGACGTCGAGGTGGCCCCCGCGGAGCCCGAGGTGGCCAAGAGGAAGAAGAAGCGCAAGCGGGAGCGGCCGGCGTGAGCGGGGTCCATAAACGCCCTTTATTGTAAAAAGGATTTGGGGGGGGGCGGCCGCTCATTTGGGGACCTTGAGGAAGGGCTCGTGCAGGGCGTCGTAAAGCCGCTTGGCCTGGGGGGGGACACGGGGGGACGTGAGGGGGGGGCTGCGGGTCCCCTCCGGGTCCCCGTCCCCCCCCCCGCCCCGGGTCCCCTCGTCGCTCACCTTCTGGGGCCCGACGCCGGGGCAGAGGGACAGGTCCTCCCTGGTGGCCCCCGCCATGGCCGCCAGCGACTGCGGGAGGGTGAGGGGTGGGCGAGGGGGCGAGGGGACGCGTCCCCATCCCCCACGTGTCCCCAGGGGAGGTGGACGTGTCCCCCACGTGTCCCCCACGTGTCCCCAGGGGAGGTGGCGTGTCCCCCATGTGCCCCAGGGGACGCGTCCCCATCCCCCACGTGCCCCCAGGGAGGTGGCGTGTCCCCCATGCATCCCCGGGGAAGGTGGCGTGTCCCCCACGTGCCCCCAGGGGACGCGTCCCTGTCCCCCACGTGTCCCCAGGGGAGGTGGCGTGTCCCCCATGTGCCCCAGGGGAGGTGGCATGTCCCCCACGTGCCCCCCAGGGAAGGTGGCGTGTCCCCCACGTGCCCCCAGGGGACGCGTCCCTGTCCCCCACGTGTCCCCGGGGAAGGTGGCGTGTCCCCCGCGTGCCCCAGGGGACGCGTCCCCATCCCCCACGTGCCCCCAGGGGACGCGTCCCTGTCCCCCACGTGCCCCCAGGGAGGTGGCGTGTCCCCCACGCGTCCCCGGGGAAGGTGGCGTGTCCCCCACGGGTGACTCACCCCGAAGGCGGTGAGGAGGCTGAGCGCGTCCGTCTTGTTCACCGATTTGACGCTGGTCAGGCAGTCGGTCATCTGGGGGGGGAGGGGGACAAAGGGGGGGTCAGGGGACAGCGGGGGTCCCCAAGGAATTGGGGTGCGGGGAGGGGACGTAGCTCACCCGGGAGAGGAAATCCTGCTCCACCCGCTCCTTCAGCAGATCGGGCGGCTTCTGCTCGTAGGCTTTGTAGGTCTCCAGGTAGCGGCCGGCCTCCTCGGGGCTGGGGGGGGCACGGGAGTGGGCGGGGGGCACCCACGGGTGGCAGCGGGGTCCCCCGCGGGTGGCAGCGGGGACAGCCCCTACCTCCAGGCCAGCAGGAGGGTGCAGTCGGCCAGGATGCAAACCTTCGCCAGCTCCTTCAGCGCCTGGTGCGGGTCCTTCTGCAGCGGGGCAGGGGCCAGGGGACGGAGGGGACAGAGGGGACGGGGAGGGAGGTGAGCAGGAGGGGGAGGGGACAGGGACGGAGGGGACAGAGGGATGAGGAGAGGGAGGGGGTGGGGACAGGGACAGGAGAGTGAGAAGATGGGGACAGAGGTGCCCAAAGAGCAAAGGGACGGGGACGGAGGGGATGGAGGGGACCAGGAGAGGGAGGGGACGGGGACACAGGGACCAGGAGGGTGAGAAGATGGGGACAGAGGAGCCCAAAGAGCAAAGGGACGGGGACAGAGGGGAGGGAGGCAAGCAGGAGAGGGAGGGGATGGGGATGGAGGGGACAGAGGGACCAGGAGAGTGAGGGGATGGGGATGGAGGGGACAGAGGGACCAGGAGGGGGAGGGGAGGGGGACAGGGACAGGAGAGTGAGAAGATGGGGACAGAGGAGCCCAGAGAGCAAGGGGACGGGGACAGAGGGGATGGCAGTGACCAGAAGAGGGAGGGGACAGGGATGGAGGGGACAGAGGGACGAGGAAAGTGAGGGGATGGGGACAGAGGGGACAGAGGGACCAGGAGAGTGAGGGGACAGGGACAGAGGGATGAGGACAGCAAGGGGATGGGGATGGAGGGGACAGAGGGACGAGGAGAGTGAGGGGACGGGGACAGAGGGATGAGGACAGCAAAGGGACAGGGACAGAGGGACCAGGAGAGTGAGAAGATGGGGACAGAAGAGCCCAAAGAGTGAGGGGACAGGGACAGAGGGATGAGAACAGTGAGGGGACAGGAGAGGGAGGGGACAGGGATGGAGGGGACAGGGGGAGCAGGAGAGTGAGAGGACGGAGGGGACAGAGGGATGAGGAGAGGGAGGGGATGGGGACAGGGACAGGAGAGTGAGAAGATGGGGACAGAGGAGCCCAGAGAGCGAGGGGACGGGGACGGAGGGGACCAGGAGAGGGGACCGAGGGAGCAGGAGAGGGAGGGGACAGGGACAGAGGGAGCAGAGAGGGAGGGGACAAGGAGGGAGGGGACAGAGGGGAGAGGGATGGAGGGGAGACAGGGAGCAGGACAGCGAGGGGATGGGGACGGAGGGAGCAGGAGGGTGAGAAGACGGGGACAGAGAAGGCCAAAGAGCGAGGGGCCGGGGACGGAGGGGACAGAGGGATGGGGACAGCGAGGGGCTGGAGGGGACAGCGAGGGGACAGGGACAGCGAGGGGCCGGGGAGCCTCTCACCACGTCGACCTGGAGCAGCAGCAGCTGCAGGCCGTAGCTCCTGCCCAGGTGCCGCAGGCGGTCGTGGATGTAGCCGGGGTTGAGGTGGTGGTAGCGCAGGCTGGGGGGGGACGGGGACACACACACAGCGGGGACGGGGTGACGCCGAGGGGACACCCCGGCCCCCCGGGGACCCCCGGGACCCCCCGCTCACCTGAGGAAGAGGGCGCAGGTGCTCTGGCCCAGCACGTAGTCGGGGACGATGTCACCGAACTCCCAGGGGACGTTGCGGACGAACTTCAGCACCGGGTTACCCCGCTGCGGGCAGAGGGTGACGACGGCGGGGGCTCGGGAGGGTGGGGACGGTGTCCCCGTCCCCCGTCCCCCTCCTCGTCCCGGGGCACCAGGGCACCGTCCCCTCCCCGGTCCCACAGGGCCAGGCCACGGGCTCGTGTGCCCCGGGGGAGCGGGGGACGGCCCCCGTTGTGCCCCACGGCACCGGGGACGGATCCCCACCGTGCCCCGGGACACCGGGGATGGTCCCACGACACCGGGGACGGATCCCCCCCGAGCCCCACGGCACCGGGGATGCTCCCCCCCGAGCCCCACGACACCGGGGACGGTCCCCACCATGCCCCGGGACACCGGGGACGGTCCCCACCGTGCCTCACGACACCGGGGACAGATCCCCCCCCCAGTCCCACGACACCGGGGACCGGACCCCCGACCCGGGGATGCTCCCCCCCGAGCCCCACGACACCGGGGACCGGACCCCCGACCCGGGGATGCTCCCCCCCGAGCCCCACGACACGGGGACGGTCCCCACCACGGCCCACGACACCGGAGACCGGACCCCCCGTGCCCCACGACACCGGGGGCTGGGCCCCCAACACCGGGGACCGGACCCCACGACACCGAGGACGCTCCCCCCCCCGAGCCCCACGACACCGGGGACCGGACCCCCGTGCCCCAGGACACCGGGGACGGTGTCGTGTGTCCCCCCCCGTGCCCCACAGCACCGGGGGCTGGGCCCCCAACACCGGGGACCGGCCCCCCGACCCGGGGACGCTCCCCCCCGAGCCCCGGGGTGGCCCCCGCCGCCCCTCACCTGCCGGGGGCTGACGACGATGCCGCTGCTCTTGGCCCCCGGTCTGAGCACGGGGAGGGGCGGCAGGGCCCCGGGGCCGCCCCCGCCCGCCGCCGCCGCCGCCGCCGCCGGGGGGGCACCGCCGGGCTCCGGGGCCGGGGCTCCGGTCGCCTCCATGGCCCGGGCCTGCGACCCCCGCCCGGACCAGGCCGCGAGCGGGGTCAGAGGTCAGGGGTCAGCGCGGGGGGCGCCGGGAAGGCTCCTGTGCGGCGGGGGGGGGGGCGTGGACACGGCGCCCGCCCGCCCCCACCTCCCCGCGCGGCGATTGGGCGCCGCGCTGTCAATCAAAAGGCGCGGCTCCGCCTTCCCAGCGGGGTGTTAGCGCATGCGCGCTGGTCGCGCTCCCCCTACCGGCCGGGCCGGGGCCGCTCTGGTCGCTTCGGTCCTCCCGCCTCCATGGTGCTGGGCGGGGTTAGGACCCCTGGGGCCACGCCCCTCGGCTCGTGGGGGGGGGGACCCGGGGGCACTGGGGGCACTGGGGGACAGTGGGGACATGGCGGGGACCCCGAGGGCACTGGGGACACTGGGGGACACTGGGGCCACTGGGGGCCACTGGGGGGACACTGGGGACATGGGGGGGACCCCGGGGGCACTGGGGGACACTGGGGACATGGGGGGGACCCCAAGGGCCACCAGGGCCATGGGGGGGCCACCTGGAGAAGGATCGGGGGGACCCTGGCGGGCATTGGGGACACAGAGGGGGACCCCGGGGGTCACCAGGGACATGGGGGGACCCTGGGGGACACTGGGGCAGGACTTGGGGGGACCCTGGGGCACAGAAGGGGACCCTGCGGGACACTGGGGACACGGGGGGGACACCCTGGGGACACTGGGGAAGGACACGGGGGGGACACCCCAGTGGCCACCAGGGAGATGGAGTGGGGGGACCCCAGGGGACACTGGTGGGACCCTGGGGGGCACTGGGGACACGGGGGGGACCCTGGGGGACACCAGGGACATGGGGGGACCCTGGGGGCCACGGGGGCAGGACACACGGGGACCCCCGAGGGCCAGCAGGGACACGGGGGGGTCCCCAAGGGCCACCAGGGCCATGGGGGGGACACTGGAGACCACTGGGGACACGGCGGGGGGGACCCCTAGAGCCACCAGGGCAGGACCTGGGGGGACGCCAGGGGCCACTGGGGAAGGACACGGCGGGGGAGGACCCCAGGGGCAATTGGGGACACAGAGGGGGACCCTGGGGGCCACCGGGGCAGGATTTGGGGGGACCCCGAGGGTCAGCAGGGACACGGGGGGGTCCCCAAGGGCCACCAGGGACATGGGGGGACCCTGGGGCCACTGGATAAGGTCGGGGGGGGACCCTGGGGGCCATCGGGACACAGGGGGGGACGCTGGGGGCCACCGGGGCAGGATTTGGGGGGACCCCGGGGGCCACTGGGGACACGGGGGGGGACCCCGGGGCCCAGAGGGGCAGGACACGGGAGAGGGGACCCCCGGGGCCACCGCGGACACAGGGCCAGGAGACGTCGGGGCCACCCCAGCACCTTTATTCCCCCGCAGCCACCCCCTCCCCGAAAGCGGGGGGCTCCCGGCGGAGGGCGGCGGGGGGCGGCGGGGGGCCACCGTCCCCCCCCAGGGCGGCGCGCAGGCGAGGCCAGGCGCGGGGGTCGCGGGCGGCGCGGGCCAGCAGCCGAGCGTGGCGGCGTAGGGCGACGATCTCCCGCTGGGTGCGACGGTTCTGCCGGAGCAGGGCCCCGGTGCGCAGAGCCGCCGCCAGCAGCCCCCCGCGCCGCAGCAGCTCCCTCGTCGCCTCCAGTCGCCCGTTTCGGCAGCCCGGGCTCCCAACCGGTGTGGCCGTCGCGGTGGCGGCGTGGCTGGTGGCAGTGGTGGCGTGGCAGGCGGCGGTGGCATCGTGGCGGGCGGCGGTGGCGGCGTGGTGGGTGGCGGTGGCGGCGTGGCAGGGGACGGTGAGCGGTGGGGGCTGGAGGAGGAGAAGCTGAGCCGGCTGCCAGGGCTCCGGGGGGGCTCCCGGGGGCTGCAGGGAACAGGGGGGTGGGGAGTGAGGCCGGAGCCGGCACGGTGCCGGAGAAGTGCGGTGCCGGAGCTACACGGTGCCAGACCACCCTGGTGCCGGAGCAGCCCAGTGCCGAACCAGCCCGGTGCGGGAGCCACTTGGTGCCAAACCAACCCAGTGCCAGAGCTACATGGTGCCGGAGCAGCCCGGTGCCGGAGCCACACGGTGCCAGAGCTACCCGGTGCCGGAGCAGCCCAGTGCCGGAGCCACATGGTGCCAGAGCCACATGGTGCCGGAGCTAACCGGTGCCAGAGCTAACTGGTACCAGAGCTATCCGGTGCTGGAGCTACCCAGTGCCGGAGCCACACGGTGCCAGAGCAGCCTGGTACCAGAGCTACATAGTGCCGGAGCAGCCCGGTTGTGGAGCCACAATGGTACCAGAGCAGCCCAGTGCCAAACCAGCCCAGTGCAGAGCCACACGGTGCCAGAGCACCCTTGTGCCAGAGCAGCCCGGTGCGGGAGCCACTTGGTGCCAAACCAGCCCAGTGCCAGAGCCACACAGCGCAGAACCAGCTGGTGCCAGAGCCACATGGTGCCAGAGCAGCCCAGTGCCGGAGCCACACGGTGCCAGAGCTAACCGGTGCTGGAGCTACCTGGTGCTGGAGCAGCCCAGTGCCGAACCAGCCCGGTGCCGGAGCCACAGGGTGCCCAACCAGCCCGGTGCCGGAGCCACACCGTGCCGGAGCAGCCCGGTGCCGGAGCAGCCCGGTGCCAGAGCAGCCCAGTGCCAGACCACCCGGTGCCGGAGCAGCCCGGTGCCAGAGCCACAGGGTGCCCAACCAGCCCGGTGCCAGACCACCCAGTGCCGGAGCCACAGGGTGCTGAATCAGCTCGGTGCCGGAGCCACACCGTGCCGGAGCAGCCTGGTGCCAGAGCAGCCCAGTGCCAGACCACCCGGTGCTGGAGCAGCCCGGTGCTGGAGCAGCCCAGTGCCGGAGCCACACCGTGCCAGAGCAGCCCGGTGCCGGAGCAGCCCGGTGCCGGAGCCACACGGTGCTGGAGCAGCCCGGTGCCAGAGCCACAGGGTGCCCAACCAGCCCGGTGCCAGACCACCTGGTGCCAGCGCCACCGGGTGCCCAACCAGCTCGGTGCCGGAGCCACACCGTGCCGGAGCAGCCCGGTGCCGGAGCAGCCCAGTGCCGGAGCCACACCATGCCGGAGCAGCCCGGTGCCGGATCCGGCAGCACGGTGCCGTTACCTGCTGGAGGAGGAGGTTGTGGACGAGGTAGACGGGCGCCAGGCGGGCGAAGGGGTGGCGGGGCGGCGGGGCGGCGAGCGGGTGCCGCGGCGGGGCCGGCTGGGTGCCGGGGGGCTCCTCCGTATCCGTCCGCTCCCGGCCGTTCAGCCGCTCGGAGCCGGCGTCTGCCGGGGTGGGAGTCAGGGGAGCCGGGGGCCGGGGCCCCCCGGGCCGGGGCCGGGGCCGGGGAGCGGGTGCCGTCCCTACCCGAGACGCCGGAGTCCTTCTCGGAGTCGCTGCCCCCCCGCCCGCCCCCCGCTTTCTTTGGGGGGGCCCCGGGTTGGGGCGGGGGGAGGGGGGGGGCCACCCCCGGCCCCTGCGGCTCGGCCGGCATCGGGGGGACCCCTGCTGCGGGGGGAGATGGGGACACTGGGGGGGGCTGGGGGCACACGGTGATGGGGGGGGGCTGGGGGGGAGCGTCCCTCAAAGCCCCCATGTCCCCAAATGTCCCCACGTCCCCTCATGTCCCCGTGCCCCCCCATGTCCCTGTGTCCCCAGATGTCCCCGTGCCCCCCATGTCCCCCAAAGCCCCCGCACATCCCCGTGTCCCCGTGCCCCCCATGTCCCCTTGTCCCCAAATGTCCCCATGCCCCCCACGTCCCCAAATGTCCCCACGTCCCCTCATGTCCCTGTGTCCCCAAATGTCCCCATGTCCCCAAATGTCCCCGTGTCCCCCCATGCCCCCCAAAGGCCCCCAAATGTCACCGTACCCCCCACATCCCCATGTCCCCGGGCCCCCCCATGTCCCCAAGTGTCCCCCCTTGTCCCCAAATGTCCCCGTGCCCCCCCATGTCCCCCAAAGCCCCCACCATGTCCCCAAATGTCCCCATGCCCCCCACATCCCCATGTCCCCAAATGTCCCCACGTTCCCTCATGTCCCCGTGCCCCCCCATGTCCCCGTGTCCCCAAATGTCCCCAAATGTCCCCTCATGTCCCCGTGCCCACCATGTCCCTGTGTCCCCAAATGTCCCCATGCCCCCCATGTCCCCCAAAGCCCCCCCATGTCCCCAAATGTCCCCATGCCCCCCACGTCCCCAATGTCCCCAAATGTCCCCGTGCCCCCCCATGTCCCTGTGTCCCCAAATGTCCCCATGCCCCCCACGTCCCCAATGTCCCCAAATGTCCCCGTGCCCCCCCATGTCCCTGTGTCCCCAAATGTCCCCATGCCCCCCACGTCCCCAATGTCCCCAAATGTCCCCGTGCCCCCCCATGTCCCTGTGTCCCCAAATGTCCCCATGTCCCCACGTCCCCGTTCCCCCCCCGTGTCCCCAAGCGTCCCCATGTCCCCAAATGTCCCCATGCCCCCCCATGTCCCTGTGTCCCCAAATGTCCCCATGTCCCCACGTCCCCGTTCCCCCCCCCCCTGCCCCCAAGCGCCCCCCTGTCCCCAAATGTCCCCATGCCCCCCCCCCGCCCCCCGGTACCTGCCTGGGTCCGGTACCGGTACCGGTAGCGGGGGGCGCTGGCGGCCGGGACCCACGGACAGCGGGGGCGGCACCGGGGAGGGGGGACCCGGGAACCGGGGGGGGGGGGGGGGGCGGTACCGGACTCGGGGGCTCCGGTACCGGACTCGGGGGCGCCGGTGTCGGGGTTGGGGGCTCCGGTACCGGACTCGGGGGTGGGAGCGGGGGCTGGACCGGACTCCGGTATCGGCGGGGCCGCGGGTGTCGGTGGGCGGTGACGCTGTCCTGGCCCCGCCCCTTCGGCGGACGGACGGGACCGGTAGCCAATGGGAGAGGCCGGGGCTGTGTGACGTCGTTACCGGCGCCACGTGCGGCCGCGGGGCCGGTGCTCCGCCACGTGAGGGGGCGGGGCCGACGCAGCACGTGGCCGCGGGGAGGGGCCGCCACCGGAGCCCCGTGACAGGCGGACACGGGAGGTGCCCTCGGGACCGCCCCCCCCCCCCCCCCCCAAGGACCGGGACCCCCTCCGGGACCCCCCAAAGCACCGGGAGGGACCCCCGGGACCCCCCCCGCCCCGGCACTGGGACCCCCAGGACCCCCGCCGAAGGAACCGGGACCCCCCACCGGGACCGTGAGCCCCCCATAAGCACGGGGAGGACTCCCGGGACCCCCCCCCCCCAAAAGCACCGGGAGGGACCCCTAGGACCCCCCAGGACCAGAAGCCCCCCAGAAGCACCAGGGGGACCCTCGGGACCCCCTCGGGGACTGGGAGCCCCATCCTAAGCACTGGGCCCCCCCATAAGCACTGGGAGGACCCCGGGACTGGCCCCCCCCCCCATAAGCACTGGGAGGGGCCCCCGGGACTGGCCCCCCCCCATAAGCACTGGGAGGACCCCCGGGACCCCCCTTCAGGACCGGGAGCCCCCCAAAAGCACGGGGAGGGACCCCCAGGCACCCCAAGCTGGGGGGGATAAGCCCCAAAGGGGGAACCCCAAACCCTCTTCGGGGGGGGCACCCCCAAAGGGCAGGGGGGCACCCCGAAAGTGGGGGGGGGTACCCCCAAATGAGGAGGGGGGGGGGCGCAGGTTTCGGGGTTCAATCAGCTCTTTATGGAAGAGACGAGGCCGTGACACTGTCCTACACACCGGCACGATGGGATGGAGCGCGCAACGCTGGGGGGGCGACGTGAAACACAGCGGGGGTGGGGGGGCCGCCCCCCCACCCCCCACCCCCCAATCCCAAGGGAAATGGGGAGGGGGGGGGGAAAAATCCAGCCGGCACGGCCGCTTCCCCCGTCCGGTGCCCGGCGCAGGTGCCGGGTTTGGTAAAAACCGAGGGAGGAGCGGGGGGTTTAATCCTTCTTCTTGTCCTCGGGTGGTTTCTCCCCCCCCGGGGGGTTTGGGGGGACCCCGGTGGGCGGCGGCGTTGTGGGGGGGTTGGCGGGCAGGGGGGGGCGGGGGGAGACCTGGTCCTCCCCGCTGAGGCCGAACTCGTTGACGCGGGTGAGGTCGACGCGGTAAATCCAGCGCTGGTAGAGGTAAATGAAGAAGACGACGTCTGGGGGGGGGGGAGGAAGAAGAGAAGGGTGAAGGTGAGGGGGCACAAGTGGGGACCCCCCCCCCCAACCCTGGGGATGGGGGGGGCAATGGGGC
Organism: Nipponia nippon; assembly: GCF_047370975.1. NCBI lineage: Eukaryota > Metazoa > Chordata > Aves > Pelecaniformes > Threskiornithidae > Nipponia > Nipponia nippon. Next base: position 1,170,423 of record NW_028262365.1, on the reverse strand, counting down.
AAAAAGGAGGAGGGCGGAGGGGCCAGGGGGGACACGGAGGGGCCCATGGGGACCGGGACCACCCCCAAGCCCCAGGAGGGACCCCCAGGGGCCAGGAGGGACCCCCAAAGGACCAGGACCACCCCCACAAGCCCCAGGAGGGACCCATGGGGACCAGGAGGGACCCCCAAAGGACGAGGACCACCCCCATAAGCCCCAGGAGGGACCCCCAAAGGACCAGGAGGGACCCTCAGGGACCCCTGGGGACTGGAACCACCCCCGAAGAACCAGGAGGGACCCCCCAGAGGCTGGGACCACCCCCCTAAACACCAGGAGGGACCCCCACGGGGACAGCGACCACCCCCAAAGGACAAGGAGGGACCCCCAGGGTCCAGGAGGGACCCCACAAGCCCCAGGAGGGACCCCCAAAGGACCAGAACCACCCCCCACAAGCCCCAGGAGGGACCCATGGGGACCAGGAGGGACCCCCGGGGACCAGGACCACCCCCACAAGCCCCAGGAGGGACCCCCAGGGACCAGGAGGGACCCCCGGGGACCAGGACCACCCCCACAAGCCCCAGGAGGGACCCCCAGGGACCAGGAGGGACCCCCGGGGACCAGGACCACCCCCACAAGCCCCAGGAGGGACCCCCCCCGCAGGCCGTACCGTCCCGCAGGCAGCCTATCCTGTACATCATGGGCATCTTGATGACGAAAGCGAAGAGGTCATCGATGAAGGTGTTGAGAGCTTTGTAGGTCAGCATCCGCCAGGGCAGGTGGGCGACCGATTTCAGCTTGTAGTTGATGAAGAGTTGGGGGGTCATGGTGATGAAACCTGCGGGAGACGGGGGGGCTCCTCGTTAGCGTAACGAAGCCCTGCCGGTACCGGTGACCCCCCCATCCTCCAACAGAACGAGGGGAGCCCAGGCGGAGCGGGAAGGTGCCCCCAGAGGAAAAAGCTGCGCCCTGGGGTGCACCCCCCCCTTTTCCTCCTCTTCCTCGCCCCGGGGGGGATTTTCGGCATCGCGGCACTCACCGAAGGTCAGGAGGAAGCCGTAGAGCATGCTCAGCACCCACGAGTACCAGCCCTTGTGCTCCAGGTAGAGCAGGCTGTACACGGCGTAACAGCCCAGCAAGGGGAAAAGAATCCACGAGAGGTACCGGAAAGCCATCTGGGAAGGAAGCGATAGCCAAAAAATCAGCCGGGAACGTGCCGGAGCACCGGCTCGGCGCCTCCCCGGCTCCCGAGCCTCAAAGTAAGGAGGGGCCGGGCAGCGCCGGCCGCCCGTTTCACCGCCTGCCCTGCCCCGGCCGCATCCCGGGGGGAATCGGGGAGGACGAAGCGAGGAGACGGGCGCCGAAACGTTCGGCCGGAGGCGGGCTCGGCAGCGCCGCGCTGTCCCCGGCGCTCGGCACCGCCCCGGGACTCACGTCGTCGTACACCTTGGTGGAAGACTCGATGTAGGTCGATTTATCTTTGAAGGTTACGCGGGGAAACACTCCTGCCACCTTGTTCTCGCGATCCAGCTGCCAAAAGAGAAGGGGAAAGGCGTCACCGAGCGGGAGCGGGGGCAGCGCCGGATCCCTGCCGCGCCCGCGCCGCCGCTTACCCGGACGTCCATGACCTTTGTGATCTTCCAGAGGTCGATGAGGAGCCCGATGAAGACGCTGACTTGCACCACGAAGTTGGTTTCGTTGTCCAAAATATAGAGGAGGACGACGAGGGACTGGAAGACGCCGAAGAAGACGGAGCGGACGGAGAGCCCCTCCAGAGATTGCCGGCTGTTCCAGAACTGGATATCTGTAGGGAAGGGGCCCAAACCGTCACCTCGCCGGAGGGGAAGGGGAACCGGAGGCTGCGGAGAGCTACCGCGGCACGCGCCCCGGCGGAGGGAGCGAAAGGAACAGGCGGCGCGAGATGCCGTCTGGCGTCGGCGCAAGCGGCGGGGACCCGAAAAACCACAACTTTCCGCCTTTCCACCCTCAAGTCAGCCCTGCGGCGCGGAGGAGCGCGGCCGAGGAGCGCCGGCTGCCTCGACGCGCGCCACAGCGGTCGCAGCCCGCCCCAGGACACGGTTGGATTTGGTTACGGCTGCTGAAGCCGTCGCAGCCGGGGAGAGGATTCGCGGCAGCGGCGTGCGGCCGGCCGAGACCGCGCCGCCGCGGCACGAAGACGCCTCCGCGGGAACGAGAGGGTTTTAGGCCGCGGCACCGCCTTCGCGTCTTTTCCGCGCGTCCCGCGGCGGCGCTCACCGTTTTTGAAGGCGAGGAACTCAAAGATGCTGTGCACGATGGAGACGACGATGGTCAGCGCCAGCAGGTAGGGGTTCGTCTCCAGGAGAGCAACCTGAAACGGGGATCAAAAAACCTCTCTCAGGCTCCATCCCGCCTTCCCGCCATCCAAACCGGGAGGATCCCGGAGGATCCAGCCGGTTGCCGGAGCACCAACGAGGACGAGGGGTTTAATTGCTCTCTCGTTATGGTCTCCAAGCTCCATTTCCCCTTCGTAGCCAAGGCAGGCAGCAGGCAGCTGCCTGCACGCCCCTCCTTCTCGGCATCGGTAATTAATAAGGAGCGATCGTAACGAAGAAGGGGTAGGACTCCGCCAGCGAAGCTAGGGAAAGGCGGGAAACGCAGGGGAAGGGCGAGCAGGAGAGCTGCGGGCGGGAGGAGGGAGGCCCGCAGGCGGCTCTCACCTTCACCGAGTCCTGCTCCTCGTCCGACTGCTCGTAGAGATCCTCTCCCAAGAAATTCCAGGGGGATTTGGTGCTCTGGGCGGCGTAGAGCTGCCAGCGCCACAGGGAGAGCGGGCAGAAGGAGAGGCGGAAGGGCAGGCGCTGCAGGGTCTCGTTGATGGGGAAATAATCCTTCTGCAAGTTCCAGTAGTCGTTGAAGTAGAGGATGGGGTAGTAGTCGCCGCTGATGGCGTCAAACTTCACATCTGGAGGCGAGGGGAAAGAGCAGAGAGGGCTGAGAAGGTGACAGGGAGCGGTGAGAGCCGTCGTCCCCCTCGGCAGCCACCTGGGAGAGACCGAGAGGGTGCTGAACCCCGGCCCGGCGCGGCACGAGCTCCCGGAGAGGCGCGGGGTCGCGCCGCCGATGGGAAAACAAACCCCTGTCCCCCAGAGGAGCCCAAACGAGCCTTCGAGGAGGAGGGAGAGCAGGGCGAGCCCCGGCAAGCCACCCTCAGGGCAGGGGAGCCCCGGCGCGTCCCAGCACTCACACTGGTCCAGGGGAGGCGGGACGCTGCCCTTCACCCAGGGCGTGTGGTCGTCCACCATGTTGATGGTCAAGTTGGGGTGCCAGTGCGAGATGACCTCCACGGGACCGTAATCTTCCGCCCTCTGTAACGAGAACGCCGCCGTCTCCGTCACCGGCAGGGCGCCCCTCCATCTCGCCCCGTCCCCGCTTAAAGGAGGCGGCAGAAAGGGGAGCGGGAAGGGGCAGAGCCAACCCTCCCGTCCCAAAAACGCTACAAGGAAACCCTCACCCTCCGCAGCGCTTCCCGACAGCTTCGCGTGCGAATATTTAAGAGTTTGGCCAACGGGGTGAAAAATAACCCCCCCCAAAAAAAAAAAAAAACCCGAAAGGAAGAGCCGGTTACCTTGATCATTTCGGGATCTGCCTCCGTCTCACCCGTCAGGAGGTTTTTGGTTTTCTGGAACCGCCGGCGCTTGTATTTGTTGATCACTGGAAGGAAAGAGGAGAGGTGAACGTTGCCAGCTCCGCACAAAAAAGAAACGTAAGGAGGTTACGGCCTGCCGGGAGGGGAGCGGGGCGTTTTACGACAGGCACGAGCTGACCGCAGAAGCCCGTTTCCCTCGCGTCACACCCCCCCCAAATTAATTTATCCGTAGCATCTCACAGATCTTCCACTTATCAAAGGGAAAGGCTGTAGTTTGGGGACAAGGAACCAGATTAACAGCCAAACCTTTGGGATAATCGCGTCGCTGTTGGAGGAAAACACCTGAGATGAAGTATCCGGATCTTCCCGTCCTGCAGGAAGACCTGAACATGGCAATTCCTTCCTCTTCTCAACGCTGACGGGGTTCCGCACCCCCCGTACGGGTAGGGACCCCCCCCTCCCGCGTAACGTGGAGGGAAACCAAGAGCTCGCGGAGATTTAAAGAGGTTTTTCCTCCGTAGGTTCACAAAAGACAAATTCCAAGCGCGGAAAACGTCCCGCTCAGGGAGCGGCCGAGCCAGGTATTTGCCCTAACCTTCCCCATCAGGCACCTGGATTTGCTGAGCCAAAGCTCAGCCCGATTCCTTCAGGCTCCCGTTCCGACACGGGAACTGGGGCGTCCCCTTTCCCCGCCGCCGCCGCGCGCTGCCCTCCCGCCCCCCGAGCCGTACTTCGCGACGTGTGGACCGTGGCGAGGCGCCTGTAGAGGTTTTTCTGCCTGGGATCGGGATGGAAGCCGCTCTTCGTGAAGTAAACGTGGACGTAGATGGAGCCGTTCTGCTGGACGCTCTGAAATCACACCCCGCCGGGGCGGTTATGGGTCGGACGCGGTCGGAGCCGCCTCACCGCCGACCATCGACCCCGTACGAAACCAAAGCGGGAAGGAGGGCAGCACACCTACGGCTTGCGCCACCGCGACGGAGCAGATCCCGGCTGCCGTACGGCTCGGGAAAAACCCGATGCCTGTAACGGCCGGTCACCGAAACGCTGGCTTCGAGCCCTGGCGCCTCCGCGGCACACCCGGCGGAGATGCCAGCCCGCTCCGCAGAGCCTCGCCCACCGCCCGAAGCGAAGGGGATACGGATAAAGGTGACGGCAGGGACGCGCCGCGGCAGCCAACGCCGCTCCGCGCCTCAGCTCCGCTCGGAGCTCCCGGGTTGGCTTTGAGCGCGATCCCGGCAAACCCCGCCAGCCCCTCGACGATCCCCGGCCCGGCCTGGAACCTTCCGGAAAGAGCAGCGGGTGCACCCACCTGCGAAATATCAACTTCCCCGTAGTGTTCGTAGCACCCGTCGGCGTTCTCCCCGCTGGTCCAGTCCCCGTAGACGAGATCCCGTTTTTGCCAGAACAGCGCCGAGCTGACGTTGAAGTCCGTAAAGTGCTCGTGCTCCGAGATATAAACGTAGAGGTCCTGCGGAGAGAGGAGGACGTCGGCTGCCGGTGGACAAATCGACCGTACGGCGCCACGGCGTCCCCTCCCAAACCGGCTCGGCGCTCCGGCGAGCCCGAGAAATAACTCCTGGCCGACGCCGCACCGCCAGGACGCCGCAGCCGCGATTTTAGCTCCGCTAGATTTAAAATCTAGCTCGGAGCCGGAGCGGCGGGGCCAGCCACGGCGCTGCCGGTCAGCCAGGACGGGACGACGCGGTTTCTGCCGGCGTTACCATTAAAGTGTCCTTGGGGAAGAGGTTTCGGCTGGGGGCTCGCGGCGTCCCGCCCGCGCTGCTCTGCTCCTGCGGCGCCGGCCCGCGGCGGAACCAGCTGCTGATGGCCCAGATGATGAAGATCCTGCGGGAGGAAGGGGGAGAAGCCGCTCAGGCGTTTTAGCCGCCCTCCCCAGCCGAATCGGACGCGGCCTCCTGCAAACAAACTCTCCCGTTGCCGGGGGCGGGGGGGGGGGGAAATCCTTAGCGCCGGACAAATCCGCGTTTCAAAACTCGCCTTCCGTCACGGCAGGCGCTCACCAGAGCAAACCGGTTCCGGGCCAGTTCAGATCCGGCGCCAGGCACGGCGGGAGCACGCCGAAACCGAGCAAAAGCGCCGGGAGCTCGCCTCAAGGACGCGGCGAGAAAGTCACGCTCCGAGGCATCCCGGAGAAGGCCGCTAACGGGTGGGCGAGGCGCAGGGGCGTCCCCGGATCCCGGCAGACAGCCCGAGCCACCCCGCCTCGCTCGCTGCCTCCGAACCCGCCGCCGCGACGGCTCCCGACCTCCGGCGCGCGGCCGCCGTCGCTCTCCGAAGCTCCCCGGGCCGCTCCCGGCGTAGAGACCGGCACGGATCCCTTCCGCGGCCGAGCCAGGCAGCGGCGTTTGAGCACGTTAAAAGAAACCGAGCGTTTTTCCCCCGTTCCGGAAGGTTTTCGGCAAGCTGCGAGCTTCCAGCTCTGTTTTTCTTCGCAGGGGAAGCGCGAGGAGCCTTTCGTATCTGCTCCGGGCGCCGCTACATCAGAATTCCCCCTCCCGGCCTGCGCACGGAGCGAGCGGATAACAAGCTTGGGAATGGCGGGCAGCGCCAGCGACCAAACAACGGCTCCCGGGACCAAGCCGCGGCTGTGCTTCCGCGCCACGGGCGGAAAAATCCGGCGTCCCCAAGATAAATCGGGATTTCGTGCAGCGTAACTCGTCGTTAGGCCGAGCCGCAACGCTGCGGAAAGCTCGAGAGCCCTAACGAGCCTCCTGGTGCGCGCTGCATCCGCAGCCGTAAATCCGTAGCCCGGAATATCGCCGTTTCCTCAGAAAAGACTTGGGAAAACATTTCTTCTTCCGAAGGTTTCGGGAACTGGACCGTCACGCTTTGCCTGCGGCACGTGGACATCACCCGCTCCACGCGAGGGAGTTTTCTCCTCCGCCAGCCGACCGCAACGGGTGGAATATTTCCGAGCGCTTCCGAGGGCACGGCTCCGTCGGCGATGAGACGTTCTTTCCCCCCCGGCTTCGGCAGCCAGGACGCCGGATTTACCCGTGGAAAGGAACAAACCTGCCCTCGGCGGGACGGGAAGGAGACGGACGGAGAAGCGGAGCGGGAAGGCGATGAGGAGTCGTGGTTTCCGGGAAGGGACTCGCAACCCGTTCGGCAGCAGCGGGATGAGGTTGGGAACGGCACATCCAAACGCACGGCGCCGGTGGAAACGTCCCAGCCTTTTCCTTCCCGCAGGAGAGGGAAGCGCCGCGCTGGGAGCCGGCCGTGCCCCGGCGTGGACTTTGGATGCGAGGCGCAGGGAGCGCCGGTGGCTCCTCGGAGGAAGCCGGGAAGCTTCGGCCGCCCCTGCCCGGGGGTGAGCCGGACCCCGGGCTTCCCGGGAAAGAGCTCAAGAGCCCGGAGCTCCGGGAAAGCCCTGGGATGGGGAGGGCAACAGCCCCCTCCTCCCAGCAGGACCCCTGAGGCGTGGGGGTGGGCAGCACCGGCTACAAAGCCCCGGGACCCCGCTGCGCCTCCGGTTTGGGGGGGGACGAGCCCCCTGCCCGCCCCGGGACCCCGCTGCGCCTCCGGTTTGGGGGGGACGAGCCCCCCGCCCGCCCCGGGACCCCGCTGTGCCCCCAGTTTGGGGGGGACGAGCCCCCTGCCCGCCCCGGGACCCCACTGCGCCTCCGGTTTGGGGGGGACGAGCCCCCTGCCCGCCCCGGGACCCCACTGCGCCTCCGGTTTGGGGGGGACGAGCCCCCCGCCCGCCCCGGGACCCCGCTGTGCCCCCAGTTTGGGGGGGACGAGCCCCCCGCCCGCCCCGGGACCCCGCTGCGCCCCCGCTTTGGGGGGGACGAGCCCCCTGCCCGCCCCGGGACCCCGCTGCGCCTCCGGTTTGGGGGGGACGAGCCCCCCGCCCGCCCCGGGACCCCGCTGCGCCTCCGGTTTGGGGGGGACGAGCCCCCTGCCCGCCCCGGGACCCCGCTGTGCCCCCGGTGGCGGCGGGAACGAGTCCCCTGCCCGCCCCGGGACCCCACCGCTCCCTCATGAGGCGGGGCACGGCGGGCCGGTGGCCGGTAGCACGGCGGGGGAAGGCGGTCCGGTAGCACCGGGCGGGGCTCACCTGAAGAGGACGCCTTTGATAACCTGCCAAGCGTTGGGCGCCGGCTGCTGCCGCTGCGTCTCAGCCGCCGCCGCCGCCTCGCCGCCGCCGGCGCTCCCGTTGCTGGTTACCTAAAGCGGGAGGCGCACGGTACCGTCAACCGAGCCGGACCCCCCCCCCCCCACCGCGGTGCCGGCCTCCGCGGTGCCGGCCTCCCCGGTCCCGGTCCCGGTCCCGGCCCGTCCGTACCTGCCCCGGGCCCGGCGCGGGCCCCGCCGCCGCCGCCGCCACCTCCGTCCCCGGCGCCGCCATCTTGCTGCGCCGCCGCTCCCGCCGCTCTCGCGAGACCGGCGGCGGCGGTGACGTCGCCGCCGCAGAGGGGGGAGGGGGCGTGGCCTAGGGGGTGGGCGGGGCGAGAAACCACCCACTCACCCGCCCCCTCCGCTACAGGCTCCGCCCCTTCGGCGGCGACGTCACCGCCGGCCGCCAATAGCGGCGCCGCCCGCGCGGGGTTTCCCGGCCCGCCCCGCGGCGGTGACCTCAGCGGCCGCAGCCAATGGCGGCGCCGCCCGCGCGGGGATTTCCAGCTACGGCGGCCGCGCGGCCTCGGGCTCCGGTAGCGGCGGCGGCGGTGGCGGCGGGGGGGGGACGACGACGACATGGCCCTGCCGCTCGGTGAGCCCGGCCCCGGCAGCGGAGGGGGGAACCGCCCCGGGGAGGGGGGAGCCGGGATCCGCCTGGGGGGGCAGGGGGGCAACCGGGAACGAGGGGGGTCGGGGCCTGAGGAGGGGTCGGGGCCTACCCGGGGAGGGGCTGAGGCAACCGGTTGCTTCTGGGGGGGGGGGTGACCCGGGGGAGGCCCGCCCGGGAGGGTGGGAACGGGGGGGGGGGGGGGGCGTGGTCGCGGGGACCCCCGGTTCGTGCCCTGGGGGGTGGGGACCCCCTGGCACCGGCAAGGGGGGTTAGGCCCTGTCCTTGGGGGGTGTCACGGTCCCGGGGACCCCCGGTTCGTGCCCTGGGGGTTTGGGGGGGCTTGGGTACCCCCTGGCACCGCTAAGGGGGGTGTCACGCTCCTGGGGACCCCCAGTTCGTGCCCTGGGGGTTTGGGGGGGCTTGGGGACCCCGTGGTACCGCTAAGGGGGGACAGGCCCTGTCCTTGGGGGGTGTCACGGTCCCGGGGACCCCCAGTTTGTGCCCTGGGGGTGGGGTGGGGACCCCCTAGTACTGCTAAGGGGGGTCAGGCGCTGTCCTTGGGGGGTGTCACGGTCCCGGGGACCCCTGGTTCGTGCCCTGGGGGTTTGGGGGGGGCTTGGGGACCCCCTGGCACTGCTAAGGGGGGGTGTCACGGTCCTGGGGACCCCCAGTTCGTGCCCTGGGGGTTTGGGGGGGGGGGCTTGGGGACCCCCTGGCACCGCTAAGGGGGGTCAGGCCCCGTCCTCGGGAGGTGTCACAGTCCCAGGGACCCCCGGTTCGTGCCCTGGGGGTTTGGGGGGGGGCTTGGGGACCCCCTGGCACTGCTAAGGGGGGGCAGGCCCTGTCCTTGGGGGGTGTCCCGGTCCCAGGGACCCCCATTTCGTGCCCTGTGGGGGGCTTGGGGACCCCCTGGCACTGGCAAGGCAGGGCAGGCCCTGTTCTCGGGAGGTGTCACGGTCCCGGGGACCCCCTGCTCCCTTCTTTGGGTGGATCCTGGTCCTGGGGATCTCTTCGTTTCTCTCCTGGGGGTGGGTATGGTCCTGAGGGTCCCCCGGTCCCTCTTCTGGGGGAGCTCTGATCCCTTCGCTGGGGACGCTGCGCCCCCCCGCCCCCCAAGTCCTGCTCCCCGGGGTGACAGCGGCGCATCCCCGCAGGAGCTGCCCTGCAGGATCCCGGCCTGGCCATGGCGCACGCCGCACCCGTGACCGGTGAGACCCCCACCCACCCCGAGATCCCGCTGTCCCCTCCCGATCTGTGACCCCAATACCGGAGGCGATCCCAGCATGTCCCCTGCAGCCTGGGGGTCCCCCTCAAGGCCCCCCACGGCTCGGGGAGGTGCTGGAGGGAGACTCAGGGTTTGGTTTTTTTCACCTTCGCAGACGATTTAGGTGAGTGGACCCCGAGGTGCGCGGGCAGCCGGTAAGTTTTGCCGTGTGTTTTTGGGGCACCTCGGCCAGAGCAGGATTCTGGAGCTTCAGGACCCCCCCTTTTCGCATGCCTGGAGTGGCCGGATCCATCCTTCCCCGGGGCCGTGAGCAGGATTTGGGGTGCAGAGCTCTGCAGCGAACCCCCCCGTGGGGATGCGATGGGGTCGAGGGGAGGGGATGGGGCATCTCGTCCCCTGCCGATGGCCGCTCCGTCTTCTGTCCTGAGCGCAAAGGAGGTATTTGTGGGTGGAAACGAGGCAGGATCCGGCCGGTCCTGTCCCCTCCCCTGGCTCGGGGCAAACAGGGGGGGGGGTCACGGCAAGCCCGGAGGGGTCTCACCGGGGACTCGGGGGTCCCCCCCGTCCCGGGGCCGCCCTGACGCCCTCCTCATCCCGCAGAGATTATCGAAGAGGTCATGAAGGAGGACGGTTTCCAGCCGGATCCGGCCCCCGTCCTGCCCAAAGCGTTGCCCAAAGGCTCGGCTAAGCTGGTGGCTCGCGGTTCTAGCCCTGTGGTGGCCGCCCGGCCACTGCACCCACCTGAGCCCTGCCCGCTGGCAGCCGGACTGGCACCCTACGGCGCCGCGGTGCTGCCGGCCAACACGCGCTCCCCGCAGCTCGCCCAGAGCCTCAGCACCCTCTCGCTGTCACCCAAGCTGGGCACGCCGGGCACCGGCGGGCGGCACCGCTGGTCTCTGGAGGAGCTCCTGGAGCCGCCCAAACTGGTGATCACGGAGCAGCCCAAGCAGCGGGGCATGCGCTTCCGCTACGAGTGCGAGGGCCGCTCGGCCGGCAGCATCCTGGGCGAGAGCAGCACCGACGCCAGCAAGACGCTGCCGGCCATCGAGGTGAGCGTGCCGCGCGGCCGGTGCCCGGCTCGGAGGCAGCCCGGGGCGGGCGGGTTGAGGTTAGGGGTGGCAAAAGGGTGCTGGGGGACCGCCAGACCCCCGTGGGTGCCAGGGGGATGCAGGAGCCCCACGGGTGCTGTCCCCATCCTTCAGCGTAGGGGCCTCCCGTGGGCTCGTGTCTCCCTGCGGCGGCGGGTGCCGGAAGGCGCCCGCCCGCTGTGCGGCGGTGCCATGGGCGGGGGGTGTTCGGACCCCAGCGGGTGCTAGAGCCCCCGCGTCAGGGTGCTTTCCCCGCGTCGGCGTAGCCGGCGTCGCGCTGAGGGCTCGCCTCACCGCAGCTGCAGAACTGCCACGCCATCCCCGAGGTGAAGGTGACGGCGTGTTTGGTGTGGAAGGACTGGCCTCACCGCGTCCATCCCCACGGCCTGGTGGGCAAGGACTGCAGCAACGGGCTCTGCGAGGTCATCCTCAAACCCCAGACCAACCCCAAGCACAGGTACGCGATCGGCGGGACGAGGTCCGCCGTCGGCAGGGAGCGGCGCCGGCGCGGTTTTTGGGGGGTTTCCTGGGCGGCGGGAGGTTGGGAGGGGCCTTGGATCCCCTGGGAATTCGGGTGGGGGGAGCCGCCCCCGCAGCACCTCTCTGCTCCGCGGCAGCTTTAGCAACCTGGGCATCCAGTGCGTGAAGAAGAAGGAGATCGAGGCGGCGATAGAGAAGAAGCTGCAGTTGGGAATCGACCCCTTCAAAGGTGAGGGGAGGGCTCAAGCGGAGCCGTCCCGATCGGCGCGGGGGATCCGGATCCCGTGGGACCGTCCCCGCGCCCGCTGAGCGTCCCCTCTCCGCTCCCCCAGCCGGTTCCCTCAAGAACCATCAGGAGGTGGACATGAATGTGGTGAGGATTTGCTTCCAAGCTTCCTACAAGGACAGCTCCGGGCAGACGCGGCACCTCAACCCCGTGCTTTCGGAGCCCATTTTCGACAAGAGTAGGTGGTTGTGGGGGGGCTTCGTGGCCACCGTGGCTACCAGAACCCTCCCTGCTCCGGGATGGGATGGGTGGTGAGGCTGCGGCAGCCGGTTCCTCGCCGGGGCTCGGCTCAGGGTGCGGGATTTGGCCGGGGTTGGTCCCACGGGGCTGGAACCCTTGTGCGATGGCTGGTCGGGAAGAGGCGATCCCGACGGGAATATCCCCGAGCCTGGTCCCGGTGCCCCATCCCGGTTGGATGCCCGGTGCCGGTGCGATGCCTTGGGCGGTTTGGAAGCCGCCGGCTCACAGCCTGAGCCGTGCCGCTGCCCGCAGAGTCCACCAACACCTCGGAGCTGCGGATTTGCCGGATGAACAAGGAGAGCGGTCCCTGTACGGGCGGCGAGGAGCTCTACCTGCTCTGCGACAAGGTCCAGAAAGGTACTGGGAACAAACTGGGAGCAAACTGGGAGCCCTGCAACCCCGCGGGGGCCAAATTATCCCCCGGGAAGGCAGGAACGGGGGCGGAGGGGGGTGACGAACACCGGAGCCGTTGGAAAGTTTTGGGGCTTGGATCCAAATGGGAGCCGCCACCTCCCCCGGGCTCCCGAGCACCCCTGGGTGCTGGAGGGGGGACCCCAAGCGTCGGTAGGCGACTTTGGGGGTGGCGGGGGGGGGGGAGGGGAGGGTCCCGTTGCCTCGTTGACACCCCTCCCCCCCCCCCCCTCAATCCCCGCAGAGGACATCGCGGTGGTTTTCCGGAAGGAGACGTGGGAGGCGCGGGCGGATTTCTCGCAGGCCGACGTGCACCGCCAGGTCGCCATCGTCTTCAAAACGCCGCCGTACCAGCACCTGGAGCTGGCCGAGCCCGTGGAGGTGGAGGTCTTCCTGCAGCGCCTCACCGACAGCGTCTGCAGCGAGTCCTTCCGCTTCACCTACTTGCCCAAGGACCACGGTAGCCACGCGGCCACGTACCCTGGGAGGCGGGGGATAGGGCCACGGGGTGGGGACGGGACCCCCCCCGGGGTCAGGATGTGGCTCATGGGATTGGGGACGGGTCCCCGGGATGGGGACACGGGGTGGGGACAGGACCCTGGGGTCAGGATGTGGCCCATGGGATTGGGGACAGGGGGACAGGCCCCCTGGATGGGGACACGGAGTGGGGACAGGACCCTGGGGTCAGGATGTGGCCCATGGGATTACGGACGGGTCCCCGGGATGGGGACACAGGGTGGGGACAGGACCCTGGGGTTGGGATGTGGCCCTTGGGATTGGGGACAGGTCCCTGGGATGGCGACATGGGGTGGGGACAGGACCCCAGGGGTCAGGATGTGGCCCATGGGATTACGGACGGGTCCCTGGGATGGGGACACAGGGTGGGGACAGGGACACGGAGTGGGTCCAGGACCGCGGGGGTCAGGATGTGGCCCCCAGGATGGGGACAGGTCCCCGGGATGGGGACACAGGGTGGGGACAGGACCCCGGGGTTGGGATGTGGCCCCTGGGATGGGGACAGGTCCCCGGGATGGGGACACGGGGTGGGGACAGGACCCTGGGATGGGGACAGGTCCCCGGGATGGGGACACGGGGGGGGACAGGACCCTGGGGTCAGGATGTGGCTCATGGGATTGGGGACGGGTCCCCGGGATGGGGACACGGGGGGGGACAGGACCCTGGGGTCAGGATGTGGCCCACGGGATTGGGGACAGGGGGACAGGCCCCCTGGATGGGGACACGGAGTGGGGACAGGACCCTGGGGTCAGGATGTGGCCCATGGGATTACGGACGGGTCCCTGGGATGGGGACACAGGGTGGGGACAGGGACACGGAGTGGGTCCAGGACCGCGGGGGTCAGGATGTGGCCCCCAGGATGGGGACAGGTCCCCGGGATGGGGACACAGGGTGGGGACAGGACCCCGGGGTTGGGATGTGGCCCCTGGGATGGGGACAGGTCCCCGGGATGGGGACACAGGGTGGGGACAGGACCCTGGGGTTGGGATGTGGCCCCCGGGATGGGGACAGGACCCTGGGGTCAGGATGTGGCCCATGGGATTAGGGACAGGTCCCCGGGATGGGGACACGGAGTGGGGACAGGTCCCCGGGGGAGTGGGGACAGGACCCTGGGGTCAGGATATGGCCCACGGGATGGGGACAGGTCCCCGGGATGGGGACACGGAGTGGGGACAGGACCCTGGGGTCGGGATGGGGACAGGTCCCAGGGATGGGGGCACGGAGTGGGGACAGCACCCTGGGGTCAGGATGTGGCCCCTGGGATGGGGACAGGTCCCTGGGATGGCGACACGGGGTGGGGACAGGACCCCAGGGGTCGGCATGTGGCCCCCGGGATGGGGACAGGTCCCCGGGGGAGTGGGGACAGGACCCTGGGGTCAGGATGTGGCCCCTGGGATGGGGACAGGTCCCCGGGATGGGGACACGGAGTGGGGACAGGTCCCCGGGGGAGTGGGGACAGGACCCTGGGGTCAGGATATGGCCCCTGGGATGGGGACAGGTCCCCGGGATGGGGACATGGAGTGGGGACAGGTCCCCGGGGGAGTGGGGACAGGACCCTGGGGTCAGGATATGTCCCCTGGGATGGGGACACAGGGTGGGGACAGGACCCTGGGGTCAGGATATGGCCCCTGGGATGGGGACAGGTCCCTGGGATGGGGACAGGGCTTGAAGGACAGGGACACGCAGTGGGGACAGGACCCTGGGGTCAGGATGGGGACAGGTCCCTGGGATGGGGACACGGAGCGGGGACAGGGCCCTGGGGTCAGGATGTGGCCCCCGGGATGGGGACAGGTCCCCGGGATGGGGACGGGGCCGAGGCCAGCGGGGCGGGGAGGGGTCTCTCCGGGTTGGGGACACGGCCGGGGTGACCCGCGGCCGGGCTGGGGACCGCGGGCGCTGCTGACGGCCCCGTCGCCGCCCGCAGACGCCTACGGGGTGAACGTGAAGCGGAAGCGGGGGATGCCCGACGTCCTGGAGGAGCTCTCGGGCTCAGGTGGGTGCCGGCAGGGACCCCCCCGCGGGGGGGAGCACCCACTACCGGGGGGACCCCCACCCCCCACCCCCCCCCCCGTGATGGGTCCCTCACCCCGCGCCCCCTCCCCGCAGATCCCTACGGGATCGAAGCCAAGCGGAGGAGGAAGCCGCCGGGATACATGGATCACTTCGCGCCGCTGCCGCCCGCAGGTGGGGTCCCGGGGGGGGGGGGGGGTGTTGGGGTCCCGGGGGGGGGGGGGGGAGGGGGCTTGGTGGGTGCTGGGGGGGGAGGGGGGGGCGTCAGAAGAGCCCCCCCCCCAAGGGTGGGAGATGGCGCTGGGGTCACGCCCGGGGCTGGGAGGGGTCCCCAAGCCCCCAAGGGCACCCTGGGGTTTGGGAGGGGTCCCCAATGTCACCCCCTGGGGTTGGGAGGGGTCCCCAGGGGTCACCCCGGGGTTGGGAGGGGTCCCCAAGTGCCCAGGGGTCACCCCAGGGTTGGGAGGGGTCCCCAGGGTCACCCCCGGGGCTGGGAGGGGTCCCTAAGGCCACCCCAGGGTTTGGGAGGGGTCCCCAAGAGCCCAGGGTCACCCCCGGGGCTGGGAGGGGTCCCCAGGGGTCACCCCGGGGTTGGGAGGGGTCCCCAGGGTCACCCCCGGGGTTGGGAGGGGTCTCTAAGGCCACCCCAGGGTTTGGGAGGGGTCCCCAAGAGCCCAGGGTCACCCCTGGGGCTGGGAGGGGTCCCCAGGGGTCACCCCGGGGTTGGGAGGGGTCCCCAACGTCCCCCCCTGGGGTTGGGAGGGGTCCCCAAGCCCCCAAGGGCACCCTGGGCTTTGGGAGGGGTCCCCAACGTCACCCCCTGGGGTTGGGAGGGGTCCCCAAGCCCCCAAGGGCACCCTGGGCTTTGGGAGGGGTCCCCAATGTCACCCCCCGGGGCTGGGAGGGGTCCCCAGGGGTCACCCCCGGGGTTTGGGAGGGGTCCCCAGGGGTCACCCCCGGGGTTGGGAGGGGTCTCTAAGGCCACCCCAGGGTTTGGGAGGGGTCCCCAAGTGCCCAGGGTCACCCCTGGGGCTGGGAGGGGTCCCCAGGGGTCACCCCGGGGTTGGGAGGGGTCCCCAACGTCACCCCCTGGGGTTGGGAGGGGTCCCCAAGCCCCCAAGGGCACCCTGGGCTTTGGGAGGGGTCCCCAATGTCACCCCCTGGGGTTGGGAGGGGTCCCCAGGGGTCACCCCGGGGTTGGGAGGGGTCCCCAAGAGCCCAGGGGTCACCCGGGGGCTGGGAGGGGTCCCCAGGGTCACCCCCGGGGCTGGGAGGGGTCCCTAAGGCCACCCCAGGGTTTGGGAGGGGTCCCCAAGAGCCCAGGGTCACCCCCGGGGCTGGGAGGGGTCCCCAGGGGTCACCCCGGGGTTGGGAGGGGTCCCCAACGTCACCCCCTGGGGTTGGGAGGGGTCCCCAAGCCCCCAAGGGCACCCTGGGCTTTGGGAGGGGTCCCCAATGTCACCCCCTGGGGTTGGGAGGGGTCCCCAGGGGTCACCCCCGGGGTTGGGAGGGGTCTCTAAGGCCACCCCAGGGTTTGGGAGGGGTCCCCAAGTGCCCAGGGTCACCCCTGGGGCTGGGAGGGGTCCCCAGGGGTCACCCCGGGGTTGGGAGGGGTCCCCAACGTCACCCCCTGGGGTTGGGAGGGGTCCCCAAGCCCCCAAGGGCACCCTGGGCTTTGGGAGGGGTCCCCAACGTCACCCCCTGGGGTTGGGAGGGGTCCCCAGGGGTCACCCCGGGGTTGGGAGGGGTCCCCAAGAGCCCAGGGGTCACCCGGGGGCTGGGAGGGGTCCCTAAGGCCACCCCAGGGTTTGGGAGGGGTCCTCGAGTGCCCAGGGTCACCCCCAGCCCTGGGAGCAGCCCTGGGGGGACCCCCAAAACCAAGCCCCGCCCCGGGGGGCCGGGGGGGGGGGGGGGGGGGTCAGGAGGACCCCCCCCAGCCCCCCCTAACCCCCCTCCCCTCCCCCCCCCAGAAGACGCCTTCGCCCTCTTCGCCGGGGAGCCGGAACCCTCGGAGGCCCTGCCCCCCTCTACCTCCCCTTCGCCCCCCCAAACCTCCTGCGCGAGGGGCTGCCCCCCCCCCCGTACCCCCAAACGGACTTCCCGGGCCCCGAGCTGCTGGCCGAGCCCCCCGCTTCCCCCCCCGCCGCCCCCCCTTCGCCGACCCCCACCCCACCGCCAGCCTGGGGGGCCCCCCCATGTTCCCCGGGCCCTCCAAGGAGACCGACCTGCGCCTGGGGGACGTCTGAGCCCCCTCCCCCCCCCCCCAGCACCCCAAAACCCCCCCCTCACCGGGGGGGGGGGTCCCCAGCACCCACCCCCCGCCCCTGCCCCGGCCCGGCTGGCCCCGCCGGGGCGGCAAGGAGCCCCCCGGGAAGGTGGCCCCCCCCCCCCGCCAGCGCCCCGCTTTGCACTATATTTATAGGGGGGGGCCCTGCGGTGGCCACCGGGGTGGCTACCGGGGGGGGGGGGGCGCGAGCCACCGGGCCCGCGGGCCCTCAGCCCCCCCGCGCCGGGGACCGGGGGGGGGGAATAAAGCCATGGCCGCCATCGCCCGCCTGGTCCTGCCCTTGGGGAGGGGGGGACTGGGGATACTGGGAGAACTGGTTCGCACTGGAAGTCCCCGTTGGGAAGCACCGGCCGCGCCCCGGCGCTGGGGTTGGTCTGGGGCAGGGGGGCCCGGCTGGCACTGGGACCAGTCTGCCCAGTATGGGACTGGCAATGGCACCAGTCCGCCCAGTATGGGACTGGCACTGGCACTGGGACCAGTCTGCCCGGTATAGCCCTGAGACTGGGACCAGTCTGCCCAGTATAGCCCTGAGACTGGGACCAGTCTGCCCAGTATGGGACTGGCAATGGTACCAGTCTGCCCAGTATGGCACTGGCACTGGCACTGGGACCTGTCTGCCCAGTATGGGACTGGGACCAGTCTGCCCGGTATAGCCCTGAGACTGGGACCAGTCTGCCCAGTATGGCACTGGCACTGGGACCAGTCTGCCCAGTATGGGACTGGGACCAGTCTGCCCGGTATAGCCCTGAGACTGGCACCAGTCTGCCCAGTATGGCACTGGCACTGGGACCAGTCTGCCCAGTATGGCACTGGGACCGGTCTGCCCAGTATGGGACTGGCACTGGGACTGGCACCAGTCTGCCCAGTATGGCACTGGCACTGGTACCAGTCTGCCCAGTATGGCACTGGGACCGGTCTGCCCAGTATGGGACTGGCACTGGGACTGGCACCAGTCTGCCCAGTATGGCACTGGGACCAGTCTGCCCAGTATGGCACTGGCACTGGGACTGGCACCAGTATGGCACTGGCACTGGGACCAGTCTCCCCAGTATAGAACGGTGATTGGGACTGGGGCCAGTCTGCCCGGTATAGAACTGGGACTAGGACTGGAACTGGGACCAGTCTGCCCAGTATAGCCCTGGGACTGAGACCAGGACTGGGACCAGGACCAGTCTGGCCCAATATCCCCCTGGAATTGAGACCAGTCTGCCCAGTATAGCCCTGGGACTGGGACCGGGACTGGGACCAGTCTGCCCAGTATAGAATTGGGATTGGGACCAGGACCAGTCTGCCCAGTATAGCCCTGGCACTAGGACCAGGACCAGTCTGCCCAGTATAGCCCTGGGACTGGGATCAGCCTGGCCCAATATCCCCCTGGAACTGGGACCAGCCTGGCCCAGTATCCCCCTGGAACTGGGACCAGCACCAGGACCAGCCTAGCCCAGTATCCCCCTGGAACTGGGACCAGCACCAGGGCCAGCCTGGCCCAGTATCCCTTGGGGACTGGGACCAGGACCAGCTTGGCCCAGTATTGCCCTGGGACTGGGACCAGCCTGGCCCAGTATAGCCCAAGGACGGGGACCAGCCTGCCCAGTATAGCCCAGGGACTGGGACCAGCACCGGGACCAGTCTGCCCCAGTATAGCCCAAGGACGGGGACCAGCCTGGCCCAGTATAGCCCAGGGACTGGGACCAGCACCGGGACCAGCCTAGCCCAGTATAGCCCGGGGACTGGGACCAGCACCGGGTCCAGCCTGGCCCAGTATCGCACTGGAACTGGGACCAGTACAAGGACCAGCCTGGCCCAGTATAGTCCGGGAACTGGGACCAGCACTGGGACCAGCCTGGCCCAGTATCCCACTGGGACTGGGACCAGCACCGGGCCCAGCCTGGCCCAGTATAGCCCTGGGACTGGGACCAGCACGGGGACCAGTCCGCCCCAGTATAGTCCAGGGACTGGGGCCAGCACCAGGCCCAGCCTGGCCCAGTATCCCACTGGGACTGGGACCAGCACGGGGACCAGCCTGGCCCAGTAGAGCCCTGGAACCGGGACCAGTACGAGGACCAGCCTGGCCCAGTAGAGCCCAGTATAGCCCTGGGATAGGGACCAGCCCCGGCCCCGCTGCCCCGGCCCCGCCCTCGCCACAGGCCCCGCCCCTCTGCCCCGCCCCTCTGCCCCCGCCCACCCGCCACGTCACCCCGCCCCAATGCGCAGCGCCCCGCCCCTTCACCCACCCCTCACTTCCGCTTCCGGGTCGCTCCATGGCGGCGGGCCCGGCGGTGAGTGAATAATGGCGGCGGGGCCGCCTCCACCCATGGGTTCCCCCCCCCCCCAAATCCCCCCGTGTGGGCCCCCCCCCCCCCCACCGGGGCAGCGGCTACCGGTCACGGTGCGGCCTTGGCGGCGGGACTCACCCGCGGCCTGCGCCCGGGGCGCCGGGGGCGGCCCTGTCCCGCCGCAAGGCCTGGGGGGTGCCCGGTGTGTCCAGTCCCCCCCCAGTCCCGGGGGGTCCCGGTGTCCCCAGCCCCGGGGGGTGGCTCTGTCCCCCCTCCCAGCCCCGGGAGGTGCCCGGTGGCCCCAGCCCCGGGGGGTGGCCCTGTCCCCCAGCCCCGGTGGCTTCCCGGTGGCCCCAGCCCCGGGGGGTGGCCCTGTCCCCCAGCCCCGGTGGCCCTGTCCCGGGGGGTGGCCCTGTTCCCTCTCCCAGCCCCGGGGGGTTCCTGGTGTCCCCACGCCAGGGGTGGCCCTGTCCTCCCCCCGCAAGCCCCGGGGGTTCCCGGTGTCCCCGTCCCCAATCCCGGGGGGGTTCCCAGTGTCCCCAGCCCCGGCGGGTCCCAGTATCCCCACCCCGGGGGTGTCCGTGCCCCCAGCCCCAGGAGGTGCCCGGTGTCCCCGCCCCGGGGGCGTCCTTGTCCCCCTCCAGCCCCGGGGGTGCCCAGTGTCCCCATCCCGGGAGGTGGCCCTGTCCCCCAGCCCCGGGGGGGTGCCCGGTGTCCCCACCCCGGGGGGGTTCCCGGTGTCCCCGCCCCAGGGGTCCCCCCCCTAACGCAGCCTTCCACCCTCAGGCAGGGAACAACCATCCGAGCTCCTCTTCCTCCCCGGCGCCCGGCAGGAGCCCCGCCGGCCCGGTGACAGCCGGGGGACGCCAGGATGTGGCACGAGGCCCGCAAACACGAGCGCAAGCTGCGGGGGATGATGGTGGATTATAAGAAGCGAGCGGAACGCCGCAGGGAGTACTACGAGAAGATCGTGAGTGGCCCCCGTCCTCGTCCCTTCCCCGGGGACGGCGGTGGCCCCTCACCGTCCCTCGGTGGGCCCCGATTTGGGGTGCGCCGGGGGCGTTTGGGGACCACCCGGGCGCTCCCCCTTTTCCTCAGGGTTCTCCCTTTTCCCCAGGGCTGGAGGCTCGGGGCTCCCCCTCTTCCCTGGGGCTCAGGGCTCCCCCTTTTCTCCAGCACTGGAACCTCGGGGCTCCCGCTTTTTCCCAAGGCTCAGGGTTCCTGCTCCCCCTTTTCCCTGAGGCTCAGGGCTCCCCTTTTTCCTCAGGGCTCCCCCTTTTCTCTGAGGCTCGGGGCTCCCCTTTTTCCTCAGGGCTCCCCCTTTTCCCTGAGGCTCAGGGCTCCTGCTCCCCCTTTTCCCCATGGCCCAGGGCTCCTCCTTTTCCTTGAGGTTCCAGGCTCCCCCTTTTCCCCAAGGCTCAGGGCTCCCGCTCCCCCTTTTCTCCAGCGCTGGAGGCTCAGGGCTCCCCCTCTTCCCTGTTGTTCCGGGCTCCTGCTCCCCTTTTTCCCAAGGGCTCAGGGCTCCCCTTTTCCCTGAGGCTCCGAGCTCCTGCTCCCCCTTTTCCCTGAGGCTCCGAGCTCCCGCTCCCCCTTTTTCCTGAGGCTCCGAGCTCCCGCTCCCCCTTTTCCCTAGGGCTCGGGGCTCCCCCTTTTCTCCAGCACTGGAGAATCAGGGCTTCCTTTTTCCCTGTCATTCCAGGCTCCTGCTCCCCCTTTTCCCCAGGGCTCGGGGCTCCCCCGCTTTCCCCAGGGCTCCCGCTCCCCCTTTTCCCTGAGGCTCGGGGCTCCCCCCTTTCCCCAAAGCTCAGGGCTCCCCCTGTTCCCCAAGGCTTGGGGCTCCCGCTCCCCCTTTTCCCCAGCGCTGGAGGCTCAGGGCTCCCCCTTTTCCCCGAGGCTCCTGTTCCCCCTTTTCCCTGAGGCTTGGGGCTCCCGCTCCCCCTTTTCTCCGGCGCTGGAGGCTCAGGGCTCCCCTTTTTCCCCAAAGCTTGGGGCTCCCCTTCCTTATTTTCTACCCCTCGGTGGTTTTATTCCTTTTTTTAATTTCTTTTTCGCCCCCGGGGGTTTCTGCTCCTCCTAGAAAAAGGACCCGGCCCAGTTTCTCCAGGTGCACGGCCGCGCCTGCAAGGTTCACCTGGACTCTGCCGTCGCGCTGGCCGCCGAGAGCCCCGTCAACATGTGAGTAGCCCCGCGCGGGGCCGTGGTTCTCCCTGGAGGGGTTCGGGGAGGAGCGGTCGGTCCCTCTTCGAAGGCGTCACCTTCCCCGGGGGCTCTCGTGCGGTCGCAGCGGCTTTGAGAGGCGCCGACCTCGCCGGCGCGGGTTTGGGGTGAAGGAGGGGGGAGGATTTTTGCCCGGCTGGCGGCACGTCCCCGGCTTCTCGGCTCCTCGTAGCGCAGCCCCGCGTCCCTCCCGCCCCGGGGAATGAAATCTGGGCCAGTGTCTCCTCCTCGAAGCCGTATAAAAAGGATTCGGCTCCTCCTCTTCCTCCGCCAGAGCTTCTAGGAGACGCCGCTGCGGCAAACGAATCGGTTCCCCCCCGCTCCCCGCTCGGGAGTGACTAACGCAGGAGAGCCCAGCGCGCCCGCCGGTGCTCGAAAGGCGGGGGGGGGGGGGGGGGTTCGTGCGGGTCTGGGGGGGCCCTGCTCCTCCTCAGGGGGGTGAGGGGGGCTTCCCGCCTCTCCCCCAACCCTAACAACCTCCTTTCGCCCCGCAGGATGCCCTGGCAGGGGGACACGAACAACATGATCGACCGTTTCGACGTGCGAGCGCACCTGGATTATATCCCCATGTACACCCCGCCCTTGCTGAACCCCATGTAAGCACCCCGCTTCGACGGGAGCGGCCGGGGGCCGGCTCAGGCCTTTTCGGGGCTTTTTTTGGAGCGGTTGGCTGAGGTTTCGGAGCCGGCGTCGCCGCAGGGCTGCTTTTTAGACTCTGTTTTTGTACTGGGACCAGCGCAGAGATCCCAGGACAAGGAGGATAAGCTGGAGCGAGCGCAGAGGGACGGGTAGGGCCGGAGCACAGGGGGAACCCCAGAGCGGCTTTTCCCTACCTAAAAAGTTCAAGAGGAGGGAGTTGAGCTCTTTGTAGCAAGAGGGCGTGATGAAAAGGCCACAATTAGAGCGAGGGAGTTAATTAAGCAGCGACGCAGCCCCCAGAGGCTGGCGGGGTCTCCGGCTCTGGAGAGAAGCGACGCTCGGCTGGACGGGGGGGCTGCTGTAGTCGGGGAGGGGGCAGAGAGCAAATTCCCCCCCCCCCCCCGCCCCAGGGCTGGGTCCGTGGAGAGCAGCCAGGTTCCCTCGGCCTCGGCGCGAGCTCTGGAGAGGAGCTGGATCCCTTTGCTGGGTTTCCAGAGGAATCCTGGATCTGATCCTCAGCCTGCAAACCCCAGCCCTGATGTCTCCCATCCGAGCGGGAAGAGGCCGTGGTTTTTCCGCGGTCCAAAATCCCTTGGGGAGAGGGGAACCTCCGTCTCCCCAGAGGCTCGTGAGCACCAACGGCTGCGTCTTGCTCCTTTCCAGCTCCCCCGAGCAGGAGTCTGATGAGAGAAAGTGCAACTACGAGCGGTACCGAGGCCTGGTGCAGAACGATTTTGCCGGCAGTAAGCGTCTCGTGCAGGCGGGAGGGTCGGGGCCGCGCCGAGACAGGGCGAGCCCCCGCGATTCGGGGGCAATCCCGGCTCTTTTGGGGCACGGCGAGGTCTCATCCCCGCTCTGGGGGTGGCGGAGCGCTGGGAGAGCTGCGTCCCCTCTAACGAGCTGCGGTTCATCAGCTCTCGGAGCTGTTCTCGCTCAAGCGGGCGTAAAGCAGGCTGGTAACTTCCCTCTGTGGTTGCAGTCTCGGAGGAGCAGTGTCTCTATCAGATCTACATCGACGAGCTCTACGGGGGACTCCAGAAGCCAAACGAAGATGAAAAAAAGAAGTGAGTGCGAGAAGAGGTGACGGAGGACGGTTGTCGCGTCCCTGTCCTCCTGGGCTGTGCTGGGAGCGCGGCTCCGCAGCCTCGGAAACACCCGCTCTTCAACTGGTCCCAGTTTTCCCTCTACTGGGGTGGGAGCGAGCAGCCGCCGGCTGCGCCGTCCTCCCTCGGCGACGCTCTGGCGTTCTCCCCTGCGCCTCCGCGCCGAAAGGTCCCTCCCTGTCCCCGTTCCTGGGGCTGAAGCTGCGGTGGTTGAGGAGGGAGGCGGAGGAAGGGCTGGTTTCTTCTCCCCGGGGAAACTTTCGGCCCCGGCGCGGAGCCGCCGCGCGCGAGGGGAGAGGCGGGCGAGGCCTAAGCGTGTCTGTCCCCAGGTTGGCGGAAAAAAAGGCTTCCATCGGCTACACGTACGAGGACAGCACCGTGGCTGAGCTCGAGAACTCCTTGGAGAAGCGAGGAGAGGAGGAAGACTCCGAGGAAGACAGCAACACGGACGAAGACGAAGTCATCCCCGATATCGGTAAGGGGGGGAGGGGGCTGCTCCGGCGGCCGTGCCGAGCCCTGCCTCGCGGCGCGGCTCGGGGTGCGCTGAGCTGCCCGCGCTCGACCCGCAGATGTGGAAGTGGACGTGGACGAGTTGAACCAGGAGCAAGTGGCCGACCTGAACAAGCAGGCCACCACCTACGGCATGGCGGAGGGCGATTTTGTCAGGTACGGCCGGGGAAAGCCCCGGCAACGCGGCCGAGCCTCGCCGCTGCCTCCCCTTCTCGCCGGGGGCTGAATCCCTCGCGGCCGTCCTTGTCTCTAGGATGAGGCACCCCCAAAAAAAGATCTCCCCCGAGCGCAGGCTCCCTTTCCGCCGGTGTTTATTGAGGGTCGCTCTTTTTTTTCGGGGTGGGGGAAGGATGTTGCGGAAGGACAAAGAGGAGGCGGAAGCAATTAAAAACGCCAAAGCCCTGGAAGAGGAAAAGGCGATGTATTCGGTAAGGGGAGCTCCGGCCGGCTCTGCCTCGGCCTTTAGCGGGCCGGGGGCTTCCCGGGGCGCCGCGTGGCCCCCCGCGATGCTGACAGAGGCACCTCTGTCGCCCGTGGGGGGCCGGTAAACGCCCGCGGCGGCTTCGCCCCCGTCTCTTAGCTCAAGGTGCTCTCCTAGGGCCGTCGCTCTCGCCGCCAGAGGAGGGAATTCCGGGAGAAACGCTTGAAAGGGAGGAAAATCAGCCCGCCCAGGTGAGCTCCTCGAGCCCGGCAGCCGGGACGGGGCTCCCAGAGCTCGGCCGCGGCCTTGGTCCGCTCGGATCCGTCCCAGGCGTCATCCGTGCCCGTCCCGGCTTGCGCGGGGCGCCGGGAGCTCTGTCCCCTGGCGACGTCTTCCCGATTTCTCCTTCCCTAACGCCCTCTCCTTCCGCAGCTACGCACGGAGAGACAGCCCCACCTACGATCCCTACAAACGGTGAGCGGCCGCGGCCCCGCCGCCGGTGGGGAACTGGCACCCGGCGGTTTTGGGGAGGGGAGCGTTTTCGGCAACTGAAACCGCCTCCCTCCTCGCCACCTCGCAGCTCCCCTTCGGAGTCCACCTCCGAATCCCGTTCCCGTTCCCGTACCCCATCTCCCGGTCACGAGGAGAAGATCACCTTCATCACCAGCTTCGGCGGCAGCGACGAGGAAGCGGCGGCGGCATCGGCGCAAACCGGCGGCGTTCCCGGAAAAACCACCGCGCTCGGCAAACAGCGCTCCGCCCCAGGACAGCCGGGCAGCGCCGCGGCAGGTCATAGCACCTCGTCCCGGTCGGTAACTCTCCCATCCGGCTCGCTTTCCCAACCCTTATCCGCAGAGACGCTGGCAGGGGGACGCTCCCGACGCCGTGGCCCGGCTGCTGGCGCTTCTCAAGGCGGGGGGAAACGCGGCGGGAGGGAGCGGGTGGGTTCTCCGTCACGTAACCACGCGGGCACCCGCACCCGTGCCGGCGCAGGGCTCGCCGGCTCAGCGAGGGTCTTCCTGGAGATGGGCGGGATCGAGGGGCTGGAATTTGGGGGCGAATCAAGCCGCCTCCTGCCCTAAAAGAAAGAGCCGGCTCCTGGGGAGGGAATGGGGGCGGCCGTCGCGGCTCCTTTCCCGGCACGGCCGGAGATCCGGGGGGCTTGGTGCCCCCCGAGCGGAGCGCAGGCCGTCGCGGCTGCACCTGGCGGCACGATGGCGGCATGGGGCAGGGGAGAGGTTCCCGCTCCCTCCTCACGGCTCAGCCGCCGGCACCCGCGGGGCTGTTGGCACGGTCCGGCCGTGCCCTTGCCGCGCGGCACCCGCCGGTGCTGGGGGCAACGAGGGGCCCGGCCCCTCGGCGCTCATCCCGCGTGCCAACAGCTCGTCCCGTCTCTCCCTTCCAGGAGACGCTCCTCTTCTTCCTCCACCTCCCCGTCCTCCTCCTCGTCTTCCAGCTCCCGCTCCAGCTCCCGCTCGCACCGAGGCGGCGGCTACCACCGCTCCAGCCGCTACTGCCGCTCCCACAGCCGCCGGTACTCTCGCTCCCGCAGCCGCAGCCGCCGCTACTCGGGAGGGGGCTCGCGGGACAGCCGCCGCCGTTCCAGATCCTATTCCCCCGACCGGGGATATCGCTACAGCTCCCGCCGCCGCTCCAGGTGAGCTCTGCCTTCGCCTCTCCCAGTTTCTCCCAGTTTCACCCCGGTTCTTCACTGGGCTCCTCCGCGGCGAGCTTCGCCGGTGGCTCGTCGCCTTCCCGCTCAGCCGGAGGCCGCGGCACCGTCCCCCCCCGCCGCCTCTTCAAGCCGAACCAGCCCACGCGTCTCGCCCTCTCCCTCCCGCTCGAGTGGACCAGACTGGTCCCAGTTTGTTACTGAGAGTCCCACACTGGTCCCCGTATCCAAAAAAAACCCGTCTCGCCGGTGTTAAAGGGGAAAACGTCCCTGCTGGCGGGCGGCTTCACCCCCGGCGCCGCGGGAGGCCGCCAGCTCCCCCAGCGCCGTCTCTGCTCGCTGCCGGGGTGCCTTTGGGTGCCCCCCCCCCCCCGCCACCCTTGACTCCCCGTCCGCAGGAGCCGTTCCAGGTCCGGGGACCGCTACCGGCGAGGCGGCAGATCCAGCCGGCACTGGAGCAGCAGCCGGAGCAGCCGAAGCCTCAGCGATTCCCGAAGTCGCAGCAAATCGGCGTCTCCCGTGCGAGAGAAACCGCCGAGGCCCGCAGCGTCGCCCGCCGTGGGGGAGAAACTGAAAAAGTGAGGGGAGGGGAAGAACGGGGGGCAGCGGGGGGAGGGCGAGCGCCCCCGATCCCCGCTTGCTTTTTGTTTTTCTCCCCTTTCTAGGGCTGACACTGCTGCTGGTAAAGAGACAGGAGCTGCCAAAGTCAGTAAGAATTTAACCTCCCCTGTTTAATTGGCATCACTGCAGAGCAGGCTGAGGGACACGGAGGTGCCGGGACCGGCGCCGGGTGCCCCCGCGCCCCGCTGCGTCCCCCTCCTCGTCCGGGCCCCGATCC
The DNA here is from genome assembly GCF_047370975.1 of Nipponia nippon. Taxonomy (NCBI): domain Eukaryota; kingdom Metazoa; phylum Chordata; class Aves; order Pelecaniformes; family Threskiornithidae; genus Nipponia; species Nipponia nippon. The sequence goes on along the minus strand of NW_028262365.1, from coordinate 1,143,844 downwards.
TGCTCCCTCCTTGGAGCTGGGAGGGTGCTGCCGGGCGGGAGCGGGGGCCGCGGGCAGCGCGGGTGGGTGGGGGAACCCCCTGGGGATCTGCGGCGAAACGGGGGGGCTGCGCGCCCTGGGTCCAGGCCGGCGCCGGCGGCTGTCCCCGGCGAGGGTGGCAGGGGGCTGGGGGAGCCCCTCGCCCGCCGACGGGGCGTAGGGCACGGCCGTCCTCTTCCGTGAGCCCACAGGCCACCCCGGCGTCCCCAAGCCGTAGCCGCGCGTCCCCCGGCGCGGGTGCCACCTCCCGGGGCCGCGGGCGCTGCGGCGGGGAGCGGCTCAGGCTTCCGGGCGTTCGTCCCCGCAGCACCCACGGGCGCTCGGGGACGGGGTGCCAGCACCGGCGAAAGCCCCGGCGACGCGGGCAGGGGCACCCGGACCCCGCCGAGGGGTTTGGGGGGGTTGCGCGGAGGCGTCGCCGTCACCGGCGCCGGCGCTCGAAGCCGCGGGGGGGGTGGGGGGGGAGGTTTGGAGAGCCCGGAGTGGGGGGGCGGGAGGGGGGTCGCCGGACCGGACCAGCGTGGCTACAACGCGTCCTCGTCCCGCGTCCTCGTCCCCTTCCCACGCGGCTCCGCTTTCCTCGCAGCCCAAACTGACGCCGCAGGAGAAGCTGAAGCTGCGGATGCAGAAGGCGCTGAACCGGCAATGTAAGCGCCGCCCGCGCTCCCCCGGCCCCTCCGCTCCCCCTCCGAAACCCTCCCATTTCTTTCTTTCGTTTTGGTTTTGTGTTCTTTTTTTTTTTTTTTCCAGTTAAAGCCGATAAAAAAGCGGCGCAGGAAAAAATGCTGCAACAGGAACACGAGAGACAGGTAGGGGAGGGCGCGGGGAAGCCGCCGGCGCGGCGGCGGAGCGCCGGAGCCGGTTAACGGGAGGTTTTTCCCTCTTGCAGGAGCGGGAGGACGAGCTGCGAGCCATGGCCCGAAAAATCCGCATGAAGTAAATCCTCTCCCGCCCCTCCGGTGGATCCGGTGGATCCGGGGTGCAGCGCGATCCCCTCGTTTGTTTTTTTTTTTTCCCGTTCTCCGCAGGGAGAGAGAACGCCGGGAAAAGGAGCGGGAAGAGTGGGAGAGGCAGTACAGCCGGCAGAGCCGGTCCCCGTCCCCGCGTTACGGTGAGTGCCGGGAGCCCGGGAAGGGGTTCGGGAAAGAAAAGGTGCCGTATTTTGGGGGGAAAAAAGGTGGAAAAGGGGCCTGGCGTCACCTGAAGGCGTTCCCTTTGCCTTGCAGGTCGGGAATACAGCTCCTCCCGGAGGTAGGTCCCCTTCTCCCGCCCCGCGGGTGAGGGTCCCGGTGGCCGGGCTTCCCCGGGGATCCCCGCTCTCAGCCCCCCGTCTCCCCGCTTCCGCAGGCGTTCCCGTTCCCGCTCCCGCAGCCCTCACTACCGGCACTGACGGCGCCGCCGCCGGCAAATAAAGACGGCAAAACCCGCCTCTCGCTGCGTTTTCTCCCCTGGAAGAAACTAATTATGGTCAGAAAATGGTAGAAAAAGGGATTTTATTTTGGTTTTAATTAATAATCAGTCGAGGAGGAAGGAGTAGGCCAGGACGTCGGCGCAGCGCAGGAGCGCGGCGGCCTGCACGCCGAGCGGGGTGCGCAGGGCGTCCACCTGGAAGGCGACGGCTTCCACGTCGGCGGCGCCGAAGACGGCGTCCACCCGAACCCCGGCCCGTAGGCAGAACCGCGTGGGGCGGCCCCGGGCGGCCGCCAGCCCCCTCAGGTAGCGTTGCCGAAGGGTTGCCGCCGCCGCCGTGGTCGCCGTCGTCGTGGGTTCCCCCCCCAGCAGCGCTTGGAAGCGGGGGGAGGTGGGGCTGAAACCCCGGCTGCGGCCGTCGGGGCCCCGCGGCAGCCGTAGGACCCCCACCGGCACCGGTACCGGCATGGCGGCTCCTGGGGGGGGCGGGGGTTGTGTGTCACCCGTGTTTTCCTTCCCCTGGGGGTCCCGGCCCCCCCATGGGAGCTGCATCCCTGTGGCACCCCCACCCCGCAGAGCCCCCCCACCCCCCCATGGTCCTCCCGGGCTCTCCACAGACCCCCCCATGAGACCCACGGACCCCCAAGACCCCCCCCGTGAGACCCAGGGACCCCCAAGACCCCCATGTGACCCATGGAACCCAAAGCCCCCCCCACAAGACCCACGGAGCCCCAAGGCCCCCCCTTGAGACCCATGGATCCCCAAACCCCCCCTGAGACCCATAGACCACCAGAACCCCCCCATGAGACCCACGGACCCCCAGTCCCCCCCACGAGACCCATGGATCCCCAAAGCCCCCCCATGAGCCCCATGGAACCCCCAAACCCCCCGATGAGACTCATGGATCCTCAAGACCCCCCTCATGAGACCCATGGAGCCCCAAAGCCCCCCTGAGACCCATGGAGCCCCCAAACCCCCCCATGAGCCCCATGGAACCCCCAAACCCCCCCATGAGACCCACGGACCCCCAAAGCCCCCCATGAGACCCATAGACCACCAGAACCCCCCCCCATGAGACCCACGGACCCCCAAGACCCCCCCCCTGAGACCCATGGAGCCCCAAAACCCCCCCATGAGACTCACGGACCCCCAAAGCCCCCCTGAGATCCAGGGACCCCCAAAACCCCGCCATGAGATCCACAGACCCCCCTGAGACCCACGGAGCCCCAAAGACCCCCCCATGAGAGCCAGGGACCCCCAAGGACCCCCTGAGACCCATCGATCCCCAAAACCCCCCCATGAGCCTCATGGAACCCCCAAAACCCCCCCATGAGACCCACGGAACCCCCAAAGACCCCCCATGAGACCCACGGACCCCCAGAACTGCCCCTGAGCCCCACAGAGCCCCAAAGACCCCCCTATGAGAGCCAGGGACCCCCAAAACCTCCCCTGTGAGACCCACGGACCCCCAAGCCCCCCACGAGACCCATGGATCCCCAAAGCCCCTCATGAGACCCAAGACTCCCCTCCACAAGACCCATGGACCCCCAAAACCCCCCCATGAGCCCCATGGACCCCCAAGACCCCCCCATGAGCCCCATGGACCCCCAAGACCCCCCAAGACCCATGGATCCCCAAAACCCCCCCATGAGACTCATGGATCCTCAAGACCCCCCGAGACCCACGGAGCCCCAAAGACCCCTCCTGAGACCCAGGGACTCTCCAGACCCCCCGAGACCCAGGGACCCCCAAGACCCCCACGAGACCCATGGATCCCCAAAACCTCCCCCCTGAGACCCACGGAACCCCCAAAGCCCCACACGAGACCCATGGAACCCCAAACCCCCCCATGAGACTCACGGATCTTCAAGACCCCCCATGAGACCCACGGAGCCCCACACCTGCCCTTGAGACCCACGGAGCCCCAAAGACCACACACCCCCCCCCCCCCGAGACCCAGGGACCCTCAAGGACCCCCCGAGACCCATGGATCCCCAAAACCCCCCCGAGACCCACGGAACCCCCAAAGCCCCCCCATGAGACCCACGGACCCCCAGAACTGCCCCTGAGACCCACGGAGCCCCAAAGACCCCCCCAAGAGACCCACGGACCCCCAAAGCCCCCCTGAGACCCAGGGACCCCCAAAACCCCGCCATGAGACCCACAGACTCCCCCGAGACCCACGGAGCCCCAAGACCCCCCTGAGACCCAGGGGCCCTCAAGACCCCCACGAGACCCATGGATCCCCAAAACCCCCCCATGAGACTCATGGATCCTCAAGACCCCCCGAGACCCACGGACCCCCAAAGCCCCCCATGAGACCCACAGACCACCAGAACCCCCCTGAGACCCACGGACCCCCAAAGACCCCCCTGAGACCCAGGGACTCTCAAGACCCCCCTGAGACCCAGGGACCCCCAAGACCCCCCCACGAGACCCATGGATCCCTAAAACCCCCCCATGAGACCCACGGACCCCCAAACCCCCCCGAGACCCACGCCCCCCTCTGTGCCCCCCAGAAGCCCCCCCCCACCCCGCCGTGCCCCCCATGGTGCCACCCCCCAACTCCCTGCCCCCCCACAGAGCCCCCCCGCCCCACGGGACCCCCGTGCCCGCCGTGGGAGCCCCCCCCCCATCCCCTAAGACCCCCCGGGTCCCCATACAGCCCCCAAAGCCCCCCCCCGTACCGCCGGGCACGGACACGCGTGGGCGCTCAGGCCGGGGGCTCCGCGCATGCGCGCCGCGGGCCGCAGATTCGCCTTAACGGGGACGGGACCGGGGCGGGGGGTCACGGTGCTTCCCCGGGTGTCTCCGTCCCCTCCCCGGCCGTCGGTGAGCGCCGCCGCCGCCGCCTCCTCCTCTTCCTCCTCCTCCTCCTCCTCCTCTTCACGCCGTGGCGAAAGTGCGGCCGCGAAGCCCGCGCCGCTCCCGCCGCCGGCCGCTCGCCATTCGCTTCCGCAGATTCGCCACCGCCGCCCGCGCCGCTCCCGGTACCGGAGCGGGGCCGAACGCAGCGGCCGCGTCCCATCCCCGTTTGGTTTTTTTTCTTCCCCCCCCCCCCCCCCCCTCCCCGCTTCTCTCCGTCCTCCCCCGCTTCTCCTTCCCCGCCGCCGTGGCGAAAGTGCGGCGGCGGAGGCGCAGGCCGCTGCGGCGCTGGCGGGCGGCGGCGGCGGCGGCTTCGCTCCGGTACCCGGTGGCTTCTCCCCCTCCCGCCCCGCCGTGTAGCGGCCCCTCAGCGCCGGGCGATGCCCCCGGGACGGCGGTGAGGAGGGAAAACTCCGCCATGGAGGCCCCGGGACCGGGCTGCGGACCGGCGGCCGCCCTCCCCGAACCCCGCTCCCTCCCTGAGGCCTCCCCAACCGGGGAGGCCCGGGGAACCGAGGACGGGAGGTTGAGGCCCGGCGCTAAGCGGGTGACCTTCCCCTCCGACGAGGACATCGTCTCCGGGGCGGTGGAGCCCAAGGACCCCTGGAGACACGGTAACGGCGGGGGGGGGGGGGGCTGGACACCGGGTTGGGCCCCGCCGGGGGGGCCGGGACCGGGGCAGAGGCCTCGCTGCGGCCCCCAGACCCGGGGGAGGGACCCCCATCCCCGGCCAAACCGAGCGGCCGCGGCGACGGCTCGCGGCCTCGCAAGGTTTCGGCTCGCCGCCGGTGACGGTCGGGCTCCGGCGCGGCGGTGGGAGAGCCCTGCCCGGGTCCGTGCCGCTCGCCGCCATCGAGGAGGGCGACGGTGCCGCGGAAACCGGCGTCTCTTCCCCGAAGCTTCACCGAGGCGGCGGAAAGGAGACGACGGCGAGCTCCAGCCCTCCGAGATCCCGGAGGTGTCGGTAATGTCGCCGGATGCCGACGGCCGCCCCGGCGACGCGGGGAGCTCGGTACGGCGAGCGGAGGAGCGTCGTGTTCCCGGGAAGCGGCCCCGGACGAGGGGCACGGCCGGAACGTCGGCTGCGGCGAAGCACCGGCATCCATGGATCCGCTGCCGGCGGGCGCCAAACCCGTCGGCGCTCCACTCGAGGCCCCTTTGCCGGGGATGCCGCCGGAGCTCCCGATAACCACGTTTCGTGGCCGCCTGCGAGTTTCGGGACGTTCCTTATGCCGTACCGAAACACGGGAACCGGCCGGAGACGCGGCAAAGGGACGCCGCGCCGCGGTACGAGCGCCGCCATGCCTAAAGCTCCTCGCCGGCCGCTCCTCGCCAGGGTTTGCACCGCGAGCTGCGTTCCTCTATCCCAAACCGAACCGCCACGGCACCCGCCACCGAAAATCATCGGTAACCGGCACCCGCGCCTCCATTTTTCTTATTTTTACTGCGTCGCAAGCCAGAAATTGGGGTTCTCCCGAGTTTTTTCCAGTCCCGTTCCGGTTGCGCTGCGCGGCCGTCGGACGCGGCCTAAAAGGCGCCAGATCTCGCCGCGTAGCACCGATGGATTCTGGTTTTGCTGCTCGGCGTTAGCCGGCTCGTCGCAAGGCCGGACGCCTCCACGAAATACCTCCAGGAATGGGAAAAAACCGGCTCGCTAAAGCGTTTTTGTTGGGTTTGTGTCCTGCCAGCGCGGTTAATAGGCAATTTCCGCCGCTCTGATCCCACTCCGGATGAAGGCGTGACGTTCGCCCGGCAAAGCAAACCCGGGGCTCGTCCCCCACATCTCCTCCGCTGCTCCGGAAAACGGCCGGCGCTCTCCAACGAGCCGCTCTCTTCCCGGCCGTATCCCAAAGGGAGCCCGGCAGGGGCGAATTCCTCAGCCCAGCTCGCCTTTCCCGACGCTCCGGGCGCGCCGGCTTGGAGCTCGAGGCTTTCCCCGTCGGGGAGCTTTGCTTTCAGGGGCTGAAGTTTGAGGTGAAACAGTTTGAAAGCAAATTTCCCCTCGCTAATTAGAGAGGAATCCCGTCCGCCGCCGATCGCCGCGGCTCCGTGGTTCGGGGCAGAGCCGGCAGCCGGAACCCGCCTTTCCCTTGGCTTGGGGAGCGCCTTGCCCGTGACGCCGCTTTTATTCTTCCTCTCACGTGTGGATAATAATTGTTTTTATTCGGGGCTTTATTTACCTCTCGTTCATCATTCGTCGGCTGAAATTGCTCCGACGGACGCGCCTCTGCTTGTTTAATTTCCTTCTGGCTACTTGAAGCCGAGGTCTCCTTCCCAGCCGGTACCGGCAGGGCCGGTTTTGCCGGGCGGCACGTGGCGCGGGGCTCGGCAACGCCGCCGCTCGCCCGTCGGTTTGGGCCCTCCTCTCCGCTTGCCGCCCCGACGCCCTCGAGGGCTCGGAAGAGGAAGGTCCCGAAGGCGTAGGGTTGACGGCGAAGCGGCGCGACGGAGGAGGCGCGTTCAGAGCGTCGCCGGCGTCGTCGAACGGCCGGCGGCTCCCTCGGTTATTTTTTTAAAACCGCCGATATCCGAACGTCGCCTCGCGCAGAAACACCCCGCTTGGGCGCCGAGGGCGCTCGGTGCCTTTATAGCATCGCCTTTCTTACCAAATCGAGCACCGTTGCCTTTTTTTTTATTAAATATTTCACCTTTTTTACCTTTTTTTTTACCCCGTTGCGCCTTTAAAGCATCCTGATCCCGCAGAGCTCCTGGATAAGCGGCCTCTCTACGGCCCCGTATCGGCTTCCGTCCGTCAGCCCTCCTTTCTCCGAAACCTCGCCGGTTAAAATTCATTATTTCTGCTTTTAATTCTTCCTTGCCAGGCTGCGGTACCGGCCTCTCCGCCGCCTCGCCCGGCTCCGCCTCAGGTTAAATTACAACGCTTTCCGCCGGCTCCGCCGACGCTCTGTCCGAAAACTCATCCCTTTTTTTTTTTTTCCCCCCAGCTTGTTTTCCGACGAATCTTGTCTTGATTTAAGCCCGTGCAGGCCCGGGGGGTTGGCTAGGGTGGGATAAGCGCCAGATACGCCCGGAGAGGGGGATATTGGCCGCTGCCATCCGTCTCTCTCGACTTGCCAGGCTCCCCTGCCGCGCCGGCGCTCCGCGGGCACGTTTGTGGGCGCGTTATTTGTCGGGAAATGAGCCGGAGCGCAAGACGAGGCGGGGGGAAAAATGCCCCTTTATTTCCTTTCCCTCCTCCTACGGCTTTGCTTCGTTCGAAAGCTCGGGATCTCCACGCTTGGGGAGAGGAGCCAGAGGCTTCCCGTGCCGTCGAGACGCGTCTTCTGCCGTCTTTGCCGGAAGGGAAAGGCGTCTTCCCCTGATTTCCCCGGGATGCAGCCGGGAAACGACAGCGGCGAAGGAGCGGGTGTGGAAAACACGGGTGGAAAAGCCCAGAGGCGGCGTGAAAGCCCACGAGCGTTCGAGGTCTTGGCGTGTTCGGTTTGGACCGGCGGCGACGAAGCCTGGGCGGCTGCGGGCGTCGGGGCAAGCGACGGCGGGATGCTCCCGAGCGGAGGCAAAGAGTTACGAGATCTCATTCAGTGACCTGGGGGATGGAGGTAAATCATTCCATGAAATCGCATTAAAGTCACCGCCTCTTCCTTGCCTGATGGGATTTTTGGGATGTAACTCCCCGAGCGCCGCCGGGACGGCGACGTCCCTGCTGCCTACGTCGGCTTTCGCCGCCTTTTCCTTACGCTCTGCCTGCCGGGACGCCGGCTCGAAGCGAGCAAAACGAAGCAAAAGGCGGCCTGAGCCTGCGAAAAATCCGTTTTTTCTCCTCTTCCGCGGCGCTGGAGGTTGAGGAGCGGTCCGCAGCCGGCAGCGAACGCCGCCCGTTAATAAATAACGACCTGTTTGCTTTGGCCTCGCGTCGTCCCGGGGTCGGACGTGGACGGAGGAGGAGGTGAAGCGAAACCCGCCGCGGGCCGAGCGGGCACGGAAACGCCGGGTTTTAATAGGATTTAAGGGTCGATCCCTCTTGGGATCCCTCTTCGGGGATCCGGATTTGGTGCCGCCCGAGTTGCGGCACCCCCGGGGGCTCCTCGCAGAGAGCCGGAGCAAAAAGAGCCCCGAAGAGCTCGTAATTAAGGGCAAAACAGACATAAACGGTGCAAAACAGACATAAACGGGGCTTTCGGTGCCCAGGAGGAGGAGAACGGCACGAGGCCGTTGTTGTTTTTTCGCAGGAAGAAGCGTTATTCGCATTTTAAACTTGTATTCGTGACCGCGTCTGGGGGTTTTTTCTGAATTTTCCAGGCTTTCTGCCGGTGCCTCGCCGGCTGAGCCGCCGCGGTTTACGTTTCCCCGCGCCGTCGCTGGAGCGGCTCCCAGTGAAGCCGGCGGTAAAAATTAGTAGAAAATCAGCGGATGAAACACCTCGAGTTACACAAGAGGCTGGGAAATGCCCGCGTTATCGCTCTTCGGCTCTTAATCCCCCCCGAGCAATAAGAGATTAATTACGGAGGTAGTTAACTCCGAATGGAAAACGGCGCGGTCTCCGGCCTCCTCTTCCTAAAACCAGATATTTGAAGCCGCGGATAATCGCACCCGAGCCCGGAGTCGCTTTGCTCGCTCGAGTCGCCCGCCCAACCGTGTGTAAATATGGATTTTATCGAACCTGTTTGCAGAACAGCTCCGCTTTGTTTTACAGACGGCGGCGGCGGCGGAAAACCCTTCCGCCGGCTCCGGCGCAGCTGAAAACGGCGTGCCGTGCCGCGGGATCGGCTTCAGCCCTCGTCTGCCAGCCTGCTCTGCCAAAAAAAAGGCTTTTCCCAGGAATTTCAAGGGTGTTTTGATGGCGGATGGTGCAAACGCTGCCGATATTTGCTGGTGAGCCGCAAGAGAGAGCTGAAACGGGAGCTATTAATAGGCTTCGTTCCCGCAAACGGGCGGGAGAGCGGCCCTTGGCGAAGGGGGAGAAGAGGAACGGGGATGGGACGCTCGAAAAACCGGCGCCAAGATCCTTTTTTTCCTTAAAACCCCTGATACCTAGCGAGGAAATTCCCTCAGAGCGTCTCGGCGCCGATGCTAAGGCAGCATCGTTGGGGCAAAACCAGTGGTTTTTGCGTGGAGCTGAGGTTCAGAAGAGCAGGACGGCCTGGGAGCGAAGCCCGAGGCGTGGAGGAAGAAGAACCGAAGCTCCGTGTTGGCGTTCAACCTCCTTAAAGGCTTTGGGAGAGCGAAACCGAGACCAAATCCCAGCTGCTCCTACCAGCAGCCCCACCGAGGTGATCCGGAGCCGTGGCGGCAGGGTTACGGACCGGCTGGGCGATCTCGTGGCAGAAAACGCCGCGGGGATCGCCGGTTACGGGGACGTCTCCGCGCGAAGAAGGACGTCGGAAGCAGCTCGCGAGGCCCCTTGCTTCTTCCCGCCGGCTTTTCGGCGAGCGCCGCGAGGTGGGAAGGGGGACGCGCCGGGGAAGCCGAAGCAAATCCCCGTCCTCCAGCAACGAGGGCTGTTAAAATGGAGGGCTTCCACCCAGGAGAGGGCAGGGCGAAGCGTTTTACAGCCGGGAACTGATAAAACCAAGATGAACAAAGCGCGCTTGAGGTCAGGTTTGGGGAGAAATCCTTCAGGCGGGATATTTTGGAGGCGGCTTCGCGGATCTTCGGATCACCCTGAGCCCTGGCGCTCCCGGGCCGCTCGTCCGCGTTAGGACAGCGGCGACTCTCCTTCGCTCTCCTCGTTTTGCCAAAATCACGCTTGGTTTTATTTGATTTTGGGGGGGGGAAAGCATTCACCTGGCAGATGGGATCAGAAACGTCGCAGCGCGCTGCTAATCCCCTCGCTAACCTTAACGTATTTTGGGGTTTTTTGGCCTGGATTTTGAGCCGGGGCGCGGCGTTGCCTCTGCCACGCGTCTGCCCACGTCCTGCTTGCAGAGATGCCCGACGGGTTTGTTGGGAACGGGGAAAAGGTTACAATAATCCATGTATTTATTTCCCCCCCCCGGTGGAGCGGTGAGGTTTTTATCGAGCTCTTTGGATGTCGTAATCCTCAGGGATGCGAGCGGGGTGGGGGTTGCTTCGTGCTCTGCCAGATGAGATTCCTGGAGAATCTGGTTTCTCCAGATCGTCTCCCCGACCGGGGATGGCTTTCGTGTTTATTCGGGCCGCTCGCCGAACCGAAATCAGGCCAAAAGCGGAGGTGGGCATCGACCTCACGTGGCTAATGATCCCGCGGCAGCTCCCGCCGCCCGCATCGGCTTCCCCGGCATCCGGTAGCGGCGGCATTACCCGTGATTCAGGAAAGGCAGAAGCGGTGAGTAAATGCCGCTCGGAGCCGAGCTCGGCGGCGGTGACGGCAGCAAAACACCCCTCCCGCGGCTTCCGAACGAGGAGCCGCGTTTCGAGGATGTATTTACCAGAGGATGACAACTCTGGGAGTTTTTAGCCGATGTTTCGGTGATGCCGGCTGACTCCCGAGTCCTCCGCGCGCTGCTCCGGAAGCCGATGAGGGAAAATTTGGGCTTATACGCTGGGCTGGATGCGCCGTGTCCGGCTCCGTGCCCGATCGAGTGAAAAACCAAAGTTGGAACAAAACTAAAAGCAAGAAGAACGTATTTCACAACGCTGTTTATTAACCACCGCAGCAACCTGCGGCTTTGTCATCCAAAAAGCTTTTCCGCTCCCAAAAAAGCGGCTCTCGCGCCAAAGCGCGGCTGGAGGAGGCGGGAGGCGCCGGCTGCGGCCTCCATCCCCCTTTTCCGCCCGAGCGAGACGGGGCTTGCTCCCGTCGCCGCGTTCCAGCGAGCCCCGCGCCGGTTTTCCTTCGTTCCCTTGCGTTTGAACATCCGTAATCCTTGTCCTCTCCTTGCCGGGTGTAAATCCCGGCGGATAGCGGCATCCGATGGGGGGGGGGAAACCGCGCACGTGTCGATTCCCGCAAACGCAACCTCAATTCTCGCTTTTCCAGCCCAGAACGTGACTGTCGATGAAATCATGTCCGCCTACAAGCAAGCCTGCCAGAAGCTGAACTGCAAGCAGATACCCAAACTCCTGAAGCAAATCCAGGTAAAGCTGGTGCCGGCGCTGTCCCGACGCCAAATAATCACATCTTTTTTTTTTTTTGGTTTTTTTTTTTGATCCCTTTATTCCCCGGCTCGCCGTAGCCTTCGACAGTCGCCGGCCTGGCAGACGGGAGCAAAGTCTCCGGTTTTAACGGCACGAGTGGGTTTCTGGGCAGAGGAAACTCGCTGCGGAGTGGAAAAGCGAAGGAGCTGGCTAGCCAAATATTACGCCTCATTTCACGCGCTCCCAGGCCCCGTTTTTCCCCGCCGAAGCCGCGTCCTCCTACGTGGCTCCCTCCCGGCGTGCCTTCGAGGCCGAGGCTTGTACGGGCTCGTTTGCCAAGCGGTTTGTGCCTCGGCTGTTGTTTTAAATGGAACCCCGCGCAGGCGGTCGGAGGAGGGAAGCCCGCGGGGAGACCGCGATGAGGGCTGTGGTTTTCCTTCCTCGCGCGGGGTGAACAAAAGGCCCGTTTAAATCCTCGGGCCTGAGAGCAGCGCGATCCGTGAAGCTCTTTCCTTCGCCTGAGAGGGAAGATTTGGGGGTTTTCTTGCTTTTTCACCCGCTCTGCCTTCCCCAGGCAGCTCCGTGCGCGGAGGCAGACCCTCATCTTCGTCACCCGCTCTTCCTCGTAGAGCTCCGAGGCCTCGTCCCCGGGGAGGATCGCCAGATCTCCCGCCCGGATCCAGCCTGCAAAGCGCCGTAAGCGGCGGCTTTGATTTCGATTGAACCTCAGGCTGAAAGATCCCATATCCTCTCTTCGTTTTGGGAGGATTTGCCCGATTCGTTACGTTCCCTCGTTATTTCAGCGCATTAATTCCCCTTCCCCTCGCTTTCCCGTCCTTCTCCCGAGCGTGAAATGCTGCTTTTTCCTTTTGCAGGAATTTAAAGATCTGGCTCCCAGGATAGACTGCTTAGACCTGAAAGGTAAGCTCCTTCTCCATCCCCAGCAGATTTTATTTCTCTTCTGGGCAATCCTGGTGTTTTATTCCGTCTCTACGGCTCTTGCTGGAGTCATCCCAGTTGGGGCTCTTGGAGACTGGAGCAGGAGAACGCCTTAATCCCAGTAACAACCAGCATCCTCGTACCCCCTGCCTCCCAAAACGCCGCCCTCGGGGCGCGAGTCAGGGCTGAGCCGTTCCCAACTGACGTCTCCAAACTCCTGGCGCGATGGGAAGACTGGGAAGGTGTTCCAGTTCATTCTCCCGACGGCAAACGTCTTGGTGAGCCGCCGCTTTTGCGGAGCATCTCCCGTAGCTCCGGGAAGGAGAGGAAGACGGTCGCCTTCGCGGGGCCAGAAGCCACCTGCGGGGCTGCAGCCTTGGGGTTCGACCTTGCTGCCCCTTGTCGCTTATTCGGCGTCGGAGCGGAAAGCCGAAGGCTGGGAAACCACGCGGGAGCTGCTTTTAACGATCCGGAGAAAATCCGGGGAGCCGGGGCGTCCGCGTCCTGAGCCGATTCGCCCGGAGGAGGACAGACGTGCCGCTGGCGGAGCGACAACACGCCCTTACCCCAAAATAAAATCTTTTACAGGCCCCGTCGCCGTCATTTGCGCTCAACTTTGCCCGAGAGGATTTTTTTTCCATGATTTCTTCCCAATCCCGCGGGCGGCGGCCGCCCCCTTTCCCCTCGAAGCGGGGGTTTCTCAGGAGCCCGGCTGCTGGTTGCTTTACGCCGTTATCGATGCCGTAACGCCGGCACAGCCTTTAGCGAAGGCTTCACGGTCCTTTGCGTCACCGTTTCCTCGATGGTTATTACAAAAAAAACCGCAAAGCTCTGGGTTTATTTTAAGCTGGATTCCACCTTTTTCGCTCGGGTTGGCGTCGGCCGTGGCCTCGGAGCCTTGCTGCTGCGCAGGGCCGGCGAGGAAGATCCTAGAGGAAAGAAGCAAATAAAGAAGTCAATAAAACCCCCAAAATCTTGGGAAATGGTCTCGAGGGAGCTCGCTGAATCGAAACGCCGATAATCCGGTTCGTGGGAGGCAGCGGAACGGCGCGCGCGTTTACGGCGCGCGGGCGGGGATTTCGTTTCGACCCCGCGGTGCTTTTATATCGAGCAGTCGGCCGGCCGTTAGTTTGTCAGCGGAGACGCTCCTCACGTAATTCCAGACGGACCGAAGCTGGCGAGGGGCTGGCTCGTTGGGAAGTCGGCCAGAAATCCCAATTTTGGGTGAGTTTTAGGTGGCGGAAGCGTTTCTCCTGCGGCTGATCTGCGTTGGGGTGAGCAACCGCGCTGGTTTTTAGGTGGATTTCCAAAATCCTCCGAGCTGAAGCACCCAAATTCACCTTATTCTGCTCTTTCCCCAGGGGAGAAGCTGGATTACAAAGCCTGCGAAGCGCTGGAAGAAATCTTCAAGCGGGTCCAGTTCAAAATTGTCGATTTGGAGCAAACGAGCTTGGATGAAGACGTAAGTGGCCGTGACCTCTCCCGGCTTCTCGTTCCTGTTTCGCCGCTAACGCAAACCTCACGGGTTTTGCGGTCGGTCCTTAGCTCCTCCCGGGCGCTGACTTATTTTTTGGGGGGCCGTGCTGTGTCGCTGTACCCGTTCCCTTCGTACCCGCGCCCTCGTTTAGGTCTCCTTGCGCGGCGTTTGCCGCTCCGAAAGGAAGAGGTTGACCGCTCGCTTTGAAATCCGGGCGGCCACGAAGCTTTGAGGCATTTTAAATATGTGTTTTAAAAGCTGGTCTGAAAGCCGAGGGGATCGTGGGTAGCTCTCGGACGGCTTTTTGGGGCGGAGGATGAAATTCAGGCTCCCTTCTGCACCTCCTGTCTCATCCCGACTTGCTTTCCTCCTCCCTCGCCATGCCCGGGGCCCTGAGTTCAGATCCCAGCGGGTAAGCGAAGGAGGTTAAAAATGAAGGAAGTGGTTAAAAATGATTTTAGCCAGCTCCGATCCCGAGTTCCCCTTGCCCCGGAGCATCCTCTTGCAGTCCTCGCGTCTTCAAGGATCTTGTTTTTCCCGCGTCGTCCGTCCCTACCCCAAACCTTCAGGTTTCTCTTCTCTACGTTTGCTTGGAAGCTCCTGATGCTTTTTTTCCCCCCCCCCCCCCATTTTTCCCCGCTCGAGCGGCACTTTGGGAAGGCTCAGCGGCCACGAGCTTCTCCAGGGCCGCTGCCCGCGTCCGATCCGACGCGGGGAACAACGTGACTGGGACGGCGGCTCCGTGACGGTGCCGGCTCCGAGCCACGGCGGTTTCTCGCTGACCCCGTCCCATCCTGGGGCCGTGCCGATGCCGGGATCCCGCCCGATCCGGCCGCGATCCCGCTGAGCTGCCGGAGGGGCCGCGGTCCCGCAACGGGGCCGTTCGTCCCCTGACGGCGCCGCGGGCCGTGCGGCCGCAGGGCAGGGACGAGCTGGCTGAGCTCGCGACGTCCTTGGCCGTAAAACGATCCTGCGTTCGTTATCTCGCAGGAGAATTAAACGTTAATTATTTAAACGTATCCCGTGGCTTCGGAGCTGGACGGGGCGGGCAGAGAGATTGCCGACCTCGGCGCTTTACCTTATCCCTTCCAGTTGCGTTAGAGCGAGACCGGCTGCGGGACGCGAAGTGTCCGAGGGGTCTCCGTGTCTGCTACCGGCGGGGAAAAACAGCCGCGGAGGGTTAACGCCGGCTCCCCGCAACCCTGAAACCAGTCCCCGTCCCTCCGATCCATCCGACAGCAGCAGCCTTTTTCCCCCCCGGGTGCCTCACGCCGAGGACTTCGTCACCCAGATCCCTGCCGCTGAGCGCCCCGTTTCCAGCAGAAAGTCCTCTTGTTCCCCCAGGACCTGTTCTTATATTTGCCTTCCTGCTGCTGTTTTCCAGTCCTCCAGGTCTCGCCGCGTATTTATTTCCCCCCCCGCGAGCCTCGCAGCGTTTTTGTGGCCCTCTCCAGCCTGCGTTTCAGCTCGTTTTCTCCGAAGAGGCTCATTAAGTAATTAAGCAAATTGTTCCGCTTCTGCCGTAGGAGCTTGAGACGTTTCACGGGCACGAGCCCTGCTCTGCTGATCCCTTTCACCCCTAAAATGTTGGGGTTTATACCTTTTTGGTTCTTCTTTTTTTTTTTTTTTTTTTAGCTCGATGGGGTTATCGGGTGCTTTCTTGGCCGGGGAAGCGTCGCGGCTGCCCGCGGAGCTGGGTAACCCCGCGGGGAGCGGGCAGGCGCCGAGCCGATAGCCCGGCCTCCGCTCAGGTTGAATATCCGGGGGGGGGGAAAAAAAAAACCCAAATCCAACATTTTTCCTTGTCCTCGGAGGTGGTGTTCAAGTGCCTGCACGTCCCTGGTGCCGTAACCTGCTCCGACCGCGTTCGCTGTCTCCCCCGGTGCCAAGAGGAGCGGGGTGGGGGGAGGTTGAATCCCTCCGCAAGTTGCCGTCTCGGGCTCGCTGGTGGAAACCGTCGCCCGCCGGCGCGCAGCCTGCGGCCGGAACGGCTGCGCCGGGGCCGTCGTCCCATCCCGGGTCCCCGTCTGCCCCGGTGACGCTCCGTGAGGACGCTCCCGACAGCGGGAATATGGCGAGAAGCCATATTTTCTTGTCCTGGAGTAGCTGCGGGCAGCAAAGCTGCAGCGAATCCCTCGCGGAGGCCGGAGAGAGTTGTCCGGGGTGGGACGCAAAGCGCCGCGGTGCCGGTGGGCACGGGGACGGGCGGATTCGTCACCCGAAACACCAATTTCTTCCCGGTTGAGGTCGAAGGAAGGGGTTTGGTGCCGGGGCTGCCTTAGCCGTGGGGTCACCGACCGTGGCTGCCGGAGCGTAATGCCCAAATACCGGAGCGGTGACGTGCGAGAGGCGTTTGGAAGAGCCGGCGCAGCAAAACCTCTTTTATTTTTATTTTTTTTTTCCCCCCCCTCTCAATCTCCCCTCGGCCTCTGCCCGCCGGCCGAACGCCGCTTTTCCGTCTGCTTTTGTTTTCCGCAGGGCGCCTCGGCGTTATTTGACATGATCGAGTATTACGAGTCGGCGACGCACCTCAACATCTCCTTTAACAAACACATCGGCACCCGAGGCTGGCAGGCAGCCGCCCACATGATGAGAAAGGTTTGTGCTCGCTCGTGAATATTTTTTCGGCGCCCGTTTTAACTCCTTACGGCTCCACGGGTCGTCTCGGGTCGGTCTTTCGAAAGACTTTTGTGCTCGCCTATCCTAAAAAACCACCCGGTTTGGAAAGACCTGCTTAGGCCCAGGCTCGAGGGCAAACCAAAAAACCACGCTTGCCGCGAGGTCGCTTAACGCCTCGGCGAGCAGCCGCGGCAGAGAAAATGGAAATGCGATCCCCCCGAAAAAATAAAGAGAGGCTGTTATTAGTGGCCTGCTTGCCGGGTCAGCCTCTCGGGCTGGGTAGTCATTATCTTTCCAGCGGGATGACGAGTGTTTGGCCTCGCAGGGCTAATTAACCTCATTGTTCAGCGCTTGAATTCCCTCCGAACAGCCGAGCGTAGAGGAGGCAACGTCTCCCGCTTCCCACTCGGGGCGCGGCGCAAAACCGCCCCTCGATCCGCAATTATCCCCTCCGCCTGCTCGTTTTGTTGGGTTTTTTTTTTTTATTTCGGCGCTGCCGTTTCGGCCGGCGTTGCCCAACTCCGGTTGGCAAGCCCGCGTCCCCCCCCCCCCGGTAGCGTTCCCCGCCGCGGTGGGGCTGAGGGGAACCGGAGCTCGCGCGGTGCAGGCAATGCCCCCCTGTGTTTTGGAGAAGCCAAATGTCACCGCGCGGTGCTGGCCGACCCCGTAGCGACGCTTTAAAACGGTGAAGGAGCTCGAGACGCCCTTGGGACGGCTGCAGCTTGCGGCTCTTAATTTCTGGGTAGGCGAGGGAGAATCCGGAGGCAGGAAAGGGCTTACGTTAGCACGGAAAACGGTAAATCGGCCAAACGGAGGCCGCTGGCGTGCCGCGGATCTGGAGCGGGAGCAGATGGTGCGCACGAAGCCGCGGAAGGGGCTTAGGGTTTGGAGGCAAAGCCCGGGCAAAGGGACGCGTGGCTCGACGCCTTCCCCGACGCCGGATCCGGAGAGCTCCGGGCAGCGCGTCCTCGGATGCGGAAGGACGAGGGTGTTTCTCTGGCGAACGTGGCGCTGCTACGGTCACCCGAAGCCGGTGCCGGAGCTTGAGGGTGCCGGCGGGCTCGGTGCCGAGGCGATTCTCCGGGAGATAAGGCGTTTATCTGGAACTGCGCCGTTCGAGCGGGGTGCTCGGCGCAGGCTGTCCCGGCGCGCGGGGGTTATCTGAGCGGTTCCTTCTGGCTCGGCGCCTCTTATCTGAAGGCCGTGGGGCGACCAAAACGATGTTTTGGGTGGGCGTAAATCATCCCAGGAGCTCTTATCGGAGCGGCCCGCTGGCAGCAGGATGGGACTCGGCCTGTAAAACAGCTTGACCTTAAACCCGCCCTAAAAACCCAGCGGCCGAGGCGGCGCGGGGCCGAGCGCTGATCCCTCCGGCGTCTTTTTTTCCTCCCACCCCCCCCCCGCCGCAGACGAACTGCCTGCAGTACCTGGACGCCCGAAACACGCCTTTGCTGGACCACTCGGCGCCCTTCGTGGCGCGCGCCCTGCGCATCAGCAGCAGCCTGGTCGTCCTGCACCTGGAGAACGCCAGCCTCTCCGGACGCCCGCTCATGCTGTTGGGTGAGTCACCGGAGAGCGAGCACCGAGCTCCGGTATCCCAAAACACCGCGGGATGCACGGAGCAGAGCCACGCCGACGCCGGGCTCGCCGTCCCGGTGAGGTCTCGGACGCGTGGCGGCACCGCTGTCTGCCCCACGTTGGAGGTTTCTGCGCCAGCCCCGCCTGCGGACGGCGGGTGTAAAGCCGCGCTGGGCGGCCCCTGTCGTTAAGCTAACGAAATCGCGATAAATCACGGCCGGGCAGGAGCTAATGGCAGCGTTGTGATAGCAGGGATGAGCTCAGGGGTCTGGCAGCGGAGCGTTTGGGGGGTTTAATTGCTTATTAAATTGGCCAAGCTGGAAAAAGGTGCCGGCGAGGGCACGTGCCGTGCGTGAATTGATAACGCCGCCGCTTCCCGCTGCGGGTTGGGAAGGCAAAAAGGGGTTCGCGCGGGATCCCGCCGTTGCCCAAACCCCTTGGAAACCGAGCCGGGGATTTCAGCCGGCATCGCGAGCGCGGTGGGTGCCAAGACGCTCCCGAGCCCGCGGGTTGTGCCGAGGCCGTCAACGCGCCGGCCGGCAGCGCCTCTTCTCCGAGCCGTCCCGACGCGGGTGGAGGTGCTGATTTATTTTTCCGCCTTTTCAGCCACGGCGCTGAAGATGAACATGAACCTGCGGGAGCTGTACCTGGCCGATAACAAGCTGAACGGGCTGCAGGACTCGGCTCAGCTCGGCAACCTGCTGAAGTTCAACTGCTACATACAGATACTCGACCTGAGGAACAACCACATCCTGGACTCGGGTGAGGGCCCCTCGCAAAGCCCCCGATTCCCTGGAATTTTGACCCAATTTTAAGTCGGGGATGAACTCGGCCGCGGGACGCAGCCCGCGGGTGACGCCAGCCGAAGCAGGAGGGTTGCGCAGAGCAGCTTCCCGAGGATTTTAGCGGCGTAAACCGCTCGGTTTTTAAAGCTACGATCGTTAGCGAAACTTTGATTCCTTCCTGGGCCGGGCTGCGAGGGGCACGGCGGCTCCCGACGGCAGGGAGCGGTGGGGATGCCTCGGAGTCGCGTCTTCTTGTCTCCAGCCCTTGCTCCCGTTTGGTTTTTTCCCCGAACGAGCGCCCAAATCAAATCTCAACCCAGGAATTGCGAAACAATCCCAAACTTCAGTCCCGGCTGGTTCTGGTCGGCGACGCCGATTACTCGGCGGTTTTGGAGAAGCCGCGCTCGCTCCGCACGAGCTGTCCCGGCTGCCTCCGGGTTTGGGTATAAAGGTAGCCGAGCGTGACCGAGTCGGATGTCACCGGCGCTGTCGTGGCCACCCGTGCTCCCGGATGGGTCCCACCCTAAAGTGCAAATATTAATTTGCCGCCTTCCAGGTCAGCTGCCACGTCCCTCGCATCTTTGGGCGCTTAATAACGAGCGGCGCTGGGGCCGTACGCGTCAGAAGTCGCTCGCTGGGCGTTGCCGCGGGGTTTCCGCAGCGCCGGGGTGCCGCGCGCTTATCAAATAACCGCGTTTGCTGTAATTTAAAACGGTGCCTGCCCTCGGCCTGGACAGGATTGGGCCAGGGAGGTGGGGAGAGCGGCGGAGGATCCGCCTGGTCTGGTGAAAACGGGGGACGGTGACCCGAAGGACGGTGTGGTCGCCCTGCCGCCGGCCTCTGCCCGCGACCCGGTGCCACCCTGCCACCGCCAGCCCCGGTTCCCTCCCCGGGGCTTTTGTCCCCTGCTCCGAAAGCTCCAGCCTAGCGCTAATTCATTTGATAACGCCGAGAGGTTTACTCGCTTGTTTGCGCACGGGGGAGCGATGCGAGGTCAAATCGAGCAGCTGAGGGAAGGGGGGGGACGTCGTTCGGAGACGCTGCCGGCACCGTAACGCTGCCGTGGCGTCCTCCGCCGTCGTCCTGCCCGGGATCGGGCAGCGCCTGAGCCGAGGAAGCAAGGAAAGCGCTGTTGGAGCTGGCCGGATCCGCGCCGGCAGGGAAGGGCTGACCCCTGGGCTGTTTTTCCAGGCTTGGCGTACATCTGCGAAGGGCTGAAGGAGCAGCGGAAAGGGTTGGTCACCCTGGTTCTGTGGAACAACCAGCTGACTCACACCGGCATGGCCTATCTGGGGATGACGCTGGTGAGTAGAGCTCAGCACCGTCCTGGGGGTTACCGGCTTACCGCCGGCCGCTCGGCTCCGCTCCCGGAGAGACGCCTGGCCCGCGAGCGGATCCGGGCAGCGGTGGGAGCGTCCCACGCTGCCTCAGAGGAGAACCTGTCCCTTTTCCCCCCCCTCCGCCGCCGCTCGGCGTCCCCGGCCTCGGCGGCGTGGTTAAAGGAACAGCCGTGAATTAAACCCGCTCGGGCTTGGGCCGGATCTGCCGTCCCGGCCGCCTCGAGCTGGTTTTGTTTCCCCTGGGTACCCGCAGCCTCACACGCAGAGCCTGGAGACGCTCAACTTGGGCCACAACCCCATCGGGAACGAAGGCGTCCGGAACCTGAAGAACGGCTTGATCGGCAACCGCTCCGTCCTTCGCCTGGGCATGGCGTCCACCAAACTGACCTGCGAAGGTGGGTGGAGGCCGGCGCCCGCCGGTTGCGCCCGCCGCAAGCTCCGTATCCCCCGCAGAGCTTCCCTTTGCTTGGAGCGGCGCGCGGGGTCCGCGCGGGTCCTTCAGAAGGTGGCTTGGTCCGGCTCGGCTCGGCCCCGCGGCGGCGTGGGGTCTCTGCGGCAGGCACGGCCCGGCTCTAACCAAAACGCCGCAGTTTGCCTGTCCGGAGCCGCCTCGTCCCGTGGGTTTGGTGCCTCTGGCGTCTTCTACGCCTCGTGGAAACCTTTTTGCCGAGCACGGAGGGTGCCTGGGAGCTGGCACCCAATTCCCGCTGGCATCCCCCTCCCCAAATCCCGAGCTCCGCTAGCCGCCACCCCGAGGAGCACCGTCGGGGGAACCGGCGGCGTCCCGCCGTGTTCCCTGCCGTCACCGCCGCCTCTCCCGTCCCTCGCAGGCGCTGTGGCGGTGGCGGAATTCATCGCCGAGAGCCCGCGGCTGCTTCGCTTGGACCTGCGGGAGAACGAGATCAAGACGGGCGGCCTCATGGCGCTGTCGCTGGCGCTGAAGGTCAACCACTCGCTGCTGCGCCTCGACTTGGACAGGGAGCCCAAGAAGGAGTCGGTAGGCAACGCCCCCGCTCTTGCTTTTTTGGGGGGGTCCCGTTGAGACCCCGGCGGCAGGAAAACACCCTCCTCGAGGGTGATACCTCCAGGCTCAATTCTGCCGCTTTCCCGTTTTCCCACTGCAATGAATTCCCAGCCAGCTTGCGGCTGCGGTTTCGTGCGAAGGTTGGGGCCCGTAAGGTAACGGCCGCGTCCCGGCCGGCTGCTGCCCGCAGCTCGCGGCGGGGGGCATCGCCGGAGGGCTCCGGTCCCTCGGGGTCCCGCTCCGCTGAGCATCCCCCGGGATGGCATTCCCGTAATCCTGGCGGCGATCGCTTCGAGCAGCCGCCCTTGGGGCACTCGATTCTTACGCCGTGTTTCCTGGGGAAATACCAATCCCGTCTTGGCGCGGCGGAGGGGGAAAAAAAAACCACGCCGTTACGGCGCGCCCGGCTGGAAAATAAACGTGGAGCCGATGATTCCCCGAGCGCCGATTCGGGAACGTTGCAAACGACCGAGGGTTTCTCTTCCCTCGCAGGTAAAAAGCTTCATCGAAACGCAGAAGGCTCTCCTGGCCGAGATCCAGAACGGCTGCAAGCGCAACTTCATCCTGGCCAAAGAGAAGGAGGAGAAGGAACAGAAGCTGCAGCAGTCGGCCTCGATGCCGGAGATCACCGTGACGGAGCCGCTGGAGGAGGATCTGGCAGAGGACGGGCGAGACGGCAGCGCCGCCTCCGCTCCGGAAGAGGGGGAAGAAGCCAGGGAGACCCCGACGGCCTCGGAGAACGGCGACGCGGAGCCGGCGGAGGAGGACGACGGAGGCGACGTGACGGACTCCGATTCGGATACGGACGAGGAGGCGGACGCTGGGTTAGAGACGAAGGACTTGAGCGAAGCGCCGAAATCTCCCGATTCCGCCGACGGCGTTACCGCGCCCCAACCGCTGCCGTCCCCGGAGAAGCCGAGGGACCGGCCGCCCCCGCTGCCCGTGGCCGAGGAATCGCAGGGCGACGCCGGCGCGGGGAGTCCTGCCGCTTCTCCGGCCTCTGCCCCCTCCCAGGGAAACGAGAGAAGGATTTCGGTTTCCAGTCCCGGGCGAGGCCATAAAATCTTCGTGGTGACGCGAGTGGAGAGCCTGCCGGAGCGAGCCGCCGCGCGCCCGCGGGAGGACGCCGATGCCGCCGCGAAACCCGCCGAGCCCCAGAGCCCGGCTCCGGCCGCAAAACCCGAACTCCCAGCGCCTCGGGTGAACGGAACCCTTCCCGAATCCGCTGCCGGTTCGGCAACGGCGCCGGCAGCGCCGAATACCGGCTCCGACCGCCAGCGGGGCGACCCCGCGGCCTGCGAGAGCGCGGCCCACGACACTCCCCTTCCCAACGGGCTGAAGACGGATTTTGCGCGAGCGCTGCCGGAGCCGTCCTCGGACGGCGACGGGAAAATGGGGAGCTGCGCCGCCGAGCACGGTAAGAGCTCTGGAACCGAGCCCCCCCCCCCCCCATCCCCAAACCTCCCGGCTCCTCTCTTCCCAAAATCCCCGGCGGAACCCGGAGCCGTTCCCCGTGCCGGCGTCTTCCCGGGATTTTAAATCCCTTGCTTCTTTCCTGACGGGATGCCCGTGGTGATTTGTCGCTGCGGGGCGGCGGGGGGGGGGGTTTGAACCCGAAGCCAATCTCATCCGGCCTCTTCGTTACCGCGCCTTCCCCCGCCCGCGTTTTGGGGGGCAAAAAGGGGGGCAAAACAAACCCCAAAGCGGGAAGGCAAGCGAAGGCACCGGCGGCCGTTTGCTTCCAGAGCTGAGCTGCTCCAAGAACGAGCGGGAGCTGGAGGAGCTGCTCCGCGAGGCCAGCCAGGACGCGGGGCAGGAGCCGCTGTGACCGCAGGTGAGCGGGGGGCCGGGGGCCGGCGCTGGCGGCGTCCCCGAGGGCCGGCGACCCCAGCGCCGCTCGCTCTCCTCTCTCTTGCAGGTCCTCGGGGCCGCTCGGCGTCGCGGGGAGGCTCCCGGCGGAGTTTTATTCCCCTCCCCGCAATGATTTAAGAAACCAACCTCGGGCTTCAGGACAAAGGGTTCTTCTAAAAAAAAAAAAAAAAAGAAAACCTATTTTTTTTTTTTTTTCTTTTCCCCAACCAGTTTCCTGCCCCCAGACTCTTCCCCAGTCGCCTCCCCTGCGCCGAGGGATCCCGCCGCGGCCCCGGGGCGACGGAGGGAAGGAGAGCGGAGCAAAATGAGCCCAGCCGGGGCCTTCCCGGCCCTCGCTGGACGCCGCCACCTTCGCCTTTTCCCTTTTCTATCTTCCTCCGAGGAGGAGGAGGAGGAGACCCCGCGCCGGCGCGGCGGCGGTCCCGCCGGGAGGTAAAAACCGCACACACTACAGGGGACCGACGCACCGGGAGAAGGACGGAAGGGGTCGGGCTGCCGTCGCCCGCCGGAGAGCGTCTATCACTAACGATCCCCAGGACAGGCTGCGCCCGCGGCCGCCGTGGTTATTTATTTCGAAATTCTTTTTTGGGTTTGGTTGTTTTTTTTTGTTTGTTTGTTTGTTTGTTTGTTTGTTTTCGGTGTCTATTTATCATCGGCTGCAAAATTCCCGGGTTGGGGGGGACGTAGAGGACGGTGTGAGAATGAATTAATTCCTTCTGGGCTTAACCTACCCCTCAAATCCCGCTCCTGGCAAAACCAGAAACGCAAAAAGCGGCGGCGGTCGGAGCCCGTGCCGGCACGGCGTCTTCCCGGCGAGGAACCGCGGCCGGTTCCCGGTTGAACGCCGCGATCCTCGCCAGCCCTAGAGCTGGGGGGGGGGGGGGGGGGCGGGGATCCCCGGGGAGGGGAGCCAAAGCCACCGGCGAGGGGGTCACCGCGCTCCCCGCCGCCGGCGACACCGGGGTCCCCCTCGCCTCCCTGCGCTCCCCAGCGCCGGCCGAGCCCCTCCGGCCCCGGCGGCCGGTTTTCTCAGGGAGGGCGCCGAGGCGAGGGGGGCGGCCGCGTCGCTTTTTTTTTTTTTGGGGGGGGAGCTTCTTGGTTTTTGGGGGTGTTTTGGTCTTTCTTAAGTGCAATAAATCGATCAGGGAGCTGCGGGGGCGGCTGGCGGGGGGCCGCGGCGCCGCCGAGCCGCCGCCGGCGTTCGTCGTTTCTTTCCGTCGTGGATTTTTGTTGTTTTGTTAAACGCTGTTTTCTATTAAAGGAGATCTGCATTCGGCACCGCCTCCCCTCCCCCCCCCTCCCCTCCCCCAGCCCCTTTCCCTCTCTATAAAAAAAATAAAAAAATCAGCTTTTTGGGGGGTCTTTATGCCAAAAACCGCAGGGGGGGGGGGGGATTTTTTCGGCTTCGTTACCGCTCCCGCCGCTTCCCATCCCAGGCAGCGGCAGTTTGGGCTGATTTCCCCCCAAAATGGGCACCCTGCCCTCCTCCCCCCGCCCCAAAAAGCCTCTTTCAGCCAAGACTGGGAGGTTTAACTGGTTTATTATGGGATGACTGGGGCGGGGGGGGGGGGGGGGGAAGCTTCTGCGGGAGGTTCCCCGGGGACGTCGCCGCTCGCCGGGGACGGTCCCCAAAGGGTGGCAGCGGGTTGGGGTCACCTCGGCTCTCCCCCAGTCCCCTCCAGTCTCTCCCAGTCTCTCCCAGTCGCCCCAGCTCCAGCCCTTGGTGGCGTTTTTCCCTGCCGCGTCTCTTCTCGGGGACGGGGACTTGTCTCCATCCCGTCGGCGTCCCCAAAGTACACCGGCGGGGAGGACAAACGTCACCCTCGGGCCACCAACCGCGGGGCCGCCCCGGTGTCACCCGCCATCCAAGCCCGTTTCGGGTGCAGAGGCGTCACCCGGCAGCGTCACCATCACTCGGGGGGGGGGGGACACTGGACGCCACGGGACACCGGGACGGCGCCGGCGGCTTTCTGCAGGCGGTGGAGACCGCGGAGGAGCCCCATCTTGTGCCGGATGGAGTGGTCGAGGTTGACGGTGACGCCGAGGAAGGCGCGGGCGTCGCGGGCGGTGAAGGGGAAATCGCAGGCGAGGAAGGTTTGGAAAAGCTCGGCGTCCCCGTCCAGGCCGAGGACGTTGTGGAGCGGCTGCCGCAGGGCGCTCAGCTCCCCCACGTTCTCCTGGAAGATGCTCCACAAGGAACGCCCGCCGAAATCCGGCGCCGGCCGATTCTGCCAAGCGTCCTCCAGGCATTGCAAAGCCCAGCTCAACCGGCACGGCCACCGATCGGCCAACACCACCCAAGCGGCGGCGGCGCGGGGCGAGGGGTCGCCGGGAGCGTCGGCGCGGTGCAGGAGGAGCCGGAGGGTGATGGGGATGGTGTTGACGATGCGGCGGACGTGGGCGCCGTTGGCGGGGAGGTAACGGGCGAGGGGGTCGGCGCCGTCGTGGAGGCAACGGAAAGCTTCGTGGATGCAACGGACGGCTTCGGCGTCCGCCTGTTGCCGACCGGGAGGCGCCGGGCCGGCCTGGCACTTGGCTCGGCGGCGTTCCACGTTGCCGGTGATGATGCGGTACATGAGGTCCTCCCGCGTCTGGACGGCGGCTTCCAGGCACTGGAGGCGGGAGCGGGCGCCCATCTCGGGGATGGAGAAGGGCAGCGTCACCGTCCGGTTGAGGTAGAGGTAACCGTTGTCGGCGAGACCCTTCATGCAGCTGGTCTGCTCCAGGCAGGGGACGATGACGCTGGGGTCCACGGCCAGGATGAAGATGAAGGGGGTGTTGGCTTCGGAGAGCAAGGTGTTCATGGCGTTGAGGACGCCGGCCACCTTCTCCGGGTAGCAGATATCCAGGCTGGTGATTTCCAGCACCACGCGGAGCCGGCGGCGCTCAAAGATCTCCATGAAGGCCAAGAAGTCAACCAGCACCTCCACTTCTCTCCGGACTTTGCTCATGAAGCCCAGCTGGTTGGCGAACCTCTCGCTGTTGGTCAACCGTTCGATCTTCTGCTTCTCGCTGACCAACAGGTTCTTCAAGACGGAAAAAGCTCCCAACACCAAACTGGAACCGGAGAGGGAGGTGACGGCGCTACCCACCACCTTCAAAGCGTGGTGGTCCTTGATGCCCGGCACCAAGAGGGCCACCAGCAGGATGGTGACGCCGGCGGCCAGGACGAAGAGCAGCCCCCAGAGCTTGAGGCAGGCGCCCCTCTTGAGCACCCACTCCTTCTGGCTGAAGCCGGAGGCGAAGCGAGGCCGGGTGCCCATGACGTGGTAAACGCTGAGGGGCAAAGCCCCAAAATGGTGGCGGATGTGGTCGCAGAGGGTGGTGACCAAACCGGCCCAGAGCTTGTCGCAGCCGGCGTATTGCCAGGCGCTGAAGCGGATGAAGATGAACTCCATGTTCTTCCTCCTCAGGTGGCTCTCGGTGATGACGGGTTTGTAGAAGGCCAAGTACCAGAGCGCCAGCAGCAGCCCCCAGCCCTCGGGGCTGCGCGGCTTCTGGCGGCCGCGGCGCAGCTCGGCCGCCTCCCGCCGCGCCATCTCCTCCCGCATGAAGCCTGGGGAGGGGGACGGGGCTGAGGGAGGGGGCGGGAGGGGGCCCCGGGCCGGGGGGAGGGGGGGGGACCCCGGGTGGGGGGGGGGATGGGGTGGGGTGGGGGGGATGGTGCGTGGGGGACCCCGAATTGGGAGGGGGATGGGGGGGGACCCCGAATTGGGGTTGGGGGGGGTGCGTGGGGGACCCCGAATTGGGAGGGGGTGGGGGGGATGGTGCGTGGGGGACCCCAAATTAGGAGGGGGATGGGGGGACCCCGAATTGGGGGGGGGGGGTGCGTGAGGGACCCCGAATTGGGGGGGGGATGGGGGGGGGACCCCGGGTGGGGGGGGGTGCGTGAGGGACCCCGAATTGGGGGGGGGATGGGGTGGGGGGGATGGTGCGTGGGGGACCCCAAATTAGGAGGGGGATGGGGGGGACCCCGAATTGGGGGGGGGTGGTGCGTGAGGGACCCCGAATTGGGGGGGATGGGGGGGGGGATGGTGCGTGGGGGACCCTGAATTGGGAGGGGGGGTGCGTGAGGGACCCCAAATTGGGAGGGGGATGGGGGGGGGGACCCCGGGTTGGGGGGGGGGTGGTGCGTGAGGGACCCCGAATTGGGAGGGGGATGGGGGGGGGGACCCCGGGTGGGGGGGGGGGTGAGTGAGGGACCCCGGGTGGGGGGGGATGGGGTGGGGGGGATGGTGCGTGGGGGACCCCAAATTAGGAGGGGGATGGGGGGGGACCCCGGGTGGGGGGTGGTGGTGCGTGAGGGACCCCGGGTGGGGGGGGATGGGGGGGGGGGATGGTGCGTGGGGGACCCTGAATTGGGAGGGGGGTGCGTGAGGGACCCCGAATTGGGAGGGGGATGGGGGGGACCCCGGGTGGGGGGGGGTGAGTGAGGGACCCCGGGTGGGGGGGGATGGGGTGGGGGGGGGATGGTGCAAGAGGGAGTTCAAACCCGGGGGAAACTGGGATGCGATGGGATGGGGTGGGATGGGATGGGATGGGTTGGGTTGGGATGGGATGGGGTGGGATGGGGTGGGGATGGGGTGGGGTGGGACGGGATGTGTTGGGATGGGGTGGGAATGGGATGGGATGGGATGGGGCGGGGTGGGATGGACTGGGATGGGATGGGGATAGGACGGGGCTGGGGCGGGATGGGATGGACTGGGATGGGGATAGGACGGGGCTGGGGCGGGGTGGGATGGACTGGGATGGGATGGGATGGGGATAGGACGGGGCTGGGGCAGGATGGGATGGGATGGGGTGGGATGGACTGAGATGGGATGGGGATAGGACGGGGCTGGGGTGGGATGGGATGGGTTGGGATGGGATGGAATGGGATGGGGATAGGATGGGGATGGGGTGGGATGGGATGGGGATAGGACGGGGCTGGGGCGGGGTGGGATGGACTGGGATGGGATGGGGATAGGACGGGGCTGGGGTGGGATGGACTGGGATGGGATGGGATGGGATGGGGATAGGACGGGGCTGGGGTGGGATGGACTGGGATGGGATGGGAGGGGGATAGGACGGGGCTGGGGCGGGATGGGATGGACTGGGATGGGATGGGATGGGGATAGGACGGGGCTGGGGCGGGATGGGATGGACTGGGATGGGATGGGGATAGGACGGGGCTGGGGCGGGGTGGGATGGACTGGGATGGGGATAGGACGGGGCTGGGGCGGGGTGGGACGGGTGCTGGTGCAACGGGGGCCCCCCAATCTGCAGAAGAACCGGGGGCGGTGGTGGGCCGAGGAACGGGGCCCCGCGCCGGGGTGCCAGCGGGAGGGACGCCGGTGCCCAGGGCGCCCCGGCACGCGGCGCGGCTGGCCCCGGGGGGGTGACACCGCGGCGGCCCCGCGGCCCCAGACCCACCGGTGACCTTGTCCAGCAGGGAGTAGAGGCGGTGGCCGCAGGGAGCGTAGAAGCCGACGGTGACGGGGGTGGCCGTGTGGCAGAGCGTCTTGGAGAGGCAGCGGCAGTAGATGTCATCCTCCGTCAGCGCCGCTGGGGACGGGAGGGGACGGGCGGGGTGAGGCCGGGCCCCGCCCTGGGGACGGGGGGCGCGGGGCCCCCGGGGGGGGAGGGGGGGTGGGATGGGGTGGGATGGGATGGGGTGGGATGGGACGGGATGGGATGGGATGGGATGGGGACGGGATGGGATGGGATTGGGATGGGATGGGATGGGATTGGGATAAAATGGGATGGGATTGGGATAAGATGGGATGGGATGGGATGGGATGGGATGGGATGGGATGGGATGGGATGGGATGGGATGGGACGGGATGGGATGGGATGGGATTGGGATAAAATGGGATGGGATTGGGATAAGATGGGATGGGATGGGATGGGATGGGATGGGATGGGATGGGATGGGATGGGACGGGATGGGATGGGATGGGACAGGATGGGATGCAATGGGATAGGACAGGACAGGATGGGATGGGATTGGGATGGGATTAGGATGGGATGGGACAGGATGGAACGGGACGGGATGGCATTAGATGGGACGGGATGGGATGGGATGGGATGGGATGGGAAGGGGATGGGACGGGATGGGATGGGGCAGGATGGGATGGGATTGGGATGGGATGGGACACGATGGGACAGGACAGGATGGGATGGGATGGAATGGGAAGGGATGGGACAGGATGGGATGAGATGAGATGGGATGGGACGGGATGGGATGGGACGGGATGAGATGGGATGGGATGGGATGGGATTGGGATAGGATGGGGATGGAAAGGGATGGGATGGGGGTGGAAGGGGATGGGATGGGATGGGACACAATGGGACAGGATGGGATGGGATTGGGATGGGATGGGGATGGAATGGGATTGGGATGGGATGGGGATGGAATGGGATTGGGATGGGATGGGACACAATGGGACAGGACGGGATGGGGATGGAATAGGATTGGGATGGGATGGGACACAATGGGACACGATGGGACGCGATGGGATGAGACGGGATGGGGATGGAATGAGATTGGGAGAGGATGGGATGGGGATGGAATGGGATTGGGATGGGATGGGACAGGATGGGATGGGACGCGATGGGATGGGATGGGATGGGATGGGATGGGACGGGATGGGACGGGGCTGGGGTGGGATGGGACAGGATGGGATGGGGATGGAATAGGATTGGGATGGGACGGGATGGGACGAGACGGGATGGGGATGGAATGGGATTGGGACGGGATGGGACGGGATGGCATGGGATGGGATGGGATGGGACGGGATGGGACGGGACGGGACGGGACGGGATGGGATGGGATGGGATGGGACGGGATGGGATGGGATGGGATGGGATGGGATGGGATTGGGACGGGATGGGATGGGATGGGATGGGATTGGGATGGGATGGGATGGGATGGGATGGGATGGGATAGGATGGGATGGGATGGGATGGGATTAGGATGGGATGGGACAGGATGGAACGGGACGGGATGGCATTAGATGGGACGGGATGGGATGGGATGGGATGGGATGGGATGGGATGGGATGGGATGGGATGTGCGGGCAGGACAGGAGGGCCCGGCCGCCCCCGCCCCGTACCTTGGTGCTCCCCGTGCTCCCCCTCCAGGAAGGCGCCGTGGCGGCCGGCGGCGGCGGCCCCCCCCGGGCCCAGGCAGGCCAGCCGCTCCTCGCAGCACCCCGGGGCTCCCGCCGGCGGCCCCCCGCACGCCGGCGAGCCGGCACCCTGCCGGGGCAGGGAGACGTGGCACCGCTGCGTGCCCCGGGGACGCCCCGGCGACAGGGGGACGTGGGTGCGCCATGGGGACACGGGGACGCCATGGGGACACCACGGGGAAATGGGGACACCACAGGGATACGGGGACACCACGGGGACACCACGGGGACACCGTGGGGACACTGTGGGGACACGGGGACACTGTGGGGACACCATGGGGAAATGGGGACGCCACAGCGACACAGGGGCACCATGGGGACGTGGGGACACAGGGACATGGGGACACCGTGGGGACACAGGGGCACCATGGGGACGTGGGGACCCAAGGACATGGGGACACCGTGGGGACACCATGGGGAAACGGGGACACCGCAGGGAAATGGGGACACCATGGGGACACGAGGACACCATGGGGACATGGGGACAGAAGGACATGGGGACACCACGGGGACACAGGGACACCATGGGGAAATGGGGACACCACAGGGACACAGGGACACCATGGGGACATGGGGACACCATGGGGAAACAGGGACACCATGGGGACACAGGGACATGGGGACACCACAGGGACACGGGGACACCATGGGGACACAGGGACACCATGGGGACATGGGGACACCACGGGGACATGGGGACACCATGGGGAAACAGGGACACCATGGGGACACAGGGACATGGGGACACCACAGGGACACGGGGACACCATGGGGACATGGGGACACAAGGACACGGGGACTCCATGGGGACATGGGGACACCATGGGGATGCTATGTGGCCACGGGGACCTGGGGACACCATGGGGACACAGGGACATGAGGACACAGGGACACCATGGGGACACAGGGACATGGGGACACCATGGGGACACCATGGGGACACCATGGGGACATGGGGACACAGGGACATGGGGACAGAGGCACCTCGTGGTTTTGGGGTGGCTTTGGGGGGGGTGGCACCAAACCCCTGCTCTGGAACTGGGTGACCCCGTCCTTGTCCCCGAGGGCCTCGGGGACCCCCTGTCCCCTCCCCGGGTGCCCCTGGGAGGGTGTGGGGCCAGACTGGGCCAGACTGGGCCAGACTGGAGTGGGGTGATGGGGACTAACCAGGACAAACTGGGGGCCAGGCTGCAACTGCTTCTGGGGACACTGGGGAGCATGAGACAGCCTGGACTGGGAGCACTGGGAGCCATGTGACAGCCTGAACTGGGAGCACTGGGGGCCATGGGGCAGGCTGGACTGGGAACACTGGTGGTCATGGGGCAGCCTGGACTGGGGCCACCTGGGCCACTGGGACAGTCTGGAGGTGGGATACTGGTTGCTACGGGACAGGGTGGACTGGGAGCACTGGTGGCACTGGGAGCGCCTGAACTGGGGACTCTGGGAGAGCCTGTATGAGGGGCACAGGGTCAGCCAAGACTGGGGACACTGGTGACCATGGGACAGCCTCTACTGGGGATACTGGTGACCATGGGACAGCCTATACTGGGGACACTGGGACAGCTCATAGCCCAGCCTATACTGGGGATACTGGTCACCATGGGACAGCCTATACTGGGGACACCAGTGACCCCAGCCCAGCCCATGCAAGGGACACCAGTGACCCTAGCCCAGTCTGTACTGGGAATACTGGTGACCCTAGCCCAGCCTGTACTGGGGATACTGGTGACCATAGGAAAGCCTATACTGGGGACACTGGTGACCTTAGCCCAGCTGATACAGGGGACACCAGTGACCCTAGCCCAGCCTGTACTGGGGACACTGGTGACCTTAGCCCAGCTGATACAGGGGACACCAGTGACCCTAGCCCAGCCTGTACTGGGGACACTGGTGACCATGGGACAGCTGATACAGGGGACACCAGTGACCCTAGCCCACCTGTACTGGGGATACTGGTGACCATGGGACAGCTGATACAGGGGACACCAGTGACCCCAGCCCAGCCTGTACTGGGGATACTGGTGACCATGGGACAGCTGATACAGGGGACACCAGTGACCCCAGCCCAGCCTGTACTGGGGACACCAGTGACCCTAGCCCAGCCTGTACTGGGGACGCTGGTAGCGGGGGCCCCGCACCCTCTCCACCCCAGCACCCCCCAGGCCGCCCCAGGGCCACCCCCGCCCCCGGGGGCCCCATCCTGCCCCGTCCCCGTCCCCGTCCTACCCCGGGCAGCGCCATCGGCTCCATCCCCGCCTGCCTCCGGCCACATCGGTCCCAGCGCCGGCTCCGGCGGCTTTATACTGGGGCAGGATCCGGCCCGGCCGCTGCCCCGGCGGGAGGAAATAATTGGGTGTGGATGGGGCAGAAATTCCGGCTGCGCCGCGGGAGCTGGGCCTGAGTCAGGGCCCAGCAACGCCCGGCCGGATCCGGCCCCGGCGAGGGCTCGGGCGTGGGGCGGGATGGGGACGGGGACGGGGGATGCAGGGACGTGGGGACATGGGGGGATGCAGGGGACAGGGGACATGGGGGGGTGGGGACGTGGGGGGACGTGGGGACATGGGGAGATGCAGGGACATGGGGACATGGGGGGACGTGGGGACACGGGGGGATGCAGGGACATGGGGACATGGGGACGTGGGGACGTGGGGGGATGCAGGGACGTGGGGGGATGCAGGGACATGGGGACATGGGGACGTGGGGACATGGGGGGATGCAGGGGACGTGGGGACGTGGGGGGATGCAGGGACGTGGGGTATGCAGGGACATGGGGACGTGGGGACATGGGGGGATGCAGGGGACATGGGGACATGGGGGGATGTGGGGACATGGGGGGATGCAGGGACATGGGGGGATGCAGGGGACAGAGGGGACATGGGGGGATGCAGGGGACATGGGGACATGGGGACATGGGGGGATGTGGGGACATGGGGGGATGCAGGGACATGGGGGGATGCAGGGGACAGAGGGGACATGGGGACACAGGGACGGGGGGACATGGGGGATGCAGGGACACAGGGATGCAGGGGACGTGGGGACACAGGGGATGGAGGAGAGAGGGGACATGGGGACGCAGGGGACATGGGGACATGGGGATGCAGGGACATGGGGACACAGGGGACATCAGGGATGCAGGGACATGGGGATGCAGGGGACACGGAGGGATGCAGGGACATGGGGACGCAGGGACAAGGGGACATGGGGACACAGGGACATGGGGACGCAGGGACAGGGGGACGCAGGGACAGGGGGACGCCCTGGCAGGCAGGGCCAGCAGCCAGCGGCCGCAGGCAGGGCTGAGGGGACAGCCACTGCCCGCCGCTGCCCGTGCCACCGCCAGGCCATCAGCGCCCTGCCAGCGCCGTGACATCGCCGTGACATCGCCCTGCCAGCGCCGTGACACCGCCGTGACATCGCCCTGCCAGCGCCGCTTCCTGTGGCCGGTGGCTCCTGCCAGAGGAACCTGCTGGCCCGGGCACAGGCGGCACCTGTTGGCCACCAACCCCGGTGACAGCGGCCACCAGCACCGGTGACACCGGCCACCAACCCCGGTGACACTGGCTGGGGACGCAGGGACATGGGGACAGGGATGCAGGGACTTGGGGACAAGGAGGGCACAAGGGGGACACAGGGGATGGAGGGGACATGGGGACAGGGGGGACATGGGGACATGGGGACACAGGGGACACAGGGGATGGAGGGGACATGGGGACAGGGATGCAGGGACATGGGGGCGTGAGGACATGGGGACACAGGGACATGGGGACACAGGGGATGGAGGGGACATGGGGACAGGGGGGACATGGGGACATGGAGACATGGGGACACAGGGGGCACAGGGGACACAGGGGATGGAGGGGACATGGGGACATGGGGGACAGGGATGCAGGGACATGAGGCTGAGGGGACAAGGATGTGGGGACATGGGGACATGGGGACACAGGGGACACGGGGGATGGAGGGGACATGGGGACGTGGGGACATGGGGACATGGGGGACAGGGATGCAGGGACATGGGGGACGCAGGGGACATGGGGACACAGGGGACAGGGATGCAGGGACAGGGGGCTGAGGGGACAAGGATGTGGGGACGTGGGGACGTGGGGACACAGGGGACACAGGGGGCACAGGGGATGGAGGGGACGTGGGGACGTGGGGACACGGGGCCATGGGGCTGGGGGGACACCGGGGCTGGGGGGTCCCGGCGAGTCCCCACGGGGACGAGGGGCCCCGGGTGGCCGCTGGGGTGGCGGAGCTGGGGTGGGTCCCCGCGGGGAGATGGGGACAAGGGTGACAGGGTGCCACCCTCTGCGCAGGTGCCACCGCGGAGGAATGAGAGCGGGGCGGGACAGAGGTCACCGGGGAGAGCCCGCGCCCGCCGCCATGGGACCCCCAGCACCCAGGGACCCCCCCCACCCAGGGACCCCCCCAGGGACCCCCAGCACCCAGCGACCCCCAGCACCCAGGGACCCCACGCAGGGACCCCCCACCCAGGGACCCCCAGCACCCAGGGACCCCCCCAGGGACCCCCCAGGGACCCCCAGCACCCAGGGACCCCCAGCACCCAGCGACCTCCCCCAGGGACCCCCAGGGACCCCCAGCACCCAGGGACCCCCAGCACCCAGTGACCTCCCCAGGGACCCCCCAGGGACCCCCAGCACCCAGGGACCCCCCCCAGGGACCCCCAGGGACCCCCAGCACCCAGGGACCCCCAGCACCCAGTGACCCCCAGCACCCAGCGACCCCCCAGGGACCCCCCAGGGACCCCCCACCCAGGGACCCCCAGCACCCAGGAACCCCCCCAGGGATCCCCCCCCCCAGGGACCCCCCCAGGGATCCCCCCACCCAGGGACCCCCCACCCAGGCACCCGCAGCCGCCATGGCCACCCAGCTGCCCATCGTCAACGCGGTGAGTGGGGCCCTATGGGGGCTATAGGGGCGGGGCGGGGCTGGGGGGAGCTTATAGGGTCAGGGGGACCCTATGGGGTCAGGGGGGATCCTGTGGGACCGGGGGGACCCTATGGGGTCAGGGGGATCCTGTGGGGTCGGGGGGACCCTATGGGGCTGGGGGGACCCTATGGGGCCATGGGGGACCCTATGGGGCCATGGGGGATCCTGTGGGGTCGGGGGGCACCCTATGGGGCTATGGGAGGATCCTATGGGGCTATGGGGGGATCCTATGGGGCTCGGGGGATCCTATGGGACCGGGGGGACCCTATGGGGCTGGGGGGACCCTATGGGACCAAGGGGGACCCTATGGGGCCATGGGGGATCCTGTGGGGTCGGGGGGCACCCTATGGGGCTGGGGGGGTCCTATGGGGCTGGGGGGATCCTATGGGGCCATGGGGGACCCTATGGGGCTGGGGGGATCCTATGGGGCTGGGGGGATCCTATGGGGCCATGGGGGACCCTATGGGGCTGGGGGGATCCTATGGGTCCCAGGGGGACCCTATGGGGCTGGGGGGATCCTATGGGGCTGGGGGAGATGCTATGGGGCCATGGAGGATCCTGTGGGGTCGGGGGGCACCCTATGGGGCCGGGGTGATCCTATGGGGCCATGGGGGATCCTATGGGGCCGGGGGGATCCTATGGGGCCATGGGGGACCCTATGGGACCAAGGGGGACCCTATGGGGCCATGGGGGACCCTATGGGGCCGGGGGGGCCATAGGGGCAGGGGAGCCCTATGGGGCTGGGGCCCATAGGGGGGTGGGGGGGCCCTAGGGGGCCGGGGGGCCCCCGCCCCCCCCTTCCTGGGGTACATCCGGGGGGCTGAGCGGGGGCAGGATGGTGATCATCCAGGGGCGCCAAGAGGGGGGTGCCCCCAGTGCCCCCCAGTACCCCCCAGTGCCCCCCAGTATCCCCCCCCGCAAAGCTGGCCGGGTGCCATGGGGAAGGGCAAAGGTGCGGTGGGGGAGAGCACGGGGTGGGGGGGGGGCACCCCCAGACTGGGGGGGGGCAAACTGGGGGGGGACCCCCAAACTGGGATGGGGGGCCCCCAAACTGGGAGGGGGGAGGGCCCCCCAAAAAGGGGTGGGAGGGGTGGGGGGGACTCGGGGGGGTACCCCCAAACTGGGGGGGGAGCCCCAAACTGGGGGGCCAAACTGGGGGGTGGGGGGCTGAGGGTGCCCCCAAACTGGGGTGTGGGGGGAACTGGGGGGTGGGGGGTGCCCCCAAACTGTGGGGAGGGGGGAAACTGGGGGGTGGGGGGGGTGGGGGGCTCTCGGGGTGCTGGGAGTGCCCCCCCCCCCGTGGGTGCCCCCCCCCCACGGGGGCCCCCTCCCCCCCTCAGGCGCGGGGGGGCCCCTGGAGGGGCATCAGCAGCACCCAGGAGCACGGCTGCCGGGTGGGACCCCCATGGGTGCTGGGACCTCCAGCTGTGGGTGCTGGGACCCCCAATGGGTGCTGGGACCCCCATGGGTGCTGGGACCCCCAGCTATGGGTGCTGGGACCCCCATGGGTGCTGGGACCCCCAGCTATGGGTGCTCTGACCCCCCCAATGGGTGCTGGGACCCCCATGGGTGCTGGGACCCCCATGGCGGGCACAGCCGTGCTCCTGGGTGCGTCACCCTGCTGTCCCCAATGTCCCCCTGTCCCCACTGTCCCCAATGTCCCCAATGTCCCCCCTGTCCCTGATGTCCCCCTGTCCCCAATGTCCCCCTGTCCCTGATGTCCCTGCTGTCCCCCTGTCCCCCCTGTCCCCAATGTCCCTGATGCCACCGCTGTCCCCTCTGTCCCCTGTCCCTGATGTCCTCTGTCCTTCCTGTCCCCCTGTCCCCCTGTCCCCTGCCCCCCTGTCCCCCCGTCCCCCTGTCCCCCCTGTCCCCAATGTCCCTGATGCCACCGCTGTCCCCTGTCCCCTGTCCCTGATGTCTTCTCTGTCCCTGCTGTTTCCCTGTCCCCCTGTCCCCCTGTCCCCCCATGTCCCGCTGTCCCCCTGTCCCGCTGTCCCCCTGTCCCCCTGTCCCCTGTCCCACTGTCCCCCTGTCCCCCATGTCCCTGATGCCACCGCTGTCCCCTCTGTCCCCTGTCCCTGATGTCCTCTCTGTCCCTGCTGTTCCCCTGTCCCCCCGTCCCCCTGTCCCCCCTGTCCCCCTGTCCCCCTGTCCCCCCTGTCCCACTGTCCCCCTGTCCCCTGTCCCACTGTCCCCCTGTCCCCCCGTCCCCAATGTCCCTGATGCCACCGCTGTCCCCTCTGTCCCCTGTCCCTGATGTCCTCTCTGTCCCTGCTGTTCCCCTGTCCCCCTGTCCCCTGTCCCACTGTCCCCCTGTCCCCCGTCCCCAATGTCCCTGATGCCACCGCTGTCCCCTCTGTCCCCTGTCCCTGATGTCCTCTCTGTCCCTGCTGTCCCCCTGTCCCCCTGTTCCCCCTGTCCCCCCGTCCCCCTGTCCCCCCTGTCCCCCTGTCCCCCCTGTCCCACTGTCCCCCTGTCCCCTGTCCCCGCAGGTGGCAGTGAAGGGGCAGCACGCCCTGGAGTCCCCGCACCGCCTGCCCCTGGCAGCGTCCAGGCCCTCGAGGTCACCGGGGACGTCACCCTCACCTGCGTCACCGGGGTCACCCAGGGCTTGGGGACAGCCGGGGGACAGGGACCTCGGGGGAGCCATCTGGGGAGCTGGGGACATCCAGGGGTTGGGGACATCCAGGGGTTCGGGACACCCGGGGTTGGGGACATCTAGGGTTGGGGACATCCAGGGGTTCGGGACATCTAGGGTCGGGGACAGCCAGGGGGACAGGGACCTCCATGGAGACATCTGAGGGGGTTGGGGACACCCAGGGGTTGGGGACACCCGGGGTTGGGGACATCTGGGGTTGGGGACATCTAGGGTTGGGGACATCTAGGGCTTGGGGACACCCAGGGTTGGGGACAGCCGGCGGGACAGGGACCTCTGTGGAGACATCTGGGGGGGTTGGGGCATCTGGGGGGTTGGGGACATCCAGGGGTTGGGGACACCCGGGGCTGGGGACATCCAGGGGTTGGGGACACCCAGGGTTGGGGACAGCCGGGGGGACAGGGACCTCTGTGGAGACATCTGAGGGGGCTGGGGACATCCAGGGGTTGGGGACATCCAGGGCTTGGGGACATCTGAGGGCATCAAGGACGCTGGAGGGTTGGGGACATCCAGGGCTTGGGGACATCCATGGGGACAGGGACCCCTGGGAGATGTTGGGGACCCCAGGAGGTCAGGGACACCCAGGGGTTGGGGACAGCCAGGGGTTGGGGACATCCATGGGGCAGTTGGGGACACTCGGGGTGGGGTTAGGGACAGCCGGTGGGGTTGGGGACACCCAGGGGTTGGGGTCATCCGTGGGGGGGTTGGGGACACTCGGCGGGGTTGGGGACAGCCGTGGGGGGGTTGGGGACAGCCGGGGGTGCAGGGGCGGGGCCGGCGGTGGGTGACGTCCCCGAGCCGCGGTGGCCCCGTCCCCAGCGCCGGGTCCCTCTGCTCCCCCAGAACGCGGCCGCAGGGGTCGGGGCGCCGGCGCTGCCACCCCCGGGAGGGGGGGGGTCAGGGTGCTGGGGCACCCACGGGGGGGTGCAGGGGTGGCTGTGAGCACCCGTGGGTGGGTGCACGGGTGGCTGTGAGCACCCGTGGGTGCCTGCAAGGGTGCACGGGTGGCTGTGAGCACCCGTGGGTGGGTGCACGGGTGGCTGTGAGCACCCACGGGTGGGTGCACGGGTGGCTGTGAGCACCCATGGGTGGGTGCATGGGTGCGTGGGCACCTGTGAACACCCATGGGTGGGCGCATGAGTGCACAGGCTCCTGTGAGCACCCACGGGTGGGTGCACGGGTGGCTCTGAGCACCCATGGGTGGATGCATGAGTGCATGGGCTCCTGTGAGCACC
The DNA here is from genome assembly GCF_047370975.1 of Nipponia nippon. Lineage (NCBI taxonomy): Eukaryota > Metazoa > Chordata > Aves > Pelecaniformes > Threskiornithidae > Nipponia > Nipponia nippon. The sequence continues at coordinate 1,104,866 of NW_028262365.1, read as the reverse complement.
CATGGGTGCCCGCGTGGGTGCACGGGTGGCTGTGAGCACCCATGGGTGCCTGCACGGGTGCACGGGCTGGGGGGCGGGGGGTCAGGGTGCTGGGGGGTCAGGGTGCTGCTGGGGGGGGGGTCAGAGTGCTGCGGGATTTGGGGTGTCTGGGAGCGCTGGGCTGGGTGCTGGGTGTCCCAGGCTGGGTGCTGGGGGGTCCAGGGCTGGGTGCTGGGTGCTGGGGGGTCCAGGGCTGGGTGCTGGGGGGGTCCAGGCTGGGTGCTGGGGGTCCAGGTTGGGTGCTGGGTGTCCAGGCTGGGTGCCGGGTGTTGGGGGGGTCCAGGGCTGAGTGCTGGGGGGGTCCCAGGCTGGTACTGGGTGTTGGGGGGTCCAGGACTGGGTGCCGGGTGCTGGAGGGTCCAGGGCTGGGTGCTGGGGGGTCCAGGGCTGGGTGCTGGGTGTCCCAGGCTGGGTGCTGGGGGTCCAGGTTGGGTGCTGGGTGTCCAGGCTGGGTGCTGGGGGGTCCAGGCTGGGTGCTGGGTGTTGGGGGGGTCCAGGGCTGGGTGCTGGGGGGTCCCAGGCTGGTACTGGGTGTTGGGGGGGTCCAGGACTGGGTGCCGGGTGCTGGTGGGTCCAGGGCTGGGTGCTGGGGGGTCCAGGGCTGGGTGCTGGTGGGTCCAGGGCTGGGGGCTGGGGGTCCAGGCTGGGTGCTGGGGGTCCAGGCTGGGTGCCGGGGGGTCCAGGCTGGGTGCTGGGGGGTCCAGGGCTGGGTGCTGGGGGTCCAGGCTGGGTGCTGGGTGTCCAGGCTGGGTGCTGGGGGGTCCAGGGCTGGGTGCTGGGGGTCCAGGCTGGGTGCTGGGTGTCCAGGCTGGGTGCCGGGGGGTCCAGGCTGGGTGCTGGGGGGTCCAGGGCTGGGTGCTGGGGGTCCAGGCTGGGTGCTGGGTGTCCAGGCTGGGTGCCGGGGGGTCCAGGCTGGGTGCTGGGGGGTCCAGGGCTGGGTGCTGGGGGTCCAGGCTGGGTGCTGGGTGTCCAGGCTGGGTGCCGGGGGGTCCAGGCTGGGTGCTAGGGGTCCCAGGCTGGGTGCTGGGGGTGCTGGGTGCTGGACGGGCGCCCCTGGCCGCAGGTTCCACGCCAGCCCGTGGAGCAGCCCCTCGGGGGCCGTGGTGCTGCACGTCCACCCCCGCCGGCGCGAGGCCGCGCTGGTGCGCAGCACCTGGCAGCGGCGGTGCTGGGGGCCCGAGGAGCGGCACAGCGCCGGCGCCGCGCCCTTCCTGCGCGGGCAGCCCTTCCCGGGGAGCGCCCGGGCCGGGGCCTGCGCCGGGCTCCGGGCCTGGGCCCACGCCTAGGCCTGGGCCTGGGCCTGGGCCTGGTTGTGCTCCCAGGCCTGGGCCTGGGCCTGGGCCTGGGCCTGGGCCTGGTTGTGCTCCCAGGCCTGGGCCTGGGCCTGGGCCTGGTTGTGCTCCCAGGCCTGGGCCTGGTCTTGGTCCCAGTCCTGGTCCTGGTTGTACTCCCAGTCCTAGTCCTAGTCCTGGTTGTGGTCCTGGTCCTGGACATGGTCCCAGTCCTGGTCCCAGTCCTGGTCCTGGCCCTGGACATGGTTCCAGTCCTAGGACTGGTTCTGGTCCTGGACATGGTCCCAGTCCTGGTCCCAGTCCTGGTCCTGGCCCTGGACATGGTTCCAGTCCTAGGACTGGTTCTGGTCCTGGACATGGTCCCAGTCCTGGTCCTAAGTCCTGGTTGTGGTCCTGGACATGGTCCTGGTCCCAGTCCTGGTCTTGGTCCCAGTCCTAGTCCTGATTCTGGTTCTGGACATGGTCCTGGTCCTGGTCCTAAGTCCTGGTTGTGGTCCTGGTCTTGGTCCTGATCTCAGTTCTGGTCCCGGTCCTATGCTTAGTCCTGGTTCTGGTCCTGTACATGGTCCTGGTCTTGGTCCAGTTGTGGTCCCAGTCCTGATTCCGGTCCCAATCCTGGTCTTGATCCTGGTCCTGGTCCCAGTCTCAGTCTTGGTCCCAATCCTCATCCTGGTCCCAGTTCTGGTCCCAGTCCTGATTCCAGTCCCAGTCCTGGTCTTGATCCTGGTCCTGGTCCCAGTCCTCATCCTGGTCCCAATCCTGGTCCTGATCCTGGGCCCAGTCCTGGGCCTGGGCCCAGTCCCAGTCCTGAATTGGTCCCAGTCCAGTCTCAGTCCTAGTCCCAGCCCAGCTCCTGGGTCACAGCCCTGGTCCGGGCTGGGTGTCCCCAGGGTGGGTGTCCCTAGGGTGGGTGTCCCCGGGCTGGGTGTCCCCAGGGTGGGTGTCCCTGGGGTGGGTGTCCCTGGGGCGGGTGTCCCCAGGGCAGGTACTCGGGGTGTCCCCAGGCTGGGTGTCCCCAGGGCGGGTGTCCCTGGGGCGGGTGTCCCCGGGCTGGGTGTCCCCAGGGCGCGTGTCCCTGGGGTGGGTGTCCCTAGGGTGGGTGTCCCCGGGCTGGGTGTCCCCAGGGCACGTGTCCCTGGGGTGGGTGTCCCTAGGGTGGGTGTCCCCGGGGCCGGGTGTCCCTGGGATGGGTGTCCCCAGGGCAGGTACTCGGGGTGTCCCCAGGGCGGGTGTCCCCAGGGCGCGTGTCCCTGGGGCGGGTGTCCCCAGGCTGGGTGTCCCCAGGGCGGGTGTCCCCAGGCTGGGTGTCCCCAGGGCGGGTCCCCGGGGGTCCCTGTCCCCCGCGGTGCCACCGGTGCCACCCAGCTGGAGATCCGGACGCTAAGAACGGGTGCCACGTCTGCGACTGCGCCCAGCGCCATCGACCGGCTGGAGGTGGCCGGGGACGTCACCCTCGCCTGCGTCAAGTGCTGAGCCACCCCCCGGGGACACCCGCCACCGGCACCGGCACCGGGGACGGGGATGAGGGGGGGATGGGGACAGGGACAGGGGTGGGGACAGGGACAGGGACAGGGGTGGGGACAATGATGGGGAGAGGGACAAGGACGGGGCTGGGGACAGGGACATGGTGGGGACAAGGCCATGGTGGCCCTGGGCACAGGGATGGGGACAGAGACAGGGGTGGGGACAGGGACAGGGATGGGGACAAGGACAGCGGTGGGGACAAGGCCATGGTGGCCCTGGGCACAGGGATGGGGACAGGGACAGGGACAGGGACAAGGCCAGGGATGGGGACAAGGACACGGTGGCTCTGGACACAGGGCTGGGGACAAGGACAGCGGTGGGGACAAGGCCATGGTGGCCCTGGGCACAGGGATGGGGACAGGGACAGGGACAGGGACAAGGACAGGGATGGGGACAAGGACACGGTGGCTCTGGGGACAGCCCCGTCCCCCCGCCCCCGCTGTCCCCTTGGGGTCCCCCCAGTTCCCCCCAGTCTCTCCCAGTCCCCCCAGTTCACCCCCCGTCTCCCCACTTCCCCCCAGTCCCCCCAGTGCCCCCCAGTTCCCCCAGTCCAGTCCCAGTTCACCCACAATTCCCCTCAATTCCCCCCCCGTCTCCCCCAGTTCACCTCCAGTCTCCCCAGTTCCCCCCAGTGCCCCCCAGTCTCCCCAAGTACCCCCAGTCCCCCCAGTTCACCCCCAGTCCCCCCAGTTCCCCCCAGTCCCCCCAGTTCACTCCCAGTACCCCCAGTCCCCCCAGTTCCCCCCAGTCCTCCCAGTCCCCCCAGTTCCCCCCAGTCCCTCCAGTTCACTCCCACTCCCGCCAGTCTCCCCAGTTCCCCCCACTCCCCCCAGCTCCCTCCCAGTACCCCCCGTCCCCTCAGTTCACTCCCAGTACCCCCAGTTCCCTCCCAGTACCCCCAGTCCCCCCAGTTCACTCCCAGTACCCCCAGTTCCCCCAAGTCCCCCCAGTCTCCCCAGTTGCCCCCAGTGCCCCAGTCTCTCCCAGTCCCTCCAGTTCACTCCCAGTCCCCCCAGTTCCCCCCAGTCCGCTCCCAGTGCCCCCCAGTGCCCCCAGCCCCCCGGTTCCCCCACAGTCCTCCCAGTCCCCCCAGTTCACTCCCTGTACCCCCAGTTCCCCCCAGTGCCCCCCAGTCCCCTCCCAGTCCCCCCAGTTCCTTCAAGTCCCCCCCAGTCCCCCCAGTTCCCCCGCAGTCCTCCGGGTCCCCCCAGTTCACCCCCAGCCCCCCCAGTGCCCCCCAGTGCCCTCCCAGTCCCCCCGCAGTCCTCCCCGCCGCCAGGGGGCAGAGCTCATCCCTCCGGCCCGCCGTGCCGACGGAGGGGCACTTCCGGGTGGCGGCCGTGACACGTGACGCGGGGCCCCCCGTCATGTGACCTGCGGCGGGGCTGGGCAGGAGGTGGGAGAGCGCCGGGGGTCCCGGGGGGGGCCGTGGGCGTGGGGGGGGGGTCCCTGTGGGGCCGGGGGGGGTCTGGGGTCTCTATGGGGCTGGGGGGGGTCCGTGGGCGTGGGGGGGGGGCTGGAGGGGGCCCCTGAGGGGGCTGGGGTCTCCATGGGGCTGGGGGGGGCCCTGGGGGTCCCCGTGGGGCTGGGGGGGTCCCCGTGAGCGTGGGGGGGGGCTGGAGGGGGGGCTGGGGTCCTCATGGGGCTGGGGGGGTCCTCGTGGGCGTGGGGGGGTCCTTGGGGGTCCCTGTGGGGCTGGGGGGGGGGGTCCGTGGGCGGGAGGGGGCTGGAGGGTCCCCGTGGGGCTGGGGGGGGTCCCCGTGAGCGTGGGGGGGGCTGTGGGGCTGGGGGGGCCGTGGGCGGGGGGGCTGGAGGGTCCCCGTGAGCGTGGGGGGTCCTTGGGGGTCCCTGTGGGGCGGGGGGGGGGGGGGGGTCACTGGGGGGGGGTATTGGGGTCCCGGGGGGTGGGGGGTCCCCGGGGGTTGGGGGGGTGACTGGGGGGGGTCCCCTGACCCCCCCGCCCCCCCCCAGCCATGGCGGCCCCCCGCCCCCCGCGGGTGGTGCCGGGCGAAGCCTCCGAGAGCGACTCGGAGCCGGAGGCGCCGGGGTGGGGGGCGGCGGCGGCGGGGGGGGCCGGGACCCCCGGGCCCGGCCTGAAGGTGCCGGGCGAAGCCTCCGAGACCGAAGAGGAGGAGGAGGAGGAGGAGGAGGAGGAGGGGGAGAGGCCGAAGACCCCCCCGGTGTCACCGGAGGAGCCGGCGGCGGTTTGGGGGAGCGGCCGGGGCCCCCCCTCGCTGCTGCAGCAGCGGCTGCGGGCGAGCTCGGGGCGGCTGCGGGGGGCGGTGGGGCGGGCGCTGCGGCAGAGCTACGGCAGCGCCGCGCGGGGCCTGGGGGGCCTGGGGGGGGCCCTGGGGCGGGCGCAGGCGGCCGCCGCCGCCGCCGCCGATTGCCTGCGCTTGGCTCGCCGCGACCTGCGCGCCGTGGCCGCCGCCGTCGACATCGTCACCGCCTGCCGCCTCCTGCCCGACATCCGCGGGCAGCTGCCGGCGCCGCCGGCGCGCTGACGCCGGCGACCTCGGCAGCCATCGGTGGCGCCCGGTCGCGGTTGCGGCGCCCGGTGCTGCCCCCCAAGATCTCCGCGCCGTGGTGGCATCGGCGTCGGCACGATGGCATCGTCACCGGCACAGCCACGGCGCCATCGTCACCGGCGTAGCCGCGGTGGCGTTATCACTGGTATCGTCACCGGCATAGTCACCGACGTAGCCGTGGTGGCATCATCACCGGCGTAGCCACGATGGCATCGTCACTGGCACAGCCACGGTGCCATCGTCATCGGTGCAGCCACGACGGCGTCATCACCGGCATCATCATCAGCGTAGCCACAGTGGCATCACCGGCGTAGCCACGGTGACATTGACACTGGCACAGCCACGATGGCATCATCACCGGCGTAGCCATGATGGCATCGTCACTGGCACAGCCACAGTATCATCGCCGGCATCATCATCGCCGTAGCCACAATGGCATCATCAGCGGCATCGTCAGCGGCGTAGCCATGGTGGCATCATCCCTGGTGTAGCCGCGGTGGCATCATCACCACCATAGCCGCGGTGGCATCGTCATCAGCGCAGCCACGACGGCATCATCACCGCCATCATCGGCGTAGCCACGGTGACATTGACACTGGCACAGCCACGATGGCATCATCGCCGACGTAGCCATGGTGGCATCGTCATTGGTACGGCCATGACGGCATCGTCACCGGCATCATCATCGGTGCAGCCACAGTGGCATCATCACTGGTGGAGCCACGGTGACATTGACACCGGCACAGCCACGATGGCATCATCGCCGGCATAGCCGTGGTGGCATCGTCACTGGCACCATCATCGGCGTAGCCACGGTGGCATCATCACTGACGTAGCTGTGGTGGCCTCGTCACCAGCATCATCATCGGCGTAGCCGTGGTGGCATCATCACTGGCATAGGCACGATGGCATCGTCACCGGCACAAGCCACGGCGCCATCATCACCGGCGTAGCCGTGGTGGCGCTGTCACTGGTATCACCGGCATAGTCGCGGTGGCATTGGCACCGGCATGGCCACAGCAGCGTTGTCACCAGCGCAGCCACGATGGCATCATCACTGGCACAGCCACGGTGCCATCGTCACCGACACAGCCATGGTGGCATCGTGACCGGCATCATCGCTGGTGGAGCCACGGTGACCTTGACACCGGCATAGGCACAACGGCATCGTCACCAACGTAGCCGTGGTGGCATCGTCATCACCGTAGCCACGACGGCATCGTCACCGGCATCATCACTGGTGTAGCCACGGTGACACTGACACTGGCACAGCCACGATGGCGTCATCACCGACGTAGCCGTGGTGGCATCGTCACTGGCACAGCCATGGTGCCATCGTCACCGGCATCGTCTTTGCCGTAGCCATGATGACATCGTCACTGGCGCAGCCACGGTGCCGTCGTCACCAGGGTAGCCGTGGTGGCATCGTCACCGGCGCAGCCACGATGGCATCCTTACTGGCGTAGCCAGTGACATCATTAGTGGCATAGCCACAGTGCCATTGTCACCAGCATAGCCGCAATGACATCATCACCGGCATCATCACCGGCGTAGCCACGATGACACCGAACAGTGACTTCGGCGCAGAGGCCGCCCGGCCAGCCCCCCCAGCACCTCCGCGCTCTGGTGACATCATGAGCGGCCGCCGCCGAACCGCTGTCCCCAAATGCCGCCATTTTGTGCAGCGCGGAGGTGAATAAAGGCCTTGACGGTGACAAAGGGACAGTGACAAGGGGGGACGGTGACGAGGGGGGACGGGGACGCCAGAGCCCCCCAAGACGCAGGACACGCCGTGGGGCCACGCAAGGGTTTATTTGGGGGGGACGCGCGCCCCGCGCCAGCGCCGTCGCCCCCGGGGACGCGGTGACGTGAGGCGGTGACGCGAGGCGGTGACGCGGGGGTCACGCGCGGGCGGCCAGGCTGTCCATGTACGCCTGCAGCGCCTGCAGCCGGGCGTCGATCTCGGCCAGCTCGGCCGAGGGCTCCTCGGGGCGATTCTCTGGGGGGGGGGGGGGGGGGAAATGGGTTCAAAAAGGCCTAAATTGGGGTGGGGGCACCCCAAAAATACGGGGGGGGGGGGGGGCTCACCTTTACCGGGGCGCTTGCCCGCTGGTGGCTTGTGGCCGGTGACGGGGCGAGGGGCCTGGGGACAGAGACGAGGGTGGCACTGGGTGGGGGTGTCCCTCACCGCGGTCACCCCGCTTTGGGGGTGACCCCCAAACCCCGGGGGGGGGGGGGTCCCAGGCTTTTTGGGGGGCCACTCACCGCGCCGGCGCCGTTGCAGGAGGAGGCGCTCAGGGGTCTGCGGGTGCGGGTCGCCCTCCTGCCCCTGTGTAGGGTGGGTGGGTGGGGGGTTAAGGGGTGCTGGGAGGGTCGGGGTGCCCCTGGGGCGGCACCCAGGGGTCCTGCCCCCCACCCCGGCCGTTACCTGGGGGGCAGGGGCTCGGAGCGGTCATCGGCGTCGCTGCCGGAGCTCACCGCCGAGCGCCGGCTCCGGAAACTTTCGGCTGCGGGAGGAAAAATTAGCGGGGGTGGGGGGAACGCCCAGCACCCAGTGGGTGCCCCCCACCCACCCCCGGGTAACCCCCACTCACCCGAGGAGCTGCGCCCGCGGCTCCGGGCCGGGCTGGCGCTGCCGAAAGCCGCCCCGCGCCGCTGGCTGCACCCAAGGGAGACGGCGGTGAGGGGTGGGGAGGGGGCTGGGGGGCTTCCCCCCAAGCGCCGGGGGGGAGGAAGGGGACGGGGACAGTGACGGTGACGACGACGGTGACAACCCCGGTGTCACCGCTTACTTTTTGAGCTCGGCTTCCTTCTGCCGGCGTTGCCGGGCCCTGACGAAGGCGGTGGGGTCGAAACGCGGCGGGCGAGGGCCTGGCGGGGAAGGGAAGAGGGTGGCAGGGTGGGGAGGGGGCCACCCGCGGCGTCACCCCCCCACGTCCCCGAGCGTCCCCCACCTGCGGGCGACGGGGACCGTGGCGGGACGCGGCCGCGGCTGCCACCGCGGCTCTCCCGGGACGTCGAGCGCGGCGGGGGCGGCCGCGTGCCGGAGGGAGAGCGACGCTCCTGGGAACGGGGGACCGCGGCGGTGGGCGTCCGGCGGCTGCCGAGGGGACCGGCGACGTCACCGACGGCACGAGGGGACGGCGGGGGACGCCCGTGGGGGCCCCCCGTCACCCCCCAGCCTGGCCTCACCCCCTTTTGCAGGTGGCCAGCTCGGCCGTCAGGCTCTTCACCATCTTCCTCGCCTCCGCCAGCTGCAAGGAGGGGGGGGAAAGGGTCGCTGTGCCGCCGGCGGCCCCCCGAAACCGCGGGTGGCTCCCCAACACCGCCACCGGCGGCCCCCCGAAACCGGCAACCCACCTCGGCGGCCATCTGCCGGCGCTCGCGTTGATGCCGGGCTTTCTCCCGCGCCAGTTCGTCCTCCAAACGTCGAGCCGCTCGCCGTAGCGCCGTCGCCTCGGCCGCCATCCCGCCGGCCGGCTCGCGCCGCGGCGCCCGCAGCGCCGCCTCCGCCGCTCGCTTCTCCTCCAGCGCCCGCTGCAGCCTGGCGAGGGGGGCAGGGGAGGGTTTTTTGGGGGGGGGGGGTCCCTCCTTTTTCTGCCACCCGAATTCTTCCCGGTGACGCCGGCGTCGCTCACTCGTCCCGCAGGCGCCGGATTTCGGCATCTCGGTGATCTTCCCCGTGCCGAACCCGCAGCTGCGCCAGCTCCTCCCTCAGCTCCCACACCAGCCTGCGGAGCGCGGCAGGATCCGGCCGCCCCGCGTAGGGCAGCGGCAGCGGGTAGTGGATCCTGGCGGAGGGAGGGTACGGATACGCCGCTGCGGTGACGGCGGCGTCCCCGCGCCACCGTGTGTCGTGTCCCGTCCCCCCCCCCCCGCCTGCTGTCCCCTCGTCACCTATCGAACTCGACGGAGTAGACGAGGATGAGGTAGCGCTTGGCGCCCAGGGAGGAAGCGGCGGAAGGGGGGGGCCGGGCGATGGCTCCCACTTTCCGGCTGCGCAGGGTCTCCAGGTCGGCGTAGGTGAGGAGCTCCAGGCTGACGGATTCGCTGCTCTGCGGAGGGGAAAAGTGGGAGGGGGGGGTCGGTGGGGAACCCCCCACCCCGAAATGCCGCGGCGGGGAGCGGCATCGGCCTCACCCGCGTCAGCGCCGACTCCAGCATGCTGCAGAAAATGGCAAACTGCTTGAAATTCCCCGTTTTGCGGGTCAGGTCCTCGATGACTGCGAGGAAAGGGAGCGGGGGTTGGGTGGGTCAGCGTTTGGGGGGGGTGGGGGGCCCCCTCAACCCAACCCCCCCCCCCCCAGGGACTCACAGGCGGCGTCGAACTCCCCCCTCCACTGCTCGGCGGTGAGGTGAGCCTCCACCTCCACCTCCAGCCGCGAGCGGGCGAGGGTCAACCGGACGGCGTGCTCCCCGTGCCGGAAGGCGTAGTCGGCCTGCAGGTACCGCGGCTCCTCCATGGCGCTGGGGGGGGGGGTGGGGGGGGAAGCCTTGAGAGCCGGGGGGGCACCCCCAGATTGGGGGGGCACCCCTGGGAAAGGGGACCCAAGGGGCTTGGGGTGCGTGGGGGGGGGGGGGGTAGGGTGGGTTTTGGGGTGGTGGGTGCATGGGGGAGCGGATTTTGGGGGGACGATGATGGGGGGGAGCGGGAGGGGACAGCACCCTGGGGGAGGGGCAATTGGAGGGGACCCCAGGGCATTTGGAGACTGGGGGGGGGGGGGTGTTGGGGGAGGGGAAGGTTGAAGGGGTGGGGGGAGCACAGAGGGATGGGGGGGCCCAGGGCTTTGGGGGGGCTGTTTTGGGGGGCCCAGGGCTTGGGGGGGGCAGGGCTTTGGGGGGGCTGTTTTGGGGGGCCCAGGGCTTTAGGGGGGCTCCTTGGGGGGCAGGGCTTTGGGGGGGCTGTTTTGGGGGGCCCAGGGCTCCTTGGGGGGCAGGGCTTTGGGGGGGCTGTTTTGGGGGGCCCAGGGCTCCTTGGGGGGCAGGGCTTTGGGGGGGCTGTTTTGGGGGGCCCAGGGCTTGGGGGGCTGTTTTGAGGGGATGCCAGGGCTTGGGGGAGGCCAGGGCTTTGGGGGTGCTGTTTTGGGGGGCCCAGGGCTTTGGGAAGGGCTGTTTTGGGGGGGGCAGGGCTTTGTGGGGGCTGTTTTGGGGGGGCCCAGTGGTTGGGGGGGCTGTTTTGGGCATCCCGGGGCTTTGGGGGGGCTATTTGGGGGATCCCGGGGCTTGGGGGGGCTGCTGCGGGGGGCAGGGTTTGGGGGGGCTGTTTGGGGGTGCCCAGGGCTTTGGGGGGGCTGTTTTGGGGAGCCCAGGGCTTTGGGGGGCTCCTTGGGGGGGCAGGGCTTTGTGGGGGGCTGATTTGGGGGGCCCAGGGCTTGGGGGGCTGCTTTGGGGATCCCAGTGCTTGGGGGGCTGTTTTGAGGGGATCCCAGGGCATGGGGGGGCTGGTTCGAGGGGCACCGGAGGGGGCCAGGGCTGTTCTGGGGATACCGGGGGGGCCCGGGCCCGCGGGGGCTGTTCAGGCGGCAAATACCGGGGGAAGCCCGACCGGGGGGGGGGCTGCTGGGGGCCGGAGAGCCCCCCCGGAGGGTGACCGGGCCGGGGGAGGGCCAGGGCCCCGGGGCAGCCCGAGGGACCCCGGCCCCGGGCACTCACCGCCCGCCGCGCTCCTCCGTCTCCTCAGCCGCAGCCACGCCCCCTCGCAGCCCTGCCCGCCTCCTATTGGCCGGCCGCGCCTCGCCCCGCCGTCTCATTGGCTCTCGCCGCCGCCTGTCACCTCACGCCCCGCCTCCCCGCAGGCGGCCGTTAGCCGCTTCGCTCACCCGCTGCTGCCCTCCAGCCTCCCGCTGCTATTGGCTGTCAGGCGGAGCCCGCCTCCCGCCTCCGCGCGGCCATTGGCTGCTGAAGCCGTCATTTCCCCTGAGAAGGGGAGGAGCGACCGGCGCCTGTGGCGCCCCCTGCTGGTCAGGAGGCTCGAGCTCGAACCCGGCGCCGGGGAGGCCGCGCCCCCTTCCATTGATCACCGCGTGGCCACGCCCCCTTCCATTGAGAACTGCAGCGCCCCGCTCCATTCATGCCTGTGGGGAGCAGGGACGCGGGGACGGACTGTGGGTCTGGCCGTGGGTCTGTCCTGGGTCCGTGGGTCTGTCCACAAGGTGCAGCAGGCGCCTGCCGGCAGCCTTGCGGTCGGTGGCACCCTGGGGACCGCGGTCCTCGTTGATGACAACACAAGCACCCTTGGTGGCACCGTGGGGACCATCAGTGACACCCTGGGGACCCTTGGTGGCCCCGTGAGGACCACCGGTGGCCCTGTGCCCATCCTTGGTGGCACCCTGGGGACCCTGGTGGCCCCGTGAGGGCCACCGGTGGCCCTGTGCCCATCTTTGGTGGCACCCTGGGGACCGTGAGCACCCTTGGTGGCACCCTGGGGACCCTGGTGGCCCCATGAGGGCCACCGGTGGCCCTGTGCCCATCTTTGGTGGCACCCTGGGGACCGTGAGCACCCTTGGTGGCATCCTGGGGACCCTGGTGGCCCCGTGAGGGCCACCGGTGGCCCTGTGCCCATCTTTGGTGGCACCCTGGGGACCCTGGTGGCCCCGTGAGGACCACCGGTGGCCCTGTGCCCATCCTTGGTGGCACTCTGGGGACCGTGAGCACCCTTGGTGGCATCCTGGGGACCCTGGTGGCCCCGTGAGGGCCACCGGTGGCCCTGTGCCCATCTTTGGTGGCACCCTGGGGACCCTGGTGGCCCCGTGAGGACCACCGGTGGCCCTGTGCCCATCCTTGGTGGCACTCTGGGGACCGTGAGCACCCTTGGTGGCACCCTGGGGACCCTGGTGGCCCCGTGAGGGCCACCGGTGGCCCTGTGCCCATCTTTGGTGGCACTCTGGGGACCCTGGTGGCCCCGTGAGGACTACCGGTGGCCCTGTGCCCATCTTTGGTGGCACCCTGGGGACCCTGGTGGCCCCGTGAGGACCACCGGTGGCCCTGTGCCCATCCTTGGTGGCACCCTGGGGACCGGCGAGGCGGGGCGTGTCCAGACGGGGTGGTTCCGCCTCTCGGGGGGGGCGTGGCCACGGGGACGGGGGCGTGGCTTGCCCTTCCCGCGCAGGCGCGGCCCCGCCCTCCCGCGCAGGCGCCATGGCCGCCCGCCCCGCCGCGCTCCCGCCGCCCCTGTCAGGCGATGGCGGGCGGTAGGTGAGCGGCGACGGGGGGGGGGGGGGTGTCTGTGCCGAGGGGACCCCCGCCAGGGGACATTTGGGGGGGGGACACACGCTCTGAGGGGGCTGTGGACGGGGGCTCGCTGAGGGGACCCGGTGAGGGGACATTTGGGGGGGGGGGGCTTTGCTGAGGGGGGACCCTCTGAAGGGGCCTTTTGAGGGGTCTTTGCTTAAGGGGGGACCCTCTGAGGGGTCTTTGGGGAGGGGGACCCTCTGAGGGGACCTTTTGAGGGGGTCTTTGCCTTGGGGGGACCCTCTGAGGGGTCTTTGGGGGGGGGACCCTCTGAGGGGACATTTTAAGGGGTCTCTGCTTAAGGGGGGACCCTCTGAGGGGTCTTTGGGGGGGGGACCCTCCAAGGGGACCCTCTGAGGGGTCTTTGGGGGGGACCCTCTGAGGGGACCTTTTGAGGGGGTCTTTGCCTTGGGGGGACCCTCTGAGGGGTCTTTGGGGGGGAGCCTGTTAGGGGACATTTTGAGGGGTCTTTTCTTAAGGGGGGACCCTCCAAGGGGTCTTTGCTGGGGGGGGACCCTCCAAGGGGACCCTCTGAGGGGTCTTTGGGGGGGGGGGGACCCTCTGAGGGGACATTTTGAGGGGTCTTTAGGGGGGGGGTGACCCTCCGAGGGGACCCCCCGAGGGGTCTCCGCACAGAGGACCCCACCCAAGGCTCCGGCGGAGGAGCAGCAACCCGAGAGGGGGCGGCGGCGGCGGAGGCGGCGGTGGGGGGGCGGGGGGTCCCGGCAGCCCCCCGCCATGTCGTGGCGCCGGCAGTGGTGCTACCTGTGCGACCTGCCCAAAATGCCCTGGGCCGTGGTGTGGGATTTCAGCGAAGCCGTCTGCCGCGGCTGCGTCAACTTCGAAGGCGCCGACCGTATCGAACCGTTGCTGGAAGCCGCCCGGCGTCTTCGGCACAGCCACGCCGAAAGCCGGCACCGCGACGTCCCGCCGGTATCGCGTCCGCCCGCCGGAACGAACCGCCCCGAGGAGACGACGGCCGAACGCCGCGCTCCGCCGATGCCGCCGTTACCGGTGCCGTGCCGCCCGGACGGCGCCGAGTGTTTGGCGGAACTGAGCGAAGCCATGCGCGGCCGCGCCGAGGACTGGCCGGGAAAACCACCGGCGGTACGGGAACGCCTCGCCGCCCTCGCCGGTTGCGCTCCCTTCAACGTTCGCTTCCGAAAGGATCACGCTTTGGTGGGACGAATCTTCGCCTTCGACGCCGCGCCCCGGCCCGGTTTTGAGTTCGAATTGAAGCTTTTTGCCGAATATCCCTGCGGTTCCGGCAGCGTCTACGCCGGCGTGCTGGGCCTGGCAAAGCGGATGTTCCAGGATTGCCTGCGGGCGCCCGGCAAAACCATTTCTTCCGGCTACAAATACCTGGAATACGAGAAGCGGCAGGGAAGCGGCGACTGGCGGCTGCTCGGCGAACTCTTCACCGAAGCCGTCCGTTTTTTCCGGCACCCGCCGGCACCCGACGCCTTACCGCAACCTCCGCCGCCTCCTCCTCGCCGCCGCCGCAAAGCTTCGCCGGAGCCGGATGAACCGCGATCCTACCGGCATCACCCGTCGAGGGAAATTTCACCCGTTACGGCGGAGGATTCGGCGCTCTCCTGCGGTTTGTGCCGCCGGCGGTTGGAGGACACCCATTTCGTACAGTGTCCCTCGGTACCGGCTCACCGGTTTTGCTTCCCCTGCGCCCGTCGCGCCATCCGGGCGCGGGGAAGCGCCGGCGGCGACGTCCACTGCCCCAGCGGCGGCCGATGTCCCCTGGTCGGATCCGGCCTCCCCTGGGCCTTCATGCAGGGGGAGATCGCCGCCATCTTGGCCGGCGACGTCCGCGTCAAACGGGAGCGGGACCCCTGAGGGTCCCCCCACCCCCACCCCCCCCCCCAAACCGTGCCTCAGTTTCCCCACCCCCCTCCTCCGAGGTGGTTTTTGGGGGAGGGGGGTGACAAGTGCCTGTCCCCGGGGGGGGTGGGGGACCCCCAAAGCTCTGGCGGGGTTTTTTTGGGGGGGGGGAGGGGGGGTTTTTGGTCAATAAAGCGACGCGCGCTTTTTTTTTGGGGGGGGGGGTTTGGTTCAACCGCGGCTTTTGGCTGGTTTTTGGGGGGTGGGGAGGGGCTGGGGGGCAATTGGGAGGTAACTGGGGTGAATTGGGGGGCAATCGGGGGCTCAGGGGGCAATTGGGGGGTCACTGGGCTGAATTGGGGGGTAACTGGGGTGAATTGGGGGGTAACTGGGGTGGGTGGGGGCAGGTGGGGGGGCAGTTGGGGGTAACTGGGCTGAATTGGGGGGTAACTGGGGTGAATTGGGGGGGAACTGGGGTGAATTGGGGGGCAATCGGGGGCTCAGGGGGCAATTGGGGGGGAACTGGGCTGAATTGGGGGGTAACTGGGGTGAATTGGGGGGTAACTGGGGTGGGTGGGGGCAGGTGGGGGGCAGTTGGGGGTAACTGGGCTGAATTGGGGGGTAACTGGGGTGAATTGGGGGGGAACTGGGGTGAATTGGGGGGCAATCGGGGGCTCAGGGGGCAATTGGGGGGAACTGGGGTGAATTGGGGGTAACTGGGGTGAATTGGGGGGAACTGCGGTGGGTGGGGGCAGGTGGGGGGCAGTTGGGGGTAACTGGGCTGAATTGGGGGGGTAACTGGGGTGAATTGGGGGGCAATCGGGGGCTCAGGGGGCAATTGGGGGGGAACTGGGGTGAATTGGGGGGAACTGGGGTGGGTGGGGGCAGGTGGGGGGGCAGTTGGGGGTAACGGCTGAATTGGGGGGGTAACTGGGGTGAATTGGGGGGCAATTGGGGGGTAACTGGGATGAATTGGGAGCTCAGGGGGCAATTGGGGGTCACTGGGGTGAATTGGGGGTAACTGGGGTGGGTGGGGGCAGGTTGGGGGGCAGTTGGGGGTAACTGGGATGAATTGGGGGGCAGTTGGGGGTCACTGGGATGAATTGGGGGGTAACTGGGGTGAATTGGGGGGCAATTGGGGGGTCACTGGGGTGAATTGGGGGTAACTGGGGTGGGTGGGGGCAGTTGGGGGTAACTGGGATCAATTGGGGGGTAACTGGGCCGAATTGGGGGGCAATTGGTGGCTCGGGGGGCAATTGGGGGGTCACTGGGGTGAATTGGGGGTAACTGGGGTGGGTGGGGGCAGGTTGGGGGGCAGTTGGGGGTAACTGGGATGAACAGGGGGGCAATTGGGGGGTAACTGGGATGAACTGGGGGGGTGGGCCAGGCTGGGAGGCAATTGGGGGGTAACTGGACGTATTGGGGGGCAATTGGGGAGGGACTGGGGGGTCACTGGGGGTTACTGGGGCCTCCTGCGCACCGAGCCCACCGCGCGCATGCGCGCAGCGCCCCCTCCTGCCGCTGGGAGGCGGAGCCTGGGGAAGGGGCGTGGTCAGGAGAGGCCACGCCCCCCCCGCCGCGGACTGACGGCTGCCGGCGGGAGGCCTAGCCGTTGCGCGCTGACGTCGCGGCGGGGCGGGGCCGCGCGTGCGCAGGGGCGCGCGGAGGCCGGCGAGCGCGCGGGCGGCGGTGAGGGGGATGGGGGGGCGCGATCTATAGGGGCCTGGAGGGGGGGATCTATAGGGGCCTGCAGGGTAAGGGGGGGGTCTGTAGGGCCCGGGGGGCTCCCGTGGGGCCCGGGGCCGTGTGTAGGGGGTGGGCGGGGCCCAGGGCGGTGGGGCTCTATAGGGGGTGGAGGCCGTGTGGGGCTGGGGGGGGGGTATAGGCTCCTATAGGGGAGCCTGGGAGGGGGGAGAAGGGGGTCTATAGGGCCCTGGGGGGGGGAAATTGGGACTGGGGGGGGGCAGGGGGCTATAGGCGCCTATAGGGGAGGGCGAGGGCTCTATAAGGGCCTGGGCGGTGCGTGGGCGCTATAGGGTGTATGTGGGCACGCAGCGTGTGAAGATGGGGCGCTATAGGGGGCTGTAGGTTCGGGGCTATAGGTTCCTTTGGGGGGGGGAGGGCTCTATAGGGTTGGGGGGGGCTCTATAGGGGCCCTGGGTGGGAAGGTTTGTAGGGCCCGGGGTGTTGTGGGAAATGGGGCTCTATAGGAGGCGGGAGGATGTATGGAGGAAAGGCTTTCTATAGGGTGCTGGGGTGGGGTGGGGGGACCTCCATAGGGGCTGGGTGGGAATGGGGTTCTATAGGGTGGGTGGGGTGGCGGGGCCCAGGGCAGGCACTGCATAGGGGCCTGGGGTAGCAGTAACCTGGGGGGGGACGTATAGAACATCCCATCCCAGGGCTCTATAGGGCACCCCAGGGGCCATATAGGGGATCCCCGGGGCTGTATAGGGCACTCCCATGCTGTATGGGGCAGCCCAGGAGCCGTATAGGGCAACCTGCCGCTGTAAAGGGCAACCTAGAGCTGTCTGAGGCAACCTATGGGCCATATAGGGTAGCCCAGAGGCTGTACAGGGTGTCTCTGGGCCGTATAGAGCACGCTGGGGCCCTATAGGGCATCCCAGAGGCTGTACAGAGCATCTCTGGGCCATATAGAGCATCCAGGGGCTGTATAGAGCATCGTGGGGCCGTATAGAGCATCGTGGGGCCATAGAGGGCATTCCAGGGGCTGTACGGGGCATCTCGGGGCCGTATAGAGCATCGTGGGGCCGTATAGGGCATCCCAGGGGCTGTACGGGGCGTCTCGGGGCTGTATAGAGCATCGTGGAGCCATATAGCATCCCAGGGGCTGTACGGGGTGTCTCCGGGCCGTATAGAGCATCGTGGGGCTGTATAGAGCATCCTGGGGCCATATAGGGCATCCCAGGGGCTGTACAGGGCATCTCGGGGCCGTATAGAGCAGCGTGAGGCCATATAGAGCATCGCAGGGGCTGTACGGGGCGTGTTGGGGCCGTATAGAGCATTGTGGAGCCATATAGGGCACCCCAGGGGCTGTACAGGGCATCTCGGGGCCGTATAGAGCATCCTGGGGCCATATAGGGCACCCCAGGGGCTGTACAGGGCATCGTGGGGCCATATAGAGCATCGTGGGGCCATATAGAGCATTGTGGAGCCATATAGGGCCCCCCAGGGGCTGTACGGGGCATCTCAGGGCCGTATAGCGTATCGTGGGGCTGTATAGAGCATCCCAGGAGCTGTACAGGGCATCTCGGGGTCGTATAGGGCACCCCAGGGGCTGTACGGGGTGTTTCTGGGCCATATAGTGCATTCTGGGTCCATATAGAGCATCGTGCGGCCATATAGAGCATCGTGGGGCCGTATAGGGCCCCCCAGGGGCTGTACGGGGCATCTCGGGGCCGTATAGAGCATCGTGGGGCCGTATAGGGCCCCCCAGGGGCTGTACAGGGCATTTCTGGGCCGTATAGAGCATCGTGGGTCCATATAGAGCATCGTGGGGCCGTATAGAGCATCGTGGGGCCATATAGAGCATCGTGGGGCCGTATAGGGCCCCCCAGGGGCTGTACAGGGCATTTCTGGGCCGTATAGAGCATCGTGGGTCCATATAGAGCATCGTGGGGCCATATAGAGCATCGTGGGGCCGTATAGGGCCCCCCAGGGGCTGTACGGGGCGTCTCGGGGCCGTATAGAGCGTGCGGAGCCCCGGGGCTGTCCCGGGGGGCGGGGCGCTGCAGGGCGGGCTATAGGGTGCTATAGGGGGCGCGGGCGCTCTAGGTCTGACGGCGCTGTCCCCCAGGGCGGGGGGGCCATGGCGGGGCCGGGGGGGGCCGAGGGCCCCAGCCCCCGCATGAGCGTGGCCTCCCAGTTCTTCAGCGAGGAGGAGTGCGGCGCCGACGGCATGAGCACCTCCGAGCGGGTGGGCCGGGATCCGCCGGGATCCGCCGGGATCGGGGGGGGGGTGGGATCCCAGAGGGGACAAGATCCCCGGGATCTAGTGGGGTTGGGGGCAGCAGGATCCCTGGGATCCCTAGGATGGCGGGGGGATGGTCCCTGGGATCCTGGGGGGGATCCCCGGGGGGGAGGGGGCAGGATCCTGGGGGGAATCGCCACGAGGGGGGGACATGGTCCCTGGGATCCAGTGGGGTTGGGGGGGCGGGATCCCTGGGATCGGGGGGGTGGTGGTGGTGGTCCCTGGGATCCTGGGGGGGGGATCCCCGGGGGGGAGGGGGCAGGATCCCTGGGATCCTGGGGGGAATCGCCACGAGGGGGGGACATGGTCCCTGGGATCCAGTGGGGTTGGGGGGGCAGGATCCCTGGGATCCGGGGGGGGGGTGGGGGGTGGTCCCTGGGATCCTGGGGGGGGGGGATCCCGGGGGGGGCAGGATCCCTGGGATGCTGGGCGGGGAATCCCCAGGAGGGGGGGGACATGGTCCCTGGGATCCAGTGGGGTTGGGGGGCAGGATCCCTGGGATCCAGGGGGGTAGGGGGGTGGTCCCTGGGATCCTGGGGTGGGGGATCCCCGGGGGGGGGGGGGGGAGGCAGGATCCCTGGGATGCTGGGGGGGTGGGGGGAATCCCCAGGATGGGGAGGCAGGGTCCCTGGGATCCGGTGGGGTGGGGTGGGGGGCCAGGATCCCTGGGATCCGGGGTGGTAGACCCTGGGATCCAGGGGGGCGGGATCTCTGGGATCGCGGGGAGGGGAATCCCGGGGGGGGGGGCATGGTCCCTGGGATCTGGGGGGAGGGATCCCCCGGGGGGGAGGATCCCTGGGATCCAGGGGGGTGGGGGTGGGGGTCCCTGGGATCCAGTGGTTGGGGCAGCATCCCTGGGATCTGGGGTGGGGGTGGGTGGTCCCTGGGATCCGGGGGGAGGGGTGGGGGGGCCAGGATCCCTGGGATCCCCAGGAGGGCGGGGGGATCCCCAGGATGGGGAGGCAGGGTCCCTGGGATCGGGGGGGGGGGGGCAGGATCCCCAGGATCTAGCGGGGTTTGAGGGGAAGGATCCCCAGGATCCGGTGGGGTGGGGAATGGGATCCCCGGGGGGGGGGGGGATTCGCCGGGATCCAGTGAGGGGGGTGGGATCCCCCAGACGGGGGCAGGGACGGGATCCTGGGGATCTGGTTGCGGTGATCTGCAAGGGGCCGCAATGGCTTTGGCCGGGGGGGGGATGGGACACGCGGGATCCGGTCTGGGGACACCGTGGCCACCTCGAGAGGATCCGGCGGTGGCCCTGGGCGGGGGGGGGGGGGGCGCGGGACTGACCGGCGCCCCGCAGGTGGTGGATCTCCTCAACCAGGCGGCCTTGATCAGCAACGATTCCAAGATCAACATCCTCAAGCAGGTGAGGGGCGGCGGCCGCATCCTGCGCCCGGGGGGGCTGAGCCCCCTCCCTGCGTCCGTCCCCACCGCGTCCCTCTGTCCCCAGGTGCAGGAGTTGATCATCAACAAGGATCCCACGCTGCTGGATAACTTCTTGGATGTGAGTAGGGCTGGGGTGGATCCGGGGGGCTGGGGTGGATCCAGGGGGGCACGGGATGGATCCGGGGGGGCTGGGGTGGATCCGGGGGGTGTGGGGTGGATCAGGGGGGCTGGGATGGATCCAGGGGGGCTGAGGTGGATCCAGGGGGGTGTGGGATGGATCCGGGGGGCTGGGATGGATCCGGGGGGCTGAGGTGGATCCGGGGGGCGTGGGATGGATCCGGGGGGCGTGGGATGGATCCGGGGGCCTGGGATCGATCCATGGGGGCATGGGATGGATCCGGGGGCTGGGGTGGATCCGGGGGGCTGGGATCGATCCATGGGGGCACGGGATGGATCCGGGGGGCTGGGGTGGATCCGGGGGGCTGGGATCGATCCATGGGGGCACGGGATGGATCCGGGGGGGCTGGGGTGGATCCGGGGGGGCTGGGATGGATGCGGGGGGCTGGGGTGGATCCGGGGGGCTGGGATCGATCCATGGGGGCACGGGATGGATCCGGGGGGCTGGGATTGATCCATGGGGGCACAGGATGGATCCGGGGGGCTGGGGTGGATCCGGGGGGGCTGGGATCGATCCATGGGGGCACGGGATGGATCCGGGGGGCTGGGGTGGATCCGGGGGGCTGGGGTGGATCCGGGGGGCTGGGATGGATCCGGGGGAGGCTGGGATGGATCCAGGGGGGCTGGGATGGATGCGGGGGGGCTGGGATGGATCCGGGGGGGCTGGGGTGGATCCGGGGGGGGCACGGGGTGGATCCAGGGGGGTGTGGGATGGATCCGGGTGGGCTGGGATCGATCCATGGGGGCACGGGATGGATCCGGGGGGGCTGGGATGGATCCAGGGGGGCGCAGGGTGGATCCGGGATGGATCCAGCCCGGTGCTGAGCCCCCGCCGTCTCCCCTCTCCCCCAGGAGATCATCGCCTTCCAGGCCGACAAATCCATCGAGGTGCGGAAGTTCGTGGTGGGCTTCATCGAGGAGGCTTGGTAAGGGCGCTCAGCACCCACTTTTGGGGGGGGGTGATGGGTGCTGAGCACCCACCCGGACCCTGGGAGCGGTCCCATGGGATCACCATGCCCCATCCAGGCTTTTTGGGGAGAGGAGCAGGGGATGGGGGGGGGGGGGGTGAGCACCCTGGCGGCCATCTTGGGGGTGGGAGAGCGCCCGTTTCTGTCCTCCCCCCACCCATTTCTGTCCCCCCCACCCATTTCTGTCCCCCCCCCCCACCCATCCGCGTCCCCGCCCCCGCAGCAAACGGGACATCGAGCTGCTGCTGAAGCTGATCGCCAACCTCAACATGCTGCTGAAGGACGAGAACGTCAACGTGGTGAAGAAGGCCATCCTCACCATGACCCAGCTCTACAAGGTGGCCCTGCAGGTGAGCCCCCACCCTTGGGCGCCCCGAAGAAGGGCCACCCATGGGTGCTGGCGAGGTTTAACCCCCCCTTTCCCCCCTCCCGCAGTGGATGGTGAAATCCAAAGTGATCAGCGAGTTGCAGGAAGCTTGTTGGGAGATGATGGCGGCCATGGCCAACGACATCATCCTCCTCCTCGATTCGGATAACGACGGCATCCGCACCCACGCCATCAAGTTCGTGGAAGGGCTCATCATCACCCTGTCCCCCCGCATGGCCGACTCCGACGTCCCCAAACGTCACGAGAACGACATCAGCTTGGAGCGCATCCCTAAGGATCATCCTTACATCAAATACAGTGAGGCGGGGCGGCGGCGGGGGTCCCCTCCCGGAGGAAGGGGACACCCGGTCGAGTGTCCCCCGTGTCCCCCGTGTCCCCCGCAGACGTCCTGTGGGAGGAGGGCAAGGCCGCCCTGGAGCAGCTCCTCAAGTTCATGGTTCACCCGGCCATCTCCAGCATCAACCTGACGGCCGCCTTGGGTTCCTTGGCCACCATCGCTCGCCAACGGCCCATGTTCATGGCCGAGGTCATCCAAGCCTACGAGACCCTTCACGGTAAAGCGTCACCGTCACCGGTGGGGGGGATCCCCGCCTCATCCCGCTCCCCTGGGGCCTCCTACGTCCCCACGGTCCCCACGGCCACCGGGGACTTGAACGTTCTCAATCCCAGTTCCGAGCACCCACCTTCCATGTTGACTGAGGCTCCCACGTCCCCACGGCCACCGGGGACTTGAACGTCCTCAATCCCAGTTCCGAACACCCACCTTCCACGTTGATGTCGCCCTCTCGGACCCTGACGCCACCCAAACCCCGGTGGCTGATGTCCCCAAATGTCCCCAACCCGCTGTCCCCCCTCTTTTCCAGCCAACCTTCCTCCCACCTTGGCCAAGTCGCAGGTCAGCAGCGTCCGTAAGAACCTGAAGCTTCACCTCCTCAGCGTCCTCCGGCACCCGTCCTCCGGCGACTTCCAACCCCAGATCACCACCCTCCTCGTCGACCTGGGCACCCAACAGGCCGAGATCGCCCGCAGCATGCCCAGCCCCCGCGACGCCCGCAAGCGGCCCCGTGACGAGCCCGACGCCGCCCTCAAGAAGATGAAGATCGGTGAGACCTCAAGTGTCACCGGTGTCCCCTTCCCGGTGGCACTGCCCTTCCTCGGGGCCTTCCCAGCTCCCTCTGGGGAGTGAAACGCTCCTCGGGTCCTCCCAGTGCCCCTCAGGGTGCTCCCAGTGCCCCTCAGGGTCCTCCCAGTGCCCTCCTGGGGACAAGTGGTGGCATTAAATGCCCCTCAGGATCCTCCCAGTTTCTCCTGAGATCCTCCCAGTCCCTTCCTGGTCACACTGGGGGTGGGTGGTGGCATTAAATGCTCCTCAGGGTGCTCCCAGTGCCCTCCTGGGGACACTGGGGACAGCTGGTGGCCTTACAGGTCCTCCCAGTGCCACCCAGGGCCCTCCCAGTCCTTGCTGGGGACATATGGTGGTATTAAATGCCCCTCAGGGTCCTCCCAGTGCCCCTCAGGGTCCTCCCAGTTCCTTCTGAGATCCTCCCAGTCCCTTCCTGGTCACACTGGGGGTGGGTGGTGGCATTAAATGCCCCTAACGTCATCCCGGTGCCCTTCAGGGTCCTCCCAGTGCCCTCCTGGGGACACTGGGGACAGTTGGTGGCCTTACAGCACCCCCCCAAGGTCCTCCCAGTGCCACCCAGGGCCCTCCCAGTCCCTCCTGGGGACAAGTGGTGACATTAAACGCCCCTCAGGGTCCTCCCAGTGCTCCTCAGGGTCCTCCCAGTTCCTCCTGAGATCCTCCCAGTCCCTTCCTGGTCACACTGGGGGTGGGTGGTGGCATTAAACGCCCCTAAGGTCGTCCTAGTGCCCCTCAGGGTGCCCCCAGTGCCCTCCTGGGGACACTGGGGACAGCTGGTGGCCTTACAGGTCCTCCCAGTGCCACCCAGGGCCCTCCCAGTCCTTGCTGGGGACAAGTGGTGGCATTAAACGCCCCTCAGGGTCCTCCCAGTGCCCCTCAGGGTCCTCCCAGTGCCCTCCTGGGGATACTGGGGACAGGTGGTGGCCTTACAGCACCCCCCCAAGGTCCTCCCAGTGCCACCCAGGGCCCTCCCAGTCCCTCTTGGGGACAAGTGGTGACATTAAATGCCCCTCAGGGTCCTCCCAGTGCCCTCCTGAGATCTTCCCAGTCCCTTCCTGGTCGTACTGGGAGTGCGTGGTGGCATTAAATGCCCCGAAGGTCCTCCCCGTGCCCTTCAGGGTGTTCCCAGTGCCCTCCTGGTGACACTGGGGACAGTTGGTGGCCTTACAGCCCTCCCCAAGGTCCTCCCAGTGCCACCCAGGGCCCTCCCAGTCCCTTTTGGGGACAAGTGGTGGCATTAAATGCCCCTCAGGGTCCTCCCAGTGCCGCTCAGGGTCCTCCCAGTTCCTCCTGAGATTCTCCCAGTCCCTTCCTGGTCACACTGGGGGTGGGTGGTGGCATTAAACGCCCCTAAGGTCCTCCCAGTGCCCCTCAGGGTCCTCCCAGTGCCCTCCTGGGGATACCGGGGACAGCTGGTGGCCTTACAGGTCCTCCCAGTGCCACCCAGGGCCCTCCCAGTCCTTGCTGGGGACAAGTGGTGGCATTAAATGCCCCTCAAGGTCCTCCCAGTGCTCCTCAGGGTCCTCCCAGTGCCCTCCTGGGGACAGGTGGTGGCATTAAACGCCCCTCAGGGTCCTCCCAGTGCCCCTCAGGGTCCTCCCAGTGCCCTCCTGGGGATGGGTGGTGCCATTAAACATCCCTCAGGTTCTCCCAGTGCCCCTCAGTGTTCTCCCAGTGCCCCTCAGGGTCCTCCCAGTGCCCTCCTGGGGACCTGTGGTGGCATTAAACGCTCCTAAGGTCCTCCCAGTGCCCCTCAGGGTCCTCCCAGTGCCCTCCTGGGGATGGGTGGTGCCATTAAACACCCCTCAGGTCCTCCCAGTGCCCCTCAGTGTTCTCCCAGTGCCCCTCAGGGTCCTCCCAGTGCCCTCCTGGGGACCTGTGGTGGCATTAAACGCTCCTAAGGTCCTCCCAGTGCCCCTCAGGGTCCTCCCAGTGCCCTCCTGGGGATGGGTGGTGCCATTAAACACCCCTCAGGTCCTCCCAGTGCCCCTCAGTGTTCTCCCAGTGCCCCTCAGGGTCCTCCCAGTGCCCTCCTGGGGACCTGTGGTGGCATTAAACGCTCCTAAGGTCCTCCCAGTGCCCCTCAGGGTCCTCCCAGTGCCCTCCTGGGGATGGGTGGTGCCATTAAACACCCCTCAGGTCCTCCCAGTGCCCCTCAGTGTTCTCCCAGTGCCCCTCAGGGTCCTCCCAGTGCCCTCCTGGGGATGGGTGGTGGCATTCAATGCCCCCCAGATCCTCCCAGTGCCCCTCAGGGTCCTCCCAGTGCCCTCCTGGGGATGGGTGGTGCCATTAAACACCCCTCAGGTCCTCCCAGTGCCCCTCAGTGTTCTCCCAGTGCCCCTAAGGTCCTCCCAGTGCCCTCCTGGGGACCTGTGGTGGCATTAAACGCTCCTAAGGTCCTCCCAGTGCCCCTCAGGGTCCTCCCAGTGCCCTCCTGGGGATGGGTGGTGCCATTAAACACCCCTCAGGTCCTCCCAGTGCCCCTCAGTGTTCTCCCAGTGCCCCTCAGGGTCCTCCCAGTCCCTCTCTGGGTCCCCCGGTGACCTGCGGTGACCGCTGAACCCCCCCCCCCCATCCTGGCAGAGCCCCCCCTGGGCGAGGACGACGAAGACAAAGACCTGGAACCGCCGACGGTGACGGCACCTAAAACAACCGGTCAAACCAACGTCCCCTCGGACACGGATATCACCGCCGAATTCCTTCAACCGCTCCTCACCCCGGAAAACGTCGCCAACCTGGTCCGGAGCCGCGACGGCAACGGGAGCGGGGGCTACGGTAATTTATTTTTTTGGGGGGGAGGGGGGGGCTCTAATGGTGTCCCCCTCTCCCCCCCCCCCTCCCGTTTGGTTTTGGTAGGTGTTGATCAGCATGGTCTACCTCCCCGAGGCGATGCCGGCTTCCTTCCAGGCCACCTACACCCCGGTGGAATCGGCCGGCACCGAGGCGCAGATCAAACACCTTTCCCGGCTCATGGCCACCCAGATGACGGCGGCCGGGCTCGGCCCGGGTGAGCAGGAATCTCCCCCCCCCCCCTCCTCCCCACCTCGTTTTCCCTCCGCGACGGCGCCTTTTCGGGACGCTCCCTTCGTCCCCGGGGGGAACGGAACGCGCCGCGCGCGGATAAAAGGCGGCAGCGATGCGTTTTAGCGAGGGGAAATACGAATTCGATAAGAGTTCGAGGAGGCGGATGGTGTTGAACGGC
The DNA here is from genome assembly GCF_047370975.1 of Nipponia nippon. NCBI lineage: Eukaryota > Metazoa > Chordata > Aves > Pelecaniformes > Threskiornithidae > Nipponia > Nipponia nippon. The sequence goes on along the minus strand of NW_028262365.1, from coordinate 1,079,167 downwards.
GGTTTGACGAGTGGAGTTTAACGGGAAGGTTTATTTAACGGGAAGGTTCGTTTCGTTTTAACGGGAAGGTTCGTTTAATTAATCGCCGCGAGGGAAACCGGAGTTCGAATCGAGTTAGGATGTTGCGGAGACGCAAAAAGCGAGTGAAGTAGGCAGCCGCGAGCGTATAAACACGATAAATGCGTTCGTTTTACCTCCGGCGTCTCGTACTCTGCTTATTTTTTGGTTTTTAGCTTTCAAAACGGGGTTTTTTTTGATGCTTTGGTTTCCCGGTACGCGAGCCGGGAGCTTTCCGGCGGGGCCGGCTTCTCCTTCGCCCGATCCGAGGCGCGGCGAGGAGTCAGGCCTCTCCGTCGCCGCGTTTACAGGCGTGGAGCAAACCAAACACCTGAAGGAGGAACCGAAAGAGGAGAAAACGGCCAAACCGGAGAGCGTGGTGATCAAACGGCGGCTCTCGGCGCTAGCCCAGGGCCAGGCCATCTCGGTCCTGGGTGCCCAAGGCTCGGCCGCCAACCTGCTGGAGGAAGAAGCCCCCCAAGCCAAACGTCGCCCCGAGCCCATCATCCCGGCCACGCAGCCCCGGTGAGCCCCCCGCCGCCCCGCCGTCCCCCCCGGGGGAGCACCCATGGGTGCTGACGGACCCTTTTTTTTCCCCCCACCCCCACCCCGAGGCTCGCGGGGGCCGGCGGCCGTAAGAAGGTTTTCCGCCTGAGCGACGTCCTCAAGCCGCTGAGCGACGCGCAGATGGAGAAGCTGAAGCTGAGCGCCGTCAAGCGCATCCTGCGCGCCGAGCGCGCCGTCGCCTGCAGCGGGGCCGCCCAGGTACGCCCGGCGCCTCCCTCGGCGTCGGGGTGACCCCTTCGCCCCGAATCTCCCCCCCAAATCTCCCTCCGAACCTTTTTCGCTTCTCCCCGCAGGCCCGCGTGAAGATCTTGGCTTCGCTGGTGACGCAGTTCGAGGTGCCGCTGAAGAGCGAGGTGTTGGCCTTCATCCTCGACGACGTCCGTGGCCGCTTGGATTTGGCCTTCGCCTGGCTTTTCCAGGAATACAACGCCTACCTGAGCCGATTCCCCGCCGGCAACCTGGAACGCTACGACGAGTGTCTCATCGGGCTCCTCGCCGGCCTCCAGGAGAAGCCGGATCAGAAGGACGGGTAGGGACGGCGCCACCGGGGACGGGACGGCGCCACCGGGGACGGGACGGCGCCACCGGCCGCTCCGCCGGGCTCCGGAGAGCCGGTGTGGTGGGATCTGCGGCTCTCGGGCCGTGAACATCCCTCCGGGTGGTCCCCAGGGTTGCCCACGTGTGTCCCCGTCCCGGTTGGCGTCCCCGTCCCGGTTGGCGTCCCCGTCCCGGTGGCGTCCCCGTCCCGGTTGGCGTCCCCGTCCCGGCTGGTGTCCCCACCCCGATGACGTCCCTTTTCCCGGCAGGATTTTCACCAAAGTGGTGCTGGAAGCGCCGCTGATCACCGAGAGCGCGTTGGAGGTCATCCGCAAGTACTGCGAGGACGAGGTGGGGACACGCAGGGTTGGGGACACGCAGGGTTGGGGACACGGGGACGAGTCCCTCACCGCCGTCCCCTCTCCCGCAGAGCCGCACCTACCTGGGCATGTCGACGCTGCGCGACCTCATCTTCAAGCGACCGTCGCGCCAGTTCCAGTACCTCCACGTCCTGCTGGACCTCAGCTCCCACGAGAAGGACAAGGTACCGGCAGCGGGGTCCGGGCGCCAGCGCCCCGTGGGGACACCGCTGTCCCCAGCCCGGTGACACGGGGCCGCCCCGCAGGTCCGCCAGCAGGCCCTGCTCTTCATCAAACGCATGTACGAGAAGGATCAGCTCCGGGAGTACGTGGAGAAGTTCGCCCTCAACTACCTGCAGCTCTTGGTGCACCCCAACCCGCCCTCCGTCCTCTTCGGGGCCGACAAGGACACCGGTGAGTTTTGGGGACGGGGTGGCACCCGCTTGGGGGGTCCCCGGGGCTCCGGTGACGCCGTGTGTGACGCAGAGGTGGCGGCGCCGTGGACGGAGGAGACCATCAAGCAGTGCCTCTACCTCTACCTGGCGCTGCTGCCCCACAACCATAAGCTCATCCACGAGTTGGCGTCCGTCTACACCGAGGCCATCGCCGACATCAAGCGCACCGTCCTGCGCGTCATCGAGCAACCGGTGAGACCCCGCGGCGGAAGGAGGCGGGGCGGCGAGGGGACGCGGTGGCCCGGTGACGTCGGCGGTGGCTTTGCCGTAGATCCGCGGGATGGGGATGAACTCGCCCGAGTTGTTGCTGCTGGTGGAGAACTGCCCCAAGGGAGCCGAGACGTTGGTGACGCGCTGCCTGCACAGCCTGACGGACAAAGGTAAGGGACGGAGGGGACGCGGCGGGGTGGCGCGCGCCCCGCGGTGACGTGCCACCTCCTCCCGGCAGTGCCACCGTCGCCCGAGCTGGTGAAGAGGGTCCGCGACCTCTATCACAAGCGGCTGCCGGACGTCAGGTTCCTCATCCCCGTCCTCAACGGGCTGGAGAAGGTCGGAGTGTCCCCTCCCCCGGTGTCCCCTCCCCCGGTGTCCCCTCCCTCCGTGTCCCCTCCCCTCGCTGAGCGCTGCCGTTTTGGGTGCAGAAAGAGGTGATCCAGGCGTTGCCCAAACTCATCAAGCTCAACCCCATCGTGGTCAAGGAGGTCTTCAACCGCCTGCTGGGGACGCAGCACGGTAGGGGACGGGGACAATCCCAGGACGTGTGGCAGGTCCGGGGTGGGACACGGAGCCTGGCACCGCCCTTGGGGACAGTGCCAGTGCCAGCTGTGGGGACATGGGACCTCCCTGGGGTGGGGACACCATGGGACACCCCTGGGGACAGTGCCAGTGCTTGGTGTGGGGACATGGGACCTCTATGGGGTGGCACATGGGACCTCCCTGGGGTGGGGACACCATGGGACACCCCTGGGGACAGTGCCAGTGCTTGGTGTGGGGACATGGGACCTCCATGGGGTGGCACATGGGACCTCCCTGGGGTGGGGACACCATGGGGCACCCCTGGGGACATGGGATGTCCCCAGGTGAGATGTGGGACCTCCATGGGGTGGCACATGGGACCTTCATGGGGTGGGGACACCGTGGGGCACCCCTGGGGACAGTGCCAGTGCCAGCTGTGGGGACATGGGATGTCTTTGAGGTGGGACACGGGACCTCCATGGGGTGGGGACACCATGGGACAGCCCTGGGGACAGTGCCAGTGCTCGCTGTGGGGATGTGGGACCTCCCTGGGGTGGGACATGGGACCTCCCTGGGGTGGGGACACCATGGGACACCCCTGGGGACATGGGACGTCCCCAGGTGGGATGTGGGACCTCCCTGGGGTGGCACATGGGACCTCCCTGGGGTGGGGACACCATGGGACACCCCTGGGGACATGGGACGTCCCCAGGTGGGATGTGGGACCTCCCTGGGGTGGGGACACCATGGGGCACCCCTGGGGACATGGGATGTCCCCAGGTGAGATGTGGGACCTCCATGGGGTGGCACATGGGACCTCCCTGGGGTGGGGACACCGTGGGACACCCCTGGGGACATGGGACCTCCCTGGGGTGGGACGGGCCCCACCCGAAGGCCAGGGCCACCCCGTCCCCGTCCCCTCGCAGGTGACGGCACCTCGGCCGTGTCCCCGCTGAACCCGGGGGAGCTGCTGATCGCCCTCCACAACATCGACTCCTCCAAGTGCGACATGAAGTCCATCATCAAAGGTGGGCGCCGCCGGAGTTGGGGTGACACCCTCACGGGTTGGTGACACCCTCACGGGGCGATGACACCCCCACGGGGTGGTGACGCGTTGTCCCTCCTCGCCTGACCAGCCACCAACCTGTGCTTCGCCGAGCGCAACGTCTACACCTCGGAGGTGCTGGCGGTGGTGATGCAGCAGCTGATGGAGCAGAGCCCCCTCCCCATGCTGCTGATGCGCACCGTCATCCAGGCCCTCACCATGTACCCCCGCCTCGGCGGCTTCGTCATGAACATCCTCTCCCGCCTCATCATGAAGCAGGTCCGGCCGGCCGTCCGTCTGTCCGTCCCGCCGTCTGTCTGGCCGGCCGTCTGGCCGCCCATCTGGCCCCATGGGGCGGGGGGGTCGGTGGTGTGCTTGTCCCTGGGTGGGGGCCTTAGAGCGTGGGGGGGGGGGGGGGGGGGGTTGGAGGGGGGGCTGGGGTGTCCGTCTGTCCTGTCCTGGTGTCCGCGGGTGTCCGTCCTGTCCTGGTGTGCCTCTGGGCGTCCGTCTGTCCTGTCCTGGTGTCCGCGGGTGTCTGTCCTGTCCTGGTGTGCCTCTGGGCGTCCGTCTGTCCTGTCCTGGTGTCCGCGGGTGTCCGTCCTGTCCTGGTGTGCCTCTGGGCGTCCGTCTGTCCTGTCCTGGTGTCCGCGGGTGTCTGTCCTGTCCTGCTGTGCCTCTGGGTGTCTGTCTGTCCTGTCCTGGTGTCCCCGGGTGTCTGTCTGTCCTGTCCTGCTGTCCATGGGTGTCTGTCTGTCCTGTCCTGGTATCTGTGGGTGGCATCTGTCTGTCCTGTCCCTGTGTGCCTGTGTGTCTGTCTGTCCTGGTGTCCCTCTGGGTGTCTGTCCGTCCTGTCCCGGTGTGCCTGGGTGTCTGTCTGTCCTGGTGTCCCTCTGGGTGTCTGTGTCTCTGCGTGTCTGTCTGTCCTGTCCTTGTGTCCCTGGGTGGCCATCTGTCCTGTCCTGCTGCGCCTGGGTGTCTGTCTGTCCTGTCCCGGTGTGCCTGGGTGTCTGTCTGTCCTGTCCTTGTGGCCGTCTGTCCCTCCCGCCCCAGGCCGTCTGTCCCTCCTGTCCCTGTGGCCGTCTGTCCCTCCCGCCCCCGTCCGTCTGTCCCTCCTGTCCCTGTGGCCGTCTGTCCCTCCCGCCCCAGGCTGTCTGTCCATCCTGTCCCTGTGGCCGTCTGTCCCACCCGCCCCTGGCCGTCTGTCCCTCCCGCCCCTGGCTGTCTGTCCGCCCCAGGCGCCCCCGTCCGTCCCTCCCCCTGCTCCCCCGCCCCCCCCCCCCCAGTACCAGAGCCGGGGGTTGGACTCCCCCCCCCCCTTTCCCCCCCCTCCCCCAGGTGTGGAAGTACCCCAAGGTACGTGGGGTTCCCTGTGGCCGTCTGTCCCTCCCGCCGCCGTCCGTCTGTCCCTCCTGTCCCTGTGGCCGTCTGTCCCTCCCGCCCCAGGCCGTCTGTCCCTCCTGTCCCTGTGGCCGTCTGTCCCTCCCGCCGCCGTCCGTCTGTCCCTCCTGTCCCTGTGGCTGTCTGTCCCTCCCGCCCCTGGCCGTCTGTCCCTCCCGCCCCCGTCCGTCTGTCCCTCCTGTCCCTGTGGCCGTCTGTCCCTCCCTCCCCCTGCTCCCTCCCCCCCCACCCCCCCAGTACCAGAGCCGGGGGTTGGACCCCCCCTCACCCCCTTTTCCCCCCCCCCAGGTGTGGAAGTACCCCAAGGTCTGGGAGGGCTTCATCAAGTGCTGCCAGCGCACCAAGCCCCAGTCCTTCCAGGTGGTGCTGCAGCTGCCCCCCCCGCAGCTGGCCGCCATCTTCGACAAATGCCCCGAGCTGCGCGAGCCCCTGCTCGCCCACGTCCGCGCCCTCACCCCCCACCAGGTAAAAACACCCCCCCCCCCCCCACCCCCCACCCTGGGTTTGGTTTTGGGGGGTTTTTTTTCCCCTCTCGCTTTGGGGAGGCGGCGCCCCCGCCCCCCCTCACCCCGGCTCCCCGCAGCAAGCGCACATCCCGCTCTCCACCATGGCCATCTTGGAAGCCTCCGCTCGCCACGAGCCCGACGCCCGCGAGGGGCCGCCCGGAGAGGTGGGGGCTCCCGGTTGGGCCCCAGTCCCGTCCCCCCGTTCCCCTCCCCCCAAGGCGTGGGGACCCCCCCCTCACCCCCCTCTGCTCCCCCCCCCTTCAGGAGAAGCCCCCCCCAAGCGGGCGAGCGAGGAGGAGGCCAAGGGGAAGGCGCCGGCCGCGGCGCCGGGGGGGGGTCCCGGCGCAGGGGCCCCCCCTTCCGAGGCGTCTCCCGACTTGGGGGGGGCCGACCTGGAGACCCCCCCCATCTTCATCAGCGTCCCCGAGGATGAGGAGAGCTCGGGGGGGGCCGGGTCCCCCCCTGACGCCACCCTTGACCCCCCCAAGGTACGCGGCCCCCCCCCCCCCCCCAGCACCCTGCGCCCCCCTTTTTTTTGGGGGGGGGGGGGGCGGGCTCATCGCTACCCCCCCCCTTTCTCTCTCCAGGACGCCCCCGCCAGCACGGAGCCCCCCGCCGTGGGCCCCCCCCCGGCCGAGCCCCCCCACCAGCCCCCCCTCCTCGGAGCCGCCCCCCCCCCGCACCCCAAGCCCCGAGGTCCCCCCCGACGCCCCCCCAGGGCCGGCGGAGGGGTAACGGGGGGGGGGGCGTGGTGGGTGCCCACCCCCCCCCCAGCACCCGAGGGTGCTGTGCTTAATAAAGGCGTGGGAGCAGCTCTGGGGCCGTGTCTGCTTTGGGGGGGGTGGGGGGGGGGCACCCCGGGACCCCCCGGGACCCCCCGTGGGGTGGGGGCACCCCCGGGACCCCCCCCCGCCGGCACCGCCCTGAGGAGCTCGGCGCGGCCGCCAGGGGGCGCAGTGGCGGCCTGAGCCGGGGGGGCGGGGTTTTGGTGCCGCAGGGGCGGGGCTTTGACTCCCGGGGCGGGGTTTGGTTGGCAAGGAGGTGGAGGGGGCGTGGCCACGCGTGACTCAGCGCGTTGCCATGACAGCGGCGGCAAAGGGCGGGGCGCTTCCGGCGTGGCCGGTGACGCCCTTCCGGCGGGAAGATGGCGGCGGCGGCGGCGGCCCCGGGGGCGGGCGAGGGCCCCGCCGCGCTCCCGCCGCAGCCGCTGGAGCTCAAGAGCCAATTCCGGACCCGCGAAGGCTCCTACCGGTTGCTCGGCCCCGAACTCAGGCCCCGCGCAGGCCCCGCCGCCGCAGCCGCCGCCCCCGGGCCTTCCCCGCCCGCCGCCGGCCCGGGCCCCGCCGCCGCCCCGGGCCCGGCCGCGCTGCCCCCGGTGCGGTTGTCTATGGTGCGGTTGGCGTTGCCGCCGGCTGAAGAACCGGGGGGCCCGGCGGAGCGTAGCCGGGTTTGCTTCAACCTAGGCCGGGAGCTCTACTTCTACGGCGGGGCCGGCTCCGGGGGTCGCGGCCCCCGCGGGGTAACGGGGGCCCCGGCGGGGGGGGGGGGGGGTGGGGCACGGGGGCCGTTACAGGGGTCGTAGGGCCGGGAGCGGGGGGCTGGGCCCAGCGAGCGGAGGAGGCAGCGGGGCCGGGGACACCGGGGCCGGGAACGGTGACCCCAGAGCCCTCAGGAGCCTCCCGCTAACGGGGACGGGGACACGGGGGACAGTGACGGTGACCGCAGACCCTCCAGGAGCCTCCCACTAACGGGGACGGTGACACCGGGGACGGTAACGGTGACCCTAGAGCCCCTAAGAGCCACCTGCTAGTGGGGACGGTGACATTGGGGCCAGTAACGGTGTCCCCAGGAGCCCTCAGGAGCCTCCCACTAAGGGGGACACTGGGGACAGTGACACCAGGGACAGTGATGGTGACCCCAGGCCCTCCAGGAGCCACCCGCTAATGGGGATGGTGACACTGGGGACAGTAACGGTGACCCCAGGAGCCCCCCAGGTGCCACCCACTAATGGGGACACTGGGGACAGTGACACCAGGGACAGTGATGGTGACCCCAGACTCCCCAGGTGCCACCTGCTGATGGGGACAGTGACACCGAGGACAGTGACCCCAGAGCCCCCAGGAGCCTCCCACTAACAGGGACGGTGACACTGGGGATGGTAACGGTGACCCCAGGCCCCCCAGGTGCCACCCGCTGATGGGGACACTGGGGACGGTGACACCGGGGACAGGGACGGTGACACTGGGGATGGTAACGGTGACCCCAGGCCCCCCAGGTGCCACCCGCTGATGGGGACACTGGGGACGGTGACACCGGGGACAGTAACGGTGACCCCAGGAGCCGTCCGCGGTGGCACCGGCGCCCGGCCCAGGGCGGGGGGGCGATCGGTGACAAGCATGACGGTGACAAGGACCCTCCCGGGAGCAGCGGGGTGGGCACGGTGCCATCCCCCCCCCGCCTCAGTGCCACCGCCGGCGGTGCCACCCCCACCCCCCCGGGTGACGTCCCCGTCCCCTCCCGCAGTCGCTGGACCTGCACAAACCCATCGACAAACGCATTTACAAGGGGACGCAGCCGACCTGCCACGACTTCAACCAGTTCACCGCCGCCGCCGACACCATCGCCCTGCTGGTGGGCTTCTCCGCCGGGCAGGTCCAGTGCCTCGACCTCGTCAAGAAGGACGCCAGCAAGCTCTTTAACGAGGAGGTGAGCCCCAAATGTCCCCATTTGTGTCCCCAAATGTCCCTCGTGTGGCTTTGCCCTCGGTGACGCCCCGGGGCTGCGCCGTGGCACGGAATCGGGCCCCCAAATGCCGCGATTCGGGTCCCCAAATGTCCCTTTTTTGGCTTTGCCCTAAGCAACACCCCGGGGCTGTGCCTCAGCCCTCACTCCTGTCCCCAAATGTCCCCATCTGTGTCCCCAAATGTCCCTCATGTGGCGTGGCCCTTGGTGACGCCCTGGGGCTGCGCCGTGACACGGAATCGGGCCCCCAAATGCCGCGATTCGGGTCCCCAAATGTCCCTTTTTTGGCTTTGCCAAACAGTGACGCCCCGGGGCTGTGCCTCAGCCCTCACTCCTGTCCCTAAATGTCCCCATCTGTGTCCCCAAATGTCCCCATTTGTGTCCCCAAATGTCCCTCGTGTGGCTTTGCCCTCGGTGACGCCCCGGGGCTGCGCCGTGGCACGGAATCGGGCCCCCAAATGCCGCGATTCGGGTCCCCAAATGTCCCTTTTTTGGCTTTGCCCTAAGCAACACCCCGGGGCTGTGCCTCAGCCCTCACTCCTGTCCCCAAATGTCCCCATCTGTGTCCCCAAATGTCCCTCATGTGGCGTGGCCCTTGGTGACGCCCTGGGGCTGCGCCGTGACACGGAATCGGGCCCCCAAATGCCGCGATTCGGGTCCCCAAATGTCCCTTTTTTGGCTTTGCCAAACAGTGACGCCCCGGGGCTGTGCCTCAGCCCTCACTCCTGTCCCTAAATGTCCCCATCTGTGTCCCCAAATGTCCCCATTTGTGTCCCCAGATGTCCCCTTGTGTGGTGTGGCCCTCGGTGACGCCCCGGGGCTGCGCCGTGGCACGGAATCGGGCCCCCAAATGCCGCGATTCGGGTCCCCAAATGTCCCTTTTTTGGCTTTGCCCTAAGCAACACCCCGGGGCTGTGCCTCAGCCCTCACTCCTGTCCCCAAATGTCCCCTCTGTGTCCCCAAATGTCCCCATTTGTGTCCCCAGATGTCCCCTTGTGTGGTGTGGCCCTCGGTGACGCCCTGGGGCTGTGCCATGACACAGAATCGGGCCCCCAAATGCCGCGATTTGGGTCCCCAAATGTCCCTTTTTTGGCTTTGCCCTAAGCAACACCCCGGGGCTGTGCCTCAGCCCTCACTCCTGTCCCTAAATGTCCCCTCTGTGTCCCCAAATGTCCCCATTTTTGTCCCCAAATGTCCCTTGTGTGGCTTTGCCCTCGGTGACGCCCCGGGGCTGCGCCGTGGCACGGAATTGGGCCCCCAAATGCCGCGATTCGGGTCCCCAAATGTCCCTTTTTTGGCTTTGCCCTAAGCAACACCCTGGGCCTGTGCCTCAGCCCTCATCCTGTCCCCAAATGTCCCCATCTGTGTCCCCAAATGTCCCCATTTGTGTCCCCAAATGTCCCTCGTGTGGCTTTGCCCTCGGTGACGCCCCGGGGCTGCGCCGTGGCACGGAATCGGGCCCCCAAATGCCGCGATTCGGGTCCCCAAATGTCCCTTTTTTGGCTTTGCCAAACAGTGACGCCCCGGGGCTGTGCCTCAGCCCTCACTCCTGTCCCCAAATGTCCCCATCTGTGTCCCCAAATGTCCCTCATGTGGCGTGGCCCTTGGTGACGCCCTGGGGCTGCGCCGTGGCACGGAATCGGGCCCCCAAATGCCGCGATTCGGGTCCCCAAATGTCCCTTTTTTGGCTTTGCCCTAAGCAACACCCCGGGGCTGTGCCTCAGCCCTCACTCCTGTCCCTAAATGTCCCCTCTGTGTCCCCAAATGTCCCCATTTGTGTCCCCAAATGTCCCTCGTGTGGCTTTGCCCTCGGTGACGCCCCGGGGCTGCGCCGTGGCACGGAATCGGGCCCCCAAATGCCCCAATTCGGGTCCCCAAATGTCCCTTTCTTGGCTTTGCCCTCAGTGCCACCCCGGGCCTGCGCCGTGCCACCCATCTGTGTCCCCACCCGTGCCCGGGGGCCCAATCCTGACCCCTCTTCCCCCCCCCCCTTCTCCCCGCAGCGCCTGATCGACAAGACGAAGGTGACCTTCGTCAAATGGCTACCGGAGACGGAGCGGCTTTTCCTGGCCTCCCACGCCAGCGGTCACCTCTACCTGTACGACGCCGAGCAACCCTGCGGTGCCGCGGCCCCTCAGTACAACCTCCTCACGCAGGGCGAGGGCTTCAGCGTCTTCGCCTGTAAGAGCAAAACCCCCCGAAACCCCCTCCTCAAATGGGCGGTGGGCGAAGGGGCCCTCAACGAATTCGCCTTCTCGCCCGACGGGCGCTCGCTGGCCTGCGTCAGCCAGGACGGTTGCCTGCGCGTCTTCCATTTCGACTCCATGCTGCTGCAGGGGATGATGAAGAGTTATTTCGGGGGTTTGCTCTGCGTCTGTTGGAGCCCCGACGGGCGTTACGTGGTAACGGGAGGCGAGGACGATTTGGTGACCGTTTGGTCTTTCGCCGAGGGGCGAGTGGTGGCCCGCGGGCACGGTCACAAGTCTTGGGTTAACGCCGTTGCCTTCGATCCCTTCACCGGGGCGACGCAGGCCCCCCAACCCCCCGAGCTGAGCGGGGGCGAGGAGGAGGACGAACCCCCCGATCCCCTCGTCCGTCGCTCGCCCGCCGTCACCTACCGCTTCGGTTCGGCCGGCCAGGACACCCAGTTCTGCCTGTGGGACCTGACCGAGGACGTCCTTTACCCTCGCCCTTCTCTCTCCCGCGCCCGTACCCTCACCGGATCGGGAGACGCCGGCGTTCCCGTTCCGGGCTTGCCGCGCTCGCTTTCCCGTTCCAACAGCCTCCCGCAGCCGGCGGGGACGGGCTCGGCCCGCGGCCCCCCACCCGACGGCCCCCCGGCCTTCAGCGTCGGTCGTTTCGCCACGTTGACGTTACAAGAACGTAAAGGAGCCTCCGGTTCCGAAAAAGAGCACAAACGTTATCATAGTTTGGGCAACATCAGTCGAAGCGGGGAGAAACCTCCCGGCGGTGCCGGATCCCGGGGACGACTGGATACGACCAAGGTGCTGGGGACGGCGCTTTGCCCCCGGATTCACGAGGTGCCGCTGCTGGAACCCCTCGTCTGTAAAAAAATCGCCCACGAACGCCTGACGGTGCTGCTTTTTTTGGAGGATTGCATCGTCACCGCCTGCCAGGAGGGCCTCATCTGCACCTGGGCCCGGCCCGGCAAGGCCGTGAGTGCGCCGGGGGGGACGCGGCGAGGGGGTTTGGGGGGGCTGGGGGGACATAAGGGGTCCCGCTGGCAGCCTGGGGGGTCAGAGAGGGGGTTTGGGGGGCTGGGGGGTCCTGCTGGCAGCCTGGGGGGGTCAGAGAGGGGGTTTGGGGGTCAGAGTGGGGGTTTTGGGGGGCTGGGGGGACATAAGGGGTCCCGCTGGCAGCCTGGGGGGCAGAGAGGGGGTTTGGGGGGGCTGGGGGGACACAGGGGGTCCCGCTGGCAGCCTGGGGGGGTCAGAGAGGGGGTTTGGGGGGGCTGGGGGGACACAGGGGGTCCCGCTGGCAGCTTGGGAGGGTCAGAGAGGGGGGTTGGGGGGGAGATAAGGGGGCGCGCTGGCAGCCTGGGGGGGTCAGAGAGGGGGTTTGGGGGGGCTGGGGGGTCCTGCTGGCAGCCTGGGAGGGTCAGAGAGGGGGTTTGGGGGTCAGAGAGGGGGTTTTGGGGGGCTGGGGGGATGTGGGGGGTCCCGCTGGCAGCCTGGGGGGGTCAGAGAGGGGGTTTGGGGGTCAGAGTGGGGGTTTTGGGGGGCTGGGGGGGACATAAGGGGTCCTGCTGGCAGCCTGGGGGGCAGAGAGGGGGTTTGGGGGGGCTGGGGGGACACAGGGGGTCCCGCTGGCAGCCTGGGGGGTCAGAGAGGGGGTTTGGGGGGGCTGGGGGGTCCTGCTGGCAGCCTGGGAGGGTCAGAGAGGGGGTTTGGGGGTCAGAGAGGGGGTTTTGGGGGGCTGGGGGGGATGTGGGGGGTCCCGCTGGCAGCCTGGGGGGGTCAGAGAGGGGGTTTGGGGGTCAGAGTGGGGGTTTTGGGGGGCTGGGGGGGACATAAGGGGTCCCGCTGGCAGCCTGGGGGGTCAGAGAGGGGGTTTGGGGGTCAGAGAGGGGGTTTTGGGGGGCTGGGGGGGACATAAGGTGTCCCGCTGGCAGCCTGGGGGGGCAGAGAGGGGGTTTGGGGGGGCTGGGGGGACACAGGGGTCCCGCTGGCAGCTTGGGAGGGTCAGAGAGGGGGTTTGGGGGGGACATAAGGGGTCCCGCTGGCAGCCTGGGGGGGTCAGAGAGGGGGTTTGGGGGGGCTGGGGGGTCCTGCTGGCAGCCTGGGGGTCAGAGAGGGGGTTTGGGGGTCAGAGAGGGGGTTTTGGGGGGGCTGGGGGGATGTGGGGGGTCCTGCTGGCAGCCTGGGGGGCCAGAGAGGGGGTTTGGGGGTCAGAGTGGGGGTTTGGGGGGGCTGGGGGGGACATAAGGGGTCCCGCTGGCAGCCTGGGGGGGTCAGAGAGGGGGTTTGGGGGTCAGAGAGGGGGTTTGGGGGGGACATAAGGTGTCCCGCTGGCAGCCTGGGGGGTCAGAGAGGGGGTTTGGGGGGCTGGGGGGTCCTGCTGGCAGCCTGGGAGGGTCAGAGAGGGGGTTTGGGGGTCAGAGAGGGGGTTTTGGGGGGCTGGGGGGATGTGGGGGTCCCGCTGGCAGCCTGGGGGGTCAGAGAGGGGGTTTGGGGGTCAGAGTGGGGGTTTTGGGGGGCTGGGGGGGACATAAGGGGTCCCGCTGGCAGCCTGGGGGGGCAGAGAGGGGGTTTGGGGGGGCTGGGGGGGACGTGGGGGTCCCGCTGGCAGCCTGGGGGGTCAGAGAGGGGGTTTGGGGGTCAGAGAGGGGGTTTGGGGGGGCTGGGGGGTCCTGCTGGCAGCCTGGGGGGCAGAGAGGGGGTTTGGGGGGGCTGGGGGGGACGTGGGGGGTCCTGCTGGCAGCCTGGGGGGGCAGGGAGGGATTTGGGGGGCAGAGAGGGGGCTCGGGGGCTGGGTGGCCGGGGGGAGCCCCTGTCCCTGCTGTCCCCACCCCCACCCCCCCCCGGTGACCGATGTCCCCTTCCCTCGCAGGGCCTGACCTCGCAGAACGGCGGCTCGCCCAGCGGCACCGTGGTATAACCGTCACCGTCACCCGCCGGCGTCACCGTCACCCGTACGTACCCCCCGCCGGTGCCACCGCTCCAGGACACCGCTCCGTCCCCGTACTACTGAGCCCCCCTCCCCCCCACCCCCACCCCCCGGCTTGGCGGGCGCCCCGTTGTCCCCACGGCCACCCGCCGTCCCTGGCGGGGCGGTGGCACCGCGGTGCCGCGCCGGCGGGGCGCCCTGTGCCTTTGTCACTTTATGTCCCCGCCACGCCGCGGGGCCACCCGCCTCTGTCCCTTATTTATACTAAAGAGACGTTTTTTTTGTTTTCGCGCTCGGGGCGGCCCTGAGGTGTCGGGGACGGGGACAGGTTGGGGACGCTGGGGGCGGTGACGGGGGGCGCCGCACGGGGAGGGGCGGGGGACACGCTGGGGGACACGTGGGGACACGGGGAGGGACTGGGGACACGATGGGTGGCACGTGGGGACACGGGGACGGACTGGGGACGCGATGGGTGGCAGGTGGGGACACGGGGACGGACTGGGGACGCACTGGGTGGCACGTGGGGACACGGTGACGGACTGGGGACGCGATGGGGGACACGTGGGGACACAGGGATGGACTGGGGATGCGATGGGTGGCAGTGGGGACATGGGGACGGACTGGGGACACGATGGGGGACACGGGGATGGACTGGGGACACGATGGGTGGCATGTGGGGACACGGTGACGGACTGGGGACGCGATGGGTGGCACGTGGGGACACGGGGATGGACCGGGGACACGATGGGTGGCACGTGGGGACACAGGGAGGGACTGGGGATGCGATGGGTGGCAGTGGGGACACGGGGACGGACCAGGGACACGATGGGTGGCACGTGGGGACACGGGGATGGACTGGGGACACGATGGGTGGCACGTGGGGACACGGGGACAGACTGGGGATGCGATGGGGGACACGGTGACGGACTGGGGACACGATGGGGGACATGTGGGGACACGGGGATGGACTGGGGACATGATGGGTGGCACGTGGGGACACGGGGACAGACCGGGGACATGATGGGGGACATGTAGGGACACGTAGGGACACAGGGACGGACTGGGGATGCGATGGGGGACACGGGGATGGACTGGGGACACGATGGGTGGCACGTGGGGACACGGTGACGGATTGGGGATGCGATGGGTGGCACATGGGGACACGGGGATGGACTGGGGACACGATGGGTGGCACGTGGGGACACAGGGAGGGACTGGGGACGCGATGGGTGGCAGTGGGGACATGGGGATGGACCGGGGACACGATGGGGACACTCTGGAGACACGCTGGGTGGCACGTGGGGACATGGGGACAGACTGGGGACGCGATGGGTGGCATATGGGGACACAGGGACGGACTGGGGACACACTGGGTGGCACGTGGGGACACGGTGACGGACTGGGGACACGATGGGGGACACATGGGGACACAGGGATGGACTGGAGATGCGATGGGTGGCAGTGGGGACATGGGGACGGACTGGGGACGCGATGGGTGGCACGTGGGGACACGGGGATGGACCGGGGAAAAGATGGGTGGCACGTGGGGACACGGGGACAGACCGGGGACATGATGGGGGACATGTAGGGACACGTAGGGACACAGGGACGGACTGGGGATGCAATGGGGGACACGGGGATGGACTGGGGACACGCTGGGTGGCACATGGGGACATGGGGACGGACTGGGGACGCGATGGGTGGCATATGGGGACACAGGGACGGACCGGGGACACACTGGGTGGCACGTGGGGACACGGTGACAGACTGGGGACGCGATGGGTGGCACGTGGGGACACGGGGATGGACTGGGGATGCGATGGGTGGCACGTGGGGACACCATGACAGACTGGGGACGCGATGGGTGGCAGTGGGGCCACGGGGATGGACCGGGGACACGATGGGGACACTCTGGAGACACGCTGGGTGGCACGTGGGGACATGGGGACAGACTGGGGACACGATGGGGGACACGGGGAGGGACTGGGGACGCGATGGGTGGCACATGGGGACATGGGGACGGACTGGGGATGCGATGGGTGGCCTATGGGGACACAGGGACAGACTGGGGACACGATGGGTGGCACGTGGGGCACAGCTTGGGGACAAGGTGGGGACAGATTGGGAACATGCTGGGTGGCACATGGTGGTCCAGGATGGATGGGGACAGGCTGGATGGCACGTGGGGGCACAGGGACAGGCTGGGTGGCACTGGGGGACACGGGGACAGGCTGGGTGACATTTGGGGACACAGTGGGGACACGGGGACAGGCTGGGTGGCACTGGGGGACACGGGGACAGGCTGGGTGACATTTGGGGACATGGTGGGGACAGGCTGGGTGGCACTGGGGGACACGGGGACAGGCTGGGTGACATTTGGGGACACGGGGACAGGCTGGGTGGCACTGGGGGACACGGGGACAGGCTGGGTGACATTTGGGGACACGGTGGGGACAGGCTGGGTGGCACTGGGGGACACGGGGACAGGCTGGGTGACATTTGGGGACACAGTGGGGACACGGGGACAGGCTGGGTGGCACTGGGGGACACGGGGACAGGCTGGGTGACATTTGGGGACACGGTGGGGACAGGCTGGGTGGCACTGGGGGACACAGGCACAGGCTGGGTGACATTTGGGGACACAGTGGGGACAGACTGGGTGGCACTGGGGGACACGGGGACAGGCTGGGTGACATTTGGGGACACAGTGGGGACACGGGGACAGGCTGGGTGGCACTGGGGGACACGGGGACAGGCTGGGTGACATTTGGGGACACGGGGACAGGCTGGGTGGCACTGGGGGACACGGGGACAGGCTGGGTGACATTTGGGGACACGGTGGGGACAGGCTGGGTGGCACTGGGGGACACGGGCACAGGCTGGGTGACATTTGGGGACACGGTGGGGACACGGGGACAGGCTGGGTGGCACTGGGGGACACGGGGACAGGCTGGGTGACATTTGGGGACACGGTGGGGACAGGCTGGGTGGCACTGGGCGACACGGGGACAGGCTGGGTGACATTTGGGGACACGGGGACAGGCTGGGTGGCACTGGGGGACACGGGGACAGGCTGGGTGACATTTGGGGACACGGGGACAGGCTGGGTGGCACTGGGGGACACGGTGGGGACAGGCTGGGTGGCACTGGGGGACACGGGGACAGGCTGGGTGACATTTGGGGACACGGTGGGGACAGACTGGGTGGCACTGGGGGACACGGGGACAGGCTGGGTGACATTTGGGGACACGGGGACAGGCTGGGTGGCACTGGGGGACACGGGGACAGGCTGGGTGACATTTGGGGACACGGTGGAGACAGGCTGGGTGGCACTGGGGGACACGGGGACAGGCTGGGTGACATTTGGGGACACGGGGACAGGCTGGGTGGCACTGGGGGACACGGGGACAGACTGGGTGACATTTGGGGACACGGTGGGGACAGACTGGGTGGCACTGGGGGACACGGGGACAGGCTGGGTGACATTTGGGGACACAGTGGGGACAGACTGGGTGGCACTGGGGGACGCGGGGACAGGCTGGGTGACATTTGGGGACACGGGGACAGGCTGGGTGGCACTGGGGGACACGGGGACAGGCTGGGTGACATTTGGGGACACAGTGGGGACAGGCTGGGTGGCACTGGGGGACGCGGGGACAGGCTGGGTGACATTTGGGGACACGGGGACAGGCTGGGTGGCACTGGGGGACACGGTGGGGACAGGCTGGGTGGCACTGGGGGACACGGGGACAGGCTGGGTGACATTTGGGGACACGGTGGGGACAGGCTGGGTGGCACTGGGGGACACGGGGACAGACTGGGTGACATTTGGGGACACGGTGGGGACAGACTGGGTGGCACTGGGGGACACGGGGACAGGCTGGGTGACATTTGGGGACACGGGGACAGGCTGGGTGGCACTGGGGGACACGGGGACAGGCTGGGTGACATTTGGGGACATGGTGGGGACAGACTGGGTGGCACTGGGGGACACGGGGACAGACTGGGTGACATTTGGGGACACGGTGGGGACAGGCTGGGTGGCACTGGGGGACGCGGGGACAGGCTGGGTGACATTTGGGGACACGGGGACAGGCTGGGTGGCACTGGGGGACCCAGCGCCGCTGTCCCCACCCCTTGGGGACAGGGACGGGGACGGGGGGGGTGACACACGCCCCCCCCCCCCCCGGGGCCATTTTGGGCCCCCCCCAGCGCAGAGGCCGCTGCCGAAACACGATTTATTCTCGTCCTCGCCCGGGGGGGGGGGGGGCAAAATGGGGGGGGAGGGGGCAAAGGGGGGGGGGGCAAAGTTGGGTGGGGCCGAAGAATGGGGGGGGGGGGGGGCCCAAAAATGGGGGGGGGGGGGGGGCCCAGAAAGCGGGGGGGGGGAGCTGGGGGGTATAAATAATGGGGGGGCGTAGTGCGAATGTGGGGGGGGGTCCCTAGAAATAAATTACTAAGGGGGGGGGGGCAGGGTGGCACGTGGGGGGTGGGTGCCCCCCACCCACCCAGCTGGGGGGGCGGGGGGGGGGGGGGGTCGGCTCCCGCCGCCCCTCGTTGCCGGTCATGGGGGCACCGGGGTGACCCCCCTCCCCCTCCCCCCCCCGCCGTGTTTAGTGGTTTTGGGGGTGGGGGGTGGGAAGGGGTCAAGGTCAAGGTCAAGGTCAAGGGGAGGGGTGCCCCCCCCCCCGCATCATGGGGGGTCCCCGGGGGGCGGGGGGCGCAGGCCGGCGGCGCAGAGCAGCAGGCAGTCCTTGGGGGCACCGGGGCGGGGGACCTGGGGACAAGGGGGGGGTCAGGGCGCGCGGCGGTGGCACTGTCACCCCCCACCCCCACCCCCCCCCTTGGGGCCCCCCCCCCCGCCTCCTGGGGACCCCCCCTCCCCCCCCCGGTCCAGGGTGTGGGGGTGCGGGGGGAGCGCGGGGAGGGGGAGGCAGCGTGGCCGGATGTGGCCTGAGGTGACAAATGGCGGGGAGGGGGGTGACACGGCCTGGGGGGGGTGGGGGGGTGGCAGTGGGCAGAGGTGACAGCCCAGGGGGGGTGGCGGTGCTGGAGGTGGCACCTCCCAGGGTGGTGGCACTGGCCAGGGGGGTGGCAGTGGCCAGGGGTGACAGCCCAGGGGGGTGGCAGTGCCACAGGTGACACCTCCCAGGATGGTGGCACCTCCCAGGATGGTGACACTTCCCAGAGGGGTGGCAGTGCCACAGGTGACACTTCCCAGGCTGGTGGCACTTCCCAGGGGGGTGACAGTGGCCAGAGGTGACAGCCCGGGGGGGTGGCAGTGCTGGAGGTGACACCTCCCAGGGTGGTGGCACTTCCCAGGGTGGTGGCACTGCGCAGCGTGGTGGCACTGCCCAGAGGTGACAGCCCGGGGGGGTGGCACCTCCCAGGATGGTGACACTTCCCAGGGGGGGTGGCAGTGCCACAGGTGACACCTTCCAGGGTGGTGGCACTGCCCAGCGTGGTGGCACTTGCCAGGCTGGTGGCAGTGGCCAGAGGTGACAGCCCAGGGGGGTGGCAGTGCTGGAAGTGACACCTTCCAGGGTGGTGGCACTTCCCAGGGTGGTGGCACTGCCCGGAGGTCACAGGCCAGGGTGGTGGCAGTGCCACAGGTGGCACTTCCCAGGATGGTGGCACTGCCCAGGGTGGTGACAGTGGCCAGAGGTGACAGCCCGGGGGGGTGGCACTTCCCAGGATGGTGGCAGTGCCACAGGTGGCACTTCCCAGAGTGGTGGCACTGCCCAGAGGTGACAGCCCAGGGGGGTGGCAGTGCTGGAGGTGACACCTTCCAGGGGGGTGGCACTTCCCAGGGTGGTGACAGTGGCCAGAGGTGACAGCCCGGAGGGGTGGCAGTGCTGGAGGTGACACCTCACAGGATGGTGGCGCTTCCCAGGGGGGGTGACAGTGGCCAGAGGTGACAGCCCGGGGGGGTGGCAGTGCTGGAGGTGACACCTTCCAGGGTGGTGGCACTTCCCAGGGTGGTGGCGCTTCACAGGGTGGTGGCACTGCCCAGAGGTGACAGCCCGGGGGGGTGGCACCTCCCAGGATGGTGACACTTCCCAGGGGGGCGGCAGTGCCACAGGTGACACCTTCCAGGGGGGTGGCACTGCCCAGGGGGGTGGCACTGCCCAGAGGTGACAGCCCGGGGGGGGGTGGTGGTGGCGGCACTTCCCAGGGTGGTGACAGTGGCCAGAGGTGACAGCCCGGGGGGGGGGGGGGGTGGTGGTGGCGGGACTTCCCAGGGTGGTGGCACTGCCCAGAGGTGACAGCCCGGGGGGGGTGGCACCTCCCAGGATGGTGACACTTCCCAGGGGGGCGGCAGTGCCACAGGTGACACCTTCCAGGGGGGTGGCACTGCCCAGAGGTGACAGCCCGGGGGGGGGGGGGGTGGTGGTGGCGGCACTTCCCAGGGTGGTGACAGTGGCCAGAGGTGACAGCCCGGGGGGGGGTGGTGGGGGGGTGGCACTGCCCGGCGGTGGCCCAGAGCCATGTGGCCGTGCCCTGGGGGTGGGGGGCATGCCCGGGGGGGGGGGGGTGACAGTGGCCGTGCCGGGGTGGCGGTGGCGGGGGGGTGACGGTGACGGTGACGGTGACAGTGACGTACCCGGGCCCAGAGCAGGAGGTGCCGGGACAGGGGCACCCCCAGGGGGGAGCGGAAAAGCCGGGGGGGGCCCCCGCCGCCGGGCTGCGGAGAGAGCAGAGAGCGTCAGCGGCCCCCGCACCCCCAAACCCCCCCCCCCCGCACCCCAAACCCCCCCCGCACCCCAAAACCCCCCCCTGCACCCCAACCCCCCCCCGCCCCCCAAAACCCCCTTACGTCCGCCGGGGGCTCCGCGGGGGGGCCGCGATGGCGGGGGGCTGCCCCGCGCCTCCTGCCGGGGGAACGGGGGGGGTCAGGGGGGGCCCCCCCCCAAACCCCCGACTTGGGGGGGCCCCCGCTTGGGGGAGGGGGTCAACCCCCCAAAAAACACCCTTTTGGGGTTCCCCCCCCCATTTTGGGGAGGGGGCAAAGCCCTGTGTCCCCCCCACCCCCCTGTTTTTGGGGTCCCCCCCCATTTTGGGGAGGGGGCAAAGCCCTGTGTCCCCCCCCACCCCCCTTTTTTGGGGTCCCCCCCCATTTTGGGGAGGGGGCAAGGCCCTGTGTCCCCCCCACCCCCTTTTTGGGGTTCCCCCCCCATTTTGGGGAGGGGGCAAAGCCCTGTGTCCCCCCACCTCCCCTTTTTTTGGGGTCCCCCCCATTTT
Organism: Nipponia nippon; assembly: GCF_047370975.1. Classification (NCBI taxonomy): domain Eukaryota; kingdom Metazoa; phylum Chordata; class Aves; order Pelecaniformes; family Threskiornithidae; genus Nipponia; species Nipponia nippon. Next base: position 1,058,397 of record NW_028262365.1, on the reverse strand, counting down.
GGGGAGGGGGCAAGGCCCTGTGTCCCCCCCACCCCCTTTTTGGGGTCCCCCCGCCATTTTGGGGAGGGGTTTTGGGGTCCGGGGGCTTTGGGGGGGGCTCAGGGGGCTTTGGGGGTCCGGGGGGGGGGATGGGGGCTTTGGGGGGGGGGGGGGCTTGGGGGTCCGGGGGGGGGATTTGGGGGGTTCGGGGGGTCAGAGGTTATGGGGGGGGTTGGGGGGTCCGGGGGGATTATGGGGGGGTTCCGGGGGTTTTGGGGGTCCGGGGGGATTATGGGGGGGTTCCGGGGGTCCGGGGGGGTTGGGGGGTCCGGGGGGCCCTTGCCTTCGCGCGGGGGGGCCCGGGCCCCGGGGGGGGCTCTGCACCCGCCGCAGCTTCGCTTCCAGTTCCAGGTTGCGGCTTTCGGCCTCCTGCAGCCGCCTGGGGGCGGGGCGGGGGGGGGGTCAAACGGGGACCCCCCGGTAACCCCCCCTCCGGTAACCCCCCCCCCCCGGTAACACCCCCCCCCCCGGACCCCCTCCACCCCCTCCCGGTGTCCTCCCCACACACACACCGGGTGCCCCCCCCCCCCATACCGGGTGCCCCCCCACCCCGGTACCGGTGCCCCCCCCCCCCCCCGTACCGGGCCAGCCCCTGTCCCGCCGCCCGCAGCAGCCCCAGCTCCCGCTCCAGCGCCGCCCGCCCGCTCCGCTCCGCCGCCAGCGCCGCCCGCAGCTCCGCCACCGGCCCCGCCGCCTCCGGTAACGCCGGCCCCGGGGGCTCCGGTAACGCCGGCCCCGCCGTCGGTAACGGCCCCGCCTCCGGTAACGCCGGCCCCGGGGGCTCCGGTAACGCCGGCCCCGCCGCCTCCGGTAACGCCGGCCGCGGGGGCTCCGGGGCCGCCGCCGGTCGCGCCTGCGGGAACGGAGGCTCCGTGGGGACCCGCCCCCCCCCCCCCCCCCGGGTACCGACCCCCCCCCCCCCCCCGGGGACCCCCGACCCCCCCCCCCCCCACCAGCACCGACCCCTCCGGTGCACCGGGACCCCCCCCCCCCCCGGCACTGAACCCCCCCGCCCCTCCCCCGGGCACCGACCCCCCCCCCTTCCAGCACCGGGACCCCCCCCAGGTACCGGGACCCCCCCATCCGGTACCGGGACCCCGCCCCGGGGTCAGGACCCCCCCCATCCGGTACCGGGACCCCCCCGGGTACCGGGACCCCCCCTGCCACGTACCGGTTCCTCAGGGGGTGCCCGGGGGGGCTCCGTGCCCGGGGGGGGCCACAACCGGGGGGCGACGTCCGCGGGGGGCCCCCATGGGTGGGGGGGAGCTGGGCGGGGGGGGGGCCCCCTGTGGGGAGGGGGGCGCTCCCGTGGGTGGGGGAGGGGGTCCCGTGGGTGCGGGGGTCCCCATGGGAGGGGGGGGGTCCTTTTTGGAGGGGGGGGCCCGTGGGTGCGGGGGTCCCTACAGGCGGGGGGGTCCCCACGGGTGGGGGGTCCCCACGGGTAGGGGGGTCTCTATGGCCAGGGGGGTCCCCGTGGGTGGGGGGGTCCCCACGAGTGGGGGGTCCCCACGGGTGGGGGTCTCTATGGCCAGGGGGGTCCCCGTGGGTGGGGGGTCCTCACGAGTGGGGGGTCCCCACGGGTGGGGGGGTCTCTATGGCCAGGGGGGTCCCCGTGGGTGGGGGGTCCTCACGAGTGGGGGGTCCCCACGGGTGGGGGGGTCTCTATGGCCAGGGGGTCCCCGTGGGTGGGGGGTCCTCACGAGTGGGGGGTCCCCACGGGTGGGGGGGTCTCTATGGCCAGGGGGTCCCCGTGGGTGGGGGTCCCCACGAGTGGGGGTCCCCGTCTCCGGGGGGTCCCCCAATCCCCCTCCAGCTCCATGGCCATGTCCTGGTCCCACTCCTCATCTTCCTCCTCCTCTTCCTCCGCCTCCTCCTCCTCCTCCTCTTCCTCCTCCCTGGGGCGGGGGGGGACACGGGGGGGGGGTGTCACGGACACGCGGGGGGGGGGTACACGACACACCCCCATCTCCACAGTGCCCCCGCCACCCCGTGTGTCCCCCCCCCCGAGCCCTCCCCCTCCACGCCCCTCCCCACGCCCCTCCCCACGCCCCTCCCCCCCCCCCCCGCTCACCCGGGCTCCCCACGCGGGTACGAGTACCCCACGAAGGGCAGGGGCAGGCCCCGCCCGGGGGGGGCCCACGGCTCCGCGGGGGGGTCCTGGGGGGAGGGGGCGTTAGATGGTGGGGGGGTGGGTCCCCAGGGGGTCCCATGGGGGGGGTTCCCATGGGGGGGGGGGTTTCCCATGGGGGGGGGGCCCGGGGGTCCCATGGGGCGGGGGTGTCGCGGTCTGGGGTCCCATGGGGGGGGGGGGGGTCCCATGGGGGTCGGGGTCTCATGGGGGGGCTGGGATGGGGGGGTCCCCAGGGGGTCCCATGGGGGGGTTCCCATGGGGGGGGCTGCGGTGGGGGGGGGTCCCCAGGGGGTCCCATGGGGGGGTTCCCATGGGGGGGGCTGCGGTGGGGGGGTCCCCAGGGGGTCCCATGGAGGGGGGTCCCTTGAGGGGGTCCCGGGATGGAGGGTCCCATTATGGGGGGGGGTCCCAGTATGGGGGTCCCGTGGGGGGGGGGGTATCCCATTGGGAGGGGGTCCCCGGGGGGGTCCCATGGGGGGGTCCCAGTCTGGGGTCCCACTGGGGGGGTCCCATGGTGGGGGGGGGGGTCCCATTGGGAGAGGTCCCATGGGGGGTTCCCGGTCTCGGGGTCCCGGGATGGAGGGTCCCATTATGGGGGGGGGGTGTCCAGTATGGGGGTCCCATGGGGGGGTCCCAGTCTGGGGTCCCACTGGGGGGGGTCCCATTGGGAGAGGTCCCATGGGGGGGTTCCCGGTCTGGGGGTCCCAGGATGGAGGGTCCCATTATGGGGGGGGGGGGTGTCCAGTATGGGGGTCCCATGGGGGGGGGTCCCTTGGGGGGATGGAGGGTCCCATTATGGGTGGGGGTCCCAGTATGGGGGTCCCATGGGGGGAGGGTCCCTTGGGGGGTCCCGGGATGGAGGGTCCCATTATGGGGGGGGGGTCCAGTATGGGGGTCCCATGGGGGGGGTCCCTTGGGGGGATGGAGGGTCCCATTATGGGTGGGGGTCCCAGTATGGGGGTCCCATGGGGGGGGGTCCCTTGGGGGGTCCCGGGATGGAGGGTCCCATTATGGGTGGGGGGGTCCCAGTATGGGGGTCCCATGGGGGGGGGGGTCCCTTGGGGGGGTCCCGGGATGGAGGGTCCCATTATGGGTGGGGGGGTCCCAGTATGGGGGTCCCATGGGGGGGGGGGGGTCCCTTGGGGGGTCCCGGGATGGAGGGTCCCATTATGGGGGGGGGGGTCCAGTATGGGGGTCCCATGGGGGGGGGTCCCTTGGGGGGATGGAGGGTCCCATTATGGGTGGGGGGGTCCCAGTATGGGGGTCCCATGGGGGGGGGGTGTCCAGTATGGGGGTCCCATGGCGGGGGGGGGGTCCCTTGGGGGGATGGAGGGTCCCATTATGGGGGGGGGGGGGGGTCCAGTATGGGGGTCCCATGGGGGGGGTCCCGGTCTGGGGTCCCATGGGGGGGGGCGGTCCCTGGGGGGGGGGGGGGGCGTGGGGGTCCCATGCGGGGGGGCGGTCCCTGGGGGGGTCCCCGGGGGGTGTGGGGGGGGGGGGGGGGCGGGGGTTCCCGGCGCCGGGAGGGGAGGGGTCGGGGTTCCCGGCGCCCCGCCGCCCGCACCGGCTGGCTGAGGCCGTCCTCCAGCACGTCGAAGTTGGAGGTGTCGGCGTCGGGGGCGCCGGCGGCGGCGGGGGCGAAGGGGGGCGCGGCGCGGCGGAGCGCGGCCCAGCGCAGCCCCGCGAACAGCGGCAGCCGCCGGAAGTCGCGCGCCCCGCCCCGCCCCAGCCGCGCCTCCCGCGCGCACAGCAGCCCGCGCACCAGCTCGCGCGCCGCCGCCGGCACCCGCGGCCACGCCCCCGGCGCGGCCACGCCCTCCCCGCCGCCGCCGCCGCCGCCGCCGGCCGCGCCCTCGTCGCCCGTGGCCACGCCCACGCCGCCCGGCGGAGGGGGCGGGGCCGGCTCCGGATCCTCCGGTAGGTGGAGGTGGTCCTGGGGGCGGGGCCGGGCTCAGCCGGGAGGTGCAGGAGCCTCCCAGTGCCTTCCAGTAACCACCAGTAACCCCCCCAGTGCTCACCAGCAACCACCAGTAACCACCCCCGGTGCCTCCCAGTAACCACCAGTAACCCCCCAGTGCCCACCACTAACCACCAGTAACCACCCCCGGTGCCTCCCAGTAACCACCAGTAACCACCAGTGCCCACCACTAACCACCAGTAAGCCCCCCCAGTGCCTCCCAGTAACCACCAGTAACCACCACTGCCTCCCAGTAACCCCCCAGTGCCCACCAGTAACCACCAGTAACCCCCCAGTGCCTCCCAGTAACCACCAGTAACCCCCAGTAACCCCCCAGTGCCCACCAGTAACCACCCCCAGTGCCTCCCAGGAACCACCAGTAACCCCCAGTGCCTCCCAGTAACCCCCCAGTGCCCACCAGTAACCACCAGTAACCCTCCAGTGCCTCCCAGTAACCACCAGTAACCCCCAGTAACCCCCCAGTGCCCACCAGTAACCACCCCCAGTGCCTCCCAGTAACCACCAGTAACCACCAGTAACCCCCAGTGCCTCCCAGTAACCCCCCAGTGCCCACCAGTAACCACCAGTAAGCCCCCCAGTGCCTCCCAGGAACCACCAGTAACCACCCCCAGTGCCTCCCAGTAACCACCAGTAACCACCAGTAACCCCCAGTGCCTCCCAGTAACCTCCCCGTTGCTCCCAATGCCTCCCAGTCCCCCCCAGTGCCCTCCCAGTTCGCCCAGTTCACTCCCAGTCCCCCCCACTGTCTCCCACTCCCCCCAGTGCCTCCCAGTAACCCCCCAGTGCCCTCCCAGTTCCCCCCAGTGCCTCCCAGTAACATCCCAGTAACCTCCCAGTGCCTCCCAGTAACACCCCGGTAACCCCCCAGTAACCTCCCTGCGCCTCCCAGACCTCTCCCAGCACCCCCCAGTGCCTCCCAGTTCCCCCCAGTGCCCTCCCAGTCCCCCCCAGTGCCTCCCAGTAACCCCCCAGTGTCTCCCAGTAACCTCCCAGTCCCCCCCCAGTGCCTCCCAGTAACCTCCCAGTAACATCCCTGTGCCTCCCAGACCTCTCCCAGCACCCCCTAGTGCCTCCCAGTCCCCCCCAGTGCCTCCCAGTTCCCCCCAGTGCCCTCCCAGCACCCCCCAGTGCCCACCCAGTCCCCCCGTGCCTCCCAGTTCCCCCCCCCCAGTCCCCCCCAGTGCCTCCCAGTGCCCTCCCAGTCCCCCAGTGCCTCCCAGTAACCCCCCAGTGCTTCCCAGTAACCTCCCAGTGCCTCCCAGTAACCTCCCATTACCTCCCTGACCTCTCCCAGCACCCCCCAGTGCCTCCCAGTGCCCCCCCAGTGCCTTCCAGTCCCCCCCAGTGCCTCCCAGTCCCCCCCAATGCCTCCCAGTAACCTCCCAGTGCCTCCCAGTAACCTCCCATTACCCATGCGCCTCCCAAACCACTCCCAGCACCCCCCAGTGCCTCCCAGTAACCCCCCCGTTGCTCCCAATGCCTCCCAGTCCCCCCCAGTGCCTCCCAGTCCCCCCAGTGCCCTCCCAGTAACCTCCTAGTGCCTCCCAGTTCCCCCCCAGTGCCCTCCCAGCCCCCCAGTGCCTCCCAGTTCCCCCCAGTGCCCTCCCAGTCCCCCCCAGTGCCCTCCCAGTTGCCCCCAGTGCCCCCCAGTAACCTCCCAGTGCCTCCCAGTAACATCCCAGTAACCTCCCAGTAACTTCCCATTACCTCCCTGCACCTCCCAGACATCTCCCAGCACCCCCAGTGCCTCTCAGTTCCCCCCCAGTGCCCTCCCAGTCCCCCCCAGTGCCTCCCAGTTCCCCCCAGTGCCTCCCAGTAACCTCCCAGTGCCTCCCAGTTCCCCCCCAGTGCCCTCCCAGTAACCTCCCAGAGCCTCCCAGTTCCCCCCCAGTGCCCTCCCAGTCCCCCCCAGTGCCTCCCAGTTCCCCCCAGTGCATCCCAGTCCCCCCCAGTGCCCTCCCAGTCACCTCCCAGTGCCTCCCAGTGCCCTCCCAGTCCCTCCCAGTGCCCTCCCGCACCTGGAAGTGGAGGATCTTGGCGTAGGTCTCCAGGACGGACTCGGCGAAGAAGGGGGTGCGGCCGAAGAACATCTCGTAGGCCAGTACGCCCAGTGCCCACCAGTCGCACTCGGGGCCGTAGGAGCGGGCGGGGTCCTCCACCGCCAGCAGGATCTCGGGGGACAGGTAGTCGGGGGTCCCCACCGCCACCGAGGAGCGCACCTGGGGACGGGGGGCGTGGGGACATCAGGGGGACAGGGGACACCGGGACGGGGGGCATGGGGACATGGGGACACTGGGACATCACTGGGACAGGGGACACTGGGACGGGGGACATGGGGACACTGGGACATCACTGGGACAGGGGACACTGGGACGGGGGACATGGGGGCACTGGGACATCACTGGGACAGGGGACAGGGGACACTGGGACATGGGGACAGGGGACAGGGGACACTGGGACATCACTGGGACAGGGGACAGGGGACACTGGGACACTGAGATGGGGGACACGGGGACACTGGGACATCACTGGGACAGGGGACAGGGGACACTGGGACAGGGGACATGGGGACACTGGGACATCACTGGGACAGGGGACGGGACACTGGGATGGGGACACTGGGATGGGGGTATGGGGACACTGGGACATGGGGACAGGGGACATGGGGACACTGGGATGGGGTATGGGGACATGGGGACACTGGGACATGGGGACAGGGGACATGGGGACACTGGGATGGGGTATGGGGACATGGGGACACTGGGACAGGGGGACAGGGGACACTGGGACGGGGGTATGGGGACACTGGGACATGGGGACATCATGGGGTATGGGGACACAGGGACAGGAGACATGGGGACAAGGGACATGGGGACATCATGGGGTATGGGGACATGGGGATGGGGATAGGGGACATGGGGACATGGGGACATGAGATGTTAGGACAGGGGACGTTGGGACAGGGGCACATAGGGACAGGGGACATGAGGATGGAGGGACACTGGGACGGGGGACATGGGGACACACACGGGGATGGGGAGGTGGGGACATGGGGACGTGGGGACAGGGGGACTGGGGACACGGATGGGGGACACGGGGACGTGGGGACGGGGGATTCTCTGGGTACTCGTAGCAGGGCTGAGCTCCGGGTCACCCCCCCCGTCCCCCATGTCCCCGTGTCCCCCCGTGTCCCCCCGTGTCCCCCCGTGTCCCCGTGTCCCCACTCACGGTGCCATCAGGCCCCAGCTTGAGGCAGGAGCCGAAGTCCCCGAGGCGCAGGTGGCCCCAGCGATCCAGCAGGATGTTGTCGGGCTTGATGTCCCTGCGGGGGCCTCTGTCACCCCCCTGTCCCCACGTCCCCCCCGTGCCCCCCCCCCCCCCCGTGTCCCCCCCGTGTCCCTCCTGTGGCCCCCTGCTCCTCCTGCTGTCCCCAAATCGCCCCCATGTCCCCATACCCTCGTCTCCCCCACCCCGCGCCGTGTCCCCCCGCGTCCCCACGTCCCCCCGCGTCCCCACGTGTCCCCACGTCCCCCCGCGTCCCCCCGCGTCCCCCTGCGTGTCCCCACGTGTCCCCGCGTGTCCCCACGTCCCCCCGCGTCCCCACGTCCCCCCCACGTGTCCTCACGTCCCCCCACGTGTGTCCACATCCCCCCGCGCGTCCCCATGTTCCCCCCACGTGTCCCCACGTCCCCCCGCGTCCCCCTGCGTGTCCCCACGTCCCCCCACGTGTCCCCACGTGTCCCCGCATGTCCCCACGTCCCCCTGCGCGTCCCCACGTCCCCCTGCGCACCCCCACGTCCCCCCCACGTCCCCCCCACGTGTCCCCCCGTCCCCCCCACGTGTCCCCACACGTCCCCACGTCCCCCCGCGCGCCCCCACGGCCCCCCACGGCCCCCCTGCGTGTCCCCACGTGTCCCCCCACGTGTCCCCACGTCCCCCCACGTCCTCCTGCGCGTCCCCACGTCCCCACTGCGTGTCCCCACGTGCCCCCACGTGCCCCCATGTCCCCCCCACGTGTCCCCACGTCCCCCCACGTCCCCCCGCGTGTCCCCACGTCCCCCCCGCGTGTCCCCACGTGCCCCCACGTGCCCCCATGTCCCCCCCACGTGTCCCTACATCCCCCCACGTCCCCCCGCGTGTCCCCACGTGTCCCCACGTGTCCCCCATGTCCCCCCCACGTGTCCCCCCGTCCCCCCGCGCGCCCTCACATCCCCCCTGCGTGTCCCCACGCCCCCCCCACGTCCCCCCGCGTGTCCCCACGTCCCCCCGCGTGTCCCCGCGTGTCCCCACGTCCCCCCCGCGTGTCCCCACGTGCCCCCCCGCCCCCCTGCGCGCCCACCGGTGGACGTAGCCCAGGCGGTGGACGGAGTCGATGGCCATGACCAGCTCGGCCAGGTAGAAGCGAGCCATGGCCAGCGGCAGCCGGTCCCCGAACTTGCTGAGCAGGGTCAGGAGGTCGCCCCCCACGTAGTACTCCATCACCAGGTACTGCGGGGACACGGGGACAGCGGCGTGGGGACAGCGGCGGGCACGGGGCTGGGGGCGGGGGGGCGGCGGGGTGGCATGGGGACACGGGGCTGGGGGCAGGGGGGTGGCATGGGGACACGGGGCTGGGGGCAGAGGGTGGCATGGGGACACAGGGATGGGGGTGTGGGGACGGGGGGTGGCATGGGGACACGGGGCTGGGGACATGGGGGTGGCATGGGGACACGGGGTGGGGACGTGGGGACATGGGGGTGGCATGGGGACACGGGGCTGGGGACATGGGGGTGGCATGGGGACACGGGGTGGGGACGTGGGGACATGGGGGTGGCATGGGGACACGGGGCTGGGGGCAGGGGGTGGCATGGGGACACGGGGATGGGGGCGTGGGGACGTGGGGGTGGCATGGGGACACGGGGATGGGGGCGGGGGGTGGCATGGGGACACGGGGCTGGGGGCGTGGGGACGTGGGGGTGGCATGGGGACACGGGGCTGGGGGCAGGGGGGTGGCATGGGGACACGGGGTGGGGACGTGGGGACATGGGGGTGGCATGGGGACACGGGGCTGGGGGCAGGGGGGTGGCATGGGGACACGGGGATGGGGGCGTGGGGACGTGGGGGTGGCATGGGGACACGGGGCTGGGGGCAGGGGGTGGCATGGGGACACGGGGCTGGGGGCGTGGGGACGTGGGGGTGGCATGGGGACACGGGGCTGGGGGCGGGGGGGTGGCATGGGGACACAGGGATGGGGGTGTGGGGACGTGGGGGTGGCATGGGGACACGGGGCTGGGGGCAGGGGGTGGCATGGGGACACGGGGATGGGGGCGTGGGGATGTGGGGGTGGCATGGGGACACGGGGCTGGGGGCGTGGGGGTGGCATGGGGACACGGGGTGGGGACGTGGGGACATGGGGGTGGCATGGGGACACGGGGCTGGGGACATGGGGGTGGCATGGGGACACGGGGCTGGGGGCAGGGGGGTGGCAGGGGGACACGGGGTGGGGACGTGGGGACATGGGGGTGGCATGGGGACACGGGGCTGGGGGCGGGGGGTGGCATGGGGACACGGGGATGGGGGCGTGGGGGCACCCAAGGGTGCTGGGGGCTGTGTCCCCATGGCGGGGTGTCCCCACAGGGTGTCCCCACGGGGTGTCCCCACGGGGCGGTGTCCCCACAGGGTGTCCCCACAGGGTGTCCCCACGGGGTGTCCCCACGCGGCGGTGTCCCCTGTCCCCACGGGGTGTCCCCACGGGGCGGTGTCCCCACGGGGTGTCCCCACGGGGCGGTGTCCCCTGTCCCCACGGGGTGTCCCCTCACCAGGCACTGGGTGTCCTGGAAGGCGAAGTGGAGGCGGGTGATCCAGCGCCGGTCCCCCCGCGCCAGCACCTCCCGCTCCTCGCGGAAGCAGGACACCTGGGGACACGGGGACGGGCGACACGGGTGGCATCGGTGTCACCTCCCCCCCCTCGGGGGCACCGCCGGGGTCACCCCCAGGCACTGAGGTCACCTGCAAGGTCACCCCCCCCCCCCCCCGTCAGCCCTGGGGACCTGGTGTCGCCCCCCAGTGCCACCAACCCAGTGCCACCCCTGTCCCACCTCTGTCCCCATCGCCCCCTGTCCCCTCCGTGTCCCCGCGTCCCCCTACATCCCCGTGTCCCCCCATGTCCCCCCCGTCTCCCCTCCTGTCCCCACGTCCCCCCATGTCCCCACATCTCCCCACATCCCCATGTCCCCCCGTGTCCCCCTGTGTCCCCGTGTCCCCCACCCTCCTGCCACCCCTGTGTCCCCCACGTCCCCAGTCCCCCCATGTCCCCACGTCCCCATGTCCCCACGTCCCCCCACGTCCCCCCATGTCCCCATGTCCCCCTGTGTCCCCGTGTCCCCCACCCTCCTGCCACCCCCGTGTCCCCCATGTCCCCCTGTGTCCCCTCGTGTCCCCATGTCCCCACGTCCCCCCACGTCCCCATGTCCCCCATCCTCCTGCCACCCCCATGTCCCCCCGTGTCCCTGCATCCCCCCATGTCCCCCTACTTCCCCACGTCCCCCCATATACCCTCGTGTCCCCACGTCCCCCCACGTCCCCACATCCCCACGTCCCCCCACGTCTCCATGTCCCCCCGTCCCCTTGTGTCCCCACGTCCCCCCATGTCCCCACGTCCCCTCATGTCCCCACGTCCCCCCACATCCCCATGTCCCCACGTCCCCTCGTGTCCCCACATCCCCCACGTCCCCATGTCCCCACGTCCCCATGTCCCCCCACGTCCCCCCATGTCCCCACATCCCCTCGTGTCCCCACGTCCCCCCACGTCCCCATGTCCCCCCACGTCCCCACGTCCCCCCACGTCCCCATGTCCCCATGTCCCCCCACGTCCCCACGTCCCCCCACGTCCCCCCATGTCCCCACGTCCCCACGTCCCCATGTCCCCATGTCCCCCCACGTCCCGCCATGTCCCCACGTCCCCACGTCCCCCCACGTCCCCCCATGTCCCCACGTCCCCTCATGTCCCCACGTCCCCCCACGTCCCCCCACGTCCCCCCACGTCCCCACATCCCCATGTCCCCCCACGTCCCCCCATGTCCCCACATCCCCGTGTCCCCCCACGTCCCCATGTCCCCACGTCCCCTCGTCCCCCCACGTCCCCACATCCCCCCACGTCCCCACGTCCCCACGTCCCCATATCCCCCCACGTCCCCCCATGTCCCCACGTCCCCACGTCCCCATGTCCCCACGTCCCCACGTCCCCATATCCCCCCACGTCCCGCCATGTCCCCACGTCCCCCCACGTCCCCACGTCCCCACGTCCCCCCGTGTCCCCCCGCGTCCCCTCACCTCCCCGCGCCGCAGCATGTCCCACTTGTTCATGATCTTCATGGCGTAGATGCGCCCCGACTCCTTCAGCCGCACCACGGCCACCTGCGGCGTCACCCGCGCCGTCACCCGCGGTGTCACCCGCGGTGTCACCCGCGGTGTCGTCGTGTCCCCCCCCCCCCCCGCTCACCTCGCTGAAGGCCCCGCGCCCGATCACCTTCAAAATCTCGAAGTCGCTTCGCTGCAGCTGCAGCTCCCGCACCCGGGCGACCACCGGCTCCGCTGCGGGGGGGGGGGCACCCATGGGTGGGGGGGGCAGCACCCATGGGGGGGGGGGGCAGCACCCATGGGGGGGGAAGGGTCGGTTACGGGGGGAGGGGGAGGGGGGGGGGGGGGGGGGGACAACCTCAATACGAGCCACTGGAGAATCCACTACGGGGGGGAGCTGGGGGGGGGGGGCGGGGGGGTCAGTGGGGAGGGGGTGACAGTGGGGGGTGACAGTGGGGGGGACAGTTGGGGGGAGCAGTGGGGAGGGGGTGACAGTGGGGGCGTGACAGTGGGGGGACAGTGGGGGGGCTGTGGGGAGGGGGTGACAGTGGGGGCGTGACAGTGGGGGGACACAGTGTGGGGGGTGACAGTGGGGGGGGACAGTGGGGGGGGGTGACGGGGGGCAAGGGGGGGACAGTGGGGGGCAGTGGGGGGTGACAGTGGGGGAGTGACAGTCGGGGGGTGACAGTGGGGGGCAGTGGGGGGGTGACAGTGGGGGTGACAGTGGGGGGGACAGTGGGGGGGTGACAGTGGGGGGTGACGGGGGGTGACAGTGGGGGCGTGACAGTGGGGGGACACAGTGTGGGGGGGTGACAGTGGGGGGGTGACAATGGGGGGGGTGATGGGGGGGCAAGGGGGGACAGTGGGGGGCAGTGGGGGTGACAGTGGGGGGGGGGGTGACGGGGGGGCAAGGGGGGACAGTGGGGGGCAGTGGGGGGGTGACAATGGGGGGGTGACAGTGGGGGGGTGACAGTGGGGGGGGGGTCAGAGCCGGGGGGGAGGTGACAGCCCGGGGGGAGGTGACAGCCCGGGGGGGGGAGATGACAGCCCGGGGGGGGTGTGACAGCCCCGGGGGGGAGGTGACAGCCGGGGGGGGGAGGGGACACCCTCGGTGCGGCGGGGGGGGGGGGGCGGCCGCGCACCCGCAGCCCATTTATGGCCGCGGAGCGACCGGTGCCCGCGGCGGGGGGGGGGCAGGGCCCGCCGTGCCCAGAAAAGGAGCGGAGCCGCCGGCCCCCCCGCCCCGCCCCCCCCCCCCGAGCGACCCCGGTGGCCGGGACCCCCCGGTACCGGATCCCACCCCCAAGCCCCGGTCCTGCTCCCGGACCCCCCGGTCCCGGACCCCCCGGCTCCGGACCCCCCCCGGTTATGGATCCCCCCCGGTCCGGTCCCCCCGGTCCGGTCCCCCCCGGTCCCGGATCCCCCAGTTCCGGACCCCCCGGTTCCGGACCCCCCGGTTATGGACCCCCCCCCAATCCCGTACCCCCCCAGTCCCGGACCCCCCGGTCCGGTACCCCCCGGTCCCAGAGCCCCCAGTCCCGGACCCCCCGGTTATGGACTCCCCAGTCCCGTACCCCCCCCATCCCGTGCCCCCCGGTCCCGGACCCCAGCCCCGGACCCCCCCGGTCCCGTCCCCTCCAGTCCCGGACCCCCCAGTCCGGTACCCCCCGGTCCGGTACCCCCCCCCGGTCCCGTACCCCACCATCCCGTACCCACCCCTGGTCCCGTCCCCCCCGGTCCGGTACCCCCGGTCCCGTGTCCCCCCCCCCCGTCCCGTACCCCCGGTCCGGTACCCCCCGGTCCGGTACCCCCCGGTCCCGTGTCCCCCCCCGTCCCGTACCCCCCGGTCCGGTACCCCCCGGTCCGGTACCCCCCGGTCCCGTGTCCTCCCCCCATCCCGTACCCCCCGGTCCCGTACCCCCCGGTCCCGTGTCGTCCCCCCGGTCCCGTACCCCCCGGTCCGGTACCCCCCCGGTCCGGTACCCCCCGGTCCCGTGTCCCCCCCGGTCCCGTACCCCCCGGTCCGGTACCCCCCGGTCCCGTACCCCCCGGTCCCGTACCCCCCGGTCCGGTACCCCCCGGTCCCGTGTCCCCCCCCCGGTCCCGTACCCCCCGGTCCGGTACCCCCCGGTCCCGTGTCCCCCCCGGTCCCGTACCCCCCGGTCCGGTACCCCCGGTCCGGTACCCCCCGGTCCCGTGTCCCCCCCCGGTCCCGTACCCCCCGGTCCGGTACCCCCCGGTCCGGTACCCCCCGGTCCCGTGTCCCCCCCGGTCCCGTACCCCCCGGTCCTGTACCCCCCGGTCCCGTGTCCCCCCCCGGTCCGGTACCCCCCGGTCCCGTGTCCCCCCCCCGGTCCGGTACCCCCCGGTCCTGTACCCCCCGGTCCCGTGTCCCCCCCCCCCGGTCCCGTACCCCCCGGTCCTGTACCCCCCGGTCCCGTGTCCCCCCCCGGTCCGGTACCCCCCGGTCCGGTACCCCCCGGTCCCGTGTCCCCCCCCCCCCCGGTCCCGCCCCCCTCACCCCAGCTCAGGAACTCCCGGACGTGCTTCTCGCCGTTGTCCCCGTTCCTCCCGCCGCCGGGGGGGGGGTCCGGGTCCCGGTGGCGCAGCCGGTGCCGCAGCCCCCCCGCCAGCCCCAGCAGCAGATCCAGCAGCGCCTCCAGCCCCAGCGCCCCCCGCCCCAGCGCCAGCGCCCGCAGCCGCTCCCGCCGCCCCGGGGGAGCCGCCATCGCCCGGCCCGAGCGGGGCCGCTCAGCGCCGCCCCGGGCCCCGCCGCCCACCGGGAGGGAGGGAACGGGGCGGGGGGGGGGGCACGGCCGGTGGAGCACCTACGGGGGAGGGGGGGGGGGGGGGGGCGCGGCCGGTAAGCGGCAGCGGGAGGGGAGGCACCGCCGGGGGTCGGGATACCCCCCCCCCCCCCCGGGACCCCCGTTGCCGACCCCCGGGGCACCGGGACCCCCTATTACCGATCCCGGGGCACCGGGACCCCCCGGGACCCCTCGTTACCCACCCCCGAGGCATCGGGACCCCCCCGGGACCCCCCCGTTGCCGACCCCCGGGGCACCGGGACCCCTATTACCGATCCTGGGGCACCGGGACCCTCCGGGACCCCCGTTGCCGACCCCCGGGGCACCGGGACCCCCCGGGACCCCTCGTTACCCACCCCCGAGGCATCGGGACCCCCCCGGGACCCCCCGTTACCGATCCTGGGGCACCGGGACCCCCCGTTACCGACCCCCGGGGCACCGGGACCCCCCATTACCGATCCTGGGGCACCGGGACCTCCCGGGACCCCCCATTACCAACCCCTGGGGCACCGGGACCCCGCCCGGGGCACCGGGACCCCGCCAGGACCCCTCGTTACCGACCCCCGGGGCACCGGGACCCCCCCCCGGGACCTCCCCGGGATCCCCTGTTACCAACCCCGGGGGCACCGGGACCCCCCGTTACCGATCCCGGGGCACCGGGACCCCCCGTTTCCGCCCCCTGGGGCACCGGGACCCCCCCCGGGACACCCCGCTCCCAACCCCTGGGGCACCGGGCCCCCCCGTTACCGAGCCTGGGGCACCGGGACCCCCCGTTACCGACCCCCGGGGCACCGGGACCCCCCACGGGGCACTGGGACACCGGGACCGGGGGACACCGACCCCCCCCCCGGGACACCGAGGTCCCCCCGGGACCCCCTGTTCCCGACTTCCCCGGGGCACCGGTACCCCGATCCCGGGGACACCCCCCCCCCCCCCGGTGCCCCCCCGGTGCCGCAGCGCCCCCTACCGGTTGCCCCCGGCGCCTCCGCCGCCGCGCTGCGTTACCGGGGCCGGGGCGGGTGGGGCCCACGGGGGGGGGGGGGGGGGGCGCCCGGGCGTTGCCCTTTTAAAGCACCCTCGGGGGGCGCCTTAACCCCACCCCTATAGAGCCCCGCCCCATAGAACCCTGCCCCGCCCCCATAGGGCCCCGCCCTGTCCCTATAGAGCCCTGCCCCGCCCCATAGAGGCACACCCTGCCCCTATAGAGCCCCGCCCTGTCCCTATAGAGCCCCGCCCCACCCCATAGAGCCCTGCCCCGCCCCTATAGAGCCACACCCCCCATAGAGCCACACCCTGCCCCTATAGAGCCCCACCCCGCCCCACAGAGCCCCGCCCTGCCCCTATAGAGCCCTGCCCTGCCCCTATAGAGCCACACCCTGCCCCTATAGAGCCCCGCCCCACCCCTATAGAGCCACACCCCGCCCCTATAGAGCCCTGCCCTCCCCCTATAGACACCTCACAGCCCCTCCCCATCCCCTATAGACCTCACAGATCCCCACCCCGATCCCCTACAGACCTCTCCCTATACACCTCACGCCCCCGCATCACCCTATAGCCTACCCCTCTATAGCCCCCCCCGACTCCTATAGCTCCTCTATCCTCCCCCCAGCAGCAATACCCCTAAGGGCTCCTATAGCTCCTATATGCCCCATGGCACCCATGGCACACTATACTCCTTATACCCCCCTATAGGGCCCACACCCCTTATCGCTTCCTATCCTTACAGCTCCCTATAGCATCCACACCCTTATATCCCCTATAGCGCCCATACCTGCTATCGCTTCCTATCCTTACAGCTCCCTGTATAGCCCCTGTAGCACCCATATCCCCTATAGCTCCCTATAGCCCCCAGCACCCATACCCCCTATAGCCCCTATAGCACCCGTACCTCCTATAGCCCTCCATAGCACCCATACCCCCATAGGCCCTATAGCCCCCATACCCCCTATAGCCCCTATAGCACCCATATCCCCTATAGCTCCCCATAGCACCCGTACCTCCTATAGCCCCTACAGCCCCCATACCCCCTATAGACCCTATAGCACCCATACCCCCTGTAGCTCCCCATAGCACCCACACCCCCATAGGCCCTATAGCCCCCATACCCCTTATAGCCCCTATAGCACCCATATCCCCTATAGCTCCCCATAGCACCCACACCCCCATAGGCCCTATAGCCCCCATACCCCCTATAGACCCTATAGCACCCATATCCCCTATAGCTCCCCATAGCACCCACACCCCCATAGGCCCTATAGCCCCCATACCCCCTATAGACCCTATAGCACCCATATCCCCTATAGCTCCCCATAGCCCCCATACCCCCTATAGCCCCTATAGCCCCCATACCCCCTATAGACCCTATAGCACCCATATCCCCTATAGCTCCCCATAGCACCCGTACCTCCTATAGCCCCTACAGCCCCCCTACCCCCTACAGCCCCCATACCCCCTATAGACCCTATAGCACCCATACCCCCTGTAGCTCCCCATAGCACCCGTACCTCCTATAGCCCCTACAGCACCCATACCCCCTATAGCCCCCCAAGCACCCATACCCCCTATAGCCCCTATAGCACCCATACCCCCTATAGCCCCCCAAGCACCCACACCCCCTATAGCCCCTATAGCACCCATACCCCCTATAGCCCCCCAAGCACCCATACCCCCTATAGCCCCTATAGCACCCGTACCTCCTATAGCCCTCCATAGCACCCATACCCCCATAGGCCCTATAGCCCCCATACCCCCTATAGCCCCTATAGCACCCATATCCCCTATAGCTCCCCATAGCACCCGTACCTCCTATAGCCCCTACAGCCCCCATACCCCCTACAGCCCCCATACCCCCTATAGACCCTATAGCACCCATACCCCCTGTAGCTCCCCATAGCACCCACACCCCCATAGGCCCTATAGCCCCCATACCCCTTATAGCCCCTATAGCACCCATATCCCCTATAGCTCCCCATAGCACCCACACCCCCATAGGCCCTATAGCCCCCATACCCCCTATAGACCCTATAGCACCCATATCCCCTATAGCTCCCCATAGCACCCACACCCCCATAGGCCCTATAGCCCCCATACCCCCTATAGACCCTATAGCACCCATATCCCCTATAGCTCCCCATAGCACCCACACCCCCATAGGCCCTATAGCCCCCATACCCCCTATAGACCCTATAGCACCCATATCCCCTATAGCCCCCCATAGCACCCGTACCTCCTATAGCCCCTACAGCCGCCATACCCCCTACAGCCCCCATACCCCCTATAGACCCTATAGCACCCATATCCCCTATAGCTCCCCATAGCACCCACACCCCCATAGGCCCTATAGCCCCCATACCCCTTATAGCCCCTATAGCACCCATATCCCCTATAGCTCCCCATAGCACCCACACCCCCATAGGCCCTATAGCCCCCATACCCCCTATAGACCCTATAGCACCCATATCCCCTATAGCTCCCCATAGCACCCACACCCCCATAGGCCCTATAGCCCCCATACCCCCTATAGACCCTATAGCACCCATATCCCCTATAGCTCCCCATAGCACCCGTACCCCCATAGCCCCTATAGCCCCCATACCCCCTATAGACCCTATAGCACCCATATCCCCTATAGCTCCCCATAGCACCCGTACCCCCATAGCCCCTATAGCCCCCATACCCCCTATAGACCCTATAGCACCCATATCCCCTATAGCTCCCCATAGCACCCGTACCTCCTATAGCCCCTACAGCCCCCATACCCCCTACAGCCCCCATACCCCCTATAGACCCTATAGCACCCATACCCCCTGTAGCTCCCCATAGCACCCGTACCTCCTATAGCCCCTACAGCACCCATACCCCCTATAGCCCCCCAAGCACCCATACCCCCTATAGCCCCTATAGCACCCATACCCCCTATAGCCCCCCAAGCACCCACACCCCCTATAGCCCCTATAGCACCCATACCCCCTATAGCCCCCCAAGCACCCATACCCCCTATAGCCCCCCAAGCACCCACACCCCCTATAGCCCCCGTACCCCCATACCCCCCACCCCCTATAGCTCTATACCCCCCCCAAAAAAGCCCAAGGCGCCGGGTGGGGCTGGGTCAGCTTTAATGGGGGGGGGGGGGGGGCTGGGCCCCCTATGGCGGGGGGGGGTGCAGATGGGGGTGCAGATGGGGGGGCGGGGGGAGGGGCGGGGGTCCGGGTGCCCCCCGAGCGCAGGCGCCTCAGGAGTACATGGTGAGCTGCAGCCACTGCGGAGAGAAGGGGCTATAGGGGGCCTATAGGGGCTACAGGGGCCCTATAGGGGCTACAGGGGCCCTAAAGGGGCCGGGGGCCACCCCGCGGGGATTTAGGGGGGGGCCCTATAGGGGTTATAGGGGGCCATAGGGGCTACAGAGGGGCTGGGGGCCACCCGGGGGGATTTAAGGGGTCCCTATAGGGGCTATAGGGGGCCATAGGGGCTACAGAGGGGCTGGGGGCCACCCGGGGGGATTTAAGGGGTCCCTATAGGGGCTATAGGGGGCCATAGGGGCTACAGAGGAGCTGGGGGCCACCCGGGGGGATTTAAGGGGTCCCTATAGGGGTTATAGGGGGCCATAGGGGCTACAGAGGGGCTGGGGGCCACCCGGGGGGATTCAAGGGGTCCCTATAGGGGTTATAGGGGGCCATAGGGGCTACAGAGGGGCTGGGGGCCACCCGGGGGGATTTAAGGGGTCCCTATAGGGGTTATAGGGGGCCATAGGGGCTACAGAGGGGCTGGGGGCCACCCGGGGGGATTTAAGGGGTCCCTATAGGGGCTATAGGGGGCCATAGGGGCTACAGAGGGGCTGGGGGCCACCCGGGGGGGATTTAAGGGGTCCCTATAGGGGCCCTAAAGGGGCTGGGGGCCACCCCAGGGGGATTTAGGGGGTCCCTGCAGGGTTTGGGATCATGCTAGGGGGATTTAGGGGGTCCCTATAGGGGCTATAGGGGGCCGTAGGGGCTATAGGGGCCCTAAAGGGGCTGGGAGCCACCCCGCGGGGATTTAGAGGGTCCCTATAGGGGCTCTGTAGGGGGCCATAGGGGCTACGGAGGGGCTGGGGGCCCCCAGGGGAATTTAGGGGGTCCCTATAGGGATCGGGACCACGCCAAAGGAGTCCCCTATAGGACTGGGGTCACCCTAAAGGGATGTAGGGGGGGCCCCATAGGGACCAGGGTCACCCTATATGGATTTGAGGGGGTTCTATAGAGATTGGGGGGGCTGGGGGGGGGGGGGCTATAAGGAGCCATAGGGGCTCTATAGGGAGCTGGGGCGCTCGGTAGAGATTTGGGGACCCCCTATAGGGGTCACAGGCTTCCTATGGGGATTTGGAGGGGCCTATAGGAGTCACAGGCCTCCTATAGGGATTTGGGGGGACCTATAGGGATTTGGGGAGGTCCCTACAGCACAGGGACCCTATAGACGTTTGGGGGTGACTTCATGGGGGGCTCTGTGAGGATTTGGGGGGGGCTCTATAGGGACCGGGGTGCCCTATAGAAAATCGGGGTGCCCTATAAGGATTTGGGGGGGCTCTATAGGGATTTGGGGGGCTCTTAAGGATTTGGGGGGGCTCTATAGGATTGGGGGGTCTATAGGGATTTGGGGGGCTCATAAAGGACTTGGGGGGGCTCCATAGGGATTTGGGGGTCTCTATAGGGATCTGGGGGGGCTCATAAAGGATTTGGGGGGGTCTATAGGGATTTGGGGGCTCTATAAGAATTTGTGGGGCTCTATAGGGATTTGGGGGGCTCTATAAGGATTTGGGGGGCTCTATAGGGATCTGGGGGGCTCATAAAGGATTTGGGGGGGTCTATAGGGATTTGGGTGGGCTCTATAAGGATTTGGGGGGCTCCATAGAGATTTGGGGGGCTCTATAGGATTGGGGGGCTCTATAAGGATTTGGGGGCCTCATAAAGGACTTGGGGGGCTCCATAGAGATTTGGGGGGCTCTATAGGGATCTGGGGGGCTCATAAAGGATTTGGGGGGTCTATAGGGATTTGGGGGCTCTATAAGGATTTGGGGGCTCTATAGGGATTTGGGGGGCTCTATAGGGATTTGGGGGGCTCATAAAGGACTTGGGGGGCTCTATAGGGAATGGGGGGCTCTATAGGGATTTGGGGGGCTCTATAGGGAATGGGGAGGCTCTATAGGGATTTGGGGGGCTCTATAAGGATTGGGGGGGGCTCTACAGGGATCGGGGCAGAGCCAGGGTGGTTTTGGGGGTCACCTCCTTCCCCTCCCCCCCCCCCCGTGGGACCCCCCCCCAATTTTGGGGACCCCCCCCCCAAAAAAAAGGGAAGGACCCCCCGGGGGGCGGGGGGGGGAGGGGGGCACCCCCAAACCCACCTCCTGGAGGCTGACGCGGATCTGGCCGCTCCCGTCCCGCTCCAGCGACTTGAAGGCACCTGGGGGGGGACCCCAAAATGAGGGGGGGGGACCCCAAAACCTCAGGGGGTCCCCAAAACCTCAGGGGGGTCCCCAAAACCCCCCGGGGGAGGGGGGGGCAAATAATTCGGGGGGGGGCATTTCTGGGGGTAGCCCAGTTCTGGGGTGCCCCCCCCACCCCTCCTGCTGCTGGGGGGTTCCCCCTCCCCCAAAATGGGGTGTCCCCCCCCCCCCCAAATTTGGGGGCCCCCCTTACGGAACATGGCGTCGAGGCGGACGAGGCAGCTGATGAAGTTGTCGAAATCGAGGTTCCCCCCTCGTCGCCGTAGCGACGGCCCAGGACCCCCAAAGTGGGGGGGCAGGCGGAAACCTGGGGGCACCCCCCACGCGTGACCTTTGACCCCCCCGCCCCCCAAAACACCCCTCACCCCCCCCAATACCCTGGACCCCCCAAATTCCCCAGACCCCCCCAATATCCAGGAACCCCCCAAATTCCTGAGACCCCCCCCCCAAAATCCTCCCGCCCCCCCCAAATCCTGGCCCCCCCAATCCCCCTGACCCCCCCCAATATCCAGGACCCCCCAAATCCCCCTGACCCCCCCAAAATCCCCCCAACCCCCCAATATCCAGGACCCCCCAAATCCCCCTGACCCCCCCCCCCAAAATCCCCCCAACCCCCCCAATATCCAGGACCCCCCAAATCCCCCTGACCCCCCCAAAATCCCCCCAACCCCCCCAATATCCAGGACCCCCCCAAATCCCACAGACCCCCCCATATCCTCCTGCCCCCCCCCCAAAAACCCTTTGGGGCCCCCCAAATCCCCCCAAAATCCCCCCGAACCCATTACCCAGCCCCTCCCCCCGCCCCCCCAACCCCCCAATTGCCCCCCCCCCCCAAAATTGCCCCCCAAACCCCCCTGCCCCCCAAACCTGCCGCCTCAAAGGCCCCCGGCAGCTCCTGCACCCCGATAGTCCCCGAGCCGTCGGTGTCGAACTGCTTGTACACGCACTGGGGGGGGGGGGGGGAATTTTGGGGGACCCCCCAAATTTTGGGGTCCCCCGGGGGGGGGGGGTCCTAGCCGCCCCCCAACGCCTCCCCTGCCCCAGAATTGGGCGTCCCCCATCACCTCCATACCGCCCCCCCCCCCAATTTTGGGGTCCCCCATCTGCCCCCCAAATTTTGGGGTCCCCCTTCTGCCCCCCCCAAATTTGGGGTCCCCCCGGGGGGTCCTTGTGCCCCCCTCAATTTTGGGGTCCCCCCGGGGTCCTTGCGCCCCCCTCAATTTTGGGGTCCCCCATCTGCCTCCCACCCATTTTCGGGTCCCCCATCTCCCCCCCCCCCAAATTTGGGGTCCCCCCGGGGGTCCTTGTGCCCCCCTCAATTTTGGGGTCCCCCATCTCCCCCCCTCCCATTTTGGGGTCCCACCGGGGATCCTTGTGCCCCCCCTCAATTTTGGGGTCCCCCATCTCCCCCCAAATTTGGGGTCCCCCCGGGGGTCCTTGTGCCCCCCTCAATTTTGGGGTCCCCCATCTGCCCCCCCCCCCCCCAACATTTCAGGGTCCTCAGGGAGCTCCCCTACAGCCCCCTCCCCACTTGAGAGCGAGGATTTGGGGGGGGGGTGTCCCCCTGCCCCCCCCCGGCTTTTGGGGTGCCCCCTGGCTGTTGGGGGCACCCCCAAATGTTGGGGTCCCCCCTCAATTTGGGGGTGCCCCCCCCCCCCCCCACCTGCCACTTCTTGATGTTGTTCCACAGGTACTTGAACTCCTCGAAGCCCAGTTTCCCCGTCGTGTCGCTCTTTTTGGGGGGGGGGTCAAGGAAATTTGGGGGCAACGGGGGACACCCCCCTCCCTGCACCCCAAAACCCCCCTCCCCCTTCCCCACCCCCCCCGCACCCCAAAAATCCCCCCCCCCCCCAGGATACGTCCATCACGGCCACCATGCTGCGGCAAGTGTCGAGGCCGAAGCCGTCTGTCTTCAGATCAGGATCTGGGGGGGGAAGAGGAATTTTTGGGGACCCCCCCCCCATTTGGGGGACACCCCCCCCCCAAAATTAAAACTTTCAACCAAAATCGAAAAGTTTCAGTCAGTTTTTTGCCCCCCCTCCCCCTTCCCTGCCCATGTGGGGATTCTCCAGTGGCTGCTATAGGGTTGTGCCCCCCCCTCCATTTCGCTGTAATTTGGGGGGGGGGGGGGAACCGCCCCCCCCCCCAATTTGTCGCCCCTCCCCCCATCGTGTCACACCCCCACCCCCCCCCCCCCCCGGTTTTTTGGGGGGACGCTTACGGCGGGTGACGACTTTGTTGAGGATGTTCATGAGCTCGGTGGGGCTCACCTCCATGTCCTGCGGGAGGCGGGGGGGGGGGGGGGGCCCCCTGACCCCCACCCTGGGGGGGGGGGGGCACCCTGACCCTCCCCCACACCCTGACCCCCCACCCTGGGGTCCATCGTCTCCCCCCCCGCCTTGGGCACCCCCCACCCCGACCCCTACCCTGGGGGGGGGGGCACCCAGACCCCCGACCGCCCCACCCTGGGGTCCCCCCCCATTCTGGGGTCCCCCCACCCTTGGGCACCCCCCACCCCGACCCCCACCCTGGGGGGGGCACCCAGACCCCCCGACCGCCCCACCCTGGGGTCCCCCCCCATTCTGGGGTCCCCCCACCCTTGGGCACCCCCCACCCCGACCCCTACCCTGGGGGGGCACCCAGACCCCCCCGACCGCCCCACCCTGGGGTCCCCCCCATTCTGGGGTCCCCCCACCCTTGGGCACCCCCCACCCCGACCCCTACCCTGGGGGGGGGCACCCAGACCCCCCGACCGCCCCACCCTGGGGTCCCCCCCCCATTCTGGGGTCCCCCCACCCTTGGGCACCCCCCACCCCGACCCCTACCCTGGGGGGGGGGCACCCAGACCCCCCGACCGCCCCACCCTGGGGTCCCCCCCCATTCTGGGGTCCCCCCACCCTTGGGCACCCCCCACCCCGACCCCTACCCTGGTGGGGGGCACCCAGACCCCCCGACCCCCGACCGCCCCACCCTGGGGGGGGGCACCCAGAACCCCCCCACCCCCACCCCGACCCCCACCCTGGGGGGGGGGGGCACCCAGCCACCCCCCCCCCGGTTGGTTTGGGGCTCCCCCCCCCCCCCCCCGTGATAGGGGGGGCTCTGGGGATGCCGGAGGGAGATCCCATGGGATCCACTGGGGGGGGGGGGGATCCCGGGGGATGAGGGGAAGCCGGGGGGGGTGGGGGGGGGATCCAGGGGATCCCGTGGGGTCTGGGGATCTGGGAGGGGGATCCAGCAAGGATCCCTGGGGGGGGCACAGGGACCCTGGGGGGAATCCCGTGGAGCAGGGGGGATCCGGGGGATCCAGGGGGGTCTGAGGGAGCCTGGGGGATCTGGGGATCCCCAGGGGTTGGGGGATCCGGGGGGGGGGGAGATCGAGGGGGGAGGATCTGGGAGATCCAGGGGGATCCGAGGGATCTGGTGGGGGCTGGGGATCCCGGGGGGGGCTGGAGAGGATGGGGGGGCAGATCCAGGAGATCCAGGGGGATCTGAGGGATCTGGTGGGGGCTGGGGATCCCGGGGGGCTGGAGAGGATGGGGGGCAGATCCAGGAGATCCAGGGGGATCCGGGGGATCTGGTGGGGGCTGGGGATCCCGGGGGGGATGGAGAGGATGGGGGGGGGGAGATCTGGGATATTCAGGGGGATCTGGTGGGGGCTGGGGATCCCGGGGGGCTGGGGGGGGTGCAGGGGATCCGGGGGGGGGGGGGGGAATCTGAGGGATCCGGTAGGGTCAGGGGATCCCGGCGGGATCTAGGAGATCCAGGGGGATCCGAGGGGTCCAGGAGGGGATCCCGGGGGGGGTGGGGTGGACAGAGGGGCCTGGGGGTGGGGGATCCTGGAGGGCTCGGGGGGTCCCGGGGGATCCGGGGGGGCTGGGGGGATCCCAGGGGATCCGGGGGGGGGATCCCGGGGGATCCGGCGGTCACTCACGTCGCCGGCGAGCTGGGCGAAGAGGCGCCGGAACTGCCGCACCTCCTCGCTCTCGTTGGCGTCCACGGTGGAGATGTGGGTGCGGGGGGCTGGGGGGGGCACGGGGGGGTCAAGGGGGGCCCCGAACCCGGGGGGAGGGGGCCCCGACGTGGGGGGGGGGGCGGTCCCCGGGGTCAGAGGTCACTTACTGGGGGCTCGGGGTTGTACTGGGCGGCCGCTTCGCTGCCGGGGGGGGGGTGTTTGTCAGAGTACCCCCGGTGTCACCCCCCGGTGTCACCCCAACGCCACCCAGTCCCCCAAACCCCCGTCCCCAATGTCCCCAGTGTCCCCAGTGTCCCCCCAACCCCATGTCCCCAATGTCCCCCTGTGTCCCCAATGTCCCCCCATGTCCCCAATGTCCCCACCATCCTCGTGTCCCACCCCGTGTCCCCAATAACCCCCCAACCCCGTGTCCCCAATGTCCCCCCATGTCCCCCCGTGTCCCCCCAACCCCGTGTCCCCAATGCCCCCCCATGTCCCCCCGTGTCCCCAATGTTCCCATGTCCCCAATGTCCCCCCATGTCCCCAATGTCCTCCCGTGTCCCCCCAACCCCATGTCCCCAATGTCCCCCCATGTCCCCAATGCCCCCCGTGTCCCCAATGCCCCCCGTGTCCCCAATGTCCCCCCATGTCCCCCCAACCCCGTGTCCCCAATGTCCCCCCGTGTCCCCAATGTTCCCATGTCCCCAATGTCCCCCCATGTCCCCAATGTCCTCCCGTGTCCCCCCAACCCCATGTCCCCAATGTCCCCCCATGTCCCCAATGCCCCCCGTGTCCCCAATGCCCCCCCGTGTCCCCAATGTCCCCCCATGTCCCCCCAACCCCGTGTCCCCAATGTCCCCCCGTGTCCCCAATGTTCCCATGTCCCCAATGTCCCCCCATGTCCCCAATGTCCTCCCGTGTCCCCCCATGTCCCCCCAACCCCGTGTCCCCAATGTCCCCCCATGTCCCCAATGCCCCCCCGTGTCCCCAATGTCCCCCCACCCCCCAGTGTCCCTCCCCCCGTGTCCCCGAGGTCCCCTCACCTGATGGCGCTGATGACACCCCCCAGGACCCCCATGGCCCCCCCGGCGCCGCCCCCGCGCCCCCCCCCCGCCCCCCCGCTCAGGAGCCCCCCAGCACCGAGCCGATGCCCCCGGGGAGCCCCCCCCGCCCCCCCCGCCCCCGCCCCCCCAGCAGCCCCTTCACCAGGAACATGGTCCCCGCAAACAGGGGGGGCACTGGGAGCACTGGGGGGTTACTGGGAGCGCTGCTGGGGGGGTACTGGAGGTTACTGGGAGCGCTGCTGGGGGGTGCTGGAGGGTGCTGGGGGGCACTGGAGGGTGCTGGGGGGGCACCGGGGGGTTACTGGGAGCGCTGGCGGGGGGCACTGGAGGTTACTGGGAGCGCTGGGAGAGGCTGGAAGAAAAGGAGAGAGCAGCGTTAGGCGATGCCACACGGCCCTATAGGCTGCTCCAGACCCTATAGCCCCCCCCAGGCCCTATAGACCCCCACCCTGTCCCCCCCAGGCCCTATAGACATCCCTGGAACCTATAGACCCCCCCAGCCCTTATAGATCCCCCCAGCCCCATGGATCCCTCCAGCCCTATAGACCTCTCAGGTGCTATGGATCTATATAGAGCTGCCTGGGTCCTATAGACACTCGTGGCCCCTATGGACCCTCTCCTCCTCCCTGGGGAGCTGCCTCAGGCCCTATAGACCCCTCTGGGCCCTATAGACCCCCCCCAGGCCCTATGGATCCCCCCTGACCCCTGTGGATCCCCCCAGGCCCTATAGACCCCCCCAGGCCCTATGGATCCCCCCTGACCCCTGTGGATCCCCCCAGGCCCTATAGACCCGCCCGGCTCTATGGATCTCCCCCGGGCCCTATAGACACCCCCCCCCAGGCCCTACAGATACACCCAGCCGCTATGGATCCCCCTAACCCCTATGGATCCCTCTGGGCCCTATAGATCCCCCTGAGCCCTACCGATCCCCCCCCAGCTCTATGGATCCCTCCAGCCCTATAGACCTCTCAGGTCCTATGGATCCCTCCTGGGTCCTATGGATTCCCCTGGGCCCTACAGATCCCCCCAGCCCCTATGGAGGCCCCCAGCCCCTATAGACCGCTCCAGCCCTATGGATCCCCCCAGCCCCATGGATCCCCCCTGGGTCCTATAGACCCCTCAGGCCCTACAGAACCCCCAGGCCCTATGGATCCCCCCTGGGTCCTATAGACCCCTCCCCAGCCCCTATAGATCCCCCCAGTCTCTATGGATCCCCCCAGCTCCTATGGATTCCCCCAGCCCTTATAGACCTCCCCAGCCCCTACAGATCCCCGCAGGCCCTACAGACACCCCCCCAGCCCCTATGGATTCCCCCCAGCCCCTATAGACCCCCCCAGCCCCTATAGATTCCCCCCAGCCCCTATAGATTTCCCCCAGCCCCTACAGACCCCCCCAGCCCCTATGGTTTCCCCCCAGCCCCTACAGATCCCCCCAGGCCCTATAGACCCCCTCAGCCCCTATAGATTCCCCCCAGTCTCTATAGATTCCTGCCAGCCCCTATGGATCCCCCCAGCCTCTATGGATTCCCCCAGCCATTATAGATCTCCCCAGCCCTTACAAACCCCCCCAGCCCCTATAGATTCCCCCCAGCCCCTATAGACCCTCTCAGTCCTACAGACCCCCCCAGCCCCTATGGATTCTCCCAGCTCCTATAGACCCCCCCCCGCCCCTATAGATTCCCCCCAGCCCCTATGGACCCCCCCAGCCCCTATAGATTCCCCCCAGCCCCTACGGACTCCCCCAGCCCCTATAGATTCCCCCCAGCCCCTATGGACCCCCCCAGCCCCTATAGATTTCCCCCAGCCCCTACGGACTCCCCCAGCCCCTATAGATTCCCCCCAGCCCCTACGGACCCCCCCAGCCCCTATAGATTCCCCCCAGCCCCTATGGATCCCCCCGGGCCCTACGGACCCCCCAGCCCCTATAGATTCCCCCCAGCCCCTATAGATTCCCCCCAGCCCCTACGGACTCCCCCAGCCCCTATAGATTCCCCCCAGCCCCTACGGACCCCCCAGCCCCTATAGATTCCCCCCAGCCCCTATAGATTCCCCCCAGCCCCTATGGATCCCCCCGGGCCCTACGGACCCCCCCAGCCCCTATAGATTCCCCCCAGCCCCTATGGACCCCCCCGGGGTGGGGGGGGAACCCGGCCCCTCCCGGCTGCGGGCGAGGATTTCCGGGGACCGGGTGGGGCCGGGACTGAGTCACGGAGCCGTTGGGGGGGGGGGGGGGGCCCGGGGGGGGCCCGGGGGGGGGGGGCCCCGGGGGGGGGGCCGGGGGTACCGGTACCTGCGGGCCCTGCGGCGGCGGCGGCGGCCGGGGAGCGACTGCGGGCCCCGCCCCGGGCCCGGGCCTGGGCAGCGCCGGGGGCGTGGCCAAAGGGGAGGGCGTGGTCAGAAGGGGTGCGGTCTGCAGAGGGGGCGGGGTCCCTCAGCACGGCGCCTAAGGGGAAGGAGGCGGGACCAAGGGCCGGGGGCGGAGCCAGGCGGCCGGCGTGGGCGTGGCCACCCGGCGGGAAACAGGACCTCGCCCTTCCGGTCGCGCCTCTGACGGCACGCTCGGCGCGCCGGAACAAGATGGCGGCGCCGGAACAAGATGGCGGCGCCGGAACAAGATGGCGGCGCCGGGGCGGCGGCGGGGGGGGGGGTTGCCGAGGGGCCCACCGCCCCCCCCCCCCCCCCCCGGCCCGGTGTCACCGTGCCCCCCCCGCGGCTTTGGGGTCCCCCCCACGACCACCCCCAGCTTTAGGGTCCCCCCCCCCCCCAGTTTTGGGCCCCCCCCACAACCCCCTTGTGTCCCCTCCTCCATCTTTGGGGGCCCCCCACCCCCTCCCCCATGCCCCCCCCCCCCCCAGTTTTGGGGTCCCCCCCATCCTTGCCCCCCCGTGTCCCCCCCCAGTTTTGGGGGCGCCCCTCCCCCAGTTTTGGGGTCCCCTCCATCTTTGCCCCCCCCCCGTGTCCCCCCCAGTTTTGGGGGCGCCCCCCCCCAGTTTTGGGGTCCCCTCCATCTTTGCCCCCCCCCCCCGTGTCCCCCCCCAGTTTTGGGGGCCCCCCACCCCTCCCTCATGCCCCCCCCCAGTTTTGGGGTCCCCCCATCCTTGCCCCCCCCCCCCCAGTTTTGGGGTCCCCCCACCCCCTCGCCCCCCCCCGTGTCCCCCCCCCCAGTTTTGGGGGCCCCCCACCCCCTCCCCCATGACCCCCCCCCCCCGTTTTGGGGTCCCCCCATCTTTGCCCCCCCCGTGTCGTCCCCCCCCAGTTTTGGGGTCCCCCCACCCCCTCCCCCATGCCCCCCCCAGCTTTGGGGCCCCCCGGAACCGTGGGACGTACAAAGGTGTTTATTGGTGGCAGAAGCGGGGCCGGGGGGGCCCATGCGGCAGCGGGGGGGGGGGGGGGAGGGGGGACAGGGGCGGGGCGGGGGGGGGACACGGGGACATTAAAGCCACTCACACGATCGCGGGGGAGGGGACGTTATTGCTACTGCGGGGGGGGGGGGGAGGGGCGGGGAGCGCGACGCCGTTGCACCCGGGGCCTGCACCTCCCGGATGCCTGGGTCCCCCCTTTTTTTTTTGGGGGGGGGGGGGGGTGTGGGTTGGGGGGTCCTCAACCCCATTAGCAGCCGCTGGAGAATCCACCAAACCAGTATAAACCAGTTTCCCTGGCCCCCCCCCCCCCGCCCCCAGGGCGTAATCAGTAGTTTCCAGAGTTAACGGCTCAGGAACAGGCTTGGGAAGGGGCCCGTAAACCCCTCCTCTCCCAGTTGGAGTCAGTAGGTTCCAGTGTGAACGACCCCAAATTGGGGGGGGGGGGGAGGGGGAGGCTGGCATTGGCTCGCTCACTCCTCGCGAGGGTAATCAGTAGGTTCCAGAGTGAACGGCCTGGAGGAACCGGAGTGAGGGGGGGCACAGAGATATGGGGTTGGGGGGGGCTGGTATCAATTCCCTATGATCAGTAGGTTTCAGAGTGAACAGCTTGAAAAAAGGCGGGGGGGGGGGGGCGGGGCTGGCAACAGCGAACCCCCATCGCCGTAATCAGTAGGTTCCAGAGTGAACGGCCCCCAAAAAAAGGCGTTGAGGGGGGGTGGGGCTGGCAACAGCGAACCCCCATCGCCGTAATCAGTAGGTTCCAGAGTGAACGGCCCCCAAAAAAAGGCGTTGAGGGGGGGTGGGGCTGGCAACAGCGAACCCCCATCGCCGTAATCAGTAGGTTCCAGAGTGAACGGCCCCCAAAAAAAGGCGTTGAGGGGGGGTGGGGCTGGCAACAGTGAACCCCTGTTGCTGTAATCAGTAGGTTCCAGGGGGGACGGCCCAAAACGGGGGGGGGAGGGGTTGGGGGGGAGGGGCTGGCCTGAACTCCCCCCTCCCCCTCCATCACTTGTAATCAGTAGTTTCCAGAGTGAACAGCCCGGCGCAAAGAAAGGGGGGTCGGGGGGTGTCACATCACGTCTCCCCGGGTGGGGGGAGGGGCCCAAGGCACTGGGTGGGGGAGGGGCGGCGGGGGCGGGGCAGCGAGGCGGGGGCGGGGTGGGTGGGGGAGGGGTTAGGACTGCATCTCGGCCCGCAGCATCCAGGGGAACCAGCAGCAGAAGAGTAACCGGGGGACAGGGGGGCCGGCGGGGGGACAGGGGACACCCCCGGGGGTGGCACCGTGCCCCCTCCCCCCCCCCCCCAGCCCCCGGTGGCCCCTCCCCCCCCCCCGGTGTCGTGTCCCCCCCTCCCCCACCTGGAGAAGGAGCTCTCGGAGGTGATGTCCTTCGGGGTGCGCACCGCCGGGAAGTTGCGCTTGGGCTGTGACACTGCGGGGACACGGGGGGGGACACGGGGGGGACACAGGGACATGGGGGGGTCACGGGGGGGACACGGGGGGACACAGGGACATGGGGGGGACACGGGGGGGACACGGGGGGGACACGGGGGGACACAGGGACATGGGGGGGACACGGGGGGGACACGGGGGGACACAGGGACATGGGGGGGACACGGGGGGGACACAGGGACATGGGGGGACACGGGGGCGGACACGGGGGGGACATGGGGGGGGACACGGGGGGACACAGGGACATGGGGGGGACACGGGGGGGACATGGGGGGACACAGGGACATGGGGGGACACGTGGGGGGACACGGGTGGGACACAGGGACATGGGGGGGACACGGGGGGGACACGGGGGGGACACAGGGACATGGGGGGACACGTGGGGGGACACGGGTGGGACACAGGGACATGGGGGGGACACGGGGGGACACGGGGGGGACACAGGGACATGGGGGGGACACAGGGACATGGGGGGGACACGGGTGGGACACAGGGACATGGGGGGACACGGGGGGGACACGGGGGGGACATGGGGGGGGACACAGGGACATGGGGGGACACGGGGGGGACACGGGGGGGACATGGGGGGGACACGGGGGGGACACGGGGGGGACACAGGGACATGGGGGGGACACAGGGACATGGGGGGGACACGGGTGGGACACAGGGACATGGGGGGACACGGGGGGGACACGGGGGGGACATGGGGGGGACACAGGGACATGGGGGGACACGGGGGGGACACGGGGGGGACACAGGGACATGGGGGGACACGGGGGGGACACGAGGGGACATGGGGACACACAGTCACAGCCCCCCCCCGCCCCAGCCATCGCGGGGGGCGGGGAAATGGGGCCCCCAGCCAATCAGCGGGAGGTGTGTGTCGTTTTTCACACCCCCCAAACCCCCCCCCCCCCCCACTGGAGCCCCCGCTGGCCAATCAGCGGAGGTCGGTGCTGCCTGCTGGCCAATCAGCAGTGGCCTGGCCTGGCCCGCTGGCCAGTCAGCGCAGGGATGGCCTGCTTGCTGACCAATCGGCTGCTCCGTGGCATGCCAGCCAATCAGCAGCAAGCCCGCCTCCTGGTGGCCAATCAGCAATGGCCCAGACCACTCTGGCCAATCAGCAGTGACCGACTCCACCCACCAGCCAATCAGAGGGGTCTCACCCCACCGGCCAGCCAATCAGGAGGGCCCCACCCTGCCCACCAGCCAATCAGGAGGGCCCCACCCTGCCTGCCAGCCAATCAGGAGGGCCCCACCCAACCCTGCAGCCAATGAGGAGGGCCCCACCCAACCCTGCCAGCCAATCAGGAGGGCCCCACCCCACCGGCCAGCCAATCAGGAGGGCCCCACCCTGCCCACCAGCCAATCAGGAGGGCCCCACCCTGCCTGCCAGCCAATCAGGAGGGCCCCACCCAACCCTGCAGCCAATGAGGAGGGCCCCACCCAACCCTGCCAGCCAATCAGGAGGGCCCCACCCCACCTGCCAGCCAATCAGAGGGGTCTCACCCAACCCTGCCAGCCAATCAGGAGGGCCCCGCCCCGCCCGCCAGCCAATCACAAGGGCCCCGCCCCACCCACCAGCCAATCAGAAGTGCCCCACCCACCAGCCAATCAGGAGGGCCCCACCCCACCCACCAGCCAATCAGAAGTGCCCCACCCTGCCCGCCAGCCAATCAGGAGGGCCCCGCCCCGCCCGCCAGCCAATCAGCACGCACCGGTCACCTGCTGGACCTTCTTTTCGGGGGCGCCCTCCCCCGGCTCCTCCCGGGGACCCCCCACCCTGTGGGGGAGGGGCAGGGGCCTCACTGGGGGCTCGGGATCCCCACCCCCCACCCCCCCCGTGTCCCCACAACCCCCCATCCCCCCATGTCCCCCCCGTGTCCCCCCCCGTCCCCCACATCCCTGATGTCCCCACACCCCCGTCCCCCCGTGTCCCCCCCGTGTCCCCACACCCCCATCCCCCCCCGTGTCCCCATCCCCCCCGTGTCCCCCCCGTGCCCCCCCATGTCCCCACACCCCCCATCCCCCCCATGTCCCCATCCCCCCCGTGTCCCCACACCCCCCATCCCCGTGTCCCCCCCGTGTCCCCCCACCCCCCATCCCCCCGTGCCCCCCCGTGTCCCCATCCCCCCCCGTGTCCCCCCCGTGCCCCCCCGTGTCCCCACACCCCCCATCCCCATGTCCCCCCCCATGTCCCCACCCCCCATCCCCCCCGTGTCCCCCCCCGTGCCCCCCGTGTCCCCACACCCCCCCATCCCAGTGTCCCCCCACCCCCCCGTGCCCCCCTGTGCCCCCCGTGTCCCCCCCGTGTCCCCCCCCATCCCCGTGTCCCCCCACCCCCCCATCCCCCCCGTGCCCCCCCCATCCCCCCGCCCCCGCACCTCTGGACGCGGGAGGGGGGGCGAAGACGCCGTGCTTGGGGGGCAGGAGAAGTAGCGCACCCCGAACACCGACCCGTCGTGCTTGCCCCCCGCCGCGTCCAGCTCCACCCCGAACCAGTACCCTGGGGGGGCACGGGGGCGGGGGGACACGGGGGGGGGCACGGGGGGACAGGGGGACACGGGGGGACACGGGGACGGGGGGGACAGGGGGGACATGGGGGGACAGGGGGAGAGGGGGACATGGGGGGACACAGGGACGGGGGGACACGGGGGGACACGGGGGCGGGGGGGACGGGGGGGGACATGGGGGGGACAGGGGGAGGGGGGACACGGGGGGACACAGGGACGGGGGGACACGGGGGGACACGGGGGCGGGGGGGGGACGGGGGGGACATGGGGGGACAGGGGGAGAGGGGGACACGGGGACATGGGGGGACACAGGGATGGGGGGACACGGGGGGACACGGGGGTGGGGGGGACGGGGGGGACATGGGGGAGGGGGGGACACGGGGACATGGGGGGACACAGGGACGGGGGGACAGGGGGGGACATGGGGGGACAGGGGGAGAGGGGGACACGGGGACATGGGGGGACACAGGGACGGGGGGACGGGGGGAGGGGACATGGGGACAGACGTGAGAGGGTGACACGGGGGGGACACGTGAGATGGGGGCACATGGGGGGGGGCTGGGGGGGTCCCGGGGGGGGGGGGGGGCCATGGGGGGTCCCGGGGGGGTCCCGGGGGGTCCCAAGGAGGGGGGTCCCAGGGAGTCCCAAAGGGGGGGGGGGGGTCCCGGGGGGGTCCCAAAAGGGGGGATCCCAAGGGGGGGGTCCCGGGGGGGTCCCAAGGGGGGGGGCCATGGGGGGGGGTCCCAAGAGGGGGGTCCCAAGGAGGGGGGACCCAGGGAGTCCCAAAGAGGGGGGGGTCCCGGGGGGGGTCCCGGGGGGTCCCAAGGGGGGTGCCAAGGGGGGGTCCCGGGGGGGGGGTCCCAAGGGGGGGGTGCCAAGGGGGGTCCCGGGGGGGGGGTCCCGGGGGGTCCCAAGGGGGGGCCATGGGGGGGGTCCCAAGAGGGGGGTCCCAAGGAGGGGGGACCCAGGGAGTCCCAAAGAGGGGGGGGGTCCCGGGGGGGGGGGGGTCCCGGGGGGTCCCAAGGGGGGTGCCAAGGGGGGTCCCGGGGGGGTCCCTCACCGGGGGCGAAGTCAGTGCGCCCGTAGAACCGGGCCCGTCCCGGGCGCTGTCCGGCCACCAGCACCGCGTCCCCCGGGGCCACGCGGCGCCCCTCCCGGTCCAGCCACGCCCCCCCGCGCTTCCGGGGGGCTGAGGGGCGGGGT
Source organism: Nipponia nippon (assembly GCF_047370975.1). NCBI lineage: Eukaryota > Metazoa > Chordata > Aves > Pelecaniformes > Threskiornithidae > Nipponia > Nipponia nippon. Next base: position 1,024,086 of record NW_028262365.1, on the reverse strand, counting down.
CAGACAGGCCACGCCCCTCCCCACCCGCCACGCCCACCACAGACACCACCCACCACCCCCCTCCCCCGGTCCAGCCCCACCGCGGTTCCAGGGGGCTGAGGGGCGGGGCCAGCACGGCCACGCCCACCCGAGCCCACACCCACCACAGGCACCGCGCCCCGCGCCTCCCGGTCCAGCCACGCCCTCCCCCCCGCGCTTCCGGGGGGGTGAGGGGCGGGGTCAGCACAGCCACGCCCACCCCAACACCACGCCCCTTCGCTGACACCGCCCTCCACCCGCAGCCCTCCTCCCAGGGGCTGCCAAGGGGTGGGGTCATGCAGACCACGCCCCCTCCTGACCACGCCCCATTCCCCTGCATGGGCGGGGTTTCACCGGGGGGGCGGGGCATATCCCACCCAGCCAGTCAATCACCATGCTCTCCTCCAATGGGCATGCGGGGGGGGCGGAGCCAAAGGGAAGGGCAGAGTAAAGGGGATGAGCTGCGGGGGGGTCCCGGGGGGGCACCCAGGGGTGCGGGGGGGTCCCAGGGGGGCAGGGGGGTCCTAGGGGGGCACCCAGGGGTCTGGGGGGTCCCAGGGATCTGGGGGGCACCCAGGGGTCTGGGAGGTCCCAGGGATCCAGGGGAGCACCCAGGGGTCTGGGGGGGCACCCTGGGGTGCGGGAGGGTCCCAGGGATCTGGGGGGGGCACCCAGGGGTCTGGGGGGGCACCCAGGGGTGCGGGAGGGTCCCAGGGGTCTGGGGGGGCACCCAGGGGGCTCAGGGGGCACCCAGGGGTGCGGGAGGGTCCCACGGATCTGGGGGGGGCACCCCGGGGTCGGGGGGGGCCCAGGGGTCCCGGGGAGCACCCAGGGGTCTGGGGGGGCACCCAGGAGTCTGGGGGGCACCCAGGGGTGCGGGAGGGTCCCAGGGGTCCGGGGGGCACCCAGGGGTCTGGGGGGCACCCAGGGGTGCAGGAGGGTCCCAGGGGTCCGGGGGGGCACCCAGGGGTCTGGGGGGTCCCAGGGGTCTCAGGGGGCAGGCAGGGGTCTGGGGGGGCACCAGGGGTTTGGGGGGGGCACCCAGGGGTCTAGGGGGGCACCCAGGGGTCTTGGGGGGGGTCCCAGGGATCTGGGGGGTGCACCCAGGGGTCCAGGGGGTCCCAGGGGTCTCAGGGGGCACCCAGGGGTCTTGGGGGGTCCCAGGGATCTGGGGGGGCACCCAGGGGTCCAGGGGGTCCCAGGGGTCTCAGGGGGCACCCAGGGGTCTTGGGGGGTCCCAGAGATCTGGGGGGGCACCCAGGGGTCCGGGGGGTCCCAGGGGTCTCAGGGGGCACCCAGGGGTCTTGGGGGGGTCCCAGAGATCTGGGGGGGGCACCCAGGGGTCCGGGGGGTCCCAGGGGTCTCAGGGGGCACCCAGGGGTCTTGGGGGGGTCCCAGAGATCTGGGGGGCACCCAGGGGTCCGGGGGGTCCCAGGGGTCTCGAGGGGGACTCAAGCATCTGGGGGGGACCCAGGGGTCTGGGTGGGCACCCAGGGGTCTGGGGGGCAGGCAGGGGTCTCGGGGGGCACCCAGGGGTCTGGGGGGGCACCCAGGGGTGGGGGGGCACCCAGGGGCGCGGCCGTACCTCTCTTGTCCTTGCGAGCCTTGTGGGGGGCTCGGGCCGGGGGTCCCGGGGGGCTGCGGGGGGGGGACGGCGCCGGGGGCTGCTCCTCCGCCTTGGAGATCTTGGAAACGGAGGCGAAGACGCCTGCGGGCGGGTGGCATCAGCCCAGTACAACCCAGTATGGACCAGTAGAGCCCACAGCAGACCCCACAGCAGACCAACTGACCCCCCCCCCCGCTTCAAACCCTACCAAGGGTCCCAGCAGCCCCCCCACCCCCACCCCGAGGGACTGGGGTATCCCCCCCCCCCCCCCGAGGGACCCAGGGGTCTGGGGGTGTCCCCAAGGGACCCAGGCGATGGGTGGGGGTCCCCGGGGGGGGGTGGGGGGGTGTCCCTACCCTGTTTTGGGGGGCAGATGAAGTAGCGGACCCCCCCCACGCTGCCGTCGTTCTTGCCCTCGGGCTCGTCCAGCTCCACGCCGGCCCATTGCCCGCTGGCGAAGGCCGTGGTGCCGCAGAAGCGCAGGGTCCCCACCTGGGGGGGGGGTGGGGTGGGTGACACACGGGAGCCCTGGGTGCCCCCCGCACCCCAACACCCCCCCCAGCACCCCAACATCCCCCCCTGTGCCCCAAAACTCCATAATTCCCCCCCAAAACCCCACTTTTCACCCCCAGTCCCCCCCGGGCCGTGCCCGCATCCCCTCCCGGAGCACCCGGGGTTGCACGGGTGCTGCCTGCGCCCTACGTGGGTGCTGCTGGGCACCCCTGGGAGCCCCCCCAAAACCTCATTTTGCACCCCAAAACCCCTCTGTGCACCCCAAAACTCCATAATTCACCCCCAAAACCCCACTTTTCACCCCCAGTCCCCCCCAGGCCGTGCCCGCATCCCCTCCCGGAGCACCCGGCGGGCGCGCGGGCGCCCTTGGGTGCCGTCCCCCCCACCTTGCCGCCGTCGACGCGGACGCGGTCGCCCAGCTGGAGGCCGAGGCAGAGGAGCATGAGGTTGCCGGGCAGGTTGTCGTAGTTGGGGAGGGTGACGCGGGGCAGGCTGCAGCTGAGGGGGACGGCGTCCAGAAGGAGCTGACGCAGCTCCCGCGCCGCCAACGCCGCCTCCGCCTTGTCCAGCGCCATGTCCGTGGGGTCCGGCACCACCTCGGCCGCCACCTGCCCCTTGCTGTTCTGTGGGGGGGGGGGGGGGGGAAAGGGGGAGAGGGGGGTTTGGGGGTGCTTGGGGGTGGGGGCACCCATAGGACCCCCCTGAGATCCATGGGTGGCCTCGCAGCCCCCCTCGAGACCCCCAGTAAGGCGGAAGCCCGGTACCCCTGCGCCCCTCCCTACCCCGATAGCTCAGGCACCCCAATACCCGCAGCACCCCAATATCCCAGTCCCTCCCAGTGCTCCCAGTCCCCCCCAGTGCCCCCCATTCCTTCCCAACACCCCCCAGTACCCCAATCCTTCCCAATCCCCCCAGTATCTCAATCCCCCATTACCCCCCAGTCCCTCCCAGTATCCCCCAGTACCCCAGTCCCCCCCAACACCCCTCAACACCCTCAACACCCCCAATACCCCAGTGCCCCCCAGTGCCCCCCACTCCCTCGCAGTCCCCCAATCCCTCCCAGTCCCCCCAATATCACAATCCCCCCAGCCCCCCCCATTACTCCCCAGTCCCTCCCAGTGCCCCCAGTGCCCCCAGGACGCGCAGGGCAGGATCGGCCCCGTGCTCCAGCAGGCAGTCTTCCCAGTCCCTCCCAGTACCCCCCAGTACCCCCATCCCCCCCACACCCCTCAACACCCCCAATACCCCAGTGCCCCCCACTCCCTCCCAGTACCCCAATCCCTCAATCTCCCCCAGTCCCCCATTACCCCCCAGTCCCTCCCAGTACCCCCCAGTACCCCAGTCCCCCCAACACCCATCAACACCCCCAATACCCCAGTGCCCCCCACTCCCTCCCAGTACCCCAATCCCTCCCAGTTCCCCCAATATCTCAATCCCCCCAGCCCCCCCATTACTCCCCAGTCCCTCCCAGTGCCCCCAGTGCCCCCAGGACGCGCAGGGCAGGATCGGCCCCGTGCTCCAGCAGGCAGTCTTCCCAGTCCCTCCCAGTACCCCCCAGTACCCCGATCCCCCCAACACCCCTCAACACCCCCAATACCCCAGTGCCCCCCACTCCCTCCCAGTCCCCCAATCCCTCAATCTCCCCCAGTCCCCCATTACCCCCCAGTCCCTCCCAGTACCCCCCAGTACCCCAGTCCCCCCAACACCCATCAACACCCCCAATACCCCAGTGCCCCCCACTCCCTCCCAGTACCCCAATCCCTCCCAGTTCCCCCAATATCTCAATCCCCCCAGCCCCCCATTACTCCCCAGTCCCTCCCAGTGCCCCCAGTGCCCCCAGGACGCGCAGGGCAGGATCGGCCCCGTGCTCCAGCAGGCAGTCTTCCCAGTCCCTCCCAGTACCCCCCAGTACCCTGATCCCCCCAACACCCCTCAACACCCCCAATACCCCAGTGCCCCCCACTCCCTCCCAGTCCCCCAATCCCTCAATCTCCCCCAGTCCCCCATTACCCCCCAGTCCCTCCCAGTACCCCCCAGTACCCCAGTCCCCCCAACACCCCTCAACACCCCCAATACCCCAGTGCCCCCCACTCCCTCCCAGTCCCCCAATCCCTCCCAGTTCCCCCAATATCTCAATCCCCCCAGCCCCCCCATTACTCCCCAGTCCCTCCCAGTGCCCCCAGTGCCCCCAGGACGCGCAGGGCAGGATCGGCCCCGTGCTCCAGCAGGCAGTCTTCCCAGTCCCTCCCAGTACCCCCCAGTACCCCGATCCCCCCAACACCCCTCAACACCCCCAATACCCCAGTGCCCCCCACTCCCTCCCAGTCCCCCAATCCCTCAATCTCCCCCAGTCCCCCATTACCCCCCAGTCCCTCCCAGTACCCCCCAGTACCCCAGTCCCCCCAACACCCATCAACACCCCCAATACCCCAGTGCCCCCCACTCCCTCCCAGTACCCCAATCCCTCCCAGTTCCCCCAATATCTCAATCCCCCCAGCCCCCCCATTACTCCCCAGTCCCTCCCAGTGCCCCCAGTGCCCCCAGGACGCGCAGGGCAGGATCGGCCCCGTGCTCCAGCAGGCAGTCTTCCCAGTCCCTCCCAGTACCCCCCAGTACCCCGATCCCCCCAACACCCCTCAACACCCCCAATACCCCAGTGCCCCCCACTCCCTCCCAGTCCCCCAATCCCTCAATCTCCCCCAGTCCCCCATTACCCCCCAGTCCCTCCCAGTACCCCCCAGTACCCCAGTCCCCCCAACACCCATCAACACCCCCAATACCCCAGTGCCCCCCACTCCCTCCCAGTCCCCCAATCCCTCCCAGTTCCCCCAATATCTCAATCCCCCCAGCCCCCCCATTACTCCCCAGTCCCTCCCAGTGCCCCCAGTGCCCCCAGTACGCGCAGGGCAGGATCGGCCCCGTGCTCCAGCAGGCAGCGCACGGCGCCCAGGCAGAGGTTGGAGGCGGCGATGTGCAGGGCCGTCCCGTGGCTGAAGTCGCTGCAGGTCGAGTGCAGCACTGCGGGGAGGGGAAACTGAGGCACGGCCCACGCGGGGCACCCGGCCCTGGGGACCCCAGTGTCCTCCCACCCTGGGGACCCCAAAGTCCTGCCCGGGGGACCCCAAAGTCCTGCTCCTGGGGACCCCAGTGTCCTCCCACCCAGGGACCCCAGTGTCTTCCCCTGGGAACCCCAGGGTCCTCTCTCCAGGGGACCCCAATGTCCTGCCCTTGGGGACCCCAGTGTCCTGTACCCCAGGGGACCCCAATGTCCCCCCCAGAGGACCCCAGTGTCTTCCCTTGGGGACCCCAGCGTCCCCCCCAGGGGACCCCAACGTCCTCCCACCCTGGGGACCCCAGTGTCCTTCCACAGGGACCCCAATGTCCTCCCACCCCGGGGACCCCAGCGTCCCCCCCAGGGGACCCCAGTGTCTTCCCTTGGGGACCCCAATGTCCTCCCACCCCAGGGACCCCAGCGTCCCCCCCAGGGGACCCCAAAGTCCTCCCAGCCTGGGGACCCCGTGTCCTGTCCCGGGGGACCCCAATGTCCTGTCCCAGGGGACCCCAATGTCCTGCCCTTGGGGACCCCAACGTCCTCCCCCCCGGGGACCCCAATGTCCTCCCCCCCGGGGACCCCAGCGTCCCCCCCAGGGGACCCCAATGTCCTCCCCTTGGGGACCCCAACATCCTCCCACCCCGGGGAACCCAGCGTCCCCCCCAGGGGACCCCAACGTCCTCCCAGCCTGGGGACCCCGTGTCCTGTCCCCAGGGGACCCCAGTGTCCTCCCACCCAGGGACCCCAATGTCCTCCCCCCCTGGGGACCCCAATGTCCCCCCCAGAGGACCCCAGTGTCTTCCCTTGGGGACCCCATGTCCTCCCACCCCGGGGACCCCAGCGTCCCCCCGCGCGTCCCCCCGGGCCCCCCCACCTCGGGGGGCGGCGGCGCGCAGGAGGGTGCGGATGAGCTCGGGGACGTCGAAGTAGGCGGCGTAATGGAGGGCGTTCATGTGGGTCCAGCGGCTGCGCAGCGTCACGTCCCCGCCCAGCGCCAGCAGCCGCGTCGAGAGGCGCACGGCCGCCGCCGGGTCCCCTGGCAGCGGGGACGCGGGGACGTCGGCGGGGGAGGCCACCGCGGGGACGGGGATGGGGCTGGGGGGGACGTGGGGACACTGGGGACACGGGGACACTGGGGACGTTGGCGGGGGCGGGCGCCGCGGGGACGGGGACGGTGCTGGGGGGGACGTGGGGACATGGGGACACTGGGGACACGGGGACACTGGGGACATCGGCGGGGGCGGCCGCCGCGGGGACGGGGATGAGGCTGGGGGGGACATGGGGACATGGGGACACTGGGGGCGTGGGGACACTGGGGACGTCGGCGGGGGCGGCCGCCGTGGGGACGGGGACGGGGCCGGGGGGACGTGGGGACACTGGGGATGTGGGGACATGGGGACACTGGGGATGTGGGGATGTGGGGACGCTGGGGACGTGGGGACACTGGGGACGTCGGCGGGGGCGGGCGCCGCGGGGACGGGGACGGTGCTGGGGGGGGCGTGGGGACATGGGGACACTGGGGACGTGGGGACACTGGGGACACGGGGACACTGGGGACGTCGGCGGGGGCGGCCGCCGCGGGGACGGGGATGGGGCTGGGGGGGACGTGGGGACATGGGGACACTGGGGACGTGGGGACACTGGGGACGTCGGCGGGGGCGGCCGCCGCGGGGATGGGGACGGGGCTGGGGGGACGTGGGGACGTGGGGACACTGGGGACACGGGGACACTGGGGACATCAGTGGGGGCGGCCGCCGTGGGGACGGGGACGGGGCTGGGGGGACATGGGGACACTGGGGATGTGGGGACATGGGGACACTGGGGATGTGGGGACGCTGGGGACGTGGGGACACTGGGGACACGGGGACACTGGGGATGTAGGCGGGGGCAGCCACCGTGGGGACGGGGATGGGGCTGGGGGGACGTGGGGACGTGGGGACACTGGGGACACGGGGACACTGGGGACATCGGTGGGGGCGGCCGCCGCGGGGACGGGGACGGGGCTGGGGGGACATGGGGACACTGGGGATGTGGGGACATGGGGACACTGGGGATGTGGGGATGTGGGGACGCTGGGGACGTGGGGACACTGGGGACGTCGGCGGGGGCGGCCGCCGCGGGGACGGGGATGGGGCTGGGGGGGCGTGGGGACATGGGGACACTGGGGACGTGGGGACACTGGGGACGTCGGCGGGGGCGGCCACCGCGGGGATGGGGACGGGGCTGGGGGGACGTGGGGACGTGGGGACACTGGGGACACGGGGACACTGGGGACATCGGTGGGGGCGGCCGCCGCGGGGACGGGGACGGGGCTGGGGGGACATGGGGACACTGGGGATGTGGGGACATGGGGACACTGGGGATGTGGGGATGTGGGGACGCTGGGGACGTGGGGACACTGGGGATGTAGGCGGGGGCAGCCACCGTGGGGACGGGGATGGGGTTGGGGGGGACATGGGGACGTGGGGACACTGGGGACGTGGGGACACTGGGGACGTCGGCGGGGGAGGCCGCCGCGGGGATGGGGACGGGGATGGGGGGGGCGTGGGGACATGGGGACACTGGGGACATGGGGACGTGGGGACACTGGGGATGTGGGGACACTGGGGATGTGGGGACACTGGGGATGTAGGCGGGGGCAGCCACCGTGGGGACGGGGCTGGGGCTGGGGGGGACGTGGGGACACGGGGACACTGGGGACGTGGGGACACTGGGGACGTCAGCGGGGGCGGCCGCCGCGGGGACGGGGACAGGGGGGACATGGGGACGTGGGGACATGGGGACGTGGGGACACTGGGGACGTCAGTGGGGACAGCCACCGCGGGGACGGGGACGGGGCTGGGGGGGACGTGGGGACATGGGGACACCGCTACTGGGGACACTGGGACTGGGGATACTGGGGAGATGGGGATGCCGGGGACATGGGGACAGCGCTACTGGGGACACTGAGGATGTGGGGACGCTGGGACTGGGGATACTGGGGAGATGGGGACGCTGGGGATGTAGGGACAGCGCTACTGGGGACACTGGGGACATGGGGACACTGCTACTGGGGACGCTGGGACTGGGGATACTGGGGAGATGGGGATGCCGGGGATGTGGGGACAGCGCTACTGGGGACACTGGGGACACTGGGGACACCCACCCACGCCGTGGGCGCCGGCCTTGCAGGCGTAGTGCAGCAGCGTCATGTCCGTCAGTCCGTCCCGGTCGTTCACGTGGCACCCGCGGCGCAGGATCTGCCCAGTCGCACCAGTTACACACCAGTTCCCACCAGTCACCCCCCCGGTAACTCCCCTGGGGTGCGCAGTCACGCCCCCAGTGCTCCCAGTACCCTTCCTCGGGCTCCTGGACCTCCCTGGTTCCCCTCCCAGTGCTCCCAGTGATCTCCCAGTACCCTCCCTACAGCTCCCAGACCTCCCCAGTTCCCCTCCAGTGCTCCCAGTACCCTCCCTACAGCTCCCAGACCTCCCCAGTTCCCCTCCCAGTGCTCCCAGTCCCCTCCCTACAGCTCCCAGGCCTCCCCAGTTCCTTTCCTTGGGCTCCTGGACCTCCCCAGTTCCGCTCCCAGTGCTCCCAGTCCCCTCCCTACAGCTCCCAGACCTCCCCAGTTCCCCTCCCAGTGCTCCCAGTCCCCTCCCTACAGCTCCCAGACCTCCCCAGTTCCCCTCCCAGTGCTCCCAGTCCCCTCCCAGTCCCCTCCCTACAGCTCCCAGACCTCCCCAGTTCCCCTCCAGTGCTCCCAGTCCCCTCCCTACAGCTCCCAGACCTCCCTAGTTCCCCTCCCAGTGCTCCCAGTCCCCTCCTTCAGGCTCCCAAACCTCCCCAGTTCCCCTCCAGTGCTCCCAGTACCCTCCCTACAGCTCCCAGACCTCCCCAGTTCCCCTCCCAGTGCTCCCAGTCCCCTCCCTACAGCTCCCAGGCCTCCCCAGTTCCTTTCCTTGGGCTCCTGGACCTCCCCAGTTCCGCTCCCAGTGCTCCCAGTCCCCTCCCTACAGCTCCCAGACCTCCCCAGTTCCCCTCCAGTGCTCCCAGTACCCTCCCTACAGCTCCCAGACCTCCCCAGTTCCCCTCCCAGTGCTCCCAGTCCCCTCCCTACAGCTCCCAGGCCTCCCCAGTTCCCCTCCCAGTGCTCCCAGTCCCCTCCCAGTCCCCTCCCTACAGCTCCCAGACCTTCCCAGTTCCCCTCCAGTACTCCCAGTCCCCTCCCTACAGCTCCCAAACCTCCCCAGTTCCCCTCCCAGTGCTCCCAGTCCCCTCCTTCGGGCTCCCAAACCTCCCCAGTTCCCCTCCCAGTGCTCCCAGTTCCCCTGCCCCTCCACGGCACCCTGACCCCCACCCACCTCGTTGCCGATGACGTCGACGTTGTGCTGCACTTGGGGCACCCACTGGCGCAGGATGGCGAAGAGCTGGGGCACGGTGGTGCGAGGGTCCAGCAGGATCTCCCGGCACGCCGCGTCGTTGGGGTCGAAGAAGGTGAAGGCTGGGGGGGGGGGGGGGGGTGACAAGGGGGGGGACACGGTGGGGACACGTGGGGACACGGAGGGGACACGGGGGGACACAAGACGGGGGCGTGGAGGGGCAGCCAGCGGTGCACAACCCCGTAGCAGCCATCAGAGAATCCCCACTGGGGGCCCCAGAGCCCACGGGGGGGGGGGGGGCTCTGTGACAAAGAGGGGGGGTCCCTGTCCCCATGGGGTCCCCTGGGGGGGTCGCTGTCCCCTGGGGGGGTCACTGTCCCCTGGGGGGGTCCCCGTCCCCAGGGGGGTCCCCCCATTGCTCAACCCCATAGCAGCCATCAGAGAATCCCCACTGGGGGCCCCAGAGCCCACGGGGGGGGGGGGGCTCTGTGACAAAGAGGGGGGGTCCCTGTCCCCATGGGGTCCCCTGGGGGGGTCGCTGTCCCCTGGGGGGGTCCCTGTCCCCAGGGGGGTCCCCCCATTGCTCAACCCCATAGCAGCCATCAGAGAATCCCCCCCCCCGCCCCGGTTTGGGGGGGCTGGGGGGGCGGGGCCTCACCGTAGTCCTTGGGGAGGGGGGCGGGGGCGGCGGGGTGCACCACCGGCTTCTTGCGTCGCTCCAGGGCGGGGCTGGGGGGTCGGGGGCGGCGCCCCCCCGCTGGGGGTCCCCCCGCGCTCCTTCGTCATGGCGGCGGCCTGGGGGGAGGGGAGGAGGGGGTTAGCCCCTCCCCCCCCCCACCGGAGGGGGGGGACTGGGGTGGCGGAATGGGATGGGGGGACTGGGGTGGGGATACTGGGATGAGAATGGGATACTGGGATGGGGATGGGGGGACTGGGGTGGGGATACTGGGATGAGAAGGGGATACTGGGATGGGGGTGGGGGGACTGGGGTGGGGATATGGGGAGGAGAATGGGATACGGGGATGGGGGTGGGGGGACTGGGGTGGGGATACTGGGATGAGAAGGGGATACTGGGATGGGGGTGGGGGGACTGGGGTGGGGATACTGGGATGAGAATGGGATACTGGGATGGGGGGACTGGGATGGGGATAGGATACTGGGGTGGGGGGACTGGGGTGGGGATACTGGGATGAGAATGGGATACTGGGATGGGGATGGGGGGACTGGGGTGGGGATACTGGGATGAGAAGGGGATACTGGGATGGGGGTGGGGGGACTGGGGTGGGGATACTGGGATGAGAAGGGGATACTGGGATGGGGGTGGGGGGACTGGGGTGGGGATACTGGGATGAGAATGGGATACTGGGATGGGGGGGACTGGGATGGGGATAGGATACTGGGGTGGGGGGACTGGGGTGGGGATACTGGGATGAGAATGGGATACTGGGATCAGGATGGGGGGACTGGGGTGGGGATACTGGGATGAGAATGGGATACTTCGACAGGAGGACTGGGATGGGGATTGGATACTGGGGTGGGGGAACTGGGGGGGATACTGGGATGGGGGGACTGGGGTGGGGATACTGGGATGAGAAGGGAATACTGGGATGGGGATACTGGGATGGGGATAGGATACTGGGGTGGGGGGACTGGGATGGGGGACTGGGGGGAATAGTGGGGGGGACTGGGATGGGGGTGGGATACTGGGATGGGGATACTGGGATGGGGATACTGGGGGGGGACTGGGGTGGGGGGACAGGGATGGGGGTGGGATACTGGGGTGGCGGAATGGGATGAGGGGACTGGGTTGGGGATACTGGGATGGGGATGGGGGGACTGGAGTGGGGATACTGGGATGAAAACGTGATACTGGGATGGGAATACTGGGATGGGGATGGAGATGGGGGTACTGGGATGAGGCTACTGGGATGGGGCTACTGGGATGGGGCTACTGGGATACTGGAATAGGGACAGGGATGGGGATGGGGATATCGGGATGGGGATACTGGGGTGGGCATGGGATACTGGGATGGGGATACTGGGATGGGGGTGGGATACTGGAATGGGGACAGGGATGGGGATGGGGATATCGGGATGGGGATACTGGGGTGGGCATGGGATACTGGGATGGGGATACTGGGATGGGGATACTGGGATGGGGGTGGGATACTGGAATGGGGACAGGGATGGGGATACTGAGATGGGGATACTGGGATGGGATACTGGGATGGGATGCTGGGATGGGGATACTGGGATGGGATGCTGGGATAGGGATGGGATACTGGGATGGGGATACTGGGATGGGGATGGGATACTGGGATGGGGGTGGGGGGACAGGGATGGTGATGGGATGCTGGGATGGGATACTGGGATGGGGATGGGGATACTGGGATGGGGACAGGGATAGGGATACTGAGATGGGGATACTGGGATGGAGATGGGATACTGGGATGGAGATACTGGGATGGGATACTGGGATGGGGATGGGATACTGGGATGGGGACAGGGATAGGGATACTGAGATGGGGATACTGGGATGGAGATGGGATACTGGGATGGGGATGGGATGCTGGGATGGGATGCTGGGATGGGATACTGGGATGGGATACTGGGATGGGGATACTGGGATGGGGATACTGGGACGGGGATGGGATACTGGGAGGGGGGTGGGGGGACAGGGATGGGGATGGGATGCTGGGATGGGATACTGGGATGGGGATACTGAGATGGGGATACTGGGAAGGAGATGGGATACTGGGATGGGATACTGTGATGGGGATGGGATGCTGGGATGGGGATACTGGGATGGGGATGGGATACTGGGATGGGGGTGGGGGGACAGGGATGGGATGCTGGGATGGGGGTGGGGGGACAGGGATGGGGATGGGATGCTGGGATGGGATGCTGGGATGCGATACTGGGATGGGATACTGGGATGGGGATACTGGGATGGGGATACTGGGATGGGGATGGGATACTGGGATGGGGGTGGGGGGACAGGGATGGGATGCTGGGATGGGATACTGGGATGCGATACTGGGATGGGGATGGGATACTGGGATGGGGGTGGGGGGACAGGGATGGGATGCTGGGATGGGATACTGGGATGCGATACTGGGATGGGGATGGGATGCTGGAATGGGCCCGAGGTGCGAGGATGCAGATGGGGAGGGGGCACCGGGGGGGGGGGGGGCACCGCGCTGGGGCCAGGCCGGGGCTCGGGGCCGGGGCCAGGCCGGGGCCCGGGGCCGCGCTGGGGCCGGGGCCGGGGCTCGGGGCGGTGCCGGGCTGGGGCGGGGCCCCGGTGCCGCCGCCGGTGCCGGTTCCCCCCCGGCCCCCCCCGTCCCGGCCCCCCCCGCCCGGTACCTGCTGGGGACGCGGCCGGCGGCTGGGCTGGGCGCAGCGCGCATGCGCGGCCCGCCGGGGGGGGCGGGGGGGGCACGGGGGGCGGCGGGGCGGGGGCCGGGGGGCGGGGCCTGAAGGGGCGGGGCCTCGGGGCGGGGCCTGGAGGGGCGGGGGGCGGCCGTTGGGAGCGACGGGGGCTGGCAGATGGCTATAGGGGCTGTAGGGGACCATAGGGGGTGATGGGCGGCTATGGGGGCTATGGGGGGTGATGGGCGGCTATGGGGGCTATGGGGGGTGATGGGCGGCTATAGGAGCTATGGGGGCTATAGGGGCTGCTACCGTGCAGCTATAGGGGATGATGGGTGGCTATAGGGGCTATGGGGGCTATAGGGGCTGCTACCGTGCAGCTATAGGGGATGATGGGCGGCTATAGGGGCTATGAGGGCCATAGGGGCTGCTACCGTGCAGCTATAGGGGATGATGGGCGGCTATAGGAGCTATGGGGGCTATAGGGGCTGCTACCGTGCAGCTATGGGGGCTATAGGGGGTGATGGGCGGCTATAGGAGCTATGGGGGCTATAGGGGCTGCTACCGAGCAGCTATAGGGGATGATGGGTGGCTATAGGAGCTATGGGGGCTATAGGGGCTGCTACCGTGCAGCTATAGGGGATGATGGGTGGCTATAGGGGCTATGGGGGCTATAGGGGCTGCTACCGTGCAGCTATAGGGGATGATGGGTGGCTATAGGAGCTATGGGGGCTATAGGGGCTGCTACCGTGCAGCTATAGGGGGTGATGGGTGGCTATAGGAGCTATGGGGGCTATAGGGGCTGCTACCGAGCAGCTATAGGGGATGATGGGCGGCTATAGGAGCTATGGGGGCTATAGGGGCTGCTACCGTGCAGCTATAGGGGATGATGGGTGGCTATAGGGGCTGCTACCGTGCAGCTATAGGGGATGATGGGCGGCTATAGGGGCTATGGGGGCTATGGGGGCTGCTACCGTGCAGCTATAGGGGATGATGGGTGGCTATAGGGGCTATGGGGGCTATAGGGGCTGCTACTGTGCAGCTATAGGGGGTGATGGGCGGCTATAGGGGCTATGGGGGCTGCTGCAGAGCAGCTATGGGGGTTATAGGGGGTGATGTGCAGCTATAGGAGCTATGGGGGCTATAGGGGCTGCTACCGAGCAGCTATGGGGGCTATAGGGGGTGATGGGCGGCTATAGGAGCTATGGGGGCTATAGGGGCTGCAGAGCTGCTATAGGGGACCATAGGGGTGATGAGTGGCTATAGGGGACCATAGGGGATAACGAGCAGCTACAGGGGCTGCAGAGCGCTATAGGGGACCATAGGGGATGATAGGCAGCTATAGGGGCTATGGGGGCTATAGGGGCTGCTACAGAGCAGCTATAGGGGCTACAGGGGCTGCAGAGCTGCTATAGGGAACTATAGGGGACGATGAGCGCCTATAGGGGCTGCAGAGCTACTGTAGGGGACCATACAGGCTGCAGAGCAGCTATAGGGGCTATGGGGGCTATAGGGGATGCAGAGCAGCTATAGGGGGCCATAGGGGCTGCAGAGCAGCTGTAGGGGACCACAGGGGATGATGGGCGCCTATAGGGGCTGCAGAGCAGCTGTAGGGAACTATAGGGGATGATGGGTGGCTATAGGGGCCATGGAGGCTATAGGACCTGCTGCAGAGCAGCTATAGTGGACCATATGGGCTGCAGAGCAGCTATAGGGGCTATGGGGGCTATACAGGCTGCAGAGCAGCTATAGGGGACCCTGCGGGGATGATGAACAGGTATAGGGACTATGGGGGCTATAGGAGATGATGAGCAGCTATAGATGGCTGTGGGGACTATGGGGGCTATAGTGGCACAAAAGCAGCTATAGGGGGCACGGGGACCAGTAAAAGGGCTATGGGGGGGCCTATAGGACCTGGCACAGGGCTATGGGGAGCTATAGGTGATGGGGAGAAGCCATAAAGGCTGGAGGTGGCCTATAGGGGCTGGAGAGGTGCTTTGGGGGCTATAGAGGACTACAGGCAGCTGGAGGAGCTGGAGAGCACCTATGGGGACCTATAGGCTCTGGGAAGGGGCTATAGGGGCCAGCGGCTACCGAGGCTTGAGAGGGTCTATAGGGAGCTGCAGAGGAATGGTAGAGGCTGGAGAGCAGCTATAGGGGGGGCTATAGGGAGCTGGAGAGGAGCTATAGGTGGTGGAGAGGAGCTATAAGGTTTGGAGGTGGAAGGAGGCTGCAGGGGCTGGAGATTGGCCATGGGGCATATGGAGGCTATAGGGGACTACAGAGGCTGGAGAGCAGCTATAGGGAGGGGTACGGGGGCGCTATAGGGTCTGCGGGAGGGGCTATAGGAACCCATAGGGGCTGGAGGAGCTGCGGGGGGGGCTACAGGAACCCATAGGGGCTATAGGACGAGCTATAGGGGCTGGGGGAGGGGCTGTAGGAATCCATAGGGGCTAGGGAGGAGCTGTAGGAATCCATAGGGGCTGGGGGAGCTGCAGGGGGGGCTCTAGGAACCCATAGGGGCTGAGGGAGGAGCTATAGGGGCTGGGGGAGGGGCTGTAGGAATCCATAGGGGCTGGGGAGGGGCTACAGGAAGCCATAGGGGCTGTGGGAAGTGCATGAGGGGCTATAGGGGCTGTGGGAAGGGCTATAGGAACCCATAGGGGCTGGGGGAGGAGCTGTAGGAATCCATAGGGGCTGAGGGAGGAGCTATAGGGGCTGGG
The DNA here is from genome assembly GCF_047370975.1 of Nipponia nippon. NCBI lineage: Eukaryota > Metazoa > Chordata > Aves > Pelecaniformes > Threskiornithidae > Nipponia > Nipponia nippon. The sequence continues at coordinate 1,008,441 of NW_028262365.1, read as the reverse complement.
GGAGGGGCTGTAGGAATCCATAGGGGCTGGGGAGGGGCTACAGGAAGCCATAGGGGCTGTGGGAAGTGCATGAGGGGCTATAGGGGCTGTGGGAAGGGCTATAGGAACCCATAGGGGCTGGGGGAGGAGCTGTAGGAATCCATAGGGGCTGAGGGAGGAGCTATAGGGGCTGGGGGAGGGGCTGTAGGAATCCATAGGGGCTGGGGAGGGGCTACAGGAAGCCATAGGGGCTGTGGGAAGTGCATGAGGGGCTATAGGGGCTGTGGGAAGGGCTATAGGAACCCATAGGGGCTGGGGGAGGAGCTGTAGGAACCCGTAGGGGCTGAGGGAGGAGCTATAGGGGGGGGGGGAGGGGCTGTAGGAAACCATAGGGGCTGGGGAGGGGCTACAGGAAGCCATAGGGGCTGTGGGAAGTGCATGAGGGGCTATAGGGGCTGTGGGAAGGGCTATAGGAACCCATAGGGGCTGGGGGAGGAGCTGTAGGAATCCATAGGGGCTGGGGGAGGAGCTATAGGGGCTGTGGGAGGGGCTATAGGAACACATAAGGGCTGTGGGAGGGGCTATAGGAGCCCATAGGGGCTGCGGGAGGAGCTATAAGAATCCATAGGGGTTACAGGAATGGCTATAGGAACCCACAGGGGCTGAGTGAGGAGCTATAGGGGCTGTGGGAGGGGCTATAGGAAGCCACAGGGGCTGAGGGAAGGGCTATAGGGGATGTGGGAGGGGCTAGAGGAACCCATAGGGGCTGGGGGAGGGACTATAGGAACCCACGGGGCCTGTGGGAGGGGCTATAGGAACCCATAGGGGCTCTAAGAACCCACAGGGGCTGTGGGAGGGGCTATAGGGGCTGTGGGAGGGGCTATAGGAAGCCATAGAAGCTGGGGGAAGGCCTATAGGAACCCACGGGGGCTGAGGAAGGGGGTATAGGGGCTGTGGGAGGGGCTATAGGAACGCTGAGGGGCTGTGGGAGGGGGGCTATGGTTGCTATAGGGGCAGAGGCTACGGGCAGGGGTGTACCCACACGGCCCAGGGGGTGCGGCCATTCCCCAGGACCCACCCTTTTCCCCCGCCGTTAACTCTGGAACCTACTGACGGCTCAGGCCCGGCCGCAAGACAGCGAGCGGGGCCACCCCCAGGCGAGGCCGACGGCCCCAAGGCCACCAGCGAGGGCCACCCCGCTGTCACACATGGACCCCCCCAGCCGCTCGCCGCCATCGTCCTTTATTCGAGCCGAGGGGAGGGGACGTCCCCGTCCCCAAATCCCCGCCCCCGCTATCACAAAATAAACCTTAAATACAAAAATAAAGCAGCCCCCCCCCCCCCCCAAAAAAGAGGGTGACAGAGGGTGGCAGTGGGTGTCCCCAAAATGTCCCGGTGGCACCGTGTCACGGCGGTGGCACGGCGTAGACCAACGCCTCCTCCTCTTCCTCCTCTTCCTCCTCCTGGCAGATGATGGTGACGGCGCCGGCGGGATCCGGTGTCACCGGCCCCGGTTGCAGGCAGGCCTGGAAGCGAGGGGAGGGGGACAACGGGGATGTCCCCAACTCGGGGACACGCCCGCGGGGCCACCGTCAACCCTGGCGTTCCCGCTGGAACGGCCCCCGCCGGCGAAGGGCGGCGGTGCCACCGGCAAACGGCGGTGTTGCCCGCCGGCGTCCCCCGCCCGCCGGCGTCCCCACCGCGTCCCCGCTGTCACCTACCAGCTTGAGCCTCTCCTCGGAGAGCAGGCTCTCGCGGCGTAGCTGCTCCACCAGCCCCTCCATGGCCGCCAGCCGGGCGCGGTGCCGCCGGCGCCGCTGTTGCAACACCTTCACCTTCCGCTGCAGCACCAACGCCACGCCGACGAGTTCCTCGGTGCTCAGCTCGCCCGGCGGCGACGTCACCGGCGCTGTCACCGTCTTGGACACGATGGGGACGGTAGAGACGATGGGTAACCGCAGGGCGGAGGAGAGGACGGTCTCCGGCGCGGCGGCGGCGGGATGGAAATAAGTCGCCGGCGGCGGGATGGCGGCGGTGGCCGTCTGCTCCGCTCGCGGGGATGGCGGTGACACCGGGCGGGCGGCGCCGCCCTCGGGGACGTCACCCGGTTCCACCGCGGCCGTGCCGGGTTCCAAGGCGATGGTTTCGGGGACAGGCGGTTGTCCCGGTGTCACCGGCTCCGCGCCGGTCACCGGGAGGGGTTGCTTAGGCTGGGTGGCGCCTGGCGGCGTGCCGGGATTCTCCTGTTTCTGTAGGGAAACCCCCCAAAATCCCCGGTTTTTGGAGGTTCTCGCGGCGACGGGGCCGAGCGGTAGCGCGGCTTCCTCCCCAAAACCCCCGCTCTGGGGACAAAAGCCACCTCGAGGTGACAATTCCCATCCTGGGGACCTTCTAGAACCTTCCGGGGAGCCCAAAATCCCACGGGGGAACCTCCAGAACCCGCCGAGGAACCTCCAGAACCCTCCGGCAGAACCCGCCACCCCCTACACAGCTTCTAACCCTCCTGAGGAGGCTTCCAGAACCTTCTAGAACTCTTCGAGGAACCTCTAGAACCCTTCGAGGAACCTCCAGAACCCCCCAGGAGAACCCACCACCCCCTAAACAGCTTCTAACCCTCCTGAGGAGGCTTCCAGAACCTTCTAGACCCTTCTAGAACCCTCTGAGGAACCTCCAGAACCCTCCAAGGAACCTCCAGAACCCCCCAAAGAACCTCCAGAACCCCCCAAAGAACCTCCAGAACCCCTCCAGGACAACCCACCACCCCCTAAAGAGCTTCTAACCCCTTCTGAGGCGGCTTCTAGAACCTTCTAGAACCCTCTGAGGAAGCTCCAGACCCCACCACACCCTAAAGAGCTTCTAACCCCCTCTGAGAAGGCTTCCAGAACCTCTAGAACCCTTCCGGGACATCCCACCACCCCTTAAAGAGCTTCTAATCCCTTCTGAGGAGGCTTCCAGAACCTTCTAGACCCCTCTGAGGAGCTTCGAGCCCCCCTCAAAACCCTTCTGAGGAGCCGCGAGACGCTTCCCGGGGACCGTTCCTTCTCTTAGAACGTTCTAGATCTTCTGAGGGAGCCTCTGGGGAGCTCTTAGGTGCTTCTAGAGCCTCCTGGGGGAGGTTCTAGAAGGTTCTAGATGGTTGTAGGGCCTCACCGGGGGGCTGCGGGGGAAGATGGTGGGAACGGCGTCGGGCCGCAGGTAGCGGACGCCCCAGCGGTACTGGAAGCAGGAGGGTTCAAAATGGTCGCTGCAGAGGTGCTGGTGACGGGTGGGCACCCAGTTCTCCTGCCGCATCTGCGTCAGCCATTGGCGGAGCCGGGCCGCGTCCTGCAGCGGGAACCTGGGGGGAGGGGGGAAAGGGGACTCTCGGGGGGGGGGGTTCCCCCACCTCGCCCCTCCCCCGGGGCACCCGAAGGTCCCCACGGGGGGCTGCCCCACCCCCACTTTGGGTGCTTCCCCCACCCCCGCCTCAAAGAGCTCACTTAGTCCTGCCCCAGGCCCCGCTCCGGAACCAGGCCCAGGCCCAAGCTCAGGCTTAGGCCCCACCCCAGAACCAGACCCCACCCCAGAACCCGGCCCAGGCCCCAGCCCCACTCAGGTTCAGGTTCAGGCCCAGGACCAGGCCCCACTCAGGCCTACGCTCAAGCTCAGGCTTGAATCAGGTTCAGGCTCAGGCCCCGCCCAGGCCCAAGCTCCACCCCAGAACCAGGCCTAGGCCTCACTCAGGCTCAGGCCCAGGCTCAAGCTCAGGCCCAGGCCCCAGCCCCACTCAGGTCCAGGTTCCAGCTCAGGCCCAGGCTCAAGCTCAGGCTTGAATCAGGTTCAGGCTCAGGCCCCACTCCTGAACCAGGCCTAGGCTCAAGCTCAGGCCTAGGCTCAAGCTCAGGCCCAGGCTCAAGCTCAGGCCCAGGCTCAAGCTCAGGCCCAGGCTCAAGCTCAGGCCCAGGCTCAAGCTCAGGCCCCACGCAGGTTCAGGCCCAGGCTCAGGCCCCGGTCCCACCCCAGAACCAGGCCCAAGCCCAGGCCCCACTCAGACTCAGGCTCAAGCTCAGACCCCAGCTCAGACTCAGGCCCAGGCCTAGGCCCCACTCAAGCTCAGGCTCAGGCCCAGGCTCAAGCTCAGGCACCACTCAGGCTCAGGTTCAGCCTCAGGCCCGGGCCCAGGCTCAGGCCCTGGCCCCAGTCAAGCTCAAGCCCTGGCTCCAGCTCAGGCTCAGGCCCAGGTCCCACCCTAGAACCAAGAACCAGGCCCAAGTCCAGGCTCAGGTCCCACCCTAGAACCAGGCCCAGGCTCAAACTCAGGCCCAGGCTCAAGCCCAGGCCCAGAACAAGGCCCAGGCCCAGAACAAGGCCCAGGCTCAGGCCCAGGTCCCACCCCAGAACCAGGCCCAGGCCCCGGCTCCAGCTCCAGCTCAGGCCCAGGGTCAAGCTCAGGCCCAGAACCAGGCTCAGGCCTAAGCTCAGGCCCCGACCCCTCCCCCCCCGTGGGCGGAGCTAAGCGCAGAGGCCCCGCCCCGCTGCCCCCGCTGCCCGGTACCGACTTGTAGAAGCTGAGGCGGCGGGCTGGCGGCCGGGCCCGCCCCGCCGCGTTGGAGCAGTGCGGGGCGCGGCACGACTTGGGCATCGCCGCCGGCCTCACGTGACGCGCCGCCGGGCGTGCTTGCGTCACCACGCACGCCCGTCGCCGTAGCAACGCTTCCCGTCCGCGTCGGGGGGGGTGTGTCCGTCCCCCCCCCCCCAACCCCTCACAGCGACGCATGCGCAGAGGAGCGGGGCGCCGTCGCTATGGCAACGGGGCCTACGCGCCGCGGCGGGAACGGGGAACCCCCGCGGGGCTCCCCACAGCCGGGACGGCCCCGTTCTCCCGTAGGCCGTTTCCCACGCCGTTAATAACCCCCTGCTCCCTCCCGCCGGGCTTTAATTCCCGCCGGCGGCCGCGGCAGGGCCGGGCCGGGCCGGTTGAACCGGGTCGGCGGGACTCGAACCCGCGGGCAGAGGCGGGGGCGGGAGGGCGGGGCCTGCGCCGCTCCGCGCCGCTATTGGCCGAGCGCGGGGTTGAGTGGCAGGAACCGGCTGGGCGGAGCCTGAGCCCGGCGGCGCCGCGCTGCCATTGGACGAGGCGAGGGAGGCGGGCGGTGAGCGGCGTGGGCGGCGGCCAATGGGGAGGGGGGAGCCGGCTTTCCGCGCGCGGTTCGGAGCGGGAGGCAGCGGCGGCCCGCGGCCATGGCGGCGGCGGCGGGCGGCGGGGCTCACGGCGGCACCGGGCCCGACCCCTCCCCGCTCTTCCACCTGCGGCGGCGGTCGCGGCACCAGGGCACGGAGGAGGCGGTGAGGGGCGGGGGGAGGTGGGGGGAGGGGGCGGGGCTTCCCCGGGGGGCGGGCGGTGGTGGGCCCGTGGGGGCGGGGCCTGGGGGGCGTCCCACAGGGGCGGGGCTTGTGTGAGAGAGGGGTTGGGGGCGTGCCCAGTGGGGGCGGAGCTTGGGGCGGGGTTAGGGATGCATGGGGTGGGGCTTATGAAGGAGGCGGGGGTTGGGGACCCCATGGGGCGGGGTCTGGGGAGGGGGCGGGGCTGTAGGTCCATGGAGGCGGGGCCTGGGATCCTGTGGGGGTGGAGCCTGGGGAGGGGGCAGGGCGGGGACCCCCTTGGGGGTGGAGCCCGGCAAGGAGGTGGGGCTGGGGAGCCTGTGGGGGTGGAGCCTGCGGAGGGGGTGGGGCTGGGGACCAGTTGGGGGCAGAGCCTGGGGAGGGGGCAGAGCCTGGAGACACCATGGGGGCGGAGCCTGGGGAGGGGGCGTGGCTGGGGACCCCATGTGGGTGGAGTCTGATGAGGGGCGGGGCTAGGGAGCCCATGGGGTGGGGCCTGAGGAGGGGGCGGGGCTGTAGGCCCATGGAGGTGGGGCTGGGGACCCCGTGAGGGCAGAGCCTGGGGAGGGGGCGGAGCTGGAGACCCCGTGGGGTGGAACCTGGGGAGCAGGCGGAGCCTGGGGGCACCATGGGGGCGGAGCCTGGGGAGGGGCAGGGCTGGGGACACCTTGGGGGTGGAGCCTGGCAAGGGGGCGGGGCTGCGGACCCCATGGGGCAGAATCTGGGCAGGGGGCGGGGCTGGGGACCCCGTGGGGTGGAACCTGGGGAGGGGGCGGGGTTTGAGACCCCGTGGGGGCGGAGCCTGGAGAGGGGCAGCACTTGGGGGGCCCGGGGGAGGCCGCTCTCGCAGCCGGGGTGCGCGTTGGGGTGCCCCCACAGGGACGGGGGGGGGGCGAGGGACGAAGGGGGGGACCCAGCGGCACCCATGGGTGCTGGCCCCCCCCCCCCCCCTCCCCCGGGGACCCCCCAGCCGCCCCCCGCAGCCCCACGCCCCGGGGGGGCTCCTTCCTCCTCTCCCCCAGGTGACGCTGGAGAAGGTGCTGGGCATCACCGCCCAGACCAGCAGCGCCCTGGCCTGCGAGCCGGCCGCGGGGCTACTCGCCTACCCCGCCGGGTGAGCGCCTGCCGGGACGGGACCCCCCCCCCCACCCCCCGGTACCCCCGCCTGCACCCCGAAAACCCCGCCGGGGAAATCCCGAATCCCCGAAATCCCAGCCTCCCCCCGTCCTATCCAGGTGCGTCGTCGTCATCCTGAATCCCCGGGAGAACACGCAGCAACACATCCTCAACACCTCCAGGTACCCCCAAACACCCCCCGGTACCCCCCAAATACCTCCTCAACACCTCCAGGTACCCCCAAACACCCCCTGGTACCCCCCAAACGCCTCCAGGAACCCTAAACACCTCCAGGTACCCCCCAAACACCTCCTGAACAACCCCAGGGACTTCCCAAACACCTCCAGGTACCCTCAGACACCACCACGTACCCCCAAACACTCCCAGGTACCACCCAAACACCTCCAGGGACCCTCAGACACCCCCAGGTACCCCCCAAACACCTCCAGGGACCCCCTAAACACCTCTAGGTACCCCCTGAACACCCCCAGGTACCCCCCCAAACACCTCCAGGGACCCTCAGACACCCCCAGGTACCCCCAAACACCCCCAGGTACCCCCCAAACACCTCCAGGCACCCCCAAGCACCTCCAGGTACCCCCAAACACCCCCAGGTACCCCCCAAACACCTCCAGGGACCCTCAGACACCCCCAGGTACCCCCGAACACCCCCAGGTACCCCCCCAAACACCTCCAGGGATCCCCTAAACACCTCTAGGTACCTCCTGAACACCCCCAGGTACCCCCCAAACACCTCCAGGGACCCTCAGACACCCCCAGGTACCCCCAAACACCCCCAGGTACCCCCCAAACACCTCCAGGGACCCCCAAGCACCTCCAGGTACCCCCAAACACCCCCAGGTACCCCCCCAAACACCCCCAGGTACCCCCCAAACACCTCCAGGGATCCCCTAAACACCTCTAGGTACCTCCTGAACACCCCCAGGTACCCCCCAAACACCTCCAGGGACCCTCAGACACCCCCAGGTACCCCCAAACACCCCCAGGTACCCCCCAAACACCTCCAGGGACCCCCAAGCACCTCCAGGTACCCCCAAACACCCCCAGGTACCCCCCCAAACACCTCCAGGGACCCCATAAATACCTCTAGGTACCCCCTGAACACCCCCAGGTACCCCCCAAACACCTCCAGGGACCCTCAGACACCACCAGGTACCCCCAAACACCCCCAGGTACCCCCCAAACACCTCCAGGGACCCCCAAGCACCTCCAGGTACCCCCAAACACCCCCAGGTACCCCCAAACACCTCCAGGGATCCCCTAAACACCTCTAGGTACCTCCTGAACACCCCCAGGTACCCCCAAACACCCCCAGGTACCCCCCAAACACCTCCAGGGACCCCCCAAACACCCCCAGACACCCCCCGAACGCAGGCTGTGCCGTACATCGGGTTTCAGGAACGCCGCTTGCGCCACTTCCGCTATTTTTCCTCCCACGGAAAGACCCAGTTTTCCCTCCAGAGTAGCCCCGTCGTTCAAGAAAATACAATATTTTCCAGGAAAACCCTGAGCGCGTTGGCTTTTTCGCCTGACGGGAAGCTCATCGTCACCGGAGAGGTGGGTGTCACTTATTTCTAGTCACCTCCACCCCGATTTTGCCTGTTCCGATACCTCCCCTGCTTGTTTTTTGGGGGGGGGGGAGGGGTGGGTTTCCCCCCCCCCAATTTGGGATCGCCCCGCAAAGGGCGGCAACACAAAACCGTCAACGCCGCCGGTTTTCCACCCCGTCGCGCAGAACGGGCACCGACCGGCCGTCCGCGTCTGGGACGTGGAAGAACGGGCGCAGGTCTCGGCGTTGCACGGTCACAAGCACGGCGTGGCTTGCGTCGCCTTCTCCCCCAGCGCCAAATACCTGGTGTCGGTAGGGTACCCGCACGACATGGCCGTCAACGTTTGGGATTGGAAGGTGAGCTCCGGTTTATCCAAAATTCCCCAAATCCAGGGGAAAACAGCTTTTTTTTATCCAGCTTTTCTCACGCTCGCAGGCGGCTCCGGATTTTCGCGGGGTAACGCTTATCGCGCGCGACGCCGTGGCGTCTTTTTGTTTTTTTTTTTTTTTTCCCCCCGAGCAGAAAGATTCCCTGGTCGCGTCGAACAAGGTGTCCTGCAAAGTGACGGCGGTGTCCTTCTCCGAGGACAGCTATTTCGTCACCGTGGGGCACCGCCACGTCAAATTTTGGTTCCTGGACTCGTCGAGGGAGCTGAAGGTGAGGGCGACGGCGTCTCGCAGGGGCGCGGGGCGGCCGACGGAGTCGAACTCGAGGCTGGGCGCCGCTGAAATCCGCGTCGCCAAAGTGACGCGGGAGCGGGCGGTTTTTGTAGAAAGAACCGGAAAAAAAGCCATTTTTCCCCCCTCAAAAAAATTCACGCCGCGTCGTGACCGAACGTCGTCGCTTCGTTCCGCGGGGGTTTCGGCTCGAGGACGCTGCCGACATCCAGCGGTTCGCTCCGTCGGGCTGGCAGCCATTTTCTTCCGTTACCGCTCGTTACCGCCGCCGCTATCCCGTTTTGCAGAGCAACGAGACGGTGCCGCTGGTGGGACGCTCGGGGTTGCTGGGCGAGCTTCACGATAACGTTTTCTGCGACGTGGCCTGCGGGCAAGGGCCGATGTCGGGCAGCACCTTTTGCGTCTCCTCCTCGGGATTGCTCTGCCGATTCAACGACAAACGGGTGCTGGAAAAATGGATCCTTCTGAAGGTACGGTGGGTGCGGGATCCACCCCCCCCGATCCCCGGGATGAAGCCCACCGCTACGGATTTTACCCGCTCCGGTTGTAGGTACCGCTGGCAAATTGCCTCTGCCTCAGCGAGGAACTGATATTTTGCGGCTGCGCCGACGGCACGGTGAGGATTTTCCAAGCTCGGGACATGCGTTACTTAAGCGACCTCCCCAAACCTCATCCCCTGGGCGTGGACGTCACCCAAGCCGCCCCGCCGAGGTACCGCACGGCCGAGGGATCCCCTCCCCCCCCCCCCTTTTCCCCGCTCCGAACCGCCCGGCGCGGTTTCCGTCACCGAACCGCGGCGTTTCGGATACCGCCAGCTCGTCTCGACGGAGCTTTGAGCCGAGGTTTGAATCGGCGCCCGATTTTACGCACGGCGAAGGACGGGAGGGTCGGGCTTACGGGGCGGGGGGTCCGCAGCTTCGTTATCCCCTTCGTTTCGAGGCTGCGCGTCGGGATACGGACGCCGTTTCATTCGCGAATCCAATCTGCCTCCGCCGCAGCGCTCGGAGGGCTCGGACCCCCCAAACTCCGCACCCTCGGAACGCGACCCGACTCCGTTTCCCTCTCCCCGAAGGCGGCCGGACCTGGTTTATCCCGACACCATCGCCTTGGCCTACGACGTTTGCAACCGCTGGCTGTCTTGCGTCTACAAGGATCACAGCGTCTACGTCTGGGAGGTGGGGGACCTGCGGAACGTCAGGAAGGTGTGGTCGGATCTTTTCCACAGTTCCTTCGTCTGGAGCGTCGAGGTAAGGGCGAGCGGGTCCCGCGGGGGGCGATTCGGGGCACCCCCAGCCTCGTTTTTCCTTCCTCACCACCCCCTGGGCGTAGGTGTACCCCGAATTCGAGGAGCGGAGATCCTGTTTGCCTCCCGGTTCCTTCCTGACGTGTTCCTCGGACAACACCATCCGCGCCTGGAGCCTGGAAAACGGCTCCGCGCGCCCCAGCCAGGGCAGCGCCTACAGCACGGTACGACGCGGACGGGGGGGTGCGTCCCCCCTCCCCGGCTCAAGGCAGCCCCCCCAAAACCGCGCCGGCGGCTGGGGGAGCTCAACCGCTTCCCCGGGCTCTCGTTTTGGGGGATTTGCCTCTAAAAAAAAATATGGAGGTTTCGGGGTGCTTCCCGTCGGCTTCTTGCCGCTCTGGGTACGGAGCTGCCGCCCGAGCGGGAGACGAGCGGTGATTTTTAGGGGGTTTTGGGGATTATAACGAGCTTGGAAACTGCTTTCCGTTCTGCGCTCGCTATTTTTGCCGGAACGATCAAAGGACGCAGTTGCGCTGCTCCAATCCTGGTGTTTCTTCAACGGGAAGCGTGGAAAAATAAAGCGGGGATGTTGGGAGGTGTTGGGTGACGCAAGCGGGCTCCTCTCCTCCCCCAAAGAGCCGCCTGCGCTCTGCCGGGAGCCTGACCGTCCCCTCTCCTCCCTCGCCAAGACCCTGCTGAACGTCGTCTACGTCGACAACAACACGCAGCACCTCCAGGATTCCTCCAACGCACCCGACCGAAACGAAAACGCGGGTCACCTCGACGTCAAATCCGGGGTGCGGGTGATGCAGGTCAGCCCCGACGGGGAGCATTTGGCATCGGGGGACAGAGGAGGAACCCTCAGGCAAGCGGCGCCGCGCTCGGCCGAAAGACGGCGGCGGTCGGGTTGGCTCTAATCTCGTTTTAGCCGTTTTACCGCGAGCGTCTCCGAGTCCCCTCGCCGCGACGGCGTTCCCGCCCGGCTTCCCCGGTTATCGGGGGGCCGAGCCGACGGTACGCTTCCCTCGCAGGATACACGAGCTGCAGTTCATGCAGGAGGTGGCTAAAGTGGAGGCTCACGATTCCGAAGTTCTTTGCTTGGAGTATTCCAAGCCGGAGACCGGTAAGGCTTCATCCTGGTGATGCCTGAAAATAGCCGCCGGATAAATCCTCCGGCATTGCCGGCGAGCCTCGCAGCTCGGCTTCCCGGCTCTTACCGGTGGGAAAGCTTCTCCGTCACCAAACGAGCTGAAGCATCCTGAAAAACGAGCTTTGCCAGGAAGGATTTTTCCTCCAAGAAGCCACCGGGAGCTGGAGACGAGCCCCCGGGGCAGCGGGTGCAACCACCTCCATTTTCTCTCCCGCTTCGAACCAGTTTACAGCAAAATTTTTACAGGGACCGACAGCGAAACCACCGTTTTGTTACCAAAAAACCCTTCAGCGCGGCGCTGTTTTAACCCCCTCTTTTCCAGGAGCAGCGCTGCTGGCTTCGGCGAGCAGAGACAGGCTGATCCACGTCTTGAACGTAGACAAGAACTACAAGCTGGAGCAAACCCTGGACGATCACTCCTCCGCGATAACGTCGGTCAAATTTGCCGGTAGAACCATTTTTTTAATGGATTCATTCATAAAGAATCATTTTTCGGCTTCACTCGGTGCTGAATTTGGAACGGACGCCATCTCTGATCGCCTTTCCCTGTGCTCTCCTCCCTCAGGCAACGGGGACATTCAGCTGATAAGCTGCGGCGCCGATAAAAGTATTTATTTCCGCAATGCTCAAAAGGCGAGTTAGCGGCGTCTCCGCGAGGATTTGCTATTTCTCCCCGAAAATCGGCCGGGCGAGAAGGTAACGCAGCTCTCCCCGTTTCCCTACAGCTCCCGGACGGCTTTAATTTCGTTAGGACGCATCACGTCGCCGAAAAAACCACCCTGTACGACATGGACATCGACATCACGCAAAAATACGTCGCCGTCGCCTGCCAGGATAGAAACGTCAGGTGAAGGCGCTTTTTTTTTTCTTTTTTTTGGCTCGGGCTAAACCTCTGTTGCGGTCGCCTTTCTCCTCCCGGCTCCGGTGTCCTCATCGCCGGGTTTGACCGCCTCCCGCTCCTCCGGCAGGGTGTACAGCACGGCCAGCGGGAAGCAGAAATGCTGCTACAAGGGTTCGCAAGGCGACGACGGCTCCTTGCTGAAGGTAAGAGGGCGATTGCCACCGCGTTTCGGCTGTCAGGGCGTCTGCGGCGGCTCCCTCAGCGTGCGGGGTGGCCGCGGTGGGGCAGGAGTGTTGGCGGTGCCGAGCCGTCGGTAGCCTTGAGGAAAGAGCTGCCATCCAGAGGGACACGGAGACGTTGGCCAACGTCAGCCTCATTGGCCAACGTCAACCTCGTTGGCCGACGTCAGCCTTGTTGGCCGACGTCAACCTCGTTGGCCGACGTCAACCTCGTTGGCCGACGTCAGCCTCGTTGGCCAACGTGAGCCTCGTTGGACAACGTCAGTCTTGTTGGCCAACGTCAGCCTCGTTGGCCGACGTCAACCTCGTTGGCCGACGTCAGCCTCGTTGGCCAAGCACAAGGTTCTGCAGCTGCGTGGGGGCGATGGATGGATGGAAAAGGACGTGGGGACGCTGGTGGGTGACAAATTAGTCATCTTCTAGCCACGGCCGACTTAATTGGCATGCGCGCCAGCGTTTGGCCGGGCTGGAACTCAACGGTTGGTCTTTGCTCCTTCGCTGAGGGATCTCTACGACTTTCACATCCTTTGGCCTCCTCCTTGCTGATTCATTTGGACGTTGCCCCGGTTTATTTTCCTTGAAAATGAGTTTCGAGTTCGCTAGCCGGCGGGGCAGGGTGATTCACGCTCCGGTACCTCCTCGGCGAGGCGGCCGGCGGCGTTAACCGCCCGGGTTGGGTGGGATGGACGGCTCCGGCTCCGCCGCGGAGACGTTTCTGGTTGGGTTTTGCTTTGGTTGGGTTGAACGCACCTGGGGCTGTTGGTGGCAAGACACCGCCGAGGGCTCCGGTTGGTCCATAAATACGGATCTATATAAATGTACGCGCGCGTACGTTGACTGCAGTCAACGGGTCAACGTCCAAACGGAGCTCAGCAACGAGCGGTGGCCCTCGGAGGTCCGTACTGGGACCAGTACTGTTCCATACCTTCATCGACGACCTAGACGGTGGGCCGGCAGATGACACCAAGCCGAGCGGTGCCGTCGGTACCCTCGAGGGAAGAGCTGCCATCCAGAGGGACGCGGAGGCGTTGGCCAACGTCAACCTCGTGAGGTTCGACAAGGCCAAGCGCCAGGTCCTGCAGCCGGGTGGCGGCGATAGACGGGCGGAGGAGGACTCGGGGACGCTGGTGGGTGACGAATGGGACGTCGCGCGCGCTCGCAGCCCAGAAAGCCGCGCGGCCCGCTCTGCCGAGACCCCCCGCTGCGTCCAGCTCTGCGATCCCCGGCGCAAGACAGACGTGGACGCGCTGGAGCGGGTCCCGAGGAGGCCACGGAGATGGTGCGGGGCTGGAGCAGCTCCGCTGCGGAGAGAGGCTGAGGGAGTTGGCGTTGTTCCGCCTGGAGAAGAGACGGAGACGTATCAAAAAGAGGGAGAGGGATTGTTACCAGGGTCCGTAGGGCCGGGACGAGGGGCGACGGTTTGAAACCGAGAGAGGGGAGGGCGAGGTTGGACGCGAGGAAGAAATTCTTTGCGATGAGGGTGGCGAGACGCCGGAGCAGGTTGCCCGGAGAAGCTGGGGCTGCCTCATCCCTGGAAGCGTTCGAGGTCAGGTTGGACGGGGCTTGGAGCAACCTGATCCGGTGGGAATCGTCGCTGCCGGAGCTTGGCCTGGGTGGTCTTGAAGGTTCCTTCCATCCCAAACCATTCCAGCTGCGTGGCTCCGCTTGCCTTCCCAGCCCGATTTTCCGCTCCTTTCCCCCCAGGTGCAGCTGGATCCCTCGGGCACCTTCCTGGCGACGAGCTGCTCCGACAAAAGCATCGCCCTCATCGACTTCCACTCCGGGGAATGCGTGGCAAAAATGTTCGGTCATTCAGGTTCGGTTCCTCACGCGAGACGCCCAGGGAAAAGGGGAACCCCCCTGCCTGTCCCCCCTACCCCGGTTCGGCCGCGAAGCCCCCCGATAACGTCCCCGCGCCCCCGCTACGGCGTTGAAACCTCCTAAACGAGCGCGGGGATCGCCGACGAGCAACGCCGCCTTCTCTCCGGCACAGAAATAGTCACGGGGATGCGGTTCACCTACGACTGCAAGCACCTCATCACCGTCTCCGGAGACAGGTAGGGGCCGGCGGACCTACAAAATCGTCTGATTTATGCCGAAATCGTCTGATTTATGCCGAAATCGTCTGATTTATGCCTATACGCCTCGCAAGACACGACGGGAGAACTGGCTTTTGAGAGCGCTTGGGCGGGATGTGCGCGGAAGCGCCGGGGGGGGTGGAAATTAAATTCATCGAGGGATTTAACATGAAGCTCACCGTAGCCGAAATCTTGGGGGGCGATCTGATCTCCCCCCCCCCCCCCTCATCTTTCTACCCCCAGCTGCGTCTTTATTTGGCACCTGGGCCTCGAAATCACCAGCAGCATGAAGCAGCACTTGTTGGAGCTCAACCTGCCGCAGCCGAAGCGGGCGAAGGAGCCCGGTTCCCCGGCGCAGCTCAGGTAGCGGGGGGGAGGGGGAAAAAAAAAAACCCTCGCCCCTAAATCCCACCCCGGTTTTGGCTTTCGGGGTGGGAAAAAGCTCGTCGGCCCCCCACCGTTCTCCTCCTCCAGGCGGGAGACCTACGTCGCGATTCCCGGCGGGATGGAAGCCAGCGGAGCTTCCGACGAGGAGCCGCGAGACGAGGCCTCATCCCCGCAGACCCCCTCCAAGGAGGATTCGGAGCCGCGTGCGTCGCGGGCCGGGGTCCCTCACCTCCATTTTCTGCCCCGTTTTCCGGTCGCGGCGTCCGGCGCCGCTCCTAACCCCGCTCTCCCCCTCCAGCTCCGGCGTGCATCCTCACCAACGGCAGGTTGCCCATGTGGGCAAAGAGGCTAGTAAGTCGCGCGGCCGCGCCTGTATCGTTTAATTTAACCGCGAATGGATGAAAATTCCCTTTTTTTTTTCCTTCCCCCCGCCGTTTCCAGCTGGGAGAGGTGGAGGACGGCGACGCGGCGGCCGCCAACCCCCCGGGGAGCTACCGGCCGCGGGGGCGATGGGCAGAGCGCGCCGAGAGGGGCCCCATCAAGACGTTACCGGAGACGGATCCCCCCTACCTCACCCCCCTCAAATCCCACCTCGAGGGCGAGCCGGAACTCGAGCCTGGCAACCTGGACCATCTACTTTCAGAGGTTGGTTGCCCCCATCCCAAATGAAAAGCCGGATTCCGGTTTTAACCATCCCTGCTCGCCAGCGCCCGTCTTTCCTGGAAAAAAATCCGGTTATGGATATCGGCTCCCCGTCTCCGGCAGGTGGAGAGCTCTCCCAGTGACCTCACCGAGGATTTCCAGCTCTCCGAGTTCTTCCTGGATGAGGAAAACAACGGGAGATCGGAATCGACGGATACAACCGGGAGCCGCCTGGAGGAGCTGCACGTGCCGGAGGCGAGCGGGTCGGTGCCGGCCTCATCCCGTGTTTCGCTCCGCTTGGGAATGCCGGCGCCTTGCTACCAGCCGGAAGGTAACGCCGGGAACGCCGGCGCAGCTCCGGGAAGGCTGGCGCTAAACCTTCGCGACCGAGCGAAAAGCTTGGGAGCGGTTTTAACTCCTGGGCGGGGAGCTCGGAATAAAAACCGGTGCTAACGTCCACCGCGGATGGTTTTCCATCCCGGCAGAGGAGGATTCCGGTAGGGAAGCGGAGGAGGCGGAGGAGAACCCGCTGCAGAGCAGCTCCTTGCCCCAGACCCCCGAGCAGGAAAAATACCTCAAGCAACACTTCGAGACGCTGGCGGACGCCGAAGGTAACGGGAAAAACCGCCGGCGGAGCGCGCCGGCGCATTCGGCACGGCCGATCCGGGCGGATCCCAGCTGTAACCGAGCTAACGCTTCCCGATCCGCGGTCGCAGAGAAGTTTGACGGCTCCTTAACGGATTTGAAACCGCCCGAACCTGGGGATGAGGAAAAAAATTTGTTCTTGAACCCGCGCTTGAGTATTTCAGCCCGGTTCCTCTCGCGTTGCCAAAAAAACAGCAGGTGGGAGTTCAGTGCCGCGTCTGTCCGGCTGTCTGTCCGGCGGGAAAGGCGTTTCCCGCTCCCGATCCCTTTTCTTATCCCGCAGGCTGGCGACCGCTTTCCCTGCGCGGGCACGACCCCGACCGCAGAGCCCTGCCCGTGCCGCGGAGCCGCCGAAAACACCCGAGGAGCTGCCGCGACCGGAGGCGAGTTGGTTTTTCTTTTTTTACCTAAAGGAGGGGAAAATCTTGGGGAGAAACACCCAAAAAAAAGGGTTTTTCATTCCTCGCGCCGCGCTAAACGGCGCTTCCGTTGATTTTTTTAGAAACCGCGGGATGAAAAACCTTGGGAAACGGGAGAAGAACCGGGCTCCGACGCCGACAAACCCATGGGTGAGTGGTTTTGAGGACAAAAAGGGGCTGCTTTCACCCCAAAATCCCCTCCTGGATGGGGATGAGGTGGGTTTTTTTTTTTTGGTCCGGTCGCGGCAACCGCAGGATCCAACCGGCTCCAGACCTTCACCGCGGCCCTGCGGCTTCTCCGGACGCGTTTCCAAGAGACGCTTGGGTTTTACGACGAGGTCGGTGCCTCCCGAAGACGACGTGACGTATTTTGGTCACGTTTACGGGGTTAAAACCCCCCCTAAAAAAAAAAAAAAATCCCCCCGTTCGCGGCTCATTTCAGAGCCGCGGCGCCGGGGGAACGTTTTAACCACGCCGGCAAAGAATCGGGGTGACGAAGGGACCCCGCTCCCGCAGGTGACGCTCTGCGCCGACGCCACCGAGGAGGATCTCCTCCGAGCGAGGACGGAGCTGACCGATTTTTTCGGCTGGATGAAAACCGAGCTGCGTTCCCGCGCCGTAACCCGCGACGCCGGTACCGATCCGACGCCGGATCCCGAAACCTTGGCGCTGCTCCGTGCCTACTCCGACTCCCTCATGGAGATGATCCGGAGGAGGTTGGAGGGCAGCAGCCCTGAAACGCTTTAAATCGAGGTATCGGGGTGCCGACCCCGTTTCCCGCTTCAATTTTGGGGGGATTTTTTAGGCAATTCTTTAAGTTTTAACCATTTTTGGGCCTTTTGGATGTATGTTTTTCTCCGGTTTCCATCTCATCCCGCTCCGAGCCCCCCAAAATCCCAGCGAACGCCCCGGCAGCCGCGTCCCCTCCCGGCAGCGGGGGCGGAAACGGCCGCCGCCGTCGATTTTAAAGGTTGTTAAAATAATAAATGTCTTTAAATCGAAGCGAGGGGGGTTTTGGGGGTGCGCCGATTCGGCACCAAGCGGAGATTTGGGGGTCAGTGAGGGGATGTGGGGTGGTTTAGGGTAGCCAGGAGGGTGATTTTTGGGGTCCAACCGGGCGATTTTGGGGTACGGGGGAAGATTTGGGGCAATTCAAGGCTTGATGGTGTGATTTGAGATACGGTGGGGGCGATTTGGGGGGACGGGGGGGGAATTTGGGGTAGCCGGAGGGCAATTTAGGGCACCAGGACTACAATATGGGGCCCGTCATGGGCAACTGGGAACACTGGGGATGCAAACTGGGGTCCAGTGGGGTGAGTTAAGAGCCTGGTGGGGATATTTGGGACCGCTGCAGGGTGATGTGGGGCACCGGGGGGGGGCAACTTGGGGCCCACTGGGGACAATTTGGGGCCCTGTGGCCGCAATTTGGGGCCCGTGGGGACATTTTGGGGTACCAGGGATGAAATTTGGGGCTCATTAGGGACAATTTGGGGCCCCGCAGCTGCAATTTGGGGGCCGTGGGGCCATTTTGGGGTAGCAGGGATGAAATTGGGGGCCCATTAGGGACAATTTGGGGCCCCACAGCTGCAATTTGGGGCCCGTGGGGACATTTTGGGGCCCACTGGGGACAATTTGGGGTACCAGGGATGAAATCTGGGGCCCTGTGGCTGCAATTTGGGGCCCGTGGGGACATTTTGGGGTACCAGGGATGCAATTTGGGGACCAACGGGGACAATTTGGGGCCCCGCAGCTCCAATTTAGGGTCCACGGGGACATTTTGGGGTACCAGGGATGCAATTTGGGGCCCCATAGCTGCAATTTGGGGGCCATGGGGACATTTTGGGGCCCACTGGGGACATTTTGGGGTACCAGGGATGAAATCTGAGGCCCTGTGGCCGCAATTTGGGGCCCATGGGGACATTTTGGGGTACCAGGGATGCAATTTGGGGCCCATTAGGGACAATTTGGGGCTCTGCAGCTCCAATTTAGAGTCCAGAGAGACATTTTGGGGTACCAGGGATGCAATTTGGGGTCCCACAGCTGCAATTTGGGGCCCGTGGGGACATTTTGGGGTACCAGGGATGAAATCTGGGGGCCATCAGGGACAATTTGGGGCCCGTGGGGACATTTTGGGGTACCAGGGATGAAATTTGGGGGTCATTAGGGACAATTTGGGGCTCTGCAGCTCCAATTTAGGGTCCACGGGGACATTTTGGGGTACCAGGGATGCGATTTGGGGCCCCACAGCTGCAATTTGGGGGCCGTGGGGCCATTTTGGGGTAGCAGGGATGAAATTGGGGGCCCATTAGGGACAATTTGGGGCCCCACAGCTGCAATTTGGGGGCCACGGGGACATTTTGGGGCCCACTGGGGACAATTTGGGGTACCAGGGATGAAATCTGGGGCCCTGTGGCTGCAATTTGGGGCCCGTGGGGACATTTTGGGGTACCAGGGATGCAATTTGGGGCCCATTAGGGACAATTTGGGGCTCTGCAGCTCCAATTTAGAGTCCAGAGGGACATTTTGGGGTACCAGGGATGCAATTTGGGGTCCCACAGCTGCAATTTGGGGCCCGTGGGGACATTTTGGGGTACCAGGGATGAAATTTGGGGGCCATCAGGGACAATTTGGGGCCCGTGGGGACATTTTGGGGTACCAGGGATGAAATTTGGGGGCCATCAGGGACAATTTGGGGCCCGTGGGGACATTTTGGGGTACCAGGGACGAAATCTGGGGCCCTGTGGCTGCAATTTGGGGATGGGGACATTTTGGGGTACCAGGGATGCGATTTGGGGCCACTAGGGACGATTCGGGCCCCGCAGCTGTGACAGGCAGAGTGCCAGCCCCCCCCCCCCCCCCCGCGCACCCCAACCCCCCCATGCGAACCCCCCAAACCCCACAGAGCCGCCGACACATCCCGCTGCCAAAAATAACCATTATTGTCACCAAAACGCCACTCCGGCAGGGACGGGGCGGGGACACGGAGCCGGGGGCGGGGGGCGCAGGGGCTGCCGGGGTGGGGGGGGGAGGTTTTGGGGCGACGGGCGCCTTCTGGGGTGATTTTGGGGTGTGAGGGCGTCTCCGGGCGCCGTCACTCGGTCCAGCGGTGGCCGCAGTGCGGGGCAGTGCAGACGTAGTAGAGCCTCATGGCGTCCTGGCGGGAGGGGACGGTCACGGCGGGAGGGGACAGGCGGAGGGGACGGTTTTGGGGGGGCGCGGGGTTTTGGGGGGGGGGGTCACCTCACCTCGGCTCTGGCGCTGTGGGACTGGAAGAAGACGGCTTCTTTGTGCCCGCACCTGGGGGAGAGGGTGACGGTGGTGACACGGGGTGGGGGGGACAAAGGGGACACCTCTGGGGGGACACCGGAGGTGGGGAGGGCACGGGAGACCCGAAGGGGGACATGGGAGCAGCGTGGTGGTGGGGGGGGCCGATGTCCCCATGGGGGTCCCCCACACTCTCACTGGGGTCCCCAATGTCTGCATGGGGGTCCCCACACTCCCATGGGGGTCCCCATGTCCCTGAGGGGTCCCCAATGTCCCCACGGGGGGTCCCCCACACCCTCATGGGGGTCCCTGATGTCCCCACGCCCCTGGGGAGTCCCTGATTTCCCTACGGGAGTCCCCAATGTCCCCATATCCCTGGGGGGTCCCTGATGTCCCCACGTCCCTGGGGGGTCCCCCACACCCCCATGGGGGTCCCCGATGTCCCCACGGGGGTCCCCACACTCCCACGGGGGTCCCCGACACCCCCACAGGGGTCCCCACGCCCCTGGGGGGTCCCTGATTTCCCTACGGGGGTCCCCAATGTCCCCATATCCCTGGGGGGTCCCTGATGTCCCCATGTCCCTGGGGGGTCCCCACACCCTTGGGGGGTCCCTGATTTCCCCACGGGGGTCCCTGATGTCCCTGGGGGATCCCCCACACCCCCACGGGGGTCCCCGATGTCCCCACATCCCTGGGGGATCCCCGACATCCCCATGGGGGTCCCCAATGTCCCCACACTTCCACGGCGGTCCCTGACGTCCCCAGAGGGTCCCCACGTCCCTGGGGAGTCCCCACGTCCCTGGGGGGGTCCCTGATGTCCCCAGAGGGTCCCCATGTCCCTGGGGAGTCCCCACGTCCCTGGGGGGGTCCCTGATGTCCCCACAGGGGTCCCCACACCCCCACAGGGGTCCCCGATGTCCCCACGTCCCTGGGGGGTCCCCCACACCCCCATGGGGGTCCCCACACTCCCATGGGGGTCCCTGATGTCCCCACGGGAGTCCTCCACACCCCCACTGGGGTCCCCATGTCCCTGGGGGGTCCCCACGTCCCTGGGGGGGGTCCCTGATGTCCCCAGAGGGTCTCCAGACCCCCACAGGGGTCCCCACACCCCCACAGGGGTCCCCGATGTCCCCACGTCCCTGGGGGGGTCCCCCACACCCCCCTGGGGGTCCCCGACGTCCCCATGCGGGTCCCCATGTCCCCGCGGGGTCCCCGATGTCCCCATGGGGGTCCCCACACTCCCACGGGGGTCCTCCACACCCCCACTGGGGCCCCTCCACACCCCCACTGGGGTCCCCCCACACCCCCACTGGGGTCCCCATGTCCCTGGGGGGTCCCCACATCCCTGGGGGGGTCCCTGATGTCCCCGGAGGGTCTCCAGACCCCCACAGGGGTCCCCACACCCCCACAGGGGTCCCCGATGTCCCCATGCGGGTCCCCATGTCCCCGCGGGGTCCCCAATGTCCCCACGGGGGTCCCCAATGTCCCCACATCCCTGGGGGGGGTCCCCCACACCCCCACGGGGGTCCCCGACGTCCCCGCTCACTTCTGGCAGGGGTGGTCCTCGGTGCGGGGCAGCGTGGGGTCCTGGGAGACGTCGGCGATGATCTGCGTGAGCTCGCTGCGAGGAGACGCCCCGGGGCCGTTAATTACCCCCCTTAATTACCCCCAGCCTATTGATAACCCTGGGAACCCCCTCATTAATTCCCTCTAATAATTACCCCTATTAATTACCCCCCCGCTAATTGCTCTTGAATTGTTCTCCTTTATTACCGTCCTTCATTAATTCCCCACCAGTTTTCCCTCAGCCTTATTAACTGCTTCAATTACCTTATTACCTTATTAATACTTACTAATTATTACTAATGAATAATTATTATTAACAAATAATAATATTGTTATTAACCAATAATATTATTAACCAATAATATTATTAACTATTATTACTATTAACTAATAATGTGTTCTCCTTTATTAATTGCCCCATTATTTACCTTCTATTCACCTCCCCTTATTAATCACTCACCCCTTACCTCTCCCTAATTATTCCCTTATTAATGACCTAATTTACTAATTACTTTCTTATTAATTACCCCTTTTTAATTACTTTTCCCTTCTTAATTTCTCTTGCAACGCCCCGCCTGGGCTGGGAAACGCTGGGACGGGGACCCAGGCCTCTGGGAGCGCTAACGAAGCCGCGCCGCTAACGAAGCCGCGCCGCTAACGAACTCACTCGACTTCGTGGGTGATCTTGTTGACGTAGATGCAGCTGTTGTCGGCCTCTTGTTGGTAGTCGCAGTTGCGGCACTGGGGGGGGGGAAGAGCGAGGGTTATGGACTGGTCCCAGTACCAAACTGGGAAAGGCGGGGAACAACCCCATGAGGCGCTGGGGCTGGTCTCAGTGCCAAACTGGGAGAGGCGCGGCGCCGTGAGGCGTTGGGACCGGTCGCGGTGGCGGCTGCGGAGGTGGGCACAGCCCGTTAGGATGGTGGAACTGGTCCCAGTATGCCCCCCAGCACTGGTCCCAGTGCCACACGGGGGTCGGGGGACACGCAGACCAGTAGCCTGGGACTGGTCCCAGTGGCGGGGCAGGGGGACACTCACGGCGTAGAGCAGGATCCGGTTCTCCTTGTCCTCCTTGGGGTACAGCATGTTGTTGCTGGGGGGGGGACATGGGGGGGTCACTAAGGGGTTTCTGGGGGGACTGGGGGCCCTGGGGGGTCTTTGGGGGGGCTGGGGGGCAACCAAGGGGCGCTGGGGTGGGGCGAGGGGGTATCGGGGGGCCCTGGGGGAGGAATTGGGGGACGCAGGGGGTGTCAGGGAGAAGTGGGGGGGGGGGGGGGGGGTTCTGAGGGGCCTGGGGGTGTTGGGGGGCCTTGAGGAGGGGTCTGGGGGTCACGGGGGGGAACTGGGGAGCACTGGGGGGTGTCAAGGAGCCCCGGGTGGTATTGGGGGGCTGGGGGGGACAGGGGGGTCTCGGGGGAGGGGGGTACGGGGGTATTTGGGGGGTAATGGGGAGGGTGGGGGGTGTCGGAGAAGGCTAGAGGGGGTGTTGGGGAACCCGGGGGGGGTCTGGGGGGCTCGGGGGGTATCGGGGAGCCTTGAGGGGGGTCTGGGGGACCCGGGGGGATGAGGGAGCCCTGGGGGTGGCTGGGGGGACAGGGGGGTATTGGGGAGCCTTCAGGGGGTCTCTGGGGGGGGCACAGGGGTATTTGGGGGGTAATGGGGAGGGTGGGGGTATCAGGGAAACCCAGAGGGGGTGTCGGGGAGCCCGGGGGGGCCTGGGGGCCCAGGGGGTATCGGGGAGCCTTGAGGGGGGTCTGGGGGTCACAGGGGGGAACTGGGGAGCCCTGGGGGTCTCAAGGAGCCCCGGGGGGTATTGGGGGGCTGGGGGGGGACAGGGGGTATTGGGGAGCCTTGAGGGGGGACTGGGGGACCCGGGGGGGGGGGGTCAGGGAGCCCTGGGGGGCGGCTGAGGGGGGACAGGGGGTATCGGGGGTGCCTTGAGGGGGTGTGAGGAGGCCGGGGGGGCCTGAGGAGGGAACCGGGGGGGGGGGAGGGGCCCCGGGGGGGGGGGTTGGGGGTCCCGAGGGGGGGGGTTGGGGGTCCCGGGGTCCCCGCCGCCCCCTCACCACTCCTGACAGAACCGGATCCCCACGAATCCCGGCTCGTAGCCGCCGTCCCCCTCCATGGCGGCCCCGCGCCTGCGCGCGGCCCCTCCCCCCCCCCCCCCCGACGGCGGCCGCGCGGGAACAAAGCGCGCGGGGGGGGGGCGGGGCGCGGGCGGCGCCTGCGCGGGGCAACCCCGGGGGCATTGCACGCCTGCAACCCCCCCCCCCCCCCCCGGTGCATTGCTCTGTTGCACAAACTGGGCATTGCACACGTACGCGCCTCGTGCCTTGCACGCCTGCACCCCCGTGCATTGCACACGTGCCCCCCCGTGCATTGCTTTATTGCACATCCTGTGCATCGCGCACCTGCACCCCCGTGCGTTGCACACCTGCATCCCCTCCCGCCCCGTGCATTGCTCTGTTGCACAAACTGTGCCTTGCACACGTACACACCTCACGCCTTGCACACCCGCAGCCCCGTGCACTGCTCTGTTGCACGCCCCGCGCCTTGCACGCCCGCTCCCCCGTGCCTTGCACACCCGCAACCCCGCGCCTTGCACACCCGCAGCCCCGTGCACTGCTCTGTTGCACATCCCGCGCCTTGCACGCCCGCACCCCTGCGCCTTGCACACCCGCAACCCCGTGCACTGCTCTATTGCACGCCCCGCGCCTTGCATGCCTGTTCTCCCGTGCCTTGCACACCCGCAGCCCCGTGCACTGCTCTATTCCACGCCCCACGCCTTGCACATCCGCAGCCCCATGCACTGCTCTATTGCACGCCCCGCGCCTTGCACGCCCGCTCCCCCGCGCCTTGCACACCCGCAGCCCCGTGCACTGCTCTATTGCACGCCCTGCGCCTTGCACACCCGCAGCCCCGTGCACTGCTCTATTCCACGCCCCGCGCCTTGCACGCCCGCACCCCCGCGCCTTGCACACCCGCACCCCTGTGCACTGCTCTATTGCACGCCCCGCGCCTTGCACGCCCGCACCCCCGCACCTTGCACACCCGCACCCCTGTGCACTGCTCTATTGCACGCCCCGCGCCTTGCAGGCCCGCTCTCCCGTGCCTTGCACACCCGCAACCCCGTGCACTGCTCTATTGCACACCCCGTGCCTTGCACGCCCGCAGCCCCGTGCACTGCTCTATTGCATGCCCCGCGCCTTGCACGCCCGCTCCCCCGCGCCTTGCACACCCACAACCCCCGCGCCTTGCACACCCGCAGCCCCATGCACTGCTCTATTGCACGCCCTGCGCCTTGCACACCCGCAGCCCCGTGCACTGCTCTATTCCACGCCCCGCGCCTTGCACGCCCGCACCCCCGCGCCTTGCACACCCGCAGCCCCGTGCACTGCTCTATTGCACGCCCCGCGCCTTGCACGCCCGCTCCCCGCCCCGCGCGCCCCGCCCCGCCCTCCTCCCGCCCCTCCCCATCTCGCATCCCGATTGGCTGCGCGGCGGTGGGCGGGCGGGTCCGCTCCCTCCCTATTGGCCAGCCGTCCGCGCGCGGGGCGGTGCGGGGGCGCCGATTGGTCGGCAGGCGGGGGCGGGGCGAAGGAGCGGGGCGGGCCGAAGGTTCCAGAAGCGGCGGCGGCGGCGGCGGCCGGGCCGCACCATGAAGGCGGCGGCGGTGGCGGAGCCCGGGGCCGGGCCGGGCCCGGTACCGGTACCGGTGCTCGGGGGTGGCTCCGTGTCGCTGGCGGTGAGCAGCAGCCTGAACGCTTTCCGCGCCCACAAGCGTTACAGCACCGGGCTCACCATCGCCGAGTTTAAGGTACCGGTAACCGGGGCTCTCCTCAGCCTTCCCGCCTCACGGAGCGGGAGCCGCCCTCGCCTCCTCCTCCTCCTCCTCCCTCCCCTCATGGGGAGCGGCACCGGGCCCCTTCCTCCTCATCAGGATCCTCCTCCTCACCGGGACCTCCCCCTCCTCACCGGGGCCCCCCTCACCGGGGCCCTCCCCCCCGGGGCCCGGGACCCCCCCTCCTCACGGGGATCTCCCCCCCCCCCCCCGAGCCCCTATTTGTCCGCTGGGGTCCGGGACCCCCCTTCCTCCTCCTCACTGGCACCTGGGACCCCTCCTTCCTCCTCCTCACCGGGGTCTGGGACCCCCCAGGGCCTCTTCCTCCTCCTCGCCGGGGCCCAGGACCACCCCCCCCTTTCCTCCTCCTCACTGGGGTCTGAGCCCCCCTTCTTCCCCCTTATGAGGGTCTGGGCCCCCCCCCGGGACCCCCCTTCCTCCTCCTCACTGGGGTCTGAGACCCCCCTTCCTCCCCCTTCCTCCTCCTCACTGGGGTCTGGGTCCCCCCCCGGGACCCCCCTTCCTCCCCCTTCCTCCTCCTCACTGGGGTCTGGGTCCCCCCGGGACCCCCTTTCCTCCCCCTTTCTCCTCCTCACTGGGGCCCGACCCCCCTGGCACCCCCCTCCCTCCCCCTTCCCCCCCCTCACTGGGGTCTGAGCCCCCTGGGACCCCCCTTCCTCCCCCTTCCTCCTCCTCACTGGGGTCTGGGTCCCCCCGGGACCCCCCTTCCTCCTCTTCCTCACGGAGCCAGGATCCCAACCAGGCCCAAATCCGCTGTCCCCAGCCCCGGGGCGGGATCCCCTCTCCCCTGCCTGGACCGAGGTGGGGCCAGGACCGGTTCCCACCACCCACCAGTCCCCCCCCCACCCTCTCCCCCAGTGCAAACTGGAGCTGGTGGTGGGCAGCCCGGCCTCCTGCATGGACCTGGAGCTGTACAGCGCCGAGGACGAGCTGCTGGGACGCCTGGACTGCGACGAGGCCCTGCTGGGCTCCTACCCCGTGGCCGACGGTTGCCGCGTGCACGTGAGTCCCGTCTCCCCCGCTTCTCCCCCCGCCGGTGCTGGTGCAACCCCTTTTTTTGCCCTTTTTCACCCCAAAATGGGTGTCACAGGTGATCGACCGGAGCGGGGCGCGGATCGGGGAGTACGAGGACGTCTCGCAGGTGGAGAAGTACGAGATGGCTGACAGCGACTACGAGAAGCGGCCAGGTGACGCCGGCGTCCCCCCCTTGTCTGTCTGTCCCCGTCCCCCCTTGTCTGTCTGTCCCTCTCTCCACGGTGACACCCTCCCTGTCCCCTCGGTGTCACCGTACCCCATGGTCACACTCTCCCTGTCCCCAGTGTGTCACCGTCCCCCCAGTTGAGGTGACCACCCCCTGTCCCTCACGGTGACACTGTGTCACCGTCCCCTGCGGTGGCACCCTCCCTGTCCCCTCTGAGTCACCATCCCTCACGGTGACACTGTCCCCGTCCCCACTGTGACACTGTCCCTGTCCCCAGCGTGTCACCGTCCCCCCAGTTGAGGTGACCACCCCCTGTCCCTCATGGTGACACTGTCCCCGTCCCCACTGTGTTACCGTCCCCCATGGTGACACTGTCCCTGTCCCCAGCGTGTCACCGTCCCCCCAGTTGAGGTGACCACCCCCTGTCCCTCACGGTGACACTGTCCCCGTCCCCACTGTGTTACCGTCCCCCATGGTGACACTGTCCCTGTCCCCAGCGTGTCACCGTCCCCCCAGTTGAGGTGACCACCTCCTGTCCCTCACGGTGACACTCTCCCTGTCCTCTCTGTGTCACTGTCCCTCACAGTGATGCCGTCCCCATCCCCTCTGTGTCACTGTCCCCTCTGTGTCCCCGTCCCCACTGTGTCACTGTCCCCCGCAGTGGCACTGTCCCCATTCCCACTGTGATACCATCCCTCATGGTGACACTGTCCCCCACGGTGACACTCTCCCTGTCCCCTCTGTGTCACCATCCCTCACGGTGACACCGTCCCCGTCCCCTCTGTGTCCCTGTCCCCCACGGTGACGCTCTCCCTGTCCCCTCTGTGTCACCATCCCTCACGGTGACACCGTCCCCGTCCCCTCTGTGTCCCTGTCCCCCGCCGTGACGCTGCCACCGCCCCTGCCCTGTCACCCACCCCCCCCCCAAAACGATGTCCCCCGTCCCCACCGCGTCACCACCCTCCATCGGGGACCCCCCTGGTGCCACCCCCCCGGCGTCCCCGCAGAGTCCCTGCGCTCCTTCCTGCGCCAGCGGCGCTGGGGACGTTACGACGCGGAGGGGACGCAGCGCCAGGCGGCCGAGCAGCAGCAGCGGCGGGCGCAGGAGGCAGCGCTGGCCGCCGCCCTCCCCGTGGGCGCCCGTTGCCAGGTGCGGGTGCCGGGACAGCCCTGCAAACGGGCCACCATCATGTACGTGGGTACGTGTCCCCAAATTGTCCCCAAATTGTCCCCAAATTGTCCCCAAATCGTCCCCAAATCCCCCCCCCCCCCCGCTGACGTCCCGTCCCCGCAGGCCAAACCGACTTCAAGCCGGGATACTGGGTGGGCGTCCGCTACGACGAGCCGCTGGGCAAGCACGACGGCAGGTAAGGTCCCCAAAAATTGTCCCCAAAGTGTCCCCTCTCCCGGGGGGGGGGGGGGAGGGGGCTCTTTGGGGGTCCCCCCAAACTGGTTTTTCTCATCCCGTCCCCCGCCGCCGCAGCGTGGGCGCCCGCCGCTATTTCGAGTGCCAGCCCAAGTACGGCGCCTTCGTCAAACCCCAGAGCGTCACCCCCGGGGACTTCCCCGAGGAGGACGACGGCCTCGAGGACGAGCTGTGAGGGGGAGCGCTGGGAGCACTGGGAGCACTGGGAGGGGGACGGAGACCCCGGGGGGGGGCGCTGCGGGGGGGACGCAGCCCCAAATTGCAGGGGTTTTGCCTTGTTTTGGGGTGCCCCCCCCCCCCCGCCCCCGCCCCCCCCCCCTCCCCTCCCCACCGCTGATTTCACCCCAAAATCCCCGTACCCGCCCCTCGCGGGGGCGGGGCTTCCTTGCTCACCACGCCCCCGCTTCCCCGGGGGGCGTGGCTCCGTGCAGGCCACGCCCCCTCCTCGCTGGAGGGGGCGCTGCGTGTTTACTACTACAGCTGAGGGAGCTACAGCTGAGGGGGCGTGGTTTTCCAGAGAACCACGCCCCCCTCCCCGCTGGAGGCGTGGTTTCCTATCGCCGGCCACGCGCCCTTCTCCGCTTGGGGGCGTGGCGTGTTGTCTACTGCAGCCAATGGGCGGGCGCGCTGAAGGAGGAGGCGGGGCCAGGTGGCGGTGCCGGAAGCGAGTGCGGCCGGTGCCACCCGACAATAACAAGCCCCGCCCCCGGTACCGGCGGCGAGGCCCCGCCCCATAAAGTGGCGTTTTAAGGTGAAAACCGGTGTTTTGGCCATTTTTCTTGCGGGTTTTGGGGCGAATCGGGGGGTTTCCGGGACAACGGTAACCGGGCCGCCGGGCTCTTCCCGACGTCCCCCGCGCGTAGCCAATAAAAACGCTTCTTCCGGTTGGGAGGGGGCGGGACGCGGCGCGCCGGCCTATCGCCGTACGCCATCCCCCGCGCGGGGCGGGTCGGCGGTGACGGGCGGCGGGGTTCCACCAATAGGCGCGCTCTCCCGCGTTGAGCGGCGGCGGCGGCGTCCAACGAGCGTTCGGCGGCGGCGCCGGGAAGAAGCGGGAGGTGGCGGGGCCGCCATGGGCTGGTGGGGAGGCGCGGGGAGGGCGGCGGCGGCGCTGAGGAGGCTGCGGGGAGCTCGGTACAGCCTGGGCCGGGCCCCGCCGCCGCCCCCGCCGCCGCCCGCCGCCTCCGAGCTGGAACGGGCGGACGCTTGGCTGCTGCGGAAAGCGCTGGAGGGCGGTGAGGGGCGGGGTTTGGGGGCGGGGTTTGGGGCGAGGGGGCGGGGTTTGGGGGGTCCCGGGGGTCGCCGCTGAGCCCCCCCCCCCCGTTTTGTCACACCCCCCCCCCCCCCCAGGTCTCCTGTCCTGGTTCCGTAACGGGCTCCTGGCCACCGGCGTCGGCGTCATCTCCTACGTCCAGAGCGACACCGGCCGCGACGCAGCCTACGGTGGGGACGGGGGGGGCACCCACACCCCCCCCCTCGGGCACCCACACTCCCCCTGGGGGCACCCACCCCCCTGGGGACACACCACCCACCCCCCCTGGGGCACCCACACCCGCCCTGGGGACACCCACATCCCCCCCCGGGGGCACCTACACCCCTCCAGGGACACCCACACCCCCCTGGGGGCACCCACACAAACCCCCGGGGACACCCAGCCTGGGGACACCCAGCCTAGGGACACGGCCACCCCCAGGGGCACCCACCCTGGGGACACCCCCACCCCCAGCGACACCCATTTCCCCCTGGGACACCCCCCCTTGGGGACACCCACCCCCCCCGGGGACACCCATTACCCCTTGGGGAGGGACACCCACCCTCGAACCACCCCCCCAGACCCCCACCCCCCCCCCCCGCCCCATCACCCTCCCTGCACCCCAAAACCCACCCAAATCCCAGCCACGGGCCCACCCCCGCCCCCGTGGGTGCCCATTTGGGGGCCACTTCCTCCATTTGGGGGCCACTTCCTCCATTTTAGGGGCCATTTCCCCCATTTTTAGGGGCCATTTCCTCCATTTGGGGGCCATTTCCTCCATTTTAGGGGCCATTTCCTCCATTTTGGGGGCCATTTCCTCCATTTTGGGGCCATTTCCTCCATTTTTAGGGGCCACTTCCTCCATTTCAGGGGCCACTTCCTCCATTTGGGGGCCATTTCCTCCATTTTGGGGGCCATTTCCTCCACTTTTAGGGGCCATTTCCTCCATTTTGGGGCCATTTCCTCCATTTTTAGGGGCCACTTCCTCCATTTCAGGGGCCACTTCCTCCATTTGGGGGCCATTTCCTCCATTTTAGGGGCCATTTCCCCCATTTTTAGGGGCCATTTCCTCCATTTGGGGGCCATTTCCTCCATTTTAGGGGCCATTTCCTCCATTTTGGGGGCCATTTCCTCCATTTTGGGGCCATTTCCTCCATTTTTAGGGGCCATTTCCTCCATTTTTAGGAGCCATTTCCTCCATTTGGGGGCCACTTCCTCCATTTGGGGGCCACTTCCTCCATTTCAGGGGCCATTTCCTCCATTTTGGGGGCCACTTCCTCCATTTGGGGGCCACTTCCTCCATTTTAGGGGCACTTCCTCCATTTTAGGGGCCATTTCCTCCATTTTGGGGCCATTTCCCCCATTTTAGGGGCCATTTCCCCCATTTTTAGGAGCCATTTCCTCCATTTTGGGGCCACTTCCTCCATTTTAGGGGCACTTCTTCCATTTTAGGGGCCACTTCCTCCATTTTGGGGGGCCACTTCCTCCATTTTGGGAGCCACTTCCTCCATTTTAGGAGCCACTTCCTCCCTCTTGGGGCCATTTCCTCCATTTTTAGGAGCCCTTTCCTCCCTGTTAGGGACCACTTCCTCCATTTTAGGGTCCGCGGCCCTTTGGGGACCTTCATTTTGCCAAATTTTGCCCCTTTTTACCCCTTTCTTGTCCCAATAAAATAAACCCCCACCCTGGGGGGGGGGGCGCTTTCCCTCCCCCCAATATTCTTTTTTTTTTGGGGGTTTATTTCTCCTTTTTTTAGGTTTTTTCATCCTGGGGGGCCTGTGCGTCTCCTACGGGGTGGGCTCCTACCTGGTGAACCTGGTGCTGCTGCGACGGCCCATGATGCTGCCGGCGCCCACCGCCGCCGCCAACGCCGCCGCCGCCGCGCTGCTGGCCCTGCTCTGGCTCTGCGCCCTCTCCCTCTACGTCGGTCGCTTGGAGGTGGAGATCGTCCCCGAGGAACCCCCCGAAAAGTGACGCGGGGACTGGGAAAAGGGGGGGGGGGGGGGCCGACGACACACACACACACACACACACACACAAACACGACAGGGACCCCCCCCCCCCCCCCCGAAAGTGATGGGGTGGGGAAAGGCGTTCGGGTGGGGTGGGGGTGGGTGGGAAATCGCTTTGGGGGGGGTAAAAACCAACGCAGGGGGCTTAAACCCACCCTGGGGGGGGTTAAACCCCCTTCCAGGAGCACGAAACCCACCCTGGGGGGGGTTAAACCCCCTTCCAGGAGCACGAAACCCATCCTGGGGGGGTTAAACCCCACCCTGGGGGGAATAAACCCATCCTAGGAGAATTAAACCCATGCCAGAGGGGATTAAAGCCTTTCCAGGAGCATTAAACCCACCCTAGGGGGGATTAAACCCCCTTCCAGGAGCACTAAACCCACCCCCGGGGGCATTAAACCCCACCCGGGGGGGCTTAAACCCCACCCTGGGGGGAATAAACCCACCCCAGAAGGATTAAACCCTTTTCCAGGAGGATTAAATCCACCCCAGGAGGATTAAACCCACCCTAGGGGGGCTTAAACCCCAACCCAGGGGGCTTAAACCCCACCCTGGGGGGAGTAAACCCACTCTAGGAGAATTAAACCCATGCCAGAGGGGATTAAACCCTTTCCAGGAGGATTAAACCCACCCTAGGAGGAATTAAACCCCACCCTGGGGGGAATAAACCCCACCCTGGGGGGAATAATCCCACCCTAGAAGGATTAAACTCATGCCAGGGGCGATTAAACCCTTTTCCAGGAGCATTAAACCCACCCCAGGAGGATTAAACTCATGGCAGGGGGGATTAAACCCCACACCAGGAGGATTAAACCCCACACCAGGAGGATTAAACCCACCCTAGGAGGATTAAACCCACCCTAGGGGGGATTAAACCCCACCCCAGAGGATTAAACCCACCCCAGGAGCGATTAAACCCACCCCAGGAGGGATTAAACCCCACCCCAGGGGGGTTAAACCCCACTCTAGGAGGATTAAACCCACCCTAGGGGGGATTAAACCCCATCCCAGAGGATTAAACCCACCCCAGGAGGATTAAACTCAGCTCAAGAGGATTAAAAGCCCCTTGGGAGGATTAAACTGCCCCCCCCAAAGGAGGATTAAACGCCCCCTGGGAGGATTAACCCCCCCCCAAAAGCTTAAAACCACCCTGGCAAGATTAAGTCCCCCCCCCAGAGTATTAAATCCCCCCTTGGGAGTATTAAAACTCCCCCCCCAAGATTAAAACTGCTCTGGGAGGATTAACCAGCCCCCCGGAAGGATTAAAACCAGCCTGGGAGGATTAAACCCTGCCCAAGGAGGATTAAATCCCATCCAGGAGGATTAAACCCCTGCCCCAGGAGGATTAAACCCCCCAGGAGGATTAAAACTGCCCCTGGGACGATTAAACCCACCCCAGCAGGGATTAAACCCACCCCAGAAGGGATTAAACCCATCCTAGGGGGATTAAACCCACCCCAGCAGGGATTAAACCCATCCTAAGGGGATTAAACCCACCCCAGGAGAGATAAAACCCATCCTAAGGGAATTAAACCCACCCCAGCAGGGATTAAACCTATTCTAATGGGATTAAACCCACCCCAGAAGGGATTAAACCCACCCCAGAAGGGATTAAACCCATCCTAGGGGGATTAAACCCACCCCAGCAGGGATTAAACCCATCCTAAGGGGATTAAACGCACCCCAGGAGAGATAAAACCCATCCTAAGGGGATTAAACCCACCCCAGCAGGGATTAAACCCACCCCAGCAGGGATTAAACCCATCCTAAGGGAATTAAACCCACCCCAGCAGGGATTAAACCTATTCTAATGGGATTAAACCCACCCCAGAAGGGATTAAACCCACCCCAGGAGGGATTAAACCCATCCTAGGGGGATTAAACCCACCCCAGCAGGGATTAAACCCATCCTAAGGGGATTAAACGCACCCCAGGAGAGATAAAACCCATCCTAAGGGGATTAAACCCACCCCAGCAGGGATTAAACCCACCCCAGGAGGGATTAAACCCATCCTAAGGGGATTAAACCCACCCCAGCAGGGATTAAACCCATCCTAAGGGGATTAAACCCACCCCAGAAGGGATTAAACCCACCCCAGGAGGGATTAAAACCCAATTAAACCCCGCCAAGGTCGGGATCGCTCACGCCAACCCCCCCCCCCGCCCCCCAGACGCCGTTTTTCTGCAAAACCCCCCAATTTTGGTTGCTTTCTATTTATTCACCCTCGTTCCTGCTGCGAAAAACGGGGGGGGGGTTGAGCAAAAATCGCTGCCGCGTGGCTCCGCTTCGGGGGTTTTATGAAAAAAAGCGAGGGTTTCTCGGGGCGCCGTGCCGGAATCGGGCGTTTTCAGCCCAATTTTTGTAGCCCCCCGCGGTCGGCGCGGGGGAAACGGGGCAGAGGATTTGGGCTGGGAAATAAAAAAAAGTGGAAAAAGGCCCGATGTGGCCCCGATTTGTTCGCAGAAATGCCCAAAAGTGGGGGAAAATCCCCCCAAAAGTGAAAAAATCCCCCAAAAGAAGGGAAAAATCCCCCGAAAGAGAGGGAAAAAATCCCCAAAAAGGGGAAATATCCCCCAAAATAGGAAGAAAATCACAAAAAAAAAGGGGGGAAATCCCCCCAAAAGAGGGGAAAAATCCCCCCAAAAGAGGGAAAAATCCCCCAAAAGACAGAAAAAATCCACCAAAAGAGGGAAAAAATCCCCCAAAGAGAGAGAAAATCCCAAAAAAGAAGGGAAAAATCCCAAAAAAGAGAGGAAAAAAATCCCCACAAAGAGAGGGAAAATCCCCCAAAAGAGGGGAAAATCCCACAAAAAGAGGAGAAAATCCCCAAAAAGAGGGAAAAAATCCCCCAAAAGAGAGAAAAATCCCAAAAGAGAGGGGGAAAATCCCCCAAAAGAGGGGGGGAAATTCCCAAAAAGAGGAAAAAATTTTAAAAAGAGGGGGAAAAATCCCCCAAAAGAGGGGAAAATCCCCCAAAAGAGGGGAAAAATCCCCCAAAAGAGGGGAAAAATCCCAAAAAAGAGGGGGAAAATTCCTAAAAAGAGGAAAAAAAATTGAAAAAGGGGGGAAAAAAAAACCAAAAAGAGGGAAAAATTCCCAAAATGTGGGAAAAAAATCCCCCACAAGAGGGGAAAATTCCCAGTTTGCAGCCCAGTGCCCGAGCGGTGCCCAGTCCCCCCGAGAACGGGGTTTCCCAGTTCGCAACGGCCGCTCGGCTGCCGTTTCCCAGTTTGCAGCTTCTCCCCGGGCTGCAAAACCCAGTTTGGAACTGGTTTCCAGTTTGCAGTGCCCAGGTCCCAGTTTGCTGGCCGTTCCCAGTTTGGAACTGGTTCCCAGTTTGCAGTCAAGTCCCAGTTCTGCATCCCAATTCCCAGTCTGCAGCTGGTTCCCAGTCCGCCAAACCCCATTTGCAACTGGTTCCCAGTTTACAGTGCCCCATTCCCAGTTTGGAACTGCTTCCCAGTCCACCAAGCCCCATTTACAACTGGTTTGCAGTTTGCAGTGCCCCATTCCCAGTTTGGAACTGTTTCCCAGTCCGCCAAGCCCAGTTTGTGACTGGTTTCCCTGCTTTCCAAAGCCCAGTTTGCAACTGGTTCCCAGTCTGCCAAGCCCCATATACAACTGGTTTCCAGTTTGCAGTGCCCCATTCCCAGTTTGCAACTGGTTCCCAGTCCGCCAAGCCCCATTTCCAACTGGTTCCCAGTCCACCAAGCCCCATTTCCAACTGGTTCCCAGTCTGCCAAGCCCTGTTTACAACTGGTTCCCAGTCCAAGCCCAGATTGCAACTGGTTCCCAGTCCGCCAAGCCCCATTTCCAACTGGTTTCCAGTTTGCAGTGCCCCATTCCCAGTTTGGAACTGGTTCCCAGTCTGCCAAGCCCCATTTGCAACTGGTTCCCAGTCCGCCAAGCCCACTTTGCAACTGGTTCCCAGTCCACCAAGCCCAGTTTGCAACTGGTTCCCAGTCCAAGCCCAGTTTGCAACTGGTTCCCAGTCCGCCAAGCCCCATTTACAACTGGTTCCCAGTCCGCCAAGCCCAGTTTGCAACTGGTTCCCAGTCCGCCAAGCCCCATTTACAACTGGTTCCCAGTCTGCCAAGCCCAGTTTGCAACTGGTTCCCAGTCCGCCAAGCCCCATTTGCAACTGGTTCCCAGTCCGCCAAGCCCCATTTCCAACTGGTTCCCAGTCCGCCAAGCCCCATTTCCAACTGGTTCCCAGTCCGACAAGCCCAGTTTGCAACTGGTTCCCAGTCCGCCAAGCCCCATTTGCAACTGGTTCCCAGTCCAAGCCCAGTTTGCAACTGGTTCCCAGTCCGCCAAGCCCCATTTCCAACTGGTTCCCAGTCCGCCAAGCCCCATTTCCAACTGGTTCCCAGTCCGACAAGCCCAGTTTGCAACTGGTTCCCAGTCCGCCAAGCCCCATTTGCAACTGGTTCCCAGTCGAAGCCCAGTTTGCAACTGGTTCCCAGTCTGCCAAGCCCCATTTCCAACTGGTTCCCAGTCCGCCAAGCCCCATTTGCAACTGGTTCCCAGTCCAAGCCCAGTTTGCAACTGGTTCCCAGTCTGCCAAGCCCTGTTTACAACTGGTTCCCAGTCGAAGCCCAGTTTGCAACTGGTTCCCAGTCCGCCAAGCCCTGTTTCCAACTGCTTCCCAGTCCGCAGTGCCCCATTCCTGGTTTCCAACTGGTTCCCAGTCCAATCCCAGTTTCCAACTGGTTCCCAGTCCGCCAAGCCCCATTTCCAACTGCTTCCCAGTCCGCAGTGCCCCATTCCCGGTTTCCAACTGGTTCCCAGTCCAATCCCAGTTTCCAACTGGTTCCCAGTCCGCCAAGCCCCATTTCCAACTGCTTCCCAGTCCGCAGTGCCCCATTCCCGGTTTCCAACTGGTTCCCAGTCCAATCCCAGTTTCCAACTGGTTCCCAGTCCGCCAAGCCCCATTTCCAACTGCTTCCCAGTCCGCAGTGCCCCATTCCCGGTTTCCAACTGGTTCCCAGTCCAATCCCAGTTTCCAACTGGTTCCCAGTCCGCCAAGCCCCATTTCCAACTGCTTCCCAGTCCGCAGTGCCCCATTCCCGGTTTCCAACTGGTTCCCAGTCCAATCCCAGTTTCCAACTGGTTCCCAGTCCGCCAAGCCCCATTTCCAACTGCTTCCCAGTCCGCAGTGCCCCATTCCCGGTTTCCAACTGGTTCCCAGTCCAATCCCAGTTTCCAACTGGTTCCCAGTCCGCCAAGCCCCATTTCCAACTGCTTCCCAGTCCGCAGTGCCCCATTCCCGGTTTCCAACTGGTTCCCAGTCCAATCCCAGTTTCCAACTGGTTCCCAGTCCGCCAAGCCCCATTTCCAACTGCTTCCCAGTCCGCAGTGCCCCATTCCCGGTTTCCAACTGGTTCCCAGTCCAATCCCAGTTTCCAACTGGTTCCCAGTCCGCCAAGCCCCATTTCCAACTGCTTCCCAGTCCGCAGTGCCCCATTCCCGGTTTCCAACTGGTTCCCAGTCCAATCCCAGTTTCCAACTGGTTCCCAGTCCGCCAAGCCCCATTTCCAACTGCTTCCCAGTCCGCAGTGCCCCATTCCTGGTTTCCAACTGGTTCCCAGTCCAATCCCAGTTTCCAACTGGTTCCCAGTCCGCCAAGCCCCATTTCCAACTGCTTCCCAGTCCGCAGTGCCCCATTCCCGGTTTCCAACTGGTTCCCAGTCCAATCCCAGTTTCCAACTGGTTCCCAGTCCGCCAAGCCCCATTTCCAACTGCTTCCCAGTCCGCAGTGCCCCATTCCCGGTTTCCAACTGGTTCCCAGTCCAATCCCAGTTTCCAACTGGTTCCCAGTCCGCCAAGCCCTGTTTCCAACTGCTTCCCAGTCCAATCCCAGTTTCCAACTGGTTCCCGGTCCGCCAAGCCCTGTTTCCAACTGCTTCCCAGTCCAATCCCAGTTTCCAACTGGTTCCCGGTCCGCCAAGCCCTGTTTCCAACTGCTTCCCAGTCCAATCCCAGTTTCCAACTGGTTCCCGGTCCGCCAAGCCCTGTTTCCAACTGCTTCCCAGTCCAATCCCAGTTTCCAACTGGTTCCCGGTCCGCCAAGCCCTGTTTCCAACTGCTTCCCAGTCCAATCCCAGTTTCCAACTGGTTCCCGGTCCGCCAAGCCCTGTTTCCAACTGCTTCCCAGTCCAATCCCAGTTTCCAACTGGTTCCCAGTCCCCCCCCCGCCCCAAGAACTCCGCAGCCGCTCCGCCTTTATTATGATTCTTTTTTTTTTTCCGCCTTCCTTTCGGTTTTGTCCTTTTTTCTCCTTTTTCGCCTTGGTTTTTTTTTTGCCCCCCTCGCTTTTTTTCCTTTTTCCTCTCTTTTTTTTCCCCCGTTTCCATGCACTAAAGCGCATCGGCCCTGCAAAATTTACCACAAAATCGTTAAAAACGTAAAAACGTCCTTAAAAGAAGCAGAAAAAAGGCAACGTCTATCACCAAAACTACGGGGGGGGGGGGGGGGGGAGGGGAGGGGTTAGGCCCTAAAAAGACAAATTAAAAAAAAAGAAAAATAAACCCAAACCGCTCGCGCCGTCCTTCCCGCCGCCCCCTTCGCCGGCGGGGGGAAAAACCCCCCCCAAAACCCCTCGAAAAACCCCCAAATCCTTTTTTTTTTCTTTTTTTTTTTGGCAAAGGAATCAAGAAAACCAGTATTTTTGCCTTTTTTTTTTTTTTTTTGCCGCCGGTCGATGGGGTTTTAACGGAAAAAAGGGGAAATTAGAAATGAAAATGGGGTTTTTTTCTTTTTTTGATGATTTCAATAATTTGCTGCGTTAAAATCAGGCTTCCCGGCGACTTAGGCCCCCCCCAAAATTTAAAAAATGGGGTTCAACCGAATGGAAAAACCAAAATAAACGGGGAGGCGACCCCAAAATTGGCGGTTCGGGCCCAAAACGGCGCCGGGGAAGGGGGAAAATGGTTAAATCCTCGGGTTTTGCCCCGTTTTGGGGGGGGGGGAGGGGAGAAGCAACGCCGCCGTTTTTCCCCCTCGGCTTTTCCCTGATTTTGCCTTTTTTTTCCCCCCCAACCCTTCAGCGCTGAACAAAAAAAAACTCAAAAAAAGGCTCCTCTGGCACCAAAACCGCGGTTTTTAACAGGAAAAAACCCCTCCCCGGGTGAAAATTTGGGTGTTTTTTTTTTTTTTTCCCTATTTTTCTTTTTTTTTTTTCTTCTTTTCGGGGTTTTTTGGCCAATTTTCTGGATTAAAAAAAAAAATAAACCCGAGCCGGCGGCCGCTATTTACACCAAGACTTTTGTTTTAAAGCACGAGACTGGAGAAATTGGGGGGAAAAAAGCCCTTTTTGGGGTTTCCGTGGGCCTGGGGGGAGGGGGGGCAGGGTTTTTTTTTTGGGGGGGATTTGGGTTGTTTTCGTCACCGGTTTGGGGGGGTTTTGGGGCGTCTTAAAGTGCGAAGAGACCCAGGAGGGGCGGCGGGAGCCTTCCCCGTGCTCTCCCAGTGGTACCATGAAAATCCAGTTTAAAACCACGCCGGTACTGGGAAGCAAGATGGGGGGGGGGGTGGGGATGGACCCAGGCATCCGGGTGCCCCCCATCCCCCACCCAGGGCACCCCACCCCCACAGGACCCAGGCGTCCTCACCGCAACCAAATTCCCGTTTTTTTGTGTTTGTTTGACCCAATCCCCGTCGGCTCAATCCCAAAATCAGCACCGGTTTTTCCGGAGAAAAACCCCAAATCCAGCCAAAAACGGGGTGCGGGGGAGGGGGGGGGGGCAACGGGCCCGATCCCTCCCCTCCGGTAAGTGCCAAAATCCCGGGAGAGATCCCTGGAAAAGGGGGGGGGGGGGGAGTCCCCCCCCCGGGGAGGTCCTGGGATTCATCCGGAGGATTCCTGGGATGCGGCGGCGGCTGAGCCTCGGGGGCGCGGCGGGGGAGTCTTGGGATGCGGCGGGCGAGCGGTGGGACGTCTCGGATGAGCCACGGGCTGAGCTGGACCGCGTCGGATGAGCCTCAGGCTGAGCTGGACCGCGTCGGATGAGCCGCAGGCTGAGC
Source organism: Nipponia nippon (assembly GCF_047370975.1). Lineage (NCBI taxonomy): Eukaryota > Metazoa > Chordata > Aves > Pelecaniformes > Threskiornithidae > Nipponia > Nipponia nippon. The sequence goes on along the minus strand of NW_028262365.1, from coordinate 969,484 downwards.
TGAACCGCGTCGGATGAGCCGCGGGCTGAGCTGGACCGCGTCGGATGAGCCGCGGGCTGAGCTGAACCGCGTCGGATGAGCCGCGGGCTGAGCTGGACCGCGTCGGATGAGCCGCGGGCTCAGCTGGACCATGTTGGATGAGCCTTAGGCTAAGCTGGACAAGCCTTAGGCTAAGCTGGACCATGCTGGACAAGCCTTAGGCCATGCTGGATGAGCCTCGGGCCATGCTGGACCATGTTGGATGAGCTTTAGGCTAAGCTGGACCACGTTGGATGAGCCTTGGGCTAAGCTGGATGAGCCTTAGGCTAAGCTGGACCATGCTGGACAAGCATTAGGCTGAGCTGGACCACGTTGGATGAGCCTCGGGCTAAGCTGGACCATGCTGGATGAGCCTCGGGCTAAGCTGGACAAGCCTTAGGCTAAGCTGGACCATGCTGGACAAGCCTTAGGCCATGCTGGACCACGTTGGATGAGCTTTAGGCTAAGCTGGACCATGTTGGATGAGCCTTAGGCCATGCTGGACCACATTGAATGAGCCTTGGGCTAAGCTGGACAAGCCTTAGGCCATGCTGGACCAGCCTTAGGCCATGCTGGACCATGTTGGATGAGCTTTAGGCTGAGCTGGACAAGCCTTAGGCCATGCTGGTCGAGCTTTAGGCTGAGCTGGACAAGCCTTAGGCCATGCTGGACCATGCTGGATGAGCTTTAGGCTGAGCTGGATGATGCTGGATGAGCCTCGGGCTAAGCTGGACCACGTTGGACGAGCCTTAGGCCATGCTGGACCACGTTGGATGAGCCTTGGGCTAAGCCGGACTATGGTGGATGAGCCTTGGGCTAAGCTGGACCACACTGGATGAGCCTTGGGCTAAGCTGGACCACGTTGGATGAGCCTTGGGCTGCACTCAAGAAGCCCGGGGCTGTGCCGGACCACACTGGATGAGCCTCGGTCTGCACCGCAGCGCGTCGGACGAGCCATACTGGACCATACTGGGAGAGCTGGGGCCGTGCCGGATGAGCCTCGGGCCACGTTGGATGAGCTTCAGACGGTGCCGGCTGAGCCGCCGGCCGCGTCCCACGGGATGCGAGGGGGTTTGGCGGCGCCGAGGCGAAAAGTCCAGGGACAGTCGGCGAAGCGTCCGATCTGCCGAGCGCCCCGGCACGCGGCTCCGCCGGCTCAACCCCACCGTCCCGCCGGCGCCGGATTCGCTCCTCGACCTCCCTTTGCCCAAACCGAAAAAGGTGGGGGAAAAAAAAAAATTTCCTCCCGGAACCCCAAATCCGAGCGTCCCGGCGCGCTCCCGCCGCGCCCAAGTCTGCGCCGGGGCGGGAAACGGCGAGCCCAAGCCCGGCGTTCGCTTCCCCGTCTCCGCCGGGCGCCCCAGACCAGACCAAATTCTCGTGGTTTTGTGGTTTTTTTTTTTTCCGGTTTTTTGTTGATTTGTTTTGTTGGTTTTTTTGTTGGTTTTTTTTTTTGTTGGGTTTTTTTTGTTTGTTTTTTCGGCCGGCGCCAGCTCACAGCGTGTGCTGCTCCGCGTGGAGCTGGGGCGGGAGGAGCGGTTGGACGGGCGACTGCGGCGACGGTGGCGGGGTCCGGGGAGGGGAGGGTTGAACCGTAGCCGGCGTGGCGGGGAGGAAGGGAGCGCCGGGAGGTGCGGCGGATGGCGAACCGGGAACGGCGCTGGGGGGCTCGAGGATGGGCCGGTTGTAGAAAAAGAAGGGGCACTGCTGGATGAAGAGTTCGATGATTGTCTGGTAGGTACGGGTGGCCGTCAGGGCGTCCATCGTGCTGAAGTCGGGTCTCATCAAGGTGGGCCAGAAGCAGATGGAGAGGTTCTCGCTGGTCATCAGGTTCACCCGGTGGTTGTGGCTGACCCTACGGCGGGAGAAAAGGGACAAAACGCCACCGGCAAAATGCCGGTCAGGGAACCCGATGGCCTCGACACCGGCCGGCTGTAGAGGCGACCCCAAGTCCCGGCATGACGGGGGGTTTTGGGGTGTCCCAGAGCCCTCCCGGCGTCCCGGGAACCCCGATACGTACTTGTTCAAGTGCCCGATGACGTATTTGAAGACCTCGTAGTTCTCCTTGGGAAATTTCCTCAGTACTTCCTTCAGCGCGTGGAGTTTCTGCTCCCGGTCGTTGATTTCTACCGGGAAGGAAAAGCGGAGGAATCGGGGAGCTGCCGCGACAGAGAAACGCTCGCCAGGCATCGCAGCCGGTCGTGGCAGCGTCCCGCCGTGGGATCTCGGCGAGGGGGATTTTTTGGGCCAGCAGCTCGAGCGGATCATCCCTTTTCCCAAAACTTAAACCCCCGCCGCTCACCGGCGCAGGCCGGCGCCGAGCGGCGACGCCGGGGCAGAGCATCTCCGGCCAGAAACGAGCTTGGAGGGTGTAAATTAATAGGGAAACGTGCTCGCAAATGGGCTTTGATGGTATGAATTAACGAGACGTGCCCGCAAACGAGCTGCTACGGCGTGAATTAATAAGGAAACGGGCCGAGGCGTACTCACTGTGGGCTTCCACCAGCTCAACCTGCATGGTGTAAGGGACCAGGGGTTCAGGAAGCTCGGAGAAGAAACTCTTCATGGCACCGGCCACGGTGTTGACGGTGAAATCCTTCTCAGCCAGATCCAGGCCGTGATCTGCAAGGGGAAGAGTCTCGGGGTTACGTCCCCGGGCTCACGGTCGCACCCCGAAGAGCCGAGGGGGAAGCCGACGGCGGGGTTCGCCCCGAAGCGGCTCGGCGTTGCCGTCGGCGCAATACCACCTCTCCGTTTCACAGAGGAGCCGAACGCCGGCGCCCGGCGGCACGAGGGGGCGAAGAAAGGGTGTGAAAACGGATAAAACACCTGGAAAAACGCAGGGAACCGGAGAGTCCCGGAGCCTGGCGTCGCCGATTGGGACGGCACAGGGCAGCGCGGCCGCGGCGGGTTATAAAAACAAGCGCGAAGCGCGTCTAAACGCGGTTTTCATCCTAAAACCGCTTTGGCGGCGGCGGAGGGGACGCGGGCGCGTTGGGCGCGGGCCTCCCTCGAATTTTGGGGTGGGAAAGGAGGAAATCCCGACCGCGGAGGTTACCCTGGTCGAACTGGCGCTGCAGGCTCTCCATCTCCGACTTGTTTCCGCTCACGCGGTAAATGCCTTCGGTGCTCAGCCCTGGCGAGGAAAAAGAGTATCGGTGCAAGGGGGGGGAGGGGGGGGGGCTTGCGCAAAGCGGAGGGGGGGTTTTAGGGTCAACCCCCCCCCCCCCCATAAATCCTCATTTCTAGGCGTGAAAAATCCATACGTTCGCTCCCCAAAGCCTGGAAGCGACGATACCCCGAATCCCCGCCCCTCCGGGAAATCCCAGTTTAAACCCAACCTGCGATTTTGTTGAGGCGTTCCCCTTACCGATGATTTTTCACCTTTTCAAACCCAGCGCCCCGCAGGGAATTTTATTTTCGCAATTCAAAAATTAAACGGCGAAGCCGAGCCAACGTCAAACATCGAAGTCGAACCAACCCCCCCAGAGCTCCACGCACACTTTCTCACCCCCAATTTATCTTTTTACCCCTCCCAACCTATTTTTTTTATTTATTTTTTTTTACCCGTAACCTGGATTTTAGGTGATTTATCCCCAGGTTTCACCTCCTTTGTGCCCGTTTAAAGCGTTAACGATTAATTCCAATTACAGCACGCTGCGATGGCACCGACGTCTCTTCCGCGCAAGGCATCTTTGCCCAAATAATATTCATTTTTTTTGGTGCGCTGAGGGGGAGGGAAAGAAATAAAACCCGGTTTTCCCGAAGGGAAAACACTGCCTGGATTTTCCGGCTGGGAGACCGGGAGGTGAAGCGGCATCGGCTGTTTTTCTTGGAGCGGCGTCGGCTCACGCTTTGCCATCGGCAAAATAAAAATGCCGGAGAAAAGGGGAAGCACGCGCTGGCCGGTCTCCCCATGACACCTACCCGGAGTAAGAGCCTGAAGGGGGAAAAAGCCGTCGGGAAAAATGCCTGGAGCTTATTTTGGTGTTAATTAGGGCTGCCGGAGGCTGAAAACGTCACGCCGTACCCACCGACATCAACGGCTGAGGGAAAGGTGCAAGGCGAACCCCGAAAAAAACATCGGCAGCCGGAGTTCGCCTGAATTATTTCAGCCCTTCGCCTCCGAAACCGGGATGGGAACAGCAAACGGCCGAGGCCGGCGTTCCTCCGAGCACGCTCGTTTTGGTAATAAAAAAAAAAAAGGATCCGGGGAATTTGACGCCTTCCCAGGTAAAACGCGGCGACCGGAGCTTGCCGTACGTTGCCGTCGCGCTCCGGCCTACAAGAGACAGAAAACCCCGCGGCCGGTCGCTCTTACCTGTCGCTTCGATGTATTCGATGCATCTCTCGATAAAGATGGGGATGGGTTTTTCCGGAGTCACTACGTTGGTCAAAGGCACCCCAAAATAGTTGCTTTCCCACGTCGTCTTCGTGATGGACGGCCGAGGTTTGGGCTTTGGTTTCTGCGGGAGAGAGCGGAGCGGAGTTGAGGCCGATACCCCAAATACGTTCGTTTATTTAGACGCTTAAATCCGCAAGTTGACCCGTTACCGCCGAGACGGGAAGGATGCGGAGGCCGCTCTTCGAATCTTTACACGGCGAAGGATATCGGCAGCCAAAATCCAGTTATTTTGGCAGGAGCGGCATGACCCGATCCGACTGGGAAAGCCGCAGCCCTGACGAGCTCCCGCTGCTCCTCGGCCGACCGAACCGTGCCGAGCGTAGCCTAAAACACGGCTTTGCCGGGCTGAGTTCCCGACTGGGCCTGATCCAGCGGGAGCCGGGGAGGGAAAAACCCTCCCGGAGACGCTCCCGCATCCGCAACATCCTCACCGACAGCCGCCGGACCCGGATAACGTACCAATTCCAGTGGATCGCTATTTATTCAAGCAATTTATTATTTATCCCAATGAATTTTTAGTCATTCCAATGAATTTTTATTCATCCCAATGGATTATTATTAATTCCAACGGATTATTATTCATTCCAACGCGTTATTATTAATTCCAACGCGTTATTACTCATTCCAACGGATTATTATTCATTCCAATGGATTATTCTTCATCCCAACGCATTATTCTTCATCCCAATGGATTATTATTTATTCCAATAGATTATTATTCATCCCAACGCATTATTATTAATTCCAACAGATTATTCTTCATCCCAACACGTTATTCTTCATCCCAATGGATTATTATTCATCCCAACACATTATTATTCACTTCAACGCATTATTATTCATTCCAATGGATTATTATTTATCCTAATGGATTATTCTTTATCCCGACGCATGTTACGTTATATATTATTATTATATTACGAATAGGACATTTATTCAAGCGGGCTGCTATTATTATTTATTCAAATAAATTATTATCCTCACAAATAACTTATTTATTCCAGAGCGAGGCGGAGATGGCAGTTACGGACGGGGAAACCACTTCTCCCAACGCTCCCTTCCCCGCTACGGGATATTAAACCCAACCGGAGGCTGACGGATTTCATCCCCACCGTCATCGCTCGCCAACGTCTAAGGCGAAGCCGCTTGGATGTCACGGCTTACGGGAAAAATCGTCCAAAAAAATATATATATTTTCATCGAAATAGGCATTTTTGCCAGTTTTTAGCTGAAAAAACTTCTCTAGGTGAAGAAGGGAATGACCAGAAAATGGGAGAATCCAATGGGATTCCACCAAGGCGAAGTTCACCCAACTTGGGGAACTTCTAGGGTGAAGCGGCTGGCCCGGTAGCCGAGGGGAGAGCGGTGGACAGGCTCTGCCTGGGCTTCAGTAGGGTTTTTGCCACCATCTCCATCAGATTCTCCTGGAGAAGCTGTTGCTGAGCAGAGGGGGAGGTGGGTTGAAGACTGGCTGAATGGCCAAGCCCAAGGGGTGGTGAGCAGCGGAGCAAAGTCTAGTTGGAGGCCGGTGCTCAGTGGTCTACCCCAGGGGTCAATCCAGTCCTAACATCTTCATTAATGATCTGGATGATGGGGCAGATGACACCAAATTGCGGCTGATAGCCCCGAGGGTCGTGCTGCCGTCCAGAGGGACCTCAAGAGGCTGGAGAAAGGGGCTGATGGGAACCTGCTGAAGTTCAACCAGGAGAAGTGCAAAGTCCTGCCCCCGGGGAGGAACAACCCCAGGCACCAACCTACGCTGAGGGGCCACCCGGCTGGAAAGCAGCTCGACAGAGAAGGACCTGGAGATCTTGGTGGACCCCAAGTTGACCATGAGTCAGCAAGGCGCCACAAAGGCAGCCAACGGTGTCCTGGGCTGCGTTAGACAAAGCGTTGCCAGCAGGCGGAGGGAGGTGATCCTTCTCTGGTGAGGACACACTTGGCAGAGACATGGTCTTACTAAAGAGAGACCTTCTGGTGGCCTTTCAATATATAAAGGGGCGTAGAAGATGGAGAGAGGCTTTCCCCAGGGTCTGTAGGGACAGGGCAAGGGGCAACGGTTTTAAACTGACGGGCGTTTGTTGGACGTACGGAAGAGATGTTGTACCATGAAGGCGGTGAGACGCAGGAGCGGGTTGTCCAGAGAAGCTATGGATGGCCCACTGTGGGAAGTGTTCCAAGGTCAGGTTGGACGGGGCTTGGAGCAACCTGATCCAGCGGGAAATGTCCCTGCCAACGGCAGGGGCTTGGACTGGGTGGTCTTTGAAGGTCCCTTCAACCCAAAACACTTCTGGGATTCTATGGAATGAGCAACCTAGTGGATCTAGTGGAAGATATCCCTACCCATGGATCTATGGATGAGCAACCTGATCTAGTGGAAGATGTCCCTACCCATGGATCTTTGAAGGTCCCTTCCAACCGAACCCATTCCACGATCAGGATTTTGCTACTAAACTTCCAAGAACGAGCAAATAAATCCCGCAACGCGTCACCAAAGCAAAGGTGGAACCCCAAACGCTTCCTCCAGCCTGGGGGCAGGGTGGTACCTGCCACCGCGCACCCTCCCCATCGGCAAAACGAAGATGAAGCTGTGACTCAAAAATAAATCCCCGAAATTAAGGGGGAGCAATTAAAATGCCGAGCACCGCTATTAGCGGCAGCACCCGCTGCCCGGCCACGTCCCTCGGTTTCCCCTTGGAAAACGGGACGTGCCGCAATACGGCACGGGAGCGACACCCGAAACGCCAGCTGGAAACCCAAAAAAGCCAACTATAAACCCAAACCTGCCGGCTGGAAACCCGGTCCCGTCAGCGAAGCTTCTTCCCCTTGCAGAAGGGAAGGGGGTGTCCCACACCACGGGATCGAGCTATCTGTCACCGTAAGGGAAGTTTCTGCCTGCGTGGGTCGAAACCTTTTTTGGGGAAACACCTTTTTTAGGGGGGGGGAGGAGCCTCAAAACACCGTTTTTGGATGAGCGCAACCAGTTCTCCCCGAGCACCCCGCCAGGAGCGGGAGCACCCAGACGGAGCTTGCTTTCACGCAGCGAGCGGAAAACGATGCTTTCGGATGTAGAAGGGAAACCGAGGAAGCTCTCGGTTCGACGGCGCAGGCACCGGGATCGTTCCCGGAGGCCGAGGGCGTCGCTCCAGCCCCAGCCGAGGAGAGGAGGATTTCGTTTTGCTCCTTCCTGCTTGGCAGATCCTTGCGGGCGGCTCTCCCTTTGTTTCCAAGTGGAAATTAATAACGCCTCTTAATTACCGGGATTGGTTTTGCAGCGGCAGGCGGCCCCGAGCAGGACGTCCGGCGGCTGCCGCTGCTCCCTCTGCCAGGTCCGGGGCAGCGCAGCCCCCGCTTCCCTTCCTCCTCCTGCCTCCCCTCTTCCTCGCACACCTATATACGCCCACATTGTAACGTATATGAGTGAATATAATGTCCGTGCCTGTATAGATGTGTCTATAACGCGGGCGCGTGCACCTACGTGTGCATATATAGTGGGCGTATGGACGTGTGTATAGCATGTGTTTATATGCGTGCGCGTGTATATAGCGTTTATATATGATACGCGTGTATATGTGAACATATAAGCACGTATATCTGTGTATATAACACGCGTGCACGTATGTGAGTGTGTAAATATATGTGTCTCTGTGTGTATGTATATACGTGACATCTGTGATGTCTGTATGTACGTATATTTAACACGTACCGTGTTTAATGTGTGTATATTTATTGTATATATTTAATGTAATGTATATTTAATGGGTGCGCATGTATTTGTGGGCGTGATGCGTGAGTGCCTGTGTATGCGCCGCATGTACGCGCCGCGTGTACGATATATCTGTATGTATATGTTTGCGTCTGTACGTATATAATGCGTGTATCGTACGTTTCTATATGTTGTATCTATATATATATATGCGTGCGCGTGCTTCCATCCCGCCGCAGCGCCAGGCGGTTTCGTTCCCACGGACCACGCAAGCACGGCTTGGCTTCTCCATCCGCATCCACGCGCGGGAGCCAAGATGTCCGCCACGTCTTGGGGTGGGCGGGACACCCACCACGTCCCCAACACCGCCACGTCACGCTCAGGGCCGCGTGGCTTTGACGGCCAACCGTTGGCCATCGAGGCACCGACGCTGGCCTTCAACGGGTGAAGGCTGGTCTTCAGCGCGCCAACCGTTGGCCTTCAGCGCGCCAACCGTTGGCCTTCAGCGCGCCAACCGTTGGCCTTCAGCGCGCCAACCGTTGGCCTTCAACGAGCCAACCGTTGGCCTTCAACGAGCCAACCGTTGGCCAAGAAGTCCAAAGACTACTCAACCACGCGGCACCTCGAACTGGCGGGCTCATCCAAAACCGGTTTCACCCTCTAAAAAGCAGATCCACCATCGTGCCGAAGAGCGGCAGCGAATCCAGGTGGATTTTGTAGAGCCGCGGCAGCACGACGCATCTAGAGAAGTGCCTTGAGAAGAGCCACGCGAGAGCGGCAAGAGACACCAAGTGAGACGCGTCCTCAACTTCCCAGCGTCTCCTCTGGTCGGACACATCGAGCTTCACCCCATTTCTTTAAACGACTCTGTGCCAATAATAGTAACTTTACTACGTTCATCCACGTTAAAGAGAATTTACAAGGCAGATGGAGGCCGCGTTTCGGTTAATTGTACCTCAAAACTCGTAACTTCTGAGGGAGGAATGAACTTTCTCAGAAGCGCGTCGTGAGGATAAAGTCGTCGGAGCCGAACGCCCGTGGTGGAACCGATGGAGGTGATTTTGGTATAGGACCGCAAGTTCACGCAGTCCATGCCAGCAGCGAGTTAACGCACAATAAAACAAAGAGATTCTGCGCTCACCCGACTCCTCGATCAATCAGTAAACACATGAAAAAACACACCGTGAAGGTGACGGCGGGGGCTCCCGCCCTCGTTCACCCTTTACACCTGGCGGTACGCCCCAACCTCCACCCCCCGAATCCCACGACCGAAGGGCAGAAAGCACCGGCCTACCTTCGTCGTCCTCCTCAGGCTGCGCAAGATGTTCCTCCTCCTCGGATCTTCCCCGTCGGCCGTTTCGTAGGGGATAACGGCGTTATCGCCTTTATACCCTTGGGAAGTCTGGTCTTCCTCTTTCTTTCGAATAGGTCCCAGCTCATCGTCGCTCCCAACGCTGAAGCTGGTTCGGTAGCTAGCAAACCTGCCCAGCCTCGTGCAGCGCGTCCGATACAGCACGGGCTTGCTAACGACCGACACCTTGCGACCCCGTTCCAGGGAGCTGGTGTCCATCTCGCTGTCCGAGCCGTTGCCGCTGCCGTTGGATTGGGTTTTGTTAATGTTTCGGATGGTGATGATCTTGCCCTGGGTGCTGTCGTGAGGCACGGAGTAAATGTTCTCCTCTTCGTTTCTGGGTTTGACCACGGCGTCCATCGGCTCGGCGTAATCGGAAGGATCGAAGCAGTCGGGGGGCAACCAGCTACTGGAAGACACGGACTTCCTCTGCCCGTCCCGATGCCCCTGCTCCAAATACGACAGGTCCCCCTTCGTAATGTCAAAATGCACGGGGGGCTTTGGTTTCACCGGAGGAGGTACTTTGTTGTTCAGCTTGCTTTCAAAAGTGTTCATGACGGAAATGAAAGACAAGCTGTCGTTCCCCTCCAGCTCCATGGAAAGCTTCGAGTGGTCTTTGGGCAGGGCGGGCATGGACGTGTCCTCTCTGAAGGGGCTGTAAGTGGGGGGCTCGGCGTCCTCCTCCGAGTCCTGCAAGTTGGAGTTGCAGAGAGGGGAGCCCGCTCGAGGCGAGTTGAACACCTCCTCCGTCGTGCTGCAGGCTTCGGCCACGTTGTCGTACATGTGGGTGGCTTCGATGATGTTTTTTTTCTCCACCACATCTTTAAAAAACGAGTGGAAAATCTCCAGCTTGTGCTGCGGCTGGCTACAAGGTATCGTGGTGAACTTGCCGTCGATCTCCTGGGCGATCTCCTCGCCCTCGGTGAGCTGCTCTCGGCTCAAGTCGTTGTCCAGGATGTCTATGGAGCCGTCCGTGAGCGCCACAACCTGTATGGGGATGATATCCTGCACCTCGCAGAGAAAGGCACGTAGCATGGCCAGGGACGCCTTGCGTTTCGCCGAGTAAAAGACGATGTACCCGTGGACGAGCCGGCTTTTCCTAATGCTAAAGGAGGAATGGTAGGAAAGGAGGGAGAGCTCCACGCGCCTCTTGTGCGGCCCGATGGATAACTCGAGGAGGACGGAGCTGCTGCTGCCGCACTGCGAAGGTCTGTAGGTCTGGGATTGCAGGATGGGTAAAAGGATGTCGTCCGCGTTGAAGGGATCGCCGCACATCAAGCACATGACGATCCGAAGATCGACGTCCACCAGGTCCTTGATGCTGGAGGTCGAGCTGACGAGGTTTAAGTTGCGTTTCGAGTCCAGCAACCCCTTCAAAACCTGGCTGATCTGCTTCTCGTTGATGTTACGGCCGTACCCGATGCCAGCAGACGCGGGGTCCAGAAAGACGCACTGCAGCTTGCTCGCGATCTGCTGGCCTTGCTGGATCAAGCTATGTAGCGTCTCGCCGCTGGTGTCCCCCCTCTTGTTAACGAGGATGAGCGTCAGAGGAAGGTGAACCAAGTGATTATCCCTCCTACCGATGGTCGACTCCCGGCTCTTTTCAATGCTTTCCACCACGTAGGACAGCGACTCCTTTGAGTTGTAAAGGCAGAGACAACCGTGAGGCTGAAAGGTGGGCGTCTGGAAAGAGTTAACGGGGAGCCGGACGTTGCCCTCGATCGGCCTCAGGGACAGCTCGTACATCTTACCTTCGATCACGTACTTGTCGTCGTTGGTGCAGAGCGCCCGGATCTCGTTGGCCAGCTCGCGCGCCAAACCGTCCTTGCCGAGGATCACCAGATTGATCCTGTCGATGTTGGAGTCCGAAAGCAAGTTCTTCTGGTTGCGTTCGGAAGGCCTGATGAAGCGGGAGCTGATCAGGTGCTCGATTTTAGAGTCTACGCAAACCGGGCAGCTCGGACACGTTTCCTTCGTCGGGTGGTACACAAAGTGGATGTGCTTCAAAATCAGGGCGTCCCGCTCAGCCTGCAGCTTCTGCAGAGCTTTGAACCTTTGCTCTTCGCCCAAGACGTCCTGAATGACGCCCATTTTCTCCTTGCTGGGTTTAGCGTCGAGCTCCAGTTCGTAAAACAGCTCCGAGTACTCCAAGAGCAGCTCCTGAAACTCCTCCTTGGCCTTTTCGATGATCTGTTTTTGGTGCTTGCTGTAGATATCCATATAAATCGACTCCTCCAGCCACATGTAAAAATCCTCGTTCATAATGAAACTGCGGGCTTCCTCCCAGGGCTTCCCGGGCGTGATGAAAGGCGAAGTCTCCAGGTTTTCTTTGAAAGCTCTTCTCATTTCTGCCCTTTTCCTCTCGTTCCTCAGCTTTTCTAAATGAGCTTCGTAGAGCTGCTCGGCAGGCTGGGTCTCCATCAGGTCGAAGGGAATACGCTCGTTCTCCATGTTGTCGATGTGGCTCGTGGCGTCCCAGGGCGTCTCTTCCAGGACGATAAACCATTTCAGAAAGTCCGGCTTCGTCTCCAAGAGCTTCTCCGCTTTTACGCAGCTCAGGTGATCTATTTCATCCAGGTCCGGGATGAGGGCTTCAAACGCCTGAGGAAGCATGGCGAGATACATCTTCCGCCGGCGCTCTATGTGCTCCTGCTTGAGGCGGTGGACGTGCTGCAGAAACAGCTTTTTGGCTTTCTGCGTCCCTTCCAGGTAGACGTAATCCTGATACTCCGGAGAGGACTGCATCTTGCGGCTCACGTTCAACCACGTCTCGTTGTGGTTTTTGACGATGCGGCTGACCAGCCACTCGTACTTGTCTTTAGCAGCAGCGATCTGTTGGCTTTGCTGTTTCAAAGCTTCGAAGTAGGGGATGATTTTGGTCTTTCCCCGGCTTTTATCAATCAGCTGCACTAAGGTGCTGAAAGCCAAGTCAATGTTCACATTGGATCTAGCCGACGTCTCCACGACCTGGAGGTTCTTTTTGCTTAAGGCAAAAGTATGTGCATCCCTAATGTACCGCTCCACGCCTTCGTCACACTTTGTCAGGACCACCACGATGGGTTTTTTTGTTTTCGCTAGTTGATTGTAAAGATTTGAAACGAATTTGAGCTGATCATCAAAGTTCCTGTTCATACCCCTGCTAACATCAATGCAGAGAAGAAAGCCATCCACCAGCAGCTTTCCATCCGGCATCTGTTTTTGTTCAAAGTCCTGTTCCAGCCCGAGCTGATCAGTGCAAAAGTACATGAGTTTTTCAGCCGACGCCAGTTTGGTCGCGGCAGCCCTCTTGATATAGGGCTGCAGGGCCGTGCTGCGGTGAGGCTGAAAGGTCTGGTCGTCGATAAACTCCGTCTGCTCCACAACATGCATTTTACATTCGACGCAGTCCTCCAGGGAACGCACAACTTCCCCCCAGTAGAGGAAATGGTCATTATTGACCACCCTTCCCCCAAAGTCACTGGTGCTGAGAACCGAAGTGTGGTCCAAATGAAACTCATCCGCGCTGGGCCGTACAAACCGGTTGCAAAGGCAGGATTTCCCAATGCCGCACTGTCCCTTCTCCTTCTCCGTCCCGGACAATCCCACCACGCTAATGTTATAGGTGGGAATGCGAACATCTTGCTTTCTTGCCATCATCATCGTCCACACATCCTGTCCCAGTCAACTGCTTCCAAGAGGATTAGTGTTTCCGGCACCCGGTGCGACTTGGGAGCTCGGTGGAAGGCGGGGTGACGGTTCTCAAGCCAGGCAGGGCGCCGAGGCGACGAAGTTCGTCGTTCCCATCCTGTACGTACCAGCAGCGCTTCAGTTCTTGCTGGTCCCTGTCGTTGGACGGCCGACGTTTCCCCCTAGGAGAAAGAGAAAAAACCATCAGCGTTTCACCTCAGGAACCCCAAACACATCTAATTCCGCCCGTACGATTGCATAAAACCCCTAGCGCCGACGCCGGGGAGATACCGGCAGCGGCGAAGACGCGTCAACCGCAGCATCCGACCGAGCGCTAACCGCAGCGGGCACAGCTTCCCCACCGTTGTCGCGAGCGGCCTGTGGGCGCAAACCACAAGCCGACCGCGGGGTTTGTGGCAGATCGAGGTCACGGTCTGCCCCTCAACCGGGCAGGGAGCAAGAAAACCGGCTCGGCAGCGGAGGGAAGAGACGAGGGGATCCCCGGCGGAGCCTGGGGGAGAGGGTTTGAGTCGCGGGTGTTTCCGATTCAACGAAAGCGAGTAAAAACCAACCGTCCCGTCTTTTCTTTGCCTTTTGACCTAAGATCAAGCGTAGCGCCGGCTTAACGCCCGATACCGCTTCGACCGGGAGGATTACCTCTTCGCTCCCCGCGGACAGATGGGATCTAATAGGATCAGACTAGTTTAAAAAATAAAAAACAATAGAGAGAGAGATCCAACTAAAGCCTTGAAGAAGTGACCAACGTGCCTCAAGCATCGGCCGAGGCGAGGAAGTCTTCCCACAGGGAGCAGCGCTCGAGGGAGGGACGATCCTAATTACCGCTCTTGAAACTACGAGGGCGGTGAAACGCTGGAGCAGGTTGCCCGGAGAAGGTGGGGATGGCCCATCGTGGGAAGCGTTCAAGGTCAGGTTGGACGGGGCTTGGAGCGACCTGATCCAGTGGGAGATGTCCCTGCCCACGGCAGGAGCTCGGCCTGGGTGGTCTTTGAAGGCCCCTTCCAACCTAAACCCTTCTACGATTCTACAGAGGGGGCTTGGAGCAACCTGGTCTAGCGGAAGATGTCCCTGCCCGCGCAGGAGAGTTGGACCGGGCCATCTTTGAAGGTCCCATCAACCCAAAAACCTTCCGCGATTCTAAAACGCGGCAGTTGAGATTGTTCGCTTTACAATCCGACAGCGGAAGAGCTTTCAGCTTACGGCAAAAAAAAAAAAAAAATCAAAATTAACTCGCGTGCGGATGACACCACGGGTCGTCGGAACAACCCAAGGAGCGCGGGCCTTCCACAACGTCTCCTCCGCTTTGATGTCTGGATGGTGCAGTTCTACCAGTTCCCCGGTTGGGCTGAATCACACGGCAAAGGCCGCTGCGAACCTGCCACGCCGCCGGGCGCTTTGCTTTCCAAAACCTACCCTCACCTTCGTTTGACCTCAAAAAAACCCCACATTTCACCCCTCCGCGAGGTCACCCGCATCAGCCGCCTCACGAGGTTAGGCGATTTGAAGGCCACGAAGAAGAAGAAGAGGGCGTTTGGGCTTAAACGCAAAGAGTTTTGGGCGTTTTAAGAGGCGGGCTGCAAACTCAGCTCTTCCACGGACGCGCTGTTTCCTGCGGGAACGTCACTTATCACCAGCGCGTGTCACTCCTCAAGGTGAGAGACTCTTGCAGGTAAAAGGGCGTAACAGCCGCAGCACCGGTGCAATGTAAACTATGCTGCCAAGCCGCTGTCAAACCTTTAATTGCTTCAAATAATTACTCATCGCTCGATTTGAAGGAACGCAGTTACTCCCCGGGGAGGCTGGCCGGAGCTCCTTCCACAGCTTTTTCTTGCCGCTCCGTCGGGAACACCGTTCTTCCCCCTCAATCTTTGCCGTTTCTCCCCGTTTTGGAGGGCGAGCGCCGAACGCCCAGAGCCTGGCAAGACGCCAGCATGCCCCAGCTTACCCCCAGCGCTGTTTTAACTGGTTTGCCTGACCGGTAAAACCATCGCTGCTCCCCCATCTCCTCTCCGCCGGAGAGCCCGGCCGATGCGGCAGCCGGAATCACCACACGGGCGCCAGGACGGAAAGATTCCCTCCCGGTTGTAAATTTTCTCACCACGTCCCAGTAACAGAAAGTCCCCAAAATGGGTCGTTCGGATCTTTGTAAAGATTGATTTAAGCTTTTAACCATCTGGGTCCGAAACGCTTAATCTCATGCACCAGATGGGTTATCCTCGGGCGCGCGGCACGACGAAGCGTCTCCCCAGCCGTGCCCAACCTTCTCACGGACATAAAACCACTTTCCCAATTTTCTGCAAAAAATAAAACCCCCCGGAGCCGGGAAACTGCTGATTTCCGAGACCAAATCCGCGACGAGCGACGGCAGCGACGTACCAAGGGTCCAACAAGGGTGAGGAAGGGCCGGCGTGGAGGATCCCACACCGTTTCCCGTGTTAATCTTTGGCACAAAGCGGGCAATTTATTAACGAACTGCAGGGCGCGGCGACAGCGTCGTCCGACGAATTTGGGGAAATTCAGGTTTTCTGTTCACTTCTGCCTGGTGGAGAAGCCTTTTTCCTCTTCCGTCGGCAAAACTCACGGTTCCAAAAGCGTTTCCATAAACGGGTTTCGGGAGCAAAAGCGAATTCCAAAGGCGGCGGCTCCTTCGGCTTCACACCGTCACCTCGTCCTGCTCACGTTCGCTTGCACGAGCCGTTTCCTACACTGGCAAAAAGCGACGGACCGGGACATCTGAGCACATCGCGGGTGGGATCTCCGCGCCAAAATTATAGAAATTAGATGTGGATAATAGTTCCAAAAAAACAAAAAGTCACCGCGCGTCCTATGCAACTCCGGAGAGTCATTTCCCCCGCTTCCTCCTGCGCGGCAGCTTCGTACCTTTAAAATGACGCTTTAATTACCTCAAAAAAGAAGAGGTGCGAAGTTTTGGAAGCGCAGCGGCGTAAGAGCAGGTTTTGGGGGAGCGCTGGGACGCGCGGCGGGATCCGTCCTGGCCCGGCACATGGGATCCTGCCCGTTTTCGCCGTGGTTTTTGTTTTGTTTTTGGTTTTTTTTTGCTGGGAAAGCAGCCGGCGGGATCAGCCTGGCGTCAGGATAAGTAACCCACCCCCAGATTCGGACCCAGGAGCCGCAGAAAGCTTCGCACTCACGCCTGCGCGTCCTCGGCTCCTCGTTGAGCTCAGCCTAACGAAGCGACGTCCTTTCTCCTCCGCTCGGGGCACGGGAAGGGGAAAACCAGTGTCAAACGGCACTCGCTTTCGTTTTCTCCCCTAAATCCCTGAGTCAGGAGTTACTCATTTACTCCGCAAAGTCCAGCTGGGAAGACCAGGAAGAAAAAGGGACCCGCTCTGTTGATTCCCAGCAAAGTGGGGGGAATTTAGCTATTGTTTCCTCTTAAGAAGCTGGCAGCAGACCCAAAAAGGAAAAAAAAAACCAAGAAAAAAAGGTATTTTCCACCCCCAGCTACCTGAAACCTGGGTACGACCACAGCCACCGGCGACGACCGCTCACGCAATCCTGGCTGCCGATAAGCCTGGGCGGCTGCCGGCGCTAAACCCGGCTTTCCACGCCAGTCCCCAACTCTCGCCGCCTGCGTGTGTCGCAACAACCCCGGAATTAATAGTCCGTTCAATTAAGCAGCTTCCCAAACGCTATTAAACCGGAGACAAAGCTTTCTTCATGCTCTTTGCGGCGCTCACCAGGGTCACGAAGGCCCCGGCGGGTACCGCGGGAGGAGAAACTCCGGCTTGTGACTCGAAAACCCTCAAGGGCAGGGGACCCGACGGCAGCGCGGCCGCCGCCAGCCAGTTTTTGGCACGGCTTTTCATTTATTTAAGGGGAATAACCTCCGTGTCGCAGCTCTCTTCCCCAGGTCGACGGGATCCTCTTCCTCCTCAACCCGCTGCCACAGACGCCCGGGGCATCGAGCGCTCTGCACAGCACGAAGCCAAGGGCTAAAATAACGGTAGAACCGGCATTCCCACTGGGAAATCGGATGAAATGAAAGCCAGGGTGCGGAGAGTTTAAGGAGAGACAGCTCCCTCCTCGCCTACGTCTTGTTTGCGAAGCGGTGACCGGCCAGAGGCGGCCCGCCACGGGACAAACCTCTCCGTCCCGCGTGGTCCTGCACCCAGAACCCCTCCAAACGTTGCATTTTGAAGAAAAAAAGAGCGTATTTTAAATGAAATAAGCTAAGGTGTTCAATTAAAAGCCAGACTACGCAGAGGGAGAGACGAAAAGAAACGGCGGGGACGCGGGGCCTCTCCAGCGCTTCGTTTTCTGGGTGTATTAACATCACCAAAAAAACCATCCGGAGCCACCCGGTGATGGGGTGCACCGGAGACGCTGCTGCTCCCTGAGCTCCGCGTCTCTCCGGCTGCCGGTTAAACCACCCGGTGCCGCAGACCAGCCTCAGACGCCAAACCTACGGTCGCTCCGTCCTCTCTAAGTGGCAAACCTGAACTTGCTCGAAGCCCTAAAAGACAAAAAAACCCAAACCCAACCGTGAAGCTTAAAAACGGGAGGACTGGGTTCGGCGTTCCCCTTCTCCGGGGAAAGCACGCGGCGCAATCCCGCCATGGCAGCCTATTCGGGTCGTCCGGAGCCAGCCACGCTTATCGCAGGCATTTCGGCGAGGCGCTTCGAAGCGCCGTGAACTAATCCGACGGTTTAAACGGTGGAAATACCCGGCTCAGGAGCCAAGCGGCCTGGACGCGATCTCCTCAGCGGGGTCATTAAATCTCTCGGACTAAAAGGAAAGCGGGGAGGGAATAAATACGTGGTTGAACAGCATCTCGCAACAGGTAGGCAAAGGTTTTTCTGCAACGAGGCGGCATCCGGGAGCATCTCGCGCCACAGCAAAGGCGCTGCTGAGTCGGCGATAACGTTAAGCAAAAATAAATACACCTCGAGGCTACAACCCCTTTCCAATAAACCACTATTTATCCGTCATAAAATAAAAATCTGGGACGGTTATCCGCATCAAAACGACATAGCGGGGGGGGGGGGAATCTTCATCTAAGTGCCATTTCTTCTCATCTAGGTGTTTAAAAGTTGCCCCGCCGCCGTCTTCAACGCAGCCTCGGCGATGCCGCCGCGTTCGTCAATTCGTAAAAGCTTTGAAAAACAATTCGGTAATCCCGAGACAAAAGGCAAAGGTCAAGCGCTATCGGGACAGGGAAAGGGATACGCAGTTCCGCGTGAATATTAATTGTCTCGGCGAAGCGCCGGGCAAAACGACCTCTTACGGGGTTTGTTTTGGGGTAATTTTTGGCGTACCGGCGGTGGAGACGGATCCGTTCGTTCACCGGCTCTCCGCCGGCAGGTAGGATGGAGCGCTGGGTGGCGAGGCGCGAGCTCTCCGCGGGGACTCGGCGATGGGCCCAAGGGAAGCCTGCGAAACGGCGAGCTTCTCCTAACGAAGGGGGTTTCGCAAACGAGCGCGGCTCGAACCCCGAGGCAAGGCCAGCTCCTCCAGCGGCGTTCCCGGCGGGAGAAGGGTAGAACCCGGCTTTGAGGCGGGTCGTTAGGAAGGTGGCGTTGGGTTGAGTTGTTGGCTCTGCCAACAGCTTCACGAAGACTCAGACCGCAGGGTTACACGTATACGCTTCTATATATATAAGTAAACACGTACGTGTGTATATATACGTATAGAATCATAGAATGGCGTGGGTTGGAGGGATCTTCAAGACCACCCAGGCCAAGCTCCGGCAGCGACGATTCCCACCGGATCAGGTTGCTCCAAGCCCCGTCCAACCTGACCTCGAACGCTTCCAGGGATGAGGCAGCCCCAGCTTCTCCGGGCAACCTGCTCCGGCGTCTCGCCACCCTCATCGCAAAGAATTTCTTCCTTGCGTCCAACCTCGCCCTCCCCTCTCTCGGTTTCAAACCGTCGCCCCTCGTCCCGGCCCTACGGACCCTGGTAACAATCCCTCTCCCTCTTTTTGATACGTCTCCGTCTCTTCTCCAGGCGGAACAACGCCAACTCCCTCAGCCTCTCTCCGCAGCGGAGCTGCTCCAGCCCCGCACCATCTCCGTGGCCTCCTCGGGACCCGCTCCAGCGCGTCCACGTCTGTCTTGCGCCGGGGATCGCAGAGCTGGACGCAGCGGGGCGTCTCGGCAGAGCGGGCCGCGCGGCTTTCTGGGCTGCGAGCGCGCGCGACGTCCCATTCGTCACCCACCAGCGTCCCCGAGTCCTCCTCCGCCCGTCTATCGCCGCCACCCGGCTGCAGGACCCGGCGCTTGGCCTTGTCGAACCTCACGAGGTTGACGTTGGCCAACGCCTCCGCGTCCCTCTGGATGGCAGCTCTTCCCTCGAGGGTACCGACGGCACCGCTCGGCTTGGTGTCATCTGCCGGCCCACCGTCTAGGTCGTCGATGAAGGTATGGAACAGTACTGGTCCCAGTACGGACCTCCGAGGGCCACCGCTCGTTGCTGAGCTCCGTTTGGACGTTGACCCGTTGACTGCAGTCAACGTACGCGCGCGTACATTTATATAGATCCGTATTTATGGACCAACCGGAGCCCTCGGCGGTGTCTTGCCACCAACAGCCCCAGGTGCGTTCAACCCAACCAAAGCAAAACCCAACCAGAAACGTCTCCGCGGCGGAGCCGGAGCCGTCCATCCCACCCAACCCGGGCGGTTAACGCCGCCGGCCGCCTCGCCGAGAAGGTACCGGAGCGTGAATCACCCTGCCCCGCCGGCTAGCGAACTCGAAACTCATTTTCAAGGAAAATAAACCGGGGCAACGTCCAAATGAATCAGCAAGGAGGAGGCCAAAGGATGTGAAAGTCGTAGAGATCCCTCAGCGAAGGAGCAAAGACCAACCGTTGAGTTCCAGCCCGGCCAAACGCTGGCGCGCACCAATTAAGTCGGCCGTGGCTAGAAAATGACTAATTAGGCTTCGAGCCCAGCGCGAACGCAAGCATCACCTTCCATGACAGCCACGCCGATACCTCACGTCACCGTAAAAATCACTTTTCCGCACCCCATTCCCAACTGCGATCGCAATAAATCCCGTTTCCTTCAGGAAAACGAGCGGGCCTCGCCGCCCCGACCCCTCGCCCGCCCCAATTAAGCCAATTCACCCCGAAACGAGGGCCGCCGTTGCCCTGCTGCTGTCGGGCGGCCGCGGGCACGAAGCTCGGCACGCGTCTACCCCCTGATTTTCCCAGTTTTACTGGAGTTCGGAGGCGGGGAAGTCGGACCTAGGCCGTTATCCGGCGCCTTTCCGCAGGGTTTACGGCCCGGCTCCAAGAAAACCCGCCACGATTTTGGGGGACAGCAGAAAATCAGCCGAATGAAGCCCCGTGCGAAAACACCGGCCTCTACGAGATGCTCACGCCGTTCCGGAGAGGACAAGCTTCCAAATCCATATCCCCAAATCCACCCCAGAGCCAGGTAAAGCCCAAATCTCTCCAAAAATCACCGTTTGCTGATGCCGCGACGCTGCAGGGAAAACCCACCAAGCAGACGCGGCCGGGGAGACACCGGGAGGGAACCGAAGCCGGGTGGGCAAGAAGGTAAAAAATAAAATAAAGACTAAAAAAAAAAAAGAAGAGCGAAGCGGGTGCGGAGAGGAAGGAAGAGCCGGAGCGCAGCCACCGACCCTCTCCTGCTCGTGCCACACTCCGGCAAAGCCGCTCTTTCGGATGCGCCGCTCCCCGAATCCCCTCCTCCGAGCCTGGATAAGGAGACGCACGAGAAGCCGAGCAGGGAAAGTCCTAAAATCGGACGTTTGGCACAGCTCAGAACCGCAACAGCCGGTTTTTTTTTGTTTTTTTTTTTTTTTAATCTTTTAAGGTGGCAAAAGGAAAATCGAAGCTCCCTGAGGGGAGCGGTGCCGCCCCAAAACACCCGGGAACGCGGACGGAGAAAGCGTGAGGATAAAAAAATAAAAAAAAAAAAAGGAAAAAGAATTTAAATTTCTTTTCCCAAGCACCATCCAAAGCCTGCCGAAGCACGTTATCCTAATTAAGCTTTCCCGAATCGAGAGGGAATAAGGAAAGGAGAGGAAACCCCGGCGCAGGAGCGGCGTCCTCCGCGGCGCAGCCTCGGCACCTTTTTAGGTTTTTAATTTTAAAATCAAGCGGTTTCTCAAATCTGCTTCCCCCCCCCCCCCCCCCTTCTCCTCCTCCCCGGGCGAAAGCAGAAATCAATGAATTCAGGCCATTAAAAATTACATCACCAGCCGGCCCGAGCGCGCGTCAGGCCCGTCTTTATCTCTGCGGATTTAAACGCCAATTACCGGCGGCTCGTGCGGATACGGCAGCTCCTGGAGGAAGAAAAAAAAAAAAAAAAAAAATAAAATAAAATAATAAAAATGGAGAAATCAAAGCCCCCGTTTCCGTTAAAACCCCCCGATATAAAGAATCATTGTGCGAAGCTTAATCTCCCGGCGAACGCCTTAACCGTTTCCCCGGCCCGCAGCCGGCGCCGTCAATTTATTACCGAATAAAAAGGCGCTTTTTAATTGCCGGTGGGGATCGCCGCAACGTCGGCTTCGTTCCGAAGAAGCCGGGGCAGCTGCCGGCGGGCGGCTCCGGCACCGGTGGAACCCCGACCTCATTTTGGGGGGGGGGGGGAATCGCTGCCGGCGCCGGAAAAACCGGAGGAACGCGGGTTGGCGGAGAAAGATTTCGGAAACGGGCCGGAAAAATGAAAAGGGGGGGGGGGGGAAAGGGGGGTTTGTAACCCAAAAAGGCGGATGCTGGAGATGCCCCCCCCAATAAGAGTGGGGGGAGACCCCAAAAAGGCGGGGGCACCCCAAAAAACCAGGCTGCTGGTGCAGGGAGGAGGAGACCCCCCCCTTTTTTTTGTTTTTGGGGAGGGGGGTTAGGGCTTGCCCCCCGCTCCGGGGGGGCTGGGGAGGGGGAAGGGGGGGCTATGGCTGCCCCCGCTGTGGGGGAGCCCCCCCATGGACCCCCCCCAAACCCCAGCCCCTCCACAGAGGCACAAAGCTGGGGGTGGGCGATGCCTCCCCCTCCCCAAACTGGGGGGACGGGGGATTGAACCCCCCCCCAAACTGGGGCAGCAGCCCCCCCCCCAGTGCAAAGTGGGGTGCTGGGGGGAGAAGCCCCCCAAGCTCTTAATGGGGGAGGGGGGGTTTCCTCCCTCCACCCCCTAATTTAGGGGGCCAAGCCCCCCCTTAAGGGGTCTCCCCTTTCCTCACCCACCCTCTGAGCCTCCCTTAACCCGGGACCCCCCATAACGGGGGGGGCCCCCTACCTCCTCCCCTCCCAGGACCCCTCCCCATAAGGGGGGTGGGGGTGGGGTGTCTCCTCTCCCCTAAAGGGGGGGTCTCCTCTGCCAGGACCCCTCCCCTTAAAGGGGGGGGGGTGTGTCTCCCCTCCCAGGACCCCCCCCCATAAGGGTGGGGGGGGGGTCTCCCCCTCCGAGGACCCCTCCCCATAAAGGGGGGGGGGGTCCTCCCCTCTCAGGACCCCTCCCCTTAAGTGGGGGGGGAATCTCCTCTCCCCTAAAGAGGGGGTCTCCCCTCCCAGGACCCCTCCCCTTAAGGGTGGGTGGGGGGTCTCCCCTCCCAGGACCCCTCCCCATAAAGGGGGGGGGGCTCTTCTCCCCTAAAGTGGGGGCCTCCCCTCCCAGGACCCCTCCCCTTAAGAAGGGGGGGGGGGCTCCCCTCCCAGGACCCCTCTCCTAAAAGGGGGGGGGCATCTCCCCTTAAGGGTGGGGGGGGTCTCCCCTCCCAGGACCCCTCCCCTTAAAGGGGGGGTGGGTCTCCCCCCCTCACCCCCTCAACGTGAGGACCCCCAGGCCCGGGATGAGCCCCCCCTTCCTCCCCCCAAAGAGGGGGGGTCCCCCCTCCCGGGGCCTGAGGCCCCGCTCCCCTCACGGCCCCCCCCCCGGCGGGGCTGTGGGCCGGCCCGGCGGCTCGGCGGCCGGCGGGGGTGGGGCGGCCCCATTGTTCCCAACCCGGGGGGGTGTGTGTGTGTGTGTGTCTGTCTGTCTGTCTGTCTGTCTGTGTCTGTGTCTGTGTGTCCGTGCGTGAGGTGAACACGATCGCTCCTTACCGTGACGGCGGCGGCGGCGGCGGGCCGGGCCGGGGGCGGCGGAGGGCGGAGGCGCCATCTCCCCCCTCGGGGCGGTGGCGGCGGGGGGCGGCGGGCGGGGCGGGGGCGGCGGGGCCGCCGGGGCGGGCTCGGCCTGTAATGGCGGCGGCGCCTTCCTCCCCTCCCTCCCTCCCTCCCTCCTCCTCCTCCTCCTCCTCCTCCTCCTCCTCCCCCCCCCCGCCTCCGCCTCCTCCCGCGCCGACGGGGGCGGGGGACCGCGCATGCGCGGCGGAGCGGGAAAGGGGAGAAAGGGGGGATATATCCCGGCATGCCCCGCGCGCCCCCGCGCAAAGCCCGCTGGGAAGTGTAGTCCGCCGGGCTACGGCCGCAAACTACGATTCCCGGCGTGCCCCGCGGCCGGAGCGGATATCCGGCGGGTAGGGCGGGAGGGAGGGGGGGGCACGGACCGGGACCGCCATGGTGAGGACGGGGGGGGGCCCAAAGGGCGAGGCCTGCGGCGGGGAGAGGCCCGGGGGGCTCCCCCCTGAGGGGAGGGGGCTTGGGGGGGTGTCCCATGGGGCGGGGGAGGCCCATAGGGCGCCCCGTTAGAGTGTCCCTATAGGGAAGGGCTTGGGGGGGGCTCCTATAGGGCACCCCATTATAGTTTTCCTATAAGGAAGGGCTTGGGGGGGCTCCCATAGGGCACCCCATTATAGTTTTCCTATAGGGAAGGGCTTGGGGGGCTCCCATAGGGCACCCCACTATAGTGTCCCTATAGGGAGTAGCTTGGGGGGCTCCCATAGGGCACCCCATTATAGTGTCCCTATAGGGAAGGGCTTGGGGGGGGTACTGGAGCTTGGGGGGGCTCCCATAGGGCACCCCACTATAGTGTCCCTATAGAGAAGGGCTTGGGGGGGGCTCCTATAGGGCACCCCATTATAGTTTTCCTATAGGGAGTAGCCTGGGGGGCTCCCACAGGGCTCCCCACTATAGTGTCCCTATAGGGAAGGGCTTGGGGGGGCTCCCACAGGGCTCCCCACTATAGTGTCCCTATAGGAAAGGGCTTGGGGGGGGGTACTGGAGCTTGGGGGGGCTCCCATAGGGCACCCCACTATAGTGTCCCTATAGGGAAGGGCTTGGGGGGGCTCCTATAGGGTACCCCATTATAGTTTTCCTATAGGGAGTAGCTTGGGGGGCTCCCATAGGGCACCCCACTATAGTGTCCCTATAGAGAAGGGCTTGGGGGGGCTCCTATAGGGCACCCCATTATAGTTTTCCTATAGGGAGTAGCCTGGGGGGCTCCCATAGGGCACCCCACTATAGTGTCCCTATAGGGAAGGGCTTGGGGGGGCTCCCATAGGGCACCCCACTATAGTGTCCCTATAGGAAAGGGCTTGGGGGGGGTACTGGAGCTTGGGGGGGCTCCCATAGGGCACCCCACTATAGTGTCCCTATAGGGAAGGGCTTGGGGGGGCTCCCATAGGGCACCCCACTATAGTGTCCCTATAGGGAAGGGCTTGGGGGGGCTCCCATAGGGCACCCCACTATAGTGTCCCTATAGGGAAGGGCTTGGGGGGGCTCCCATAGGGCACCCCACTATAGTGTCCCTATAGGGAAGGGCTTGGGGGGGCTCCCATAGGGCACCCCACTATAGTGTCCCTATAGGGAAGGGCTATTGGGGTGCCCTATGGGATGGGGCAGCTTGGGGGGACCCCGATAGCACCCCCCATTATAGTGACCCTATAGCGGGGGGCTTTGGGGGGGGCAGGCACAGCAGCTGGGGGGGGGGGGCGTTCTTTACAGCATCCCTATAGGGAGATACTTTAGGGGGGCACAAACTCCCCCCCAAAGGGGGGGGGGCCCCCCTATTGCCCCCCCCCCCCCCCCCCCAGCCTCCATTTTGTGTCCTTCCTCCTTCCCGGAGCAGATCCGCTTCATCCTCATCCAGAACCGGGCCGGGAAAACCCGCCTGGCCAAGTGGTACATGCAGTTCGACGATGACGAGAAACAGAAGCTGATCGAGGAAGTTCACGCCGTCGTCACCGTCCGCGACGCCAAACACACCAATTTTGTGGAGGTAAAAAACCCCCAAACGCTCCAATTTCACCCCAAAACCCCCTCCTCCTCTTCTTCCTCCCCTCCCCCCCCCCCCCCCTTAACCCCAACGGAGCTGGATCAGCCTCGAATCCGAGCGCTGCGGCTTTCCCCGTTCTCAGCTGCGTCTCGCTCCTCCCAGTCCTCCCAGTTTCCTCTTTCTTTTTTTCCCCCCCCCCTCCTTCCCACCCAGTTCCGCAACTTCAAGATCATCTACCGCCGTTACGCCGGGCTTTATTTCTGCATCTGCGTCGACGTCACCGACAACAACCTGGCTTACCTCGAAGCCATCCATAATTTCGTGGAGGTGAGGAAAACCCCTTCCCCGGTTTTTAATGAACGAAGGCCGCGCTAACGATTTCCCCTCCCCCCCCCCCCCCCCCGCGGTCGCATCCTGCCCGGTTCTTTTCGCAGGTCCTCAACGAGTATTTTCACAACGTCTGCGAGCTCGATTTGGTCTTTAATTTCTACAAGGTGAGGGGGGGGGGGGGGGGGGGCTCCTCCTAGCCTAAGGGGGGGGTTTTGGGGAACCCCCCACCCCAGTAGGGGGGTCCTGGGGGTGCTGGGGACGTCCCCTGACGGTGCTGGGGCCCGGCCGCAGGTTTACACGGTGGTGGATGAGATGTTTTTGGCCGGGGAGATCCGGGAGACGAGCCAGACCAAGGTGCTCAAGCAGCTCCTGATGCTGCAGTCGCTGGAATGAACCGGGACCAAACCTTCCTCCCCCTCCCCCCGAGCCTTCCTCCTCCTCCTCGGACCCCCCACCCCCCACCCCGGGGGGGGTGGGGGTGGCACGGGGCTTTTGGTGTCGTGCGTGTCCCCCGCTCCGTGTCCCCCGTCGTCCTGTTGGGAATAAACGTGGTTGTGATGTGCCGGAGCGCCCCCCCCCCACCCCGCGCCTGTCGGAATGGGGGGGGGGGGGGGGGCGACCTCCATTTTGGCGCAAAATGGGGGGGGGCACAAGGCCTTCCCCCCCCCCCTTGCCCTGCTTGGGGTGGGGGGTGGGGCCCAGGGGACTTTGGGGGGGCCCCAGGGATTATTGGGGACCCCCAGGATGGGTGGGGGCACCCCCGGGGTTAACTGGGGACCCATGGGGACCCCCAGGGTGGGTGGGGGCACCCCCGGGGTTAATTGGGGACCCCCACGGTGGGTGGGGGCACCCCCAGGGGTTAATTGGGGACCCCCAGGGTGGGTGGGGGCACCCCCGGGGTTAACTGGGGACCCATGGGGACCCCCAGGGTGGGTGGGGGCACCCCCGGGGTTAACTGGGGACCCCCAGGATGGGTGGGGGCATCCCCAGGGGTTAACTGGGGACCCATGGGGACCCCCAGGATGGGTGGGGGCATCCCCAGGGGTTAACTGGGGACCCCCAGGATGGGTGGGGGCACCCCCGGGGTTAACTGGGGACCCATGGGGACCCCCAGGGTGGGTGGGGGACCGCTGGGGTTAATTGGGGACTCCTGGGGACCCCCAGGGTGGCCGGGGACAGGTAGGGTGGCAGAGGGACCCCCAGGATGGATGGGGGGGACCACTGGGGTTAACTGGGGACCCTGGGAGTGGCCAGGGGTAGCCCAGGGGGACCCCAGGATGGATTGGGGACCCTGAGATGACCAGGGGTGGCCCAGGGGGACCCGAGGACGGATTGGGGACCCTGGGGGTGGCCAGGGGGGACCCCAGAATGGATTGGGGACCTTGGGGGTGCCCCGGGGGACCCCCCAGGACGGATTGGGGACCCTGGAGGTGGCCAGGGGAGGCCGGGGGGGACCCCAGGATGGATTGGGGACCCTGGGGGTGGCCCAGGTGGCAGATGGACCCCCCAGGACAGATTGGGGACCCTGGGGGTGGCCCGAGGGGACCCCAGGACGGATTGGGGACCCTGGAGGTGGCTGGGGGGACCCCAGGACGGATTGGGGACCTTGGAGGTGGCCGGGGGGACCCCAGGACAGATTGGGGACCCTGGGGGTGGCCCAGGTGGCAGATGGACCCCCCAGGACAGATTGGGGACCCTGGGGGTGGCCCGAGGGGACCCCAGGACGGATTGGGGACCCTGGAGGTGGCCGGGGGGACCCCAGGATGGATTGGGGACTGTGGGGGTGGCCAGGGGTGGCCTGGGGGGACCCCAGGACGGATTGGGGACCCTGGGGGTGGCCCGGGGGGACCCCAGGACAGATTGGGGACCCTGGGGGTGGCCCAGGTGGCAGATGGACCCCCCAGGACAGATTGGGGACCCTGGAGGTGGCCCGGGGGGACCCCAGGACGGATTGGGGACCTTGGAGGTGGCCGGGGGGACCCCAGGACAGATTGGGGACCCTGGGGGTGGCCCAGGTGGCAGAGGGGACCCCAGGACGGATTGGGGACCCTGGAGGTGGCCGGGGGGACCCCAGGACGGATTGGGGACTGTGGGGGTGGCCAGGGGTGGCCCGGGGGGACCCCAGGACGGATTGGGGACCTTGGAGGTGGCCGGGGGGACCCCAGGACAGATTGGGGACCCTGGGGGTGGCCCAGGTGGCAGATGGACCCCCCAGGACAGATTGGGGACCCTGGGGGTGGCCCGAGGGGACCCCAGGACGGATTGGGGACCCTGGGGGTGGCCAGGGGTGTCCCGAGGGGACCCCAGAACGGATTGGGGACCTTGGAGGTGGCCGGGGGGACCCCAGGACGGATTGGGGACTGTGGGGGTGGCCAGGGGTGGCCTGGGGGGACCCCAGGACGGATTGGGGACCCTGGGGGTGGCCAGGGGGACCCCCCAGGACAGATTGGGGACCCTGGGGGTGGCCCAGGTGGCAGATGGACCCCCCAGGACAGATTGGGGACCCTGGGGGTGGCCCGAGGGGACCCCAGGACGGATTGGGGACTGTGGGGGTGGCCAGGGGTGTCCCGAGGGGACCCCAGAACGGATTGGGGACCTTGGAGGTGGCCGGGGGGACCCCAGGACGGATTGGGGACTGTGGGGGTGGCCCAGGTGGCAGATGGACCCCCCAGGACAGATTGGGGACCCTGGGGGTGGCCCGAGGGGACCCCAGGACGGATTGGGGACCCTGGGGGTGGCCAGGGGTGGCCCGAGGGGACCCCAGAACGGATTGGGGACCTTGGAGGTGGCCGGGGGGACCCCAGGACAGATTGGGGACCCTGGGGGTGGCCCAGGTGGCAGATGGACCCCCCAGGACAGATTGGGGACCCTGGGGGTGGCCCGAGGGGACCCCAGGACGGATTGGGGACCCTGGGGGTGGCCAGGGGTGGCCCGAGGGGACCCCAGAACGGATTGGGGACCTTGGAGGTGGCCGGGGGGACCCCAGGACAGATTGGGGACCCTGGGGGTGGCCCAGGTGGCAGATGGACCCCCCAGGACAGATTGGGGACCCTGGCGGTGGCCCGAGGGGACCCCAGGACGGATTGGGGACCCTGGAGGTGGCCGGGGGGACCCCAGGACGGATTGGGGACCTTGGAGGTGGCCGGGGGGACCCCAGGACAGATTGGGGACCCTGGGGGTGGCCCAGGTGGCAGATGGACCCCCCAGGACAGATTGGGGACCCTGGGGGTGGCCCGAGGGGACCCCAGAACGGATTGGGGACCTTGGAGGTGGCCGGGGGGACCCCAGGACGGATTGGGAACTGTGGGGGTGGCCAGGGGTGGCCTGGGGGGACCCCAGGACGGATTGGGGACCCTGGGGGTGGCCCGGGGGACCCCAGGATGCATTGGGGACCCTAGGGGTGGCCCGGGGGGACCCCAGGACAGATTGGGGACCCTGGGGGTGGCCCAGGTGGCAGAGGGACCCCCAGGGAGCCCCATAGGCGTCACGCAGGGGCGAGGCTTTGGTGCAGCGGGTGTCACCGGAGGGTTTATTGTCACCGGCGGGGGACACCCCACAGGGGGGGACACCCCCCCCCCCCCGTCAGTCGTGCCCCAGGCGCTTGACGGCGGGATTGGGGTACTCGGGGTTCTCGATGGCTCCCGCTCCGAACTTCAACTCGAGGAAGGCGCGGGCGTTGTTGGGCGCCATGGCGGTAAAGCCGGCGAAAGCCATCGGCACCCGGGGACGGAGGAAACTTTCGGGGAATTCCACGTCTTGGGGGTGCCCCAACCACGTGTCCTTGGTCATCACCCCGCCGCGGGGGTAAAACGGCCACAGGTCCACGTGTAACCGGTTGCTCCGACTGTAGTGAACGCGGTAAAAGTCTCCCTCCGCCGCCTTCTCCCAAAGAAAACCCTCGGCGTCTTCCACCGCCTCCCCCGTCGCCGCCGCCGCCAACCACCGGCATTTACCGACGTCCTCCCGGTAAATTCCCAAATCCACGTCGTAATCCCAAGGGATGATGTCTCCGAGGCGGGCGGCACCCAGTAACGACCCCCCTTCTAACCAGTACCGTACTCCGGCGGCCTCCAGTACCCCGGTTACGTGCCGGGCGGTTTCCCGTAGCGCCCGTAGGCAGCACGGCGGGGTCCAGCGCCCGGCGAGGAGGTATTGGGGGGTACGGGCGTGAACCGTGCCGAAACACCGCGCCGTCTCCTTGCCGCAGCCGTACCAGCGTTCCCGCCCGTCCGCCAACACCTCTCGTTTGATGCCGAGATCGCGCATCAACCGGCGCCGGCGGTTTTCCGCCAGGTTTTCGGTTTTCCAACGCCCGTGAGGAGAAACGGGGGATCGCCGTGCCGCCGGGAACGCCGCCGGTATCACCCGTAACCCCCAACCCCGAAACGCCGCTTGGACGAAGAGCGCGGTGGGCACCGGTCGCGCCAAGGGGAAGGGGAGAGCGAAGAGATCGCGGGTACGAAGCAACAGCACCGCCGTCCCTTCCACCGCCCGGCAAACACCCGGCGCGCCGGGGCCGTACCGCGCCGTCCACGCCCGCGGTTCCAACCGCAGCTCCAAACACCGTAACGGCGCCGATCCCACCGGCGCCGCCACCAACCGAACGGCGCCGGGGTTTTCTTCCAAAGCGTCCCGCATCCGTTCCAGCAAACCGGGGACGGCGCGGGTGCCGTCGGGAACCAAAGCCACGTGGCGGGTGCGGACGTGGAGTTCGGGATGCGCCAACGGCGGCGGTCGGTCGGCGACGGGACGTAACGGTAACACCTCGACCCCAGCCGGTAACGGTACCGGTGGATACGGCGGCATTTCGGCAGCCACCACTACCGGAACGGGTAAGGAAGCGAAGGATCGCGCCGTCCCCGCCAAATCGTTCTCGAAGTCCTCGAAGTCCCGGAGGAGGACGGTGACGCCGGGGACGCCGCGGTGGGGCCGGCAGGAGGGCGGCGGGGACGCCCCCGGCCCCCGCCAGGCGCAGTAGAGGAGGAGGAGGTTGAGGCCGATGGCTCCGGCCAGAGCGGCCTGGCACGGCGTCACCCGCATGCCGAGGGTCTTAATTAGCATCCCCCCTCGTTAATTAATTAATGAGGGGGGTGTGTGTGTGTGTCCCCCCGCTGCCGCCGCCCCAGCCAGGTCCTACCGGTGCTGCCACACGTGGCACGAGCGGGGAGGTCTCAGCCGGGGCTCGGCGGCGGCGCTGGGAGGGGGAAAGAGGCGTTAATGAGGGGGGGTCGTTAACGAGGGGCGCTCGTTAATGGGGAGACCCCTTAACAGGGGCGCTCGTTAATGGGGAGACCCATTAATGAGGGGGGCTTGTTAATGGGGGGCCTCATTAACGGGGAGACCCATTAACGAGCCCCCCTCGTTAATGGGGAGACCCATTAATGAGGGGGGCTCGTTAATGGGGAGGCCCATTAACGAGGGGGGCTCATTAATGGGGAGGCCCATTAACGAGGGGGGCTCGTTAATGGGGAGGCCCATTAACGAGGGGGGCTCATTAATGGGGAGGCCCATTA
This sequence comes from Nipponia nippon, assembly GCF_047370975.1. NCBI lineage: Eukaryota > Metazoa > Chordata > Aves > Pelecaniformes > Threskiornithidae > Nipponia > Nipponia nippon. The sequence goes on along the minus strand of NW_028262365.1, from coordinate 938,391 downwards.
ATGGGGAGGCCCATTAACGAGGGGGGCTCGTTAATGGGGAGGCCCATTAATGGGGAGACCCATTAACGAGGGGGGCTCATTAATGGGGGGCTCATTAACGGGGAGGCCCATTAATGAGGGGGGCTCGTTAACAGGGGGCTCATTAACAGGGAGACCCATTAATGAGGGGGGCTCGTTAACGGGGGGCTCATTAACAGGGAGACCCATTAATGGGGGGCTCATTAATGGGGAGACTCATTAACAGGGGGCTCATTAATGGAGAGACCTATTAATGGGGAGACCCATTAAAGAGGGGGGCTTGTTAATGGGGGGCTCGTTAACAGGGAGGCCCGTTAATGAGGGGGCCATTAACGAGGGGGGCTCATTAATGGGGAGACCCATTAATGGCGTTCATTAATGGGGAGAGCCATTAACGAGGGGGGCTCGTTAATGGGGGGGCTCATTAACGGGGAGGCCCGTTAATGGGGAGGCCCGTTAATGAGGGGGGTTCGTTAACGGGGAGACCCCTTAATGGAGGGGGTCATTAATGGGGAGATCATTAACGAGGGGGGTTAATTAATGGGGAGACCCATTAATGCCCCCCCCAGCAGGGGCCCAGGGCATCCCCTCCCCCCAAAGCTGAGGTTGCCGTGGCAACGCCAGCCCCGGTTGCTATAGCAACGCTATACGGGCAGCCCCTATATACGTACATGGGTTGGAGGGGTTGCTGCAGGCACCTATAGGCGCCACGCCTATATACGGGACGGGCACCCATAAGATCTATAGGCCCCGTGTACCCCCAGATATACGCGCCCGCACATATAGGTGTCTATATGCGCACCTATAGCTGCATGCACCCCTATACACCCTGTATCCCCTATAGCCCTATACCCCCTATATCCCCTACAGCCCCTACACCCCCGTCCCCTGCAGCCCCTATATTCCCTGTATCCCCCTATAGCCCCTACACCCCCCGTCCCCCCATCCCCTATAGCCCTCTACCCTGTCCCCTATAGCCCTATACTCCCTGTATCCCCCACAGCCCCTATACCCCCATCCCCTGCAGCCCCTATACCCCCTGTATCCCTTATACCCCCTGTATCCCCTATAGCCCCTACACCCCCTATAGCCCTGTATCCCCATACCCCTGTATCCCCTATAGCCCCTGTAGCCCCTATAGCCCCTATAGCCCTGTATCCCCATACCCCTGTATCCCCTATAGCCCCTGTAGCCCCTATAGCCCTGTATCCCCATACCCCTGTATCCCCTATAGCCCCTATACCCCCTACACCCCTATACCCCCCCATATCCCCTATAGCCCCTGTACCCCCTACACCCCCTATAGCCCCTCTACCCCCGTATCCCCTATACCCCTACACCTCCTATACCCTCTATAGCTCCTATACCCCCTACGCTCCCTATACCCCTGTACACCCTACACCCCCATATCCCCTACACCCCCCATACCCCCTGTACCCCCTACATCCCCTACACCCCCTATATCCCCTACACCCCCTGTACCCCCCGTACCCCCTACACCCCCTATATCCCCTACACCCCCTATACCCCCCGTACCCCTTATACCCCTACACCCCCTATATCCCCTACACCCCCTGTACCCCCTACACTCCCTGTACCCCCTGTACCCCTTATACCCCTATATCCCCTATAGCCCCTACACCCCCTACACTCCCTGTACCCCCCGTACCCCCTACACCCCCTATACCCCCCGTACCCCTTATACCCCTACACCCCCTATAGCCCCTACACCCCCTACACTCCCTGTACCCCCCGTACCCCCTACACCCCCGTACCCCTTATACCCCTACACCCCCTATAGCCCCTACACCCCCTACACTCCCTGTACCCCCCGTACCCCCTGTACCCCTTATACCCCTATATCCCCTACACCCCCTGTATCCCCGTACCCCCTATATCTCCTACACCCCCTGTACCCCCGTACCCCCTACACCCCCTATACCCCCCGTACCCCTTATACCCCTACACCCCCTATATCCCCTACACGCCCCGTACCCCCTACACCCCCGTACCCCCTACACCCCCTATACCCCCCGTACCCCCTGTACCCCTTATAGCCCTATACCCCCTATATCTCCTACACCCCCTGTACCCCCGTACCCCCTACACCCCCTATACCCCCCGTACCCCTTATACCCCTACACCCCCTATATCCCCTACACGCCCCGTACCCCCTACACCCCCGTACCCCCTACACCCCCTGTACCCCCCGTACCCCCTGTACCCCTTATAGCCCTATACCCCCTATATCTCCTACACCCCCTGTACCCCCCGTACCCCCTACACCCCCTGTATCCCTGTACCCCCTATATCCCCTACACCCCCGTACCCCCGTACCCCCTACACCCCCTGTACCCCCTATATCCCCTACACCCCCTATACCCCCGTACCCCCTGTACCCCTTATACCCCTATATCCCCTACACCCCCTATACCCCCGTACCCCCTGTACCCCTTATACCCCTATACGCCCTATATCCTCTACACCCCCGTACCCCTACACCCCCTATACCCCCTATAGCCCCCTACACCCCCCCCCCCCGCCCCGTCCCGCCCGCGGGCGCTGTTGCCCGGGTAACGCGCGGCCGGCCCCGCCCCCCCGCTTCCGGCTCCCTTTCTGGCAGGAAGCGGCGGCGGCGGCGGCCCCGCGGCTCCCTTTGTGGCAGCCGTGATGGCGGCGGAGCGGGCGGCGGCGGCGGCGGCGAGGGCCCAGCCGCCCCCCGCCGGGCCCCCCCCCGGCCCCAGCCCCGCTCCCGGGCCCGAACCGGCGGGTCGAGGCGGGTTGAGCCTGCCCGGTATCCTGCACTTCATCCAGCACGAATGGGCGCGCTTCGAGGCCGAGAAGGGGCGCTGGGAGGCGGAGCGGGCCGAGCTCCAGGTACCGGCACCGCGCCCGGGACCCCCCCTCAGCCTCCGACACCCCCCCCCCCCATCCCCAGCCCCACCGGGCCCCGCCGGGGGTTACCGGGGCCGCCGCCGCCGCCGCCATCTTGGGAGGAAATGGCCGCCGGGCGGCGGGAGCGGGGGGCGGGCACCGGCGGGACCGCGGCGGGGGGGGGGGCCGCGGCCGGCACCGGGGAGCCCCCAGCCCCGGGATTGGGGACCCCCAGCCCCGGGTTGGAGCACCCCCGGGATGGAGGACACCCCCCCCCCCCCCCGTCCCCCCAGCTCCGGGATTGGGGACCCCCCAGCCCCGGGACCCCTCAGCCCCGGGATTGGGGACCCTCCGGGATTGGGGACCCCCCCAGCCCCGGGATTGAGCACCCCCGGGATTGGGGACCCCCAGGACCCCTTAGCCCCAGGACTGGGGACCCCCAGTGATTGGGGACCCCCAGCGCCGGGACCCCTTAGCTCCAGTATTGGGGACCCCCCGGTATTGGGGACCCCCCGGTATTGGGGATCCCCCCGGTACTGGGGACCCCCAGCCCCGGGACCCCTCAGCCCCAGTATTGGGGACCCCTTGGTATTGGGGATCCTCCCGGTACTGGGGACCCCCAGCCCAAGGACCCCTCAGCCCCGGTATTGGGGACCCCCCTGGGACTGGGGACCCCCCCGGGATTGGGGAACCTCATCCCTGGGACCCCTCAACCCTGGGATTGGGGACCCCCAGGCCTGGGACCCCTCAACCCTGGTATTGGGGACCCCCCTGTATTGGGGACCCCCCCAGCCCTGGGGATTGGGGACCCCCCCCAGGCATTGGGGACCCCCCCACCGAGATTGGGGACCCCCAGGCCTGGGACCCCTCCACCCCGGTACTGGGGACCCCCAGACCCAGTGTGAAGCACCCCTGGTATTGGGGACCCCCCCAGCCCCAGTATTGGGGATCCCCCTGTATTGGGGACCCCTCAGCCCCGGTTTTGGGGACCCCCAGGACCCCTCAGCCTTGGTATTGGGGACCCCCCCCGGTATTGGGGACCCCTCCTGTACCCCAGTTTTGGGGAACCCCTGCCCCAGTATCAGGGACCCTCAGCTCCAGTCTGAGGGACCCCCAGGCTCGGGATTGGGGACCCCCCTGCACCCCGATGTCAGGGACCCCCCTGCACCCCGATATCGGGGACCCCCCAGCCCTGGCACTGGGGACCCCGCTGCACCCCAGTTTTGGGGACCCCCCAACCCCTGGTGGCACCGGGCTCTGGGGCCACTGGTGTCACTCCTGGGGCCATCACAGAACCTGGGGCTAGTGGCACTCCTCCTGGGGCCACCGGTGTCACTCCTGGGGCCAGCAGTGTCCCTCCCAGGACTGGCACCGAGGTCTGGGGCCACCAGTGTCACTCCTGAGGCCACCAGTGTCCCTCCAGGACTGGCATCAAGCTCTGGGGCCACCAGTGTCACTTCTGGGGCCACCAGTGTCCCTCCCAGGACTGGCACCGAGGTCTGGGGCCACCAGTGTCACTCCCAGGACTACCAGTGTCCCTCCAGGACTGGCATCAAGCTCTGGGGCCACCAGTGTCACTCCTGGGGCCACCAGTGTCCCTCCCAGGACTGGCACCGAGGTCTGGGGCCAGCAGTGTCCCTCCCAGGACTGGCACTGCTCCTGGGGCCACTGGTGTCACTCCTGGGGCCACCAGTGTCCCTCCCAGGACTGGCACCGAGGTCTGGGGCCACCAGTGTCCCTCCAGGACTGGCATCAAGCTCTGGGGCCACCAGTGTCACTCCTGGGGCCACCAGTGTCCCTCCCAGGACTGGCATCGAGCTCTGGGGCCACTGGTGTCCTCCCAGGACCACCAGTGTCCCTCCCAGGACTGGCACTGCTCCTGGGGCCACTGGTGTCACTCCTGGGGCCACCACTGTCATCCCAGGACCACCAGTGTCCCTCCCAGGACTGGCACTGCTCCTGGGGCCACCGGTGTCACTCCTGGGGCCACCAGTGTCCCTCCCAGGTCTGTCACCAACCCCAAGTGTCACTCCCGTGGCCGACCCCGCTGCCACCTCCTGTCCCGGTGACCGGAGCCACTCGTCCCCATGTCACTTCTGCACCCGGGGGAGGGGCAGGCTGCTGTTGGGGGGGGGGGGGGGGGGGTCAGGAGGGTGGCAGCGGCCCGGGTGTCCCTTGTCACCGTGTCCCCTGTCACCGTGTCCCCGCAGGCGCAGGTGGCTTTTCTTCAAGGCGAACGCAAGGGACAGGAAAACCTCAAGACCGACCTGGTGCGCCGCATCAAAATGCTGGAATACGCCCTCAAACAGGAGAGGTGGGGGACACCCCAAAACTCCGGCGGTCCCCACGCTCCTTTTGGGGGTCACCGTCCCCCTCCTCGCCTCACGGGGCCACCCCCTCATTTTAAGGCCACTTGTCACCTCTTTGTCCCCTTCCGCTTCTTTCCAGGTCCAAGTATCACAAGTTGAAATTCGGCACCGAGCCGACGCCGGGGGAGAAGAAACCGGAGGGGCCGGAGCCGGGTGAGCGTCCCCGTCCCCAAAATGGGGGTGACACGGGTGGCTTTTGGGGTGCCTGACCCCCCGTGCGTGTCCCCTCCCCCCCCCCCCAGTGTCCAACGGCCCCGTGGAGGTGACATCGCTGGAAGGTGGCCCGTTGGCTTGGAAAGAGGGCCGGCAACTGTTGCGGCAGTGAGTTGGGTGGCTAGCGGGGTGGTCGGGTGGGTTTTGGGGTACCCTGAGCACCCCGTTTTCCCTCTGTCCCCCCAGGTACCTGGAGGAAGTGGGGTACAGTGACACCATCTTGGACATGAGGTCACGTCGCGTCCGCTCGCTGCTGGGCCGCGGGCCACCGGCCCCACCGGCCCCCGGTAGCCCCCCGGCTACCGACTCCCTCCTGGTGCGACGCATCGAGGAGCAAATCCAGAGGTGAAAGCTTGGGGGGGGGTGGGATTTTTGGGGTGTTTTTGGGGGTCCCCCCAACTCCATCCCGGTGCTTCCCGCCTTCAGGAATGCCGGGAAGGAGACGGAAGAGCGGGGGGGCGGCGGGGGCTTGGAGCAGGTCCCCTTCCCGCCCGGCGGCGGCGAGGACGAGGACAGCGACGAGGACGAGGATGCCGAGAGCCTTCCTCCCGCCCAGCACAAGAAGCAGCGAGTCAAGGCAAGAGGCACCCCCAAAATTTTGGGGGGGGGGGGGTGTCCCCCCCAATCGAGGCACCCCCTAAATCGGGGGGGGGGGGGGGCCCAAAGCTGGGTGTCCCCCAAACCTTGGTGTCCCCAAAACCTTGGTGTCCCCCAAAGCTGGGGGTCCCCCAAAGCTGGGGGGGTCCCCAAACCCTGGTGTCCCCCAAAGCTGGGGGTCCCCCAAAGCTGGGGATCCCCCAAAGCTGGGGGGGTTCCCCAAAGCTGGGGGTCTCTCAAACCTGGGTGTCTCCTAAAGCCGGGGGGGTCCCCCAAAACTGGGGGAGTCCCCCCAAAGCTGGGGGTCCCCCAAAGCTGGATGTCCCTCAAACCTGGGTGTCCCCCAAAGCCAGGGGGGTCCCCAAAGCCGGGGGGGTCCCCAAACCCTGGTGTCCCCCAAACCTCGGGGTCCCCCAAAACCGGGGGAGTCCCCCCAAAGCTGGGGGTCCCCCAAAGCTGGATGTCCCCCAAACCTTGGTGTCCCTCAAACCTCGGGGTCCCCTAAAACCGGGGGGGTCCCCCCAAAACCGGGGGGGTCCCACAAAGCTGGATGTCCCCCGAACCTTGGTGTCCCTCAAACCTGGGTGTCCCCCAAATCCGGGGGGGTCCCCAAAGCCGGGGGGGTCCCCAAACCCTGGTGTCCCCCAAACCTCGGGGTCCCCCAAAACCGGGGGGGTCCCCAAAGCTGGGAGTCCCCCAAAGCTGGGTGTCCCCCAAACCTTGGTGTCCCTCAAACCTGGGTGTCCCCCAAAGCTGGGGGGGTCCCCAAAGCTGAGTGTCCCCCAAAGCTGGAGGTCTCCCAAAGCTGGGGGGAGTCCCCAAAGCTGGGTGTCCCCCAAACCTTGGTGTCCCTCAAGGCTGGGGGGATCCCCAAAGCTGGGGGTCCCCCAAAGCTGGAGGGGTCCCCCAAAGCTGGGTGTCCCAAAAACCTGGGGGTCCCCCAAAGCTGGGGGTCCCCCAAAGCTGGGAGGGGTCTCCGAAACTTGGGGGTCCCCTAAATCTGAGGTATCCCCCAAACCTGGGGCGGTCCCCCAAACCTGAGGGGTTCCCCAAACTGAGCATCCCCCAAACCTGAGGTGCCCCCCCCAAACCTGGGGGTCCCCCAAACCTGGGTGTTCCCTAAACCTGGCGTTCCCCCACACCTGGGTGTCTCCCAAACCCCGGGGGGGGGGTTCCCCAAACCCAGAGGCCCTTGTGCCCCCCCATTTCCACCATCTTCTCTCCCACTGGCTTCAGGGGTCCCCCCAAAACGGGGCCGTGACCCCCTCCCCCCCTTTTCCTCAGCTCACCCCCAAACCCCTCCTGCCCGAGGTGGAGGATGAGGATGACGACGAAGACTCCGAGGACGCCCTCAACGAATTCGACTTCCTGGGTTCCGGAGAGAACGGGGCCGGCCGGCGCGCCGGGGAGGGCGTGGAGCTCGGTGAGCGGCACCGGGGGGCAGCGATGGATTTGGGGGGGGGGGGGGGGGGGCCCTTTGGCCCCCCCGACTTTGGTACCGGATCTCCTGACCCCCCCCATCCCCGCAGAGAGCCGCCGGGGCCGGCTGCGGGGGATCCTGGCCGACCTGCGGGACGTGGACGGGCTCCCACCGAAACCAGTGGCTACGGGGCCACCGCGACCTCATGAAGGTACGGTCTTGGGGGGGGGGGGCGGTGTCCCGGTGTCCCCTCGGGGGGTCCCCGTGTCCCTTAGGGGGGTCACGCCCAGCCGCTGGCTTCCGCAGGGTCTTTGGGCATCACCTCCGACGTCTTCATCATGGACAGCATCGGCGGCGGCGCCGTCAGCCTGGGGGACCTGGCCGACCTGACCGTCACCAACGACAACGAGCTCAGCTGTGACGTGAGTCACCCCCCGATGTCCCCACGCTGTCCCCAAACCTGCCCTGAGCGTCCCCTGGGCTCCGCTGTCCCCGTGGTGTCCCCAAACCTGCCCTGAGCGTCCCCTGGGCTCCGCTGTCCCCACGGTGTCCCCAAACCTGCCCTGAGCGTCCCCTGGGCTCCGCTGTCCCCGTGGTGTCCCCAAACCTGCCCTGAGCGTCCCCTGGGCTCCGCTGTCCCCGTGGTGTCCCCAAACCTGCCCTGAGCGTCCCCTGGGCTCTGCTGTCCCCACGCTGTCCCCAAACCTGCCCTGAGCGTCCCCTGGGCTCCGCTGTCCCTGTGGTGTCCCCAAACCTGCCCTGAGCGTCCCCTGGGCTCCGCTGTCCCCGTGGTGTCCCCAAACCTGCCCTGAGCGTCCCCTGGGCTCTCCTGTCCCCACGGTGTCCCCAAACCTGCCCTGAGCGTCCCCTGGGCTCCGCTGTCCCCACGGTGTCCCCAAACCTGCCCTGAGCGTCCCCTGGGCTCCGCTGTCCCCGTGGTGTCCCCAAACCTGCCCTGAGCGTCCCCTGGGCTCTCCTGTCCCCGTGGTGTCCCCAAACCTGCCCTGAGCGTCCCCTGGGCTCCGCTGTCCCCACGGTGTCCCCAAACCTGCCCTGAGCGTCCCCTGGGCTCCGCTGTCCCCACGGTGTCCCCAAACCTGCCCTGAGCGTCCCCTGGGCTCCGCTGTCCCCATGGTGTCCCCAAACCTGCCCTGAGCGTCCCCTGGGCTCCGCTGTCCCCGTGGTGTCCCCAAACCTGCCCTGAGCGTCCCCTGGGCTCCGCTGTCCCCACGGTGTCCCCAAACCTGCCCTGAGCGTCCCCTGGGCTCCGCTGTCCCCACGGTGTCCCCAAACCTGCCCTGAGCGTCCCCTGGGCTCCGCTGTCCCCATGGTGTCCCCAAACCTGCCCTGAGCGTCCCCTGGGCTCCGCTGTCCCCGTGGTGTCCCCAAACCTGCCCTGAGCGTCCCCTGGGCTCCGCTGTCCCCACGGTGTCCCCAAACCTGCCCTGAGCGTCCCCTGGGCTCTCCTGTCCCCGTGGTGTCCCCAAACCTGCCCTGAGCGTCCCCTGGGCTCCGCTGTCCCCGTGGTGTCCCCAAACCTGCCCTGAGCGTCCCCTGGGCTCCGCTGTCCCCACGGTGTCCCCAAACCTGCCCTGAGCGTCCCCTGGGCTCCGCTGTCCCCACGGTGTCCCCAAACCTGCCCTGAGCGTCCCCTGGGCTCCGCTGTCCCCACGGTGTCCCCAAACCTGCCCTGAGCGTCCCCTGGGCTCCGCTGTCCCCGTGGTGTCCCCAAACCTGCCCTGAGCGTCCCCTGGGCTCCGCTGTCCCCACGGTGTCCCCAAACCTGCCCTGAGCGTCCCCTGGGCTCCGCTGTCCCCACGGTGTCCCCAAACCTGCCCTGAGCGTCCCCTGGGCTCCGCTGTCCCCACGGTGTCCCCAAACCTGCCCTGAGCGTCCCCTGGGCTCCGCTGTCCCCACGGTGTCCCCAAACCTGCCCTGAGCGTCCCCTGGGCTCCGCTGTCCCCACGGTGTCCCCAAACCTGCCCTGAGCGTCCCCTGGGCTCTCCTGTCCCCACGGTGTCCCCAAACCTGCCCTGAGCGTCCCCTGGGCTCCGCTGTCCCCACGGTGTCCCCAAACCTGCCCTGAGCGTCCCCTGGGCTCCGCTGTCCCCGTGGTGTCCCCAAACCTGCCCTGAGCGTCCCCTGGGCTCCGCTGTCCCCGTGGTGTCCCCAAACCTGCCCTGAGCGTCCCCTGGGCTCCGCTGTCCCCACGGTGTCCCCAAACCTGCCCTGAGCGTCCCCTGGGCTCCGCTGTCCCCACGGTGTCCCCAAACCTGCCCTGAGCGTCCCCTGGGCTCCGCTGTCCCCGTGGTGTCCCCAAACCTGCCCTGAGCGTCCCCTGGGCTCCGCTGTCCCCGTGGTGTCCCCAAACCTGCCCTGAGCGTCCCCTGGGCTCCGCTGTCCCCGTGGTGTCCCCAAACCTGCCCTGAGCGTCCCCTGGGCTCCGCTGTCCCCACGGTGTCCCCAAACCTGCCCTGAGCGTCCCCTGGGCTCCGCTGTCCCCAAACCTGCCCTGAGCGTCCCCTGGGCTCCGCTGTCCCCACGGTGTCCCCAGCCCCCTGTGACTGTCCACCCTGGACCACCCCGGTCCCCATCACGTCCCTTCGGTCCCCCCTCTCCTTTCCTCGCCCTCCGGCCACCAAAAGCCACCTGCCACGAGCCCCAGCTGGGGTCATGGGGTGCCACCGTCCCCTGCCACCTTCCCCTGCCACTGTCCCCTCGTGTCCCCGCAGCTCCCGGAGGGCCGGGACGCCCTGAAGAAGACGTGGAGCCCCAAATTCACCCTGCGCAGCCACTACGACGCCGTGCGGGGTCTCGCCTTCCACCCCGCCGAGGCCGCCCTGCTCACCGCCTCCGAGGACGGCACCCTCAAACTCTGGAACCTCCAGAAGCCCGTCGCCCCCAAAAAGTGGGTGCTGGGAGGGGTGACAAAGGGGTGGCAGGGACGGGGACACCCCTCGGCGCAGTTGTCACCCGCCTTTTGTCCCCTTTCCAGGAACGCGGCGCTGGACGTGGAGCCGGTGTACGCTTTCCGCGGGCACAGGTAGGGGACGGGGAGCGGGGCGCTGGGCTTGGGGGGGTGACACGGGCCAGTCTGGGGGGATAACGGGTGGCTCTGGGGACACCCCCGGGGTCCCTGTCACCTCATCCCCATCCCCGCAGGGGCCCGGTGCTCGCCGTCGCCATGGGCCGCGACAGCGCCCTGTGCTGCAGCGCCGGCGTGGACGCCCGCATCCGCCGCTGGCGCCTGCCCGACCTCGACATGGACCCCTACGACGGTTACGGTGGGTGTCCCCTCCCTTTGGGTGACATCCGCACCCGCCGGTCCCCAACCCTACCCCGTCACCCCCTCCTCCGGCTGCGGCGTCACCCCCTTTGCCCGCGGCATCACCGCAGCGTCCCCCTCCGGCTGCCGTGCCACCCCTCCGGCTGCCGTGCCACCCCCTCAGCCACGCTGTCCCGTCCCGTCCCCCCCCGAGGTGACATTTCCCGCTGTCCCCAGACCCCGGGGTGCTCAGCGGCGTCCTGGAGGGTCACGGTGACGCCGTCTGGGGCCTGGCCTTCAACCCCGCCGGCGACCGCTTGGCCTCCTGCTCCGCCGACGGCACCGTCCGCATCTGGGACCCCCGGCGCGAAGACGGCGCCTGCCTCGGCACCTACGACGCCCAGAGCGGTGAGCGGGGCAGGGGGGCGTCCCCTCGGCGTCGGGGACGTCCCCGCCACCCCCCCTGTCACCCTCTTTGTCCTCCCCTCCCTGCAGAGCACGGTGTCCCCACCTCCGTCACCTTCTCCACCACCCAACCCAACCACGCCGTGGTGGCTTTCCGGACGGGCGCCGCGGTGCTCTACGACGTAGAGGCGGCTCGAGCCGTTTTGGCGCTCGAAGCCCGGCCGGATGGCGGTGAGTGAACGGGTGACGGGGGTGTCCCCCCCCTTTGTCACCGCCGAGGGCCTGATCCTGGCGTCCCCACGCAGGTGGCAGCCAGGTCAACCAAGTGGTGAGCCACCCCTCGCAGCCCCTCACCATCACCGCCAGCGACGACCGCGGCATCCGCTTCCTCGACAACCGGACAGGTTGGGCTGGGGGCTTCGTTAGCCCTAACGAGGCCGGGGGGGGGGGGGGCGGGGAGGAGGTTGGGGACGTCCCTGTCACCGCTGCCACCCCCTCCCCTATTTCCCACCGCCAGGTAAAGTCGTGCACTCCATGGTGGCCCACTTGGACGCCGTCACCTGCTTGGCCGTCGACCCCAACGGCGTCTTCCTCATGTCCGGCAGTAAGCGTCCCCCGTCCTCGTCCTTGTCCCCAACCCCGTCCTTGTCCCCAACCCTGTCCCCCTCCCCACCGTCTCTGAAACGAGAGCGTTGGATCTCGGCACTCCTCAGCCACCGCTGCCGTCACCGTCCTGTCCCCTCCCCGCTCTCCGCCACCGCTGCCGTCACCGTCCTGTCCCCTCCCTGCTGTCACCACCCTGGGGTGACCCAGGGGACCTGAACCCCCCCCTTGCGCTCCCCAAATCCCCCCCCCCTTTTTTTTTATGTGTCCCTTGTCCCCAAAATCCTCCCTCAGCCACCCCAAACTCCCACGTCCCTTCCCCGCCGCACCCACGTCCCTCCCGGACGCCGGGGTCCCCCCCCAGGACGCCGGGGTCCCCTCTAGGACACCGAAGTGTCGTGTCCCCCCCCCCGAGGACACCCGAATGTCCCCTCCCCGAACGTCACGAGTGTCCCCTTCCGTGTCCTCGGCAGGTCACGACTGCTCCTTGCGCCTGTGGCACCTGGCCCACAAAACCTGCGTCCAGGAGCTGACGGCGCACCGCAAAAAACACGAAGAAGCCGTCCACGCCGTCGCCTTCCACCCCAGCCGGGCCCTCAGCGCCAGCGCCGGCGCCGACGCCCTCGCCAAGGTCTTCGTGTGACGCCGGGAAGGGGGGGGGACACACACACACACACACATGGGGACAGCGGGGGGGACGGACGACACCGGAGGGACGCGCGGGGTGGCCTTTGTCACCTTCCCCCCCCACCCCCCCACGTCCGGGGAGCTGAGCCCGGTGGCTCCCTGCAGCTCGTGACGCCCCAGGGAGGCCTCGGGGCTCTCCTGCCCCCCCCCCCCCAGCTGCCCCCTGGGGTGCGGGAGGCACCTATGGGCTCTGTACCCCCCTCTGGGGGCGCCTATGGGCTCTGTATACCCCCAGGGGCACCTATAGGCTCTATACGCCCCTCTGGGGGCACCTATGGGCTCTATATACCCCCGGGGGCAGTTATAGGCTCTGTGTACCCCTTTGGGGGCAGTTATGGGCTCTATATACCCCCCCAGGGGCAATTATGGGCTCTATATATCCCTGGGGGGGTAGTTATGGGCTCTATATACCCCCCTGGGGGCAATTATGAGCTCTATATATTCCGGGGGGGGGCAGTTATGGGCTCTATATACCCCCCCAGGGGCAATTATGGGCTCTATATATCCCTGGGGGGGTAGTTATGGGCTCTATATACCCCCCTGGGGGCAATTATGAGCTCTATATATTCCGGGGGGGGGCAGTTATGGGCTCTATATACACCCCCCGGGGGCAATTATGGGCTCTATATATTCCGGGGGGGGGGCAGTTATGGGCTCTATATACCCCCCCAGGGGCAATTATGGGCTCTATATATCCCTGGGGAGATAGTTATGGGCTCTATATGTGCCCCTGGCGGCACTTACAGGCTCTGTATACCCCCGGGGGCAGTTATGGGCTCTGTATACCCCCCCAGGGGCACTTATGGGCTCTCTATACCTCCTCAGGGGGCACTTAGCCGCTCTATATACCCCCCCGGGGCAGTTCTGGGCTCTAAGTACCCTCCCTGGGGGCACTTATGGCCTCTATACACCCCCCTGGGGACAGTTATGGGCTCTGTATACCCCCGGGGGCAGTTATGGGCTCTGTGTACCCCCCCAGGGGCACTTATGGGCTCTATAGGCACCCCCAAGGGCGATTAGGAGCTCTGTATACCCCCGGGGGCAGTTAAGGGCTCTGTGCCCCCCCCCCGGGGGGGGACTTATGGCCTCTATATACCCCCTGGGGGGGCACTACACCCCCCCGGGGGCACCTATGGGACCTATCCCCCCCGGGGGGGGGGGGAACAACACTACACCCCCTGGGGGGCACCTATAGGATCTATACACCCCGGGGGGGGCAGGGGGGGCACTACACACCCCCCTGGGGGGCAATTAGGGGCCTTATCCCCCCCCCCCCCCCCAGGGGCAATTATGGACCTTATAGCCCCCCATAGGGGCAGCACGGCTCCATATCCCCCCCCGGGGGGGGGCCCCCCAACACTACCCCAAGCCGGGGCCCCTCCAGGGCCCCCCAAACCCCCCGGGGGCCCCCCAAAACCCCCAGGGGCCCCCAAACCCCCCCGGGGGTGCCCCAAACCCCTCCAGGCCCCCCCCCAAACCCCCGGGGGCCCCCCCAAACCCCCCCCCCCCCTTGTATATTTGTACAGCCACGAAGCCCCCCCCCCCCCCCCTTGTCCCCATCGCCCCCCCCCGGGGGTTCGTCACCGCCGCCTTATCACTGTGTGATAGTCTGGGCCCCCTCCCCCCCCCGGGCCCCCCAAACCTGGGCCCCCCCCTTGCCCCCCCCCCCCCAAATTTGCCCTTTTTAACGCCGGTTGCTTTTTATTGTATATTTATTTGGTGGGGTTTTGGGGGGGGGGGGGGTCGGGCCTCAATAAAACCCTTTGCCAAGAGCCCTGCGCTGCTGCGGGGGGGGGGGGCGCAAGGGGACCCCCCCCAGCACCCCAACCCCCCCGATGTCCCCAAATCCCCCCAAATGTCCCCTTTGTGCCCCCCCAGCACCCCAAAACCCCCCGATGTCCCCAAATGTCCCCTCTGTGCCCCCCAGCACCCCCCAATGTCCCCAAATGTCCCCTTTGTGCCCTCCCCAGCACCCCAAAACCCCCCGATGTCCCCAAATCCCCCCAAATGTCCCCTCTGTGCCCCCCAGCACCCCCCCAATGTCCCCAGATGTCCCCTCTGTGCCCCCCCAGCACCCAACCCCCCCGATGTCCCCAAATCCCCCCATCCCCTTTGTGCCCCCCAGCACCCCCCGATGTCCCCAAATGTCCCCTCTGTGCCCCCCAGCACCCCAACCCCCCCCCCCCCAATGTCCCCAAATGTCCCCCCCAGCCCCTTGGGGACCTGCTGCCCCCCCCCAGGGCTGTGTCCCCCTCCTGTCCCCTCTGTCACTGCCTGTTGGGTGTCGTCCCCCCGCCACGGGGACACAGGGACAGGGCGGGACACGGGGACACCAGGGTGACACGGGGGGGGACGTCGGAGGGACACGGGGACACCAGGGTGACACGGGGGGGACATCACGGGGACACCACGGGGACACCAGGGTGACATGGAGGGGACATCATGGGGACACCACAGGGACACGGGGACACCAGGGTGACACGGGGGGGGCATCACGGGGACACCAGGGTGACATGGAGGGGACATCATGGGGACACCACAGGGACATGGGGACACCAAGGGGGCATGGGGGGGACATCAGAGGGACATGGGGACACCAAGGGGACATGGGGACACCAGGGTGACATGGGGGGACATGGGGACACCAGGGTGACATGAGGGGGACGTCACAGGGACACTGGGACACCAAGGGGGACATGGGGGGATGTCAGAGGGACATGGGGACACCAGGGTGACATGAGGGGGACGTCACAGGGACACTGGGACACCAAGGGGGACATGGGGGGATGTCAGAGGGACATGGGGACACCAAGGGGACACGGGGGGGACATCACGGGGACACCAAGGGGACACGGGGACGACATGGGGACACGGGGGGTTGTCACAGGGATGGGGGGACACCAAGGGGACATGGGGGGGACATCACAGGGACAGGGGGACACCATGGGGACACCAGGGTGACATGGGGGGACACCACAGGGACATGGGGACACCAGGGGGACACGGGGTGAAGGGACATTGGGCTGGGGACGTGGGGGGACACCGGGGGTCACAGTGCCGTGGGGACGCGGGGGGGGACACGAGGGGGTCACGGTCATGGGGACAGGGCCGGGGGGGTCACAGGGCCGTGGGGACACGGGGGGGGGGACACACGACACGAGGGGGTCACGGTCATGGGGACAGGGCCGGGGGGGTCACAGGGCCGTGGGGACACGGGGTTGGGGACAAGGGGGGCGTCACGGTCATGGGGACAGGGACAGGGGGGTCATGGGGATGGGGGGGGACACGGGGGGTCACAGGGCCGTGGGGACACGGGGGGGGTCATGGGGACACGGGGGTTGGGGACAAGGGGGGGTCACGGTCATGGGGACAGGGACGGGGGGGGTCACAGGGCCGTGGGGACACGGGGTTGGGGACATGGGGGGGGGGGGTGTCACAAGGCCCCGCGGGGGGCCACAGTGACGCGGGGGGGGGGGGGGGACAACACGGAGGGGACCGGGGCGGGGCCACGGGGGGGGGTGGCACCCGGGCGCGTGACGGGGCTGGCTGTCCCGGGCCCCGCCCCCCCGTGCCCCCCCTCGCCCCCCCCCCCCCGTGCCCTCTGTGGCGGTAGAGGACGATCGGGGCCGAGCTGAGCATGAGGCTCCTGCGGGTACGGGGGGGGGTGTCGCGATATGGGGGGGCGATATGGGGCGAGGGGGGGGGTGTCTCGATATGGGGGGGCGATATGGGGCGAGGGGGGTGTCTCGATATGGGGGGGCGATATGGGGCGGGGGGGGGCCTGGGAAGAGCCCTCTGAAGGGGTCACGGGAGGGGGGGCTATGGGGGAGACACCCTATGGGGGGGGGGGACGACCCTATGGGGGGGGGGGGGTCCTATGGGGTGGGGGGACCCTATAGGGAGCGGGGAGCCATATGGGGGGGATCCTATAGGAAGTGGGGGGCCATATGGGGGGACGACCCTATAGGGAGGGGGGTCCTAAAGGGTGGGGGGAGTCCTATGGGGTGGGAGGGGCCCTTATGGGGGGGGGTGGGCCTAAAGGGGGGGGTCCTATGGGGTGGGAGGGGCCCCTATGGGGGGGCCCCTAAAGGGGGGGCGGCCTATAGGGTGGGAGGGGCTCGTATGGGGGGGGCCTATAGGGAGGGGGGTCTAAAGGGGGGGGGGGTCTAAAGGGGGGGGGTCCTATGGGAGGGGGTCTGGGGGGGCCCTATGGGAGGCGTTATAGGGGGCTATGGGGGGGGTTATGGGGGTGCAGGTGACCTGGGGGGGTCCCTGGGGGGGACCCTCACACCCCCCCCCCCCCCCGGCCCCCCCCCGGGGGCGCGTGCGGCCGTTGGGCCCCCCCGCCCCCCCCCGGCACCTCCACAACCGCGTCCCCGAGCACCAGAAGCTTTTCCAGGTGAGGGGGGGGGTCCCATGGCGGGGGGGGGAGTGGGGGGTCCTGGCCCCCCCTTGATGTCCCCTGTCCCCCCCCAGGAGGACAACGGGCTCCCGGTGCACCTCAAGGGGGGGCCATGGACTCGGCCCTCTACCACCTCACCACCCTCATCTGCTCCGTGGGTACGGGCGGAACGGGGGGGCACAGGGACTGGGGGGGACAGGGACCCGGGGGGCACAGGGACCTGGGGGGGACAGGGACCCGGGGGGGCACAGGGACTGGGGGGGGACAGGGACCCGGGGGGCACAGGGACTGGGGGGGACAGGGACTGGGGGGGCACAGGGACTGGGGGGGACAGGGACCCGGGGGGGCACAGGGACTGGGGGGGACAGGGACTGGGGGGGCACAGGGACTGGGGGGGACAGGGACCCGGGGGGGCACAGGGACTGGGGGGGACAGGGACTGGGGGGGCACAGGGACTGGGGGGGCACAGGGACCCGGGGGGGCACAGGGACCTGGGGGGGCACAGGGACCCGGGGGGGGCACAGGGACCTGGGGGGCACAGGGACCCGGGGGGCACAAGGACTGGGGGGGCACAGGGACCTGGGGGGCACAAGGACCCGGGGGGCACAAGGACTGGGGGGCACAGGGACCTGGGGGGCACAAGGACCCGGGGGGCACAGGGACCTGGGGGGCACAGGGACCCGGGGGGGCACAAGGACTGGGGGGCACAGGGACCTGGGGGGGACAGGGACCCGGGGGGCACAAGGACTGGGGGGGCACAGGGACCTGGGGGGGCACAGGGACCCGGGGGGCACAAGGACCCGGGGGGCACAGGGACCTGGGGGGCACAAGGACCCGGGGGGGCACAGGGACCTGGGGGGCACAGGGACCCGGGGGCGGGGCACAGGGACCTGGGGGGCACAGGGACCCGGGGGGCATAGGGACCTGGGGGGCACAGGGACCCGGGGGGCACAGGGACCCGGGGGAGGGGGGGCACAAGGACCCGGGGGGCACAGGGACCTGGGGGGGGCACAGGGACCCGGGGGAGGGGGGGGCACAAGGACCCGGGGGGCACAGGGACCTGGGGGGGGGCACAGGGACCCGGGGGGCACAGACCCGGGGGAGGGGGTCCCCCCAACACCTGGGTCCCTTGGGGGGGGGGGTCCCCCCCAATGCCGGGGTCCCCTGGGGGGTCCCTGAGCCCCCCGCCCCCCGCAGGCACCTGCTACTCGCTGTGGTCGCTGGCGCAGGCCTCCAGGCCCAAGAAGAATTGAGGGGGTCCGGACCCCTCCCCCCCCGCCACCCCCCCCCAATAAAATGGCTCCGATGACGCTGTCGGCCTGGTTGGGGACATTGGGGACATTGGGGACACGGGGGGGGGGGGACACACAGAGGGACAAGGGGGGGGGACAGAGGCACCAAAGGGATTTTATTGCCCAGCTCAGCGATGGCCGCTGCCCCCGGGGGGTCCCCAAGTGTCCCCAGGGGTCCCCAGGTGGCCCCAGGGGGTCCCCAAGGGTCCCCAAGGGTCCAGGGGACAGGGCCAGCCCCCCCCCCCCCCCCCAGCGAATAAATAGTTTTGGGGTTAAAACCAGCAGGAATGGGGCTGTCCCCAGGGTGGGGACAGGGACGGGGACAGGGATGGGGACAGGGACAAGGACAGGATGGGGACCGGGATGGGGACGGGGACAGGATGGGGACAGGGATGGGGATGGGAATGGGGACAGGGATGGGGACAGGGACAGGGATGGGATAGGGACAGGGACAGGATGGGGACAAGGGACAGGGATGGGGACAGGGATGGGGACAGGATGGGGATGCGATGGGGACCAGGATGGGGACAGGGACAGGGATGGGATGGGGACAAGGATGGGGACGGGGACAGGATGGGGACAGGGATGGGGACAGGGACAGGATGGGGATGGGGACAGGGACAGGGATGGGGACAGGGACAGGGATGGGGACGGGAATGGGGACAGGGACAGGGATGGGATAGGGACAGGGACAGGATGGGGACAGGGACAGGGATGAGGACAGGGATGGGGACAGGGACAGTGACAAGATGGGGACAAGGCTGGGGCCAGGAGGGGACATCAGGGTGGCAGAGGGCCCCCCCCGAGCGGGCCAGCGCGGGTGGCCAGCAGCAGCTGGAGGGGCGCGGGGGGCTCGGTGTCACCGTCACCGTCGCCGTCACCGTCACCGTCCGGCCGCATCACCCGGTCGTGCAGACGGCTGAACCGCCGGGCCCGCAGGCTGCGGGTGACAGAGGGGACACTGCGGGGGGGACCGGGACAGGGGACAGCCAGGTGTCCTGGGGCGGGGTGACACCCCGCTGTCCCGGCGCCCAGTATGAACCAGTACGTACCAGTACGGCCGGCGCTCGTCGGGGCTGAGGCTGCGCCAGAGCTGTGCCAGCTCCCGCGTGGCCGCGGTGGAGGCCAGGCCCGGGTGGGCGCTGGCACCGTCACCGTCACCGGGGGTGTCACCACCCCGGGGCTCACCCCGGTCCCCGTGTCTCCCCCCCCCCCCCCCCGAGCTCACGTCCTCCTCGGCTGTCCCCGTCCTCCTGGGGTCCCCGTGGTGTCCCCATGTCCCCTCCGGGGTCCCCATGTCCCCCAGTCCCCCATGTCCCCATTGTCCCTGGGGTCCCCATGTCCCCCCTGCTGTCCCCAAGGTCCCCATGTCCCCAGGGTCCCCGTCCTCCCTGGGGTCCCCATGTCCCCCCTGCTGTCCCCAGGTCCCTATGTCCCCAGGTCCCCTAGGGTCCCCATGTCCCCAGGTCCCCTAGGGTCCCCACATGCCCCCCGCTGTCCCCATGTCCCCAAGGTCCCCATGTCCCCCCTGTTGTCCTCATGTCCCCCCTGCTGTCCCCAGGGTCCCCATGTCCCCCCCACTGTCCCCACATCCCCAAGGTCCCCATGTCCCCAGGGTCCCCGTCCTCCCTGGGGTCCCCATGTCCCCCCCGCTGTCCCCATGTCCCCAGGGTCTCCGTCCCCCCCGCTGTCCCCATGTCCCCCCCACTGTCCCCATGTCCCCACACCCTCCTCGCTGTCCCCAAGTCCCCACGCCCCCCGCTGTCGCCATGTCCCCATGTCCCCCCCGCTGTCCCCATGTCCCCATGCCCCCCCGCTGTCCCCATGTCCCCATGCCCCCTGCTGCCCCCATGTCCCCATGCCCCCCCCGCTGTCCCCATGTCCCCAGGGTCTCCGTCCTCCCTGGGGTCCCCACGTCTCCCCCGCTGTCCCCATGTGCCCATGTCCCCATGCCCCCCCCTGTCCCCACGTCCCCCCGCTGTCCCCATGTCCCCACGCCCCCCACTGTCCCCATGTCCCCCCAGCTGTCCCCATGTCCCCACGCCCCGCTCGCTGTCCCCATGCTCCCCCTGCTGTCCCCATGTCCCCAGGGTCTCCGTCCTCCCTGGGGTCCCCACGTCCCCCTGCTGTCCCCATGTCCCCACGCCCCCCGCTGTCCCCATGTCCCCATGTCCCCCCCGCTGTCCCCATGTCCCCATGCCCCCCCACTGTCCCCATGTCCCCAAGGTCTCCATCCTCCCTGGGGTCCCCACGTCCCCCCCGCTGTCCCCATGTCCCCAAGGTCTCCATCCTCCCTGGGGTCCCCACGTCCCCCCCGCTGTCCCCATGTCCCCAGGGTCCCCGTCCCCCCCGCTGTCCCCCCGTCCCCCCCGTGTCCCCGTGTCCCCACCTGATGTAGGGTTTCCGGTTGAGGCGGCAGAACATGATGAACCCGTTCACGCATTTCTTTTTGGGGCGGGGGGGGCCGCCCTGTCCCTGTCCCCGTCCCCGTCCCCGCGCTGTCCCCAGGGCCACCCCGGGGGTCCCCACCCGCCTGCCGTCGGCCCCCGCCTCCTGCGGTGCCACTGCCGGGGCCTGCGGGGACAAGCGGGAGACCGCGGGGTGACACTGGGGGGGTGACACTGGGGGGGGTGACACTGGGGGGGTGACACTGGGGGGGATGTGACACCGCGGGGTGACACTGAGGAGGGTGACGCTGGGGGGGTGACACTGGGGGGTGACAGTGGGAGGGGTGACACTGGGGGGTGACACGGGGGTGATACTGGGGGGGAGATGTGACACTGGGGGGTGGCACTGGGAGGGGGTGACACTGGGGGGATGTGACACTGGGGGGGTGACAGTGGGGGTGACACTGGGGGGGTGGTGACACTACGGGGTGACACTGGGGGGATGTGACACTGGGGGGTGACAGTGGGGGTGACACTGGGGGGTGACACTGGGGGGATGTGACACTGCGGGGTGACACTGGGGGTGACACTGGGGGGGTGGTGACACCGCAGGGTGACACTGGGGGGGTGACACTAGGGGGTTGACACACTGGGGGGGGTGACACTGGGGGAGGCTGTGACACTGGGGGGGGGTGACACTGGGGGTGTGACACTGGGGGGTGACAGTGGGGGGTGACACTGGGGGGTGACACTGGGGCGGGGTGACACTGGGGGTGGTGGTGACACCACAGGGTGACACTGGGGGGGTGACACTAGGGGGTTGACACACTGGGGGGGTGACACTGGGGGAGGCTGTGACACTGGGGGGGTGACACTGGGGGGGTGTGACACTGGGGGGATGTGACAGTGGGGGGTGGATATGACACTGGGGGGTGACAGTGGGGGTGACAGTGGGGGGGGGGTGACGGTCCCCACCTGTGGGCTGAGACAGACGTCTGCGAAGAGGGCTGGGGGGGGGGTGACACAGGGTGACACTGAGTGGGTGGCACACACGGTGGGACATCCCTCCCCCCGTGCCCCCCCCCCCCCAACCCACCTCGTGCCACGTCATCGGGGGGCCCCGGGGGGGGCGGGGAGGCCAAGAGGGAGGGGCTGAGCCCCAACAGCCCCCCCCGCCGCGGGGGCGGGGACAAGGGGACCCCCCCTTCCCAGCCCAGTGCCTCCCAGTATGGCCCAGTAGGGCCCAGCCAGGGGCTGCCGGCCCCCCCCATCTCCTCCTCCTCCTCCTCGTAGGGCACCAGCCGCTGCCTGGGGGGGGGGGGCGAGGGGGGGTCAGCACCTATGGGTGCCCCCCCCGCCCCCAATTGTCCCCTCCCGCCAAATGTCACCTACCCCTGTGTGGCCCCGGTGCTCGGGCCCACCTCCGCGGTGTCACCGGGGTGGCCTGCGGGGGGGGGGTGTCACTGGGGGTGGGGTGTCCCCATTTGGGGGGGGGTCCCCCGAGTGGGTTTGGGGGGGACTGGAGGGCTTGGGGGGGGGGGTCCCGGGGGGGGTCAGGGAGGGGGTCCCTGAATTGGGGGGGTGTCCCCATTTGGGGGGTGTCCCCAACTGGGGAGGGTCCCCAATTAGGGGGGGGGTCCCCAAATGGGTCTGGGGGGAACTGGAGGCCTTGGGGGGGGGGAAGGAGGGGATTGGAGAGGAGGGGGGTCCCGGGGGGGGTCCCTGAATGGGGGGGGGGTGTCCTCAATTAGGGGAGGGGTCCCAGAATGGGTTTGGGGGGGACTGGAGGGCTTGGGGGGGAGGGGGGTCCCGGGGGGGGTCCCCATTTGGGGGGGCCTCCATTGGAAGGGGGTCCCAGAATGGGTTTGGGGGGGACTGGAGGGCTTGGGGGTGGGAAGGGGGGGTCCCGGGGGGGGTGTCCCTGAATTGGGGAGGGGGGGGGGTCCCCCTTACCTGCCCCCCCCCGGGCGGCGCTCAGGCTCCTCTGCAGGTGCTGGATGTAGCCCAGGACGTGCTGCAGCACCTGCCCCTGGGGGGGGGGTCTGGGGGTGCAGCCCCCCTCCAGCCCCCAGCCCCCCAGCACCCAGACACCCCCCATCCCCTCCCAGCACCCTACTCCCCCCCCCAGCCCTCTCCAAGCCCCCCCCCCCCCCCCAGCACCCAGACCCCCCTCCCGGGTGCCCCCCCCCCGTACCTGGGTGCGGGGTCCCCCCCGCCGCGGGGCCATGGCACCATCCCGGCCAGGTCCCGCAGCAGCCAGCGCCAGTCCCGGCGGGGGGGCCTGGGGGGGACACGGGGACATGGGGGGACAGCGGGGGGGGCACAGGGCTGGGGGGGGGGACACCGGGGGGGGGGGGACATGGGGGGGATACGGGAGGAGGGGGACACCGGGGGGGACACGGGGCTGTGGGGGGGGACGCTGGGGGGGACGGACATCGGGGGGGGGACATCGGGCTGGGGAGGGGGACACTGAGGGCTGGGGACACAGGGACATGGGGGGGGACACTGGGGGGGGGGGGACATGGGGGGGACACTGAGGTGGGGACACCGGGCTGGGGAGGGGGACACTGGGGGGAAGACACAGGGACATGGGGGGGGACATGGGGGGACACACGGGGACATGGGGGGGACACTGGGGGGGACACACGGGGGGGACACGGGGACATGGGGGGACACTGGGGGGACACACACACACATCGGGGACATGGGGGGGTGACATGGGGTGGACACTGGGGGGGGGACACACGGGGGGGGACACAGGGCTGTGGGGGGGGACAGAGGGACATGGGGGGGACACCGGGGGGGACGACGGGGACATGGGGGGGGACACACTGGTGGGGGGCCATCGGAAGGCGACACCGTGGGGGGGGGACACACACCGGCCAGGGGCCCAGCGTGGGGACACCCGGGGGGGTGACAGCGACACG
Source organism: Nipponia nippon (assembly GCF_047370975.1). NCBI lineage: Eukaryota > Metazoa > Chordata > Aves > Pelecaniformes > Threskiornithidae > Nipponia > Nipponia nippon. Next base: position 914,932 of record NW_028262365.1, on the reverse strand, counting down.
CGGTGCCCCCGCCCCCCCCCCCTCACCGTTGGCTGCGGGGCGGCCTCGGGCCCCGGGCGCTGCCCCCCGGGTGCCGCATCTGGGGGGGGGGGGGGGGGGGCAAGTACCGGGGGTCAAACGGCCCCGGAGGGGGGGGTCCCGGATCCGGGGGGGGTCCCAGGCCCCGGGGAGGGGTCCCGGGACCGGGGGTGGGCGGGGCTGAGCCGCAGGGTGGGCGGGGCCGAGGAATCCCGCGCTCGCACCTCGCCCAGGCAGCGCCGGCGTCAAACTCCGGCGGGAGGGGTGGGCGTGGCCTGGACAGGGGGCGTGGCTTATACAAAGGAGGCGGACCCAGCGCCACGGCCTCCTCTGGTTGGACGAGGCCTCCGCGGGGGGGGGGGGGGCGTGGCCCCGCAGGAGAGCGGCGCCTGGACGCTGCCGCGGGAGGGGGCGTGGCCAGCGCTGACCACGCCCCTGCGCTCCCCCCCCCCCCCCCCGTTTTCCCGCGCAAAGCGAGGCCGGGAGGTCCCGGAGCGGGGGGGGGGGGGGGAGGCGGGATATCGATCCCGGGGGGGGGGGGGGGAATCGATCCCGGGGGGGGGGAAATCGACCCCGGGGGGGGGGGGGCACAAAGGGTGACACCGGGTAGGAACGAACCAGCTTTATTGCCCCGGGGGGGGACGGGACGACGACACAACACACACGACACCCCAAAATTCTGCACACCCCACCCCCCCCCCAGGGGCACAGACACCCCCCCCCCCCAAAATACCCCCCTGGGGGGGGGGGTGGGAGAGGGAAGGGGTCCCTGCGTGAGGGCCCAGGGGGGTGCGCAAGGTGTTGGGGGGCGGGGGGGGGGGGGGCCGGTAGGGTGGGCGCACCCCGAGGACGCCAGGACCCGGCTGGGCACCCCAAGGCGGGGGTGGACGGTCCTAAAGAGGGATCCGGGGGGTCGGGGGGTGGGGGGTCCCCTACTTCCCGGCGATGAGGGGGTTGCGCAGGACGACGATGACGGAGTCGCCGCGGAGGAACATTTTGGAGATGTAACGGTCTTTGTTGACCGGTTTGGATTTTTTCTTCCCCTTCCCGCTTTTGGGCACCTCCGTCCACATCTCCTTCACGTTCTCCAGCACCATGTTGCAGTGCCTGAAGAGGGAAGGGGCGGGGGGGGGGACACACACAGACACATAAATATATTTGGGGGACCCCCAAAAGCTGGTTGAGGGGGGCTGCGCGTTCCCCGAGGGGTTGGGGGAGCAGGAGGACGCGGGGAGGAGATTGAGTGAGAGCAGGAGAAATTTGGGGAGGGGGGGGCCCTGAGGGGATCAAGCAGGACCAGGGGGACGCCAGCGAGATTTTGGGGACCCCAGCGAGATTTTGGGGATCCCAGCAAGATTTTAGGGACCCCAGCAAGATTTTGGGGACACCAGCAAGATTTTGGGGATCCCAGCAAGATTTTGGGGACGCCAGCAAGATTTTAGGGACGCCAGCAAGATTTTGGGGACGCCAGCAAGATTTTGGGGATCCCAGCAAGATTTTAGGGACCCCAGCAAGATTTTGGGGACACCAGCAAGATTTTGGGGATCCCAGCAAGATTTTAGGGACGCCAGCAAGATTTTGGGGATCCCAGCAAGATTTTGGGGACACCAGCAAGATTTTAGGGACGCCAGCAAGATTTTGGGGACGCCAGCAAGATTTTAGGGACCCCAGCGAGATTTTGGGGATCCCAGCGAGATTTTGGGGACGCCAGCAAGATTTTGGGGATCCCAGCGAGATTTTAGGGACGCCAGCAAGATTTTGGGGACGCCAGCAGCACTGGAGGGACACGGGAGCACCCCAGCGGGACCTCCAGGGTCCCTTTGGGTCCCCCTGGGGTCCCCAAGTTCCCTGGAGGGGAACACGCGGGAGCAGGGGGACGCTGGGTCACACCAGGGCAGGACCCCAGGGGGACTTTGGGGACCCTGCAGGGACACTGAGGACCTCAGAGGCTCTTTGGGGGTGACCGATGGGGACATTGGGGACCACGGGGTGACCCAGGGGGACCACGGAGGACACTTTGGGGGATACTGGCCACCCTGGAGATCCCAAAAAGCATTTTTGGGGACACTAGCATGACCCAAGGGGACATTGGGGACCGTGGGGGGACCCTGGGGGGACCCCAGAGTGACCAGGGGGACATTGGGGACCGTGAGGGGACCCCAGAGTGACCAGGGGGACACTGGGGATTGTGGGGGGACCTGGGGGGACCCCAGAGTGACCAGGGGGACATGGGGGGACCTGGGGGGACCCCAGAGTGACCAGGGGGACATTGGGGATTGTGGGGGGACCTGGGGGGACCCCAGAGTGACCCGGGGGACACTGGGGACCGTGGGGGGACCCCAGAGTGACCAGGGGGACATTGGGGACCGTGGGGGGACCCTGGGGGGTCACCAGGAGTGACCAGGGGGACACTGGGGACAGTGCGGAGACCGTGGGGGGACCCCAGAGTGACCAGGGGGACATTGGGGATTGTGGGGGAACCTGGGGGGACCCCAGAGTGACCCGGGGGACATTGGGGACCGTGGGGGGACCCTGGGGGGTGACCAAGAGTGACCAGGGGGACACTGGGGGTCATGGGGGGACCCTGGGAGGACCCCAGAGTGACCCGGGGGACATTGGGGACTGTGGGGGAACCCTGGGACCACGGGGGGACCCCAGAGTGACCTGGGGGACACTGGGGACCGCGGGGGGATCCTGGCGTGACCCAGGGGGACACCGGGGACCGTGGGGGGATCCTGGAGTGACCGAGGGGGACACTGCGGACCATGGGGGGACCCCAGAGTGACCTAGGGGGACATTGGGGACTGTAGGGGGACGCTTGGGGGGATTCTGGAGTGACCCAGGGGGACACTGGGGGTTGTGGGGGGGACCCTGGGACCATGGGGGGACTCCAGAGTGACCCAAGGGACATTGGGGACCCTGGGGTGACCCATGGGGACATCATAAACCCCGAGGATAAGGGAGAGCAGAACCGGGGAGCCCCCGGGCACAGCAGGACACCCCAAGATCACACCGATACAACCCCGCAGGACGCCAAAGACCCCGGGGAACCCCTTGGGGACACCTTGGGGACAATGACACGGACCTGTCGAAGGCCTTGACGCGTCCCAGGAGCTTCTTGTTGTTGCGGCAGTTGATGAGGACCTGGGTGTTGTTCTTGACGGACTGGGTGAGGACGGAGAGCGGCCCCGTGTTGAACTCCTCCTCCTCCCGCTTCTGCAGCTCCTCCGGCGTCATCTCGCTCTTGGGCTTGTTCAGCAGGCTCCTGCGCAGGGACAGCACGGGGACATTGAGGGGACAGCACGGGGACGTTGAGGGGACAGCACGGGGACAAGGCGAGGCGTCCAGATGGGGACATAGCGGAGGGGGGGCATTGGGGCTGGGGGTGCTGGGGGGGCCTGGGGACAGCGGGGGTGGCAGGGGACATTGGGATGGGGAACAGGGGGTGGCAGGGGGCACCAGGGGGTGGCAGGGGGCACCAGGGGGTGGCAGGGGGCACCAGGATGGGGAACAGGGGGTGGCAGGGGACACCAGGGGTGGCAGGGGACACCAGGATGGGGAACAGGGGGTGGCAAGGGACACTGGTGACAGGGAACTAACAGTGCCAGGGGACACCAGGAGTGGCAGGGGACATTGGGATGGGGAATAGAGGGTGGCAGGGGACACCAGGAGACATTGGGAGGGGGAACAAGGGGTGACAAGGGGCACCAGGGGTGGCAGGGGACATTGGGATGGGGAACAGAGGGTGGCAGGGGACACCAGGGGTGGCAGGGGACACCAGGATGGGGAACAGGGGGTGGCAAGGGACACTGGTGACAGGGAACTAACAGTGGCAGGGGACACCAGGAGTGGCAGGGGACATTGGGATGGGGAATAGAGGGTGGCAGGGGACACCAGGAGACATTGGGAGGGGGAACAAGGGGTGACAAGGGGCACCAGGGGTGGCAGGGGACATTGGGATGGGGAACAGAGGGTGGCAGGGGACACCAGGGGTGGCAGGGGACACCAGGATGGGGAACAGGGGGTGGCAAGGGACACTGGTGACAGGGAACCGAGGGTGGCAGGGGACATTGGGATGGGGAACAAGGGGTGGCAGGGGACACCAGGGGTGGCAGGGGACACCAGGATGGGGAACAGGGGGTGGCAAGGGACACTGGTGACAAGGAACTAAAGGTGGCAGGGGACACCAGGGGGTGGCAGGAGACATTGGGATGGGGAATGGGGAACAGGGGGTGGCAGGGGGCACCAGGGGGTGGCAGGGGACACCGGGATGGGGAACAGGGGGTGGCAGGGGACACTGGTGACAGGGAACTAAAGGTGGCAGGGGACACCAGGAGTGGCAGGGGACATTGGGAGGGGGAACAAGGGGTGACAGGGGGCACCAGGGGTGGCAGGGGACATTGGGATGGGGAACAAGGGGTGGCAGGGGACACCAGGGGTGTCTGGGGACACCAGGATGGGGAACAGGGGGTGGCAAGGGACACTGGTGACAGGGAACTAACAGTGCCAGGGGACACCAGGAGTGGCAGGGGACATTGGGATGGGGAATAGAGGGTGGCAGGGGACACCAGGGGACATTGGGATGGGGAACAAGGGGTGACAGGGGGCACCAGGGGTGGCAGGGGACATTGGGATGGGGAACAGAGGGTGGCAGGGGACACCAGGGGTGGCAGGGGACACCAGGATGGGGAACAGGGGGTGGCAAGGGACACTGGTGACAGGGAACCGAGGGTGGCAGGGGACACCACGAGTGTCTGGGGACACCAGGGGTTAACAAGGGACACCGTGATGGGGAACAAGGGGTGGCAAGGGACACTGGGGACAAGGAACTAGGGGTGACAGGGGACTCCAGGAGTGGCAGGGAACACCGGGACGGGGTACAGGGGGTGCCTGGGGACACCGGGGCTGGCAGGGGACACCGGGACAGGGTACGGGGGGGGGGGCCTGGGGACACCGGGGGTGGCAGGGGACACCGGGACAGGGTACGGGGGGGGGGGGCCTGGGGACACCGGGGGTGGCAGGGGACACTGGGGATGTCTGGGGACACCGGGGGGTGGCAGGGGACACCGGGACAGGGAACAGGGGGTGGCAGGGGACACTGGGAGCGGCAGAGGACACCGGGATGGGGACACTGGGGGGGGGCAGGGGACACCGGGACGGGGAACCGGGGCCTCAGGAGACACCGGTGGGGCCGCGGGGGCCTCCGGGGCGGGACCCGGGGGGTGGCGAACCAGGGCCCGGACGGGACGGGACGGGACGGGACGGGACGAAACGCGGTGCGGCCTCCCCCGGCCTCCCTCCCCCCACCCGGTCCCGGTCCCGGTCCCGGTGCCGGTGCCCCCTCACATGGCGGCTCCGCTCCGGTCCCTCGCCTCCACTCGTGCGCGCCGCCCTCGCGTCCCACTTCCGAGTCACGCCGCCGCTTCGGTTCCACTTCCGGGTGACGACGCATGCGCGGAGAGGGGAGGCGGGGAAAAGGGGGGCGGGGCAACCAAAAGGGGCGGGGCCTCGGCGCGGCCACGGCGGCAGAAGGGGGGGCGGGGCTGGGAAGAGGGGAGGGGTGGGGGGACCCGGCCGGGGTGGGGGGTTGCAGGGGGGTAGGGGGGGTCAGGGGGGCGGGGCCGAGGCGGTGGGCGGGGCTGGGGGGGCGGCAGCGGGGCCGGGGACACCCCCGGGGCGCTGCGCCGTTCCCCCCGCCCTTTCGGAAAGGGGCGGGGCGAAGTGGGGTAGGGGGCGGGGTCTGGCCGGGTGTCGACGGGGGCGTGGCAGGTGGGGGGGCGGGGCGTCTGGCCGGCTGGCGGAGGGGCGGGGCTTAAGGGGGGCCCGGGCTGGGGTCTTGGCCGGGGGCCAGGGGAGGGGCCAAAGGGCGGGGGGCGTGGCCGGGGCTGGGGGCGTTGGCCGGCGGCCAATGGGAGGGGCGTGGGGGGCGTGGTGGGGGGCGTGGCCGGAGGAGGGGGCGTGGCCGGGGAGGGGGCTCGGCGCGGTGGGTGCGGGCGCGCAGAGGGCGGCGGCGGCGGCGGCGGCCATGGACGGGCGGCCCGGGGCGAGGTACGGGGGCAGGATCGGGCCCCCCGGGGACCTGGGGGGGGGGGCCGGGGCGGGGCAGGATCGGGCCCCCCGGGGAGGGGGTCCCGGGGCAGGGACCTCGGGGGGGTTGGGCACAATCCAGCCCCTCTGGGGGGGGCCAGGATCGGGCCCCCCGGGGAGGGGGTCCCGGGGTAGGGACCCCGGGGGGGGGCAGGATCCAGTCCCCGGGGGAGGGGGGCAGGATCGGGCCCCCCGGGGAGGGAGTCCCGGGGCAGGGACCCCGGGGGGGGGCAGGATCGGGCCCCCCAGGGAGGGAGTCCCGGGGCAGGGAGTTTAGGGAGGGGGCAGGATCGGGCCCCCTGGGGGGGTCCCGGGGCGGGGGACCCCGGCGGGGAGGTCAGGATCGGGCCCCCTTGGCGGTGGGGGGGGGGGCGTATCCCGGGGTAGGGACCCAGTGTGTGTGGGGGGGTCAGGATTCGCCCCCCCCCCCCCGTGGAGGGTTCAGGATCGGGCCCCCCGGGGAGGGGGTCGCAGGGCAGGGACCCTGAGGGGGACAGGATCCAGCCCCCTCGGGGAGGGGTCAGGATCAGGCCCCCTTGGAGGGGAGGGGGCCCGGGGCAGGGACCTCAGGGAGGGGGTGTGTCAGGATCGGGCCCCCTCGGGGGGGTGGGGTCCCGGAGGGGGGTGGGGTCCCGGAAAGGGGTGGGACCCCCCCCTTTGGGTGGGGGGTGGGGGGGCTGTGGCACCCACCGATGGGGGGGGGGGGGCGGGGATATCCTCGCACGAGGGGCGGCAGCTGGTGGGCGTCCTCGTGCACCCCGTGCGTCGGCGTGAGGCCGGGCGTGTCCTCGTGCGAGCCGCGTGCGAGCCTCGTGCGTCCTCGTGCATCCTCGTGCGAGCCTCGTGCATCCTCGTGCAAGCGTCGTGCGAGCTTCGTGCGTCCTCGTGCGAGCCGCGTGCGAGCCGCGTGCGTCCTCGTGCATCCTCGTGCGAGCCTTGTGCGAGCCTCGTGCATCCTCGTGCAAGCCTCGTGCGAGCTTCGTGCGTCCTCGTGCGAGCCTCGTGCGAGCTTCGTGCATCCTCGTGCGAGCCTTGTGTGAGCTTTGTGCGTCCTCGTGCGTCCTCGTGCGAGCCTCGTGCGAGCTTCGTGCGTCCTCGTGCGTCCTCGTGCCTCCTCGTGCGAGCCACGCGGCAACGGGGCGTTGCACAAGGCCGGCGCCAGCCCGGGGCGGGGGGGGGGGGGCCGTGACGCGACACCGGGGTCCCACCCCCCCATGCACACGCGTGTGCGAGGCCGCGCGGTGCCGCCCGCCCCGGGGGGGCCCCACGTGCGCGTGTGTGTACATCACGTGTGGCCTTGGCGTGACGTGGCCAGGGCCGCCCGGCCCCCCCCGGCCCAGTCAGGGGCCGGTACTGGGCCCAGTCAGTGCCTGGTGCTGGGCCCAGTTAGTGGCCAGTACTGGTCCCAGTCGGTGCCTGTTGCTGGTCCCATTCAGTGCCTGGTTCTGGTCCCAGTCAGCGCCTGTTGCTGGTCCCAGTTAGTGGCTGGTTCTGGTCCCAGTTAGTGCCCGGTTCTGGTCCCAGATAGTGGCTGGTTCTGGTCCCAGTCAGCGCCTGTTGCTGGTCCCAGTTAGTAGCTGGCTCTGGTCCCAGTCAGTGCCTGTTGCTGGTCCCAGTCAGAGCCTGGTGCTGGTCCCAGTTAGTGCCCGGTGCTGGTCCCAGTCAGTGTCTGATTATGGTCCCAATTACTGGCCAGTACTGGTCCCAGTCAGTGGCCGTTCTGGTCCCAGTTAGTGCCTGGTTCTGGTCCCAGTCAGTGCCCGGTTCTGGTCCCAGTCAGTGCCCAGTTCTGGTCTCAGTTAGTGGCTGTTCTGGTCCCAGTCAGTGCCTGGTTCTGGTCCCAGTTAGTTGCTGGTTCTGGTCCCAGTCAGTGCCTGTTGCTGGTCCCAATTAGTGCCTGGTGCTGGTCCCAGTCAGTGGCTGTTCTGGTCCCAGTTACTGGCTGGTTCTGGTCCCAGTTAGTGGCCGTTCTGGTCCCAGTTAGTGCCCGGTTCTGGTCCCAGTCAGTGCCCGGTTCTGGTCCCAGTTAGTGCCCGGTTCTGGTCCCAGTTAGTGGCCGTTCTGGTCCCAGTCTGTGCCCGGTTCTGGTCCCAGTTAGTTGCTGGTTCTGGTCCCAGTCAGTGCCCGGTTCTGGTCCCAGTTAGTGGCTAGTTCTGGTCCCAGTCAGTGGCTGGTTCTGGTCCCAGTTAGTGGCTGGTTCTGGTCCCAGTCAGTGCCTGTTGCTGGTCCCAATTAGTGCCCGGTGCTGGTCCCAGTCAGTGGCTGTTCTGGTCCCAGTTGCTGGCTGGTTCTGGTCCCAGTTAGTGGCCATTCTGGTCCCAGTCAGTGCCTGTTGCTGGTCCCAGTTAGTGCCCGGTTCTGGTCCCAGTCAGTGCCCAGTTCTGGTCCCAGTTAGTGGCTGGTTCTGGTCCCAGTTAGTGGCCGTTCTGGTCCCAGTCAGTGGCTGGTTCTGGTCCCAGTTAGTGGCCGTTCTGGTCCCAGTCAGAGCCTGTTGCTGGTCCCAGTTAGTGGCTGGTTCTGGTCCCAGTTAGTGGCTGGTTCTGGTCCCAGTTAGTGGCCGTTCTGGTCCCAGTCAGTGGCTGGTTCTGGTCCCAGTTAGTGGCCGTTCTGGTCCCAGTGAGAGCCTGTTGCTGGTCCCAGTTAGTGGCTGGTTCTGGTCCCAGTCAGTGCCCAGTTCTGGTCCCAGTTAGTGCCTGGTTCTGGTCCCAGTTAGTGGCCGTTCTGGTCCCAGTCTGTGCCCGGTTCTGGTCCCAGTTAGTGCCTGGTTCTGGTCCCAGTTAGTGGCCGTTCTGGTCCCAGTCTGTGCCCGGTTCTGGTCCCAGTTAGTTGCTGGTTCTGGTCCCAGTTAGTGGCCGTTCTGGTCCCAGTTAGTGGCTGTTCTGGTCCCAGTCAGTGCCCGGTTCTGGTCCCAGTCAGTGGCTGGTTCTGGTCCCAGTTAGTGGCCGTTCTGGTCCCAGTCAGTGCCCGGTTCTGGTCCCAGTTAGTGGCTAGTTCTGGTCCCAGTCAGTGGCTGGTTCTGGTCCCAGTTAGTGGCTGGTTCTGGTCCCAGTTAGTGGCCGTTCTGGTCCCAGTCAGTGGCTGGTTCTGGTCCCAGTTAGTGGCCGTTCTGGTCCCAGTCTGTGCCCGGTTCTGGTCCCAGTTAGTTGCTGGTTCTGGTCCCAGTTAGTGGCCGTTCTGGTCCCAGTCTGTGCCCGGTTCTGGTCCCAGTTAGTTGCTGGTTCTGGTCCCAGTTAGTGGCCGTTCTGGTCCCAGTCAGTGGCTGGTTCTGGTCCCAGTTAGTGGCTGTTCTGGTCCCAGTCAGAGCCTGTTGCTGGTCCCAGTTAGTGGCTGGTTCTGGTCCCAGTTAGTGGCCGTTCTGGTCCCAGTCTGTGCCCGGTTCTGGTCCCAGTTAGTGGCTGGTTCTGGTCCCCCTTAGTGGCCATTCTGGTCCCAGTCAGAGCCCGGTTCCTCCCAGTTTCCCCAGTGCTTCCAGAAGGCGGGGGGGGGGGGGGCGGGGGGGGGAGAGGCCACCCTGTCCCGAGCGGGAGCTGCCAAGGCACGTGCGGGCTGGCCTCTCATTTGCATACATTCGCATGCATTTGCATGGCCCCGCCCCCTTGGTGGGTGCCCCCCCCCCGTGTCCCCCGGCCGCGGCCCCCGGGCACAGCGCCAGGGACAAGAACAGCCCGTCCCGGCCGCACGCACGCACCCCCGGCGCACACGCACACCCGCACGCACACGGACAGACGGCCATGGCCGCGCCGAGACAGGCGGACACACGGACACGGACACGCGTGGGGACACGGACACGTGTGGGCGCACGGATACAGACATGGACACACACGGGGACACACACAGACACACACACGGACACACACAGACACATGGACACGGCCTCACGGAGACAGGCAGACACACGGGCACGGACACGCATGGACACACGGCCACAGCCGCACCGAGACAGGCGGACACACGGACACGTGTGGGCACACGGACTCACGGATACACACGTGGACACACACAGAAGGACACACACCCGGACACACCCGGACAGGCGGCCACAGCTGTGCCGAGACAGGCGGACACCCGGACACGGACACGTGTGGGCGCACGGATAGAGACATGGACACACACGGACACACACACACACGGACACACACAGACACATGGACACGGCCTCACGGAGACAGGCAGACACACGGGCACGGACACGCATGGACACACGGCCACAGCCGCACCGAGACAGGCGGACACACGGACACGCGTGGGCACACGGACACGCGTGGGCACACGGACTCACGGATACACACGTGGACACACACGGACACACACACAGACACACATGGACACACGGACACAGCCTCACGGAGACAGGCAGACACACGGACACGCGTGGGCACACGGACATGTGTGGAAGCATGGATGCGTGGATACAGACGTGGACACACACGGACACACACACGGACACACACGGACAGGCGGCCACGGCTACGCCGAGACAGGCGGACACACGGACACGGACACGCGTGGGCGCACGGACATGTGTGGATACACGGATGCACGGATACACACGTGGACACACACAGGACACACACCCGGACACACGGACAGGCGGCCACGGCCGCAACGAGACAGGCGGACACATGGACACAGACACGCGTGGGCACACGGACGCACGGATACAGACATGGACACACCCGGACACACACACGGACACACACAGACACATGGACACGGCCTCACGGAGACAGGCAGACACACGGACACGCATGGACACCCAGTGCCAGTGTTGGTGTCACTGGGTGTCCCTGTGCTCACGGTGATGGTGTTGGTGTCACTGGGTGTCCCCGTGCCCACAGTGCTGGTGTTGGTGTCACCGGGTGTCCCTGTGCTCACAGTGACGGTGTTGGTGTCACTGGGTGTCTCTGTGCCCCCAGTGACGGTGTTGTCCCCCTGGTGAAAGTGTCCCCACGTCCCTGTGATGGTGTCTCCAGGCTCGCGGTGACATTGTCCCCTCACTCACAGTGCCGGTGTTGGGGACAGCGTCCCTGCGCCCACGGTGCGGGTGCCTGTGAGCACCCCTGGGTGCTGGGGGGAGCTGGCGGGACGTGGTGCGGGGCGGGTGGGTGCTGTGGGTGCAGAGTGGGTGTAGTGTGGGTGTCTGGGGTGCACGGGGTGCAGCGTGGGTGCCCCAGGGTGCAGCGCGGGTGCCTGGGGTGCAACGTGGGTGCAGGGTGGGTGCCCCAGGGTGCAGCGCGGGTGCCCGGGGTGCAACGTGGGTGCAGCGTGGGGTGCAAGGGGTGCACGGGGTGCAGTGTGGGTGCCCTAAGGTGCAGTGTGGGTGCCTGGGGTGCAACGTGGGTGCAGGGTGGGGTGCAGGGGGTGCACAGGGTGCAGTGTGGGTGCCCTAAGGTGCAGTGTGGGCGCCTGGGGTGCAACGTGGGTGCAGGGTGGGGTGCAGGGGGTGCACGGGGTGCAGTGTGGGTGCCCTAAGGTGCAGTGTGGGTGCCTGGGAAGCAGCGTGGGTGCAGCGTGGGTACCCCAGGGTGCAGCGCGGGTGCCTGGGGTGCAACGTGGGTGCAGCGTGGGGTGCAGCGAGGATGCTGTGAGCGCAGTGCGGGTGCAGCGGGTGCACCGTGGGTCCAGCGTGGGTGCCCGGGGTGCAGCCGCGGGCGCCCACGAGCACCCACGGTGGTGGCGGGCGCCGGCAGGTCGACGCCGGAGCTGCGGAAGGAGCGCTCGCGGGACGCGGCGCGATGCCGGCGCAGCCGGGAGACCGAGGTCTTCTACCAGCTGGCGCACACCCTGCCCTTCGCCCGCGGCGTCAGCGCCCACCTGGACAAGGCCTCCATCATGCGCCTCACCATCAGCTACCTGCGCGTCCACCGCCTCCTCGCCGCCGGTGAGCCCCTCCCGGGACTCCCAAACACCCAGGGGATCTCCTGGGGCACCCATGGGACCTCTTCAGACCTCTGGGGACCCCCAGGCACCCACGAGACCTCCTGGGACCCCCAGGCACCCATGGGACCTCTTGGGACCTCCTGAGATCCCCAAACACCCATGGGACCTCCTGGGACCCTTGGGGAACCATGGGTCCTCTTGGGACCTCCTGAGATCCCCAAACACCCACGGGACCTCCTGGGACCCCCAGGCACCCATGGGACCTCTTGGGACCCTTGGGGAACCATGGGACCTCTTGGGACCTCCTGGGACCCCCAAACACCCAGGGGACCTCCTGGGGCACCCATGGGACCTCTTCAGACCTCTGGGGACCCCCAGGCACCCATGAGACCTCCTGGGACCCCCAGGCACCCATGGGACCTCTTGGGACCTCCTGAGATCCTCAAACCCCCAGGGGACCTCCTGGGACCCCTGTAGAACCATGGGACCTCTTGGAACGTCCTGGGACCTCCTGAGATCCCCAAACACCCAGGGGACCTCCTGGGACCTCCTGAGATCCCCAAACACCCACGGGACCTCCTGGGACCCCCAGGCACCCATGGGACCTCTTGGGACCCTTGGGGAACCATGGGACCTCTTGGGACCTCCTGAGATCCTCAGACACCCAGGGGACCTCCTGGGGCACCCATGGGACCTCTTCAGACCTCTGGGGACCCCCAGGCACCTACGAGACCTCCTGGGACCCCTGGGGAACCATAGAACCTCTTGGGACCTCCTGGGACCCCCTGGGACCCCCAAACGACCATGGGACCTCCTGGGACCTCCTGGGGCACCCATGGGACCTCTTCAGACCTCTGGGGACTCCCAGACACCCATGAGACCTCCTGGGAACCCTGGGGAACCATAGAACCTCTTGGGACCTCCTGGGACCCCCAAACACCCACGGGACCTCCTGGGACCCCCAGGCACCCATGGGACCTCTTGGGACCTCCTGAGATCCCCAAACACCCATGGGACCTCCTGGGACCCCCAGATGCCCATGGGACCTCTTCAGACCTCTGGGGACCCCCAGGCACCCATGGGACCACCTTGGGTCCCCAGGGAACCATGGGAGCTCCTGGGACCTCCTGAGATCCCCAAACACCCATGGGACCTCCTGGGACCCCTGGGGAACCATGGGACCTCCTGGGACCCATAGCCCCCCACCAAGCACCCAGGAGATCCCCTGAGCACCCCCAGCACCCATAGGACCCCCTGAGCACCCTGGGGACTCCCTGAGCTCCCCCAGGCCCCCCCCCAGCACCCTCAGCCCCCCCAGCACCCTGGGGTCCCCCAAGCACCCCCAGCCCCCCCCAGCACCCTGGGGTCCCCCAAGCACCCCCAGCCCCCCCTCCAGCACCCTGGGGTCCCCCAAGCACCCCCAGCCCCCACCCCCTCAGCACCCTGGGGTCCCCCAAACACCCCCAGCCCCCCTCCAGCACCCTGGGGTCCCCCAAGCACCCCCAGCCCCCCTCAGCACCCTGGGGTCCCCCAAGCCCCCCCAGCCCCCCCTCAGCACCCTGGGGTCCCCCAAGCATCCCAGCCCCCCCCCCAGCCCCCTGGGGACCCCCCACCCTGAGGTGCCCATCCCTCAGGCGCCTGGGCGGCGGCGGCGGAGGAGGTGGATGGGTGCTACCTGAAGGCGCTGAGCGGCTTCGTGATGGTGCTGAGCGAGGCGGGGGACATGATCTTCCTCTCCGAGAACGTCAACCGGCTCCTGGGGCTCAGCCAGGTTGGGGTGGGGGCACCCATGGGTGGGGGGCGGACGGGCAGCTGCGTGGGTAGGGCGCTCGTGCAAGGGCGCTCGTGCAAGGGTGTTTGTGCAAGGGTGCTCGTGCAAGGGTGCTGGTGTGAGGACCCATGCAAGGGTGCTCTTGCAAGGGTGCTCATGCAAGGGTGCTCGTGCAAGGGTGCTGGTGTGAGGGTGCTGGTGTGAGGCCCCATGCAAGGGTGCTCGTGCAAGGGTGCTTGTGCAAGGGTGCTCGTGCAAGGGTGCTGGTGTGAGGACCCATGCAAGGGTGCTCGTGCGAGGGTGCTCGTGCAAGGGTGCTGGTGTGAGGACCCATGCAAGGGTACTTGTGCAAGGGTGCTTGTGCAAGGGTGTTTGTGTGAGGCCCTGTGCAAGGGTGCTTGTGCAAGGGTGCTCCTGCGAGGGTGCTCGTGTGAGGGTGCTCATGCAAGGGTGCTTGTGCAAGGCTGCTGGTGTGAGGACCCATGCAAGGGTGCTTGTGCAAGGGTGCTGGTGTGAGGGTGCTGGTGTGAGGACCCATGCAAGGGTGCTTGTGCAAGGGTGCTGGTGTGAGGGTGCTCGTGTGAGGGTGCCCATGCAAGGGTGCTCTTGCGACGGTGCTCATGCAAGGGTGCTTGTGCAAGGGTGCTTGTGTGAGGCCCCGTGCAAGTGTGCTTGTGCAAGGGTGTCTGTGCAAGGGTGGTTGTGTGGAGCCCCATGCAAGGGTGCTTGTGCAAGGGTGCTGGTGTGAGGGTGTTTGTGCGAGGCCCCATGCAAGTTTGCTCGTGCGAGGGTGCTCGTGCGAGGGTGCTTGTGCAAGGGTGCTTGTGCGGAGCCCCATGCAAGGGTGCTTGTGCAAGGGTGCCCGTGCAAAGGTGCTTGTGCAAGGGTGCCTGTGTGAGGCCCCACGCGAGGGTGCCCATGCGATGGTGCCCATGCGAGGGTGCTCGTGCAAGGGTGCCCGTGCAAGGGTGCTCACACGAGAGCGCTCCTGTACGGGCGCTGGTGCGAGGGTGCTCGTGCGAGGCGTGCGACACCCCCGTGACCCCCCCCCCCCCCGCAGCTGGAGCTGATCGGCCACAGCGTCTTCGACTTCGTGCACCCCTGTGACCACGAGGAGCTGCAGGACGTGCTCAGCCCCCGGCAGGGTGAGGCCCCCGCCGCCCCCAGCACCCCGGGACCCCCCCCAGCACCCCGGGACCCCCCCAGCACCCATGGGTCTCCCCTGGGTCCCCCAAACACCCTTGGGACCCCCCCCAGCACCCTCCAATGACCCCCCGCACCCCTAGGACCCCCCAAACACCCTGGGGACTCCCCTCAGCACCCTCCAATGACCCCCAGCACCCCTAGGACCCCCCCAAATACCCCGGGGACCCCCCCCCAGCACCCCTGGGGCTCCACTGGGCCCCCCAAACACCCTTGGGACCCCCACTAGCACCCTTGGGACCCCCCTAGCACCCTTAGGTCCCCCCTGGGCCCCCCTCAAACACCCTGGGGACCCCCCCAGCACCCCTGGGTCTCCTCTAGGACCCCCCAAACACCCTGGGGACCCCCCTCAGCACCCTCCAATGACCCCCAGCACCCCTAGGACCCCCCCAAATACCCCTGGAGACCCCCCCAGCACCCTTGGGTCTTCCCTAGGACCCCCAAACACCCTTAGGACCCCCTCAGCACCCTCCCAGCACCCCTGGGTCTCCCCTGAGACCCCCAGCACCCCTAGGGCCCCCCTAAACACCCTGGGGACCCCCCTCAGCACCCTCCAATGACCCCCAGCACCCCTAAGACCCCCCCAAATACCCCTGGAGACCCCCCCAGCACCCTTGGGTCTTCCCTAGGACCCCCCAAACACCCTTAGGACCCCCCTCAGCACCCTCCAATGACCCCCAGCACCCCTAGGACCCCCCAAATACCCCTGGAGACCCTCCCCAGCACCCTCCAATGACTCCCAGCACCCCTAGGACCCCCCAAACACCCCTGGGACCCCCCAGCACCCCTGGGTCTTCCCTAGGACCCCCAAACACCCTTAGGACCCCCCTCAGCACCCTCCAATGACCCCCAGCACCCCTAGGACCCCCCCAAACACCCCTGGGACCCCCCAGCACCCATGGGTCTGCCCTTGCCCCCTCCAAACACCCTGGGGACCCCCCCCAGCACCCCTGGGTCTCCCCTGGGCCCCCCCCCAGACACCCTGGGGACCCCCTGGGCCCCCCCTGACCCCGTCCCCCCCCAGCGGTGCCGCGGCGGCGGGGGGAGCGCTCGGGGCGCAGCTTCTCCCTGCGGATGAAGAGCACCCTGACGGGGCGCGGGCGCTGCCTCAACCTGAAGGCGGCCTCCTGGAAGGTGGGGGGACAGGGGGACACGAGGGGACAGGGGGACGGGGGGGGACGGGGGGACGTGGGGGACGTGGGGGGACATGGGGACACGGGCGGACATGGGGACATGGGGGGACAGGGGGACGTGGGGGGACATGGGGACACGGGGGGACATGGAGGACGTGGGGACATGGGGACATCAGGGGGATGTGGGGGACATGGGGACATGGGGACGGGGGGATGTGGGGACATGGGGACATCAGGGGGACGTGGGGGACATGGGGGGACATGGGGGACGTGGGGGCATGGGGACATGTGGGGGGACATGGGGACACGTGGGGGACATGGGGACATGGTGACACAGGGGGATGTGGGGGACATGGGGACACGTGGGGGACGTGGGGACATGGGGACACAGGGGGGACATGGGGACACGTGGGGGACATGGGGACACAGGGGGACGTGGGGGACATGGGGACATGGGGACACGTGGGGGACGTGGGGACACAGGGGGACGTGGGGGACATGGGTACATGGGGACACATGGGGGACGTGGGGACACGGGGACATGGGGACACGTGGGGGACATGGGGACACAGGGGGACGTGGGGGACATGGGGACATGGGGACACGTGGGGGACGTGGGGACACAGGGGGACGTGGGGGACATGGGGACATGGGGACACGTGGGGGACGTGGGGACACAGGGGGACATGGGGACACGTGGGGGACATGGGGACACAGGGGGACGTGGGGGACATGGGGACATGGGGACACGTGGGGGACGTGGGGACACAGGGGGACATGGGGGACGTGGGGACATGGGGACACAGGGGGAACATGGAGACACGGGGACGTGGGGACACGGCGGGACGTGGGGGACGTGGGGGGACACGGCGACATGGGGGACATGGGGACATTGGGGGACACGGGGGCGTGGGGGGATGTGGGGACATCGGGGGACGTGGGGGGAAAACGGGGACAGAAGGGGACACGGGGGGGCTGCGAGGGGACAGGACACCGGTGGGGACAGCGTGGTGCCTGGGGCCATGGGGGCGCCACGGGGGACACAGCCCCTCGGCGGGGGGGTCCGTAGGGATTTCGGGGTGTCCCTGTGTCGTGTGTCCCCCCCCCCCCCCAGGGGCTGCCCTGCGCGGGGCACATGCGCTCGTACGCGGGGGCCGGGGGGGGGGGCCCCCCCCCGCGCTGCCTGGTGCTGATCTGCGAGGCCATCCCCCACCCGGGGGCCATCGAGACCCCCCTGGGCTCCGGCACCGTCCTCAGCCGCCACTCCATGGACATGAAGTTCACCTACTGCGACGACAGGTGGGGGGGGGGGGGGGACGGGACACCCCCAAAATCCCCCCCCCCGGCACCCCAAAACCCGCCCAAACCCCTGGACCCCGGCACCCCAAAACCCACCCGCCCCCAAAACCCAGCCACCCGCTGGACCCCAGCACCCCCAAACCCACCCACCCCCAAATCCCAGCACCCTCCAGACCCCGGCACCCCAAAACCCACCCAAACCCCTGAACCCTGGCACCCCAAAACCCAGCCACCCCCAAATCCCAGCACCCACTGGACCCCAGCACCCCCAAATCCACCCGCCGGACCCCAGCACCCTCCAGACCCCGGCACCCCAAAACCCAGCCTCCCCCTGAACCCCAGCACCCCCAATCCCACCCACCCCCAAATCCCCGCACCCCCCAGACCCCGGCACCCCCACATCCCAGCACCCTCTGGACCCCAGCACCCCAAAACCCACCCACCCCCAAATCCCAGCCACCCCTGAACCCCAGCACCCCAAACCCCCCACCGAACCCCAGCACCCCAAAACCCACCCAAACCCCTGGACCCCAGCACCCTCCAGACCCACCCACCCCCAAATCCCAGCACCCTCCAGACCCCAACACCCCAAAACCCAGCCACCCCCTGAACCCCAGCCCCCCAAAACCCACCCACCCCCAAAACCCAGCCACCCCTGAACCCCAGCACCCCAAACCCCCCCACCGAACCCCAGCACCCCAAAACCCACCCGCCCCCAAATCCCAGCACCCCCTGAACCCCAGCACCCCCAAACCCAGCCACCCGCTGGACCCCAGCACCCGCAAACCCCCTGACGGACCCCAGCACCCTCCAGACCCCAGCACCCCAAAACCCAGCCACCCCCTGAACCCCAGCACCCCCAACCCCCCCACCGAACCCCGGCACCCCAAAACCCAGCCACCCCCAAAACCCCAGCACCCCCAAACCCACCCACCAAACCCCAGCACCCCAAAACATACCCACCCCTTGAACCCCAGCACCCCCAAACCCACCCACCAGACCCTGGCACCCCAGAACCCAGTCACCCCATTAACCCCAGCACCCCAGAACCCAGTCACCCCCAAATCCCAGCACCCTCTGGACCCCAGCACCCTAAAACCCACCTTTGTCCCCTCAAGTGCCCGCCAGGACCCCTTAGGGCCCCCCCAGCACCCCATAGGGCCCCCCAGACCCCCCCAGGCCCCCAAGAGCCCCCCAGGACCCTCCTGGGGCCCCCCAGCACCCCACCAGCCCCCCCCAGGGCCCCTTAGCCCCCCCCCCAGGACCCCTTAGGGGCACCCCAGCACCCCATAGGGCTCCCCCAGACCCCATAGACCCCCAAGAGCCGCCCCAGGGCCCCTTAGGGGCACCCCAGCATCCCATAGGGCCCCCCAAGAGCCCCCCCAGGACCCTCTTGGGGCCCCCCAGGACCCCATAAGTGCCCCCCAGGGCCCCTTAGGGCCCCCCCAGGACCCCTTAGGGGCACCCCAGCACCCCATAGGGCTCCCCCAGACCCCCAAGAGCCCCCCAGGGCCCCTTAGGGGCACCCCAGCATCCCATAGGGCCCCCCAAGAGCCCCCCCAGGACCCTCTTGGGTCCCCCCAGGACCCCATAAGTGCCCCCCCGGACACCCTGGGGCCCCCCCAAGGCCCCCCCCGCCCCGGGCCGGGATGCGGGGGGACCCCCTGGGCTGAGTCGGGGTGCGCAGGATCGGGGAGGTGGCGGGGTACGCCCCCGAGGAGCTGCTGGGCTGCTCCCTCTACGAGTACGTCCACGCCCTCGACTCCGACACCCTCAGCAGGAGCGTGCACACCCGTGAGTGCCCCCCAAAACCCCCCGGGAACCCCGACATCCCCCCGGGAACCCCATTATCCCCCTGGGAACCCCAACATCCCCTCGGGACCCCAACATCCCCCTGGGAACCCCAGTATCCCCCTGGGAACCCCAACTTCCCCCTGGGAAACCAGCAACCCCCCAGGAACCCCAACATCCCCCCGGGAACCCCATTATCCCCCTGGGAACCCCAACATCCCCTCGGGACCCCAACATCCCCCTGGGAACCCCAGTATCCCCCTGGGAACCCCAACATCCCCTCGGGACCCCAACATCCCCCTGGGAACCCCAGTATCCCCCTGGGAACCCCAACTTCCCCCTGGGAAACCAGCAACCCCCCAGGAACCCCAACATCCCCCCGGGAACCCCATTATCCCCCTGGGAACCCCAACATCCCCTCGGGACCCCAACATCACCCTGGGAACCCCAGCATCCCTCTGGGAACCCCAACATCCCCCTGGGAACCCCGACATCCCCCTGGGAAACCAGCAACCCCCCGGGAACCCCAACATCTCCCCGTGACCCCGACATCCCCCTGGGAACGCCAGTATCCCCCCGGGAACCTCAATATCCCCCTGGGAACCCCAACAACCCCCTGGGAACCCCAACACCCCTCTGGGAACCCCAGCATCCCCCTGGGAACCCTAACATCACCCCTGGGCACCCATGGGCACCCCAATATCCCCTTGGGCACCCTTGGGCACCCCAACATCCCCTCTCTGCACCCCTGGGCACCCCAATATCCCCCTGCGGCACCTTTGGGCACCCCAACATCCCCTCTGGGAACCCCACCATCCCTCCTGGCCCCCCTTGGCACCCTAATATTCCCCTGGGACACCCCAATATCCCCCCTTGGGCACCCTTGGGCACCCCTGAACACCCCAAAATCCCCTCTGGGAACCCCGCCATCCCTCCTGGCCCCCCTGAGCACCCTAATATCCCCCTGGGACACCCCAACATCCCCACTGGGAACCCCACCATCCCTCCTGGCACCCTAATATCCCCCTTGGGCACCCCAAAATCCCCTCTGGGAACCCCACCATCCCTCCTGGCCCCCCTGAGCACCCTAATATCCCCCTGGGGCACCCCAATATCCCCCCTTGGGCACCCCTGGGCACCCCAATAGCCCCCTGGGGCACCCCAACACCACCCTCCTCCCCGGGTACCCCGACCCTTCCCGGGTCACCCATGGGGTGGTGACCCCCCCGTCTCCCCAGTGCTGAGCAAGGGACAGGCGGTGACAAACCAGTACCGGTTCCTGGCCAAGCGCGGGGGGTTCCTGTGGGCGCAGACCCAGGCCACCGTCATCGCCAACAGCCGCAGCGCCCAGCCCGAGGGCATCGTCTGCCTCCACTTCGTCCTCAGGTTGGGGGGACACGGGGGGACACGGGGGGACACGGGGCGAGGGGACACGGGGGGACATGGAGGGATATGGGGGTCACGGGGGACACAGGGGACACGGGGGGATACGGGGCGGGGGGACGCGGGGGACGTGGGGGGGGGGGGGGCAGGGCGAGGGGGCACGGGGGGGGAGGGGGGGCACGGGGGGGCACGGGGGGGCACGGGGGGAGGGGACATGAGGGGACACAAGGGAAAATGGGGGACACAGTGGACACGGGGCAGGGGGACACGAGGGGACATGGAGGGACACGGGGGACACAGGGTAAGGGGACAGGGGGGAACAGGGGGGACACAGGGGACACAGGGCGAGGGGACACGGGGGACACGGGGGGACACGGGGCGAGGGGACACGAGGGGACATGGAGGGATATGGGGGACACGGGGTGGGGGGACACGGGGGGACATGGGGGACATGGGGGACACGGGGCAAGGGGACATGGGGGGACATGGGGGGACATGGAGGGATATGGGGGGCACGGGGGACACAGGGCGGGGGGGCACGGGGGGCAGGGGGGGGCACGGGGCGAGGGGACACGAGGGGACAGAGGGTGGGGGGTCACGAGGGGACACGGGGGGACACGGGGGACACGGGGCAAGGGGACACGGGGGGACACGGGGGGATACGGGGGAAGGGGACACAGGGGGACACGGGGGACACGGGTCAAGGGGACACAGGGGGACATGGGGGGACACGGGGTGAGGGGACACGGACATGGGGGACACGGGGGGACACAGGGTGGGGGGACACGAGGGGACACAGGGACACGGGGGACACGGGGACATGGGGACACGGGGGACAGGGCCTCTGCGCGGCAGCGGGCGCCCGCAGGGCGTTGGTGGTGCCTAAGTGGGGCCTTGGGGGGGGGGCAGCACCCCAAATCTCAGCCCCCAAATCTGGTGCTGGGGGGGGGCAGCACCCCAAATCTGCGTCCCAGTGGGGGTGGGCACCCCATAAATGATGCCTGGGGGGGGGCAGCACCCCAAATCTCAGCCCCTGTACCCAGTGCTTGGGGGGGGCAGCACCCCATGCCCAGCGCCCGGGGGGGGTTCAGCCCCCAAACTCATTTTGGGGGGGGGGTGTTGGTGCCCCGGGAGGGGGCGGTCTGTCCGTCCGTGTCCCCCCAATTTTTGCCCCCCCCCCCCCCCCCCCCCCCCAGCCGTGTGGAGCAGCGGGGGGTGGTGCTGTCCCTGGAGCAGACCCAACGCCGGGGGGAGGGGCGCCGCCTGCCCCCCCCCGCCCCCGGCCCCGCCACCCCCGATGCCGTCCTCAACCTCAGCCTGGGTGGGCACCAGTTAGGGCAACTGGGAGCACTGGGAAGGGGGGAGATGTGGTGCTACGGGGGGGTACTGGGAGCACTGGGGGCGCTGGGGCTTGGTGCATGGGGGGCTGGGGGTGCTGGAGGTCCCTGGGGGGTCCCCAGCCCCGTGGGGGGTCTGTGGGTGCTGGGGGGTCCCTGGGGGGTCCACATCCCCCTGTGAGGGTGCGGGTGGGGGGGGATGTCTGTGGGTGCTGGGGGGTCCCTGGGGGTCCCCAGCCCCATGTGAGGGTGCGGGTAGGGGTGGGGGGGTCTGTGGGTGCTGGGGGGTCCCTGGGGGGTCCCCAGCCCCACGTGAGGGTGCGGGTAGGGGTGGGGGGGTCTGTGGGTGCTGGGGGTCCCTGGGGGTCCCCAGCCCCACGTGAGGGTGCGGGTAGGGGTGGGGGGGTCTGTGGGTGCTGGAGGGGTCCCTGGGGGGTTTCTGGGGTTCCCCCCCCCCATGTGAGGGTGCAGACAGGGGTGGGGGGCCCACGGGTGCTGGGGGGTCCCTGGGGGATCCTTGGGGTGGGGGTTCTGGGGGTCCCGAGCCCCGTGTGAGGGTGCGGACAGGGGGGGGGTGCTGGGGGGTCCCTGGGGGGGTCCCTGGGGGTTCCCCCCCCCCCCCATGTGACTGTGCGGACAGGGGTGGGGGGCCCACGGGTGCTGGCCTTCGTGCGCCCGGCCCACGTCCCCGAAGCGGTGCTGCAGCGGGACCCCCGGCGCTTCTGCTCCCCCGAACTCGCCCGGCTCCTCGCCCCCATCTTCGATCCCCCCCCGGCTCCCCCCCGCCGTCACCCCCGCAGCCCATCCCCGGTGAGTCCGGCCTCGGGGCTTTTGGGGGGTCCCGGCAGGGCTGGGGGGGGGCGGGGGGCCCCTTGGGGGGGGCCCTGAGAGGCCTTTTGGGGGGCTTGGGGGGGTCATGGGGGAAAATGGGGGTCCCTGGGGGAATATGGGGGCTCCCTGGGGGAAATGGGGGGTCCCCAGGGGAAAATGGGGGGTCCCTGGGGGAATATGGGGGGTCTCTGGGGGAAATGAGGGGTCCCCAGGGGAAAATGGGGGGTCGCTGGGGGAATATGGGGGCTCCCTGGGGGAAATGGGGGGTCCCCAGGGGAAAATGGGGGGTCCCTGGGGGAATAGGGGGGGTCTCTGGGGGAAATGAGGGGTCCCCAGGGGAAAATGGGGGCTCCCTGGGGGAAATTAGGGATCATGGGGGAATATGGGGGGTCCCTGGGGGAAATGGGGGGTCCCTGGGGGAAAATGGGGGGTCCCTGGGGGAATATGGCAGGTCCTGGGGGTCTGGGGGGGTCCCTGGGGAACATGGGGGGTCCTGGGGGTCTGGGGGGGGATCATGGGGAAATATAGGGGGTCCCTGGGGGAAATGGGGGGTCCCTGGGGGTCTGGGGGGTCCCTGGGGGAACATGGGGGTGTCCCTGGGGAACATGGGGGGGTCTCTGGGGAACATGGGGGTCCTGGGGGTCTGGGGGGGTCCCTGGGTAACATGGGGGGTCCTGGGGGAAAATGGGGGGTCCTGGGGGTCTGGGGGGTCCTGGGGGAACATGGGGGTGTCCCTGGGGAACATGGGGGGTCTCTGGGGGAACATGGGGGGTCCTGGGGGTCTCGGGGTGTCCCTGGGTAACATGGGGGGTCCTGGGGGAAATGGGGGGTCTCTGGGGGAACATGGGGGGACCCTGGGGAACATGGGGAGGTTCTGGGGGTCTGGGGGGGTCCCAGGGGAAAATGGGGGTCCCTGTGGGAACATGGGGGGTCCCTGTGGGAAATGGGGGGTCCTGGGGGGAAATGGGGGTCTCTGGGGGTCCTCCCCAAGCTCGGGGGGCCGGTGGGGCCTGGGGGTCGCTGGGGGTGCTGGCAGGCTGGGGGGCTCAGGGCTCCGTGGCTGTGCCCCCCCCCAGCCCCCCGGGGATGAGCTGCTCTTCGAGGTGCAGAAGCTCTTTGCGGGGAGCCCGGGGCCCGGCACGGCCCTGCAGGTGCGGGGGGGCTGGGGGTCCCCTGCTGTCCCCCGTCCCCCTGTCCCCATGTCCCCCTGTCATCCTGTCCCCCTGTCCCCCCGTCCCTCTGTCCCCGGACCTGGCCATGCTGGGGGACCGTGACCCTGTCCCCCTGTCCCCCTGTCCCCCTGTCCCCCCGTCCCCAGACCTGGCCATGCTGGGGGTGTGTGTGTGACCCTGTCCCCATGTCCCCATGTCCCCAGCCCTGGCCATATTGGGGTGAGGGGCGACCCTGTCCCCCTGTCCCCTGTCCCTCTGTCCCCGGACCTGGCCATGCTGGGGGGGTGTGTGTGACCCTGTCCCCCTGTCCTCCTGTCTCCCTGTCCCCCTGTCCCCCCTGTCCCCAGACCTGGCCATGCTGTGGGGGTGTGACCCTGTCCCCCTGTCCTCCTGTCCCCCTGTCCTCCTGTCTCCCTGTCCCCTGTCCCCGGACCTGGCCATGCTGGAGGGGGGGGGTGACCCTGTCCTCCTGTCTCCCTGTCCCCCTGTCCCCTGTCCCCCCTGTCCCCCTGTCCCCAGACCTGGCCATGCTGGGGGGTGTGACCCTGTCCCCTGTCCCCCCAGGCCTCCCCCCTGGACCTGGCCATGCTGGCCCCCTACATCCCCATGGACGGCGACTTCCAGCTGGGCGGGGCCGAAGCGCCTCGGGGGCGGGGCCCACGCCCACCACCAGGCCCCGCCCCGCCGGCGGCCGAGGCCCCGCCCCCCCGCCCCCGCGCCCGCAGCTTCCCCGGCCGCGGCTCCGCCCCCTCCCGCCCTGGCCCCGCCCTCCCTCGCTGGGGCAGCGACCCCGCCCTCGGCCCCGCCCCGACGCCCCGCCCCGCCAGGAAGAGGTGGGCGGGGCCGCGGGGCGGAGGGGCGGGGCTACGGGGCGGGGCTGAGTGGGGGGCTTGAGGAGGGGCTTGTTAGCGTGGGGCTCTGGGGAGGAGCTTAATGGGGAGGGGCTTAATGGGGAGGGGCTTTGGGGGCGGAGCTTGTTTGGGGAGGGGCTTGTTGGGGCTAAGGGGGCGGGGCTTATTGCTGGGAAGGGCTGCAGGGGGTGGGGTTGGGGAGGGTGGGGGCGAGGCGGAGGGGGCGGGGCGTGTGTGGGCGTGGTCGGAGGGGTTGTGTGGGCGTGGCTTTCGCGTGGGCGTGGCTTCGCGTGGGCGTGGTGTGACGGTGCCGCCCAGGGCGCGGGAGCCGAGCGGGGAGGACGCGGGGGCCCCCCTGAAGCGCCCCGAGCTCGACCCCCACCTGCTGCCCCCCCTCGGCCTGGTACGGGGGGACACGGGGGGGACACGGGGGGGGGACACGGGGCGGGGGGGGACACGCGCGTGGGCGGGGGGCGGGACACGGGGAGGGGGGACACGGGGGGGGGGAGGGAGGGAGGGGGGTGTAGGGATGGGGGGCACGGGGGGGGGCACTGTGGGGACATGGGGTTGGGGACAGCGCGGGGGGGGGCAGGGTGCCCTGTCCCCATGTCCCCCCCCGTGTCCCCATGTCCCCCCATTGTGTCCCCCCCCGTGTGTGTGTGTCCCCCCCCCAGGGGCTGCTGCTGAGTGGGGAGGACCCCCCGGGAGTGACCCCCCCCCGCCTGGGGCAGGAGCAGCCCCTCGGGGGGGGGGGGGCCCCGATAATGGGGGGGGGCCCGATAATGGGGGGGGGGGATAATTGGGTGGGGGACCCTGATAATGGGGGGACCCCGATAATGAGGGGGGACCCTGATAATTGGGGGGGGCGATAATTGGGTGGGGGACCCCGATAATGTGGGGGTGGTAATTGGGGGGTGGGCAAAACCTAGGGGGGGCACCCCAAAAGCGGGGGGGTTAATCTAATAATGGGGGGACCCAAAATCCCGGGGGGGTCCCCAATGTGGGAAGGGGGTCCCCAATGTGGGAGGGGGGTGGAATCTGGGGAGGCACCTCCCCCCCCCCAAAAAAATTGGGGGGTGGGGGGGAAATCGGGGGACCCCCATAGCAGGGGTGAAATGGGGGGGCGCACAAGCGGAAAGGGGGAGCCCAAATTTGAGGGGGGAAATGGGAGGGTCCCCAAAATGGGGGGGGGGACCTGGGGGGGGGACACCCCAATAATGTGTGTGTGTGTCCCCCCCCCAGCGCTGCTGGCTGATGGCCTGGGGACCCCCCAAGATGAGGCCGAGGGGCGCCCGGGGGGGCCCCCCCAGGGCCGGCGTCTGGAGAGCAACTGAGGGGGGGGCTCCTGTGGAAGGGGCCCCCCCCAAACCGCCCCCCCCCCAGGATGGGGACCCCCAAACACCGACACCCCCCAAAAAAGGAAGGGGGGGGGGGCCAACCCCCGCCCCCCCCCAAAACCGCAAGGGGGGGGGCCCAAAACACCGCCCCCCCAAAAAAAAGCAAAGGGGGGGCCCTGAAACACCCCCTCTGCTTCCCAATGGGGGACCCCAAAAAACCCACAGCCCCCCCCCCAAACCCACCCTAAAAGTGGGGGGGCCCCCAATCCGGCACCCAGTGGGGCCCCCCCAAATCCCCGTCCCCAGTGGGGGGGGGGCACCAAAAGCCATGACCCCTCCCGCAGATCTTGGGGTGCCCCCCAGTGTCCCTCCCCCCCGCCTGGGGCCCCCAACTCCCCCCATTTATCCCCCCTTAGCCCCCCCCCAAGTTTTGGCGGGCTTTGACCCCCCAATCGAGCCCCCCACCCATGGGGACCCCGCCCCTTGGGGCCCCACCTCCCCCCCCGCCCCTTTTGGGACCCCCCAAATCCTCCCCCATAGGGGACCCCCACCCCCAGCCCCCACTTTTGGGGGACCCCCCAAATCCTCCCATGGCCCCCCCCCAGGGCCCCCCCTCCTACCTCGGCCTGGCCCCCCCGGGGGGGCCCCTCCCCCCACTCGGTGCTGGGCTGAAAATGCCCCTTTGGGGGGCCCCGGGGACCCCCCCCCCCCAAATCTGGGACCACCGGAGCCCCCCCCCCCCCCCCGGGGACCCCCTTTTCTGTCGCCCCGTCCTGCGCAGCCCCCAGCTCCGGGGAGAGACGCTCTCGTGCGAGGGCCTCGTGCCAGAGCCGGCCTCGTGCAAGGGCATCCCTCGTGCAAGAGCCTTGTGCGAAAGCCTCCCTTGTTCAAGAGCCTCGTGCAAGAGCCGTCCTCGTGCAAGGGCCTTGTGCAAGGGCCTCGTGCAAGAGCCGTCCTCGTGCAAGGGCCTCCCTTGTGCAAGAGCCATCCTCGTGCAAGAGCCTTGTGCAAAAGCCTCCCTTGTTCAAGAGCCTCGTGCAAGAGCCGTCCTTGTGCAGGGGCCTTGTGCAAGAGCCATGCTTGTGCAAGGACCTTGTGCAAGAGCCTCATGCGAGAGCCATCCTCGTGCAAGCTCCATCCTTGTGCAAGGGCTTCCCTCGTGCAAGAGCCTCGTGCAAGGGCCATCCTTGTGCAAGAGCCTCCCTTGTGCAAGAGCCTCATGCGAGAGCCATCCTCGTGCAAGATCCATCCTTGTGCAAGGGCCTCCCTTGTGCAAGAGCCTCGTGCAAGGGCCATCCTTGTGCAAGGGCCTTGTGCAAGAGCCTCGTGCAAGAGCCATCCTTGTGCAAGAGCCTCCCTTGTGCAAGAGCCATCCTTGTGCAAGAGCCATCCTTGTGCAAGGGCCTTGTGCAAGAGCCGTTCTCATGCAAGTGCCTCCCTTGTGCAAGAGCCTTGTGCAAGAGCCTCCCTTGTGCAAGAGCCTCATGTGAGAGCCATCCTCGTGCAAGAGCCTTGTGCAAGAGCCTCGTGCAAGAGCCGTCCTTGTGCAAGAGCTGTTCTCATGCAAGTGCCTCCCTTGTGCAAGAGCCTCGTGCAAGAGCCATCCTTGTGCAAGAGCCTCCCTTGTGCAAGAGCCTCCCTTGTGCAAGAGCCTCGTGCAAGGGCCATCCTTGTGCAAGGGTCTTGTGCAAGAGCCTTGTGTAAGAGCCATCCTTGTGCAAGAGCCTTGTGCAAGAGCCTCGTGCAAGAGCCGTCCTTGTGCAAGAGCCTTGTGCAAGAGCCTCCCTTGTGCAAGAGCCTCATGCGAGAGCCATCCTCGTGCAAGATCCATCCTTGTGCAAGGGCCTCCCTTGTGCAAGAGCCTCGTGTGAAAGCCTCCCTTATTCAAGAGCCTCGTGCAATAGCCATCCTTGTGCAAGGGCCTTGTGCAAGAACCATCCTTGTGCAAGAGCCATCCTTGTGCAAGGGCCTTGTGCAAGAGCCGTCCTCATGCAAGGGCCTTGTGCAAGAGCCTCGTGCAAAAGCCTCCCTTATGCAAGAGCCCCGCGCAAGAGCCGTCCTCGTGCGAGGACCCCTTGTGCACGAGCCTCGTGCGAGGGCGCCCCACGCCAAAGCCTTCGGGGCCGAGCCGCCCTCGTGCGAGAGCCGCCCTCGTGCACGAGCCCTCCCCACCATGTGCCCCCCCCCCCCCCAAACCGCTCTTGTGCGGGGGGGGGGACCTTGCCCGGGGGGGGGGGGGGGGGGGCGACCCTCACACGACGGCCCTCGCACGACGGCCCTTGCACGAGGGCCCTTGCACGAGGGCCCTTGCACGAGGGGGGCCCCGGACGCCGCTGCCCAGAGCCGCTGGGACCCACACGCACACCCCCGGCCCCCCCGTGCGAGGCCGAGCGCCCCCCTGCCCCCCCCCCAAATGTCGCTTTGGGGGGGGGGGGGGGCCTTGTCCCTGTCCCCCTCCCCCCCGCCCCGCCCCGTGCGCTCGCACGCGCTTGTGCGCAGGCCGCGTGCGAAGGGGGGGGTTCACGCCCGGACACACGCACACGCGGCCCCGGGGGGGTGTCGCACGGGGACACGTCTGGTGTCACCTTCCCCCCCCCCCCGCTGTCCCCCCTCCCCCCCATAAACCTGCTCTGAACCCACCGAGGGCTCTGCCCCTGCCTGGGGGGGACATGGGGACATGGGGGGGACATGGGGGGACACAGGGACACGGGGACATGGGGGGGACATGGGGACATGGGGGGACACAGGGACACGGGGACACAGGGACACGGGGACGCAGGGGGGACATGGGGGGACACGGGGACATGGGGACATGGGGGGACACAGGGACACGGGGACATGGGGGGACATGGGGGGGACATGGGGGGACACAGGGACACGGGGACATGGGGGGGACATGGGGACATGGGGGGGACATGGGGGGACACAGGGACACGGGGACATGGGGAGACACAGGGACATGGGGACATGGGGACACGGGGGGGACATGGGGGGACACGGGGACACGGGGACATGGGGGGACATGGGGGGACACAGGGACATGGGGACGGGGGGACATGGGGGGACACAGGGTCATGGGGACATGGGGGGACATGGGGGGGACACGGGGACATGGGGACGTGGAGGGGACATGGGGGGACACGGGGACGTGGGGGGACATGGGGTGATGGGGACATTGGGGGGACATGAGGGGACATGGGGACAGGGGACACAAGGGGATGGGGGGACATGAGGGGACATAGGGACATGGGGACACATGGGGGGACACGGGGACATGGGGACACGGGGACATGGGGACGGGGGGACAGGGGGGGGCATGGGGGGGGACAGGGGCGTGGGGGCATGGGGGGATACAGGGACATGGGGACGTGGAGGGGACATGGGGGGACACGGGGACGTGGGGGGACATAGGGTGATGGGGACATTGGGGGGACATGAGGGGACATGGGGACAGGGGACACGAGGGGATGTGGGGACATGGGGGACATGAGGGGACACAGGGACATGGGGGGACATGAGGGGACACGGGGTGAGGGGGACACGGAGGGACATGGGGAGGTGATGGGGACATTGGGGGGGACATGGGGACGTGGGGGGGGACACGGGGAGGTGACAGGGACATGGAGGGGACGTGACAGGGTGACGGGGACACGGGGGGATATGGGGGGGACACGGGGGGGCCGTGGGACCCGCGGGGCTGCGGGGGCTTGGAGGACACAGAGAGGCCGTACCCTGACCGCTCTGGTACCTCTTCGCTCCTCTCTATGGTCTCCCCGGTCCTCCCGCCCCTCTCCATGGCTCCGCCCATTCCACCCCGCGCAGCGCGCGCCCGTTTGCGACACTGCCCCCTCCCGTCCCGCCGTCTTTACGACAGCGGCGGCGGCGCTTGGCGGCGCGGCGGGCCGCGCTCCCGGTGGTTGCCAGGGCGCTTTACGGCCCGGCGATGGCGGAGGGAGAGCGGGCGGAGAGCGGCGGCGGCCCCGGCCCCGGGCGGCCCCCGAGCCCGGCCGAGGTGGAGCGGGCCGAGGCCCTCAAGACCCGCGCGAACGAGTTCTTCAAAGGTACCGGCGTGGGGCGGGGGCTGCCAGATAGGGAGCCATGGGGGGCAATGAGGGGCGGGGGCTGCCAGATAGGGAGCCATGGGGGGCAATGGAGGGCGGGGGCTGCCAGATAGGGAGCCATGGGGGGCAATGAGGGCTGGGGGCTGCCAGATAGGGAGCCATGGGGGGCAATGGAGGGGCGGGGGCTGCCAGATAGGGAGCCATGGGGGGCAATGGGGGGCGGGGGCTGCCAGATAGGGAGCCATGGGGGGCAATGGGGGCTGGGGGCTGCCAGATAGGGAGCCATGGGGGGCAATGGAGGGCGGGGGCTGCCAGATAGGGAGCCATGGGGGGCAATGAGGGGCGGGGGCTGCCAGATAGGGAGCCATGGGGAGCAATGGAGGGCGGGGGCTGCCAGATAGGGAGCCATGGGGGGCAATGAGGGCTGGGGGCTGCCAGATAGGGAGCCATGGGGGGCAATGAGGGGTGGGGGCTGCCAGATAGGGAGCCATGGGGGGCAATGGAGGGCGGGGGCTGCCAGATAGGGAGCCATGGGGGGCAATGGAGGGCGGGGGCTGCCAGATAGGGAGCCATGGGGGGCAATGGAGGGCGGGGGCTGCCAGATAGGGAGCCATGGGGGGCAATGGGGGGCGGGGGCTGCCAGATAGGGAGCCATGGGGGGCAATGGAGGGCGGGGGCTGCCAGATAGGGAGCCATGGGGGGCAATGGGGGGCGGGGGCTGCCAGATAGGGAGCCATGGGGGGCAATGGAGGGCGGGGGCTGCCAGATAGGGAGCCATGGGGGGCAATGAGGGCTGGGGGCTGCCAGATAGGGAGCCATGGGGGGCAATGAGGGGTGGGGGCTGCCAGATAGGGAGCCATGGGGGGCAATGGAGGGCGGGGGCTGCCAGATAGGGAGCCATGGGGGGCAATGAGGGGCGGGGGCTGCCAGATAGGGAGCCATGGGGGGCAATGAGGGGTGGGGGCTGCCAGATAGGGAGCCATGGGGGGCAATGGGGGGCGGGGGCTGCCAGATAGGGAGCCATGGGGGGCAATGGGGGGCGGGGGCTGCCAGATAGGGAGCCATGGGGGGCAATGGGGGGCGGGGGCTGCCAGATAGGGAGCCATGGGGGGCAATGGAGGGCGGGGGCTGCCAGATAGGGAGCCATGGGGGGCAATGAGGGGCGGGGGCTGCCAGATAGGGAGCCATGGGGGGCAATGGAGGGCGGGGGCTGCCAGATAGGGAGCCATGGGGGGCAATGGAGGGCGGGGGCTGCCAGATAGGGAGCCATGGGGGGCAATGAGGGGTGGGGGCTGCCAGATAGGGAGCCATGGGGGGCAATGGGGGGCGGGGGCTGCCAGATAGGGAGCCATGGGGGGCAATGGAGGGCGGGGGCTGCCAGATAGGGAGCCATGGGGGGCAATGGAGGGCGGGGGCTGCCAGATAGGGAGCCATGGGGGGCAATGAGGGGCGGGGGCTGCCAGATAGGGAGCCATGGGGGGCAATGGAGGGCGGGGGCTGCCAGATAGGGAGCCATGGGGGGCAATGGAGGGCGGGGGCTGCCAGATAGGGAGCCATGGGGGGCAGTGAGGGGCGGGGGCTGCCAGATAGGGAGCCGTGGGGGGAAATGGAGGGCGGGGGCTGCCAGATAGGGAGCCATGGGGGGCAAGGGGCAACGGGGGCTGCCAGATAGGGAGCCATGGGGGGCAATGGAGGGCGGGGGCTGCCAGATAGGGAGCCGTGGGGGGCAATGGAGGGCGGGGGCTGCCAGATAGGGAGCCATGGGGGGCAATGGAGGGCGGGGGCTGCCAGATAGGGAGCCATGGGGGGCAATGGAGGGCGGGGGCTGCCAGATAGGGAGCCATGGGGGGCAATGGAGGGCGGGGGCTGCCAGATAGGGAGCCATGGGGGGCAATGGGGGGCGGGGGCTGCCAGATAGGGAGCCATGGGGGGCAATGGGGGGCGGGGGCTGCCAGATAGGGAGCCATGGGGGGCAATGGGGGGCGGGGGCTGCCAGATAGGGAGCCATGGGGGGCAATGAGGGCTGGGGGCTGCCAGATAGGGAGCCATGGGGGGCAATGAGGGGTGGGGGCTACCAGATAGGGAGCCATGGTGGGCAAGGGGCAACGGGGGCTGCCAGATAGGGAGCCATGGGGGGCAATGGAGGGCGGGGGCTGCCAGATAGGGAGCCATGGGGGGCAATGGAGGGCGGGGGCTGCCAGATAGGGAGCCATAGGGGGCAATGGAGGGCGGGGGCTGCCAGATAGGGAGCCATGGGGGGCAATGAGGGGTGGGGGCTGCCAGATAGGGAGCCATGGGGGGCAATGAGGGGTGGGGGCTGCCAGATAGGGAGCCATGGGGGGCAATGGGGGGCGGGGGCTGCCAGATAGGGAGCCATGGGGGGCAATGAGGGGTGGGGGCTGCCAGATAGGGAGCCATGGGGAGCAATGAGGGGTGGGGGCTGCCAGATAGGGAGCCATGGGGGGCAATGGAGGGCGGGGGCTGCCAGATAGGGAGCCATGGGGGGCAATGGAGGGCGGGGGCTGCCAGATAGGGAGCTATGGGGGGCAATGAGGGGTGGGGGCTGCCAGATAGGGAGCCATGGGGGGCAATGAGGGGTGGGGGCTGCCAGATAGGGAGCCATGGGGGGCGGGGGCTGCCAGATGGGGAGCCATGGGGGGCAATGAGGGGTGGGGGCTGCCAGATAGGGAGCCATGGGGGGCAATGAGGGGCGGGGGCTGCCAGATAGGGAGCCATAGGGGGCAATGGGGGCGAGGGCTGCCAGATAGGGAGCCATGGGGGGAAATGGAGGGCGGGGGCTGCCAGATAGGGAGCCATGGGGAGCAATGAGGGGTGGGGGCTGCCAGATAGGGAGCCATGGGGAGCAATGGGGGGCGGGGGCTGCCAGATAGGGAGCCATGGGGAGCAATGAGGGCTGGGGGCTGCCAGATAGGGAGCCATGGGGGGCAATGGAGGGCGGGGGCTGCCAGATAGGGAGCCATGGGGGGCAATGAGGGGCGGGGGCTGCCAGATAGGGAGCCATGGGGAGCAATGAGGGGTGGGGGCTGCCAGATAGGGAGCTATGGGGGGCAATGGAGGGCGGGGGCTGCCAGATAGGGAGCCATGGGGGGCAATGGAGGGCGGGGGCTGCCAGATAGGGAGCCATGGGGGGCAATGGAGGGCGGGGGCTGCCAGATAGGGAGCCATGGGGGGAAATGGAGGGCGGGGGCTGCCAGATAGGGAGCGATGGGGGGCAGTGAGGGGCGGGGGCTGCCAGATAGGGAGCCGTGGGGGGCGGGGGCTGCCAGATAGGGAGCCATGGTGGGCAAGGGGCAACGGGGGGCTGCCAGATAGGGAGCCATGCGGGGCAGTGAGGGTCGGGGGCTGCCCTATATGGATCTATAGGGGGCTGCTAGCCCGGCAGCCATGTCAGAGGGGGGTAGAGGAGCAGGCAGCGAAATAGCGAGCCGCTGGGGGGCAATTAGAGGAACGACCTCGCTGCCAGATTGGGAGCTACGTGGGGCAGACGTGGGGGGGCCAGGGCTTGCTCTAGGGTGGGGGTGCCCCCCATGGGCGGGGGTCCCGTCCCGCTGACGCCCGCCGGCGGCCCAGGGAAGGACTACGAGAACGCGGTGAAGTACTACAGCAGCGCCATCGAGCTGAACCCCACCAACGCCATCTACTATGGGAACCGGAGCTTGGCCTACCTGCGCACCGAGTGCTACGGCTACGCCCTGGCCGACGCCACGCGCGCCGTCGAGCTCGACAAGAAATACGTCAAGGGCTACTACCGCCGCGCTGCCAGCAACATGGCCCTGGGCAAGTTCAAGGCCGCCCTCCGCGACTACGAGACGGTGAGGCCGGGCGCCTCGGGGTGCCCCTCGGCACCCCCTCGGTGTCAGCGTGTCCCCGTGGAGCTCGGGGGAGGCTTGGGGACCCCCCCTCTGGTGTCACCGTGTCCCTGTGGAGCTTGGGGGAGGCTTGGGGACCCCCCCGGTGTCACCGTGTCCCTGTGGAGCTCAGGGGAGGCTTGGGGACCCCCCCTCTGGTGTCACCGTGTCCCTGTGGAGCTCGGGGGAGGCTTGGGGACCCCCCCTCTGGTGTCACCGTGTCCGTGTGGAGCTCAGGGGAGGCTTGGGGAGGCCCCCCGGTGTCACCGTGTCCCCGTGGAGCTCAGGGGAGGCTTGGGGACCCCCCCGGTGTCACCGTGTCCGTGTGGAGCTCAGGGGAGGCTTGGGGACCCCCCCTCTGGTGTCACCGTGTCCGTGTGGAGCTCGGGGGAGGCTTGGGGACCCCCCCGGTGTCACCGTGTCCCTGTGGAGCTCAGGGGAGGCTTGGGGAGGCCCCCCGGTGTCACCGTGTCCCCGTGGAGCTCAGGGGAGGCTTGGGGACCCCCCCGGTGTCACCGTGTCCGTGTGGAGCTCAGGGGAGGCTTGGGGACCCCCCCCCCCCAGTGTCTCCGTGGAGCTCGGGGAAGGCTTGGGGAACCCCCCCCCCAGTGTCACCGTGTCCCCGTGGAGCTCGGGGGAGGCTTGGGGACCCCCCCGGTGTCACCGTGTCCCCGTGGAGCTCAGGGGAGGCTTGGGGACCCCCCCCCGTGTCACAGTGTCTCCGTGGAGCTCGGGGAAGGCTTGGGGACCCCCCCCCCGGTGTCACAGTGTCTCCGTGGAGCTCGGGGAAGGCTTGGGGACCCCCCCCTGTGTCACAGTGTCTCCGTGGAGCTCGGGGAAGGCTTGGGGACACCCTTGTCACCTCTGTGGTGTCAGTGTGTCCCCGTGGAGCTCGGGGGAGGCTTGGGGACCCCCCTGGTGTCACCGTGTCCCCCCTGAGCTCGGGGGAGGCTTGGGGACCCCCTCGTCACCTCCTCAATGTCAGCATGTCCCTTAGAGCTGGAGGTGACCCTTGGTGAGCCCTCTTGTCACCCCCCAACGTCATCAGGTCCCCTGGAGCTGTGGGGACACTTGGGGACGCCCTTGTCCCCCTCTTCCCCCACATCAGCACGTGCCCCAGAGCCATGGGGACACTTGGGGACCCCCTTGTCCCCCCCTTCCCCCACATCAGCACGTGCCCCAGAGCCATGGGGACACTTGGGGACCCCCTTGTCCCCCTCTTCCCCCACATCAGCACAGGCCCCAGAGCCATGGGGACACTTGGGGACCCCCTTGTCCCCCCCTTCCCCCACATCAGCACGTGCCCCAGAGCCATGGGGACACTTGGGGACCACCCTGTCCCTCCCAGCATCAGCCCAGCCCTCACATCCGAGGGTCCCTCTGTCCCTGTCCCCTCTCGGGGTCGCCCCTGGGTGTCCCCGTGGCCCTCGAGGGGTGCCGGGGCGGGGGTGTCCCCATCCCCTGACATTCGTGACCCCCCCCTGACGTTCGTGTGTGTCCCCCCCCCCCCCCCCCCGAAGGTGGTGAAGGTGAGGCCCAACGACAAGGACGCCAAGCTGAAGTACCAGGAGTGTCACAAAATCGTCAAGCAGAAGGCCTTCGAGCGGGCCATCGCCAGCGACGAGCACAAGCGCTCCGTCGTCGACTCCCTCGACATCGAGAGCATGAGTGAGCCCCCCCCTCCCCCCCCCAAAAACCCCCCCTTGCTCCTTCCGTCCCCCCAAAATCCAGGCACCCCTTTATCCGCCGGCAGGGCGGGAGGAGGAGCGGGCAGCGAGGGTTCCCAGTAAGGGTTCAGAGTCCCCGTTGGGGTTCCCGTGGGGGGCCTGGAGGTGGCTCTGAGGTGGCTCTGAGGGTCTCGGGGAGGACTTGAGGATCTTCAGCAAAGGCTCGAGGATTTTGGGGGGCTCTGGGGTCTCGTTGAGGGTCTTGGAGCTCTCCTCAAAGATTTTTAGGGTGAGGGTCTTAGGGGGACCACGAGTGTCCCCAGCAAAGGCTCAAGGGTCCCCATGGGGGTCTTGGTGTCCCAGTGAGGGTCTCAGGGTCCCCATGAGGGTCCCCGTGAGGGTCTCGGGGTCCCAGTGAGGGTCTTGGTGTCCCAGTGAGGGTCTCAGGGTCCCCATGAGGGTCTCGGGGTCCCAGTGAGGGTCTTGGTGTCCCAGTGAGGGTCTCAGGGTCCCCATGAGGTTCTTGGTGTCCCTGTGAGGGTCTCAGGGTCCCCGTGAGGGTCCCAGTGAGGGTCTCGGGGCCTCCATGAGGGTCTCAGGGTCCCCATGAGGGTCTCAGGGTCCCCACGGGGGTCTTGGAGGTCTGTGAGGGTCCCTAGCAGAGGCTTGGGGTCCTCATGGGGGTCTTGGGGCCCCTTTGAGAGCCCCCAGTGGAGGCTCGGGATCCCTGGGGGGGGTCCCTGGGGGTCTTGGTGGCCCAGCAGTGGCTCTGGGTCCCAAGGACAGCCTTGAGGAGCTGTGGGGGTCTCCAGGA
Organism: Nipponia nippon; assembly: GCF_047370975.1. Lineage (NCBI taxonomy): Eukaryota > Metazoa > Chordata > Aves > Pelecaniformes > Threskiornithidae > Nipponia > Nipponia nippon. The sequence continues at coordinate 878,428 of NW_028262365.1, read as the reverse complement.
GGGTCTTGGGGAACCATGGGGGTCCTCATGAGAGTCCCAAGCAGAGACTTGGGTTACCCAGAAGGGTCCCCGGGAGGGTCTCGGGGCACCTGTGAAGATCCCCAGCAGAGTCTTGGGATCACCATGAGGGTCTCGGGGTCCCCGTGAGGGTCTTGGTGTCCCAGTGAGGGCCTCGGGGTCCCAGTGAGGGTCTCAGGGTCCCCATGAGGTTCTTGGTGTCCCAGTGAGGGTCTCGGGGTCCCCGTGAGGGTCCCAGTGAGGGTCTCGGGGTCTCCATGAGGGTCTTGGTGTCTCTGTGGGGGTCTCAGGGACCCCATGAGGGTCCCTGTGAGGGTCTTGGCGTCCCAGTGAGGGTCTCGGGGTTCCCGTGAGGGTCTCAGGGTCCCCATGGGGGTCTTGGCATCCCAGTGAGGGTCTCAGGGTCCCCATGGGGGTCTTGGTGTCCCCATGAGGGTCCCAGGGTCCCCGTGAGGGTCTTGGTGTCCCTGTGAGGGCCTCGGGGTCCCCATGAGGGTCCCAGTGAGGGTCTCAGGGTCCCAGTTAGGGTCTTGGCATCCCAGTGAGGGTCTCAGGGTCACCATGACGGTCCCAGTGAGGGTCTCAGGGTCCCCGTGAGGGTCTTGGCATCCCAGTGAGGGTCTCAGGGTCCCCATGGGGCTCTTGGTGTCCTCGTGAGGGTCTCAGGGTCCCCATGGGGGTCCCAGTGAGGGTCTCAGGGTCCCCGTGTGGGTCTTGGCATCCCAATGAGGGTCTTGGTGTCCCCGTGAGGGTCTCGGGGCCCCATGAGGGTCTTGGTGTCCCAGTGAGGGCCTCAGGGTCCCCATGGGGCTCTTGGTGTCCTCGTGAGGGTCTCAGGGTCCCCATGGGGGTCCCAGTGAGGGTCTCAGGGTCCCCGTGTGGGTCTTGGCATCCCAATGAGGGTCTTGGTGTCCCCGTGAGGGTCTCGGGGCCCCATGAGGGTCTTGGTGTCCCAGTGAGGGCCTCAGGGTCCCCATGGGGCTCTTGGTGTCCTCGTGAGGGTCTCAGGGTCCCCATGGGGGTCCCAGTGAGGGTCTCAGGGTCCCCGTGTGGGTCTTGGCATCCCAATGAGGGTCTTGGTGTCCCCGTGAGGGTCTCGGGGCCCCATGAGGGTCTTGGTGTCCCAGTGAGGGTCTCAGGGTCTCCATGGGGGGCCCATGAGGGTCCCTGTGAGGGTCTCGGGGTCCCTGTGAGGGTCTTGGCGTCCTCGTGAGGGTCTCGGGGTCCCCATGAGGGTCCCTGTGTGTCTTGGTGTCCCCATGAGGGCCTCAGGGTCCCAGTGAGGGCCTCGGGGTCCCCATGAACACCTCGGGGTCGCCATGAGGGCGCCCAGCGGAGCTTTGGGGTCCCCATGAACGTCCCCAGCCAAGGCTCAGCATCCCCAGCAGGCCGCCGGCGTTCGTCAGGGGCTGCGAGCTGGCGGGGACGGACAGCAGGGACACGGTGGCCCTTGGGGGGACTTGTCCCCGCTGTCCCCTTGCGTCATCGGCCACCGGGGGGGGGGGTGGGGTTCGTTTCGCAGCCATCGAGGACGAATACAGCGGCCCCAAGCTGGATGGCGGCAAGGTGACGCTGGCTTTCATGAAGGAGCTGATGCAGTGGTACAAGGAGCAGAAGAAACTCCACAGAAAATGTGCCTACCAGGTACCCCAGTTCCCCCAGACTCCCCCCAGTCCCCTACTGGGCTCCGGCCTGTCCCCAAGTGCCACACGTCCCCGTCTTTGTCACCTCCGCTGACTTTTTGTCCCCGCAGATCCTGGTGCAGGTGAAGGAGGTGTTGGCCAAGCTCCCCACGTTAGTAGAAACGACGTTGAAAGAGGTGGGTGCCCCTCGCCGGGTGCCACCGGCGGGGCGTGTGCGGGGAGGCCGAAGTCCCCAAGCGGTGACATTTCACCCCGGCTCATCCCGAACGCAGACGGAGAAGGTGACGGTGTGCGGGGACACCCACGGGCAGTACTACGACCTGCTGAACATCTTCGAGCTCAACGGGCTGCCCTCCGAGTCAAACCCTTACGTATCCCCGTAGGAGGGAACGGCCTTGAGCCGTCCCCACCCCGGGGTGTCACCTCCCGCCCTCCGCGGTGGGGACAAATGTGGGGACGGGTGGCACGAGGGGACGGGGACAGCGGGGGAGCCGTTTTCCTCAACCGGCCACAGATATTCAACGGGGACTTCGTGGATCGCGGCTCCTTCTCGGTCGAGGTCATCCTCACGCTCTTCGGCTTCAAGCTTCTCTACCCCGATCACTTCCACCTGCTCCGAGGTAACGCGGCCACCGCCGGTGACGAGGCCTCGTCCCCTCAAGTTGTGGGGCCCTGTCCCTTGTCCCCAGTCGTGGGGCATCATCTCGTGTCACCTTGTCCCCAGGCGTGGGACCGGGTCGCGGGGCTGTGTCCCTTCTCCTTCGTTTTGGGGCCACGTCCTGCGTCCCCGTGTCCCCTGCTGCGGGCTGTGGCACCTTGTGCCTCGTCCTGGTTGACGGGAGCCTCGTTCCCTGCCCATCTCACGTCCTCGGGGCTTTGTCCCCCTGTCCCCGCGCCTGGCAGTGCCACCGTGTCCCCGCAGGGAACCACGAGACGGACAACATGAACCAGATCTACGGTTTCGAGGGGGAGGTGAAGGCCAAGTACACGGCGCAGATGTTCGCCCTCTTCAGCGAAGTTTTCGAGTGGTTGCCGCTGGCCCAGTGCATCAACGGCAAAGTCCTGGTGAGGGGACACCCTGACCGTCCCCTCCCTGTCCCCAGCCCTGTCCCCGGGATGTCCCCATGCCTGGGGTTTCCCTGGGGGGGGGGTCCCCACCACCTCCGTCCCCATGGAACCGGGGCGATCCCTGTCCCTGGCGGGGTTTGGCTGGGGGGGTCCCCGCCGTCCCCAGTGAGTCACGGTGGTCCCTGTCCCCCGCCACCCACGTCCCCAGGGGTTTGTGGGTGCTCCCTGTTGCAAGTGGGGGGGTCCCCGCTGTCCCCGTTGTCCCCGTTGTCCCTGTACCAAGGTGGCTTCCGTCCCAGATCATGCACGGGGGCCTCTTCAGCGAGGACGGCGTCACCCTCGATGACATCCGAAAGATCGAAAGGAACCGGCAGCCCCCAGACTCAGGTGGGCGATGGCCCCCGAGAGGTGGCCGGTGTGTGTCCCCCCCACCCCCCCCAGCCTGTGACATCCCTGTCATCGACGAGGGGCCGAGTTGTCCCCTCCTGGGGCGGACGGGGGACCCTGACCCCCCGCTCCCTTTCCCCCACAGGTCCCATGTGTGACCTGCTCTGGTCCGACCCGCAACCCCAGGTGAGTTAAACCCCAAGACGCGTGTCCCCCTCCCCGCCACCTTGGGGACAGTCACCCCCACCCCCCCCACCCCCCTTTGTCCCCGACGTCCCGGTGACGCTGGCCTTCCCGCAGAACGGTCGCTCCGTCAGCAAGCGTGGGGTCAGCTGCCAATTCGGTCCCGATGTCACCAAGAGCTTCCTGGAGCGCAACCGCCTCGATTACATCATCCGTAGCCACGAGGTGAAGCCCGAGGGCTACGAGGTGGCCCACGATGGCAAATGTGTCACCGTCTTCTCCGCCCCCAACTACTGGTGAGTGCCACCGGCGCCTGGGGTGCCACCGGGGAGGGGTGGCCTCGGTGTCCCTGAGTGTCCCCTGAGACTCGGTGTCCCCTCAGCCAGGTCGTCGGGTGTCCCCTGAGCTGCGTTGTCCCCTCAGCTTGGTCCCTGGGTGGCCCTGAGCTGCGTTGTCCCCTCAGCTTGGTCCCCGGGTGTCCCCTGAGCTGCGTTGTCCCCTCAGCTTGGTCCCTGGGTGTCCCCTGAGACTTGGTGTCCCCTCAGCTTGGTCCCTGGGGGGCCCTGAGCTGCGTTGTCCCCTCAGCTTGGTCCCCGGGTGTCCCCTGAGACTTGGTGTCCCCTCAGCTTGGTCCCTGGGTGTCCCCTGAGACTTGGTGTCCCCTCAGCTTGGTCCCCGGGTGTCCCCTGAGCTGCGTTGTCCCCTCAGCTTGGTCCCCAAGTGGCCCTGAGCCGCATTGTCCCCTCATTTGGGTCTCCAGGTGTCCCCTGAGACTTGGTGTCCCCTCAGCTTGGTCCCCGGGTGTCCCCTGAGCTGCGTTGTCCCCTCAGCTTGGTCCCCAAGTGGCCCTGAGCCGAATTGTCCCCTCATTTGGGTCTCCAGGCGTCCCCTGAGACTTGGTGTCCCCTCAGCCTGGTCCCCAGGTGTCCCCTGAGCCGCATTGTCCCCTCATTTGGGTCCCCAGGTGTCCTCTGAGACTCGGTGTCCCCTCAGCTTGGTCCCTGGGTGGCCCTGAGCCATGTTGTCCCTTCAGTCGGGTCCCCGGGTGTCCCTTGGGTCACACTGTCCCCTCAGTTGGGTCTCTGGATGTCCCTGAGCTGCATTGTCCCCTCAGTTTGGGTCCCCAAGTGGCCCTGTGCCTCGGTGTCCCCTCAGCTTGGTCCCCGGGTGTCCTCTGAGACTCAGTGTCCCCTCAGTCGGGTCCCCAGGTGTCCCCTGTGCCTCGGTGTCCCCAGGGGTCCCTTTCCCCGCTTGTCCCTGAGCTTTGCTGTCCCTACGCGGAGCACTGCCTCCGTGTCCCCAAGCGTCCCCGTCCCCGCGGGTCCCCAAACCTCGATGTCCCCATGGCGGGGGGGGGGATGACGGGGGGGACCCTGCTTTGGTGTCCCCAAGCGTCCCCGTGTCCCCCGCAGCGACCAGATGGGCAATAAGGGCTCCTACATCCACCTGCGAGGCAGCGACCTGCGCCCCGACTTCCACCAGTTCACAGCAGTGGTGAGTCTGGGGGGGGGGGACACCCCCAAATCTGGGACCCCCCACCCCCCCCCTCCTTGGGGGACCCCCAAAAGCCACCCTGCAGCCCCCCCCCAACCTTCCCAGGTTCCCTGAACCTCCCAAGGACCCCCCTCAAACCTTGGGGACCCCCCCGCAACCCCTCTGGGGGATCCCCAAAACTTTCCCCAGACCCCCTCCCCCACATGTGGGACTCCCCAAAAACCCTCAGCCCTGCCCCCCCCCCCCCAAACTTTCCAGCCCTCCCCCCCAGATCCCCTAAGACCTTGGTGTCCCCCCTTCCCCAGCCTGGGGTGACTGGGGGGTTCGGGGGCTTCTGGGGGGTTCCTAGGGGCTACTGGGGGGCTCTGGGGCTTGGGGGGTTCCTAGGGGCTATTGGGGGGGCTTAGGGGCAATTTGGGGGGCTCAGGGGCTGGGGGGGCTATTGGGGGGTTCCTAGGGGCTATTGGGGGGTTCAGGGGCTGGGGGGGCTTCTGGGGGGGCCTAGGGGCTACTGGGGTGCTCTGGGGCCTATGGGGGGGTTCCTGGGGCTACTGGGGGGCTCATAGGGGCTATGGGGGGCTATTGGGGGGATTCCTAGGGGCTATTTGGGGGGTTCAGGGGCTGGGGGGCTATTGGGGGGCTGGGGGGCTCATAGGGGTTATGGGGGGCTCTGGGGCTTCTGGGGGGGGCTCATAAGGGCTATTTGGGGGGTTCCTGGGGCTATTGGGGGGCTCAGGGGCTGGGGGGGCTATTGGGGGGCTCTGGGGCTTATGGGGGGCCCTAGGGGCTACTGGGGTGCTCTGGGGGCCTATGGGCGTTTCCTGGGGCTACTGGGGGGCCCTAGGGGCTATTTGGGGTGGGTTCCTAGGGGCTATTGGGGGGCTGGGGGGCTTTGGGGCATCTGGGGGGGCTCATAGGGGCTATTGGGGGGGCTCTGGGGCTATTGGGGGGGCTCATAAGGGCTATTTGGGGGGGTTTCTAGGGGCTACTGGGGGGCTCATGGGTTGGGGGGCTACTGGGGGGTTCTGGGGCCTATGGGGGGTTCCTGGGGCTGCTGGGGGGCTCTGGGCTTATGGGGGGCTCCTAGGGGCTATTTGGGGGCCCTGGGGCTGGGGGGCTCTAGGGGCCAGTTGGGAGGGGCAATTGCAGGCAGTAGCACCCATGGGTGCCCTAGGGCTTGGGGTTTTTTTGGGGGGGGGGGGGGGCAGCTTTGCCCCCTCACCCCCCCCCCCCCCCCTTTCTCTCCCCCAGCCTCACCCCAACGTCAAGCCCATGATGTACGCCAACACCCTGCTGCAGCTGGGCATGATGTGACCCCCCCCACCCAGGGGTGCCCCCCACCCAAGGGTGCCCCCCCCCCCCCAGCACCCCCCAGGGGGTTTTTAATATATTGGAAGATTGTATTTATTCCCCTCCCAGTGCTCCCAGTTTGCCCAGTTTGGGGGGGAGCGGGGGCAGCACCGTGGGGGGGGGGGGGTCCTGGGGGAGGGGGGTCCCTCTGCTGACGTTGCCCCCCCCGGGGGGGGGCTGCCCTTCCCCCAACAAGCAATAGGTGCATGGAGATGGAGGGGGGGGGGGATATGGTTTGGGGGGGGGGGCTGTGCTCAGGATTTGGCCCCCTCCCCCCCCCCGTGGGCCCCCCCCAGGACGTGGCCCCTCCCCCCCCCCCGCGGGCGATTTTACCGTCTGTAATTAATGATAAAATAAAGTAATTATTGTAAACAGGGCGGGGGGGCCCCGGCCTCCGGGCGGCGGGCGGGGGGACCCAGGCGGCCGGGGGGGCGGGGCCAAGCCCCCGCTGTTGCCATAGAGACCGCCGGCTGGAGGCGGGGCTTTGTCGCCACGGCCCGCCCGTCGCCACGCCCCCGTTGCTACGGCGACGGGAGCGGCCGTTGGCGGGAGGGCGGGGCGTGGCGCGCGTTGCCATAGCGACCGTCCCCGCGAGGGGGCGGGGCTCTCCGTGTCACGTGACATTCCCCCTTCCGGGTTTGTCCCCGCCTGCCGCCTCCTTGGCGCATTGCGGCTCAGCGGCGACCAATCAGAGCGGCGCTCTGAGCCCGCCGCGCCTCCCCAGCCAATGAGGCGGCGGCGCACAACGAGCCAGCGGGATCCTTCCGCCGGGGGCGGGCCCTGGCGGGCGGGAGGGGCGGGGCCTGCGGGAGGGGCGGGGCCAGCGGAAGGATCCGCGGTGCTGCGGCCTCAGGAGCCTCCCGCCGCCACCGGAGCGCCATGGTCAGGGGGCGGCACCGGCGTTGCCATGGCGACGGGGGGCGCTATGGGGCGGGGGGGGGCCACCGGGGTTGCTATGGCGACCAAGGGGTTGTTATGGGGCCGGGGGGGGGGGGAGCCCTGCTGGGGTTGCTATGGTGACCAAGGGGTTGCTATGGGGCGGGGGGGAGGCCCTACGGGGGTTGCTGTGGCGACGGAGGGGTTGCTGAGGGAGGTGGGTTGCTATGGCAATGGGTCACCGATGGTTCGGGGGGCTGTGGGTGCTGGGGGGTGTCGGGGTGTTGGGGGGGTGTCGGGGTGTTGGGTGGGTGTCAGTGTGTTGGGGGGCTGTGGGAGGTGTTGGGGTGTTGGGGATGGCTGTGGGTGCTGGGGGGGTGGCAGAGTGTTGGGGGGGTGTCAGAGTGTTGGGGGGTGTTAGGGTGCTGGGGGGTGTTAGGGTGTTGGGGGGGTGTCAGGGTGTTGGGGGGGTGTCAGGGTGTTGGGGCTGGCTGTGGGTGCTGGGGGGTGTTGGGGGGTGTCAGGGTGTTGGGGGGCTGTGGGAGGTGTTGGGGTGTTGGGGCTGGCTGTGGGTGCTGGGGGGTGTCGGTGTTGGGGGGGTGTCAGGGTGTTGGGGGGCTGTGGGAGGTGTTGGGGTGTTGGGGATGGCTCTGGGTGCCGGGGGGTGTCAGGGTGTTGGGGGGGCTGTGGGTGCTGGAGGGGTGTTGAAGGGGTGTTGGGGGGGCTGTGGGTGCTGGGGGGTGTCAGGGTGTTGGGGGGCTGTGGGTGCTGGGGGGGTGTCAGGGTGTTGGGGGGGTGTTGGGGGGCTGTGGGAGGTGTTGGGGCTGGCTGTGGGTGCTGGGGGGGGTGTCAGGGTGTTGGGGGGGGGCTGTGGGTGCCCCCTCACCTGTGTCCGCCCCCCCCCCAGGCTGACCAGCTCACCGAGGAGCAGATCGCAGGTGACACTGGGGTGACAGTGTGACACCCAGGAGGGGACACTGGGGTGTGGGGGTGGCACTGGGACACTCAGGAAGGGATATTAGGGTGTTGGGGTGACAGCATGGCACCCAGGAGGGGACACTGGGCTGTTGGGGTGACACTGAGAAACCCAGGAGGGGATGTTAGGGTGTTGGGGTGACAGCGGGACACCCAGGAGGGGACATTGGGGTGTCAGGGTGACAGTGGGACACCCAGGAAGGGACACTGGCAGTGTCGGGGTGACACTGGGACACCCAGGAGGGGACACTGGGCTGTCGGGGTGACAGTGGGACACCCAGGAAGAGACACTGGCAGTGTCGGGGTGACACTGGGACACCCAGGAGGGGACACTGGGCTGTCGGGGTGACAGCGGGACACCCGGGAGGTACCACTGGGTGCCAGGGGGTGGCACAAGGGCAGGCAGGAGGGGACACTGGCCGTCAGGGTGACAGGGGTGCGTGGCGGGGGTTGTCGTCGTGTCCCCCCCCCCCCCCCCGGCTGTTCCCGGCCCCCGCTGGTGACAGCGCCTGACGCCGTCCCCGCGGTGACGGTCCCCAGAGTTCAAGGAGGCCTTCTCGCTCTTCGACAAGGACGGGGACGGCACCATCACCACCAAGGAGCTGGGCACCGTCATGCGCTCGCTGGGCCAGAACCCCACCGAGGCCGAGCTGCAGGACATGATCAACGAGGTGGACGCCGACGGTGAGCCCGCCGCCTGTCCCCGCCTGTCCCCTCGTCCCCCTGTCCCCCTGCTCACTGTCCCCGCCGCCCCAGGCAACGGCACCATCGACTTCCCCGAGTTCCTCACCATGATGGCGAGGAAGATGAAGGACACGGACAGCGAGGAGGAGATCCGCGAGGCTTTCCGTGTGTTCGACAAGGTGAGTCGGGGACAGGCGTGGGGACAGCGGGGGTTGGCGAGGCGGCGGTGTCACCGCCGTGTCCCCAACCCCAGGATGGGAACGGGTACATCAGCGCGGCGGAGCTGCGGCACGTGATGACCAACCTGGGGGAGAAGCTGACGGACGAGGAGGTGGACGAGATGATCCGAGAAGCCGACATCGACGGTGACGGACAGGTCAACTACGAGGGTGAGCGCCACTGTCACCCTGGGGGTCCCCGTTGTCACCCAGCGTCTCCTCTGTCACCCGCAGGCACCCAATGGGACCCCGCTGGCACCCCCCCACGGGGCTCCTCGTTCCCCGGTACCGCACCGCGTTCCCCCCATCACCGTTAGCCTGGGGTACCACCACGTCCCCTTGTCACCACCGGCCTGGGGCGCCACCGTGTCACCCGTAGCAAGAGCTCTGCGTTGGGGACAGGGACACAGCAGGGACAGGAACGGGGACGGGAGCAGCGTCCGCATCTCCTGTCACCCCTGTCACCGCGAACGGGGGATCCCACCGCGTTCCCCCATCTCCGAGGGTCCAGACCCCACCGTGTCACCTCCTTTGGGGACCCCGCGGTGTCCCCTGTCCCCGCCGTGTCCCCGTCCCCGCTGACCACCCCCTCTCTCCTGGCAGAGTTCGTGCAGATGATGACGGCGAAATGAGGGGGCGCGAGGCCACCGGGACCCCCCCCACCCCGCTGCCACCGCCTGTCCCTGCCACCAAGAGGTCCCCAAACCCCCCCCCCCCCCACACCCCCAAACCCACCATTCGGGGGCACCCATGGGTGCTCTGGGGGTGGGGGGGGGACACCCCACCAGGACAGAGGGACCCCAGATCCTCCATAGGGGCTTTGGGGGGTATGGGGGGGACCCCTTTTCTCCATAGGGGGTTTGGGGGGGTCCGGGGCAGAGCCGGGGTCCCCCTCCCCAGGACACAGCAGGACCCCTCCCCCCCCCCCTTCCCCCAGGGCGTTTGGGGGCAGTTCAGGAGGATTTGGGGTCTCAGGAGGGTTGGGGATCCCTGGGGGGGGGGGGTCCTGGGACCAAGCCCTGGTTTTGGGGCGTTTTGGGGGGATTTTGGGTCCTTTTTGGGGGGGGCCACACCAAGCTCCGGTTTTGGGGGATTTTGGGTCCTGGGGTGGGACCAGGCCCTGTTTTGGGGGCATTTTGGGGGGATTTGGGTGGCCGGGAACAGGCCCTGGTTTTTGGGGTACTTTGGGGGGGGGAATTGGGGGGGCTGGGGGTTCCCCCCTCCCCCGTCCGGGCGCTGTCGCGGGCGGCCGAAGCTGTGAAATAAACCGCTGGTTTTGCAGTTCCCGCGGCCTGAACAAGGCGGTTGTAACGAGGGACACCCTAGCGAGGGACACCCTGACGAGGGACACCCTGACGCCGGCGGCACCCCCTACGCAGGGGGCGAGGGTGGGGTTGGGGGTGCTGGGGCAGCGCGGCGGTGCATGGTTGTGCAGGGTTGGGGGTGTTCGTTCATGTCGGGGGCGTAGTTGGGGTGTAGTTGGGAGACAGGGGTGTTCCCGGGGTGCAGTCGGGTGTTCTCGGGGTGCACTTGGGGTGTATGGGTGTAGTTGGGATGTAGTTGGGGGACAGGGGTGTGTTTGGGGTGCAGTCAGGTGTATTCATGGTGCATTTGGGGTGTATGGGTATAGCTGGGGTGTAGTTGGGGGACAGGGGGGTGTGTTTGGGGTGCAGTCGGGTGTTCTCGGGGTGCAGTTGGGGTGTATGGGTGTAGTTGGGGTGTAGTTGGGGGACAGGGGTGTGTTTGGGGTGCAGTCGGGTGTTCTCGGGGTGCAGTTGGGGTGTATGGGTGTAGCTGGGGTGTAGTTGGGGGACAGGGGTGTGTTTGGGGTGCAGTCGGGTGTTCTCAGGGCGCAGCTGGGGTGTATGGGTGTAGCTGGGGTGTAGTTGGGGGACAGGGGTGTGTTTGGGGTGCAGTCGGGTGTTCTCAGGGCGCAGTTGGGGTGTATGGGTGTAGTTGGGGTGTACTTTGGGGTGTTGTAGGGCTGCAGGTGTACAGCTGGGATTTAGGGGAGCCGTTGGGGTGTAGCTGAGGTGCAGGGCGTAGCTGGAGTGCAGTTGGGGTGTAGCTGGGGTGCATCGTCTGTGTCCGCCTGACGTTTTGGGATGGGCTGCTGGGGTGCGTGTGGGGTGTTGCTGGGGTGTATGGGGGGTGTTGGGGCACGGGCGCTGGGGCTGCGTCTCCCAGGGTCCCCCCAAAGCCGATGCTGGAGGGCAGCGCTCCCGCGGGGGTGGGAGGCAGCCCCACCCATGGGTGCTCCTCTACTGATCCCACCCGAACACCCGGGCCCTCGACGAATCCGCCGCCCCAACACCCGGCTCCTCTGGTCCTTCAGGATCCCACCAGGCATCCGGAGGGATCCACAGAGGCCCAAGATGTCCGAGGGTGGGTCTGTAGAGGACCCGGGTGTCTGGAGTCTCCTTAACTCCCCCCAAAAAACCCCTCGTCACAATCGAACCCCTCATTTAATTCCGCAGCGGAAGTTCCCAACCGCCGCGGCGGGGCCGAGCGCCGTCCCACTCCCGCCTTGCCCGGAACCGAGACGTGGCCGCGGTCCTACGGGGTGGAACGGAAGCGGGTTGCGCTTTGGGGAGAAAAGCGGTGAAATGGGGCTGGCCGCGGTGAGGACGCGCGTTCCGGGAGCTGCTCCCTTCCCCGCTGGGGTGCGATGTCGCCCCTCCCTGTGCAGGAAACCGCTGGTCAGCTTGGGATCGTCCTGGGACCCAGGAGGGAATGATCCTCTTGGTGGCTTTGGTGGCCTTCTCTGCCCTACAACCACCTGGGGTTCAACCCTCTCCCGGGGTTCAACCCCTGAAGGTTCAACCCCTGAAGGTTCAACCCTCTCCCAAGATTCAACCGCTGAAGGTTCAACCCTTTCCCGGGGTTCAACTCCTGAAGGTTCAACCCCTGAAGGTTCAACCATTGAAGGTTGAACCTTTTCCCAAAGTTCAACCGCTGAAGGTTCAACCTTTTCCCAAGGTTCAACCGCTGAAGGTTCAACCCCTGAAGGTTCAACCATTGAAGGTTGAACCTTTTCCCAAGGTTCAACCCCTGAAGTTTCAACCATTGCAGGTTGAACCTTTTCCCAAAGTTCAACCACTGAAGGTTCAACCTTTTCCCAAGGTTCAACCGCTGAAGGTTCAACCCCTGAAGGTTCAACCATTGAAGGTTGAACCTTTTCCCAAGGTTCAACCCCTGAAGGGTCAACCCGTGAAGGTTCAACCCTCTCCCAAGGTTCAACCCCTGAAGGTTCAACCCCTGAAGGTTCAACCCTCTCCCAGGGTTCAACCACCGAAGGTTCAACCCTTTCCGAAATTTCAACCACTGAAGGTTCAACCACCGAAGGTTCAACCCTTTCCCAAATTTCAACCACCGAAGGTTCAACCCTTTCCCAAATTTCAACCACTGAAGGTTCAACCACCGAAGGTTCAACCCTTTCCCAAATTTCAACCACTGAAGGTTCAACCCCCAAGGCAGCCAGGCCGGGGCAAACTTACTGGTTTGGGGGATACCCTCGGCGAGGCCGTTGCTTTCTCTTCCTCTGCAGAGGGATTTTTTTGACGTCTTTTCCCCGTTTCTCCTCCTTTTGTGCCCTTCGAAAGCGGCCAAATTCCCTCTTCCCCACAAGGGCTGAAGGGTTGGGAGTCGCCTTTCCCACAAACTCCTGCAAAAGGAGAGACGTCGGGTTAGGCGTACGGCAGACACTGGAAAACCGAATCATTTTGAAAATGATTCATTGCAACATTTCGAGGATTAAATGGAAAATCATTTCCTTGGCCCAGGAAAGGGAGGAAATTGGGATTTTCCTGGAAAAAAACCCCCAAGTCCTTACCATGTGCACCGGGATCTGAAACTTGACATTTTGTGGGTCGTACTCAAATGGAATTTCTGGAATTCTTGGTTCCACCTCCCGCGGCCAGTGGTACGTAAAGAAAAAAACCCATAATCCCCCAAAATCGACTGTTTTAGACCAAAGCAAGACCAGCGATTGTACGATATCCTCAAGGCGTTCAGCTTTCCTCTTTTTTTTTTTTTTTCCAGCAAAGTGAAATACCTCATCCCTCCCTTGCTTTTGGGTTTCGCTCCTTTTTTTTCTCCTTTTCCACTTCAGCCATTTCGGTTTTTTCCATCGTTTCGACCCAAGACGTTGGGAGGTCCCGTAGGTGCCACTGTGTGGTTTGGTAGCACGTTTTCCGCAGAGACACGCGAATGCAATTTGGTTTTGAGGCGATTTTTTGTTTTTTTTTTTTTTTTTGCGGGTCAAGGTAAAACGGAAACGGGTTTTTTGCTGATCTTTTTAAGCCCCTGGGCTTAAAAAGAAACTTTTCATCCTCTTCTGGATAAAAGCGAACGCGAGGAGCGATGTCAAAATACAGCGTTATTACGGGGTTTGTGAGAATATCAGGTTAAATAATAAATTATAATAATAATGAGTAGCTTGCAGCTTTTAAAGCAAAATCCCAAAGAAGGAATTTAATATTCAGGCACACGTTAAGGGCTGCAGAATTGAGTTGATTAAAAAAAAAAAATCGCTTGTTTAGTGTCTTAGTGCCACCGAGCCGCATCGTGTACCTTGAACGCTCTGCTAGGCTGGTCAGTGCTGGGCCATGGGGTTGGAGGAGCACCTGGAGGACTTGGTTCTTCTTCTTCTTGCCTGGAAAAGCTGCTCGGATGCGGTAGGAGCCGCCTACGGTTAAACGGTGGTGGGAGCAAAGGACAAAAAAAGAAAACAAGACAAAGAAATGAATCCTACAACCTGCAAAATGTTATGAAATGAGGGATGGAAAATGGAGGATTCCTGGGGAAGAAGGTGCCAAAAGCCGTCCCGCCCTTTGCCTGGCCACTGCCAAACCTGGTTGTGTTGGGGAAGAAGAGGCATCCAGTTTTCCAAGACTCACCAGGCGGGAGATCCCTCTTCTCTTCGCTTGCTTCCTTGTTTCTTCCTTCCCGTTTCCCATCTTGCCTCCTGGGAATTTATCTTGGGAAAGGAGGCAGAGAGGGCAATGCCTTCCTGAAAACCAACAGATCCCCTTGGAATATTTTCTGGGATAATTCAAGCACAAAAACCACAGGGATTTGCTCCGGTTGTGGATAAAAGCACCACCCATCTTGGCCGGGAGCTCCTCGGCCCTTCCCACGTCTTGTCGCATTCCTCAGTCCCGTGTTGCCACGTGATTTTACTCAGGATATACATATTTTTTCCTTTTTTTTCCCATTTATGTCTTTTTATGCTATATTGAGAATGGAGGCTTGCTGGGAAGGATTTACCAAAGCTGAAAGCAGCATCTCAAGATGGTTTTGAACCCTGTTGCACCGTGACCATTGCTCCAAACCCCGGGCATGAATGAGAAACCCACGTGGATGGTCAGTTGTTGTATCACCTGTTTCGTTGCTGGAACAAGTAACCTCTTCGCCCAAATTCTCCTCTTGGTTGGATGTTGTGGAGCCCTCTGAGGAAGATCGTGAACCCGTTGTCACCTTCAGCTCCAGCCTGGAAATCAGAAAGCAACAGCAACTGGGAAAAATTGTCCCACGCTTCCCCGTAACGGAGCAAAAGCAAAGCCCAGGATGAAAAGGCAGGGACATTTTTGTCACCAGGGACATTTTTGGTGGCCTCACCTTGGCAGCTCCATGAGACTGCCGGGGTAGAACTCGGTCGCAGCTCTTTCTCCCGCCAAAATGACCAAATCCTTTGTCCTTGGATTCTGCGACAGCAAGGCATTGAGATGAGGTGGAGGAAACCCATCTCCCACACAAAGACACAGCTTTCAGGAAGGTGAGCGAGACCGAGAAGGTACCACCAACACCTTACTCTTTTAGACACCTTCTTCAGCCCGTGGAGATACACTTACACGAAGTAAATGATTTCGAAGGCATCCAGTTGCATCCATCCAATAAATTAGGTCTTCATAAAATCTCATCGTGGCTTTTTTGCCTCTGATGGAAAGGACGCCTATGTCTTTGAAGACAAAGTTGATGTTATATCCCACGGTCAGGCAGTGGAAGAGGACGATGAGGGTCTCCTCGATGCAAGCCTTTGCCTTGGACGGAGGAATGGAGGTTTCGAGTCGCAATCGAGTAAAATTCATCGTACAAATGTGGGTCTCGGCTAGAGCAAAACAGAAGAGGAAATACAGAAGCGATGCAGCGGGTCGGTGGGTGATGGGAAAGTCTCAGTGGCTCCTCGACGTGCAGGGTACGTTGCTGCATAGCTGTCACCCCATGGGACATCTCGTCCGAGGGTTGATATGGACCCTCCGTAGAGAACTTCAGAGGACCCTGAGATACCCTCAGCCCTCAGTGGCAGATGCTTTGGTGGCAGAGCGGTTCCTCTGGGGCACCAAAGTCAATGAGGAGATGGTGTCACCCCAAAGAAAGGTGCCACCCCGAAGAAAAGTGTCACCCCAAAGGAAAGCGTCACCCAAAACAAAGAGCCTGGCTTCTGGTTGCCCCACAGCCAGTTGCAGAACTGACCAATCACGGTCATGAATATAGTCATGCACACCGTCATGGACTTGGTGATGGACATGGTTATGATCACGGGTATGGTCTTTTCTCTCGGGCACTTCACACCACCCCCAAGCCCTCCCTCGCCCGAACGTGCCAGCAGGGAGAAGCGAAGGTTTCCATCTCCCCACCAGGTATGTCCACGTCAGCATACGTCAGCCCATGAAGGTCCACAATGTTCTTGGCCAGCTGAAACGCCGGTTTGGTGGCAAGGAACCACTGATCCTTCCCAGTGGGCACTTTGACCTCAAGTGAGTAGAAAGTGCCAAGTCCAACTATCTTCACACCCTGGAGTTGACAGAAAGAAGAACTAATTATGATCTTGGTTTTGCTAGAAAAAAAAGAATCAGGAAACCGTTGAGGTGGGATGAGACCTTTGGAGAGCCTATATTCCAACCCTACTGCTCCAACAGGGCCAGCTGAAGCTGGTTGTCCAGGATTGGCTCCCGTTGGGTTTTGAATATCTCCAAATGACCTTGTGCTACCCCGTGGGATGGTGCTTGGTACCTCCGTGATCCCAGGGAAGCCCTCGCAGAAGCCCTACAGTCTTGAATATCCCCTCTTCGGCTTTAAAAAGATTTGGTGAAGCCAAAGCCTAGAAAACGTCCCCCCAGCTGGAGAAGACCCAGGAAGTTTCCACTGCCTGGGAGAAACCACAAACATGTCCCATATCAACTGTTTGGTCTTTCCAACCTGGCTGTGGGGATCAGAGGTGGCCAAAAGGTGACAAAGCCATTCTTTGGGTTAAATCTGGGACTTTTGGGGGTTATATCTTTGACTTCGATAGACCAAGAAGACAATCGGCACCATTTTGTCTCCTGTAAAGTCAACGTTCAGTGGGGAGACTTTTACCGGATCGGAAAGACCGATGTGCCCCTTGGTGGCATGGGGGGACAAGGACAAAGACACGTTGCTCTGCCCCACCTTGTCCTTCAAAATCTCCTCTCTGACATAACTCGACACGGCCCCCCAAACAGCAATGATTTCTGCAAAAAAAAAAAAAAAAAAGAAGAAAAGCCGTCAGCCTCTCTGGTGACAGCACCCAGTCAACATCGGCATTTCCAGATTGGGTGTTTTAGCATGAAAATGTCAATGTTTTTTGTGGAAAGAGCCCCTGGAGACGTCACCATGGGTGGCGAGCGTCTGCAGCGTCAGCAGCTTGTGTGCACGGAGCCTTTTGCCCATTTGAGTGGTGGTGATGTCGCTGGGATGGCGTTCCTCCATCTTGGATGTCCCTTCGCTTCAGGTTGGTATCAGGGTGAAATCAACACTATTTTTTTTGTTCATCTTTTCCTCGGCAGCTGCAAGAGACAGCCCTGAAGTGGCCTCGGGTTCACCGAGGCCTCATGGGGATGTGCAGGTTACCACGATGCTGGGTTGTCCCACTGTGACCTGATCGTGTCACAATCGGGTGCCCCCCATCCCCTGTCCCAAGATCTACTGGGATTGGCCCTGGAATGGGCCAGAAAATGGTGGTTTAGGGTCCTTCGGGATGCGCGGATCCCACTCCTGATCTCTGGTTTTACTCGGGACCTTCGGAACACCTGGACGCTGGGTTCCCTCCAAGATGTGTGGATTCACTGGGGCCCTTCAAGACCTTCAAGACCCCTGGACACCTTCTCCACTCCATGTCTGGGTTCACTGGTGACCCTCAAGACCGCCCTGGACTCCTGGGTCCACCCCTCCAGCCCAGGGAGTCACTTGCATAAGATAATGTTGGACTGGAAAGTTTGCTAAGTAAATGGATTTTTAAAAACTTGATTAATTGCGTAGGGATCATTTGCATATGAAAAATTCGCTGAATTGCAAGCACGAAGGCTGAGAGCTCGGTCACCTCCGAATGTGGGTTTGGGTGGAAAAGGGTGAAATTTAGGGCTGGATGTTGATGCCACAGGAAAGGAGCAGGAGTTGCTCAAGCACTGAATAACAGGGAAAGTTGCACGAAGCATTTTTTTTCCCTTATTCTCTCCCACTCGGGTGCCCAAAATCCTGTTGCATATTATATTTCTCACAATCGGCTTGCGCTAAACCACATCATCGATGGTCTCCTCCAGAAACATCTGGAAGGGTGGATCTCCTTCCGCTGCTCTCGCCTGCCACAGCTACAGGCTGGCAGAGAACATCAAGGTGAGGGGACAGCCGGCGGCTCTGGGGAAGGGGGCAAGGCCCCCCAGCACCCGCACCCCGTGAGGACAGCGCTTGGGCAGGGCGAGGGACCTGCCAGGTCCCATCCCGCTTGTGCTTTGCAGGTGCTGCTGGAAGAGGAGCCCAGGGACCAACGGTGCGTGGCGGCGTGGCTGAAAGCCATGCTTGCCCATCGCCGAATTGAGGTACCTGTCCCATCCCTCCTGGGAACCCCTGCCCCAGAGCTCCGTGTCCACCTGCACGAGGCCTGGAGGCACTGCTCCAAGCACCAGTGTCCCACTGGCCCCTCTCTCTCTTTGCAGCTCAGCGGAGACGGTGCTGGAGGGCAAAGAGAAAAGCTGCCTGGAAGCCTGCTTCTCCAGTGACTTCTTGCTTCCTCCAGAAGAGGAAATGTCTGTCCCTGCCTATTCCTTCCACTGAAGCGTAAGTGCTGGCTGAGCTACAGGAGCCCCCAGTCCCTCTGGGCTGCTCCCTGCCCACCCCGTGCTGCGACAGGACCGGAGATCCAAGGCAGGGCAGGGGCTCGGCTTTGCGATCCCACCCTCATCCCTTCGTCCCCTTCCCATGGGCTTGGCCACGTCCAGTGCCGCAGGCTGCTCTACGCGCAGCAGATGGCCCCGGGTCTCTCCCAGGCACCGTGAAGCAGCACGGGAGTCCTCCCTTGGCTCTGGGAATTGTGATCGGTCTCCTGGAGGTGAGAGGGACAGCGGGAAACACTGCCACAACTCTTTGTCCTCCTTGCAGACCCTGGAAGCCATGGACACCATGCTAGAGACGGTGGTGCTCAGCTTTCCTGCCTCCAGAGTCAGCTGCAGAAGATCTTGCGGGTCTGGCACGTGCAAAGAGCGGGCTTCACAGGGGCTGTTCCTCAGCCTGGGGGGAAGGGGGTGTCCCCTCTTGAGCGGATGCTCCCGACGGCAGTGCCGTGCAGAGACAGCGTACCGCAGGGAGGGTGCCCTCCTCCCTCGGGTAACCAGGGGCCACCCAGCGCGCTCGTAAGGACCACAGTGGCTGAAGAGGGTGGCATCTGCCTTCCTGCCTGGCCACAAGGTTGGCCCGGGGCATTTGTCCCAAGCCTGCGAGACCCCTAGGCCAGGAAGCCCACTACAGGCTTTGCTCGAGAGCAGAGGAAGCCTTAATGGCCTGTGCGAGTCCAGCCCAGCTCTGAGAGAGCAGCTGTGCGGGAGAGAGCCTTGGGAAGGATCAGGGCGCCGAGCCGTTTGCTGGCCAACAATTCCACACTGGAGGTAAGGAGCCAGGCAGCCTCCAGCCAGGCCATCTCCCCCTCCCCGCACACCGGAGCAGCCTGCAGCTCTTCCCACGCGGGGCTGCCGCCCGGATAGCTGCTTTGGGAGCCGTGGCCGGCCTGGCCCTGCAAAGCCCTGACTCACCAGGGATCCAGCAGATCTACAAAAACATCTACAAGAAGCAGCTGGCCAGCAGCGTGCTGGATTGTGGTCACGGGAGACCCTGCCTTCTGGCTGGCGGATGTAAGTGGCCGGTGGCTGGATTGCCCTGCCCTTGAGCCCTGTCAGGCCTTGTTCCTGCCTCCATCCCTCCCTCCCAAACCCTGGTGTCTCGGGCACCTGAAGCCCCCTTAAGCCAGCAGATAGGGATGGCAGGGGCAGCTGAGGAAATGGCCGCACTCCAGTGTCAGCACCATCCTCCCCTGTGTCCCCTCCAGGTGCCAAAGATCATGAGCTGCACCCACGGAAACCTGGAAAGCATCGACATGGAGTCAGCCCGGCAGAGCGTGGCATCGCTGCTTGTCCTGCTGACCGACCAGTCCCCCACGCAACCGGTCATCAGCCTGGTGAAGTTCTCTCCACCAGGAGACAGGTACTGGCCCCAAAAGCCATGAGGGCTTATTCCCGGTGTGGAGAGGGAGACTCTCTGGCTGCCAGACCCAAGGAATACCGCAGGACACCCCCGAGGAGCTGGACCCTCCATCCCACCACGCTTTCCAGCCCTGGTGGGTCAGCCAGGCCTGCAGCCAGCCCAGAGCCCCGCCACCACGCTCCTGCCAGCCCCACCGGGAACACCACCTCAGCCCTCTCCTGCCGGCCCAGGGCATCCCGAGCACGGGGCCGGTGGGGCCGGAGGGGATGGATGCACGGGGGTCTCTGCACACACGGCGGTTCATCTCGCCTCTGTTTCTCTCTGTCGCGGCCCTTCAGCCCATGGAAGAAGACATCAACGCCTCAGTCGCTTCCCTGGCAGCTCAGACCATCGTCATCCTGAGCTCTCCGAGGGATCGGGATCCACCCTGCGAGCACTGTGCTGCTGGCGCTGCTCCGCCAGGCAGAGGCACAGCTCTTCTCACGAAAATGGCTCTATTTTAACAAAGCTGGAACAAGAAGCCTAAACTGGTTTACATGGTGTCCTTCGCGTGTGTAACTGACACGCAGCGAGGAGAGCACACAGGAAGGGTGGTCCCAGCTGCGGCCAACCCCGCGGGTCTCCGGGCATCCCAGCGAGGCCCCAGCATCTGCTGTTGCTGCGTCGCCGCTTCCCCGCACCGTGATGGATGCCGGAGAGTTTCCAAGCAGAGGGCTAAGGGGGCTAGAGGGCAACTGCAGGGGTCCTAGAGGGACTAAAGGACAAACAGAGTGCCTCGGTCACCATGAATGCCTCAGAAGGGATGCTTAGGGGACTCGACGGTTCCTAAGAAGGCTAGATGAGCAACAGAAGGCTCTGGGGCATAACCAACACCTATGGAGGAGTGCTGAGGGGAGTAAAGTGGTATTGTAGAGTCTAGGGGGCCAGGCCCCCAGTCTAGTGGGGTTTCTTAGGGTGCTAGAGGTCCTGCGGAGGAGCCTGGGGTGCAATGAAGGCCTCAGGAGGGGTCCTGAATGGGCTAGAGCGATCCTAGGACAGCTAGAGGGCAAATGGAGGAGCCCTGTGGTTAGACAGTGCCCAGGAGCCCTTCACTGGCCTCAGCGAAGGCCAACGGTGGGCTTCTGTGCACAAGGAGGATCAAGGGAGGGTTCCCGAGGCTCAAAGGGAGGGTGCAAGGAGGCTAACAGAGGGGTGCTGCGGGGAGCAGGCGGCAAACTGAGGCCTCCAGAGCACATCCAGAGGCGCATTGGGGCGCTGAGAGGTTCTAAGGGGGCAACCGGGTCGGGCTGAGGCAACCCCAGCACCAGAGAGGGGTTCAGAGGGGCCTAGTGGATACGGGGAGGGCCCTAGGCCTGAGGGGACTGGAAGGGAAAACGACCAAGTCTTGAGGGGATCCCGTGGCAAAAAGAGAGTCACCCCCATCTTGAATTTCCAAGACAGCTAGTCCTTCTCCACCTCTTTCCCATCCCCCCCCCCCCAGTTCGGCCCAGTTGCCCTCAGCCGGGCAGCCCGGACCGAGCAGAGCTCCCGTGGTGCCCGAGCGTGGTCAACGCTGGGCAGCGCCTCCATGGCGCCTCTCAGAGCGGGGCTGTTCCAGGCTCCCTTGGCCTGCCTCCATGGAACGGACACCCTGAGGCAACAGCACTGCGACTACAGCTCCTAGCACGTCCTGTGGGGACATGGCCCCCACAGCAGGGCTGTACCAGAAGACGACAACTCCCGCCATGCCCTTCAGGCCAACATGGCTGCCCAGAAGTGCCGTGCTGGCAGACTACAGCTCCCAGCATGCAGCAGGGAGCCGCGGAGCCCCTGCGCTGCCGTTCCCGCCCGCCTCTGCCCCTGAGGGGAAGGCGGGGAATGGCGGCGGCAGCGCTGGGCTCCGTGAGGGAGCGCGGCGGCCGCGGGGTGGAAGCAGAGAGCTCCGCACCCAGGTAACGCCCGCCATTTCACACCCCTTCCACCCCCCAAAACCCCTCCGCTGCCCTGACGGGCCCAGGGCCCGCGCTGGGGGCACCGGGCTCCTCACGGAGGAGATGGCGGAGCCCCGAAGCAAAGGAGAAGCCGTTGTCAGCTGCGAAGAGCGGCCTTCCTCCCTCACGAAACCAGCAGGACGCAGAGCCGCGGTCTCCTGCGGAAGAGCGAGGTTCCTCCAAACTTCGGCCACGTTCACCAGGAGAAGCCAACGCTCCAAAAGACGCCGGTGAGGCGGCAGGAACGAGGGGAGAAGGAGCATGGCCGTCGCTCTGCCCTCCCCTCTCAGCTACTGCTCCGCCGTCTCCCCCCTGCTCACGGACGGTTGTCCTTCGTAGCACTGGTTATGACATTCTTTCCCCCATTTTTTCCCTCCGTAATCTTTCTGAAGGAGAAATTGCTCCAGAAGCAGCTTCCCGCTGCTTTCCACATTTTTACGCTTCTATTACAGAGACATCAGGAGTTACAACTCATTCTCCAATAACCTCAACCTCTTAAAACAACCTGGAGAAACGTTATTTCCATTTTCTCCCATTTCCAAGGGAGAAATACTGAAATCCAGTATGTCCCTGCTATTGCATGCAGGCTCCAGGATGGCGATGCACCATTTTGAGCAGGGAAAAATGGCAGAAACATGTCCCCAGCTGGTGTTTTAGGGGCAAATTTGGAATTCTGCTGCTAACATCAGCCTTTTGGGGACTGGCAATCCAACGGATTTGCTCCTTGCGGAAGCATTTCTATTTTCTGAACTGCCTCCATCAGCTTGCTGTCCCCAGTGCAGCAAATATTAATTTAAGAAAAAAACCTAAAGCTGGAGCAATTCCAACGAAAAGCACCCAAATCCAGCCTTTCCCTTTCGAAATCGGTGTCTCCCTTCTTTCTCCTCATCGTTTCCCACTGTGGAGGTGCCGGATTTTTAACTCGGAAGATGTTTTAGCTCTTGCAAAACCATCGCAGCAGCCTCAGGAAGGCTGCCATATTAGTAATTAATGATGCCAGCACGGCTCATACTGGTTTGACGCTCATCCCCTAACGATAACGCTGGAGAACCTGAGAGCAAGACAGAACAGCAGTTAGAGAATGGACTACCGTGCCGTCTCTGCCTGTGGTCCAAGGGCCAACAAAAGAGGTAGGTTAGGCTGCTGCGATAGCCGTGTGAGGTACGTACACGCGATGAAGTGTCAAAATACAGCTACAGTCCCTGAACCCCACCTGGTGCTGCTCAGCAATGCAGCATTTTCATATTTAACAAGGAGGAACCAAATAAAAGGGCATGACAGAAATTGCTACTGGCAGAGAATGGCAGGATATTACCAATAAACAGATTTAATGTACAGGTGGGTTGAGCCGCTCATGATACTCATAGCAATCAGGCTGCAGTAATTAAGAAAACCATGTTCAAATTCCAGCATTGAATTTTGTGTCTGGCCAAAGCTGAACAAATTTTCTCTGTGGAAGAGGTGGGGGTTGCAAGAGCGTTTCAAATCAGTGACCATAGGCAGGTTCAGGTGGTTGTACCTTAGGAGTGCCAGTGATAGTCTGCGTCCCTGGAAGGCAGACAGAAGCCAGAAGAAAATCCAGGAAAGCACAGGCACCGTCACCATCATCTACGTAACAAGAAGCATCCATTTGCATGGTTGCACGTACAACTTTTTTTTTTTTTTTTTTTTAAGAAAAGTAACATGAGTGTAGCTGCGTAGTCTTACCTCACTGTCACAAGTATAGCCGATAACAGAATCCCTTCAAATGACTTTTTCCTCCATTTCTGTTTGAGAATCAAAACAGAACAGAGGCCTCAGCAAATCCGTGCATCACAGAAACACCAAAAAATGCCTCGGACTTCGGCAGTTAGTAAGACTAACTGTATTAAAATCGAGTACTTAATTGCTGTGTAGTTAAACCGCTTTTGGCTGTCCGCCAGGTAACTTTTCTTGGTGCATTCTTTCCTATCCAAACAGGAGAAATATTTTGAGTCTGTTAAAGGGACAGCCTTAGGAAAAACACTTTTCTTTCTGTTACTTGCTAAGTTGTGACACAGTCACCTTAAAAGACACAAGCCAGTCGCTCAGCTTGCGAGCCTCTCCTGTCAATTGCTTTCGCATTCCATTTCTTGAGGTTTAATAAAGAAAAGGTATTCATGTTTTCGCGGTTTGCTTTCAAAGCCAAGTATCAAAACAACACAAAAAATCACCAACCCCTGAGGATGGCAGAGGGAACGTGGTTTAGTTGAGGTCACCAGCTCCTCGTAGGCTTTGTAAAAGTTATTTCAAAACCTAAACTTTGGGCCCATCTCGATCTGACAGAGTCCCTTGAAACAAAAGGAACATTTCATTATTCAATAGGATGCGTTAAAATGATTTGACCAGACACATTCACATAATTCATCTGTCAGCCACTCACATTACACTTCATGCAGTATTACAGAAATAAGAGACTGATATAAAAGCCACGTGAAGATGCAGCGTCACAGTGAGATAGTGCAGTGTGCCTCAGGACACGGAAGCTTTAATCTGTGGGTCCTCAATCAACAAATTAATCAACAAAAAAGAAAAAAATAACCTTCAGCGGTACGCTTTCAGAGGGGGAGACTATGGCATGGTTTTCAGCATAGCAAAAACGTGCACAGTGAAACACATCTAATTTCAACCGGTTTGTGAAGTTTTACAATTTAGAAAGAACAAAACCAGGTCGTCTTCCTGCCCAGACAAAGGTAAATCTGACTACTGAGAACAAGAGGAGGGTTCTCGAAGGCACAGTCTCAACAGGTAACAGCTGTTACAAAGCAAACAGTACAAGTTCATATTTCTGTGCCACTGAATAATTGAGAGAATATGCTAAAGTACTTTCAATTTTATTTTTTTTTCTTGAAGAATACCTTTTTTTTTTTTTGTTTCCTGGGGGGAACCTCTACTAATTTTGCTTCTTTTGTGAGCAGCACGTATACAAGATACTATGGCAAAAAATAACTCGGTATTGAGAAGCTAGTAACTTTTTATAACAAATCATTCCTTGAAGAGATGAGTAGTTTAAGCTGCTAAGCGACTCTGCCGTGAGAGAGGAAGTCCGAGGATCCTGAGAGTAGTACAATTTTGCTCTTGGTTGGTAACCAAATGAAAAAATAGTGCATTTCACCAAAGACAAACCTAGTAGAATTTAGCTATGCTGCTGCCTTGATACCAGAGGTGTATGCTATAAAAGAACCAGTAAAAAAATCTTGTAAATCACACACTTATATTTAATATATTGAAACAAAATAGTTAAGAATGCAAGAACTGTATACAGATTAAAAAAATATTTTTTAAACCATCTGATCTTAAAAATAGACAATAGTAGTGAAGCTTAAAATACAACCACTCGCATTAAAATGTTTCAAGCAATACCACCTTGGTGTGTCCTGTTCCATCAAATGGCCATTAAGATAACGCATCAGTTGTTAAAAAGGTTGTGTTGGTTGGAGTCACTTTTTCACAATCCAAATCTACAACAGTTTTCCCTTTGATGGAAGAGCCCGAGCATTCCTGGTGCAAACTTTCCCGCCTCTCTGAAAGTTTAGAAGTGGATCGAGCCATCGAGCCACTTTGGCTTCCATTGGTTTGAGAGCAGACGTTATTAACTTTAGTGGTTTTATTTTTGTGGTGGTTGTTGTAGACTTTATATTTCATGAGGAGGATGAAGATGAAAACAAGAACTGAAGCCACAATGATACCCCCAATAATGATGATCATGGTTCCTCCAAGAAACTGCGCGTGAAGGGATCGGCACTGTTTGTATTCTTCCTGGGTTGTGAACTGCACGCATCCGATCACTCTGGTTGCGGTCAAAGATGTCAATCCATCATCATAAACAGCAAGAACACAGAGGTCGTACTCACGTCCTGCAACCAGATCAGTCAAGAAGAAGGATTTACTAGCAGCTGGAATCATCCTGGAAGAGAAAATGAGTACAGTAAACATCCAAGCTGGTTGAGCCTAAGGAGAGCGCTTTTGACTATCGGTGCTACTGTAAGGAAACTAACAGAGCGGAAGATGAACGCGGCAACCAGAACAAGCAGCAAAAAGCTAGCGTTCCCTAGGTTACTCGGTAGATATGGAAGACACAGATTTTAGCAATGAGGATATCTTTACCTCGGCCGTTTCAAGCAAACATGGACACGCTTACCAAAGACCAGAGAAGTCATCACGCTTGATCTATCGTTTTGATCTGCGTTCTCTTAAATTTCCACAGTTTCAGCATAAAAGGGTATTACATACCCTATGCAGAATGGAATACGGTCAGCCTTTTGAAAAACGTAAAGGAACTGAAGCGACATACTTGAGGACTTAAATGGCAGAAAAGGATAAAATTAAACACTTTCAATTTTACATCCACAGGAAGCACGTTTTGAAGATCAAGGGAAAAAGGCAAATTCAAACCTTTGGTCCACACATTAACCTTATTTCCATCTTCTAACAGCTCCATGATGCTCAGTGTCTTGTAATCGGGCAACGGGTGTATATTTTATATCTATATCTATATCTATATCTATATATATCTATATATATATCTATATATATATATATGTAATAATAAGGAGAGCGAAGCGTATGCACTTGCAACTAAGTGGTGTCTTCTGTAGCCCAATAACAGCACGTACTGACTTCCTTACCTTGATGCAACCCTACCATGGAGATTGTTCTGTCAATTCCAAATATTCCTTTACCACAAAGTAGCATTGGTACTCGATCGACAGATGAGAAGGAACCCAAAAGAAGAGCTATATGCTATGTTACAAATTCCCACAGACCCCACGCGCCACCCTTACGAATCACAATATCTCATTGCAGACCAGCTCGCCATATGTTTGGCTCAGATTCCTCACTGGAGTAAAGTAGCACTGTTGCAGAGGAGTCAGTGAAACAACATCCGTTTCTAGTGGGTGGGCACATGGCCGCCTCCTGCCCACAAAGGTGGTGGGGGTGGAGACGACTAACCACTTGCCATACAGTCTTTTCCAAGTAGTCATCCATGGGACTACGGACCATACAGTGCTTAGACTGGAAAGAAAGAAGAGCCAGACCTTCAAAAGAACATTCCCCAAACACAGGGCTGCTACCGCTTCATTTATAACAACTGAAGTTCTGTGACTGTGAAAAACCAAAACCACTCCCTTGTCGATGTACACGCACCGTCACAGATTCATCGAAACACTAAAGGAGGAGATCCCAGAGATCTCTAGCCCAGCTTCCCACGCAGAGCGGTACTATCACAAACCGTAGATCAGGTCAACCACACTCTAGCCAACACTTGAGAACCTTCCATGAGCTCTCCAGGCACCATTCCAGCATTAAAACTACCCTCCCAGTAGATATTTTCCCCCTAATGTCTGATTTGAATTTCCCAAACCCCAACTTGTAACCATTGCCCCGGTCTTAATTTATAACAGCAGCTTCACGACCTCGACCGAATCTGGCCACGTGCTGGGTTTTAAGGCTAACGAGATTTTACTGCAGGAAAAACAGGGTTTGAGAGGAAACTACACAATTTGTAAAATCGAAACACCCAAACAACTCCTAGCATGTCCGTAATGAGAAATTTAATCCAACGTTAATGTAGGAGGAAACGTGCAAAGCTAGCAACTGCTTCAGACCAGAACGAGCCCTCGAAATTCCTCACGGCCACCGTTGTTCATTCAGAACGCAGGCAGTGCAGAATGAGGTCTCCCAGCTGCAAGCATTAACAACAGGCTCATCCCTTCTCTGCCCTGCAAGCACTACTTTATGGAACAAGCGTTGTGTCGTGATTGTTGCTTTACAGTTATACATCTCCTATACTGGCTGACCACCGAATCCTCAAAGCCCGTCGTGCTCCTGGCTTTTTTATTTCTCCCACAAATTTAATTCGGCGACGTCGTTATATAACCTTGCACCGTGTCAAAGGAAACACCAAGGTTGTGTTGTCTCACTGGACCAGGACTCCAGAAAGCAATTCATCGATCCTTGGCTTTTCCAGGTACAACTTTTGGTAGCGTGCAGCCGGCGATTCCTCCACACTCTCCATGTGAACGTGGCCCTCGATGCTCAGCGGCAGGTGTGGCTGGTGCTCCGCAGAGCGCCACTCAGTTTGCTCTGTGGCTTGACATTCACCTTCCTAAAACATACACCGTTATCAATTATCAGACAAATATCTAATTAACTTCTCAGTCTTCTGCTCGGCCACGTTGTGACCAAACAGGACAAGAGAACACCGTGGCTCAGACTGGACTGCATTCCTTCCTCAGTTCAAACACCAAGTTATGCTGAAACTAAGCAGAAGATTCTTGCTTGTCATACAAAGGGATGCGACTGAGAAGATGGAGAATTTAGTTGCCTGCCTTCAACACTTTGAAATCAGTCCTGCCTCCCAGAAAAATACTGCTGGCAGCTACATCCAACCGTGGCGCAAAGTCTAAAATTGCTCGACATCAACAAAACCGTCACCGAACCACAGGGCACGATATGTAAAAAATTAAGGGATGTCATAGATAACCTCTGCAGAAGAATGCAGCATTTAGAAGACCGGCTAAGCAACAGGAACAGAAAGGAAGCGCCATACAGAAAGCATCTTTCTAGTCTTTAGGAGTCTGCCCAGCTGTGAGAGGGAGGTGTAATTGCGAAAATTATGCAAAGTACTGTTTTCTAGCTTAGTGTCCATATTATTTGCCTTATTCAGCAGCCTTTGATGCTCACTTTTCTTCTTTCAGACAACTTTCCTCATCGCGTTATTGTCAGGGTTATTCAACGAAGAGTTCGGTATTGAAATTTGACTAATTACCACGGAAAGCTGTGTACAGCACGTGCTGCCTTACAGCGTGCCCAGCTATTGCTGAAATACTTTTATAGTCACTGTCATGGAAAAGGAGGGGTTCTAAACGAAGGCCTTTCTGATCTCCTGTTCAAATCATCTGTACAAACGTTGAATAAGACCAAATACGTATTTGATTTCTATCAGCTTTTCTGGTAATACAAGGCTATTTTCAGCTCCATGAATAAGGAGAAGCGTGTAGTCTCGATAAGGTAGAAGATAAGGATTCTTCACTGGCTAAGCAGTTATTCACAGATATATCTCCCGGCAAAGGTAGCTATTTTGGCACATTTAGGAAGTTTCAAGGAAACCTCTACAAATGAGTAAGGACAGCTGACAACTGAGTAGGCAATCTGCCTGCAGCCATGTCAGGAGTTAACCTCCGCATGTTTTCTCGCTTACGCCTGCAGAACATTCTGCAGTAGAGTCTAGTCTTTCCTATACTGTATTTACTTTATTTCAGTAACGCTATAAATGTTCAAATAGCGGTTAAATTCGATCAGTTTGACAAATTAGCACAAGCTTGACTAGGCAGGCCTTTAGTGCCAGGCTGTGGCGAACGGCGAGGACTTGTAGGAAAGGCCAGAAAGAATGTGGGTAGATATTGGGAGCAAATGTATCTATCATCTGAAAACTTTATCATTCTACCAGAACCCACCGACGACAGTTTAGAAAATGGCGTCTTCAGAACAAACATCTCCATTAGCACTTAGTTTGACCTAATAACGTTTTAAGCAGCATTAACTTTATTGTAGGTTTGTTAGGAAACTTATTCAGGATGCCATATGATCCTTGACAACCCCAAGTGACTGGGATTTAGGGGCACTAAGCCCTAAGCAGGGTAAAGCTTATCAGCCTCTCAGTGGAATTAGTCCATCTCAAACTCAAGAGCTCGCAGTAATCAAAGTCATTTACTTAAATAATTAGCTTGCATGAAAGACATTTCATAATAGCGACACAGAAGCCAAACCCCCATGTCTGCCAGGAGATTCTCCAATCTCCAGGGACGCAAAAACTTTTTACTCGGCTAGTCTTTTGGGGCTTTTTGGTCTTTTTTTTAACTCTTCAAGAAATGTTATTATTTCACAATAACTACCCATCAGTCTTTTCTCAAAACCCCCCGTCATTTACATTAGAGTTTCACCGGGAGCTTAGCTTCCTACGACCTATAAAAGTGCCGAAACTGCAGTTTTTAGACACAATTCTGTCAAATCGGTTTTTTGTAGCTGAAACTATCCTGCCTTTTCTCTTATATCTCTAATGTCACCGAGTCCGCACGTGCTTGGTGTTGGCCCACAAGCACCGTGTTTCAAAGGGATCAATAGCAGAACGGTAACTGTCAGATTTAAACGAACAGTGCTAACGTAACTGGTTTATTAGCACTAACATCTATAAACCATAATCCGTGCCAGCGTTTCCGCTGCCATCTGCAGTCAGCCAGTAACAAGTAAAGCCCTTTGGTGAAAACTCAACTGTGAAATCTGCTCACAAAACTTCTGACAAAACATCGTTTGGTGAGATTGGAAATATTTCCTAGCAACGTTGTCAACAACAACAAATTCAACCGAGCAGCTCGAAATAGAGATGGAGTCTTTTGTTTGGACTCTAATTGATAATGATGCTGCCCGTAGGAAAATGTAATACTGTGGCCAGACTGCCTCAAATGAATCCCTTTTACTCTGGCCAACCCCTCTGTTCCCAATCTAACGCTGCCATTTTGAAGGTTTGAAAAAACAGTTTTTTTTTCCCTGCCATTTCAGCGGTTCAGTTGGGAGGGGAAGGGCGAGGGTGAAAGGAAGGGATGGGGAATTTGAGGTGTTGGAGGGACTGCGGTGGCAGGAGGTCTTTTTGAACTGATTCTGTCAACAAACTCCTGAGCACCCAGTTTACTCAGCTGATTAAAGGGATTAAAAAGCAATAGAGTCTGTTGTGTTTTTTTTTTTTTTCACGGAAACACCCACCGAGACCCAAATACGATCTATGACATCCGTGGAGGTAAAAACAACAATAACAAAGACCGTTCTAAGACAGCATAAAGTCCTAGACCGTTACTGAACACAGGCTGCTCGCTGCATTTTTTTCCAAAGAATTATTTTCACATGGTTGATGCTGGAGTCTGGAAATGAGATGACCACGTGCCGGAAGATACAGAGAGTTATGAAGCATTGACGACAGGTTTCTTATTTATAGAGCTTTCACACAAATCATGCCAAAATTTTTGATAGAAGCAATGACAGCAATCGATTCTTATTCATACTATTTAAAAAAACCCCGTGCTTCTGCATCAACGGTACAAAAGGAAACAGGGATGTTTTCCTCCTCCAAAAAAAGCACAGCATCTTAAATGTTTGGGAAACAAGACAGTGATATTTCATGTTTGAATGATCTCTCCATAATGCAACAACTACCATCCATCGTTTGCATCTGCAAGGTATTATTTTTATAAACTACGGTGGATCTCCAGCAGGAGTCGGTGCCAAAGGAAGAGGTTACACTGGGCAGCCTGATTAACAAAGATCGTGGGGGCGTGGGAAGGAGGGAGATGACAATGGAGAAGTGACCTCTGTGCTTTAAGGAATCCCAGCTTTGTAAGGGTAATCCTGATTAACTCAGGACACAGCTATGAGAACAGAAGGCTTTTCCCCATAAAGGGAAACCTGAAGAAGAGGTTTCCAAGGAGAAACTCCCTGAAGAAGCCTGGAAACTGCCATGACAACGGCTACGCTACAAGATAAGGAAAAAAGCTATCAAAATTAAAGCCAAAGAGTGACAATTCATGTGATCTGCTGTATTTACAGAAGTTCGATGGCTCCCGTACTCCTGGACTTCCATTGGCATATATCCTCTTTTTTTGAGGAATGACTGCTGGCTAGGTGAAGAAATGCAAACACGACCATTTGTCCGAGATTTCCTCCTGACAAACAGCCGCCGCTCGCGTGCAGACTTGCTGGATAACCACGGCAATCCCGATATACTCCAAAATCACTACAGTTACCGCACGCACACCCGGCAGCTCCACCGGTTGAGGGGCTTGTTGCACCACCTGCCGACCTGAGGCCATCCATACAGTGCACGTACGGTGTCCAGGGCACCCAGAAAGGAAACAGAAAGTCTTACGGCACGTGTCTGCCCGATGAGGAGCTATAAAACCTCTTTCAAACTTCACTGGTTGAAATCTAGCGTGGTCCTGAGGCTTTCCATTGCACTGCGCTGAACTAATTTAAGAATTTTTGAGCAGACGTAGCGTGGCTGATTCCAACTGCTTTTCACGCAACAGATGTAATCATTGCTATATTGATCTGGCAATATATCACCTTTTCCCTAAGAGTGACAGCTCTGTCCTTTAAACAACGGTACTTTGTACTCCATATTAAAAGCGGTCTGCCTCTCAATTTCTAAGTTTTTCTCTCAATAGAGAAAACAAGGACATATTATCAGCAGTTTTATGCAATATATAGTCTCTCAATTATCTATAGAGAAGCATCACTATTAAATACTCATCTTCTAATTTATAGCATGTAGTTGCAGCTAATTAAAGTTAGATGATCACTAGCTATGAAAGTTTAAATTCAATGCTTAGGAGACTGTTGCCTTTGATGTTATGAGATCCAGCTTCTAATTGACTAGGACATCAGTCAGATTGTTATGAAGCATTAGTAATCTGCTGCTTCTATCAGCTCTGGTACAAATTGAAGTTTATCCTTGCTCAGAAATACAGAAGCATGGTTTTTTAATTTGCTGGCCATTTGAGGAAGCACTGGCAGACAAAATAGGAGCCCCTGCAGTTCCCTTCAGGGGCTTTTGAGCATCACTTGCTGCCCCGCTTCTCTCTTGCACACCGAGGGAGGCTACAAGAGAAAGGTGGCCCAGGGTCCTGTGGAGATGAGCCTTTTATCCCATAACCCAACACGAGGAGTCATTTTTATAAAGATACATACGACCCAGATCAGCGTACAAAAAAAGGTGCAGTTTCATCTATATGTACACACAAACGTGTGCGCATCATAACAAAGCAGGAATAAAAATAAAATAGCGTGGCTTCTCTGCCAGATTAATTATTGCTTTCTAAAGCTTGTATAATATTCGTCGCTACTGTTTGAGTATCAGAAGGTCAGTTCTGCTGATAGCTCTTCCCCAAGACTTGCACTAGAAACCTGGGCAGGACACTTGAGCAACGACAGTTAAACTAAAATTATAGCACTGTGAAGTCCAAATTGCAGAGGAACTGTAATCAGCATCAAGACTGTAAGCTGTTTAAAGAATACAGATCCATTTATATTGCAGAGCAAGAAAAGCTGCGCAAAGTGGCTGTTACGAGTCTTGATTTCACTCTACACGTGGCTGTACAACAGCAGTTTCCGACCTTTCTTCTGAAAACAAACAAGGCTCTTTTACTTTCAATATTGATGCTTTCTGCAAATTGCTACCTGCACCTTAACTTACTGACTCTGGATTGTTGCTACTCATCTTGCCAGATGCTTCGCTCTGATGCAATTTTCTTTCTCCATAACCAATGTCTGCCTTCAATTTTGCTAAAGCCTGTTCCAGGAGATAGGTCAGTGCGATAGTTTCCATTTCACAGAAAAAGGGGAGTTAAGTGACTCACCTGAGACAACGCAGTAACTGGCGGAGCCAGAAGCACAATTCCTGTTTTCCTTTCCGTATTCAGCCCTGGGAAAAACGCTGTCTGGCTATGTGTTGTGAAACTCCCAAACCGGGGACAACAAGGAGCAATTATGGTGCGCTTACGTGCAAGTGTACACAGGCGGTGTAACCATGTGCAAGGCGCGTATGTTATTCTCACATACATGAACGGATAATTTGATTGCAGTCCAAAGGGAAAATGAGGAAGAATATCATCTCCCTCCCTTTGCTTTCATAGGCTCCTAGCACGGGCACAGATGAGCGCACACTTACCCACAATTACCTATCCAGAGGGAGAAGGAAGTGGAAAGGTGAAGAGAAATAAAGGAGTCACAGGAGCAACTTAAATTCTCAAGATAAAGCCAAGTTGCCATAGCAACTGCTCTTCCCGTGGTACCACTCAACTTGACGGAAGCGACAGGTTTCTGATGCATCCTGCACCGCTTAATACTTTTTCCAGGCAGCAAGGTATCACCTGCCAGAAATAAATTATGCCGCGTGCTCTAGGTAGAAGGAAGCTTTTCACCTGCTGTAAAATTCCTTTGGCAGGACTGAAGCACTGCCGCTGCTGGGTACACATCTATTTATATCTTCATATATCAACAGACCGACGCCGTGAAACAGATGTTTATATACCTCACCAGAAACACGGAGTCTGAGAGGGGTCTTGACCATGCAAAGGGCCAGCAAACAAATCCGGGGACTCCTCTTTCTCCAGCGCACATTAATGCACTCAACTTAAAACACTCTGACATTTATAGCATAACTTGAAGTAGCAGTTGTTCAGATAACTGCGAATGCGGAATTGCTGCCCAATTACCATTCCTCTCACTTTAGCACAAAACTTCCTTTAAGGATCTATATTTGATGATTACTCACTGTGGGAACTGAACGAGAACACACGAATTTTCATCTTGGAGAGGCCCATTATACTACAGTCTATTACATTGTATTATTTGAAATCGCTGCTCTGTGATTTGCAGCATCAAGTATTTTATGGTTTTGTTACCAACCTGCGCCTCTCGGTTAACAGGAATCTGGGCCAAGAAAGAGGCATGGAAACGGTATTCTTCCCCGTTTCTTCTTTACGAACAAGGCCATCAGCAGCAGCAGTCTTCAACCCTACAGATTTATTAAGGAGCTCCCACGTGAGTCACTCATTTATTTTTAGAGACTTTGGAAAGTTTAAAACTCATCGAGAAGGAATTGCTGCAATTGCAAGAAGGCTGCCAACTCGGCTGACCAGCTGTTATGGCAAAGGATGAAAAATCCCATTAAACAACTCTCTTATACTGCTGGCCGTGCCTGCAATGCTCTACCTGCTTCTCACTTTCCTTGCTTCGCTGTGCTTTCTAGTGGGAGAATTGAATAAAATCCCTTTAGAAACCCCAGTCACAGCCACGGAGACATCTCTGCTTCACATTTCCCTTCGTTCCGCAACTTTGCAGTTCTTTCAAACAGCAATGTCACAAACGTTCTCACAGCTGACAATTAAATGAGGCTTCATCTTCCAGACGGCTCCTCACCATCCCTGTCAAATCCCGACAAGGCATCCTTCCACAGAGACCCTTGCTTACCCTCACCGAGTCCTCCTGCTTCCTTTCTAGCTCACAGCCGTGACAACGGGAGGACGGATGGCATCCTTCCTCAAAGAGACTCTGGGGACGGGCATTTTAACACGAGACTTCTGAAAATCCCAAGTGACTGCAAAGCGAACCGTCTGTTTCAAGGACTTCACGCCATTTTCATACACAGTTCTGTTTTTCAACAAGAATTTGCTTGTAATGGTGGGTATTTGAAATAGGAATCCCAGCGGAACAACTATCCTACATTCCTTTCCTTAGGGGGCTGCTTACTAAAGCAGTATATTTGAACCCAAACTTTTCGGGTATAATTCTGAAGCTATTAGATGTCATTCTCCTTTCGCTTACTCCGCTCCCAACTTTAGTGGCATTACATTAGAAAAAAAAATGATTATCACTCAGGTTAGAGAAGTTATCATCCTTTACGAAGCACACAACTATGAAATATTAAATCTGAATCAAAAAGCTCCCACTTTAAAGTCATTCTGCCCCTCCCTGTCCCTTCCACCCCCGGTTAATCACAAATGCATGCCTATAAACGGAAAAGCATAAAGCCTATAAACAGAAAGGCAGATAATCAGAAACTCAACCATCCCTGCGTGGGGGAGCGGCTATAAACTTCATCTGCATGCTGTCCACTGAGACTTAATATCAAATAGTTATTCCCCAGTAAATTTTACCAAATAATCTCCAGCGGACAAATCAGTGCCTTCAAATGTGAAAGCCACATAAAATATATAACCTAAAACCTTCTGTGCGGTGTCCAGTTCATACCAGTGAATTTTATCCCCATGACACCACAAAAGTGGAGAAAAAGAAGCAGGCAGTGACTGATGCGGGCTGAAGGTTTGGCGTAACACGGTCAGGCCATATCCATATAGGCAGAATGTTGCTTTGGGCATCTTGCAACTTGGGGCATCTTGATTTTTTTTTTTTCTCTTCCCCATATTTTTAAGTAAAATAATGACACTTAATCAGCATAAAAGGTAACTAAAATCTCCATCTCAATTTCCTTAAATGTTAACAACTAAGATATTGCTCATCAGCTTCACTTAGTCCATTAAACTGGACTATGAAACTTAATTATGTCTGTAAAGAGTTTAGAGATCCTCAAGAGGCAGCACAGAAACAGATGTATTATTAGTTTTAAGAGTGTAACTCCTCAACAATGGGAGTTTAACGAGCAAAGTCTAAGGCAGCCATTGGCTCCTCATCCCCTCATTTACAGTTACTGCTTGCAAGATAGCTCTCCTTACATGGAATATGTCAAACTATGCTATCCTTTTTTCTTTCTTCCACTACGTACTTAGGTATGAGCATGGGTATGCGAGCAGGGTTACCTGTACACTAGTATGTCGTCAGCAGAACTGTTATACTGAATCTGGTACATTCGAATCCCAGGGAGGTGATGCTGAGAAGGCCACTGGATAAGAGCAGAGGACGACGTCAGCTCAGCAACCACCACCACCTTCTCTTGCTGAGCCTTCGTTTCGTTCGGAAAGCTTGACTTGGCAGATATGAGAATGTCTGAGGGGCCAGGCTCCGCCTCTTTATCGCAGTTGGTGCTGTTAGCGAGGTTAGGGTACGGGGTAACGAGGAGTTCGACCGGAGCCGTCGACTCTCCCGCAGCATTTGATGCTATGCAGGTAAATGTGCCCTTGTCAGTCAAAGAAGTAACCAAAATATCCAGAGTACCATTCTCGTAAGAAATCGTCCTAGACGTGTTAGAGACCAGCTTCCCATCGGGTGAGATCCAGCGAACGTAGGGATCTGGATCGCCGACAGCTTTACACTTCAAAGAGATGCTTTGGCCTTCTGTCGCTGTTAGTTTTGGGGTTCGGTGTGTTATCATCGGGGGTTCACAGACAAATTCCTCCTCTTTAATAGACCAAAAGTATTTGCCCATCAGTTCTGGCGGAGAGGCGCAGGTTTCTAGATCATCTTCTCTGGTGAGACGTCTCAGCCACACGAGTTCGCAGTTGCAGTGCAAAGGATTCCCTCCGAAGCTAAGCACCAGGGACGACAGTGGAGATCCTTTAGACTTGGCGTACACGGGTATTCTGGAAAACAAAGGATCAGGAGGGATCTTTTTCAATTTGTTGGAGGTCATGTCTAGACGGGCAAGTTTGTGAAGGTTTGAGAAGATGCCTTCTGGCACAAACTCAATGAGATTGTGATCCAAACTGACCGTATTGACATTCGAAAGTTTGGCAATTGTTTCCCAAGGAACGTTAACGAGATTGTTGTAGGACAGATCCAGGTCTTCAATTGTCTCAATAAAGTCGTCCAGTGACCCAGGAGAGATATAGTTTAATTGATTGTTACTGAGTATTAAATGCCGAAGGTTAATTAAACCTTTGAAATGATCTTCGTTGATGTAAGTCAGTCTATTACTATCCAAGTGTAAGGCGTGAAGGCCTTTAAGATCAAAAAATGCGTAAGGCATGATTTGACTTATTGTATTCCTCGATAGCGTCAAATGAATTAGATTAGTCATGTTTGCAAAATCTTTTCTCCTAAGCGTGGTGATAAAGTTATCCATTAACCTTAGTTCTGCTGTTCTCCTGTCAATACTGGGGGGCACAAAGAGAAGCCCCGTCTTCGTACAGAGAATTGTGAAGGATGGAGACAGGTTTTGACACATGCATCTTTTGGGACACATCATGGCCTTCACGGCTGTGCTAATAACCAGTAGATAGACAACCAGCCTTTCCATCGTAAGAAAAATAACAGACCTAAAGGGAAAAGAAAAAAAAAAAAAAAAAAGAAATCCATGTAAATATATTTTATTTGGGCATTAGAAATCGGTTTACATTGAAGTTTTCATTACAAGTCCACCTGTGCAAACTGGAAACACCTTCCGAGACGATAATAAAATTACTTGCTAATATTAACTTGGATGTTTTTAGAGCTAAGAGCTTCTTGTTCTGTGCTAGTTTGGCTCCAGTCTCCTCCTGACAGAGACACTTAAGATTGACTGTGAGGCAACAGTCCATCACTGCTGCTGCTCTGGGATGCGCTAATGGGGTTATCTACCTCCTAGCAGCTCTTCACAACCAACAGTGTTGGCACTTGGACTTCAGCAGGTGGAACAAAGCAAGATGTGAAGCTGATACTTGGTGAGAGGAGTGTGAGGGGGAAAAAGAAAATAAATATACAAGATTTTTTAGGTTTAAAGTACCATTCACCTAGCTTTTTCTACGCACATCCAACTGTTGGCTGGGGCTGGAACCTCATTTCAACCTGCATATCACTTCATTACTTTGTGATTATGCTCCCCTCACTTTTTTGCCGTTATAGATGTCCAACAACTTTTTGTCTTACCCCTCAAACTCATCTACGCCCCTCCTCAGTCTTACCTGTACCGAGCAGCGAGCTCTTTGCAGAAATACGTGTTTTAAGGACAAGGGTTTTTTTTGCCCCAGGAGGTGGCAGGGGTCTAAAACTTCCACAGCAAATAAGGAGAAATACCTTCAAAGGCATTTCTGAAAAGGAAGGCTGTGTTCAATCAGAGAAGCAGGTATATATTTTTTTTCTGTGCAGCACAGGTAGCAGCTTTAGAAAAATAAATTTCATAATTGCACATGGGTTTGGTCAACGAAATTATCTCTGTGAAATCTTGCGTATGCCAAGTTATTTCCCATTGTATCTGAAGTGCTCGCCTGCTACACCGGGGGTAGATTTTCATTTCTACTTTACCTCCAGCTGGCTGGAAAATTGCTAAGCATTAAGCACGGTGATTCAAGCAACCATGAAGGCTAAAACTCCCAATCTGCAACGCAAAGGACTCAAACTATGTGTTTTGTGCGAGTGTCCTGGTACAACCCAATTCCAACCTCCAGCTGGCGAATCCTACTCCAAAAGAGGGTCGTGGCCTTTTTGCAAATGAGCACACGTAGTTTTACTTCGCATGTAAGCTCTAGCACACTAGAGATCACAGCTGATTAAAGTTAGTTCCGTGTGACTATTCCTTCATACAGTGGGTAAACATAATAAAAATGTGTAAAAATAATCAACTGCTGCCTTTGAGAACAAGCAATGCAACACAAGACATGGGCAAAGTTGGGGACAACAGTATAATCTGCCGAGTCAGCTATCTGTAAAAGAGACTACCAAAGCCTTTGATTACATGGGCACAATTTGCCGTTAAAGTCAGCAGATTCTTACAGCATGTTTATTTGTGGGTTTGGGGTTTTTTTTGTTTCATTTTGTTTTGTTTTACTTTAACGATTTCCCTGAGTTACAGCTCCTTTACAGGGCAACAGATCTTTAAGATACAGAATTACCATATCACAGTTGCAGAGTCTGGAAATTAGTCTGGTTACATGACATTTAAAGCTCCACAGAGAGGAAAAAAGTTCTTAAAATCAACCCATCGCTTATGCGGCGTTATTACTTCAATTCGGAGAGCATGAAACTCAGGCTGAACCATGTGCTTACCTTTTAACCAATGCTACTCATTCACTTATTAGAGGTTAATCTTTAGGTGTGTGCAATTCTGATCAAGTTTCTGCAAAATATTTTATAAAAAATAATTTAAAAAAAAAGAGACAAACCCATCAACCAATCCCTCTCCAAAACCTCTGAGTGGTTAGAGCACATAGAGTAGGAGAGGCTGAGAGGACAGGGCTTAATCAGCCTGGAGAAGAGAAGGCTTCAGGGACACCCTGTAGTAGGAACCTTCTCGTACCTCCAAGAAGTTTATCAGGGAGACGGAGCCAGGCTCTTCACAGCGGATCGTGATGGGAGATCAAAAGATAAGGGACAGAAATTGATACCGTTGAGGTTCAAGCTGGATACAAGGAAAAACCCTTTTCACCGTGAAGCAGGTTGTCCAGAAAGGCAACCTCCATTCTGGGATGAGGTGACTGGACAAAGCCCTGATCCCAGAGCTGACCCTGCTTTCAGCAGCAGATGGGACTACAGAGCCTCTGAGGCTTCTTCCCACCCACGTTATCCTATGAACTGTGAATAACTCCACATTTTTCACATCTCGGCTGTAGCTCTACAAACCGTAGCCTCTGCCTGTCTGGTTTTTAGTGCTGGTTTCAAATTCCAATTCTGAACATCACTTTGTATGTTTGAGAGTGTCAGTTTTATGTAGAAAATGATAAGTTTTCCGTTAAGAACAACTGAGTTATAGGAAAACAAATCCTAAAACAGAGTTCGCACAAAGCTAGTTCGCTTTACAACTTTTTCTCATAAGCATCCTCTTAGTAACGTCTTGCTTCCTGATCATTTTTCCTCAACAGCTTTTATGATACTTAATATAGTGCCTGACACGCTTTATCTTTCAAATATTTGCTTTTTTAAGAAACCCATTCCTACTGTCACTCCATCCTGCGCTTCTTGCCTCTAATGGCTCCATCTTTTCACTCCTGCTAGGTACAAATGATTAACGGATGCACAATTACCCCAAAACAGGCTGCTGTGCAATATTGTAATTCCCTCGCTTTGTCATTAGCAAATATTAATGCAATTTTAATGGATTAACTGCCATCTGGGCTGTAAGAAACCAGTACAAAACCACCTCACTTAAACCATTATTCTGTTAAAAAATAATTAAATGTTACTATTGTGAAACCATGGCACTAAAATTAATGATTTTAGAGCCAACAATGAACGCGGTGCAATTACTCTTACAAACTATGTAACAGTCGCAAGGAAATTGTGCCTCGTAAAGAAAAGCTGCACATAAGTGAATTACCACTATTGCTCTGGATTCTTGTTAAAATCAGGTTTGGCACTATCACCTAAAAACTGCATCAGGAACATACCTGACTGCGTGATAACGCAGTAGTATTTTTAAAGATAGTTTAATCCACACCACCTCAACAGAAGGCAGTAAAAGAAATAAATTTCATGCTTATAAGACTAGCCACAGATCTAGGACACGGGGAAAAAAACTTCTCTGAACTCTTGCTTATTGACTCATTTCCCATCTGCATGGTTGCGGCTTAAAGTTTGTGCAAAAAAAATTGGTTGAGGCAGTCATTTAATTCCAAAATAATAAAGACTTTTGGAATAGAATAGTTCCAGTTGGATGGGACCTACAACAGGGGGGTCATCACGTTCAAGATTCGTGCAGAGAGACAGGGTTTTTCGCCGTTTTCCTACAGCGAAACATGAGTCAGTTACCATGGGCTGTCGTTCGTAGTCTAAATAATATTTAAAGGAAGGGATATTTAATTCCAACAAGTCACAGCCTATTAACTTTGTTCCATTGGAAAGAGTTCAGGTTGCCTTTGCTATAAATATAACAGATTTTCAAGAGCTTTAAATTAGTACGATAGTATAGAGATTTCTTACAGCCTGGAAACACGTACACGCTTCGGTGTGAATAACGATGCGTAAAGATACTATTTTACCAGCTTTAAGGAAGAAATTCAATCCTCCAAAAAATGGTTCTTTGCTAGGGAACCGCACCCTTCTCCAATACAACGCACGTTTATTTCAGCGTAACCTCCTCTTGCACCCAGCTATTCATTTTACTGGCATTATTAGCAAAATATATTCAAGTACATGGTTTCCCTTCTATACTTGTTTACGCTGCATCTATTTGGCATTCATCCAGACCTTTCAGTGGTGTTTAGGGGATGTAGCTACGCGTTGGGGTTTGGTTCATTCTCCACTGACTTGGGTTCCTGACTTGCATAGAAGAACACGATCTCCAGCCATTCTACACCCAGACCTACGCCACGTCTAATACTGTCATCACCACCGTCTTTGCCTGTTCAAAGACATGTGTCTCTGTTACTTTTGCGCACGCGTTAAAGGCTTGCTAAATCTGTTAGTCTCTTATCTACACCATTTATTTTTCCAGCGCTGGCCTCCCACAGTACGCCGAATACAAAAGCTGCAGCAGCATCAGCTTCTGATCGTGCTTGGGTCTTTCTGAAAGAGACCTTGTCTCCCTACAGCACGGAAATATTGATATATAGAGGGTGGCAAACAGATATTAGGTACTAGAAACAGCTATTTCGTACCCTATTTCTTCCACCCTCATCACACAGAAACACAGCCTGAGATGTATCAGCCACCCAAGCATTGCTTTTCAAACAACCAAAATGAAATCTGGTACACAAGATGTTCCTGCAGAGGCTATCCGCTGCCGAGTCCGGCCGAGATGAATCTACATATGTGCTCCTACATATTCCAAACGCAGATTTTTTTCGCTGTCGTACTGCCGTGACAACCTGTTCGCTGCACAAGACAGGTGCTCGCCATCTGCATCCATAGAAGAAGAAGAGAAAAAAAAGCTTTTTCTTGAGGCAGCCTTTATTAATAGCCTTTTCTGATCCAGAATTAACCACCACATTGGAAAAATTTAATTTACCAACAATAATGTGCTTAATTTAGTGTCGCTTGCCCCACCTGTAAATGAGCAAGAAGCACTTCCAGTGAGCGTTTAAGGAACATCTTGCTCATTTTCCTTCTATTTTTTTATTCTCTTCCAAGGCCACTGGGAGTACATCTCTAGGTACACTTGGGCACAGAGCAGATTAGCTGCAAATCTGGGAGCCAGCATTTCTCTGAACCCAAACCACCATAATTAATATTAATACTGGGATTTGTGGTAGGTTTTTTTTGATCTAGTTCATCGCGTAATAGGAAAACCAAACCATTTAATATTAAAAATAACAAAATATAGACTATTTATTCTTTTTCCTAGCATTATTTTTCAGACATGTCAACTATGCGAGTAAACTCATTTGCCCTTTCCTTTATCACCGGAGCGTGGCACAAATAATATCCACCTGTGCATGGTTATTGCCTGCCACTCCTCAAGTGGGTGGCACTGGGGAATTGTATTTATAACGTACAAAAATCACATTTCCAATGCGTGCTATAGAGGTGCCGAATAAGAAAACCAGAAATAAAAGCACGGCAATAATTTTCATTTCCATCCTCATTTTTGCCTCACCTAATTCAGTCATCAAAGTGTATCAGCAAACCTGAAAATAATTTGTTTGTTTGTTTGGGGGTTTTTGTTGTTGGTGGTGGTGGTTTTGTTCCCCCAACCTCCCCTAAAAAATATATATATATATACTGGTTTCGGTCCCATTTCCTAAACTTTAGTGCATACCATATACCGAAGAAGGTATAGAAGGAATTACCACCCAAAGGTTAAACGCTTTATGGATTTATCACGTGAATATCTGCACTCCTTCCCTCTTTCCTTTCTCTGAGGGCCAAAGAGCTCATGACAAGCCGTGCAGATCCTCTTTCCCCCCACAGAAAATCCTGAACTGGAGCCATTTAATCTATGGTTGAGGTAGCCAGGACACCAATGTAAAT
The DNA here is from genome assembly GCF_047370975.1 of Nipponia nippon. Classification (NCBI taxonomy): domain Eukaryota; kingdom Metazoa; phylum Chordata; class Aves; order Pelecaniformes; family Threskiornithidae; genus Nipponia; species Nipponia nippon. The sequence continues at coordinate 835,726 of NW_028262365.1, read as the reverse complement.
TATGAAACAGAAATAGCTCCTGTGGGTTTTGATGAATGGTCCAAGGTCTCCTGAAGATGTACTTGATGAAAAGCAGAGAGTGAATTATATATTGATGTTTTCTTTAAGGACAGAGCAGCTTCTGGTGCGGGGAGCCTGGAGGTAATGCTACTTCAGAGTACTGATAAACAAGCTATTCTTAGTCATGATGTATATCTTTCACAGAGGCTACTCGAATGCGGCCAATATTAACAATTACGAGCATTCAGTCTTTATTGAAAGATCTATTATGAATTGCAACACGTCCCACCACCAAGTCCTAGCACATTATACCCAGTGAAGCGTTCCATTACGTGTAAAATCATATCGGTTTTATCTCGCTGCCTTCACCGTCTGCTGCTTGTACTGGGGAATTTGGTGCACAAACAGTTCCGCCGTCAGCTGATCTGAACCTCACGCTGCAGGTGATGCTCTGCTAGCAAGAGCAGAGCCTCCCTGGGCACCTCTGAAAATCTGCGAGAATCACAGAGAATTTTCCTATAATTCCCACTTGTGCAAGGGCTGTTTGAGGTTATTTGACTCTTAACATCCCCTATTTGACAACGAAACGCTTGGAAACGTATAAACCACATCGTTTTGATGGGGCAGTGAATTTAAGATGAAGACGCTTTTTTTTTTTTTGGATGTTGATTCTTTGATTTCTTAAGATGCACAGACAAGCACAGTTAAGACCAGGACAGCACTGTTCAAAAATGTTCCTTTGAGGGAAAACCACAGCGATCGTAGTAGAGAAGTGCTGTATAGTTTAGATCGCACCTTCTTACTCAGGAAAGGCAAATTAGATCCCTGATGGAACAGGTCCTTGGCCCCATCGGGATCTGGTGGGTTAACGCCAGCAAAATCCCTGAAAGACTGAAGCTCCATATAAGAAAACAGCTCCTCGGCAGAACTTTCTACCAGGAGATGGAAAAGTTGAGGCCTTTTATCAAAGCAAAAATACTGCTCTTTAAGCGTCTGGAAATTTAGGAAGAGAGGCATGATGGAAGCAAAGGACTCTTCTGTGTAAAACACCATGCAGCAACCACCGAAGAAAATTGCAGCGCTGGCTTTAAGACTCTCAACTCCTCAAAGAGGTTGTTGGAGTTTTTATTTTAGGATAGTCTTGAAGCAATTTGGCAACGTATTTTACAAGACTATAAAAAACACAAGTGGATCTTTATGACACCGAATAGGGGAACTTGTGCTGCTTAAACCAGAATAGTCTTATTAGAAGGGCCTGGGTAGACCTTTTGTGGATAGTTTCTAGACGTACTTTAACCTCCGTAACATAAAATGCCCTAAAATATCCCTCTCCGGGTAAAGAGGATGGGAAGATGAGTCAAGGGTCTTAAGTCTCCATCGTGTATGACTTCATTCTGATATGGACAGTTAATATTTGCAGTACAGTTAATTTTCCCTCAGTTGTTTAACATCAAGTATTTGGGTACACAGTGAACCATCCCTGCACGCCCTGCAGTCTTGCCTAATCTGGTCGCTCAAGCACGGTCCTAATTTCTAAGGTTAATTTAGTTTGCGATCGTCACAGCAAACTGTGATGCCTTCTAAAACAGTTTTCTAAACAATCTGGCAACCTGTAGCCTGCGACTTCACATCTCGCCTAAGCCTTTCATTGTTTGGCCCGGTATAAAACATGAGAGGTCCCATCACGACCTTTCCTCCTTCTAAACCCAATTCCAGCATCCTGCCATACGTGGAAAATGAGAAGCCGATTTGAGAAGGTATTTAGCTGCAGAAGATGCCCTGGGAGATGGCGGGTAACGTTGTTAACGGAATTCAGGATTCCTCCCTGCGGACCACGCTCAGCGGATGCTGTCGCAGCCCGCGCTGTACCACCAGTCACTTTCAGCTGTTGAGCTGACCCGCCTCTGCCAGCTTCTTAGCATCCCGTAGCCTATTTTCAGTCCTTCAATTCCACGGGTTTCATGTCTCACTGCCTCCCAGTCTCCAAGTAGAAAAGCTCATGCAAATAAATATCAGCCTCAGGGATGCATATTCCAAGGGGAAGCTTCTGGGATCACAAAAATTAGGAAACAGCAGCACTTTGCCACTGTGCCTGTCTGCCCTCGGGTCTACATTGATTTAAATCACGAAGGGTGGAAGTCTGTGAACTGGATGCCCTGGCTTCGGCTGGGGATTTCATAAAGGCTTTGCAAAATGGATACGGAGAGATATGCACCGTATAGAACAACATTCATCCAAAGCAGGTATCACGTTCCCTGCTGCTCGCTCCCTCGCTATAGGACAACTTGCTACGGCCAGCCATTAACAGTTCTTCTGCTGGAGAGAAAAAAGAAAAAGAAAAAAAAGGTATGCAGACTTGCATGCCTATGCAAACCCCCGAAATGAAGCTTTGTTAATGCACTTGCTGTTAACACAGAGGGAGAAGGGGCTGCCCGAAGCTCCACGAGACTCTGCGTAGAAGCCAGCGATCTAAGGCACCGGTGCTAAAAATAGCAAAAAAGGGGCCAATTACGAATGGCATGCTGCCGAAGCGCCGCAGTGCCGGGAGCTGCGGCATCCCGATAAGCGTACCTGCGAGAGACGGCGCATCTCCCTGCGGGCTTCAGAGCCAGATTACTGCTGCTTTGCATAAAATGACGAGCGACGGGGTTTTCTGACTTCCACTGAAGCGACGCTTGCGCAGCAGCTGGATGAAATACAACCAGCGCAACTTTGTGGCAGCCCGCAGACAAAGAACTTTGCAACAAAACTCAACGCTGCATTTGCATTTCCTACTTATGCCAGTGTCACGTGGAGGCGATAGCCACTTTTTTCCATCACAAGGCAGCTTTCAGGAGGGGTGTGCAACAATTGCAAGGGATTATAACGGCCTGATGACCACCTCAGCCGAACCTGAACGAAATGGCCCTGAGATCACTTCCATTACCTTCCACGTGTAGGTTTATGGACCATACAGAATGCAAATTGTGCTGCGCTCATGATCTGACACAGGGGGATGCCCACAGACCTCCAAATTAGTGCATTTCTCAGGGAAAGCGCTCACACAAGTATCAGCAAGGACAATTCACTGGGCACTTACCATATTAGCTATTGCAGTCTTTCCAAAAAGAATTAACAACCTTATTTACGATTTTTCCCTTTATGAGATTATCTGCTCTATTCCAAATGGTGATTACAGAACACAAGCCAGTTCTGGCATTTCTGTCGATTAATTCACTGCAACTAGCTGTTTATTTTGACAGGCTGTAGAAATGGGCTGACAGTTCTCATTAGGTTCAACAAGGGGATGAAGTGCAAAGTCCTGCACCGGGGGAAGAACAACCCCGTGCACCAGCCTACGCCAAACAAACCTAGGGAGAAGTTTGTACAAAGATTTAAAACCAAGTACTCTACAGCTCGCTGCGAAAGCTTATCTGATGCCAGTCTTGGTTGCAAGAAGAAATTGGCCCAGCACTTAAGTTTTGTGGCACCTCTTGGGTGATCTCGCCTTATCCGTCATGACTGCTGGAGCAGCATTTTGCTTTTGGGGTTGCTACACACTCATAATTACAGTATTGCCACTAAAAAGCTACACGCTCTTCTGAAATATTCTGTACGAGGAAATATGTTGAGACAGCTCTGTTATGCTGCTAAAAAGGCTCACAGATTCTCTTAAAGCGGTGTTAATGAAAGAGTGGAAACAAGCAGTGGCAGGAGGTCAAGAGAATGTCAGATGTGAGGAAGGGGACGAAAAAAACCCCAGCCCGTTAGAAATTTATTACTCAGTCTTTGAATATGAGATGATTCTTCCAACCACAAGAACTCACCCACTTTCTCTGCAAAACAAATGGAAAAATGCGTTTACTCTTCACTGAACCACGCTCAAAGGACGGACTTATTAATTGTGGGATTTTGATAGCGCTTAGGCCTTCTGCGAGCTATTCAATAGGACCAATTTCATCGCTCTAAGTCCTCTATCAATTATTCCCTTCCAGTCATGATTCATGAGCTCTCGCATGTTTGACGTGTTTGTAAACCTTGGAGCGAGGAGTTTGCTGTTGGCAACGGGCAGCAGAAAGGGACAACGCAGCCCTTTCCCAATACCTCAAGGAGCAGAATCCCAGTTGCTACTTGCTGGGGATCCACCTGCAAAGGCAACCTCTCAATTGTACGGCTGCTACGCTGGCTGTGAAAATCCTTCCCAAACATTTGCCTTCCAGCTTTAAACTCGGAAGTACACAGAAAACTGCAGAGTTTTCTTTGCGGAGAAGAATCCAGAATTTCGCACAGTTATCTACTAACTTTATGAATTATTAAAATCTCCTGCATAGGAAAGAGCTTTGGCATCGCAATTGGAAGTGGCAGTGCTGTGCCTGTGCGCTGGGTCTCTGTTACAAGGCTGTAAAATGAAATCTCAGGTATGCAGCTACGGTTGTACAACAATGCGCGCACGGTCCCCGGTAGGAAACTGCTCCAGGATAAAGCAGAAATACCAGCAGTTGGGCTTTACTTGCTTACTACTCGTATAAACATTCATATTGCAGATAATGTCATGCCGTCGAAATGCAAACTAAACAAAACCCACCAAAACCCACCACACACACTACAGCGATTTCTCTCCACGTAATACTGCTTTCTGAAACCACTTCGGCAGGTTTTCCCATTCTTGCGATCATTACGGACCATTAATTCACACTAACCAGACCACAGTCCTTATGTGACTTATTTGGAAGTTATTCAGCTGCGACGTTAAGTGAACTGCATGGAACGATCTGTAGAAGATGGACACCCTACACCGCACTATGACGGACTGAGCAGAGAACACAAAAAATGTTGACTTTACTTGCAGGCTCCTTCAGTGGCATTAAAAATCCTGAAGAATCATAGAATCATTTAGATTGGAAATGATGTTTAAGATCATCGAGTCCAACCGTAAACCTAACGCCGCCAAGTCCACCGCTAAACCATCTCCCTAAGCGCCAGTCATGTTTTGGATCACAGACACTACAAACTGCTGTTGCTGCTGTAAAGAGAAGAACATCTACTTCCCCCAGTGCCATCCGCTGCCTCGACTTAGAAAACATTTCTCAGCAATTCCCAGCGTCCTCTTAAAATGTCAGCACGATGTCCATCCCACCTGAATTACGACCTCAAACCAAACAGCGCTGTCTGCAGGCCAAGCCTGCCCGGGAACCCACCGAGATGAACATAAGGACCAGCTGTAGGAGATGCTGCGGATGACTCAGGTTGGAGCGCTCTTCGCTTTGAGTCACTGTTGAATCAACGTCGGATTGTGATACTAGGTGTCACGGTGCTGCCTTCTCAAAAAGAAATCATTATGCATCAGCTCTTCTCTCTCACATTACTAAACGAGGGAAAAGTGGGATTTTTATGAAGCGAAACACCAAGTAATGAAGTGTCCACCTACTACTATTAGGCATTTGCTACAAGAAGATGTTCAACACTAAGTGTTACCAACTCTACTGTTTCCACCCTTTAACCAGCCCAAAATGTTTTACAATTGATGACAGCTAATGACACTTCTAACAAGGCTGGCAGACAATAATTTCATTACAAATCCCATGCCACCACCGTTCCCACCATTCAAAGTCTAACAAGCATAAAATTGCATGCTCAGTATGTATGCAGGCAGGTATGTCATTACTCTGACAAAGAAATGATAGTATTTGTAGACAGTGCGTTAACAAAAGAATAATATTCAGATGAAAATCACCTTTGGTTCAATATGAAGGAAGTGGGTTGCATAGAAAAATATGTCTCTTTCTACAGAAATATTTAATTCTTTCCAAACTTCCCTTCTTCCCAGAAGACTGAAGATTAGTCACCGAGCAATGGATTTCAGTGCAACCGTTGGAAAGCTAATAGCTCTCCTCCTTTCCAACTCTGTATCAGGGAGCTGAAATCAGCACAAATCAAGATTTTATTTATTTATTTACTTATTTTTTCCTGTTTGCAGTTCCTTTCATCTTTACACAGTGCAAAATAAATCAAGTTACCCCTCTGTGGGTGCCCAAAATTTAGTCCCCGAGAACAAGGAGCCTGCTTGAAACAGTTTTAGCAAGACTTTACACAAATGTCTTTGCTTAAAAAGGAAAGAAAGCACTCTTTACATTGAAACTGCAGTCCTGCTCGCTTGCGTTTGAGGAATTAATGGGAACATTCAGATTGGTTTAGTATCGATGCGTTTGAACAACTCATTCGGTGCTGGCACTGACAGAGGTATACTTGAGAAAAATCAGTCTACGGGAATGGAAGGACTCTTCTGTAATCCAATAAAGCGTGCTTTATCAGCTGATCTCTGCAATGCATCACTGAAAGCCATTTTGTTAGCCACTGGGGAGTCTCTCTTGCTGAAAACTGGCAGGGATACTTTCTTTCTCTTCCTCTCAGTTGCTGTTTCATCTCTCCAGAGCATGCAACTGTCTTTATCTCCGAGAGCTCTGAGCATTTCTAAGGCAGCAGCACCTAGAGAGAACAACTATTCTGGGCTGCAAAGGGTATCAAGGTAAAAGCGAAGCGTGTTCCTCTGAACATCATACGCACACCTCGCTTTGCAACAGGGCTTACGCACGACCAGCCCAGAGACAAGCAAGGATTTTGACTCTAAGCAGAGGACCGCTTGGTTTGCGCCACTCAACACCTTCCTTTTCTGTTTAAGATAAACCACATCATCATTTCTTTATCAAAGCAGCATCCCAATTTCCAGCTCATTTTGGGAGCCCCACAAGCTCTACCGCTGCCGTGAACAGACAATCCACCGTCTGCAGATAGCACAGCAAATAAAGCAGGATGGAGAACGACCAACAAAACGCAAGCAACGCACGATAGGGCTCTGCTTTTGCAACGGAAGCACAACATTCAGGTTTTATTCAGTGTTTCCCCATCACCTCTACCTTCTGCTCTGCTGCCAGGACCTAAATCCGCAGCAGAGCTGGGATAAAAAACAAAGCCAGTCTCAGTCGCGTGCTGCACAAACTAATGAAACCATATCACAAAGCCATGTATTCTTGGCCAGCATGAAGCAGTTTCCAAAGAGACTTATAAACCCCTTGGTATCAAGATTAATGACTTTTTTTTTTTTTTTAAATTGCCATTGTTCAGAACAATTGTGCAAAGCTTACTGTGTGTTCCTTTCCTCCTGGCTCGCAATTTCTTCTATTAGCTTGAAGCAGGATCTCTTCTCTACTGCCTTCCCTGATTAATGCAGAAAATCAGAAAGCCACAGGTGCTGCAAAATCAGAAATTTGGGGGAAAAAACTCCTCGCTGAGCACAGTTGTCGGGGGATCCCGGATCAATCAGCATAGCAATAAGAAACAAGCCCAATATAAACATGGATATCTGGTGGATATAAAGACTGGCACTTTACTGTGCCCTACCCAAAGGTCTAAAATTACAGTCTAAAAAGTACGAAGTATTCCTGAGCCTTTGTGATAATTGCTAACTCGTCTGTTTTCCCCTTGCTTGCCAAACGGTTTAGCTTCACGGCCCCAAAATACAGAGGGTCAGCGAAGAGCTTCTAGCAATTGTCCTGTGAGTGCCAAAACTCAACTTCTTTGCTTCTCCTACAACCCAGCAGGCCCGCTCTTCCCTTCGCCTCAAACCAGCCCAACGTCAACAAGCCCTTTAAGATCGTTGCGTTTAAGCGCGTCTCACCAGATAACTGCACCGTGCAAGGAAGCGATGGAGTCTTTCCCTTTATTAACATAAAGCTATAGAGATGGCTCGTAATCCAGTATGCTTCTTATTAACCAATCCTTGCTACACGTGGAACTTATTCAGCAGACTCTACCATCATTCCTAATTTGCCTTAATAACTGGGATGGTGTTCAAGAAGCGTATTTGTGCTGCAGATATAAAATTCTTGTAGCAAGGCTGCTACAGAAGGCGAAGATGCGTGGAGGAGCAATTTGATCCAAATGAAGCATGCTGGATATATGTTCTAAGATGACATATTAGTTCAAAAAAATTCATCGAGACAATTAACGCATGATTCAGACATCCATACAAACAAAAAAACCTTCAGGAAGGTAGTTAGTGTCCCACCACATGGTATATTATTATTTTATTCCAGCTGACACTGGAATAATTAATTTATTCCAGCTTACGCTGTGCGTGTCACTGGCCAGAGCATGTTGAAAAGCTGATACGCCGCCTTTGAAGGACAAAAAGGATGCTGAAAGTTAATCTAGACTGACATTTTTATTCAAAACGAAAGATACAGCAGACTGGGGAAATAAAAGAAGCTAGCATGTTAAGTGCCATTTTGACCTTTGTAGATAAAGGATTCGGAAGTATTTGGGGGAGGAAAAGAAATAAATCGAGCTCCTCAAAGGTTGTAGCAAACTGAGCATCAAAAGCACCATTTCTTTCAGAAATGAATGTTCAATATTTAATTAGACACTAATCTGCCAAACAATGCTTAAAAGGCTCCTCTTTTCCTTTGTGAAATACGAATCCCATGCAAGTGACCCCTCTACCGCAAAAGAGACGCTGCTTCTGTATCACAATTAATTCCCGATCACTAAGCATCCCTCAGATACAACACTGGTTTTGGCTTTGCCATTGAAGAGCAGAATTAAGAGAATTTTTAAATTTTTTTTTATTTTTTTTTGCCGTCTTCCTACACGGGAAGACTCGAGTGCTCTGGCAAGACAGATGGACAGACATTTGGCAAGATCTGCAGCCTTCAACAAAAAGGGAACAAGTCTCTCTAATCATAGAAGCATCTATACAGGAGACAAAACCCAGTACCGGCTAGAAAAGCAACTTTCTCTTGGCCTCTAGAGAGCACTTCATTTGTGAAAAGCTCGTAATCCTCCAAAAAGGAGGAAAGTGGAAAGCGACGTACGTAAGCATTGAGATTGCCAGGCGGCAAACTTGTTTGTATCCTGCAAACGTGATAAGACGATGACGGAGTCCTACAACACCAGCAAAAACCGGGGCGGGGGGGGAATTAAAAATAAGTCAAGAAATTGCTGAAATGCAAAATTTACCCCAGAGCAGCCCAAAAGGATTGATAAAGTATGCGCCTTCAATCTGACTTTATCTTGCAGGAGATAAAGGCTGTCTAATGAGACAAACCAACGACAAGAGTCTCTAAGCCTCTAGAGCTTTGCTTCCTCCTAGAATTAAAAATGCTGAGGGGTGGGGGAGAGGATTTAAAAAAAAGAAAAAAAAAAAAAAAGGCAAAACAAAGCCTGCATTTTAGGTTGTGGTGGTTTTTTTGGATTGTAGTTTTGCTTCTTTGGTTTTTACACTATTTTGAATTGGATTCTAAAACTACATAATGTCTTCTTGCTGTTGGTACGCATAATACGCGCCGCAGGAGCTGTCAGCGAAGGCAGACTATTTATGAGGGCCTATTAACTCTGTTTTGTAGCTTATCTTGATTTCTGCAGCAGCGAATGGCAGCCTCTTCATGATGAGGTAGCACGTCTTTATGACCCCAGCAATAATAAGCAAATAAAAAGGCTTCCATTTCAGAACAGGGCTAAGAAATACCAACTGAAACAGGCTTGCTCCGACACCGAGATCTCGACCCTTTGCAGGAGCTCGGGGTGGATTTGAGCAGTTAATTAATCAGCCACCATCTACAGCGGCTGTTTCTGCAGAGCTCTGGTGTAGCTAAAAGGAATTTTTTTTTCTTTTTCCACCGGAGAAATTCCTTAAATGACAGCACTTGGAGACAAAGTATTTTTAGAAATGGGAAGTGCACTGCTGAGCATCTCCAGTGAATGTTTAATCAGTGCTCAGTGAGCCCGGCTGAATACGGTTTACAAATGTTTGCATCCAAATGTGGCTTTATTTTATTCATTTTTTTGTTTTTAAACACATCGTCTTTCTTCTCTTTATCTGAGGTCAAGCCTATGACTAGAAAAAGAGGTGGAGAGTGCCTCTTACTTAACATCACCAGGTTATATCATGCCCCTCCTGTGTCTTCTAGAAATTAGCTGCAGGTACACCTTCAAGCTGTTTATGTTGTGCATAAATAAGTACATCTAAGTCCTCTCCTTTAAACGTGTTATTCCAGTTAAATTGGAACAGATAGTCAACACCATCAAAAAAAAATCCACAACATTAAAAATATTAATACGCAATGATTTCCAATGCTCAGAACTTAGCTAATCCAAGAGGAAAAGGAGCTGGTGTTTCAGGGCAAGAGGAAGCACCGCTATAAATATTGAATAAGGGTCTCGGCACTCTCATTCTCCCAAAACGCTCTACAGTACGTGAATTAATATTAAAAATGGAAGACTGTTTGGAACTGTCCAGCACACAAAGACTACACGAGCACCAGAAAGCTCAATTTTCTCTCCAGCATCTGGCAAGCAAAAGGGAGTCCAGCTCCACAGGCATCATTATTTAGCGCAACTCCCCGCCCCCCCCCCCCCGAACTGGAATTCGTTGGGAAACGCTTTTTTGCCCCCATATAACACACAGCAGGTATGTCAGACCTCTCAGCTGTTAAGTACGCTGCTATACAGCTCTCACGGTATTTGCAAATTCTCTCGCTTTCCTCATAAATACTTTAGTTCACTGACAAGGTCTCATTTTATGCATGGGAAGCGTCAACTATGCCTGAACCATTCCTGACAGGCGTTGGTTTTTATCTTCAAAACCTCATATATCATAGGAAACCTCTCCGCACCGGTCTTGACACCATCACGCACCCGATGACAGCACACCAGATCTTATCACCCCCTGAATTAAGACAAGCAGGACTCTGCTCAGTCCCTCTGCTTTCTCCAGGGAGATGTTCAACCTCTCTTGACTATATTCTGCACGGAGACGAGCAGGATCTCAGCACAGGAAAGACATGGACCTGTTGGAGCGGGTCCAGAGGAGGCCACAAAAATGATCCGAGCACCTCTGCTATGAGGAAAGGCTGAGAGAGTTGGGGTTGTTCAGCTCAGAGAAGAGAAGGCTGTGGGGAGACCTTATTGTGGCCTTTCAGTACTTAAAGGCAGCTTTAAGAAAGATGGGGACAGACTTTTTAGTAGGACCTGTTGCGATAGGACAAGGGGGAACGGTTTTAAACTAAAAGAGGGGAGATTCAGATTAGATATAAGGAAGAAATGTTTTACGATGAGGGTGGCAAAAGACTGGCCCAGGTTGCCCAGAGAGGTGGGAGATGCCCCATCCCTGGAAACATTCAAGGCCAGCTTGGACGGAGCTCTGAGCAACCTGCTCTTGTTGAAGATGTCCCTGCTCGTTGCAGGGGGGATGGACTACATGACCTTTAAAAATCCCTTCCAACCCAAACCATTCTATGATGATTCCATGATCCCAACGCTGAATTAAGGTTTCTCCTTGCCGTGGAAGCAGGCTTTAAAGCACAACACTTTGTACGCTTTTTTTCGAGCGCAAACTAACTGCCGTATTTACGCTGCCGCTTTCTTAATCCTCACACTGGAAAGCATAAAAGGGAAAAACCCACACAACACAAACCCCTTTCCTGCAGAAATCTTTTACCGCTGTTGAAACCATACTTCAGCATCACCTTCCTCCCTTAACTAAAATAGCTTCTGCAGGCTGAGGAATACAAGGGTATCGTTAAACTCAACCGCAGACGTCTCCAGGATTTTTTTGACCTTCCAGAAGCCTAGGATTGCTCTTGAAAGCTGAAAGGTTCCCAAACGTTCCTACGTAAAACCTAAAGAATACTGTTGTTTCTGATACTGCCTTTAAATGCTAGGCCAGAGAAGTGCAGCGTCAGCACTACCAGTAATTAAACGCTTTACAAAGCACTACAAGATGTTCCACTTTGTGAAAAGCATTATGGAAATCCAAGCTGCTCACTGCTGTAGGATAACAATCGGAAAACTCCAGCCCCTTTTTACTATATTCATGTAAAATTTTGTTATGCTCTTCCAAATAACTCTACTTGAGCAGACGTTAGAAATTAAAGCATGTCCGACCCTGTACTTACCTTGGTGACCTCAAAACTTCAAGCTTTTTCACACATTTCTAACTGAATTCCCTAAATGTTCTTAAGAGTTTTGGCTAACAAAAAAGCAGTGGATGAATTAATCTTTAATGCTGTGTGGTCTTGGAGGCTACGTTCCTTCCCTAAAACCACTCCTCACCCTCTCTGCAGAGCAGAAACACAAAATGCATTAGAAGTGATGAACAAATGTACAATTGCGGAGATTTAACTGGAGAAAGAACCAGGAACTGAAGCAACACACGGTCCCAAGGGGTCAGAAAAGTAGCCGTGGCAGCAAGTTAAAAAAGCCAAGTACAGTAAATTGCAGTGCACTCATTTGGGAAGAAGCCTACCGAACCCTTTTGCTATCTTTTTCTCTCATTTAATTCATTTGTCCTTGAGCCATCTTGCTTTGAAATGAAAGTCCAAAGAACTACACAGTACTTCTGCAACAACTGCCAGTGTGAAACTTGTAGATATGTTTTACTCACCGATGGAATACGTGGCCTGCAGGTACCGTGTCTGACCAGAATCACTAAGCATGCATAAACTTTTTCATTAATGCTCAGTAGGATGCTCCAAATTCTGTAGAATTGTGGACTTTCAACAGAATGTTTCAGAGACAGTACTGAGATAGTCATTTTTCTGATGGTTTATTGCAAGAATCTATGCAATTAAGTCCATTCTGGTACACTATTTATCCCAAACCGGAGTAAGCTGTTAATAATAAACTGAATTATTCACGATTCGATTCCTTTTCAGTATCTAACACATACACCCTCCCAGGTTTTGGTGAGTGCGCAGGAGAAGCATGCAAATCCTTTACATACAAAGCCCCCAGAAACACGAGTAAAAGTAGAAGGTGGGAAAGAGTCCTGACGTCAACCCCACCTTTCAGTCACTGGATGCATGAATTTTCCAGGTAGTTCAACTGCAGGTTGCGGTAGTTGACCTCAGCCTTTTTTCTATCCCCCTCCAGCATCCTGGAGCATCTCCCTTGGAGAATTACAATATCCATATCCAAGATGAGACACGCAGGCCTATATATAACACAGCTTTACGTCGCTGCTGACAAAGCGCCCTTGCAACTATGCCCGTTTGCTCACTGCTAAGTAGCATTTCTCATGGAGACCTGCATACGCTGGACAAGATTTGCCCAACAAATCTGGCAGAGAACACAGAAGGGGTTTTTAAAGTCGTTTTCTGAATCATAAAACCTACTGATAACTTCCCAAAAAACCTACAGTGCCAAACTAAGCAATGCTGTGAGCACAGAAAACAAATATTAAAACACAAAATATCAAATCTAATTACTTGATGGCAAACAAAATCGGTGCAGATGACCTTAACACAGTCTTAGTCTAGCGGACTGTTCATCCTGGCTGTAGCGACTGTTGCCTTTTCTAATTGCAGCACTTCATGCATTCCAGTTGCTATTTGAGTCAATGCCCTCTTCTCCAAAAAATTGCTTTCTGGCTCTAAAGGAAGATTGTTTTCTTTCACATGAACTTAATTCTGAAACGCCCATCTCTGGAAACTGGGAAGATGGTAGTTCAAAACCAATGGAAGCTCGGCCACTGTTATTTTAAGGGGGATTTTCCTGTTATTTTAATTTGTGTGGGTGACCAAATATAAGAACATAGCTCTAACGCCTTAATGAAATATAAAAGGGCCCCTATCCTGATGGAAAAGGGGGAGGCTTAAGCTGTCTTTCCTTCAAAGTGACCTTTGAGTTGAGCGTCAAACCTGTACCACTCCGTGCTGCTTTTCAGGAGTCTCCTGCACTTTCGTGAGCGGTTCACATCGGTGTGGAGTCCTCGAGGTAATAGCTTCTCCATTCAGATTCACAGCACGGTGTTGTGGACATCCCAAAGCAACCATCCATCCTGAAATTAAGAGGTTATGTTCTCTTCCAGAATTGCACTTTATCAGAAGCTTCAAGAGTGACGCTATCGCAGCAGAGGCAGCAGCTGCAAGCTTTGAATACCGAATGGGACGGAAAACTAGAAAGGGCAGCCAATCTCAACGTAATCTTCACAGAAGCTCTTCTTCTCAACCAGCCAAAAATTGTTAAGAGACTGTTTTTCTCCAGAAATTAAAAGTTGCAGACAGAGCAACACAGGCTCAAACATCTAGACTAGATATAAGGAAGACATTTTTTTTACGATGAGGATGGTGAAAGACTGGACCAGGTTGCCCAGAGAGGTGGCGATGCCCCATCCCTGGAAACATTCAAGGTCAGGTTAGACAGGGCTCTGAGCAACCTGATCCGGCTGAAGATGTCCCTTCTCATGGCAGGGACGTTGGACTAGATGACCTTGAAAGGTCTCCTCCAACCCAAACCATTCTATGATCTACTGCGCAAGACAAGGTAACGTACCCCAAGTGCCCAAGGAAAAAGCAAAGGAAATAAAATTAATATAGATCTGCCACACAGTGGACCCCGGTTCTCATAAACCAAATGCCAGGTTATTAATAGGTCCCATTCCCATTAGCAGGAATCATGTTATTTATCCTGCCCGTACAAAACCACATTAAATTATATACAGACTATATTTCAAACTAAGCAGTACATGGACATTTCCCTCAAGAATCCATCAAATTGAGCACCTGAGAAACGTCGGAGTCTCCCTGGTCCGAAATTCAGCATCCCACCAGGTATCGTGCAGAAGCAGTACATTCTGTTCGGCAGCAAATCTGGACCAAAAATCCCCAAAATCCAGGAGTACTGGCCTAGTTAAAATGCCGTACCTATTTAATGGAAATTAAATCACACTTGAGGGTTCTGCAAAGTTAGTTTCTAATGAAGCAGTGGCCCTCAAGATGGGAATTTCCTCATTTAGCTGCAATTCTGTGCAAACGAGCCTGTCCCTTCTCCTTCCCCTTGAGCGACAACCGCTCAGCATAGGTGAGCAGCTGTAGTCACACCTCGACCTGATGGTGTGAATGATGACTCGGATTTTGGGGACTACTCACAGCATTCAACATTTTCCCTATTTCTTTCCCACCTTTCCAGTTCTTCTTTCTTCCCGCTCCCCTTGAAGTTATTAAAAAAACCCCAGAGCTCACCCCTCGGCTTTATTTATTTTCACATCATGTGTCTTGATAGGGCGACATAAAAAAAACACCCTAAGAGTTATAAACTGTGAAGTTACTGGTTGGATTAATAATTTGATGCTTGCTGAGTGCCGCTTTTAAAATCAGTACTAGGAGAGATCCCAAGCAATGAGATTTTAGTGCTTGTTGCAGGCAACAAAACCTTCACCTTGCCACCAGCAGACAGAGCCATTTACCATATTACAACACAGCAAGACGGATACAGATACGCTTTTATTTACGGACCCTGGAAGTTGTTTTCCCACTGCCTCATCTCGTTTTGCATATAACTCTGGCAATTTAGTAAGCGATTTTGTTCGTTTTATGCTGCTAGAGAAATAAAGCGTTCTCCAGAAGAACACAGATGTGCCAGAAACATTAAGAAAAACTCCAATACTTCATCATTATGGCAGGGGGCTGGTGGAAATCTTGGTTCTAGACATCTAGAAGATTTATTAGTAGATATTAATATCGGTTGTCCAAAAGCAGGAAGCAATTGCCAAATATCATCCCAACCCTTACGGGTTGCAGAGTCAGGTCCTGCAGGTCTTCAGGGTTTGGTGAAATACCTGACTGCCTTGGTCCTTTCCGTTTCCTTGGGGAGAAGGTGACAACCACAACAGTCCTGAGATGAAAAGAGGACGTTTCCATCCTAAGAAAGCTGCTGACAGCCTCCTGCAACGGCTTAGCATCGGGGATTTTGTGCCCTTCATCTCTCGCTTTGGTTTAGAGTTTT
The DNA here is from genome assembly GCF_047370975.1 of Nipponia nippon. Taxonomy (NCBI): domain Eukaryota; kingdom Metazoa; phylum Chordata; class Aves; order Pelecaniformes; family Threskiornithidae; genus Nipponia; species Nipponia nippon. Next base: position 819,967 of record NW_028262365.1, on the reverse strand, counting down.
ACCGGTAATGCGAGTTCACTGCGAGGTTAATTAGTGTCAAGACGCCACTGCTGGGGATCATTAGCATATATGCATTAAGAGTCATAATTTTGAACTTACTTTTGGCCATATCGCAGCTCCTCGACACCGAACGGCTGGTATGTATTTTTTAATTGCAGTATAACTTTGACATTTCGCCATTAAGCGGACACAGGAAGGGTTATCATGAGTCAACAGCTAGATGGCAACATAAACCACAGCCACAGGGAAGTTAAGAAATGCTGAGGAATTTTGACACCTCTTAAAAAAAAAAAAAAAAGCGTCGGTCTCAAAACTCCTGACAAATCTGAACGGGACGGAAATTCAGCAAAGGCCTTTGTGAAGTCTGAGAGACGGTTGAATTGCCTTGCTAAGGAAGCCAGTCACGGCAGCGGGTGGCCTGAGTTGGGAAGGGTAAGTTTGGAACAACTGAGCAGCAGTAGAATTTAAAGCCCAAGGTTCAGAAGAACAAACAAGACCAGGGCAATAAGGAAGAGGAGGGCAGGCTCCTAAATAATAATAATTTAAAAAATGTATAGCATCCCCTCATTAGTTGGTTTAACGATTAGAAATAAAGGGAAGAAAATAAGGTAGAAAGCAAAGAGTCAGGATGCCTTAAGCAGACCAACTTCTCCCCGTCTATGTTGGGCAACGAGACTAATATGAATTTTGATCATGGCAAGGATGAAGGTGCTGGAGCACAACCGTGCCGTAGCATCTCTATGGCTCATGGAGAGGGGAGTGTATTGCACCCCAGCTGAGCTCACCGAAACTTCACTTTACTCCCAGCAGTAGTTCAAAAATTATATTGGTTCCTCGCTTTCAACCCTACAGAGCCCATAATAAATCACCTTGACTTCAAAGTTTGAACGATGAAGCTCATTAAGTCAGCAGGAAATGTGCAGCGTGCAGCATTTCCCAACCTGCTTCTGAACAAGCTAAGCAAACCCCAAAAATGCGAGTCACCTTCTAGAAAACGAGGGCTATCTCTAAGATCACATTCAGGGGGAAAGAGTTATCCTCTGGCCAACAGAATGGAGTTTATCCTTAGGGCTCCCGAGAGCACAGGCAAGTCATCTGCACGTTCTCTATGCTAATTCTCAAAAAGATATATTTCATTTTGGTGTCTGCTGCTAATATTTGGTCTGTGCTATCCACTACTCGTACCTGTTTCGGTGGGATTCACAAGATGCAGGTTATAAAGGCTGTCAGTAGGCTGTAGACCCAAAGGACCCGGACTCTAATTCTATTAGAAGGATTAAAACGAAGCAAGAAAACTCACACAAAACAAATCCTTTGACTGTCAGCAAGAAAAGCCAAATGTTTCAGGTGAAGAATTTGCAAGAGCTTGAGCAAAATATACTCGGTTTGAGGTCCGCAGTGAGACGAGATTACGGAGAATTAAGTAGCACTAAAGGTGATTTCCTTTCAAAAACTTCATACTCAAATCCAGAAATACTTTGCACTAACACATCCTCTTCGAACCAAAATAACTATTTCCTTCCAAAACTCTTCTCTCGGAGACACAGCAACCCAAGCACAGAGAGAGAAGTCAGACATCGCAGACAAAGTCTGAAATAGCATTGATGGTCAGCACCTACCAAAGCTTCCCCTAAATGCTGCGCACGCTCAAGACTTCATGCTCCTTTGGTGCGTGATCTTCAGTCCTACAGCCCTTTATCTGCTGAAGCCCTGCTAAAACGTTTCTCAAAGCCAACCGATTTCACGTTCTTTACTGTCTTCTACTTTGGTAAGCAATAATTCCCCAAGGTTTAAAAAAATAGAGGAAAACGTCTACCTGTCAAACTAGGCGATCCTGAGAAGCAAGGATAAAATTGGGGGACAGCTGAAGAAATAAGAATCCAGACTTTTCATATTGGGAACCTGAGTCTTTCACAGCTGGCAGGTTTCTTGAGGATCTCTTAAGATAAGATTTTCTGGGTGCGACTGAGATTAATTAGACAGAGATCTCCGACGGTAGGACTGCCTGGGTGCTTGAGTCCTGCCTGTGGCACAGGTATTTATTCCCCTTCCTTGCTCAGATGGAAAAACGCCCCAGTTAATCTTCTGCGCTGCAATAACCTTCTTTTATTTTCAGTGCCTGTCTCTTCTGTGCCTTTTGTGCGTACGCAAGCAGAACCTCGTGGCGCTATCAAAATAAGTAATAACAGCGTAGCTTGTTAAGGGAGTGAGTTGTACTAAATTAGTCTGAAGGCTCATGTCTCGATGAGGAAAAATAAAGTAGCTACGATTTTAAGATCAAGCAAGATCAGACCTTTTCATCACATCCTTAGACTCTGGAGTTTGGCTCTCAGAAAACCAGGAGCTATTTCACCAAGCACTCTGTCTTAAGGGAAAAAAAAGCCTTTGTTTGAAGTTTTCATGGATGGAACAGTTTATCTTCTGAATTGTTTTTGGCAGCGAACCCATTTCTGGTATTATGCCCAGTACAAACAGAACAATAGACAAAAAAATCCCAACAGGAATTTAAGGACCTGCACACTTAGACTTAATAAATGGCTTCACTGCTCCAGTAAATCTAGGTTATTGCTGTAGTTCTAATTGTACTGAATATTTCCTAAACATCATTTATCTTCTAACAATATCCTTCACAAAAAAATGCACATGGCATCACAATAATAATAAAACCAACTCCCTGCGGTTAAGAGTCAGAGGAGATAACAGCTCAGGCCTTTACAAACTAAGCTCAACTCTGCAAGCTACAGATGTTGAAAAAGCTGGGGAGGAGCATTCATCTGAAATGCAAAAGCAACCGCAACCACCATCTAATTGACTGAAGGCTTAGCAGAAACAGGACAAGTTGTCCACTCTCGAGATCCCCGGTTTAAGGTTGACCTTAAACTCCGACGTGAAGTCATTCAAGACACAGCTTGCTCGAGACTCCTCTCCTGCGCGCAGACTACTGTAAGTTCAGGTGGTTTGCTTGAAAGCAGAGAGCCTGCTACATGTGCAACACAGTTGCTATCAAGCCTCCAAAATGCGAAAGCCAGACGTTGTCTGGGAAAGAGATACGAGTGCAGCTTTGCTCCTTTTGGGTAGGGCTTTACTCGGAGCGTGCAACCAAAGCTGGATCTCAAACCCGCTGCACAACGTCATGCAAGCTACGTTTCTCTTGCAATGACAAAAAAATCGTCCCTCTGCTGAGCAACACTTACGTGTCCTCAGTTCTGAGAGTGTCATGTTAAATATCATACGGCCAAGGGCAAGACGAATTATCTAAATACTATAATGAGTAATGATCCTGGAAGCAGAGGGTAGTTCAAAGGCCAGAGCGGGACAGATAGACACTCTGTCATCATTCTGGTTAGAGAAGCATCCAAGTCACATCTTTCACCCAGGCAAAGAAAATCTGCACTAAGCGGAGAGGTCACAATTTGCAATTCATGGCGTATAATTAACCGCAGCTGAAGAGGGCAAGGATACGAGCGCATGAAGAGGGCAAAGCAACAATCCTGGAGCGCGTGGAGGGTGCTACAGCTGAAGGATGCTCATTAAATGGGAAGAGAGAGGCATGAGGCTGTAGGGCAGCATATGCTGAGCGAGTGTAGCAAACCCACACCTGACCGCTCAGCGCATTATCCACGCCGAGCAGGTGGGTCCGCAGTGAGCCCACGCCACGGGTAACCGCTGCCAGAAAGCGCTGGGGGCTGTTCTGCTCTTTGCCTGTAGTGCAAAATGACCCCTCAGCTCACAGCCAGGTGCTAATTTGGGATGGCAAGTGCTGCTTTAACACATGAAAAGCACCATCCAGGCTGCAATCCTATGAAATTACAGCGGAGAGGGCTCATTAAGAGCCCTTTAGCAAGTTCTCACATAAATGATTATATCACCTTGAGAAGTGTTAATGAAACCCTTGAAGCAAAATTCTTCTGTTCTCCCAGGCAGAGAAAAGGGTGGATCAGGTAAAGCTAAATCCTTTCTCTTTATCATTTAAGGCTATGTCAGTTTGCCAAACAACCCATAACAACGATTAATGAGAACCATTTAAGTTCTTGACCATCACCCTCTCCCCCATGGTACCCAACGACGCCTGCGCTGGGGTGGAAAGGTAAAACCAAGGTCTCTTCCCAGCCCACGTACTTGTGACAAGCGCTACCCGCTGGGGTTGAATGGGCCGTCTCCGAATGGAGAGACTGCACAGTTTTGATAAACATCATAAATCTGGCAAGCTCACAAGCTTCCTCTGAATAAACACGATGACAAACTGGTGCATCATCTGGCCGTCTCTCAACACATCACTGTAGGGCATCACGGTTTATCCTTGTTCTGCAGACCCCAAGAAAAATCTCTGAAGCGGTTTAAAACCGGCACATCCTAAGCAGAAAATGAATCAGAAGACAATTCAGGAGGCTGCCCAAGTGTACGAGATGTGCGCCAAGGTAAGTCTGGGCTCTCGGCGTATGTGTCAGCATCAGCAATCACAGCATCCCTCCGCCTGAAATGGAGGAGTTCTGAGGCACAGGAAAAGTGACTGCACTGAAGGAGGAAATTAAAAAAAAAGATACCTATGGAAGTGAATACCCCCATGTGACATTCGTTCCGGAGCCTGCTAGGAGATACCGTTTCAGCTAGAAGGACGACATGGAAGGTCCTCTCAGTCCGAATTCCCCGCAAACCCACTGAAGGCAGCTTCAGCGATTCGATCTCCATTCAGTCCCCAAACACTTGCTTTTCTCATCTTCACCGTCTGTGTGGGTAATGCCCCATTATCGAATAATAATACAGTTCCTAGCACACAGAACAAATAAATACTTTCTTTTTCTTGTTTATTTACTTTGTTTCCCCTAACCAAGGCTGGATTTTAGCTTATCTAATTGTGAAGTTTATAAAGAAAATATTTAACTTATGGTGTAGGGAAATGTGGACTATGAATTAAATGCCTGTCACAAAGCACAATCCAAAAGGAAATAAAAAAATACAGAAGACAAAAAGCTGCCAGGTAACGGCTGCTCAATTTGTGACTTAGAGCAAGGGTTTACTTTTCATTCTGAAAAAGGAAGGGGAAGAGCACGCCACGCAGAGGTGCCATAATCCAAACCACACTGCCTTTACAAGAACACAAGCCATTTAATCTGAATTACATTCCTAGTAGATTATTTAAACTGGACTTAATCCTCGTGTGACCACTTTTAATCCCAGTTTAAATGGCTGCAAATCAGGATTAGCCAACTCCACTCATCTGTAATGACTGAATGCATTTTAATTCTGAACAAAATCATCCTCTTGGGGATTTATCTTGCTTTAACTCCCTCAAAGTTAAAGCCAATTAGCTAATGCCACACAGCCGTTGACTTAAAAAAAAAAAAATGACCAAGGAAAACATCTAACCTCTCTGGGAATCGCTGTGAAAGCTGACGTTGTAAAGCAGGACAAGTTTGCATCAAGAGAAGCAGCTCTGCCTTTCCACCTCTGCTTTGCGCACACCACTTGTGTCAAAGCTACCAATAGATTCCGAATTCCTGGCGCATTAACCCGGTCGAGACCTTTATTCCCATCTACCCCATTAAAATCCCAAACGTTTCCATTCCTGCACGCGAATTGACTCAATTCAGTCATTCCCAAACCACAGGAGAACCCTCTGAAAAATCATACTGTGTTTTGATAAGCACACCAGAGAAATCCCGTAGAGAGTAAGAAAGGATGCATCTAAAGCCAGCTACGCTCGCCAACGTCGTCATTCAGCCAGGAAGCAGAAAGGCTAGGAGAGGTGACGTGCGCGTGCTGCCGAGACCACGCACCCCCCGACTCGGCCATCTGAGCATCCCGGCGTTGGGCGGCTCTTCTGCCAAAGCTACGCAGGGCGCTGAGCCATCGCGCTGGCAGGACAGCGGCCAGGAAAGCCGGCTCAGACATTTATGGAGGCGAAAGCTGCCCTCTTGCTCTGCGCATCTCAACAGAAGACCACAAAGGAGATGATGTCCCAAACTCTTGAAAACCACCAGGTCCGTAAGTCCCCTCCCAGCCTTGGGATGTTCTCACAGCCCAAGTTCCAGCTCCACCTTCCCCGCAGTCTTTTGGAAACTCATGACAGTCCTCACGCATCCTTTATTTTAAAACCTCTCCCGAGGCAAGGTTTTGCACCGTTGGGATGCAAGCCATCCTCCGAGCCACCTCTCCTTTGGCAACATCTTCTTCTAGGAGCTGACAAGTATTGTGCCATCGCTAGCTGGATGAGCTGACACAGCTGCCAGGTATCAGGCAACTATACAATTACCATTAACTACTTCAACTATTTCCTTTTGCTTTTCCAGGGAGTTTAAGACTTGCTTTTACTCTACACTTATCACAGTAGTATCTCAAATACTTGCGGGAAGCACATTTCGCTGAAAGGCATCATGTTTTGTTCTCTCCCCTTCTACAAAGGGAAAGAAGCATGCTTGCAAACAAAATCCAGCTTATGCCAAGCTTCGTTAGTCTCTGCAACTAATGACAGTCTCTTTGGGTCCCAGCTAGTGATTTATTTCCTCCCACACCTTAGAATTCATCCTGCTTCAAAGGTTAATAAACACCTTGACAAAAGAATCCTAGTGCTGAATTTTTGCAGCAATAGCTGCACAAATGCCATTAGAAAAACATATTGAAAAAGGGAGGAAAAAAAAAAGGGGGAAAAAATGTAAAAGGGAAAAAAAAATAGGAAAAAAATGTTAATCCCTCAAATTCCCTCAGACATTTTACTGAGGGATGCAGGTGCAAACTAGAACCATCCAGTATAAACATATATTCTGCAAGATTTTAATAATAATACAATAAATACGTAAAAACCCCTGCTTTGACAATCTCTTTTTCAGGACGATTTGATAAATAGGTGTTTTATAGGCACAATTTTAAAGGTTCATTTTGACACCATCTAAAAGGCAGCGACTATTGTATTACATGGCAGTCACCGGTGAATCAGCTTTTGTAAAAACCTTTGCAAACAGCTGAAAAGAAAGAAAAATGAGATGGAGAAATAACGACTATTATACACACAAGAAAGCAACTTTAAAAGATGCAGCATGTATTAGGAAAGGCATTACCATCCTCTCGTTAAATTCAAATATGCTTTGAGATGCAGAAAAGTCTTTTTTTCCAAAAGCACCCAGGCAGAGGTAAATGGCTGCTGATGGAGCGTATGACACAGAGAAAATGTAAATGTAAAAGCAGACCTGAAAGTCTAGGCACGATCTTGTCTCTTGGAGCGTTTTAGGGGAGGATTATATTCCAGTGAGTAAAAAGTAATGAGGACTGTGACACTGAGATTTACCGTACTAGAGCAGAAGCTTCTTGATACCCTAGAGTTGCCACATCCGACTGAATTAGCTGCGTTTCAACACCCAGAATCCTCCTGAATTGACCTTATTCTCAAAGTGACAATCTTGCCCAGACTGTAGCTGGTAAGCCTTGTACCAAGCCAAAAAAACCCCCCAAACCAACAACAACAAAAAAAAGATAAAGCAAAATTGCGCTGCTTTTCCAGAGGGTTAAGACTTGTGCGCGGAAAGCTTCCTCTGCGGCGGGCGTAGGGCTTCACGACAACGCAGCGTGACCCCCATCAAATTTCTTTGGTCCTAGCATTGCCTTGTTGCTTTAGTCTTTCCATACGCTCCGTGTATAATCGTTCATCCCGATTTTCTGCTTTTTACTGGATCCCAGTCGCTGCCTTTGCCAAGCAACGCAGCATCTTCCACTTGTCCTGCTTTCACGAGATCTTATTAGCAAACCCAAAGAGCTGAAGCGGCTTTCCCACAGCTACTGGAAACCCAAGGAAGCAGTGAACCACGCAGAGGCTTCCCCAAGCCTTGACCCCACCAGACCAGGCGAAGAGAAGCCATCTCCAAGCCCACACCTCCACCGCTGGCGCTCGCGGACGGCTGGTTCACTCCAAGAGCTGTGAATGAACTCCTCCTACACGAGCTTTGCCCAAAGACAACCAACCCCCGAGAGCAAATCTGGTTTCTGCGTAATTAATAGACTCTGTAACCCATCACTCACGGCGCCTACGGGCTGTCTAAATTCCGTAGATGCGGATTTACCTGCAGGCATCTCTCCCGTACCATGGCGCGAAAGGCTGGAGGGTGAGAACATTTAAGTGCAGTTTGATAAACACTCTGGCCTCTTCCCCAGGTGCTGACACTTCTGGGCTTAATAGCGTTATCGCCTTAATTGCGTTTGGATTTATTTCTCACCGAGTCGCAAGATGGGGGAGAAAGGTACATCAGCAGCTCGCCGCCTGCCAGTCCAGATAAGCCTCTCCTGTTCCTTCTCTGTGCCTCCGCTACCAGACACGGATACTTTTCAAAGCGTTCCTGCAAAACGCCGGAAGGCGCTGCTATCCTCAGGTCTGCTAGGCAGGATTGACACCCAGTGCTTTCCAGGGGAGGGGTATATTCTACGCTATCAAGTGTATTCCCTCTGGAAATATCCTTGCAGACTCCAGGGACGGAGGAAATTTCCTGCTAAACATGCACAAAACCGTCCATCCAGCGAGCACAAAGCAGCAGCAAGCCCCACAGCTCTCATCAGGCCAACGTATATTCATAAAAAATAAATCCTTTTCCCAGCTACGTCCTGTGTAACCACAGGAAAAGCCACTTTAACTATCCACATCTCCATCTGCCCTTCTCCACACCACCCACACAAGCTTATTTGCATGTTTATTGCATATTTATATAGCACACCTCAGTGGGATGCTCCATGTGCCACCAACATACGTGTCCTTTTGGTCTCCAAGTCTACACGTCCTTGTGTGCAACACCAGACCCAGACCCACAGACCACCACCCCGCAAAAAGCCATGATAAAGGCACTGCAAAAGAAATATTGAACGCAAAAGAAATATTGAACTCCCAGAACGCAAAATATTTAGTGTATTTAGCTATAAACTGACCACAGCTGCCGATGCCCGTTATTTCTTCCCATGGTGTGCTGTCAGGCCATACAATCTGTTAGCTGTATGTTTAATTAGGTCTCTGACTGCATGATCCAAGAGCTGCTTACCTTTCAATATCTAATTTTGCTGAGAAAACAAAATGTTACCATGTTTCATTCGCTAGAGCCATTTTCACAGACAGCAGAATAAATGGACAAAATCATTTTCAGACTGCACTCTGCTTCCATTGAATGGTAGGAAGGCAACCGCAAGAGCCTTCCCCAAAAATTCAGCTCCATCCCCTTCGTTTAACCTTGCAGCAGCACCGGAGGTCATTCCCATACGCCTTCAAGCGCCACCAGTTTTGAAGCATCGCCGCTGGTTTGGCCCGTGCGGTTGCCCTGGTACATCCACGCACCGGGCAGTGAAGCACCAAGGATGCTCCAAGGTCTCCAGATGAAAGAATGAAGCTTTAAAGCTCCACCTTGACACTCCGGAGGTGACATTATGTTCTTCTGGCACCATGGCAAGTGGAGAAGCCACCCAAGTCCCGAACAAATTTGCAAGAGCTTCTATATCCGCCTGCAGCAATCTCACATAGTCACTGCTCAGAGACCATTGCGCCCAAGGACTTCAACATCTCCCCTCTCCTCCTACCATCAGCTCAGAAAAATGGGCCAAAGAATTCCCCTTCGGCCAGCACTTGCTGGAGCACCGAGACTTTCCGAAGAACGCAAGGACATCCAAGCAGAATTCCTTGCAAATTGGAGTATGGGAGGTCTGAGTGGGAATAGGATCTCTTGCAAGACCTCATATTATCTTCATCAGCACAGCTCCAGCATCGCCCATGGAGCACAGGATAGGAGAAGTCCGACCGGTCTCCGAGCAAGCTGGAAAACATCTCCTTCAGGCACGGAGCTGCTCACGCTGTAATTCACTGACATGCAGCTGCATTAGCACAGCTCTGCACCCAAGGTTAATTATTTCTGGCTCCGTCCGGGCTGATTCACCTCCGGTGGCACGCTGACACAGCTGACCGTGGCTTCAGAAAGCGTTTTGAGGTTTCTGCAGCACACTGCATTGCACAGCGGAACCATACCTGGAAAATTTTGCTAGTTTTGGGGAGCGTGTGAACTGTTCAAGCCAATCTTAGCTCGTTCCTCCTTAAAAGAAAGGATACCTGCCTGGACATCAGCAGCTTCCAGGCCCCTCCAGGGCAAGATGCAGCCTACCCTCAGAGCTGCAAAGTTAAGCACCTTATGTAGGACAGCTGCAGATACAGCTTAAAAAACCCCAAACAGAAAAACAATGCACAAACACACAAACCCCCCCCAAAACCCACCAAAAACCAACCCCAAAACCACCGCACACAACACCACATCCTCACAAAGAAGAAAAAAAAAATAAAATAAAAAGGACACCTCCTCTCCCCCAAAAAACCCCTCTTCCTTCCCAAACCAGCAAAATCGGCAGCGTGACCAGGACTGAAGTTTTCACTCTTCACAGATGGGGCTGATCTACATTTTAAAGCAAAAACTTCCAACAGATCAAGCCACTGATTCTTGCAGCTATTCCCACCAGGCTTTTTTTCCTCCGTGCCCTGTATCCAGCTCCCGCTATTCCTCGTCTAAATAAAACCCTGATTCTGAATTCTTCTTTCCAACCTCGAGGCCACTTGTTGTCATCTCCAGCTCATTTTTAGGGATTTTGATCTTGCTGCAAAATAATAACCAAGGTGGCTTGCTAAGCAATACGTAACATACTGGCAGAGAAAGGTACGGCTTAAGTGGTATATATACAAGTAACGTATATAACATCTGTGGCATAAAAAGCAGATTTCGTTTCTAATTAAGTGAAGGAGGAGGTATAGGACCCCTAAATGCCATTTGAACAATTCACAGTGCCTCCCTTTTCTGCAGCCTCCACTTTTCCGCCCGTTTCAGCCAAATACTTGTCTGGAACCTGTAACTTTGCCAAAGAACTCCCCGTCAGTGCTCATAGCTCTGCTAATTAGTAAGGTGTGGGTGCTAAATTGGAAGTTCAGGGGAAGAAATTATGAAATTAGCCAACAGGAATGAGCTTGGAAACTGCAGACAGCCCAGCGCTATTATAAAAATATTCCTAGAAGAGGCATTTTATTTCAGAGAAAAGCGAGCGAGAGAGCTAAACGTCGATCCTCGGATACGTTAATGCAGGCAAAGCACCCGGTTTCATTTGGTTTTCCCATCCTGGCTCCTTTAATAGCACTACTGATTTCCTCTGCTTGGGTATGATTAGTCAGGGGGTTGGGGAACCCCCTCTTTTTCTCTGATGGAACATAATTTGCAATTCAGATCTTAGTTATGGTGACTCAAGGAAGAATGTTTTCATTAAAAAGAGAGGAGAATTGGAGGAAAGAAACAAATTCAAGGCTTCAAAATGAGAACGAATTAAACCTCCGCAAGTGCCACAAGCTGCAGGTTGAGGAGACCCTTCAGTTACCTTGAAATAGGAGCGGTGTCAAGAAGAACCAAAGCCTTGCCAAGCCTTCTCTTATTTTTCTTTTTCCCCTTAAGACAAGTAATTTCTGGGCAACACGTCCAACCTAGCAACCCTCTGACCTGGAGAGAGGTCCAGGAAAAAAAAAAAAAAGGCAAGGTTCAATAAATCACATGCTGTTGACATCAGTCATCCTAAAAGAGAACTAAAGAAAAACATTTCAAGGGTAAAACTTGACTTAAAGACAAACACTCAGGCCTGTGCTGCGGTCACCTGAGCATTTGGTGAAGCGATAAGACAAAACCAAGTATTTTGGAATGGGTTGAACAGCTCCAAATATTGACACGTGGTAGGACAGCGTTGCTGTGCCGTGCTCTGCTCGTGGCCATCCGTAAGCAAGAAAACGGGCAGTTTTGGAAGGTTTAATTCCAAAAGGTAAAGCAAGTCAAAGCCAGAAGATAAAGAAGCTGCAAGAAAAGGCAACAGCTTTGCCAGCAGTCGCAGACAAAGGTCCCTCTCCTACACGTCCCAGCCAACAACAGGTCAAGACCACGGTCAAACTTCCTTCAATGCGAGGCAGAAGCAGCCACGATCTCCTCTTTCTTCGCATTAATTCTCCGAATAAGGCCAATTCGTTTTGGCACAGGAATCCCGGCACTAAAATGCTGTGCTGTTACTCATTCTCATGCAAATAGCCCTTGGAAATACAAAACCAGGGGGAAGCCATGTACATACACATCCAGCCCTGGGGCATCCTGCTATTCAAGGGAATTCAAAGGATTAAGGAGCTGTGTTTTAGAAGGAAGCACTGGCCCTAAAAAAAATAAAAATCTTACCGTTTAGCTGCTCACTGGTTCAGCCTGATAAGAAAACATCCACAAATTCAAACTCTATATCCATCTACGCAAAATCCCCCTTAAATCAGGCTAACTTAGCCACCCTAGACCACACCTTTGATGCAAAAACCACCCCAAAACCAATCGTGTGAAACTAAGAACACGCCTTTTGGGTTTAATATAAAAAAGCCAGCACTAAGCAGGCACAAATATGGACAACTTAATGCTGATGACCTGGTTTAGCGTTGCTTGTGCGTATTGCATTTCACGACAGAAAAAATCAGAACAGAAGCGAAACGTGCCATCGCAGCAGAATCTGTAGCTCTGCAATAATCTCGGAGTGGCACGCAATAACGCCGTTCTAGGATTCCTCGCCGTTGCTGACGGCATAAATAATCCTGGGGAATTCAGCGCAAGGGATCTGCTCTCGGGTGAATTTAAGAGTCTGTAATTTCAGACTCAGAAATGGCTTCCAATTACAGTGAGAGAAGGAAGAGCTGTGGAAAAAAAAAGAAAAAAGCTAAATAATCTGCCTTCTTTTGTGAGTGCTGAAAGGCTCGGTTCGCATCTGAAGGCTGCCACATGCCTGGTTGGTTTGAAAGGACAGGTCCAAACAACATGTCTACCTTATCCTCCATACATTTAAAACATATTTCATGGAAAAGGAGGAGTGAGCTATGCTCTTCTCTGCTACCTGGTGATTTTATACAGTAGATATTGAAGACTGACAGCAGTTGTAACCCACTTTGCATGAAGAACGCATGAATCTTGGTGCTTCACACGTACACCAACCCTCAAGCAAGCTCCTATTAGCACAAAAAAATAATTCAACTTCCTCTTAAACGCCAGCTCTGGTTTAATGAATCATTAGAAGCTATGAAATAATCAGCTTCTGGTAGATGGAACAGCCTTCCTCAAGACAGCAGTATCCCCAATCCCTTTGATGGGTAGTGTGGAGCTCTCCATACCGCTGTTCATCCTACCCAGCTCATTTTTCAGTTTAAAAAAAGAAAAATTGCATTGCGCCAAGAACCCTTGTCTAATAAAACGTGTCCCTGACAAGCCATCAGGGGAACAAGAACCACTCGGAGCGCCCTTGCCGTTTCGAGCGCGTTCAGCGTGAAGGGAACCCATGCTCTATTCGCACTGAAAAGAAAGGTTTTTGCACATATTTTAGCCTCGGCGGCAGCTGAGCAGGACAGACGGCAGCTCCAAGCATGGCTATTTCCGAATTCACGCGAACGTCACCCGGGGAACCCGTGCCAGGAACCGTGCTTCGTTCCAGCTGGAAACGAAGAGTGATTCTACACCTCAAGTCTCTTGTGGTGGTGAAGTGGAGGGAGCAGAAACAAATCGGTTCAATTCTAGCAACAAGTCTAAATAGATCAGTGTTTTAAAACCACAAAGAAAAGGAAATATGCGGTTGTTCAACCCTGCTGTTTTTCACAGCAAAGAAATGCCTGCGAGCCCTCGACGGAGGGAGCCTGCTGCCCTTTTGCTACTGAACTTCGCAGCTCCCGAAGGATGCTCAGCTGCTTTGCCACCATCACAGACTTCCCGCCACGCGGCGGTGGCCTTTCCTTGCAGGGTCTTCTCCTAGAGAACAACCTTCCTTACTTCCAGGCACAACAGGGCAGCGGATCCAAGGCTCACAGAATATTACCGGCGGGTGCCAAATGCAATTTTCTCAACCCTTTTTTCAGCTTTAACCAATATACGGGGCAGGGCTTATGCTCATAACACGTATAGTTTCAAGTACGCCTACAGACACTGTTTTGCAGACAGATTAGGGCTCACACTCGCCGTGTTACACATCTAAAGGACATGAACCAGCTTCCCGGCAGGAGCCACCAGCTGTGGTTGATGCGGCCCTAGCCCCAGCCAGTGCCGTGCTTGGGGACACCGTTTGTCACCCCAGGTTGAGCTTATGGTCATGTAGTTACATGACCTCCTGTCCAAGACTTGGCTTGCAACCAGCACGGACAGGCAAATGCACCGCAAAAGCAAGGCTTCCCATCATTATTTATTACGCAGAAATATAAAAGCCTAGCACAGAGCACACCAAGGAAACACTACCGTTTTAACAGCTGTTACATATCACGAATCCACAGAATAATTTACGTTGGAATGGGACCTCCAAAGGTCATCTAGTCCAACCCCCAACTCATGCTTCTCTCTGGCTTCAATCATGACCTGAAGTGACAGGCTAAGTCCAAACCGTTTTCAAAGGCAGAAAAATGAGAAAGAAGCCCTTTCTGAACATAAAGGTCGTCTGGCAAAGTAATCTAAGCAAGCCAGCAACACAAATAGAGAGACTTCAGCACGAACACGGAAAGTCGTCTTCCAATACGCAAGCCAGGCCGCACCTGCCAGCTCTATCTGGATAAAGTCGAAGCAGAAGTTACACCACCATTTTACCAGGATACACAGAAGCTGTTTTCCAGGCCCTGTGAACAGAAAGGCACCGATTCCCACAAAAACATTCCTCCTCGGTGCATTTTGAGACGTGCGTCTCTGCACCAACACGCATTTCATTTACGGTTTGTCCACCATGGTGAGCGGATTTGCCTGTGCTTGAAATCAAGTTGCTGACTTTGCTAAACCAGCCCCCCGAAGATATTTTCCAATCAATACACATTATTTTCATCACAGCCAGGGCTCCCAGCATTCATCCCAGAAAACAGACAGGCAAATACACCTCCAAAGTACAAAGCATATCTGTCTAAGAGTTGATTCCACCTCACATTACATACCCCCAAAAAATAAAACCCGTCAGCGACGTGGGCACAAGCTATTAACTCTTTTAGTATAGCAATTTAAAAGCTTTTTTTACAAGCTGCCTGTCTGTCTCCCTCCCACCTCCTATCACTTCCACTCCTCCCTGCAACTCCAGAACTTCCCAACTCCTGAAGCCCAAAGGCAAGCGGAGGTCAACGATACCCGCACCCTTCAAAGACCGGCGCAGCAAGGAATAACCAACATGTGACGTGCACAAGTGCCACAACCTGCTCTGATACTGCTGAGATTTGGAGTGCTAAGGTCACGTACGATTGTTTCGATAAACTTAAAGGTGAGAATCATACAAATATACCACAAAATGCTTCTTTGAGATACCGTATGAAGACCATGCTTGCAAGCACCTTAGCCAACAACAAGCTGCTGACGTTGGGCAACGCTGACGTTGGGCAACGCTGACGTTTAACAAAAAATTTCCCACTTTCCTATTACAAAGCCTGGCTGAAACTGGTTGGGTGCCGCAGAGCATCCATAAGAACATTAATAATTCAACTTTGAATAAGGAAAGCGAAAGCAGGAAGAGCAGAGAAAGGAGGAGGTATTTGGTCTTTGCAGGATTACACTCAATGCATACGACAGAGCTCAGCAGAGGTTCAGTGATCCTTGAAATTTGTCTGGAAGGGTGATTGTTACTGATTAGAAGAGAATATGCACATATTTCAAAGACGCTCTGCTTCATGGTGAACTCCTGCCACTTTGGGGCTAAGTGTTGCCAGTTTTCCCAGACTAATTGCTCTTCTAGAGAAGGATACAGAGTTTAGCACTGGATCAGAGAAGCGGAGATTCTTTGTTACATAAAAATAAGAGAAAATTTTTAAAGAATCAGGGCAGCTTCTCTTTTGAGATTACAAAAGAGTTTTCCTTGGTCCAGTATTTCCCACCGCAACAAAATTATTCAATCCACAGAAATGTTTCCCCTATTTACATTAGTGAAAAAATCTTTCATGCAGATGACAACGATTTTTTGTTTCCCCATTTTCTAAAAGAAATTCAAATGAGAAACGTCTGCTGCGAATTCATGCTCTCTGCCCTCGGCAACGTATGAGCAGGTTGGCAACCAATACTTGGGGGCGGGGGGGGGCGGAAATTAAAATCCCAATTTTGGACTGCGTGGCCTATCTGTGAAGCCCAAGGAGAGGCGTTCGTCTTGCAATGATCTGCCAGAAGCTTGATTTTTATCCCCTCTAAGGGACAACCAACACATCAACCCTTCCCAGGGCGGTGGTCAGCTGCAACAGCCGGAGCAACAAGCGGGAGTCCGACCAAGCGGAGCTCAAGCAGCAAATAAACCACTACTTGGCCCACGCCGGGCGGTTCACCTTCATTTCAACCACGACCATCATTACCTAAAACTCTTCTGTCATGGGGACCAGGGATCAGTTGAGGCATGCACACATGCTCTCGTATCTGCAGATGCAATAGGAAGCATTTAGCTTTTCTCCATCCATCTCCTACGTCATCCAAAGACTCTGACCAAACAAGGAGCCCACCTGGAAAGCCACCTGCATCATCCTCATCTGAGCGTTCAGGGTCTCCTTGCAGTGTCCCAACCTGGGGTGCACAGAAAGTATTGGGAAAAAAGAAATAATATCTATATCCAGTCATTTAATACCTAATTAATTCAAGCAAATTATATGTTTGGGTTGGGTTTTTTTATAACGGAGGGAGTAACCCGATGAGCCTGATTATACTGATGGGCCAAGAAGTTGTCACCATGGCATTTCATTGACAGTCTGTAGGAAAACCCACTCCAAACGCCCACCACCAGAACGGGCGAGTAGAGCTGGTTGAAAAAGAGGGGGAAAAGCTTCAAGTTCCCTGCCTGGTTTTTGAATCTTCTAATGAAAAAGAAGCTTTTGCAAGAAAGACAAAAAAAAAAAAAAAGCCAGTTGTTAGGACAGGGAAATTTTCAGTAAATTCCATTTTTGGGGAAAAAATAAATAATTAAAAAAAAAACCCCAAACCAAAAATCCCAGAAGTCTGCAATTTCTCCCCTTCCTCCGTACCAGGAGCTTCAGCTCTGAAGGTCCTTTGTCTCAGAGTGGTGGAAAAGGGCTGATTTGGAACAACCCCCCCCCTCCGGACAAACTCTCCCCTCCAAAGGATGGACACTGGTGGGTACAATTGCTTCCTTTTCAAAGCTGAATTCCAGACATCCAAGAAGAACATCTGTTTTGGAGAAAACCTAAAACCTTCCATCACCAAAAAGGCCAAGACACGATGAGACGTGTGACACGAGAACGGCCCATGCTTATTTGTCACCACCAGGAATGGCAGAACCTGCTCTACCTGAGCAGAAACTTTTGCCCTTGAGGCCAACAAGAGAGTTGAAGACGCTGCTTCTGCCTTGCCTGCCAGGAGCCAACACCAATTAAGCTTCGGGCTGTAAACTCGCTAATTTAGCCTTCAAACAAGCTGCCGTGCAAAGTTCCTGGCATCCATAGCGCAGAACCCCTGGAGACCTTTATCTTGCAGCCATCCAGGCCCTGTGTCAGGTCTACAGGAGAATCTGACGCCAAAGGACGCGCTGGAACCTCGCCCTTGCTCTGCAGACCAGGATCGTGGATCTCTTTCTAAAGAGCAGCCCTCCAGCCTCAGCAGCAGCAGCGAGCTGGATGCAAGGACTGTTTGGTGGAGTTTTCTGGCAGCAGGGGAGAGGAGATGATCACAACAGTCCTTTTTCTAACCTAACACTTCCCCCCCCCCCGATGAACCCACATTAAACGCCTCGTTTGGAGCAAGAACAAAAACTCGGCGCACAACCGCCAAGCTCCGACCTGCAAATTGGAAGCGCAAACGTCGCGAGCCAACCCGCCGGCAGGAATGCCTTCCCAACGATGCCCGTAACTCACCGCTAAGCTCACACCCACCGGCTCCAAGTAGGATGTTACCCCCTGCCGCAACAAGGAGCATCCTAAACACGCCGCTTATTTCCGACGGAGGATTTTGAACAAAAAGCCTTGGCCACCCCAACTGCAGGAGCGTGGGACTTTTTCCACCTTGCTCCACTACAAGCATTAGGTTATAACAACATGCGATCCACTTCTAAAAACATCCCCGACAGCTCTAAAGCCAGCACGGATCTACCAGCCCTTTCTCAGTGCAAAGCCCAGCTGGAGGATGAGATTTTTCCCCCCCTCCCCGGGGAAAGCGTGGGTCCAGCGCGCGACAGCTCCATCCCCACGTGCCCGTTACCAAAACCGGGCACGGAATGGGCCCTCTCGCGGTAAGCACGGCAAGCGAGCGCTGCGCTGGAGAAAAATCCTCCAGCCGCGGCATCAGACAAGCTGGGAGGTAGCAGAGAGAAAATGCTGCACTGCCTGCGGCGTCACTGGCAATCTCAGAGTCGCCCGGGTTACCAACCTGGAAAATCATACAGAAGATTAAGAACATATAATTTCTTCCTAAATTATGAAAAGGTGGGGGGGGGAAATAATGGCCAGTTGCCTGTGAATTATGATCATCCAGGCACATTAAAAAATTGAGTATTAAGTGCAACCACTCTCCACTGCCGCTTTTTATTTTTTTTTAAAGACCGTAGAAGGTATGTTTGAGGTTTAAAAATAGATTAAATACCCTACGTGCTTCACAGCAAGAGTTTTCACCCATATACCTCTGGCTGCAGAACGCAAAAAAAAAAAATAAAACCAGCCGTGATAGGAGATTTTGAGGCTTTTTTAGAGCAAAATCTTCCTTTGCTAAGACACAACCCCATTTTTAAACTGATTTTCTGGGTAAGGAGGCCCCCAATTCCTCTGCTGCTCTGCTCCCCGGCATGCCATCAGAGGTTTCCTCCTCTTGGAGCAAATTCAGCCCAGGTCTATGCAGTCTTTTCACTATCTCGATTGCGGAAAATCACCTTAGCCAGTCTCAATGACAACGCTGTCACCCCCGACACAACGCTACACGCTCCTCTGTGACTGTAGTGTCAGTCGCTCCGCGCCAGAGAGCAAACGAGCCGAAAGGGTTGTTTCGCTCTGATGTTAACACCGGCTGCGATCACGAGCTCGCCGTGGCCTTTTACACCCCTCCGCAACACGCCATCCTCGGGCTGTACCACTGTGTAAAGGACACGCCGCGCTCAAGACACGGCAAAAAAATCGGGTTGCAAACGGAGCGGGCGCACGTTGCCATCTGGATATCGCTTCCAGAAGCGAAGAAAAGGAAAAAAAAAAAAAAAAAATCACAAAAAGCGAGGTGAAAGCATCAATAACCATCGCTTCAGTGACTCCGAGCTGCTTGCTAGCAACCCTGCTGCCCTGTAAAAATCCACTCCGGCCACCTGTGCTTCAGATTCAGCGGCTCAAGCTGCATTCTCACGGATCAATGCGTGCCTGCGACGGTAAGGGTGGATCCTACCTCTCTCTTTGGGGCGAAGCGTTAAAACCGAGCACGGCAACGGCGGGCACATCTGACAATGACACTGCAATTTATCAAGAACTACTCGGGGAAGGAGAGGGGGGAGGAAAAAAAACCCCTAATAAATCATGAAATCATCGCTCCGAGCTGATTTCTTCTGTATTATTCTTATCCTACATGATGTCAAGAGTGTTAAAAGCCAGAAAGTCCGGAGGAGAAATACCGGGCGGTGGGAGCGCCCGAGCTCCGCCGGTGATGCTCGGTGGGTAAAGGAGGATGGGGGGGACCCCATCCTTCCCGGCTGCAGCCCCCCAGCATCGCGGCAACCCCCCACCCCCGTGGGACACACACACACCCCCCCCCCCGCCGCTCACCTTTCCCACGGCGAGCCTAGAGGGGCGGCGAGCCCCGCACCGCTCCGGCCCCTTCCCCGCCGTCCATGGCCGGTTGCCTTCCAGCTCCCCGGCGGAGCAACCCGCACCGGCGGAGCCGGGCAGAGCCGCTGCCGCAGGGGCCGCCCCGCCCCGGCTCCGCGCAGCGGTGGTGGAGGAGGATGAGGATGAGGATGATGAGGAGGAGGAGGAGGAGGAGGAGCGTCCCGCACCGTGCCCCGCCCTACGGCCGCAGCCCCGGTGCGGTGCCCGAGGAAGGGAGATGCGGTAGCGAGTGGTACCCGGGTAGCGCATCCCGCTGGTCCAGAGGGCACCAGCATCCCTCCCCCGGGACCACCCCGGTGATGGACAACCTGCTGCGAGCTGAGCAAATGAGGGTTGTCCATTAATTAGTTGTTAATTACAAAGCACTGGCAGGTGCTTCAGATCCTGGGGGGGGGGGGGGGGGGAAGAAAAAAAAAAAAAAAAGAGAGAAATAAAAGGGAAAAGCAGGGTTAAGTGCCTTCATTTGGTTCTGGTGACGCCCAGGCGAGGCTGGGGGGAGCTGGTCTCTTTTCCCAAGTTATAGGAGGAGAGGAAACAGCCTCAAGTTGCACCAGGGGAGAGGTTTAGATGGGATATTAGGAAAATTTTCTTCGCCGAAAGGGTCATCAAGCACTGGACCAGGCTGCCCAGGAAAGTGGTGGAGTCCTTGTCCCTGGAGGTATTTAAAAGACGTGTAGACGTGGTGCTTAGGGACATGGTTTAGTGGTGGGCTTGGCAACGTCAGGTTTATGGTTGGACTCCATGATCTTGGGGGTCTTTTTCCAACCCAAATGATTCCGTGATTCTATTCTGGTCCAGAGCTGCTGAGCATCTTGGGGGGCTTCAAAGGGCCAGGCTGGTTCAGGTCTTGGCCCGTGCCTTGTTGTGGGTCAGGTTGGGCTTGGGGGAGCACTTCGGTTTGTATTTTATGTAAGTTGAGGAGCAGGGATGTTGTCGGTCTGTCTGTGCGGCCGGCTGCGTGAGCGGCGGGATGCTGAGCGGAGCCCCGGTGCGCGGGGTTGCCCTGCTTTCGCTCAGCCGCAGGAGCGGCCTCTCGTGATGAGAAACTGCCTCCCGCTCTCACGGGTGTAAAACGTAGGAGTAGGCAGTGAAATTCATGGAAGCAAGTCCAAAAAAAATCCTGCAAAATCCTTCCCTCTCTGTGCCGGAGGAATCTTTAGTCAAAGCAACGACAAACTTTCCAAATCCTCGCTTCACCCCATGGGATTTTGAAGCGTAATGGATGTAAAGATTGTGTTTTGAGGGCTTTTCTTTGTTTTAAGACAACACCTTGTCTGTTGACATGGATAATGGCTTACCACAAAGCAGACTCATCTACTAAATAACTTCATTACAGGAATCCAAATGGATTTCAGCCTGCCCTGTAGAAGGTTTGAGGAATGAGAATTGTTGCTATATCGCTACTCTCCCGTGAGTCATGCCTTGATAATACCAAGTACAAAAAAAATATCTGGAGATGTGATTCATGCTCCTGAGGAGGCCAGAATAGGGCAGGCTGTAATATCTACAGCGAGTAGCATCTTCCCCTTCGTGATGAGAGGTAGCCGTCTGCTTGCGCGTCGATGTTTTCCACCTAGAGATGCTAACGCCTCTAATCTGTGTCTGCGCCATGTTAATAACCGCGCGGGGAATGCGGCTTCGGGCTGGGATGAGAAGTCCCCAGCCGCGCGTGGAAGAAAACTGGGTCTGAGGCTTTTTCCATTTGGAGAATATTTACCGTATCTGATTAAATTGTGGCTGCGTGTCGTTTTCTAGTTTCCATATTGAATATTCCAGGATGTGGAACACGAAGGGTCTCCTCCTTCCTGCAGGCACCTTCCACTCATCATCTCCACCCAGTGTTTTACAGTGGGTTTTAAGCCACTTTTTGGGTTCTGGGAGCAATTCTGGAAATTATCCAAAGTTTTAGGAAGGAGGGAGGTGAGGATGCAGCAGGTGGGTCAAGAAGTTGAAGTTGCTGGATTTCGTTTCCCCTCATTGCTAAATTTTCCATCCTCTAAGACACCTCTGGGTTACTGGAATTTTGCAGCCTGACAATCTTTATATTTTTATTTATTTATTTTTTAAACAACTATGGCATTAGGACTGTATTCTGCCTTCTCTGGCCGTAGCCCGCCGCTCTGCCGCGTTATTCTTGTGTTAATGAGTGGCAAGGGGTCTTCTCTTTCTCTTTTCTTGTATCTCCCTCTGAAACTCAAAGACCTTTTCCTGCTTCGTCTCCCTCTGTCTTGGGGATTTTCCAGTCCAGTAGCATTTTTGCCCCCGTGTGCCAGGATCGATGACAGAGTGGTGAATTTACTGTGAAAGCGATCCTTTACTGGGCATCCTTTAAAGAGGCTCCTCAGCCAGTTCTCTCTGCATCTTCTTGTTCCCAGGACAGGAGTTTTATGGGAAGGATCCCAAGGCTGAGATGGTTTTCATGACTCTGCCCTTGATCATCCCGTGGGACTTCAAGCCAGGGATGCTCGGTCGTGGTTTAAACTGGGTGCAAGCATCAGGTGTTGAGGCAGTTTCTCCCTGAATTTTCTCGAGGACAGCTGTGCGTGATACTACAGAGAAGCTGGGACTAGAGATTTTTGGTTGCTCTTAATCCCTGCCCGTGGTAGGACTGTTGGAACTAGATGATCTTTCAGGTCCCTTCCAACCCAAACCATTCTAGAATTCTAATATATGGCTTTAAACACACCGATATGGGGCAACAACCGTTTGGCTGTGACCAGGGCTCTTGGTTGCCCTTCCTTTTTAAGTACTTTGCTCTAGTTTTGAAATGTTTCCCTAAATTAGCGCTGTATCTGCCACGTTGGGGCACCGCAGCATTAGGAGTAACTGCCGTGGAGGACGCCGTGTGTAATTAACCCCCAATTTCCATTGGCTCGGTCGCTCTCCGCGGGACCTGACGAACTAAATGATGTTAGCTGGGATAACAAATCCCAATGGCAGGGAAAATGAGTGTGCTAGCTGTTGAGGAGCAGCAAAAAATCATTCATCTCTCTGGAGGGTGGGGAAGAGAAGTTGATGAGAAGGGAGTGGGGCTGGTTTCCAGTCTCGACCCTTTGGACCTGCTCCTTGGGTCTGTGATAGGTGCAGCAGAAACGAAAGAAGGGACAAGGCAGGTAGAGTTTGGTGATCCCTCCATGGCCATACCTCCAGATATTTTTGTCTTGATGAAGTGACCGGTGTCTCAGATGGAAATTCAGATCATGCTGGCAAGTGTGGAAGTGAAGACGTGAGGTGTAACTAGGAGGGTTGAGGGGGGGCAGTCAAAATTATTTGGACCCTGTGACTTTTCTTCCTGATTTATTCTGGAAACTGAAGGTCTCCAGTGTGTTTAGGGTTGATCTGTGATGGTCCTTGGTCATGAGCTCTCTGCTTTGGTGGGTGAGGAGCAGCGTGAGCTGGTGACGGCCCAAGTTGGTGCTTCCCAGAGGGGATCCTCGGGAGATGTTTCAAGCTTCCCGCCATCGCAGTACCCATGATTAGTTCTGGTCCTGTTCTCTGCCCTGCAGAAGCAGCTCCTAATTCTCATAGTTCTTATTCTGAAGCAGCATTTTGGAGAGAAATTGAGCCCTGTTTTTGTCGGAAAAATAGACTTTTCTGCCCTGTAGATGTGCCTACGCGCATCGCTGTGTTTCTGAGCCCAGTGTGCAGGGGGAGCACCATTAAATGCTGCGTGGCGATAAAATGCTGCTGAAGACCAGTTACTTTCAAGTAAGAAAATTAAGAATTCCACAGTGTGTAACATTCCACGTGTGGATGTATGAGCTGGTGTGACCCTACGTCGCTATTTGAAGGGGGCACGCGCCAGAAGAGACTTCATTTTACGCTGGTACAGAAGCTGACAAGGGGCAGATCTGAAAGGGCCCTGGAAGATCTATGTCTGTGATGTCCTTGGTTGTAGGAATGGAAACCTCAACTGGTTTTGCTTCCTCTGGGTACCTGAGTTGACTGGTCTCTCCCCAGGGGCAGCTCATGGCTGTGTTTAGCTCATCCTGGCATGTGCTTGAATTGGAGGTACTGGGTGATGGTGGACCCACGCTGTGGAAGAAAGCTGGACCAGAAAGCTGCTGAGACACGTTGCTGAATTGCCCTGGGACCAAGCTGTGTGTCCCGTGGAGTATGGGATCACTACCGTCAATATAAGCCTGGTGCATGCAGTTCCAGTAGGATCCAAGAGATCCTGGTGTAGAGCTCATCTCCAAAACTGGGGTGCGTGACCCTGAGGTATCTTCAGGTTCCGCTCCACGTTGATGCCTATCAGAATGGTTTCTATCCACCAGGAATCTGTGCTAGAAGAGAGCTGGAGTAATAAATCATCTATAATGCAATTGTAGCATACCTACCCACCTCTACGTATTTATGAATGCCTCGGAGAACGTGGTTTATCAGAGCAATTTGAGTTTTGGCTTCTTTCGTGTGTGCAGCAAGTTTCTGCCCTGTTCAAGGTCTTGATTCGAAGAGCTCCTCTCCAGATGAGGATATTTCTAGGGCGATGTACGGAATTGCACGGCAAGAAAGGGCACCCGCTAATCCGATTCCTGGAATAATATGGGAAGGTGTTACGCTATTACCGCGAGGTGCTTGCGACTGCCTTTGCCAGCCTGCCAATTGCTCCCTAGGAACTTGAGCAGCGATCGCTGTTTGGCCGCGGCAGAACCGCGTGAATTTGGAGAAGAAAGCGAGCGCGTGTCAAATCCAGGGCCTTGGCAGCAGGCAGCGCAAACATCTGTGTGATAAGCCTCCAGGTAGGAAAAATGCCAAGGGAAGAAAACAGAAGCAACTCCTAGACACAATGGAGCGCGGATGTAAAAATACAACTTATGAATTGCACAGACAAATTGCTATCCAAGTACGGTTCATAGCTCCTGGGTTTTTGTGATTGGGTTGTTTTGTTTTGTTGTTTTTTTTTTTTTTTTTTAATTTTTATTTTTAGAAATCTTTGATTACTACAGGCTGAGGAGCCTTTCGTAAAACATACAGCTCTGTTGAGTCGGAACCAGCTTTTCGTGGCGGCGGGTTGACTTTGAAGCTGAAGGTAGCCAAGTTAAACAGTAGCTCTGAGGTGATCCAGTTGCTTTTGGAGTCAGGCTTTGCCCTTTGCATCGCTTATCCGTGGTTATTTCAGCCCGGCCGACCCCTTCTGGAACCGGTGTAGTCAGGATTTGGTTTTACGGATGCTGTCTGATGGGAGCGCCGCCAGCTATTTCCCCTCTCCAGTTGTGTGTTGTCCTAGAATAAGATCAAGAAAATTCATATTTGTTGATGTCTGTAGGCTGGAGGCATTGGGAATTGGGAAGAACGGTATTTCTTAGAGCTGCAATCTGAATTTATTTGCATCACTGATGACTTCAAAATTAGAAGCGGTTATTGGCGTCTGGCTTTCTGGAGGAGAGCAGAGACTGCAGAATTGCAACTGCGACTCCTGTGGAACGGATTTAGGGCTCGTCGTCTGCGGAGAAGGTGGGGGTTTTGCTGCACAGGAGGAAGGCAGCGCAAGGATTTTTCAAACACCTTGTTCAGTCCAAAATATTCCGTTGGCATCAGCGTAGGAAAGGTATTCAATATAAACCTGAAATACTTGTCAGCTTGGTTCTTGCCTGTGGAAAACGGCAAATTAGGCCCTTTGGTTTAATAAACAATCCTTTGATGGAGGAACAACTAGGCAAGGTGTTCTTGCTGTAACACTCAAAACAAAATAGACGCCCTGCTGTAGAGACCTGGGGAGGTAAAAGCACATCCGTGTTCTCGCTACGAAAGTGTCGTGGTTTAACCCCAGCCAGGAGCTAAGCACAACCCAGCCGCTCGCTCGCTCCCCCCCCAGCGGGATGGCAGAGAGAACTGGAAGAGTAAAAGCAAGAAAACTCGTGGCTTGAGATAATAGGGAAGGCAAAAGCCGCACGCAGAAGCAAAGCAAGGAATTCATTCCCTCCTTCCCACCGGCAGGGAGGTGTTCAGCCAGCACCAGGAAAGCAGGCCTCCATCGCGCGTAACTTGGGAAGGCAAACGCCATCACTCCGAGCGTTCTCCCCTTACTCCTTCTTCCCCCGGCTTTATACGCTGAGCACGGCGCCATACGGTGTGGGATAGCCCTGGGGTCAGTTGGGGTCAGCTGTCCCGGCCGCGTCCCCTCCTAAAATTCTTGTGCCGCCCAGCCTGCTCGCTGGGGTGAGAAGCAGAAAAGGCCTTGACTCTGTGCAAGCACTGCTCAGCAATAACGAAACCATCCCTGTGTTATCAGCACAAACCTAAAACATAGCCCCGTGCTGGCTACGATGCAAAAAATTAACTCTATCCCAGCCAAAACCAGCACGGAAAGGGGAAACTTCTGCAGCCCAGAATACCTGCAATAAAAACAACATGTTTTTTTTTCCTTTAATTTTGAGTGGATGTAAGTGGCTTCCATTCTTCAGCTGTCTCATTTCAATACCTGGTTGCATCTTGACCCTCAGAGGTACAACTCTGAAGCACGGCAGCAGAAGCACCTTCGTGCCTTTAATCCTCGAGGCTGAACATAAGCTGGTTGAAACTCTGTTCTGCATCCGTAAAATAAAGCAAGAGGGACTCACACGGGGCCGCTTTTGGGGCCGGGCACCTTCCCCTGCGGCGTAAGGGGATACGTGCTTTCACGGCTGAGTTGACGAAGGACCGTTGGCATCTCATCGCTTCTTCTGATGCCTGTCTAGACTGAAAAGCCAGGTCTGAATAACGGGTTTAACTCATCCCCTCGGCGCCCACTCTCCATCAAGCGTGAACCGTCACTGTGATAACCAATTGTCTGGTAACTCTCTGAAGCTCGGGAAAGAAGAGTTAGCAAGTCTTTTCAGTGAAATACTGTATTTCGACACTTGTTGCCATGCCTTCAGGGCTGTCTCCTTGAGCTAATAACAGACTGAGAGTGGCTTTTTGGAAATGCATTGTGACACCTCCTTCTAGAGATGGCTGGATATCGTATCCGTGTTCTCCACGCTATGAATCATCGCAGATCAGAGCACCGTTCTCTGCTTCGGCTCCGGCAGCCTTTAAATGTTACAGGCTTGTGTGTCGGAGCAGGAGTCTGAGGGTTTTTCTAAAGCGCCTGCCCACGTCCTAATCTTGTCGTCTGCCCCTTATCTTAGCTCCCTTTGTTTCTGGTTAATCCTTTCTTACCTTGAGTCCTGGGATCTTTATGCTGTATTATCAAGGCAGAACGATGTTGGCCGAACCGGTTGCCAAGCATTCCCTACTCCTCTTCTTCCTTTGGTGGCTCTTTATGAATGTAAGGAGGTCAAGAAACACCTTTTGGTCCTCTTGAGTGTCTCCTTTCCAACGACATCCACATCTCCTGGCCTCAGTAAAGCCTCTCTCCTTTCAGACGAGGGGACTTCTCCGCTGACCCTGATGTTTTATTTCCTCCGAAGAGGAGGCAGGGGTTGGTGTGGGGCTGGTTCAAGATGTCACTTCCATGCTAAGCTTTTCTTTTCATTGCTCTTAGAAATATGGACCGTTTTCACCTCAGTCTAATAATTCAATTGCTCTGTTGGTCTAGAGGAGTCCCTTCTGTAGCCTGTGATTTTTTTCTTCATTGCTGTTTTCCAAGAAGACGTTAGAAAAGGTTCTCTGTATATTGGGAGGAATCAGGTGACCATTGAAAGAATCATAAAAGATGGCATCATACCTTCTGTGGAGGATCTTGGGTTATTTTGCAACGAGCTAATGAAGCCTGGCTGCCAGGGCTGAGGTCAGTATTATCCACGCTGAGAAGTAAATGTTAGCAGAGAATGCCTTCCCTTGCTCGCCCTCTCTTGAGCCTGTTCTTTCCCTCTCCGATGAGTCATTCCTGTTGGAACTGACTTTTGATGGGGACGGGTCTCCAGCCCCAACCCGATGACCGCCTTGAGCTTCCAGTCAACCCTGAGGGTCCCAAAGAGCTGCTGAAGCAATGCCTGCCTAAAATGGTGCTAGCTCCCCAGGTTGCACGGGGGTATTCTCTTCCAAAAGACTCCTCTACTTGTTGGCATCGCTGTCAGAGGCCTCCTCAGCAAATGAAACGGCTAACGGGAGTAGAGACGTTTGCTCCGAGTTAGGAATATGGCTAGGTAGACACAAACACCTCTCGGGAGGCAGCTTTTCCGTCTGAGAAGTGGTCCCTGCTCTGCTAAACGGGAGCACGCAACGGTGCTGCTGCGAGGTCACTGAGGCACGTCGACCGCTTTAGATCCCCCCCCAAATTGTTCACGTTGTTTTAACTTTCTCCATAGTCTTGGCTTTGCTGCTAGCGCGCTCTCCAACCTGTTTTGCGCTACTAGGATGTTCTTTTTTTTTTAAATTCTTTGTCTTTATTTTTCTTGTTTGTCGCAAATTTAGTTTCTCTCATATTGAGATTTGTTATATACTTTCCTTTTTTTTGGTTTGGTATTTTCTATTGCTTTTTTATATATATATATTTGGCAGTATAAGTTATTGCAAGAAAAATACTAGAATTTGTCTTAGACTTCAGAAAAAAAGAAATAAATTGAACTTTCAAGCTCTTACAAGTGAATGCCAGCCTGCTGTAGGCAGCCTCGGCTCGGAGCGCAGGGGCTGCATTGCGGACTTCAGAGTGTATTTGCCTCGACGGGGGCTGTCGCTTTCTGAAGTGCCGGACGCGTACCACATTGCAGTCGGTTACCATGTCAACCTCTGAATGACCCTTTTCTTCTCTTTTTTTTTTTTTTTATTGAAAGGAGAGAAGGTAGGTACCTGAAGTCCATTGATCTCGCTTGCCACCGCTCTTTCATTGCACCGAGCCTGCTTCTTCCTGGGGACGCTCAGATGTTAATGGAGGATTGCTTCTCTATCCGACCTTTGAGTTTTATTTCTTCTTTGCTGTGTTGCTTCGCAGGGAACTGCAGTATTCACCAGAAGAGAAAGCAATGCCCTATGAAGACCGAACTGGCGAAATCTCTGTACGCACACGTGATCCTCTTTGTGCCTCTTCGAGAGAAGCTGTTGCCGGTAGCGATGTCGGTGAATAGGGTCCGGTATGGACCCAAGGCATTGACAACGGTCCGATGTGGGTTAGATGAGACTTGGATTGGTTTGCCAGGGATTTATGTAGAGCTGTTAGTGACAGTGGGGTCTCCTGGGAAGACCAACCGCTTTCACCCTCAAGTTGTCTCGTTGGGATGCTCGGTTTTTGATTTCACCTGGAAGCATTTGAACCGTGTGCTGGCAGTGCTGCAGATCATTTTGTTTTTTAAACTAGGTCTTGGGTGTTTCCTCTTCTTTGTGGCTCTTTGTGTATTGCTGGGACGAGGGGGAAAAGACCCTGCTGGGGAAAGATTAGACTTTGGTTTTGTTCTAGAAATCAAATTAGGACTCTTGGACTCATCTGAGTGATATCTGAGGTAGATGAGTACCACTCACAGCAACGGACTGAGCATTCAGTCTATGATGTCTCCATATCAGAACTCCTTTGTCGGGTCTGGTTTGTTTGCCCGTGTCGCTTGATTACAAAGGCTTTTACCATGTAACCAGCACCAAGATAATGGCAAAGATGTCAAGAAGACAGGAGGAGCAGAAAGTCCCTGCCTTGCTTTGTTAGCGCTATTGAATTCAGCTGAATTAATCTCCCTCAATTCCATTTGTCGAGCAGTACGTGCAGGCACGACTAAGCATGCTGTGTTTGGCTTTTTATCGTGACCATGCGACCCAACAGGTTTAATATTGCAGAAGCAAAGCAAACAGGAGTGCAGATATCGGAGGTGGAGAAGACCTGGGTAAGCCTGCTAATGAAATACTCTTCTCCGCTTGTGTTCTGGCCTTGTTCTAGCAAGCCCTGAGAAGGTTTCTCTCCACCCAAGGAGACGCTGTTCACGGGATCTAAGGGTCCATACCCTGTATCTTTCTCCACACTTCATCTTGCTGCGGTTCTCGGTTTCAGCACGATTGCTGAAACAATAATTGACCCTTAAAGGCTTGTCCAGCCTAGCCTATTCCAAACACTTGAAATCCAGAAAGTAGAGACAAAAGAACCCCCCCGACTTAAACCATTTTTTTAAAAATTTTGCCTACTATTCACCAATCACGGTCTTTTTCCTTATGCATTTGCTCAGACATGATATGTCGCCTCTTCGTGCTCACGTACCGACGCCTACGCAGTTTGTAGGTAACAAAGCAAACAACTGCAGTCGCGTTGGCAGGGATTTCTTCTTTCACAGCTGGAACTTTGCGAGTCTTCTGAAGTCATTAAATAATTCAATAGCAGAGTTGACTGAACTTTTTTCCTATTAAATTCCAAAAGGGCCCAACCCAGCCGCTTCCACGCTACATGGGCAGCATCGAGATTAATCTTGTGTTATTGCTTATAGCCCAGCATACAGCAAAGTCTGTACGTGATGAATAACGCTTCTCCATGCAATGGGACTCGGTTCCCTGACCTTTTGCTGTCAAAAGGCAATAACAAGTTGTGGGCTGACCCTGGCCAGCAGCTAAGGGTTTGGGCACTTTTTCCATCAAGTTTTTCATTCCCTTGAAAGCCAGCCGGGCTATTTGTTGCTTGTGCTGCTACGTGCTGCCTGCTCGGGTTGACTTGACAAACTACTCGCCTGAATTTTGTGGGACCTGTCCTTCGTAATAAAATCATACCTGGCGACTTAAGAGTCTCTTTAACAGAAACGGAATCGCTACGGGATTGTGCTGCTTGTGGTTCTTTGCTAACAGCTGGTCCTTAATGTTCATCCAGGCTGTTGTTGACTACGAGTCCGCTCCAAAATACCTGAGCTGTACCACTATTAACAGGTTTATTTTCCCCAGGCTGTAATAAAGAAAGGCAGTAGTATGTTTGCTAGCAGCATTTGTGTCCCGAACATTAATATTTTAAATTCTCTCCCCCCATTAAGTTCTTCTCCAAACCTGAACGTGAATCGGAGGTGACTTTGGACAGGTGTTCAACACGGTAAGCCCTGAAAACGCCTGACATCTCTCCATGCTGCGGTGGCCTCGGAGGACCCGGTAAAAGTTAGTGCATTGTGGCTGGCAGCAAGATTTTGCTTTCAAAGGGAGCAAGGGAAGCGGCAAACATGATGTTTGGGAGTTCTGTTCTGCTGCAGTGAAATATCCGAGAAGTGGAAACTCATCTAACGCTTTTCCCTGGAGGGTGCAATGGTTGAGGCCAAGTCTTGAAGCATCAGGCTCTGCTGTATGCGCACAAAAAACCGGGGGGTTTCGTAATACGCTGGGGTTGCTTGCCTCTGTCATCTCTGCAGAGCGTCCTCTTGCAAACGACGTTGGTTGAGATAGAAGCACCTTATTCCCCTGCCGATCTGAGTCACTGCTTGAAGGCTGGTGGAAGAAATAGCATGGGCTTCTGCATGGGCAGCCCCGTTTTCACTGACTCTCGTGGTGTTTATTTGCCGTATCATGGAGTTTGTCTTGATTATCAGATGCGCTGCTCAAAATAAATTCAGTTGTTCATTGGAATTTTTCTCTAATGCTGCCCTGAAGCGGTCAGAAAGGATTTACAGGCTCATGCGTCAACCCTAGAGCAGGCAAAATTGTCTTTAAATGGGATTTTGAAGTGATAATCTTCCCTCTCAGTGGAAGCTGTTTTAATTTTTCTTTCAGAAAGCAAGGTTGGGGGCCTGGTGGTGGCATATTGTGGCTTCGGTATTTAAGTAACGCTCAGGGAAAGTAATTGCAAGCACGGCTTGTGCCGGCAATTCCAATCAAGTAAGCGTTTAAAGTATTAACTGCTGCATGCTTTGTGCTACTGCTCACGTTCTTAAGAGTAATACGCCAGAATAATTGGAGAAACTGTTAATTCGGTCCTGGCTATTATTTTTTTGAACAGGGCAGAAGTCGCTTTAGGAATGCGGAACGGACAGAGGCGCTCCAGCAAGCGGCTGAATACTTCTGAATATAATCTCCCACGAGCAAGAGATGGAGATGGTTCCTGGAGAAAAGAAATAAAATCCTGAAGTGAAAAATCCTACCTGATACTGAAAAGCTCTGGATTTGCAGGCTTGCAGTTTTTGTCTTATCGGTGACTGGGGCTAGAAGAGAACTTGGACGTAAAGATAACGAACGGGCTCGTGCTCCGAAAAGGTGCTGGACTAGTTTCAGTTTGGGTTTTTTTGTTAGTATTTCAAGGATCAGTTTATTTTCTTTACTGGCAAGTTAAATCAAGTGAAACTGCCGGGCCGTTTGTTAAGCTTATTTTGCTTTGTCATTTCTATTAAGTCCGTAGTTCTATGAACTTGCTTTCCTGGATGCTTCCCTCTTATTTTATTTTATTTTATTTTTTGTCACTCGGTTGTATGTTATCTCTTGCCCACTTCTCTTGCTGCCTCAGTCATCACCTTCAAACATCATGTTTTAACAAAGTGCTGCAAGAATGACTTTAATTATTGAAACAGCTCAAAAACCTCACACGAACGGAAGCGACAGGCGGGTGGATACGTAGGAGGGGCTGAAATAACGTTCAACGAGTTCAGTGTCAGGATTCTCTAACACAATATCATTTGCTGTACAGAGGTGAAAAAAACCCCTGTAGCTTCCTTCCAAGAAATCCAAAAAAGCTTGCTTCGGAGGTGGTTTTTTTTTTTTCCCAACATGAACTTAATGCCCAACAAAACAGAATTTGGGAGCAAACTTGAATGCCTTTGAAAATTGGAGGTGGTGGCTCTGGTGTTGAAGAGCAAGGTTTAAGGCTTTAGGGTTTCCCGCGAGCATGTGCTGTGCGTCCTCACCTCTTATTGCTCTTCACTCTCTTTCATCCAAAGTATCGAAGAAAACCAGCAGCTGGGGAGAAAGAAAATCATTAGTTCTCCCGTTACGCAGGTCCCAAAGCCATGCAGTGACGGGTCTAGGGGAGGTCTTGGAAAAGGGCTTTCCTGGGGCTGCAGCTGAGAAGAAACTGTGAAGATTGGTAGAAAATGAAGAAAAACCTGTACAGCTGCTGCTAAGGAGAGAAAGCAGCAGTGCCAATGGTGCTTTGTGGAAATCTCTTCCCCGTTGATGATCTTGTTATCCATCTGCTTGGGAATGGGGATAATAGCATCAGCCATTAGCGTCTTCAATAAAAATATAGAGGCTTGAGTGGGAGCGAGCGCTTGCTGCCAAGGCAGGATAGGATGCAGTCCTGCAGCCAACACAGCTTTCCGAAGCCTTGTGAGTTCAAACAAGAGCAAATTGGCATGGGGATGGTCAGAGACACCAGTCCTCAAGTCCCTCAAGACCATCTTGGGACAGTCGGAGTCAGGATGATGGTTGCATCTTACTTGGCTGCAGCAGCAACGTGATTTTTATTAATTCATTCATGGAATATCCACGCTAGCATGGTGTAAGACCTTTGAAAGTGAACTGAAAGTGCTCCTTTTTTTTTTTTTTTTCCCACCGGAGAGAGGAATATCGACAGTTCAGTTCCCGTTCGGTTTAGACCTGCGGTGCAGAAGTGAGAAGAACCGTTTCGCCTTCCTGATAAAATCGGAGTTCTGTGGCAGGTTATTCAGCCAGCAAGGCTGGGAAGCCTGACTTGCACCTAAAATGCTGGTTGTAGTCGCATCAGCTGCAAGAGGGAAGCCCGAGGGAAGCCCTGAGAAACAGGGAGAGGAGTAATTTAATGGAGGAAATTGTGCATTTTTCTTGAGTTCCTGGTGAGCGCGGGGATGCTCGACTCTTTGGGGGCAAAGATGAGTTTATATTGGTCTCGCCTTGAGAAGGAGTAACACGCAATGATTTAGTTCCTTTTTATGCTGCCGGAACGATGTAAAAGGCATAACTAACCCAAATATGACTTCTTGCTCCTCTTGCCTCTAGATTTGGGGTTGCTTTACTTCCCATGAGTATTCAGGGTCCTTAAATGAGCGAGGACCGGGCTTACGTAAAGGTACGTACAACTTGACCTCAAGCATGGGTCTGCACTGCTTTTCGGTTGATTAGTGTGTACGCATAGTTAACTCAAGGACTAGTAATGGGTCAGGCGTTTCCTAGAGGAGGCTATTTGTTGTGGTTTGACTTTGAAAGCAACTTGATTAACGGAATAGTTTAATGGGAGAGAGAGAGAGAGAACCGCAGAGCAAAAAGACTTTCCCCCTTTTTACTTAATTATGAGCATTAGTTGAAGGAGCAATGGAAAATAGAGTTGTAAAGCTTTCCTTTCATGCGACTGTCTGATGCCCTAGAGATATTTTCCTTGCTCTTTTATCATTATAGCTAGGATCATCTTGTATTTTTAGTCTAATAGCTGCAGCTTAAGTAATTTGTATAATAGTTGGTAATAGCAGCTTATGCAAAGCAGGGAGCATATACCTTGTGCAGGAAGAATGTACTGCCCTGCCTTGTGAAGACGAAATTAAATTAATGTCTCCAAAATAACCCAAGTAGGGGAAGGGAATCCAGACAGCTAGATGGTCTGCGGCGTGACTATGGATCTACAGTATTCCTATGCGTAGGGAAAGAAGGGAAAGGCTTGCTCCATGGTGGAAGAGGTGCCTAACTACGTTCTGGAAGAGGCTTCCTTTTCAAGCCTTCAAGGGTGAACGCTTCTGACGGCGAGAACAACTCGTGGCGAAGATCCCCTAGGGCAAAAATTGTCATTAGTGCATAAACTCGTGAGTTATGGCGATGGTGGCATCTGCAATCACAGGGTAAAGGGAGCAGGATCAGCTTAGGCGTAAAAAGTCCGCTACGCGTATTCACGGTGTTTGATAGGAACAGGCCGCCCAGGGAAGCAGTTGAGTCGCCATCCCTGCAGGTATTTAAAAGACGGGTAGGGACATGGTTTAGTGGTGGAACTGGGAGTGTCGGATTTACGGCTGGACTCGATCTTAAGGGTCTTTTCCAACCTAAATTATTCGAAGTTGGTTGAGATGTGGATCCTGACGGAGACCGGCTCACCCTGGGCTTTGAGTGACTGACGCATGCTCCGCGTCTTGCAGAGTCGCTTCTGCGGGTCGTTGGCCTCGAGCACAGATTTATTGCTTTGACTGAGGTGCTTGGCTAACGCGTTCGGCTCTCAAGTGTCCTCCTGGCATCAAATATAGGACTGTTCCGGGGAAGCATCAAAGTAGCATGGAGCGGTCCAGGGATTTTAGGCTTGTTGGTATGCGTTGGTCAGGATGGCTTTCCCAAGCTTATCTCATCATGAAGTTGTCAAAAGGGGGGTGAATATCCATATCGATTCACACACACGCACACACTTTCTTTTTTTCTTTTTCTTGAATTAGAGAGCAACATCAGTAGATTTTCCTGGACTGCAGAAGATCTCATTGATATGTCAGTCCCATGGCTGGATTATATCCGGGCTACAAGGTCATTTCTTTGATGTTAATGAAGGAGAAAACCCGAGGAGGCGGGGAGCGCCTTCAGCAGCAATGAAAAAATAATGTATTTCTTTCTCTAAGGACACAAAAGAGAGAACGCTTCAACCTCAGTATCAGATGTTAACCTTTGAACCCGCAAATGCGGAAGAAATGTACTTTTGTTCAAGCAGTTCAGAAAAAAAATTAAAAATACACATAAACAGACCAACGTTCATAATGTCGGTCCTTGAAATTTAGACGCCGGAAACCTGCAGAGCTGCAGATGTTTGCATTAATGCTGTGGCAAGGATCTTAATTTAAAGTCCGTGAACAACGCGTGCCGTTTGGAGGTAGTACGTAAAAGCCATCCATCAAATGAGGGAGGGGAAAAAAAAAAATCCAAGAGTAAGCTCAGGATGGAAAGAAATCTAAGGCAGGAAAAGAGTGGCAAATACAATTTTTACCCCATTTTTGGGGAAGGCGGCAGATATTCTCTTGCTGTTCTGTGCAATTGCAGGACAGAAATTTAATTATGAGTAACTTGGAATTGGGTATGTCTGCATACAAAGCTCAAAGTAGTATCCTATGAAATCTAAGGTTTAAAATAAGATTTCTTTAAAATAAGATGTACAATGTGCCTATGACATGACCCAGAAGTTGTCCCTGGTTTGAATCGCATTCGTTACGTGTTGCGTAGGAATTAATAAATACTTTTGCTGACGTGGCAGGTTTTGCTGGGCGATGCGATACGACCGGGAGCCTTTTTTTATCCGGGGTTAATAATGACCTGCGTAGAATCAGGATGGTTAAAAAAACCAACGAGTAGTGCATGGGGTTGGATTTTCATTTTTAAGATGGTAAACATGAAGTTTCACTCTAAAGGCAATGAGTCTAACAGAAAATTTATGGCACTTGCATAGGCCATAGCTTTAGGAAGAGACTCCTGATAAATGAAGTATCCACAAACCATTTTTTAATCTGTCTCTTTTGACTCGATTCGTATGCGGGAGGCATTCACTCTGACGCTGAAGGTTATTCTATTTTTAACATCCTGCTGCTGCGCATTTTTTGTTTTTTAATAAGGAGAGGTAAGTTCCATAAACTACAAAATATTTTCTTCCAAATATCAATTAAAAGAAAGGCTTTAAAAAAACCCACAACCAACCTTCCAGGAGCAATACGCATCCCAGACTGTGTCTTGACGTACATTATTTTGACAGCACTTACAGCCCTTTTCTGCATACTCACACTGTCTATCATCTATTTCCAAAAAGCTGTCGCCTTTTAAGGGTTTTACTTAGTGTTTCCACCTTACTGTTTGATAACTCATCCAAGATAAGTGCAGCGAGGAGCAGGACGGTAGCTCTTGCGGGGAGAGCGTGGCCAATAACCCCTTGCGTTTCGTTTCCTCTGCTGATGCAAGTTTTACCGTCCCTCTTGCCGAGAGGGAAGACGCTCTGCCTCGAGAGGCTGGAGTAAGGGACTCTGCTTGCTGGTTTACGGAGAACGCGTCGATGGCAAAACCCTTTTCACGTTGTTCGCAGCTGCGGGACGGAAAGGGAGTGAAAACTAGGGCAGGCGTAGCGAGTGCGTAGCCCGTCTCCTGCGAGTTGCTCGCTCAAAAAAAATGCGGCGTTGGCTTCTGAGCAGCTTTGAGACAGTAGCATGGGTGTGTGTGAGCAGAATCTGTATTTTCCTGCCTTTTTTTTTTTTTTTTTTAATCTGTGTCTTACAAAGACTAGATGGTCTAGTCTGGTTTGGGCAGAGAGTGTACTAACAGCCTGGATTTTAATCCTGCTTGACAGCATAGCCCAAAGCAATGAAGTGGCCAAACCTATGTAAAACTCCTGTCAAGAATCAGAAAAATTATTTTTTTTTGTGGTTGTTTTGCACTGTTTCTGTAAAAACTGGGCTTTCCGTAAAAGCAACGTTGAGCATCCCAAATCTCATTCCCTCTACACCCACCCGCTTTCACAGACTATCTTCTTATTTCTGTCGATCGCGGGGTTTGGGTGGGTTTTTTTTGCTGAACGCCACTTGGATATGGAGAAGCATCCTATAATCTGTGAAAATGCCCTGTCCTGAACTGAACCGCAGCAGGGAGGGGGTGAGAAGGGTGGGTTTTTTTGTAAATTAATCCGCTTTCTCCCATGCACAGAAAATGCCCGCTCGCAGCACACAGAGCAAAGCCCCTTTGGTTCGCGTTACGTGAAACTAAATTGCTTTTCAGTTTAGTGGGAACTGAAAATAGAGAAAACAATCCTTTATTTTTTAAAAAAGAGACATTTCAAAGAGGCGGCTTCACAGTAATAACGCAGCAATTGCTTATTACTTAGGTTAAGTAGATAGTTACCTCAACCAAGCATGACGTACGTAGACGTCTTGCTTTGTTTCTGGTAGCAAGACAGCGCGCCCATCTGAGGGTTTAAGTAAGACTTACAACTAGGATTAAAAGTGCTATTGGGAAGGGTTTTCCATATTGTGTTTTCGGGAGATAACCAGCTTGATTATTCTAATTAGCTTTTCATCCAGAGGGGTTGAACACCTTGCTGTGGGCGACGGGTTGGACGGGAATAGTCATCAGGTTTGGCCAAGGTCTTGCATACAAGACCAAACTTGAAAAGGAATACCTGACAAAGGCAGGTGCTGCTATGGCGAGACTCGAGGGATGACATGTCCTGCTTTCAACAGCTACAGATTTTTACCTAATTCACTTAAACTCCATAACGGGGCTTAAAGTCGTACGTTTGGACGTGGTGGGTTGACGGTCTCTCTGGCAGCGGTCGATCTTGCCAGAGCTTCTCGTGGTCCTCTGCTTTCATCCTCCTCCTCCAAAAGAATTGGTGTATAAGTGAAGGGGATGAGGAATTTGTGCGATGTTCTTTACTTCAAGTGATTTGGGCTGGTGCTGAATTTGCAAGTGGAAGGGCCTTCAAACTATTTCCTCCCCCTACTGCCTTCTGCAAAATACATTTTTAATTTCATTTCTGAACTTGTACCGTCAATATTTAAAAGCTTAGGGCTCTTCATTAAATAGTGATACTGGCTTTTTTTTGTTTGTTTGTTGGATTTTCTTCCAAAACACCAACAAAAAGGTTAGACTGCTTGGATAGCAGGTTCCAGTATTTTGCAAGGGGAACCTATTGAACTTCTCTGAAGGTTTTCCACCTTCTGACATTTTCACTGTCTAAACTAATTCTTACCTCCGCTGTATTTCCTTTATATTCTTACTCAGCTTAATTTTGTGTGCTGGAGTCCGTGCCTCTTCCATGCTCCAGTGCATTACAAATTATTTTAAGGGCTTAGAGAGCCTTTCAAAGGCTTTGGGGTTGAACTGTGCATGGTAGCTGTGAATAATTATGACTTTTCCCCACGTGATGGGAGTTTAACAAATATGGTTTTGTATCAAAGCACTTTTTTTAAAAGTAAAAACATCAAATGAACCAGTAGGAAATCTAATTAATTTTTCATCATGTACGGAGGCATAATTACCAGAGCTGAGATTCCCCACAAGCCAAAAAAAATGAGCCGTGCCATGAATATTCATGCCGAATGGACGTAGTAAGAATTTAGAGGCAGGTATCCGTTTTCACCGACTTTGGGAAATGATTGGAGACGCAGCAGGTTAGCCTCCCGCGGCGCTGCTACGTGGCGTCGGGGGTGGCCGTCTCCATAGAAGACGCTGCGACCGGTAACGTGTTTGTTTGTTTTTTTTTTTTTTTGAACGGGAAAAAAAAATTGTGCAACCTGATTGAAATGAGGAATTTCCAAGGGAGCTGCAGCTCTGGAGGCTCGTACTTGCTATAAAGCGGTTTGCCACCAGTATAGGATGGCTTGAACGATGGATGAAAGCTCGTTGGGCTGTTAATATCCCACTCTCTTTTTGCCCTTACCTGGTTTTCATGGAAATATTTGACTTCTGGGTTTTCAGCTTAATATTTGGTATTGTAGCATCATGATGTAGTTTGGATTCCTGTGCCAACAATGACCAGAAATGGGATCCTGAACAAATTTAGCCTGTTTATGGCATAAAAGCCTTTGGTCTATCTGCTGCCTTGGAAATAAGCAATTTTACAGACTGAGAAGTAAAATTATGTTCTGTATTAAATAACTGGTTTGCTTCAGTTTTATTCCTAGGAAGAACATCTACGCATGGCTGAATTAAGGCCAGGACATTTGCAAACAGCAAATGTGGAGCTGAAAAATCCATATTTTCATCCCCCTAAATCAATTGTTTTCTGAATGTCATGGTATCAAAAGGAAATGAATTTCCAAATCAGGGGTAAAAGATGGATATGGATGTTTATTTCTTATTCAAAAGCTCTTACCATGTAAGTTTATGGTGGCTTATTGCTTAAATAGCTTAATATAGAAACTGTTCAAGGCAACAGGCACCGTGGTGTGATAAAGCGTCTTAAGGCTCCACTTCAGGCCTGAACAGAGGAGTTTGCACGTGGTCTGTCCCGTATGCCACGCCGTATTTAAGTGCCTGTGAAATAGTCGTGGTGTAAATGGAAATTGGCTGCTGGGTCTTGAGTTGGCGCGTGACTGCGAATTTGCGTCCGTTTCCAAGTTTGCGTTAAAATCGGATTGTTTGTTGATAACTTTAATGGGATTTAATTAAGTGTACTTACAGGACAAGGAAAGACCATATGGTCCCACTTACTATAAGCTGATTTAACTTTTCCCAAAGATAATTAAAACCAACCGATGTATCTGCCATATTAACAACGGCAAAAATCAAGTGTCCTTCCTCCTAGCTTACTTAACACCAACCTCGCGAGCAAAACTCTCCTTTGGGATTTAAGAGTAGGTAATAGCGTGTTACTACCCTTGGTCAGTCCTCCAGATTGACCTGCCTGCTCTTTCAGTCGGAACTCCTTTTCTTTGAAGGTAAAAAGACTGTTCATCATTTGTATTGTGCGCAGAGTCAGTTCCCACCTGAACTACGTTGCTGGGTAAGGATTTTGCTTCGTTTTACGTGGTATTTCTTTGCATTTGAATGGCATCTCGTATAACTGTTTTTATGAAATGCTCTTTATAGCATGCCCACTCCTTAAAAGCAGGGATTTATGTTTTGTCTAAGCCCACCTACATTTTGACTGGATCCCGTACCGACCCTCAGCGTGACAAGGAGATGCTCCTTGGTCACAATTTCGCTTCCCCTGATTGTTAAATGACAGCTAGTTGCCTCTGCAAAAAATAAATTGGAGTACAGCATCTCTTCCAGAAATATCTCGTCTTGCTATCAAGACACAAGTGGCAAATCCTCTACCTCCCACGGTAGTTTTCTTCAAAGCTCAATCCCACTTATCGTTAAAAGCGTGAGCTTTGGTACTAATTCGAAGCGCCAACTGCAGCTTCGAGCCATTGATTTGCAATACAGCTGCTTCCTCTGGTTTTAAAGATCCTTTAATACCTGGTATTTTCTCCTCTTTAAGATATGATGGGCTGTAATCAAGTCATCTCAGGGTTGTCTGTGTGATAAATGGTGCCGGTGACATTCTTTAAGTGCTTTTTTGTTAGCCTGGTGTGGCGTTATTCTGCCTCTTCGACCCCTTTCTCCAAAAGCAGGAGGCTCTATTTTGGCGTTGGCTTTGCTTACGTCGAGGTGTGTTGTAGAAGAGAACCTAAAAAAAAAAAGTCCTGGAGCTCTGATACAGCTCTAAAGCTACCTAAAAAAAAAAAAAAAAGGGTCAACAGGTTTATCCCAAGAGTTATGGGGTGATCCGTGCCTTTTGCGAGCTGTGGGTTTTCAGCCCTAAAAGCACTGATCTTCTCAGGACCAGATGTTATGGGGGAGTGGAGGAAG
The DNA here is from genome assembly GCF_047370975.1 of Nipponia nippon. NCBI lineage: Eukaryota > Metazoa > Chordata > Aves > Pelecaniformes > Threskiornithidae > Nipponia > Nipponia nippon. The sequence goes on along the minus strand of NW_028262365.1, from coordinate 779,106 downwards.
CATCGCTAGAGCTGGCACGTTCTTGTCCAACTTCAGGCTTTGCACAGCTGCAGAAGCATCCTCTGCTGAGCAGCAAATACAGATGTTCGCTGCCAAAGCCAGATGACCTCCTTATTCCCGCAGGGACACGTGGTCACGTCACTTCGTGATCTCCCTTGGCGTTTGGTCCTCACCAACCGAAACGTATGGGGAGTGGGATAACCGAGAGCATCTTTTAGACGTGCCAGGAGCTTGGGGAGTTATCTTAATCTGCGGTGGCAGGGTAAGGATGGCTCTGCAGCTGCTCTTCAAATGGCAGAGCTCTGCTGAAGCCCATCAAAGCAAGAGAAACTCTCCCGTTTGCCGCCTTCTGCAGCTTCACTTGTCACCTTGGGTCATAAAGGGGGGGAGTGTGACTTTTCCAGCTCCCCAGACCCCACTGGGAAGCCAGGACTCAGCTTTTGAAGAAGTGCTTGTCTTTTTTTTTTTTTAAATTATTTTTTGTCCCGGAGGAAATTCTGCCTGCTCGTTGTGACAGCTGTCAATCATTAAGGTCCGATTCTACTGTTGCTGTCTCTTTGGATCCATCCCTGCGCTGCTGTAACACAAGTTCTTTCTTGTGTAATATCCTGTGGCATTTTCAGCCGTTGCCCCGTATTTTCAGCTATTTTCAACTAGTTATGACTATAGTCCTAGCTTCCTCTGACGAAACATGGGAGAAAAGCCTCTGAATAAAGGATTTTAAATGACTAAGCACGAAATAGGAACACACCGCCCAGAATTATTGATCGATATGCCAGCGCAGAGACCGGAAAATTAAAGGTGTGGGGCAACGGGGGGTTGTTTGCTTTTGTCGCGGCAGCAAGGCGAGAGGCAGCGTGAGAGCTCGAGCACATTTGTGGATGGACGTGGAGGGACGTGTTATGATTGCGCTGTCTGAACGGAGATTTCGGGTTTTTTGGCTCTGCATGTGTCCGTCAATAAATGTCTGAGAACATGAGAGAATTTAGGAGACGGTGTGTCTGGCTTCATATTATCCTCCTTGGGCTGCTTGCGGCATCAGTTTTTACTGATAGCGCGTTTGTAGCTCACCAAAGGATCAAGTTATCGTAAGGAAATACTTGCATGAGCTTAGAGGGGGGCGACTTTTAAGTATTTATGTGAGGTTTTGATTTCGCACACGGGGAAGAGCAGTAGGAAGGTTTCCTCGGCGTCTCGTTGTGACATCATGGCGCGTGCCCTCGAGCACTTGCGAGCAGGATTCAGATAACGTGCAGTGATTTTTTTTTTTTTTTTTTTTTTTTTTTTTTCCTCCTTCAGCTCCAGGAAGAGAGGAAAAAGCAGGGAAAAAAGTGAGTACAACTCTGTTGCAAGTCTATAAGCTTTTCTGGAGATGTGCTGGCAGAGTGCAGCGCCAGTACAAAGGAGCCTTGCTGGCCTTTTGTCTTGTTTATTATTTAATCTTTTGGTCTGACGGTGGGAAGAATGTCATAGTGGCGGTGCTGTCGCTGTGCTCTGAGACGAGAGCCCCTCTCTGCCCTCTCCAGCAGGATTTAAGTTTTCAAATGCTCCTTTAAATCCGAACCGGCCTCTTCTTTTATCATCTTTCCCCCAGCCGGAGGGAGATGGTTTATTAAACAGAAGGAACAAATTGTATTTCATTGTCAAGTCACCTGCCATTTGCAAAGAAAAGCAAAAGGAAGGAATCCAGCGCTGCTGGGGTGTAGATCTTTGTTAACTGAAATGTCTCGGGGATATCCTTCACGTTCTTTATCCCTTCCCAGCCTCCCCACCTTCCCGTCCCCGGCGCTGAATGGATATCCTGCCCATTTAATACGCTTTTTTTTTTTTTTTTTTTTTGAAAGAGGTATATAAAGGTGCAAAAGGCTATAAAATCTCTCTCTAAAACACCCAGATGGAAGGAAAAATGTAAAGAAACAGATGGCGCTTTTATAACATAGCATTTTATGGAGCTATAGAGTTTGCACTAAAACATTGCTACAGCACAGAGAGGCTTTCTGGAGAGCCACCCATCGTATACTTCAGTAACGAGACATTTGTTTTGAGGAGTTATTTTATGTAAAAAAAAAAAAAAAAAAAAAAAAGAGGATTCCTTTTCTGTCAAGAGAAGGACGCGACCGTAGACCTACGCAAGATGCGCTCGCTGTGCGAAGTGGCCGTGGCCCCGGAGCTACCTCTTCTGAAACACTCGCTGGCTCCTGCTGTCGTTGCTCGGAGGCCCCTTGCATGATTCATCTGCTCCCTGCCAGACTGCAACAAGCTTCGGGGACGATTTTCCTTGGCGATGAAAGAATTTTTTTTCCCCTCTTCTCGGAGGAGGAGCCGGGGAGGAAAGCTGCCTGGGGTGATTTGTTGCAGGGCAGTGGGCTCAGCTGCTGAACAAATGTAGATGAGGTGACCAGAAGGAAGGAGAAAAGTAAGAAAAGGAAAAATGAGCAGTGTTCGTAACTCCCTGGATATATTTCAGGGCAGCAGCATCGTGATGATCCCCACATTGACCTGTTAGGGGTCATAGGACCTCGCTCAGTGGTTTTGTATTGAGCCAGCGACTTCTGCTTGCTGTAGCCTGTATGTCAGCAACAGCCTTATTTGTTTTTTCTTTTTTTGGCAGCAGCTACGGACTTAGTCACACTTTTAATTAAAAAAACTTCAGAAGAAGGCTAGAAATCTGAAACATGAATGATGGCACAGACAAGTTGTTACCGCTGCTCCTACTAACCAGCAATATGTCTTTCACAAATGTCTCCTGGTGTGTCTTGCTCCCTTTCCCCCCCTCCTTCATCCTTCATTTTATTTACTGGTTCTCAGCTTTTGGCTGTTCCAACCAAAATATTTTAGGTATAAACTGGAGGTGATGTCTAATCGTAGAATGGCTTGGGTTAGAAGGGTTCTCAACCTAGGGATGGGTTTTGGTCTTCCTACTTCTTGGCCAAAGCCACCCAGTCTGTGGCAAAGCTGAAAGGAGGTAGATCACCATCTCTTCTCCTTGAGGGTCAACAGTACCAGTTGCTGGGACGTGAGGGTGTAACTGGTGTAACTGGCTTGTGGCTCTGCTTGATGCCTGTTGTGTTACGGAGCTGCTTTACAAGCTGAGATTTCCACCAGCTTGGCCAACAGCCATCGCCAGGGTCACGCTTGAGGCAAACACAACCCTTCATCTCACGTCACCCTTACGTGAGACCGTGGGCTTCATAAAAAAGATGGTTTCCACTAGTTTGGCTTGGGGTCCTGAGCTCAGAAAAGTGAGAAAAGCTCAGAAAAATGTGTGGGGCTTGATTTTTAGTACAAAGGCAGAATTGCTTGCTTATCTTCGATGAGCAAGAGGAGAACTAAGCTGTCAGGTCCTGTCTTTTTAAAGCTGTTGATATCTTTGATAAAGGTGAGACCAAATGATTGGACGAGGGGATTTTTATGCAGGGCTGGGCTAGCACAGCGAGCCTAACAGCTTGTATCTGTCTGCTTTCGGTAAGAAGAAACTTTTTTTTTTTTTTTTCTTCCCCCCTGTACCAAATCCTGAACTTCTTTCCAAACCATGTTCTGCTCCGTTGGTTTGTTCCTGCTGTCCCTTTCCACCTGACTGGCTTCTGCCTGAGGCAAGGAAAGTCTGCTTTCATCCGAAGCTTCAAGAGAAAAATCGCGTTATCTTTGAAAAAATATGTTGGTCGCGTCACGGTTACCTGTGGAATTTTCATGCGCTCTGCCTTCTGCTGCCTCCCCGTGATGGGACGGAGCCGTGGTGCTTCACGTTCCCTTCTCTGCCGTTTACACCCCTGGGATGAAGGCTTAAAAGGCAGCTGCCCAAAGGTGGATATTTGTCTATACAATATCTGTCCTAAATAGGTGCTGAAAATCAAGTCCCAGGGTGCTGTTCCTCGGGACATGAAGTGTATGGGGGTGACGGAGAGAGCATGGACCTTAAGTAGTTCAACAGAGGTTGAAATGATCTTCCCGTGGCTACGTGAACAGATAACTAACCCCATGATTTCGTAGCATACCAACAGAAATTTTATCACTGGGGGATCCAGGCTTCTTCCTTTTTGCTTTTCAGGGCTCTTACTCATCCAGCAGCTCACCTAAAATCTGTCCTGAGCCATGATCTCCAACGCAGTCCCCAATTCGGAGTCCACCTGACCCATATCTTAGCGAGACGCTTGTGTTGCTGATCAAAGCGGGGGAAGAAAAGGGGGTGTCCCTCCTTGGGTGATGGACTGGGGAGAGCATTGGGTGATGATGGGTTTGCTCATCAGAGTATGCTCTGCATGATGTTGGGAGCTCCTAAAGAGAAGGTTCGTGAGGGATCTGCTACGGCATTAGGTGCACTCAGAAAATGATGCAACAGAGGAGGGGAGCTGGAGAGTTTTGCTGGGGAGTGGGGACAGTGCAGAAGGAGGAAAAGGCAGCGGAGGGTGCAGGACAGGTCTAAGAGGAGCTGGTGGTGTGACATTAGCATGGCTAGAACAGCGGAGCCGTTTCTAGCAAGCCTGGCTTGTGATGAAGGCACGAAGCAACCAGGGGGGTGGGGAGTAGACAATTTTGGTGGCTTTTGGGAAAGCAAGATGATGTGCAAGGTGTTGAGGCCTCTTATTAGTGACAGTGGGTGGGAATGCAATGAATATAACCTGTCTCTTGCCTTCCAGCACAGGAGCCATCAGCAGACCTTGCCCTCAGTCCTGTTGATCTGTGCTTGCAAAGAGGCTGAGCAGTCTCCAGCCTCGGAGATATTCAAAATCTGTCTGGACGTGGTCTTTGGGTGGCCCTGCTTGAGCAGGGTGGTTGGACCAGACGACCTCCAGAGGTCCCTTCCGACCTCAACCGGTCTGTGATTCGGTGAACTTCACCGGAGGATGAAGAACAGTGGTTTGTGAGCCCCAAGGCTGTCGCAAAGTGAAAAAACCTCTGTCCAACCCCTGCGTGACGATCCTCATCGTGACTGGTCTGCTCTAGTCTTCATCTTGGGCTGCTGTGCTTTGGGATGCAGCCATCTGTTTGTTCCCTGTATACGCGTGTTGGTGTTTGTCAAGACATGAGGCATGCTTGGTGATGACGGGAAATAAGTTTTGCTTAATTACTGGCTCTTAAAAGACCTGAGGCTAACATCCTCCTACGTGCACTTAAACTTGACTGCTCTCACTTTGGACCTCGGTGCTTATCTGCAGAGTTTTAGAATCATAGAATCGTTGAGGTTGGAAAAGACCCTTAAGATCATCGAGTCCAACCGTTAACCTATCACTGCCAAGTCCATCCCTATACCATGTCCCTTTGCATTCTTGCGATGAACTGGGAGATGCACTGAGACCGAGCGGTCGCTTTTTCGTCCAGCCTGAGCGGAGTAGCCTGTGCCAAGCTTGTCCCACACCGGCGAGCGAGGCCAGGCTATTAAACGTCTCTTGGAGCTGGCTGTCAGTCTGGAGCGTGCCTCCTGGCACAGCCCTCTCGTTCATGGGTGAGTAGGCAAATTCCTGCGATGCCGCTCTTTGTTCATTCAGGAAAGGGTCCTCCTAAGCGAAGCGGCAGATGGCGATACCTCCATGCCAGGCAGTGATATTTGCAGCTCGGTGGTGACTTCACAACACGGAGCAGTTTGCCCAGAAGTACAAGTTTGGCTTAAGCTCATTTTTTTTTTTTTAAATTATTTTTTTGCTGGATGCTGCTCTAAAATTAACACAGTGCCTTCACGGCATAAGATAAAGCTAGGCTCTTCGCTAGGGTAAATCAGATTCTCCACATTACATTGGCTTAACTCAACCTAGGAATGGGAAAGCTTAAAGACAACCCAAATGGGCATTACGATTTCGGTGACACCTTTGAAATGAGAACTCAGTCCAGCCCAGGCTATTGCCTCAAAGGAGGGGGGAAGAACTGAACGTGGGTCTGAAGCTGGATTCTGTCCTTCCTCTAAAGCTCCTGTTTTCAGGTGAAATATCTCTTTTTTTTTTTTTTTTTTTTTTCTTGCTCTTTTGGGATGTCTTCCATGGATACAGACCCCCTGCCACAAAACAGATTGAGGCAAACTGAGGATTCCTCCCCGTCCCAAACCCTACCTTGACCCTCCAGAGCAGGAGAAGGCAGCAATGAGCCATTTCATGGAGGACTTCTTGGCTCTCTGCACCCACTTCTGGTTCTTTCTGGCATTTTTTTGTCCAAATTCAGACCAGTTGACCCCTTTCATTTGTCCCTAAAATATCCGTGCACTTACTGGGACTTCAGCTCAGTCTTGTCCCCTGCTGCAGAGATGCTTTTGCAGCTCAGCTCTGCCAATATCATAGAGAAAAAAATTTGGCCAAGCCTCTCCTGTGGTGCGTTGAGCTTCTGCCTTTGCCTGCTAGAAGAGGTGCTGTGCTGGCCTCCTTTAGGAGCCGTCTGTTGATTTAGATGATGATGCTTTCTCGGTTATGCATCTGTTGTCGATGAGGCCAAGGTTTTGGACACGAATGCTTTCAAAGGAGCTTAGGTTGCCTCCTTAGCACGTCCAACGTGATACCCACCTTGCACCCGGTCTGTGGTTGATGAAATTTTATTGCATACGTGCAATTCCAGCTATGCCTGCGGTCTGTTCGTGCAATTTGGGCTCCGAGTGCTACAGAGTGGTACTCGTACGCCTATACGTCTTAGGCCTATGCCATGCCTCCAGGTGTTGCAACTCCTGATGACCGACGTAAGGAGTTGATTGGCTTGGGAATCTCATGGAAAACTGCTGTGCTGGAGAAAGCAGAGCTGGCAGCAGGATACGGAGGGGTCTGACTGTAAGCGCCCTTGCCTGGCAGCGCGGTCGCTTCTTTCTCTCTATGCTTAGGGCCAAAAAAGAGTTGATATTTTAATCTCATGGTTGTGCTGTTGGCCATTCCCCAGCCTCTTCATGGCCAATCTCCTCATTCCCAAAGTGAAGGCTGAGGTTTTCAGGATCCCGTAGTCTAGAGAATAAAACAGCCGCGTTGTTCATATTTCTCACCCCGTCTTGCTCAGAAGTTGTTTGGCAAATACCTGGCTGCAAACACATTTTGAGAGTTGTATTTCTCTTGGATTGGTGGTTGGCTGGCAGCATCTTTTTTGTTTTTGTTTTGATTTTTGGGTTTTTTTTTTATTTCACAGGCTGAGCTGAGTAGGTTTTTTTTCTGCTGACTGCCTGCTGAGAGTTTACGGCATTCAACAAGATCTTTTTTGGACAACTGACTTAGTTCCCCTTGGTTTATTTGCATTTTGGTTATCTACGTGGGGGTTATCTTTCATTACAAAGCTCTGCACCGCTGAGGTCAAAACCTGGGATCGTTTCTTAGAGATTTCCAAATGTTTCTGGGGATCTTCATCACTCTGCCTTGCTTCTGTTTGCTCTTTCTCTCTTAAATTGGCAGAAAAAAACTTGAAGAATAACTTTCAGACTTTTTGAACCTGCTTTGCCAAGGTTGTTTTTTTTTTTTACTTTTTCTTCCTTTTTCCAGCTGGTTGCATCTTTCGGTCTGATAAACATGGCTCTAAATTAGATCTCTTGAGTGTGTAGTTTTCAGGTGCTCTTTAACCTTTCTCTGCCTGAAAGTGCAGACGATGCTTTTTTTTTTTTTTGCCGCGGGCACGGGGTTCTTGCGGGGACAAAGGCAGGAAAGGGAAAAGGCGCTTGGATACAGTATAAATGGGGAAAAAGTAGGAGAAAGCAGCAGGTTTGCTGCAAGGGCCCTGGGAAATAGGGAATCTGCGTGGAAGGATCGTCTTTGGCCTGGACAGAGCCTGAATTGGAGTTCAAATTGCTGCTGGAAGAGCTGCGATAAAGTATGATTGCGCTCTGCAGAGTTTCCCTATGCAGGGATATAAGAAAGCTCACTCATTCGGCGATCCCAGTGCATCCTTAAACAGAAGGAAGGAGCTAATTTAAAATTCAAGGCTCCTGGGTGTTGTTTGGTTGTTTATTGCTGGCTTGAAACCCTGTCGTCTTGCTGTGGCCGTCGTTGGTGTTGGCAATAGGAATCAATCAGACCGTTAGCTGACTTGCGTGGGTCAAGGACTTTGTCATGGCCAATAGGAAACATAAAGACCGAAGGCAGCGTTCACCCATACTGATGTTATTGGAGACTTTATCGCGTTATTTGTATTGCTTGGGGCACCAGACCATAGTTTATCTCCGCTGGAAACTTGGCTTTCTCGTGAGCTGCGCTGAGCAGCATCAGCCTCCGCCTTGCTCTGTAACGAGCAGCATCAGGCTTTAATGTTTTGGATGCGTAAAACAGGAATGCTAACAAACCCCTACGTCTCCGCGATCCCAAGCGATGCAGCTGGGGAGGGAGCTCCGCGTAATGCTGACCTACTTTCCCCTCCATTTGCAGATCTTAAACGGAGCCACATCTGCCGCAGCAGAAGTGCTCGTGGGTGAGGTGACTGATTTGGTGTTAGATATGTAAAAAGGGCTGGGAATAAAGGGAGTTATTTCATTCCACCAGCGCTTTTGCTGCCTGATGCTGACTGTGGGGTTATTTTGTTTTGGTTTTTTTTTTTTCCCCCTCCAGCCTACCTTTAGGCCACTTTCTCTTAATCTTTCATTTTCCAATGATTTTTAGTTACAAGAGCAAATGCAGTCAGAGCAGTGAGCGGCAAGCAGCACCCTCCCCAGCCCATTAAATGCACAAAAAGCAAAGCACGTGCTTCAGCGCAAGACCAAGAAGCCCAAAGCGAGCTGCTCAAGGGAGGCAGTGGCAGTACCAGCCTAGCACAGCTTTGCACTGTGACCTGGGGTGAGCTGAACCTCCGCAGTACCCGTTACCGGTCCCGGGGACAGGAGGGCACCAGCAGCGGTGCAAGTGCCGTAGGTCAGACCTTGCATCAGTTTAGGAAGAGTGTGGCCCTCAGATTTCCAGGATGACTTGCCCAGCTGAAAGGCAAGTTGGATCCTGAAGGCTGCTGAAATTCAGGATGAGTGGTTGCACGGCTGGCAAGTAGGCGGAGATCTTTTGAACTGGTTTGGCAGGGATCTGTAGGGTCGTGGAAGGCGAGAAAGTTGCTTGGAGGTTGCCATTAGGCTGCTTTGACCATAAAACAAGTGTCAGATGTGTCTTTAGGGAGATCTGCGAGGGACGGCTGTCCTTTGCCTTTCCGTCTCCTCGTCGGTGTGATGCGTCTTCGTTGGGCAGCCGATTCCGGTAGCCTGGTGCGATGTGTTGATGTGCTGCTGCTCTTGCTGGATTCCCTGCTTCAGGGTGGGGAGGTGAAAAGGTTGGGGTTGGTACCTGTTGCTTGTTCTTCATCGTGTTGTTTGCCAGCTGTCCCTGTTACCTTCCTCTCAAGCCTATTCTTTCCCTATTAATTACACAGCCATCCTTGAGTAAATGAAATAATTAGTGTTTAGTATAAACAGTGCGACCATGGACCTGGAATACCGATGAAGGTGGAGGTTTGCCTCTTTGTGCCTTTTGGTGGCCACACACTCTCCTGGTTCTCTCTTCAACAAGAGGAACACTGGCCCTGGCTCCTCGTGTGACATGCATTTCGGGATTTGGCTGGTGAGAAGTCTGCTGCTGCTGGATGGTGACCTTCTCCATCAGTTCATGCCCTATAGGCGTTAGTACGTACCTCTCCAACGAAAACCTGCTTACCCTCATGCCTGCTGTGGCGTGGCTGTGTCGTACAGGAGGTGTCGGAGCTGTCCCTTGGCGAGGAGGATAAACTGCCTTGGTCTGGGTAGTCTTCTGCTGGTGTGAACAGGAGGGGTTGCATTTGGGGTAGCTTTAGCTCTCGTTGCATCCAGCACGGTAGATAGTGGTCAGGTCTAACCGTTCTTCAGTTTTCCCATGTTGCTTGTAATAATTCCGGCATCAAGAGAGTAAATAACCTTCTTTACTTTGCCTTATCTCGGAATTTTAATTTTCTTGGTGACGCAGCTTCTGACCTCAAGGTCTGATGCTACTAATTGAGCGTCCGCAACACTGCAGCTCTTTAGGTAGGCTCTCGCTCTTGCCAGAGCACCTGGGTTAAAGACATTGCCGAGTTTCTCTAATCCGCTTGCTTCCTCTACCAAGGAAAATCTTGTTGCCGACAAGGAGACAATGCTAATTTCCAAATCTTGGTGTTTTTTTTTCTTTTTTATTTAAAAGAGAAAAAAGTAAAATGAATCATTCTGTATGCGAAACTACAGAATCATTTTGAGGAGAATTTGTACCGACTATGACAGGAGGCCTATTCAGTTGAATCAAACTGCAGATGCAGTCCCATTCATGCACTTTAAATGAATACTGTCATTTATCTTCATTAAGTGTGGAGCTGACTGTCACCGTCTGGATACTGTAGGACACTCACCCATTCCCAGTGAGACTGGGAGTTGCCTTGGCACTTGCGACACGCGGTACCTTTGCCTGACTCTCTTTAATGCCTGCCCTCGCCTTTAAGGGTGAACGTCGGCTAATACGATGCGGTGTGAGGCTTTGCGCTCGGAGATCCAACGGGAAGAAACGTTTGTGTGGTCACGGCTTTAAAAACTTCAAGAATTGGGGCTGCCCCAAACTCTTCTCTTGCTATGGGGTGAGGGTTGCTGTTGTGTCTTGTTCCAGTTGAACCAGGTCCTCCAGTGAAGGACGCTGGATGCCTTCTCAACTTAGTTTTGAACTTAGAAAAATTAAGAAGAGCTTCCTCAAGAGGTTTTGGGTTGGTTTTCTTGGATGCCTATAGGAAATCTTGCAAAGGTGGAGCTAACAACCTGCTGCAACACAGATGGGACAAAATGAACCCTGCGGCGGGTTTGAGGTTGAAATAAATGGGCAGAGCGGGTACTGGGGTTCGGGGAGGAGCGCTGGAAGGGTGTGTTGGGTGCGTGGGTGGGTTGTGTCTCTGCCCGGACTGGAATATCTGGGAGACCCACCCCATTGCGAAACAAGCAGGACACGTCACGTTGGCCAAAACCCCTCGGGGAACAGGATGGGTTTTGCCCGAGTTCGAGGCGTATGTAGGTCACTGTTCAAAACGATGTGCGGTAACCTTGATGAACGTGTCGATTCGCACGTGAGTCACGCTGCCTGTTGGCAGCTGTGGGTGCTGTCTGGTAACGACAGCACCTACGTGCGTGACACTGAGTTTTTTGGATATTCAGTTGCCATGGATCTGGAGTTGCTTATTATAGCTGCTACCAATAGAGCAGGTAATGGGCTTTTCACTGTTAACAACTCTGTGTTTGCTTATTGCTGAGGGCTGGAGGCAACAGGCTACCAGCAGAAAGGAGAGTGAGAATTATCAAAGCATGACCCATGGCTCACTCTTTTTTTTTTTTCTTCCCACCGAGTGCTTGTTGGGTATGTGTGCTGAATAGCACTCATACCTTTTGCATGCAAGGCTTCCTCCTAAAAGCAGGTACTCAAATCCTTGCCCTTTACCACCTTCCCTCTCTTGGCCGTTCGAACTGCCGACCTACCTGCAGCACCCCGGAATTTGCATGCAAAACCACAATAATTAAACCCAAACTGATCTCGCCACCCTTTGGGAGCTCGTCCTCTTGCCTAGCACGCTGCTTTCCCTGCTCTAATGCATTTATTCAAGAGAGGTGAGGACTAGATCAAGACAACAAATACGCTAAATAACTGAGCGTGCCTGCCAGTGATGTTTCCTGAAGACAGCAAGGAGTCGTAAACCAGCCGATGCTTCTGGTCTCCAGTGGGAAGAGTAAGAATCGAGTGGAAGTAAAAAGACCTCTGTTTCTCCCTCCTGGTGGGACCATCCCACTTCTGCAGTGCTTTAAGTGGACTTTCTTCCCTTCCCAGAAAGCTGGGAGGATATCTTTCCCAGGCAGAGGTTTTTTTGTGTGTCGGTAACTAAACTGCGTGAGATTTATGGAGTTGGCTGCAGGAGGGGAAAGCTGTGCTTAGAACAATTTCTTCTGCTTTCAGTGCTAATGTATTTGTTTTAAATCTGGTTTTAAATCTCCTCTGGAGAATTCCAGCAAGTTCTGTGCGTATTTATGCAGAACTCTGATCACACTTGAAATGGTTATCGTACTAACTCCCGACAAATTAATTAAATGCATCTCTAAATTTCTGGTAGAGTTCTAACAGCCTTTTTATTGTTCTTTCTAAGATTCAGATTAAAATCATGTTTAATGTAGAGAATCTATTGTAAACAATAATAAACTCCCACAGGGTTAGAACAAAAAAAAGGATTAAATCACCTTCTCTCTGTTTCTCAGAAGCAGCTTCAGACCTGGCAGGCTTGTGAAAAAGCTGCTGTGGCGAATTCAATTTGGGATTAGGGTCAAATGTTCTGCAGATGTTCCTCCAGCTGGGGAGGAACAACCCCCGTGCACCAGGACGTGCTGGAGGGGGCAACCAGTTGGAAAGCAGCTTTGCAGGAAAAGTCCTGGTGGACACCAAGTTGGCCATGAGCCACCAATGTGCCCTTGCTGCAAAAGAGGACAACGGTGTCCCGGGCTGTATTAGGAGCGTTGCCAGCAGGTTGAGGTGGTCCTTCCCCTCTGCCCAACACCGGTAAGGCCAGTGCTGAGGTGGTGGAGTCTCCATCCTTGGAGACGTTCCAAAATGTTTGGACATGGTCCTGGGCAACCGGCTCTCGGTGGCCCTGCTTGAGCAGGAGGGTTGGACCAGGTGGCCTCCAGAGGTCCCATCCGACCTTGACCGTTGGGTGCCAGCTTTGAGGCAAGCTACTGGATACCGTTCAAAGGCTGGGATGCAAAATGCCATGGTGGTTACGCACTGGGGTACATCTTCGAGCCCCAAGGTTGCCTCATTTCTACTGATACTTCTGGAGTTTGGTCCTTCCGCACGCAGAATAGTACCCATCCCGTTTCAGCTTAAACATAGGCTTTTAATCAATACTGCAAAAAAAACCCAACAAACCCTGAGAAATATGTACTGCTGGCTTTTAATTCTAAATAAATGTTGTCCTCAGGAGCCCATTTAAAGAAGGAATGATTGTTACAAGGCACAGCAGAGATGCTGAGGTAATTTTCTGGTCTTCAGTGCCTGTTTGTCACATCCTTTTGCTGTGTAGATTTAAAAACAGAGAAAAAAAACCCTAGCTTTTTAACTAGCGTATAAAATGCAAGGCTTATTCATAGCGGGTTATGTGGAAGCTGTCGGCAGCCTGTTCTGGGTGACGATCTTTGCAGACCTCTCCTTGAAGGTCTGTCCACCTCCCCAACCCTCCTTTAGCTATTGGAGGGCTCCGAGGGGGGCAAGTCACTTTTTTGGGAGGGTACCACAGCACGCTGATGTTTTGAAGGAGGCTTTTCAGTGGTTTAAATGCTGCGTGTCGGAGTCTGCTGCAGTTGGCAGTTCAAAGACCCAGCCTCTCCAAAATAATTCAGCTAAGCTGTTGAACACGCTGGGGATTTGGGAGTCCTGGGTTTGCTTTCTGCTCCCAAGCCGTAAAATAAGGTTAACAATGCATCTGTCAGCCTTGCAGGGTAATTTCATGGGGTTTTTTTTGTCCAAACAGTATGTTTTGCATAACCTAATTGGGTGGTATTCATTTTTCCTAGGCATTGCGCTGTGCCACTTTGGGTCCTCCTGAGGAAACATCGCGATGCGCTTCGCAAAACTCTGCCGAGAGCCCGGGGACTTTTGCAAGCGCAAGGTGATATCAAGAGAGTAAAATCCTTATCATCAAAGGAAACAGCATCTAGATAAGAGCTCAGCATTGCGCATCTCCAAATTGTTTCTTTACGTGGTGCTTTGCCTGGTGTTTATAGGATAATCTCCACCACCCAGTTGTCCCCGTCTGCTGTTTACAGGAGGGTCCGTGCAAGCGTGACACCGTCTCCCAGCAGAGCTCATGGGCGCAGGTTTCTCTTCTGCAGGTTGCAAGCGTGCGGTAGAAAGGCGTTTTGTATAAACACAGTTATATAAAATTATACCAGTTTGCACGAGGGTATTTCATGTTACGCATCTTCGGCGACGGTGGTGGGTGCCGAGAGCGCTGTGCCATGGAAAGGGGATGTGGGTAGTGCTCAATTTTTTTATTTTTTTTTTTTCCCCTTGGGAAAAGAAGCCTCTTCTTGCTATCTTGCTGCTCCAGCCGCTGAAAATAAATCAGTTTGTTGGCCTGTGGCACCAATAAGTATGTGTCAATCAAGTAATGAAAAGATCCATTCTCACTTAATTTGCTTCGAAGCTGCAAGACTGCCTCTTGTACCTGCTGCAGCATCTCATATTGGCCCTCATCGATTTTTTTCTTTTTTTTTTTTTTTCCCCTCCTCAGCAATGTTACCTTTCATCCTGAAATCAGCCAGGAATAGGTAAGCTGCAGCTAGAAGTGGAATCAATCCATCTTTTTGTGGGCATTTCAAGGCACATGGGAAAGCGGCTGGAGGAAAAAAAAAATCCCCTTCTCATTCACTGTCTGGGCCCGTGTTTCCTCAAAATGCTTGAAGACCTTGGATGAAGTCATGCTAAGAAGGGTTGGAGTCTCTAGCGCATACTTTCTCTTATTTAAGGTGTTCTCTTTATTTTTTGTTGACTTTTAAGGCAACAACACGATGTATGTTAGAACAAGGATCTGCAGCCTAACCTGTTGAAAGAAAATCGGCGTTACTGTTGGGTGCAACTCCTTGTTGATCAAGTCTCAGATATCCTCCCAGCTGTCAGCTCACGTTTAATCGCCTTGCAGATGACTGCTTATTGCAATGGTATTTCAGGCTGTCCTATAAATGTTGCATGTTTATGATCTGCTTCTTTATTAAACCCTGACCTTGTCGTCCAGACCCAGGGACTTTTCTACATCCACGGAGGGAGCTGTAATGCTTTGCAAGGAGTTGAATGTATTTGCAGCTCCCTTGCCTAATACAGGGCAATATTATCCTCCACGGCAGCTCCAGCGTTTGTGGCTGGTAGATCTCTGTAGCTTGAGGCTTGCTCCAGCACAAGCTTTATCTCAATTTCAGACTTTGCTGCCTGCGTGGCAGCATGAGGAGGGTGCAGAAGCTTTTCTTCTGCAATACCTTAGAGGAGCTCTAGGTCTAAGCTGTGTTTTGGATGGCATGCCCCGAAGAGGATGTGCACGCATAGCTTCTCTTCTTCCTTCAAGGAAGGCACAGACCGTTAAATTTTAAGCCTTTTTCCATGCTTTAGGTAGAGCGGTGATTGAATTCTGGGTGTAAAAGGTAACACCCCTTTGGAAAGCCAACGCTGCCAGGCTGGGCAGGGTGCTGCGAGCAGACAAAGAAATCTCATGCTCAGTTGATCACCTCTGGGATGCAAGACAAAAGCGTCTCCGCAAAGCAAAAAAAAAAAAAACAGGTACAGATTTGGTGGGTTTCTTTCTCCCATCCTCTCTGGAGCATCTGAGTTTGGCTGAGGTCAGGAGGGCGCAGAGCCGTTCCCTGCTCTGATGGGGGTTTGGGATGGATTCTGCTCCCTGGATTTGGATCTGTGAGCATCTATGCTATGGGGCACTGATTTTTTTTCTGTTCTTTGGCTTTGTCAAGCGGTTTCTTCCAAACTGACAAGCAGGATAAAATATTCTGGAAGGCAGAATAAACCCGAACCCTTAGGGGGGCGAAGCAGAAGAGTGCAGAAGCATCACCTCGGTGACCTGGTGGCCGGTTCTGCCCTTGAACTCCGATGCTTTGAGACACGAGGGGTGTTTATCAGCTCCGCTGCAGAGCCTTTGCTCCGCCTTCCCACTGCAGCGCTGCCTCTGCCGGATCGCAGGCAGTGTTGAGGCTCCTCTCCGCCGGGACAGCTGGAGGTGGAGGCTGGCTTCATGTTTGTTCTTGGCACGCAAGCTTCTCTCGGCAAACGCTCGGCTCCCGTGCTCTCAGGGGTACGCGCTGCTAACCTCAAACTCATTCGAATGCGCCTGACGCCTTCCCATCCCAGCGCCTTTCTGTTTGATCTCGAAGCAATTAATTTCGTCCTTCAGCATCTCATCCTCCCAACTGAACTTTTTCCAAGTGGGCTAATTATATGCCCTCTCATTACGGTTCTGGTGGTATCCTGGGGAGCACTAGCTTCTGTCCCCATTGCCACCGTGGCCCACAACTAGGCTCTTTCAAACCACTCGCCTGTTGCCCCCTGTTCCCGCCAGCCAGAAGGGTTGTGAACACGTGGCCACTAATGCCACGCTAATATCAGACCTTCAGGATGGTGGTTGCAAAACCACAGGACCTGCAAGGTTCCCCTGAAGGAGGCGAGGACCCACCGTTTTTGGGTGAGGACCCACCGTTTTTGGGCAGCAAACTTCTGGCTGCCATAAATTTCAAGCCGCAGCCACGTTGCTGTGGTCATGAGTTTGACAGGCGTAGCAGTGATGCCTTTGCCGTGCCAAGAGCTGCTTCTACAACAACAGACCCATCGCTTGGTCCTTCTGGTCCTCTGTTTTTTAAGAGCGAATAGGGAAAGTCTGAGAAATCAGAGGCGTCTTGGGTTTCTGTCCTTTCCTAGCGCGGGAGAGAGGGTCCTTCAAGGTGAAGCCACACCAGAAGATGCGCTCCTCGGTGCTGATGGACATCGATGCTTTCCTAAGTGTGGGAGCCAGGGTCCTTCAAGATGAAACTACACCAGAAGACGCGCTCCTCGGTGCTGACGGACATCAAGTCCACGGACCCAACTGGGATTGGAGAAGCGTGAAATAAGCCATCTAGCATCAGTATCTCTTGCTCTACAAACTTGCTTCTTGACTTGCCTCCCTTGCCGGTGTAGACGTAGCGGGCCGTCACATGGGCTCAGAAGGGGAAAATTCTTAGTTTGACTTTGAAATCCAGTCTGGCTGACGGTGCCCTAGAAGTCAACTGAATTAGCAGCCTCTGCAAAGCCACAATTAGAAGCACTTACAATGATATCACGTTGCCCCAGGGCAGAGAGGTTGCCTGCCATAACTTAGAGCAGTGAACCCAGCGGGGCTTTGAGCATTATCGAATTATTTTGGTGTATTCAGTCTTGTTGGACTATTTGAGTTTGCAAGATGTGTTTGAGTAGGTATTTTTGCGGTTTCCTCTTTTGATTAGATTAATGAGACGTCGCGTACGCGGCCCTTGTGCAATAAACCCCCCGCTAGCTGCTGTTTCATCTGCAAATTGTTGGTGGAGGAACAAAAATTGTCTGTGTTAATAGAGTATTCATTTTTTCAAGTGTTTTATTTCCTCCCTCTTTTAGTGACCTGTAGGTCGTAGCTGGCAATAGTGGAGCAGTATCCAAATCATAAAGGTTTTTTTGGGCTTTGCTAAAGGATGGTTTTAATTGGAAGAGGTAAGTAGCTTGCGTTCCTTGTAAATCCGATTGTCTTTGGCTAAATTGCACAGCGAGTTAATAGAAAGCATCTAAAGACATTTGTAAGTAATGAAGCAATAACGTATGACTGTGTTTCGTGTTCTTGGTGCGCGCTGAGGTGGAGGGAGTATTTGAAGCAGTGTTGATTTCTATTGAGAACAGCTTTTTCTAGACTGGCTTTCTCCTTTCTCCTCCTCCTGCGCTGGAGGAAGGGCAGTGGATTAGTTAAGGATCTCAGAAGCCTGAATAACAACAAGCGCAGCTCTTCTCTGTGATAGGCAGGAGTGGATGAGAAGAGTTGAGATGGTTTTACAGCCCGAGCGCTGAATGAATTTGGCACGTAGGTGGCATTTTTAGAAGGGTACCGAAAAAATTGGAAGCGCTGCAAGGAAGAAACACCAACATGACATGGTAGCTTACAGAAATGGCTGGAGAGAGATGGACTGGGAAAACGCCATCTGTTTAATCAACAAAAAAAAAAAAGGAAAAAACAGAATGGCTTGAAGTTGAGAGGGAAAATATTGTGTAAAAAGCCCTCTGACCCACTGGAGAAAAAGCACAGCAGGATCTGACAATTCGGAAGATAAAGCAAGACAAACTTGAAAGGGAAAAAGGTGGTTTTTTAATGGAGCTGGGGCTGCCCAAAGGGACAACCGACTCGGTTTGAAAAGCTCAGGAGCTTGAGAGATCAAAGAAAGCAGCTTCTAGAAGACATCCAAGTGCGTGCTTTTGGGCACGGTGCTGAGCAAATGGAAAATCCTTTGGATTAATTAATCCAACGGCTGCAGTGCTGTCAGTGGTCAAAGCTCTATGAGGGTTTAGACACAAGGCTGTCTCTTGGGCGGTCTTGTATTGGTGCCAAATGTGGCTCGGTGAGTACTGGACTCATTGCCCCATTGCTTCAGATGTGGGAGCTGAAGCACTGAGTCTCTCTGAGCCACTTGATCATCTCCCCATCCTCCAAAAATCTCAATTTCCCAGCATGAAAGGGCACGGTTTGGCCTCCAAGGTGACGTCTTATTGTCTTTTTTTTAGCACAGCAACTTCTGTGACCCAGCGCTTGGGGTAGAACAGTGCCAGGGTGCAAGCCCGTGTGCGTGGGGTTGAGTTGGCGGCTCCATTAAACGCCCACTCCGAGCTTTACAACTGTTGCTGGGGTGGGTTTTGATGCTGTCTCATGTGGTGCGGCTGCCTCTTACCAGGTGCTAGCGTAACGCAAGCAGAAACTCTTTAGTGTTGTTGATAACCAAAGGACCTGCAAATTTCTGTTCAAAAAGCTGGAAATTCTCCTTTTTCTGTATTCGACCAGTGATTTTTTTTCCGTATTATTCTTTTTTTTTAATCAGTTTTGCAGCGGGCTGGAGGGGGGCGTCCGTGGGCCCGTGCTATTGTACTGCCCATATTTGATGTGATTGCTTCTAAGGCAGAATACTTTGACAATATTATTTTTTTTTCCCCCTTGGAGTCAGGGGGAGGAAAAATTTGTAGTGGGTTGAGCCCTCAACACGTAGTCGCTGAAGTGTTTGTGCTGTTTACATAGTGGCTAGCTGCAGATATTTTTCAAAGTTAAGGACTAATTAATTCTAGCTCTTGAATATAAGAGTAAACACAAAGGGAGTGCATATTTAATGCATTATTCCACAGCTGTAATTAAATTAAATGAAAGCAATTTTCCATCAGCTCAGGTTACAGAAAAAGGGAAAAAATTCTTGGCTGGATTGCTGCAGCAATTATTATAAGAAATTAAAACCCTTTTAGTGAAATAATGAAATGTTATTTTGTATTGGAAAAAAAAAAAATCCAGGATTTCATTCTGAAAGCTGACAGGTTATTATGGATTCGAGGGTTGGCCTTGCAGGAGAAACAGGAGCTATAATTGCAGTTTCGCTTGCATTTAACGGAGCACCTGAGCAATTACCAGCTGCTGTACACAAGTGTGCAAGGGCTCCCGTGCTCTCCTCCTTCTTCCCGTAGCCTGGAAGGGACCGTCAACGTTTAAAGCTGTGCTAAGGGCTGATGATGGTCGAGGAGATGTTGTAGGCATCTTTGGGGGGAGGTCTCTTGCTTAAAACCTGTGTACTTTGGGTTCCCTTGAACTGTTAGTGTCTCAGGGTGGCTTCTGAAAGGATTGGACGCTTGCAGGCGTGGCACAAAAGGAGGATGGAAAGGACTTTTTCATGAAAATCTTTTGTTATTGCCTTGAAAGAGCTGTGCTGTAGAAGACCTCTCTCTTGGGGTAAGAGGTGCATCGGGATCAGACACTTCGGTCGGTGCTCTTGACATTTCTGCTCTTGTTGCCATCCCTTCTGTATACTGGGAAGTTTCTGGGGCCAGCAAGGGGCTGGAGACCTCGTGCTCTGCTTTCAGCTCAGCCAGAAGAGAGATGGAGAGAGCCTTGTCTCATGCTACCGTAGTGACTTGGAGCAGGGAGAGGGAGACCTCTTGTAGGTCCCTTGGGACCCACTCGCAGGCATCTCTTTCTCAGCCACATGGACTTGACTCCATGGTGAGAGGGGGGTTTTGGGGCAAGGAGAACAGGAATCTTCTCTAGCCTTGCTTATATGGACCTCATAGGTTGAGTAGGACTGTCTTATGGATGAGATGGATATTTTTGGTCGCGGTCTAACCTTTGGAAGCATGCGATTTTAAAAAGTAAACGCCATGCTGTAGGCTGACCTCGCATATCTCCATTGGTACTAAAACCCAACCTGGCTGAGCAGAGTCCCAGGCTAGCAGGTGGCACCAGCAACATGGGGTAGTTAATAATTACATGTTAATAAAGCCGGTCCGTTGTGGAGCCACTTCTAAACTGAACATTAATTTTTGGTGAGTACGTGGAGCTCGTTTCTTGCCATGTTTGCCTGGCAATCCTGAATTGAGTGAGTTGTTAGGTCTCGGACTCTTTGCTGGGATAGTGGTGATGGTGGTGTTGGTGGGGTGGGGTTGTGCAATATGCCTGTCCGAGCAATGAATCCCCTACTACGTCTTAAAATTTCATCCCCTCCACTGGATAGCAAAGGGGACTCAGGTGCAGGCAGGCTTCAGAGAGAGAAACATCCGAGTCAATCATCCCTTTTAGTAAGATATTTAGGGGGGCAATAAGACTGCAGTTTGTTGCTATAAGTAAATTTTCCATCACGGCAACTAATTTGCCACTCCCGTGTATAAGGAGCAAATTAAATCCTAAATTGAAAGCTTAAATGGAAGCATTGCCCTGTGAATTTTCCATTCCCTGAGCTGGCTCATTTCTGCTCTATTTGTGTTCTTTTTATCAGGGCACATGTGAGTAATAATTCATCCTTTGTTAGCTGAACCTGGATCCCTTGCCCTCCTCGTTGATGTATGGGATGCTCTGTGGCAGGCTGAGAAATACAGCTTGGTTGGAGCTGGGAGAGGCGCTCAATTTGACTGGACTGGGTGGGAAATGGTCCCACGGGAGCTTGATGGCTCTGTGCTGTCTCGTACGCTTAGTGGGAAACCACATCTCGGAGGAGGGCGAGATCCCAGTCCGTGTTAAGTGGTGGCAGCCCTGTGAAGAGATGGCTATCGAGCCCCGCTTGTCGTTGTTGGGGTCTATAGTTTTGAAGCTTGAAGTAATTAATGACAATAGTGAGGATATCGTTAACAAGACGAAAATGATGCTGGTCAAGCAGACCTGGACGCTCAAGGTTAGGGAGATGCAAGCCAACGCGGGAAGTGAAAGCCACAACTACCGTTTCTCCCCTGACGTTTTATTTATTTGTTGATATTAAATGGTTTGACCTTTCTGTCCTGTTCCCATGCTCGCTCTTTGTCTGCCAGCAGCTGATGCTCTCAGAAGAAATACACAATTTGGATCGTGAAAGAAGAAAGAGAAATGCCTGGAGGACCTCTACCAGTGGTGCTCAGCTGTGGGAGAAGAAGGACCTGCCAGGTTCAAGGTCCTGCAGCTCTGGCTGGGCTGGGGATCGTATGTTTTCGAGGTAATTTGACTTCAACAAATTGTATTTCGGTTGGCAAGCATCTTGCCGCTCTAGGAGAGACGTACCCTACAGCAAACCCAGTCTGGTCCCCAGGGCTTTGCGCAGATGGGAGCGGGGAGCTGGATCAACCGATGCAAATCAGCATCGCAGGCTTCTGCGGCGTGGTGCCAACATGGCCAAAACCCATCTGGCAGCAGGCAGGGAAAGATGCTGGATGGTGTTTCGGTGCCGAGGAGTTGGCATCTTGTTCGAGTTTTTCCTCTTCTCCCTTGCTGGAAACCTTTCTCTTTGCTTGACAGTTAATCTTCGTCGCTAGTTTATACTTCAGCAGGTTTGTCCTGTCTGGAGGAGGTGACAGGAGCTGTGAGGAGTACAGCAGATCCAAATCCGTGGAGATAACAGCCTTTGCTAAATCAGCAGCATCCCTTAACCGTTCACAGAAGAGAAAAAGAAAATGCTAGAATTTTTGTCTGAAGAGTTTTAAGTCTTTAGATTAAAATCCAGGTGTCACGCTTGACCTTTCGTATCCGGTACCAGCTTGGGGCTTGAGGAGTTTTCAGCAGCACAGGAGCTGTCACGTCCTGGAGCCCCTTTGCAGAACTTGTAGGGTACCCAAAAATATGGAAACGTTCCCCAAAGTGCAGCCTCTGACGGGGCTGGTGGTGTGGCGCAGCTCTGGGGAGCTGGCACGCTGGCCAGGCACTTTCCTCTGATCTCCAAGCTGGATCTCCCGTTTGGTTGGACCTCCACAGTGGTTTTTGGAGGAGACCCTCTTCCCTCCTCTTCCCTTCTGTGGTCGGAGACGTTTCTTGTTCAGTGCTGGGGGAGACTGACAGATGCTTAGAAAAATATGCAAGACCCATCATCTCCCCGACTTAACTGCCCCAGCAGTGGCCAAGCGCAAACCCCAGCAAGGCCCTCGGGGTGGACGCCACGCCGCAAGCATCTGCAGTTGAGATGTTTCCCATCTTTGCACCCTTATTCCCCGTCAACGCAGCGGAGGTGACTACCTGCCTGTTGAGGGGCGGTGAGCGTGGGCAGGTTTGGTGGAAGAGGAGCCCAAGTCCTTTAAATTTGCCGCAGCGTCGGTGCGTGAAGAGCACCAGAATCAGATTTTGGAGGTGACACCGGTGCTGCACGGGTCTGTGCCCTCAGATTTGGCACCGCGTTCTCCGTGCACTGAAATTAGGAGGTTTATGGAAAAAACTGCTTGCAGTGACTCCGTCGTTAGGCTTTCAAGCTACAGAAGAGCAGGGCAGCACATGTTCTCCCCACTGCTTGGTCCTTTGGCCACCGTCTACCTGCTGCACTGTGCTTTTAAATACAGACTCCGCTTTCTTTGCCAGAAGTGCATTTATAAAGGGGGGGTGGGGGGGGGGGAAAGGCAAGTCCTGCTGACCTGTGCTGCTAAATTTACCTGCTTGCATGTGTCTCGCCTCGTTACCAGAAAAGCAGGGGGGACGTCCACGCGTTTTTCTGGTGCTGAGCCCAGAAGCTCCTGGAGGGCACGGCGTGGCCAAGAGAAATGCTGAGCAAGCAGGAATTGCCCGGGGTTAGCCACAGCCCAGGTGCTTTTACTTCCCCTCTCTCTCAGTATTTCAGAAATAAGAGGTCTGCAACTTGGGGAGCTTTCTGGTGCACTGGGCTGCTTTGCTGGAAGCATCACCTGGCCTTTTCCGCATTTGTAGACGTAGAGCGTGAAATATTTCTCTGTCTCAAAGGCGAATACCACGCCGAAGATCTGGGGTTGGGTAATAAGCACAGGAAAGAGAAAGCAATAATTGCAACTGCGGATACGGTGTTCAGATCCGCAACAACTGCTTCCGCGTGTTCCCTGAAGCTTTGAGAAACGGGGGAAAAAAATCCCTGGATTTCCGTCCCGTGAGGTGTTACCTCTCCTCTCCTCCGCGCAAGGGAAAAGCTCACGAGCGCGCGGGGAATCTGGGTCACCGTTTTGTTCTAAAGGTACTTGCAGTGTTTGTGGGTTGGGACAGAAATGCAGCTAAGACTTAAAAGCAAGGATCCTGGCTTTGCAATGCCACTTCTTTTTGGCTTTAAGGTGTTGTCTGAGCCCCTTCCCACGACTTCGCAAGCTGTATGATAAACCAGCTGCAGCATTTTTGCTCTCTTGTTGCCTCCCCCAAAGGTGATGTGCAATGGTGTTTTGCTTTGGTAGGGATTTATTCCCTCTGTCATTTTAGTACACGGCACTTTATTATTATAGTTTTTTAATTTCCTTCTGCTGGAGCAGAAAACGTTGAGATTCGCAGCCCAAAAGTGCGAGTTTTGATGATGCTGGAAAACCCAGCCCGGGGCCGTTCTGCTTTAACGGGGGCAGCTCGCAGCTTTTTGTCGCAGCCGGTCACATCCGTGGCCCCGTCGACGTTTTGTAGCATGATACCGATTTCAGAGTCTGGAATAAACATTATTTTGAGGACTGCGGGAGGTGAGAATCCAGCCCGAAAGGATGCTACCAGTCCCACGGGCATCTCCCAGAGAGGCAGCCTCCGAGCCCGCGGTCTGTACCTGGGAACAGATGCTATTTCTGGGAGCTCGACAGCTAAACATAGCCCGGCTCCCTGCATTAAACAAGCTGCCAGCTCCTTGATTTATGGGAGCAGTAGCTCTTGCTTAATGAGTGCAGTTGGGCGGCTGCCAGACCGCAGCATATGTGGAAGCGGTTCCTTTCGGGGCGGGGAGAAAGCTGGAAGGAGGGGGGATGCTGAGCGCTTGCAAGGGAGGTTTGACTTTCTTTCTGGTTTATCCCAACCCCCTGCCCTATAAAAGCTGCTCTGCCTGCAGCGTTGTCGCTCGGCAAATCTCCCGCGTGCCTTGGGCAAGCTGAGGGGCGAGCAGGAATAGATGGGGATGGGGAGTCTTCCCCAGGGGATGCTCCCGCTCTTCCAGGCATGGGGAAGAGGTACGGCCGCTTATCTCCCCATAGATGTGCTCCCCAGTTAAACCAGGGCTTAATGCCCTTGAGATGCTCTTTGCTGCGCTGCGGCCACAGGGCTCCATGGCTGTGCTCTGCTCCCCCCCGATGTAGTCTAGAGGCCGGCAGCGTGGATGGGAATTCATTTTCATCCCTTTACGCCTGAGCTTAATTGACTTCAGCTTGCGCTTGCCCTGCGTAAAACAATGGTCGAGGCGACGGAGCTGGGGTGAGAGGTGTCTCTACTGTTTCCAGCTCCGGCATCACCCTAACGAACGGCCTCGGATAGGCAGCGAGCTGCATTCCCCAACGGCGTTACGTTCCCAGACCGCTCGCGTTTCAATTATTGCAGAGATCCCAGACGCAAACAAAAGATGCTCGCTCGCTCTCTGAAGGATTTGGGTGTTTTGAACAATGATCTTCATTGTCGCTTTGGCTCTTCTGTAAATACCATAACTAATGATGCATAATGAAAAATAATCCGTCGGATGCAGGCAGCTCTTATAAATATGGGAATTAAGGGGGATGAGCTGGATGCTTTGGATCGCGGGTGATGAGTAACGAGATCCAAGCGCTGCGGGCAACATCCAGACAAAGCTTCTTCCTTTATAGATTTTTATTAAAGGACATATTTACTCTCTGTAGGCCCCGGGCTACTTGCAGCTGTCAAGTGAAGGAGCGGGAAATGGATTAATGTCTTTGTAACACATTCCCATTTTTGGTGTTTTTTTTTTTTTTTTTTTCCCAAGACTAATCTGTGTGCTTCATCAGTCCAAGGCAGCCTGTCCTGGAGAAGTTCTTAGGGCCGGGATACGAAGTTATCGTAGCGCTGATGTAGAGCTCTACGCAACAGGGCACTGAGCAACCTGCTCTGCCTTTGGAGCTGGCCTTGCTTGGAGCGGCAGGTTGAACTGGGCACCTCCAGATGTCCCTGCCAGCCTAAATTGTTGAGCGATCCCATGATTTTCATATTTTTTTGGTTACTTTTTTTGCCTGGGCTTGATTTATCTTGAAGGCCAGTCCTGTATTTCTGAGAAGAACCTGACACTGCTTTCTGCAGTTTCGATCCTACTTACTCTTCTGCAAAATTCCCTTGTTTTTCCCAAACTGACTTCCTTCCGCACGTGGCTCGAGTTGTCGCTCATGCCTGCATGAGAGACTAACTGCAAAAAAAGCTTCGATGTGAAACCTGAGAACATTATATCGTGTTTCCATTTGCATGTGCCCTGCTATAGAAACAGCCCTGCTGAGATGGTAATTGCTGACGGTATTTTAATGAGCTAGAACAATATTTCTGTTTTCTTGGGCAGCTATTGTTGATCCTCCCCCCCCAGAAGCGACACGGAAATAGGATTTTCCCTTGTTACTGCTTTCTTGGGGAAGAGGAGGGGAAGAAGAAATGCTTTTGAGAACCTTTTGCTGGTGTGCAATCTACAGCTTGAGTTGACTTCAGAGCTTCACCGTCGGTCGTAATTGCGTGTGGTTGGTTTTCCCCTTAACGAACCACGCTGAAAACACTTTACAAGTATTCCCCTTGCTGCAAGGGATGGACTAACATCTTGCAGCAGGCGGTAGCCCCGAGATGAGAAGTAAGACTTGAACGCTCACCACTCTTGGACACGCTGTGGGGAAGGTGGCGATCTCAAGAGGTCTCCTTCTCTCCCAGTCTTGCACCATGTCTTCAGCTGTCCTCCTGTTTTCTGGGTTCGTTGGTGCTGACTTTCCATGCAAGCCCTTCCGGCGGTCTCTGGCCTTAAGTTTTGTAGGGGGTAATTACTTTTCCTTGCCTTAGCGAGCCAAGAGCTCTTTCTGGCAGGTATTCCCTCTATCTGTGTCCTGTCTAGTCTTAATGGGGCTCCTCTTTAACTGCAAACAGCTAGTGCCACCGCAGTCCAAACAATAATAAATTACTGCTTGTCTGGGCGTTCCTCCCTGCCGAATCGCTGTTTGCGGAGCGCTGTGAATATACGCGAGACGATTCTGGCTGTATCCTTAAGGTATCATGATGCAGACTGGGATGCTGTCACCCGACGCTGGGTACCAGTCACCGATGCCCAGTTGCACGGGAGGGTGCTGGGCTGTGTAAGTGTGTTCGGGAATGGGATGTACTGGTAGGAATGAGGATGACTGATGGTGCCGGCTGCACGGTGAGTGGGATGTCGTCTTCCAAGGATTGATTGCACGCACGTGCACGGCTCTGTGGCTTTGCAGCCTTTTGCTTGAACACGGGGGGGGGGGGGGGGGAACCTGATGACTGTGCAATTCGGAGTCGGGCGGTCTGTCTTCTTCTCGGACCTGATTCTCTCAGTCACCTCAAGCAAAATGCTGTTCTCTCTGCTCGGACGCCCTGCGGGATGCTGGGGGTTGCTGAGCCTGGTTTGCGGCTGCTGCAGACGAGTCGGTCGTAGTTTCGTGTCAGTAATTTCACAGCCTCACAGGCTGCTCGTTTACTTTTCCAAAAAAACCTGCACAAACAATCCATAAATCTGCTTGGGTTTGGGGTCTTTTTTTCAGAAGGGAAACCTGGATTAATTGTGTGACCCATGCTTTTCCCAGAGGGCAAATAAAGGGGTGATGCAAGAAAAGTCATTAAAGAAGAGGGCATTTGTCCGCTTCAGAGCAAACTGGGTTTGTTAAAGATAGCGTTAGCCCATGAACTTGCTTAAACGCATACGAATTATGCAAAGCGGTGGCAGAACATGGCGTAGGGCTGCAAACCTACTTCACCGCCGCCACCTGAGCTTGAAATTTTGCTGGTCGTTCCCAGCTGTAGCAGAGGCAAAACTGAAACATCTGTCTCATGCTGTTTATTTACAGATGAATTGGTCAAACCATTCAAGCTGTAGAATAACAACGGAGCGCGTGGTAATGGCTCTGGCAGTGGGGATCTGCTAAAGTGGGCAGATACATCGTGGGATTGCCCGCCTGCCAGCGCCTTCTCTAGGGAAAATCAATGAGGAGATGGTACTAAACGTACCTTCCTGCTAACCCTGCGAAGACACGTCAATGAGATGTTGAAGGCAAAAAACCATCTGCTAAAGAAATGGCAGGTGAAACGTTGCGCGTGCAACTGAGACTGAGGAGAAATACGGTGCCTGTGGTTAACCGCAACGCTTGGGGCTGGAGTCGGGTATTAATTGATGAGCAACGGGAGGAACTAAAATGTGATGCGCATCTCCGCAGCTCCTTCAGCTGGGCCATCGCCCAAGTCCTAGCAGCGAGTTCAATAAGTGCTGGTGTATTATTTTTTTGTTCTGGGTCCCTTTTGGGTGGCAGTGGACCTTCTCACCAGCAAGCGGGGTTCTGTCTTCCCATCCTCGGCAGCTGTAGGGCTGATGCACAAACCACGCATGGCTTCTCAACAAGGTATCTGTTGTTTGAGGACAAGGATTGCGTTTAGGTGAGCAGGGTTTGCTACAGGACCGCACGCAGGTCAACAAGATGGGGCAAGGAAGGGCCACAAATTGTTTTCAGTAAGAGTTTTACGTGTTTTTCTGGTGGCCCTGCTCAGGACAGTTGATGCTGCAACTTCAGGAGGAGTTTTTCTTGTCTTGTGGTGGCACTCGAACCCTAGTAGCCCTGCTCATCCTCAGAGATGAAGTTACAGGAGAGAAATCCCTGCCCAGAGAGCTTACCAGTGACATGAACAGGATGGAAACCGGCAGATCAGGAGGCACAGGTGAAGCTTTCCCGTGTGCTTTTGTGTGAACTGGCAACTGCTGTAAGAGCTGATGAGCTTGTGGACAGTAGAGTCGTCCCTCTCAGTCTTGCTTTGACAGAAAGGGTCGCACAGGGCAGAATTTCTCAGCTCAGTCGATTTATTAGCAGCCCTTATATTATAGGGAGGAAAAAAACCCAAACAACGCTCTCCGCATTCAAGCTTGGGTTGACTTGGTGCCTTGGTGCCAGAGGATGGAGGCTCTTCATGGCCAGTATCTTGGTGTAAAGGATGATGGAGAGCTGCGTAACGCCACTGCGCTCCAAGCCAGCGCATGAAAAACCCTGAAATCCCCCAAAAGACATTGGAAACATTGAGAAGACAGGATTAAACCTGTTCTCCAAGCGATGGTGCTCACATCGTGGGCTGAGCTTCCCCTTCCACTGCCCACCACGGCATCTGGCTGGTGGCTCTTGCTGGGGTAACTGGGATTTGAACCACACCTCGGTGCATTAACTGCGTTGCTTTACTTAGGAGGAGCTCTGAATCAAAGAAAATGGGAAAAAAAAAAATCAATTTATGGTCTTAATTCAGTCAAACGGGATTGAATTTGCACACACCCTTCTCATTCACCCAATTTTACTGCTCGAACTAAGGTGACATCCTGGGAAGCGCTCCTGCAAATGCCGAAGAAAGTTTTCAGCCCAGCCAAGCCAATTAGGTGGAAAAAAGACACTTTCTCCCCCATCTCCATGCTGAGAATATATTGTGAATGGTTTGGGGTGCTTCCCCCCCTCTTTTCTAATTTAAATACAGTTTATTTTAATTTTTTTTTAAAGTGGGAAACGTGTCATCTCCAGCAGTCTACGTTTCTTCCATGCTTTAGTAATTTTCAAGGATTTACTTAAAAATGAGGGTGAGTCAGGACCTTTTATGCTGTTAAAAGCGCCGAACTAGGTTGGGAACAAGGATTGGTTTTTTAAAAGTCATGTTAAAAATTATTCTTTTAATGTTTTATTGAAGTTCTTCTGGAAATCGGAGGACTCCATCCACACCTTGAAGTGCTCGCTGTCATCTGTTACCGGTTCAAAGTGAGTCTGGTTTTATTGTGATCCTTGATTTGTCACCTCACGTGGGGGTTTGTACCTCCGACAACTGGGTCTTGTTCCACTTCTCTCCACTTAACCGTGAGATATCTCATATTCTCCTTTTTTTTTTTTTTTTAATTTGTATCAAGAAGCGCACTAGTAAACCCGCGGTATCTATTTTATCGCTTGTTCCTGTGAAATCAGTGAATAACTGGAGCAGTGTGGTAAACGCCTGATTCTGCACAGGTTTAAAACCGTAATTAAGCCGCTCTTCAAGCTGTCCGTCAAGCGTTCTCTGAATAAGAAGGGAAATTTCAATAGAATTGTCTGTGTAATCTTAATTCAGGCTCTCCTTTCCCTTGTTGTAGCTTTAATTGCATCTGCTCCACGCTCTGAACTTCTCCATCGCCATCAGAAAGGCATTCTGGGGAGAAAAACTGGGAGAAAGTGCGTACGAGCAGACTCAAGAGCGGGGCGTGTTTTGGGTTTGGTTCGTGTAGTTTGGTTTTCTTGCTTCTTTTTTGAGACTTGAGGATTTGGCAAGATGGGGATTGGATTTAAAACCCCCTCGCCTGGTGCCACCTTTCCCTCTGCACATGCGTTTCTGGTTTTATTTAATGTTACAGTTGTCTCGTTCTCATCAAGCCCTAAGTTTTCTGGGGCGTTTGGTTTATAAAATAAGTTTTCTAACCTGGTCGTGACAAGTTGGTTATAACTTTGCAGAATCGTGGCTGGTGCTGAGCTTCAAAGGCAAAGCAAGGGGGGAAAAAAAAGCAAAAATGGTGTGAATTGCCCAGGGTGCTGCAAAGGGGAGAAATGTCTGCGCAGGAAGACTTTCTGCCAAAAAAAAAAAAGGGCAAAAAACCCAACAAACAAGCCCCCCCAAACAAAACAACACGAAATTATTCTTTAATTTTTCTTTAAGAGCCCAACCAAAACAATTTCCCGACTCAACCCACTTCTTTCAGGCAAACCGGTACCATGAATCACTGGGTTTTGGGGAGTTTTGCTTCCCTTTTCCTCACCATATGCTCCTCTCTCCTGGAGAAGATCTTCCGTTACAGATTTTGGTGCCCCAAAATAATAAATGTCATCTGCTGATGAAATTAGAGATACAGGATAAGTCAGATTTCTAATATTTCTGTATCAGAGTGTTTCTTGTGCCGTTGCCCATTTGAGAATCTCTTCTAGCCTATTTTTTCAGTTGCGATACGAGCAAAAATTCACCTCCACCGGTGAGCAATTTATTATTTCGGTTTTTCCCCCAGGAGTTTCCCTCGCTCGTCTCCTGTTTGCAAGCGCTGCTCGGCTCCTTGCACAATACCCCCCCACCTCTTAAAACCAGATTTATGCCTTTTGTGCCTATGTAAGGATGAGCCAGGCTTTTGGGAGGCAGTTCGCAGGTGTGCTGCTTTCAGGCTGACCTTGAAAAGCTGAGAAATTAGTCTTTAATGAATTGGAGAAGCGGCTAAGGGGGCTTGAGCTCATGCAGGAGCGTTTTCTCTTTGTGATGGGAAAAGAGGGGCTTTTCAGCTTAAGCCACACTTCTTGTATTTAGGCTGTCCACTAGAATAGTAAATTTAACGTAAAATGCAGGCAGAAGATGAGGCAGAAGTTGTCTCTTCTTCACTCCCCCCACTGATGTCGTATCTCCTGCCTGGGCTTACCTTGACTCAATAGTACAAGGAAAAAGGGAAAAAAAAATAGCGTGTCCTTTCTGAAAAGCTTCCCTCGCCAAAACATCTACCCTAAAACATGCCTGCAAATCGGTTTGCAAGGAGGACGTTGCGTCGCACTCGCTTCGCACGTGGCCGTTCCGCATCCAAGGGCGAGGCAAGGTGTAACGGCGCGTTGGAAGGCAGCTTTCTGGGGGTGAAAAGGACCAAATCTCTTCCACCTCCTCTCTGTATCTCTGCCTTTTCTGCACTGGTTGCAAATACCCGGCCAAGGCTCAATCTATATTTCTCTTCACTAGAGCCATGGCAGCTGCAGAAGCATGTCTGTCTGCTGGAATTAGCATTAAGGAGGGCAGCAGAGGTCGTAAACGTTTCTTGGAGCGTTTTTTTATCATTATGGACCTTGCCAAAAAAAGAAGTGCATGAAGGATATGCAGCTGTGAAAGTGGGACGCGAGAGCAGGCGGCGTGTTCTCCTCTTAGCGCGTGTCATTACTGTGTCCATATAAAGTTTTTAAATGGTGGCGGAACTCCTGCAAATTCGCAATTTGCGGCCGTTTCCATTCTGAAATGCAAGTTTCCTTCCTCTAAAGCATAAAGCAAGACGAGGATTTAAAAAAAAAAAAAAAAGATAATTTAGCATTAATTGCCTCGAATCCACGGCGTCTGTGGGTTATGCTTCCAGATGACCTCCAGCAATGCTGGAAAAACAAAACCAAACCAAACCAAACAAACAAACAAAAAAAAACGCAAAAACCTCAAAACTAAAAAAAAAAATTAAAAAAAACCCCGAAACCTTGCTACTTAATCTGCACATATGCACTGCATCGGTCATCTGAAGGCTTGGTCTTTGGTGGGGACAGGAATTAAGCCTGGCTCCGCTGACTTGCGCAGAAGCTGGTGGTTTCCCAACAGCTGAAAGAGCAATTTGGTATTATTCCGAGTCGCCAGGATGCTGGATGGCGAGGTAGGAGTCCTGCCCTGAACTTTAATTCTGCTTCAGAGAAAGAGATTTATCCACAGCTCAGCAAAAAGACCAGGTGGTGGCCAGCAGCTTGGGTGCTCAGGGGTTCCTCCTGGCTTTTGCAAAGCTCCTGTTGCCTCCCCGCTACCTCATTTTCTGGATGGAAGAATAAGTAGCATCCCAGAAACAACTGGCAGCAGAAAGAAAATCCATTTATCAGGCTATTTAGTAGAAAGCTGCCATGCTCAGGCTTTTTTCCCTCTCTTCAGACCTGGGCTACTTCTTCCCTAGCATGCACTGGGTGGCTTTCTGCAGTACGGGCTGTGCCAGGAAAGGTATAAAGAAAAATGTTTCTCTGGGCAGCTGTAACTCAGCTGATTTATCATACCTGGGACATGAAAAAGCGCAATTAATGGCTACAGTGAAGGAAAAATGTCATGCGTTTCTAGCCCTTGATCTCCAGAGGTAAAAGCCCCTTTATCATCTGATGAAAATATCAGCAGTGTATAAGCTAAATGGGTCGTTAAATGTGCTATAAAGTATTTAAAAGAGCCTTAAAGAAGAAAAGAGGGTTAGGTAGAGAGGGAGGGAAGGAAAATAGTATTGGAGAAGAAAGAAACAAGACATTTAAACGGGTGCATCCATCAGAATCTGCATCTCCTGGCGACGGATCTGAGCCATGCTCCGCTTCTTCCAGTCCTTGTCTCTACAACGCACAGGCCAAAGACGAAATTTGCCTGGAGTTTTGGGGTTTTCCCTCCCGTGGGTTTCAGAAGCCTTTGAGGAAAAAGAAGGAAAACATCTTTTCAATAACCTTTTTAACCCCAACAACCTCCAGGGTGGGTTTTTACTCACAGCTGGAGCAAAACCTTGAGTTCACCTTCGCTCCTGGTCCCAACGCGTGTGGGCATCAACGTCCCGTTCCTCCTGCAGACACTAAATCGGTGCAAAGCAGGACGAAATCTTCCCAGGTCGGCTGAGCAGCAAAAACCTGCTTTTTTTCTGATGTGGACGAGCACGCTGTGTGCATAACAATAAGCAATAGCAGTCCCATCTGTGCAACACGGCGCTGTGTGTGCGGCCACATCCACGCAGGCGCAAGCTGGGCTTCGTTTCAAATGGCAACCTGAATTTCCCCGGTTTGGAGGAGGTCTTCGAGTAACCCCCTCAAAATCCTGACTCTACAGCACAGAGCGAAGCTCAATAATTGGTGCTGCGTGGTTTTTCAGGTGGAAGGAAACTAAACTAGTCCGCGTTGCTGCTTTGCACTGGCCGAGCATCTGAATAAGAAGAAGAATCTGAATAACGGCGATTATAACGCGGTCGCGCGGTGTTTTGTTAGACCGAGGTTGCTTGGTCCTAAGCCAGGAGCGCTGGATGGAAAAGTTGATACCCAGATCTCAGGAGTGACAATAAAGGCTGGAAAAAAATTCATGGAAACGGTGAGGATGCTGAGAGTTTAAGGGCCAGAGCCAATTTTCAGAGCCTGTACCAGGATGCGCTCATTAGTGTGGATTCCTCATGGCCCCGTGTTGACAGCAAAGGGCAGGAGGTGGCTACGAGGACTTTTGCGAGCTCCCTTAGTTTGTTTTCTCTCTTGAGCTTGCCAGCGAAAGGGAAAAGTGGACTGAGATGTTGAAAAATTAACTGCACCAGTTGTTTTTGAACACGTGTGCGTCCCCTTCTGCAGCAAGTTCCTCTTGGCCTTTCGAAATGAGGCTTTCATAACCTTTGGAAATAAAAAGATGTTTTTAGCAAAGAGCTGCTGGAAGGATGACAAAATATTGAATCGTTCGTCGCGGTTTCGATCAGCTTTCACGTCACATGACTATATATTCAGTTAACATGCTCTTCTTGAGCTATCTGTGCAAACGTGCTCCATGCAAGGGCTACAAAGGTAGAAGGTGCGTCCAGCTGGGCTGGTGGGACCAGCACCTAAAACCCAACGTGGGTGAAGTACGAAAGAGAGATCACCGATTCTGGTATGAAGATGATGAGCCTGGTGTTGGTCCTCCAGCTGAAACGATGCTTCGCGTCTGTGCTGTTCAATAGGGTCTTTTTCACTGCAAAGAGACGCCGGAAGAGCAGATCGGGCCAAGGTCCCATCTGCTTTTTACCCGCCTGTAGCGGCAGATGGCGAAGTCACGAGGCACCGGTATGAAGATCTGCTTTGCCTCCCTGCAACCGCTGGGCTGTAACATCTCACCCAGCGTTTCCCGCGGTGCTGGGAATTATACAGTGGTTTTCTCTGCTGACTTTCAATACAATGTTTGCTGCTAAACTGTGTTCTTTCTTCCTGCAGCGTTAATTCCTTGGCCTTAAGAGGACACTGGTCTGTCGTTCATCTGCTTCCAGGGCTTTGGCTGAACCACGGGCTCCTTGAGAAGCACCTAAGAAGCCTAGAAAACACGAACTCTTAATTTCAAGAGCAAGTCGTGCTCCTCAGAGTCCCGGGATCTGATTTTTCTGAGGCGCTAGGCAAGTCCCTAGCCCGGCCCAGTGTCCATCAGCCCTCTCTGAAGCCTGGTTGGTCTCACCTGCAGCTTCCAAGGATGGTTGCCCATCACCCTGACCTCCTGAGTTGGTCTTTAAAGATGTGAAAGTCTGGGTGCTAGACTCCCCGGTTGACTCCTCCTTGTCTTGGCCCTTCAGATGTTTGGTTCAACCTCTCCAGGAGGACCTGGGTGGCTTCTTAGGAGAACCGAGGGAGAATGGGTAGAATTGGTTAATTAACCTCAGAATTAGCTAACCGTCAGGAACAACAGAAAATAGTGGCTGCCCCCAAAGATCTAAATCTTCCCTTTAGCTAAGCTTGTAACTAAGCTTACCTTAAGTTTAGTCTGAGCTCATCATTCCGGGGGTAAATGGATGAGATCCTCTGCCATGCAATACCCACAAGGTTGGGTGGGATGATCCAGCACTCGTCGCCAGCTTGACGAGCTGGATGTCAAGCAGCGGCAAGGTTTTTGCTATCGCCGCAGTGGCCAGAGCACCTTGGGTGCAAAATCACTACTAATTGCAAAATTCCTGGTGGCTCTTGGCACCTTGACACGGGTTTAGGAGCTTCACGCTAAGCGTGTCTCTCCCAGGGTTTGCCCCCAGGCTCGTGGAGGTGTTGGTATTGGTGGTGCTCTTTTGCATGTGATTTTTTTTTAATTTTGTTTTTTTATATCTTTTTCCCAGCAGGCTCCTCTCGCTGCCTGCAGAATCTGCCTTATATCGTGACACCGAGGTTACTGGACGGGTGGTTGCGGCCGCATCCTCCGCCGGCGGATGCTCTTCGCTCTGCGGTAGGTATGGTCCATGGCTCGCAGCCGATTGAAAGCCTTCAGCGGCTGCCACCTTTGTACCATCGCTGAGGTTTAACACTTACCTTTGACACCTCAAATTTACCCTCCCAGGACCCTCGTTTATCTGCGGAGCTGGCATGCTGGGGCTGATGAGACGGGGTGGGTGGTGATGGGTCTGTGAAGGGAGGAAAGCAGCTATAGGTGTGTACATATAAATATGTATCTATTTATATATTTTATATATATGTAAGTGCTGCAAGTAGCTCACAAGATGCAGAGGGAGAAGAAATCCCCCTCAGGCTTTGCAGGAGTTTTAAATGGGTGCGTTTGAAAAAGCTCTGGAATAGAGGACCACGCTATTTGCAGCTGCTTCTGGAGCGTGATCGGCTGTTCGTAGGCTCAACCCCAATGAAAAAAACGCCTTTTTGGGGCCATCCCTGTAAATCCTGTTGATGTTTTTCCGAAGGGTGCAGCTCAGGGCTTGCAGTTCCATCAGGGCAGGTTCTGGAGATGTTTCTCCTCCTCCATCACCAGCAGCACAGGATGGTCCAGGCAGGAGCTCTTGCAGCTGCTCAGGGTTTTTCTGTCCAGAGCAGCTTTTCCTGAATAATCCTATTTTTAGACACTGCTTAGAAACAGAAAAGTCACTTAAATTCACCCCCACACATACTCTTAATCCAAATTAATGTGCGTGTAGACGAGTTCTCAGGCTACAGCCCTTCCCTTCCTCTCGTGCTTCATAAGCATCTGGGCAAAGCTAATGAAACTGGACATCCTCGGTTTTTAAAAGCGCTGGTCTGAGGATTATACTCTCATATTGTCAAGTTAATAAAATTTTCCGATTTTGATGGCCTTCCCTTGCTAAATAGTTTATGGGGGACTGTAAAAGCCTGCACCCCCCCCAAACCCTCCTCATTCCCTTCCCAATCTTGTCTCCTTTTACAAGACGACAGATGCAGAGCATCAAAGCCGTGGAGCTGTTTAAAAAGATAATGGCTTAGGCAGAAATGGGCAGAGCTGTGGCTTTTTAGCGTCTAATTTTATGGACGTGAGTGTTAAAGAGCTCCAGTAATTTATATATATATTTTTTTTTTACGCTTGGGTTAATGAGCTGAGAGCGGAGGCGCTCAGTAAAGTGTAAAGGGCGAGACTTTTGGGCGGGAGAAAAAGGGCCCTGGTTTGACCAGATGACCTCCAGAGCTTCCTTCCCACCTTGACCACGCTGTGACTGAGCATCCTTTGGGATCCCTGGGCTCTCTTCCCATCACCCTCGTACATCTCTTGCATTTTGGGGGCTGCGCCACCTTGGGTTGGCACGAGAAAGCACTTTGGGCTTCTCAAAAAGAACAGGTTAGGGAAAAGCCAAGTATTGACTTTCTGTATCTGGCAGTGATGCTTTCGGGGTGCCCAAGCCCTTGAGATGCAGCTGTAGGTGACCACCCGGAGAGCCAAATGCCAGTCGCGTTGCTCCTTCGTCTGCTTTTGCCCTGTTAAAACCCAGCCGTTTTCAAAACTCTTCCACGTTTGAGCTGACCGGGATAAAACTCATCGTATTTCCCACACCGGGGATTTTCGTTGCATCTTTGAAACCTCCAAGTTGGATTTAGGACCTTGTTGCATGGGAGGAAAGCCTGATCCTGCAAGCCAGTGTCTGTGAGAGCGGTGGCTTTGTGTGTCTGGGATGGCAAATGGCTTTTTTAGGATGCCGTTTGCATTCTTCTTTAATACGTGATGGTTTTGAGGGGCGAGGCTGGCTGTGGGTCTGGCTGTGGCTTAGTTTTTATCCAGCACGCGCTCGCTGCTCCATCCTCCTTCCTTATGCAAGATGGTCTCGGAGAACAGGGCTCATCTCCCCTTTTCGCGCGTTTTAAATATCCTCATTAAGGACAAGGGCGCTGCTAATAAGTAATTAACCCTGAATACTTGCATTTAAAAATAAAATAAAATAAAAAATTGCGTAATCTCTCGGAGCAAGCTGGTGAAACTCAGTCTGTTCTGACCGTGCATCTCCACCCCAGGGTTGCTTTTGTCTGCTTGTGGTCTCATCTGCTGGAGTTGCTGTTTCTTTTGCTTATTCAACAAATGGACGATGCTTTCCCAAAAAGGAACTGGTGGGATTGTCTCCTCTCGGCCACGTTACCTCCGCTTTCACGCATATCAGATCAATACAGCGTTAGATCTGTACAAGCCTTTGAACAAGGGCTAAATTTGGAAGCTTTAGATGTCGGCTTGCAAAGCGACCGCTGTTCGCAATCATTACGCCTGTGCGCGCGCACGCAGTTTATCGTTCTGCCTGGGCTGCCGAGATCAAATCTTGTTGCTTTACCGAGGGGACAGGGAGAAGACGTATTTATGGTAGGATTATCTGGCTGCCTACTGGGGGGTTTTCGTAATTATTTTATTTTTTTAATATTTTTTTCCATGAGAGTATTGTCCTGATTGTAGGCAAAGAGGGATGGGAGCTGGGTACGAGTAAATCGGTGGCAGAAAGCAACGGTCCTGGAAAAACATCCACAGTCTCTGGATTGTGGAAGATCGCAGGGTCACGTGGATGGCTGCTCTTAGCTAAAATCTGTAATCTCAGGTACTTGTTAGCTAAAAGCTATATCCTCACGTGCTTGTTAGGCGCGCTCCGCATCTCTTGCTCTCCTCCTGCTTTCTGCCACGTCAGAGGAGCTGCATTTCCCCTTCGTAGGCTGCTTGGGTCTAACGTGTAAACCACCGATGTGCTCCAGAGCTTTGCGAAGGCTGAAGCTCTACCCCAAGGCTGCGCATCAGCACGTTACGGTCGGTCTGCTCTAGGGTTTGCTGAGCGTCTCTCTCCTTGCAAGACCTCCCGTCCTCAGCAAATACCCACAGATCCACGTCTGCCAGGAGGAATCTCGCACACCCACGGATGCTTTGCCCATCGGTGCTGCCGTCACGTGGAAGTGTTTGCCCTGCATTGGTTTCTAATCGTACTTTCAGTCTTTGGAAAGTAGCTGGGATCTAACGAAGGGTTTTTCTTCGCAAGAAGTATGGCATTTCATTCCACACCGCAGGGAGATTGTCCTGGCTTATCAGCTGGGACAGTGGCTTTGCAAGAAGAAATGGCACGCCTCTCCCTTTTGGATTTGGAAAGCCCAGGAGGTGACTCGGCCCCTCCAGCCACGAGCTTCATTTCCATCACTTTGCCTTGAGCTCCGTGTCTTGCTGCCTCCTGAAGCATCCACCGAGGAGAAGTAATCACGGAAGAAAAGTTGAGTAAAATTCCAGCTTTATTACTTGCCTCGGTGGGTCTCCGTCAACCTCCTGGAGAAGCAGCCGCAGGGTGAATTTGATGGAGATGTCAGCCTGGCTCGTGTATCTAATGGATCCTGAAGCTGCAATCCTACAGAAAACACGGCGTGATGCTGCTGTTGAAGGCTGTTGAAGGGAGCGAAGCTGGAGGGAAGGCGCTTGCGAAGCCACAGCAAGGTTGCAGGGGGCCCCTAAGCTGCGGGTCCGCGTCTGCAAACACCCGAGAGGCACGAAGCAAAGCAAACGGTCAGTGCCCTGCAGAGCTTGGCAGATTTTAGCCCGGAATCCAGGAAGAAGGGGAGAAAAACCTGATTAATTAATAATTAAAATTATTTCTATGCCTGTTCTGATCAACGTCAAAGTACAGGGAGGGAAAGAAACTCCTGCTGCCGTGTCCCAAAGCGGGCAGGGTATGTGCACGAGGACACGTGCTTTTCCACAGGCTTTCAAGAGCTCTTGCATGTTATCACCGCCCTGTCCTAGAGCAAACCCAAAGGCAGAGGCTCTCCCGGTCGTGCCCTTGACTCCCAGCTCCATCAAGCTTCTTCTCAGCTCTTGCTGTGTACGGGGAAAAGACGACCCTCCGGTGACATGATGGCAGCTTGGAAACCATCTCTGATATTGTGTTTGGGCCACCCAAACTCACTGGTTTGGGCCTTGCCATGCCCGTGGGATGCAAGGCACGGCGTCGCAGGAGGGGAAAGGGGTTTTGCAAAGGGTTTGGGGAGCAAAACACCCGCGCTGGTTGTTGCGTGACAGTGGTGGACGGGCAAAAGTTGTTCGTGGCTTGGCTTGCTCTGCGGGAGATGGATGCTTTTGGGGAGGTGGGTGCAATCCTGCCGGCGACTTTTTTACCCTTGTGGGCTCTTCTGATGGCTGAAGATGGGAAACCCACGCTAGATAAAAGGTCTGAATCGAAATGGGAGGTTTTTGCAGCTGCTTTGCAGCGTACGAGGTCACGGCGCCAAGAAATCTCCGTCCGTGTCTTCTACAGCGCGCTGAAACGCAGCTCTTATTTTGATGATGCTCAGCAGCTGCTTCACAGCCGCACACAGGAATCTGCCACAGTCGAGCGACGTTTTTCAGGGAATTTATCTCCAAGGGGAAACGCGAGTTCAAAGCGAATCAGAAATGGAATGGCACTTGAAAGCTGTCAGCGCTGGCACGGTTGGGTTGAAACGACCGCGTTCAGGTTGTGCCCATGAACCCTTTCAAAAATCCAGGTGAGGCTTTTGCAAAGCAGCCCAGAGCTCTCGCTGATTTTCTTTTTTTCCCCCCCTCGTCTCGTTAAGAGACGCGCGGTTGCTTTTCCTTTCTGCGCCTTGCTCCGCGTAACAAACCCGTTCTCTGACCGCTTAAGAGGTGGCGAGGACACTTTGAGCTCTGCAAAGCCCTTTCAATTAAGTTGGTGGAGGAGAGCTGAGCGGTGAGATAAATGTGATGCTTCGTCCGTTTAAACAAGCTCGTCTCCAGCCGCTGTTTGCTTATGCAAAGGTAGACGTAGCAGACGAGGTCCCTTGTAGGAGATGGGGAGCACAGCGTCTACCCTGCGTGCCTTTGCTGGCTGGAGAAACCCTTTGCACGGGCATTTTCCAGGGAGGTTGCTCCTGTTTTATCAACAGATTTGGCAGGAAAACAGCTGATCCAGGCCCAATTCAGACTTTTCAACCTTTTTTTTTTTTTTGTAGCCACCCTGGGGGCATGGAGGGGTGAAACCAGGGTCTGCTCTGCACCTCCCTTGCTTTCCTCCAGCAGCGGCAGGAGGACGATGCTTTCCAGCTCATGCAGGAAGGCAGTTTAATTGTATTTACACTACAGATAAGACATTTTTGAGGTCGGGACCTTCCCCGAGCTCGGGGCTTCCTACAACTCTCAAATCTGAATCCTGAGCAAAGGGTCATCGCTACTGAGCAAACACAACTCGGTTGGCTTGACCCAAATCCAAGCCCGTTTCCCCGACTCGTTGCAGATGAGCTAAAAAAGGTCTGTTGGCTGAGAAAAAAAGACATCCTGGTGTCCCAACCTGCCAAGGAAACCTTCCTCTGGGACCCTGAGGGATCCTAGTTGGCTTTCTTCTATGGCTTTGATCATTCCTTCTCCATTAAGCACCGAGATGGGGGGGGGGGGGGGGCAGCTTCCGCAGGCGATATTTGCACATTTGCGCACGTAATTACAATTATAGGTGCATTTTGAAAATATACCGAGTGGTTTCTGGCGTGGAAGTACTGTCTGAAAACCAAAGGCTTCTGCTTACGGATGGGCAGCCTTCACCTTGTTGCAGGAGGTGCAGCGAGACTCTAAGAAGGCAACGGTTTGAGGACCAATAACAGCAATCGTGTCCTCTCCAGGTCTATATTTTTTGATCCCAGCAGGATTAAGAGATGTAAAAGTATACGACATGAAAAGCCAGCTCGGACTGCTAGGTGACTTATTTAGTCCAGCCCAAAGGAAAAGCAAATTAAATGATTTGAGGCGTGTAGAGCTTTCGTGAAGGCACTTGCTATTGCAGGAGGCAGGCTGTGGTCGCACAGTTTGAGCACGCTTTTGGAGGACCACCCCACCTGCGTTTCACGGGATGCACTGCCAGTCCTCACCAGTATCTACTGGTAAGGGAGACCATTGCAGCAACAAGCTGGTTTGGGGGACGTTCAAACCAGTGGCATGTAGCTGGTGTTAATGACAAGGCAATTAAGCAGATGAGTTTACGATGCAGCCGTAGGTGACAGCTTTATCCAAAGCTGTCTCGGAGAAGCCCACGTTAACCTGACGGAGTCTGGCGTGCTTAGAGCAATAAAATATCTGGAGGTGTCGGAGTGCCAACCAAGATCTTTCATGGTAGGGCCCCGTCTCTTCCTATGGACCAAAGCAATTCACAACACGGTGCTGCTTGCGATGACCTCGGGTGGGTTTTTTAGGCTGGACTTATAGGATGCTTGGGTTTTATTAAGAGGAGCTTTTGAGGCGAGGTTGGTGCTGTGCAGATGTAAGATGAGTCTGGCGTCGCGGGACGTGTACGACCCTCGGTCCTCTGAAAATCCTGCTGATGTATCCAGAATTAGAACCTTGTTGAGGTGGGAAGGGATCTCTGGAGGTCATCTGGTCCAACCAGGGCCACCTAGAGCTGGTTGCCCAGGACCATGTCTCAACACTTTTGAATGTCTCCAAGGATGGAGAGTCCACCACCTCCTTGGGCAACCTGTGCCAGTGCTCGGTCACCCTCAGAGTAAAAAAATGTTTCTTGATGTTCAGAGGGAACCGCCTGCGTTTCAGTTTGCCCATCGCCTCTTGGTCCTGTCACTGGGCACCACTGGGAAGAGCCTGGCTCCGTCCTCGTTGCAGCCTCCCTTCAGGTATTTATATACATTGATAAGATCCCCCCGACCCTTCTCTTCTCCAGGCTGAGCAGACCCAGTCCCTCAGCCTTTCCTCCAATCCCTTCAGCATCTCCATGGCCTCTTGTTGGACTCTCTCCAGTATGGCCATGTCTCTCTCGTACTGGGGAGCCCAGAACTGGACACGGTACTGCAGCGCTGAATAGAGAAGGACCACCTCCCTTGACCTGCTGGCAACAACTTGCCTAACGCAGCCCAGGACACCGTTGTTGTCCTTCTTTGCAGCGAGGGCACGTTGCTGGCTCGTGGTCAACTCGGTGTCGACCAGCACCCTCAGGTCCTTCTCTGCCAAGCTGCTTTCCAGCTGGGTGACCCCCAGCAGAGACCGGTGCCTGGGGTTGTTCCTCCCCAGGTGCAGAACTTTGCACTTCTCCTTGTTGAACTTCATGAGTTTCCTCCCCAGTTTTCAACTCGACGCCCTCGCTGACCACGCCAGACTGTAAACGGCTGCCGTATCGCCTTTCTGTTGCAGTAGCACCGAGGGGAAGGGGAGGGGAGGAGGTTCTCCCAAAGAACCAGGACATAGAAGGACCTGAAGCACTCAATCTTGGGTTTTTTAGTGGAAAAGACTGTAGGATTTTAATCAGCGACTTGGTGTTTGCCCTTTTGCTGGAGCAGGAAGATGCTTGATTCTGTCGTGCAAACTGATAAATGCCAGAGACGGGTATTGGTTTTCCTGGGTCATCTCCATAAATTGGACGGGTTTGAGATGTGAAAGCACTAGAAGGAGAGGAGCATAAATGCCATATCGCTCACAGGGGAAGCTTATGACCCTCACTTTGTATGCGATGCAGGGAGAACCAGAGAGCTGATACGAGCCTTGCGCCGTCGCAGTGCTCAGCCGCAGAAGTTACGCGACCTTTTGTAGCAAAAGGTGCTTTTGTTAAGCCGAAAAAAAAGGAGATTTTT
The DNA here is from genome assembly GCF_047370975.1 of Nipponia nippon. NCBI lineage: Eukaryota > Metazoa > Chordata > Aves > Pelecaniformes > Threskiornithidae > Nipponia > Nipponia nippon. Next base: position 736,771 of record NW_028262365.1, on the reverse strand, counting down.
AGCGAAAGGTGGGGAAAAGTCTGGAGGCTGCTGCTGCATGTCAGCTCTCCTGGTTTCACCTCAAAAAAAACCCAGGGAGAATATATAATTGCTCTTGCTTTATCCTCCAGGCTTGGGCCCCTCGTTAGCCTCCTAATGAGCTTTCTGCAAGACCGTGAGGAATATTGCCAGTGGATTCATTTGTACATCCGAAGGCTTGTTTGGAAAAGGCAGCGAGGAGCGATGTCTCGCCCAAGTCGTCAGTCCCTCTCCCCGCTTACCACGCTACTTTTGTTTTGCTTGTTTTCTGTTATGCAAACTTCTCTCCCTATCGCTAGGGTTTGTTGAGCTGCGGCATTAAATTTGGCATGTCAGAGCAATGAAAAATGCATGCCTGCTCTTGGCAGCTTTGCGCCCAGACTTGTTTCCTCCTCTTACCTCCTCTTACCTTATTTCTACCGTGATTATTATTCAGACAGCAGCCGGGCTCCACAAAACTATCAGGAGGAGAATATAAACGAATACATGAGGCACGAGTGATCTGCAGGATAGCCTCGCCCTGAGGTTTGGGCTGTCCTCGTCCTCCACGGATGGAGCGGAGGAGAAGGTGGGAGGGCTGTCCTCGTCCTCCACGGGTGGAGCGGAGGAGAAGGTGGGAGGGCTGTCCTCGTCCTCCACGGGTGGAGCGGAGGAGAAGGTGGGAGGGCTGTCCTCATCCAGAAATATCTAATGTCCTTGAATCAAAGAGATAAGGACTTCTACCGCTGACCTGCTGGGCTCTTGAGGGTGGTGAGAAAGTTCTTCACCCATAGACCCAGCATGACCTTGAGGACAATCCCCGCATCTCTCCATCTTCCCCCTCCTTTCATTGCTGGGGAAGCAGTCGGCTGCTGCCAAGAGCCTGTAACTAGCCTGTTTCTTCCCGGGCGAGGGTGATGGGAGAGGGGGCTGAAAGGCAAATCCTGTCCTCCAGAAGCAGGCTTGACATCTCGGAGGAGAAAAATTTCCTGTAATTGAAATCAAGGGAGGGGAAGGCAGAGACTCCCTCGGTTTTGCTTCACAAGTGCAGATCAGCCAGCTCCGGCCCCTCAATCACATGCGCCTGCCGACGCCGGGCTGCAAAAAGAAATCCCCGAGGCGGGCGGCGCGATCAATAGCGGCAGCGCATTTCAGAGGCGGGACGAGGAGGACAAAATCACCGAGAGCTTGCACGGGGGGGAGCAGCTTGCTTCTTGAGGCTGGTCTTGGGCAAAGAGTTGCGCTCCTACGGGAGATGCACTGGAAAAATTGTAATTTTGGGTGATGGAGGGCGAGAGAGGAGGAAATTATTCATTTTGCAATGTCAGAAAAAAAAAAAAATAACAATTCAAGCTGCCCAGAATTATTTTGCACCCAGTTGGAGCCCCTTTTGCTCGTCAAAGGGGACACTAAAAGCGATTTGCATCTGCAAGGGCCAAAGCAGGGTGCAGAAAAAGGGGCGCTGTGCAAAAGCAAAGGGGGGACCATCCCCTGCCCGTCATTGCTTCGAGGGCAGAGGGGGTGCAGAAAGGGGAGCAGGGGCGGTAGCGTGTGCTCAGGCATCGCCAAAACCCCGCGTTTCACGGGTGAGCAGCGCCGAGCAAGATCCCCGAGTTTGAAGGAAGCCTCTCCCCCCGTCGCCTTTGCAAGCCCGGCTCGGCGTCGCATCAAGCAAAGTTCAGGCGATAAGCGGGCTCCTCTCCGATAATGCACGGAGCAGATGGATTAGAGAAAGGGAAGGGAAAAAAAAATAAATCAAAACTGCTGGCACATCCGCCGGCTGAAGCGTCAATTTGGTGCCTCTCCATCACCTACCGAAAGTAAATTAGTTTTCCATAGCATAACTTAGAGCAATCTCATTTCAGCCCGGCTGCTCAGCCGCAGGAGGTGGGATTTTTGCAGCAAGCTCAGCCTTTCCCAAGTATTTTTCTTCCAGGATGAGCATCCGGGAACCGTGGGGGTCGTCGCTGCCGTTAGCAGCCTTCATCTCTCCCAGGCGATCCCCGACCGCCGCTCGGCCGCAGGAGTAATTTAAAAACCAACCCGTTTCGTGCTCTCCCATGAAAAATGTATGCAACATTAGGCTCGCTTCATTATTCATTAGCGGCATTAATTATGCAGCCGTGCCACTTGAATCGTCTCTAGTTGAGGACACTCGCAGCGGGAAAAACTTTGCGAGGCAAGCCGGCGCAGGGCGATACACCCCACAAGAAGGATCGAGAGAGGAGGAAGCGCGCAAAGGTCTGACGGCAGGCGACGCAACCTGGGAGAACGGCCTCACGCTCAAGGCTGCGATGCTTTGGGGAGCCACGTTGTAATTTCTGGCTCCTTCGTGACCTTCCCAGCTGAGTCTTCTGGGCTTCGTCCACAGCGGAGCCAAGATCCTCTACCCACTTTGCTTCTGCAGAGCTTCAGGAGGTGGTGAGATCGAGCCTAAGAGGGAAAGCAGAGTCTCCGTCACGCAGAGGTGTTGATTATTACCCGGGCAATAACCAGAAATCAAGAGAAGGAAGCTTAAGGCTAATGAGGCTTAACGATCGCTCAGCGCAGAGCTGGGAATTGATTCGCCGGCCAGTTACGGGCAGCTGGCACAAGGCAGGGGAAACCAAATCCCACGAGAAGCGGAGAGAGCAGGATCCAGGCCTGCAAAGAAAAGCTTCTAGAGGGGGGGTTGAGGGGCAGCGAGCGATGAAGCGTCTTGGAAAACCAAGATAACTTGGTTCTAGCAGCATTTTAGAATTTGCAAGGCTGATTCTTGGATGAATTCTGGCTCTTTGAATAGGAAAAGCTCTCTGGAGCAGGAAACGATGCCCTCCGGGTGCTCATTTAAGGGTCGGGACACCCAGGTCCCCTCCAGCTCGTGGTCTGCAGAGGAACCGGGGTGCCCTTGCTTGGGTGGGGGGTCCCACAGAGCCCCATGCTGGGGTGCAGGGATGAACCAGAGGCTGGAGCATCCCTGTCCCCTCTGGTCACCGTCCCTGGCACCAGCCTGCCCCGAGGAATTCAGCGCTTGGTCGTGCAGCCGCCTCTGTGACAGCCAGAACGATGGTTTGGGTTCCCCCCCCCCCCCATTCCTCTTTTTTTTGGGGGGGTGTTCAGCTCCCAAGGTCTTTCCTAAGCTGCTTTTTGCACCAAAAGTGGATTTTGGGAGGCAGCCCCGGAGAAAGGCTGGAACCAGATGAAGTCAACGGGCGGGATGATGACAACGCAGGCCTGAAACGACCTCCTCCCCATCCTGGTGGGACAGGGACCTCTTGGACGGCAACGTCATCGCCGCGTTAAGGTTCTGCTCTCTCTGCATCTCCCTCTGTGCAGAGCAGGGACATCGACCAGCTGCTTCCAAAGGTCCAGCCCACCCAATAAACGAGTAATTAGTAATTAATTTGGAGGTGGCATTTCTGCATTCAGGGCCAAGGCGTTTTGGCAAAATTAAGACCCGTTTTGGGGAAGGATCAGGCAGAGTTTTGCAGCAAAGCGTTTGCTCCACAACGGGGATGCCGGGAGCTGGTGCAACCCTTCGGAGGATGCAACGGGGAGAGGCGAGAGCGCGAACCCATGGCTGCGTGATAAAATACGGCTCTTTCTGGCTCCTGCTTTGCTGCTGGCAGTAGCTGCTCCCCCACCTGCTTGTCTTCTCCTTCTCCAGCTGCATAAACAGGCGCTTTGGAGACAGCTGAGCTGTCAAGCAGGCAGAGAGTCCGTGTCACGCAGAAAAATAGGAATAAAATTACCACCTGACAGGCTGGCATCGCCTCGCCGCCGTCTCTCCCCAGCGCTGCGACGTGCCGGCGCCGGGTGCGTGGGAAATGGGATGGGGTGGGATGGCAGGGATGCACGGGGTGGCCGGGAGCATGGGGACCCCGGCCCCAAACCACCCAGGATCTCCGTCACCTGGGACCGGAGCTGAGCGGCCGCCTGTCAAAGTCCAGCGCTCTTCAACCAGGTTCCTTTAGATACTCTACACAAGGGTCTAATGTTTTAATGCTAAATTTACTTATTTGAAGATATTTGACCTTATGGGGCGGGGGGGGTGGTTTAGAAAAGCGAGCCAGCAGGCTACTGAAAAATCACAATATAACGTAGCAACTGCAACGTACAGCTGGATCGCAATACAAGCACGATCCCCCGGGCTCTAGATGCTCAGCAGCACGACGCTGGGCGTCCCAAGTCAACGGGAAGACGTGGGCTGCAGCTCTCCTCAAAGCTCATTTTGCCGGTTGGTTAATTTTTATCCTTTACGTTGGGCTGAGCCACACGTAACCTTCCCCTGCGTTGGTCTGGCTCGCTCAGGGAGACAATTCTTTCTCTGGATTAATTTAGGGAAGGCCAGTTGGCCAACTCAACTGAGGGAGCCGTTTATGGACAACGAAGTGTCCTCTTGGGGTTGAGGTAAGTTCAGCTCCCTTTGAGGGAGCTGTGGTCACCTCCTGCTTTCTTCTCTGAGCTTCACGAGCACATCATCCTCCTCCGGCTTCTCTACGCCTTCTTCCATCCCAGGGGTTGGTTGCGTGGTGCTGCGTTGGCTGCCGGTCAGGTAGGACGTTGCTGATGGCTGAGGACACGTCGGGGTCTATGGGGTAGGAGGGACTCCGGCAGCAGACGGTGGTCCTGAAAGGTTGTCCTGGCAGCGGCAGCAGGAATGGCTCACCAAGAAGTAGCCCAAAGTGCCACGTTTCATGTGATTTTGGCTCACTCACTTGAGTCCTGACGAGCAGATCACGAGCAGGAACCAAATCTCATCGTTTTGTTGTAGGTCTCAGGATGCTTTATAAAGTCCCAAGTTCTGGCCTCACATGATAATGTGATAATCTTTCCCCTAAAACCATGCATTTTTATTCCCACCCTACTCCAAGCAAAGCATGAACCCAAAGGGATCAAGAAAGAAAAAAAAAAGAAATCCATATTTCCTGCTCGCTAAGACAATTTTGGGACCTTTGGGGAGCCTTCGTCTCTCCGTGGTGGGTCACAGCGTAAGGGAAGGAGCGGGATGCTTGGACTTTGCCCGATTTTTGGAATTTTAATAGAAAGCAGAGGAAAGCTGGGAGCTTTCCATCGCGGAGGGAAAGGCTGCTCTCTGCAGGCTGCGAGTCAGCACGAGACGCCTGGGCTGGCTCTTGTACAACGTCCAAAAGCCCAAAGCCAGAAGGTCCCTCGAGGAGCGGCGTTAGCCAATAATTTAATTAAATTCTTTTCTCATATATATTTTTATTAGCAAAAAAAAACCCCACACTGGGAAAGTACTGGGATGGACAAATCAAACAGATTTGGGAATGGAATAAGCGGGGTGGGGGAACAGCAAGGCTCCTGGGTAGGGCTTGTTTTGGGGAGGGCTTGGGACCCCCCTTTGCCACGGCAGTGACGTCGAGCAGGCCCAGGGCTGACGTGACATTTATTTGCCTCCTGTCCTCCCCGTATAACTGCATTTCACACCTTTATAATTGTCAAGTATCACATAAGAGAGCGGAAAAAGCAGAGAAGTTTCCTCCTGAGAGCATCTTCCGCAGGCAAATGACTTCGATCCCTTTGCTCTTGGAAATTATTCAGATCTCAGTTAAAAAAAAAAAGATATATATCCCTGCTTCCATTTCATTACTGGCACAAAATTGGCTGAATTCAGCTGGAAGAGGGTTTTTTTTCCATCTTCGGATCAATATTTCACCTGACGCTGATGCACTTTGCATCCAGGGGGAGAAATCCCACGCCGGGCTTAGGATCCAACCATCAATCTCAAGTGGATGCTGAGTCAGCATTTCCACCCATCGCTGGCTCATTGGTTATTAATCATATAATTATTAATGATCCACTTCCCCAGCGCGCACAACCTAAAGTGCAGCGGGGGGGGGGGGGGGGGGGGGCGAATTTCTGCTTGTAAATCTGGGAATTTTAAGGCTGGAGGAGAAGCAAAGATGGATTTCTACTGATAAATCTGGCTGCCAGCTCTGAATTTTAAGGCTGGAGAAGAGAAGACGGATTCCTGCGGATAAATCGGATGCTCAAGAGCCCCAAAATGCTCTTTTTTGAGAGGGAACCGGCACACCGGAGAGCATCGCCGCGTGCGGAGAAGCTCCGGCATCGTCCTACCTGCTCCGCGCTCATTTTTAATAGGTACAGACCACCCCGTTCCCACTTAACCTCTCAAACAATTCATTTAATTATTCCCAAACAACACGCAGTGGGTTTCAATTAGAGGCTAAGGCGCTTGCCTCGACCTCCGGGAAAATAATAATCATAAAAATAATAATAAAAAATGGCAACGAACAAATGAGGGCATTCACCGGGGTTGAAGAGGGTGGCTGGATAATTGCTCGGTGTGTACAAATTGAGATTGAATAAGGAAAAAAAACCAACCTCTCTGCTCGCCGTTGCTGGGAAAAAACCCTCGTTTGCACAGGGAAAAAAAAAAAAAAACTCCTCTGCTTGTTAAATGAAAAAAATAAATATTTAAGCGTTAAGCTTTCCTTGGGAGAGCTCAGCCCCTGTGCTTTCGAGATCGTCCGACTTCTCCCATCGTTAATGAAAGGAGTTGGAAGAGGTGGTTTGACGCAGGGTTGTTTGGTTCCCAAAGAAATGGCCATCTCGATCTTACCGGCTTGTTTTTATCCAGGAAAGGCAACCTCAGAAATTCAGCCTAGAAAGAGAAGAGGCAGGTAATTAGTCGGCAGGGTAATTAGCCATTGGTACAGGCTAAGATGTAGGAAGTTATCGTCTCCGTCCCCGGGGGGGCGGCTTTTAACATCGGGTTTGGTAGATGAAAATAAAAAGGGAAAATGGTTTTCTTGGTGGGAACGCGTGCCGACCGACTTGTGCCATCTGAGGATGAGGCTTGGCTTGGGGGGCGGATGCTCGGGAACAACCTTCAAAGGAGCTTCGTGGGCAGGACGGGGACGGCCCGGCGGCGGGCAAAGAGCAGGCAGCAAGGGAAAAGGCTCCTGCCAGGGCAACCGAGCTCAAAACCCCACGTTTAGCCAGAAGAGAAAATTATTTCAATCATTAAAAAGCAAGAAAAAAACCAGGGGAGAAAGGAGGTTTTGTGCATCAGGGTGGGAGTGCGGCATTACTGGCGTCGTTACAGACTCTATAGGTGCCATACGGTGGAATTAGGAGGATTAGCGCCTCGCTCTTGGTCTAGCCTTCTCCGGAAAGACGAAAAATCAGGATTTCCCCCCCAAATCCTTCCAAAACCCTGTTCTCAGCCATCCCCTCCCCTGCGCCACGAAGGCCGGGAGATGGGGACCGCCGACTGCTCCGCCGAAGCAGCCTCTAAGCGGACGAGCACGGCACGCGGCGCGCCAGCCCCCGCCTCGATCCGCCCGTTCCGTTGTCCCGACTGAAAATTAAAGCTCACCCAGCCGTCGCTGTGAGGTTAATTAACGGTAACGAGCGACGGCCAGGTACGCAAGGCCCTTCCCAACCCACTACAAGAGCCGTTCGCCTGCGTCTCGCTCGCAGGGGCAGAGACACGGTGAAGAGCAGCGTCTCCAGATTAAGTCTTGTGCTTTTAAACAACTTCTTAAAGTCAAGGTTAAAGCTCAGGTTTTAAGGCAGCGCCGCGATGTGGTCGAACCTTCGCAGCGAGGACAGATTGCTGATGGTCAACCTGGTGGCCACCGGGACCCCCGGATGAGGTTGCCCCATCATCTGGGTCATTAAGGATGGCGGGGACCAGGCTCAGACCCAGGACTGAGCCCCCCGAGGTTACACCAGCAAAACCAGGGCACGAGCGTGGTCTGATTTGATCCCGAACATCCCAGGGTTACCACAGGGATGGGAATTCGGAAGAGTTCATTAAAACCCCAGCATTTTCCTCGCGTAAGACTTGAATTTGTGGCTTTCAGCAGTAAAGTAAATTAATCCCAATTCTTTATGGCCGCGGCAGCCTTATTTAATTTTCTGTTACGTAAACGATTTGCTCTAAGCTCAGTTTAAAAGCAATAAGGCTTTGCCGGCGCATTAACGGCAAGAGGGATATTGTGTTTTCTTCGGGAGCGCGGTCAACAGCCCGAGCTGGTTTATGTTTTATGAGCCCTAACGATTATTGCTGAGGGCTGTTGGGTTCTTCTTATGAAGGTGAGAATACGAAATTTGATTTATTGAAAGCTGAGGAGCGGCTCCGGGCTGGTTGTAGGTGGCATTTAGTGGGACCGGGTGGCCCGGAGAGAAGCTAAAGTCCCCCCGTGGCACGGGAACCGGGGACCAAACGGCCGTCAGCATCCTGGAAAGCAAAGCCCAGCTTTTTGGGGGGAAAACCGGAGGTTTTCAGAGCATCTTACACATACGGGACCAGAGCGGCGCGGACGTTTGGCTTCCAGAAACCTCAGCCAGGCTTTCAGTCACCCTCCGCCGCGCAACCTAACAAGGAGGGCGAAGAATTGGGGCTCCCGTAGCCGAAACCAGCAAAGCCGAAGCCAGCTGATGCCCGTTGCCATGGCAGGAGCATCTCCCGTCCCGCCTCGCTGCCATGGCAACAGGGACTCGTTAGGAGCATCACCCCCCCGCCGCTAAACTGGGGGAACCGGCTCGCCCCGAAAGCGAGCGGAGGGGCAGGCAGCTGCCCGCAATAAAAGCTCGAATTAAATTCCACCCGTCCCCAACCACATCATCGCCTCGGCAAATCGCCTGCTTAATTAATTTCCGCAAGCGCTACGACACCGCCAGCCGGGAATTACCTGCGCCCGAGCGGTAATTAATTGCAGATAAACCCAATCGAGAAGGGGAGGACAAACAGTGAGGCGCAAAGGGTGCGAGCTGGGAGGAGAAAGGAGGAAAAAGGAAAAAAAAAAGGGAACCAAATCAATTTAAAAAAGGAAAAAAAAGGGACGAGGAAGCACTCAGCATCCTTCTCGGTTTTTTCTTTTCCCCTCTGCCACCTATTTTACGGCGAGCCCTGGCGATCGTTAATTCCTTACGGAAAACCACGGGGCTTAAAGAAATTTAAAATCCCGGGAAACTTTGCTCTTGGAGCAGCTTCTTCCCCCAAAGCGTCTCAAGGCCGGTTAAACCACGCTTATTTATTATTTTCTTCGCCTGGTGAATAAAATGCAACATCCCAGAGAGCTAAAAATACCATCGAATCGCTTTAATTAGAAGGGGCCCCGCTAATAACCCTGCTTGAACCTAACGCAGGGCACGGGCTGATAATTAATGCATCTAAAATGGGTTTAGACAGGCGAGAAGTTCCTGTCGTCGCGGCATTTGCCTCCGCAGGGCGTGTGTGGGCGCAAGCCGCTCCGGATTTGCTTTTCCCCAGGCGTTTTCAGCCCCCAAAAAAGTGCGTCGGGAGCCAGCCACGATTTCTGAATCGTGGTAAGGCGGCGTCTTCTCGCCGCGTTGGGAGCGAGCGGCCTCCGAAAGGGCTGCTCAGGTCACTTGTTGTGAATATTGGGGGGCGGTTTTTTGAGTCCTGGTGGTGGTAAAGTCCTGGCGTGGGCTCCTCCGGCGCTTTTCCCGTGGGATAAAGCAAGAAAATGATGATTCTATGATTCTCGGAAACGACGAGGCAGGGATGAGGCCGGTATAGGAGTGCCACACGCTGGCCGTGCTGCGCCAGGCAGCGTCGCAGGCCGGAGACCCCGCAAACATCCCTTGTCCTGCAGCCCCCGGCTGCATCTGGGGGCGCAGACACCGAACCGGGCGCTGGTTTTCTCCAAAAACCTATTTATTTACATGGTTTTTTTAAAAAAAAGGGAGGGAAATCAGGTTGCCGCTACCCGAGGACGACTGACAGCATCAGCGATGGGCTGCAGGAGCCACCAGGAGACCCCCTAAACCACCAAATTCCTTTCGGGATCCAGTCAAACTCACCCGAGAGTAACGGAGGCAGCAGCGTAGGGGGGCTTCCCCCCGTTACGGGGGTCCCCTGGTTATGGGGGGGGACCCCAGCAGCGCAGTGCTCGGCACCATCTCTGCCGCCGGCTGGGGAGAGCATCCCGGCGAGCATCCCCGTCACCGGTGCTGCTTCTTGTGCCGAAGGATCTCCGTGGGGGTGAAGGTGAAATCCTGCCGGCAAAGATCGCAGTAGTAGGATCTGTGGAGGGCGGAGGTTTTGGACGAGCTTTCGGATGCTTCTTCCAGGGGGGCTGTGGGAAAAAGCAGAGAAAAACCGGGATCAGAAGGAAACCAGAGCCCTGCAAGAGCCTTTTCTTCCCCCAAAGCACCCCCAAAACCTGGCCCTCGGTAGCATTTCGAGGGGCGCACGTAAAAGCCGGCGCAAGCACAGCCGGGCTCGCCACAGCCCACGGAGCAGAGATGCCACCCCGCAGGGAAAATCCAGGCTGGTTTTCCCCGATTGTCCCTTGTCGCAGCCCCGGGAAGGGACACGCGCCTCACCCTCGGAGGGTCGGCAAGCGTTTTCGTGGCACATGCGCTCCAGCGGGGTGAAGGGCATGTGGAGATCGCAGTGGGGACACGTCCAGAAGCTCCGCAGGCAGTCGCTGTAGAGGTCCGTGTCCGTCTGCGGGATACAAAGGGAATGTTCGGACTCCCCCGGGGGGGTGACAGGCAGAGCAGGCAGGGCGGGAGAGCGGGGTACTCACGGCCAGGCAGTTGTAGGTGAGAAAATCCGTCACCCTGTGGCCGCCCTTCACCTCGTCGGGTTTCATCTCCATCCCCTGGAAGAGCCCCGGGAGCCGGGGAGCGGCAGCCACGGTTTGGGGACCGATGTAGAGGTTCTGTTTCTCCAGCCCGGTGAGCTGGCGCAGGCGGTACGGCACCTGCGAGAGGACGCGGGGGCGTCAGGGGGCCGCACCAGCTCCCCTCATCCTCCTTTCTCAGCCTTCGACGCGATGCGAGGCGCCGGAGATGGATTAAAACCGCGCTCACGGCCACATCACCTCCATCTGCAGGAACTCCAGCAGCCCCCGCGTGAGCGCGGATACGTCCCGGGAGCTCGGCCGGCAGCCCGACTCCTCTCCCCGACCTTCCAGCAGCTGATGGAGGAGTTTTTCCCAGGCGGAGCGAAGCTGCAGGGCCTTGGAGAGCAGGCGCAGGGCAGAGTCCGCATCGGGGACGGTGATCTCCAGCCAGCCATCCGCTACCAGCCGGGCGCAGTCCGCGCTGGTGTCCAGCGAACGGGAGAAGAGCAGGAGAGCCTGGAGGAGCAAAACGCAACCGGTTTGGGGTGATGAAGGTTACCGGAGGGCTTGGAGAGGAAGAGGAGGAGAGCGAAGAGCTCACCTGTAGGGCTGGTACCCGGAGGCAGTTCACCAGGTAGGGTTTGTTGGTCTCCAGCAGCGAGACAAAGGCGAGGAGCTGGTGGTGGCGGCTCAGCCCCTCCGTGGGGTCTGCAGGGACAATGAGGGACACCTCAGCTGAACCCCAAACCTCTCCCCGTCCCCAGAATTTGCCAAACCCCGAGGCCGGCAGCGCTTTCATCCGCCGGAGAAAAAGCCGGGGAGAAAGCAAAGCCAATTCCTGCGGGATTGGGGTTGTCCCACCTTTGGTCCCACCGCGCTCCGGTCCTTCCTTGGCGTGGAGGAGCTCCGGGCTGGTAGCGAAGACGCAGGTGGGATGAAGCACGACGCCCTGCTTGTTCTTGGTGTGAAAAATCTGCAGCGAGAGCAAAATAAGCATGGAGGGAGAGCAAGGGGCTGCCGGGGACCCCGGCACGGGGAGGACACGGACCTGATCGGAGTCCTTGCGGCCGCTGTTGAGCTGGTCGGGCACGGCCAGCTGGGGGTAAAGCCCCCTGCACAGCACCAGCTTGAGCAGGGCGAGCTGCGAGGAGGAGAGGGCTGAGCTGGATACGGCCTGGAGCTCCTCCACGTTGTGGCGAAGCTTAAACTTGACGTCCTGCAGAGAGAGAGAGGGCGTCAGGGGCCCGGATGGCCGGATCCTGCCTCCCAGGAGAGGAGACGGATGCGAGGGTCACCTGGATATCGATGCTGCGCTCCCCTTTCCCGCGGGTGCCGCCACCGTCGTCCTCCTCGCCGGAGGAACCGTCCGCTCCGTCCTGCAGCCGCAGCACCTTGCGCTTCCGACCCTCCGTCTCCGCGTGGGAACGCCACAGGCGGTGCAGCTCGCGGCGTTCCCGGTGCCGGCTCTGCCGGCTGTAGCTGTCGCTGGGCCGGCCGGAGGCTTCCTCCAGCAGCTGGTGGTCTCGGAGAAGCTCCTGGTGTGATGGGGAGAAGGTTGCTGAGCCCCCGCGGCCGGGAGACGGGCAAATTGGGGGCGCACGGGCAAATTCAGCTCTCCTCCGCACCAGCCATCCCCTCCCCGGAGCGAAGGCAAACCCCTTCACCGGATCCCGAGGCCGGATCCTTCCCCCCCTCACCTGAAACTGGCGCCGCAGGTTGGCGGCCTCGTAAAGCCGATGCTCCTCCAAACCTCGCCGCCGACACCATTTCCGAGAGTTGCCGCTCCGCTCCGATTTCACCTGCCCCGGGACAGCACGGCTCAGCCCCCACCAGCGACGGGCCGTCCTTCCCACCGCTCCCTGCGCCCCAAAATCAGCCCCCACCGCCTCCCAGCAGCCTCCCGCACGGATCCAAGCACGCCCCACCCCAAAACAGAGTCTCCCCGAACCCCAAAACGTGCCTCATCGCCCCCGCGACGGCAGGAATCCCACCTGGACCCACTCGTTGAAGAGGTTGAGCAGCGTCAGGGGGTCGCCGTGGGGGCTCTCGAGGGGCCGTCGGGCCGTGGCGCAGTCGGGGTTGGGGTGAGCGGGTCGCAGGAAGGGCGATTGCACGCTCAGCGCCGCCGCCACCGTCAGGGTGGGCTCGGCCAGCCCAAACAGCGTGCCCAGGACCAGCATCTTGCCTGCGTGGCAACAACAGTGAAGGCAGGGGAGGCCAACTCCTCGCGCCGTCACCTCTGCTTCGATTGGGGGGCCCCGAATCACTCACCGACCACCACGTCCACCGGCAGCTGGGCCAGCAAATTCCCGATGGGCGTCAAATCTTCGGCCTCGTCCAGGGCTCCCTGGTCCCGCAGGTACCGCACGGCCGTCTCCAGGCTGGAAGAGGGAGGCGGCTCCAGGAAGGGGAAGGTCCGGGGGTCGCCCAGCCCCATGCTCTTTAACTGAGAGAGAAACGCACGTCGAACGAGCCCGGCGACGACGCGAAGAGCCCGGAGGGTTACAAAGCCCCCCAAGAGCCGTTGCGCCCCGACGCTCGAGCCGCAGCCTGGTCTTGGCTGCTTGGGTTTCCCCAAATCTCCACCGAGGAAAGCCCAATTTTACCTGGAGCACCAGAGCATCGAGCGCTACGCGCTGGATCTCCGGCACGGGGTAGGGGGAAAAGGCATCATAGTCGGATTCGGCATAGAGCCGGTAGCAGACGCCGGGGCCGGTCCTGCCAGCACGTCCCTTCCGCTGCTCGGCGCTCGCCCGGCTGATCCAGAACTCCTGCAGCCGCTGAAGTTTGCCCTGAGGGTCGTAGCTCATCTCCTTCACCTTCCCTGGAGGGAGCAGGAGGGATGGAGAACCTCAGGGCAAGGCAGGAGGGAGGGAAAAGCCTTCCCGCCCAGCGGAGAGGGACGCCGGGAGGATTTTTACCAGAATCCAGGACGAAGCGCACGCCGTCGATCGTCACCGAGGTCTCCGCGATGTTGGTGGAGAGGATGCACTTACGGACGCCGGGAGGGGGAACGTCGAACACCTGAAGAAGGAGAAACGATGGTTCTGCATCAGCACGGCCGCCCCCAGAGCAGGAAAAAGGTAAAGACAGGTTGCACCCATCGGTTGCGCCCCAAAAGCACCCACAATCGGGGCAGAGCCGGGCTGAGCTCTGGGATTTTTCGCCACGGTGCCGAATCCCACCCCGATTTCAGGGTCAAACCCTCGCCCACCTTGTCCTGCTCCGCGACAGAGAGGGTGCTGTGCAAGGGGAGCACAATCCAGCGCTGGGTGCGCTCGGCGTAAGCCTGCGCCGCCTCCAGCACCGCCCCGATCTCGGCCACCCCGCTCAGGAACACCAGCAGGTCCCCGCGTTCCTCCGGCGGGTACTTGTGGTCGATGGCTTGCAGCACCCGCAGGTACGGGAGGGGATCCAGGCGCTCCGATTTCCCCGATTTCCCAACTGCAGGCGCTTCTTCCTTAGGGATGGGCTGGTAGATGACCTGCAGGAGCAGAAACAGGGAGGACGCTGCCTCCAGCGAGAAATCCCGCGCCGGGATTCATCCCAAAAATCACCCTCCGTCCTCACCGAGATGGGGAAGATCCTTCCCGGCACCTGCAGCACCGGGGCACCCCCAAAGTACCCCGAAAAAAGGCGGATATTGATGGTCGCCGACATCAGCACCAACTTAAGGTCCGGCCGAGCGGGAAGGAGCCGCCGCAGGACCCCCAGGAGGAAATCGCTGTGCAGATGCCGCTCGTGAACCTCGTCGGCGATCAGGACGTGGTAGCCGGGCAGCGTCGGCTCCCGCTGCACTTGCCGCAGCAGCAGCCCCTCCGTCAGGAAGACGATCTTGGTGGCGGGCGAGCGGGTGCTCTCGAAGCGGATCTGGTAGCCCACCTGCGGCAGGAAGAAGAAAAAGAAGAGCAGAAAATTGAATAAAACCGAATAAAACCGAGTATTTCGGCTGGAAGGGACCAATCCCCTACTCCAACCGCTTGACCAAAAGCTAATGCGTGTCGTTAAGGGCGTTTTTCTCTTCAACGCCGACGGGCGCGGGGCATCGACCCCCCAGGAAGCCTCTCGAGGTGTCCGAGCGCCCTCTCGGCAAAAAAACGTTTCCTAATATCAAGCCTGAACCTCCCTCGATGCAGCTTTGAACCAGGGACCTCTTGTCCCTCCGGAGAGTCCGCAGCACCTCCCAGTTCAGTACCATCAACCAATCTGCACCCAGAGCAGCGATAAAAACATCTTTTTTTTTTTTTGCATATTGATATTTTCAATACTTTTTTTGACCAGGATTGGCCCTAAATTTCAACCCCGAGGACCAGCGCTGGTGACCGGTTGCCAGCCAGACGTAGCCCAGTTCACCACAACCCCTTCCTTCACCCAGTAGCACCCAGTAGCAGGGTGGGAAGAAACCAGCAGCGCCCAACAGCTCCCAGTTACCCCTAAACCGGCCAGGGAAACGGCCGGTCGCCAGCCCACGGAGCTCACCTGGTTTCCATACTGGTGCAAGCTCTCGAAGCCGACCCGTTTGGCCAGCGAGATGCAGGCGATACGGCGAGGTTGGGTACAAGCCACGTGGCTATAACCGGCCGCCAGCAAGAACTGAGGCACCTGCGTGGATTTACCGCAGCCGGTATCGCCGGCGATCACCACCACTTGGTTTTCAGCCACGGCGCGCAGGAGCCGGTCCCGGTACTGGGAGATGGGAAGCGCCGCTCGTTCCCGTTGGAGTTTGGCCAGTTTGGCGAAGCTTTGTTTTTGGGTGAAGTCCAGGTAGTGCAAAAAAGCGGTGCGGAATTCGGCGAGGCGTTCCTGGGGTACGCCGGAATCTCCTCGCCGGCCTCGGATCGTCCCCTCCACGTCGGCGCTCAGCACCGAGAGGTTGATGCGGTAGCGGGGGTCGTATCGGCGGGGGAGGTCGAGGCGGCGGGCGGCGGCGGGGGGCTCGGCTCGGTCGTGGCGGCCGGGGCTCGGCTCGCGTTCGGTTCTCCGGCTCTGGAAACGCCGGAGGCGCTCGAAGAAAGCCCAGAAGTTGCGGACGTCCTCGGAGCCGGCTCCGATGTAATCCTGCTCGCGGAAATAGAGCTCTTCCAGCCGGCGTCGCGCGGCGGGGCAGTCCCAGTCCCATTGGGAAGGCGAAAGGTCCCGCTCGCGTCGCCGGGATCTGCTCTCCTTCTCTAGCGGCATCTCTGCGGCGGATTCCGGAGCCGAGGATCTGTGCCAGGATGGCGGCCGGTGTGAGGTGGGGGCCTGTGCCCAGCCTCGGCTCGTGGGGGGAGCAGGATGGGACCCTGCCTGGCCCCAGCCGTCCCTGACACCGCCGGGCTCCGCTACCGCCAGAGCCTCCCCCTTGCCCCCCGCCGGGACCCCCAGCATCCCACAGGTTCCGGGACCCCCCGTACCCCAGGCCGATCCCCGGGGACTCCCCACAACCTTGGCCAGACCCCTGGGACCCCCCCCACCCTGTCCCAGCCCCCTGGGACCCCTGTGCACCCCAACTGAGCCCCCTGGGACTCCCGTGCCCCCCATCCCAACCCCCTGGGGCCCCTGTGCACCCCCAACTGAGCCCCCCGAGACCCCCACACACCCCAGCCCAGACCCTGGGGACCCCCACACACCCTTGTCCAGCCCCATGGGACCCCCCCACCCTGTCCCAGCCCCCTGGGACCCCCCACGACCCATCCCAGCACCCTGGGACCTCCATGCCCCCTGTCCCAGCCCCCTGAGACCCCCCAGAACCCATCCCAGCACCCTGGGACCCCCCACAACCCAGCCAAGCCCCCTGGGACCCCCATGCCCCCCATCCCAGCCCCCTGGGACCCCTGTGCCCCCCATCCCAGCCCCCTGGGACCCTCCACAACCCAGCCAAGCCCCCTGAGACCTCCCTGCCCCCTGTCCCAGCCCTCTGGGACGCCCCCCACCCCATCCCAGCCCCCTAGGACCCCCCAGAACCCATCCCAACCCCCTGGGACCCCCACAACCCAGCCCAGCCCCATGGAACCCCCGTGCACCCCAACCCAGCCCCCTGGGACCCCCCCAGAACCCATCCCAGCCCCCTGCAGCCCCCCCCCCAAACCATCCCAGCCCCATGGGACCCCCACAACCCGGCCAAGTCCCCTGGGACCCCCCCAGAACCCATCCCAGCCCCCTGGGACCCCTGTGCACCCCACCCCAGCCCCATGGGACCCCCCCCCACCGTCCCAGCCCTCAGGACCCTCAGGCCAGGCCCGGCTCCCCAGGCCCCCCCCCCCCCCACACACACACCCCAGGCCGGCTCCCCACCGCCTCCGGCCCGCCGAGCCCCGCTTTCCCACCCGGCCCCGGCCCCGCAGGCCCCGCTCCGTCCCCGCTGCCTTCCCCGGCCCCGCTGCCCCCGGGCCGGGCCCCCCCGGGCCCGCAGCCGCCCCCCGGGCCCGCACCGGGCCCGCACTCACCCACGGGGCCCCGGCGGCGGGAGGCGCCAGGCGCGGCCGCCAGGGGGCGCCCGAGCGGCGCCGCCGCGTGGGGAAGGGGCGGGGCGGCGGGGAAGGGGGCGGGGGAAGGGGCGGGGCCTCCGCGGCAGCGCTGCGCCCCGCCGTCCCCAACTCTCCCCGATTGTCCCCAAAACCCCCGCTGTCCCCAACTGTCCCCAGCCCTCACCGTGGTGCCCCGCTGTCCCCAACTGTCCCCAATTGTCCCCAAAACCCCCGCTGTCCCCAACTGTCCCCACTGTGTCCCCAACTGTCCCCACTGTGCCCCCCTGTCCCCAACCGTCCCCATCCATCCAGGTGGTGCCCAGCTGTCCCCAACCGTCCCCATGGATCCCCAACTGTCCCCAACCATCCCCATTATCCCACTTGTGCCCAGCTGTCCCCAACCATCCCTGTGGTCCCCAACTGTCCCCACCATCCTCAACCATCCCCGTTGATGCCCAACTGTCCCCAACCATCCCCAACCGTCCCCATGGATCCCCAACTGTCCCCAACCATCCCCGCTGTCCCACTTGTGCCCAATTGTCCCCGTCCCCAACTGTCCCCACCATCCTCAACCATCCGTGTTGACACCCAACTGTCCCCAACCGTCCCCATCCCCAACCATCCCTGTGGTCCCCAACTGTCCCCAACCATCCCTGTGGTCCCCAACTGTCCCCACCATCCCCAAACATCCCCACTGTGCCCAACTGTCCCCAACCATCCCCATCCCCAACCATCCCTGTGGTCCCCAACTGTCCCCACCATCCCCAACCCTCCCCGTTGACGCCCAACCGTCCCCAACCATCCCCACTGTCCCACTTGTGCCCAACTGTCCCCAACCCTCCCCGTTGACGCCCGACCGTCCCCAACCATCCCTGTCCCCAGAGTGGGCAGCACCAGCACGGTGAAAATCAGACCAACCTCGGCCACCACCCTCCACGCTCTCCCAGCCCCGCGAGGTGACACAAGGCAAGAATTTACCACCCACCGCAAGGACTTTCCGGCGGGAAGGACGCGCTGCGGCACTCATTGCGTCACCCACGCGTTCCAATCTGCCGAGACAGCAAAAATCTTGCCCAATAAACAACCCAAAAGGAGAACCAAGGAACCGAGGTCTTGCTCAAGGCTTGAAGGAACTTCAATATTTATTGGCGACGGCAGACGCGGTTACGGTGAAGCCGGAGGAGACGGTGAAGGGCAGCCAGCCCCCCCCCCATCAATGGGGTGGACGTGAATTTTGGGGGGACGGGGACACACACACGACACGGAAGGGGGTTGAGCTTGCAGGTGGGCTCACCCACATCTTGGACCTCGCTGGGTGGTGGAGATGTGGGGCTGGGAGGGGTTCGTGGGGCAGCACAGCTCTTCTGAGGCTGGAACTAGGGTCCACACTTGGGCTGGAGAAGCAGGAGAACGTGGTGTCGCGTGCAAGGCCAAGGTCGTCTCACCGCTGGCAGGCCGCCGAGGAAAGCGGGAGGTCCCCAGGGGTAGGTGGGCACGTAACTTCCTCAGCCTGCAACCACATGGGGCAACTGGTGGGGAAAGGGGGCGATGGAGGCATCTTCTTCGCTCTCCGGGGCCCAGGGGGACCTCCAGGAGAGGAGGAGAAGGTGATGGCCTCAAGCAAGACAAACAACGTTCCAGCCCTGGTCATACCATGGTGCTGACGCTCTGGTCATCCATGGTGGACTTGGTCTTCATCCTGCTGTCCCCCATGGTGCTGGTGGGGTCGTCGCTCAGCACGCCCCGCAGCACGGCTCTCCAGGAACGCTGGAACTTGTCCTTGAAGTCCTGACCCATGATGACGTAGATGATGGGGTTGATGCAGCTGTTGATGTAGGCGATGCCGGCCACGATGGGGTCAGCTTCCAGGGCACGCTTGAACAAGCTGCTGTGAGGATGGTTGGAGGTCAGGATCAACCCCACGACATGGTAGGGCAACCAGCACACGAAGAAGCTGATGATGACCACCAAGATGAGCTTGGTGGCTTTCCGGGAGCGGGCAAAGCCCTTGCTGTGGATGCGGGCCAGCAGGAGGCCGTAGCAAGCCGTGATCACCACGAAGGGCACCAAGAAGCCGCAGATGAAGCGGGTGATGGCCGTGATGAGCTCGGTGAGGTGCTGGTGATGCCCGACGACCGTGTAGTCCAGGACGCAGGTGGTCTTCTCGGAGAAGATGTCGAAACGGGTGGTGCGGAAGATGAAGGAGGGAAGGGTGAGGAGCCCGGCCAGGAACCAGGCGGCCGCGCAAGCCCCCCGGACCAGCCCCAGGGTCCGGTGGTTTTGGCACCACACCGGCCGCGTCACCAGGGCGCAACGATCAGCACTGATGGCCATCAGGAGGAGGACGCTGGCGAACATGTTGAGGATGGTGAGGGAGGGCACCAGCTTACAGGCGAAGCGACCCAACGGCCAGTGGTGGTCACGGGCCAGCGGCAGGGCCAGGAAGGGCAGGGCCAGGCAGCAGAGGAGGTCGGCCACAGAGAGGTTGAGGAACCAGACGCCGTTCACCGTGCGCCGCAGCTCAAAGCCGGTCACCCAGATGACGGCCCCGTTGCCCAAGACGCCCAGGAGGAAGATGAGGGCGTAGAGCGCCAGGACGGCGCGGTAGCTGTGAGGGACTTCATAGTCAGCGAAATCGTACATGGAATAGTCGCCCAAGTCGGAGTAATTGAAGGTATAATTGGCCATGGAGACCATCCTCCACCAGTTCCCAACCTAGAAACCACACTGTTAGACCATCATAGAATGGTTTGGGTTGAAGGGACCTTCAAAGATCACCCAGTCCAACCTCCTGCCACGGGCAGGGACACCTGCCGCTAGATGAGGTTCCTCAAAGCCCTGTCCTGAGTCATGGAAGGGTTTGGGTTGAAGGGACCTTCAAAGATCACCCAGTCCAACCTCCGGCCACGGGCAGGGACGCCTGCCACTAGATGCGGTTGCTCCAAGTCCCGGCCAACCTGACCTTGAAGATGGGACATCCACAACTCCTCTGGGCAACCTGTTCTAACATCTCACCGTCCTCATCGTAAAACATCTCTTCCTTACATCCATCATCATCGTCTCTCCCTTCATCCAACGCTCCTCTCCCCTCACGGAAAAAGAGGCAGCACCTCCAAGACCAGCCCGGTGAGATGTTCTTCAAGAACGAGTGGTGCAAGCACCCCAACCCGCTCGGCTTCACGGTGCCCCGTCCGCCCCCGTCCCTGTCACCGAGGGAGAAGGCGTTTCCCCACTTCCTCGCCGAGCTGCCCTCAGCTGCGTGGCGCAAGAAGTTGGATGAGGAAATGCCAGGGGTGAACCTGAAGCTCCGGCAGCTTCTCCAGCACCTACTGGGTGGGTGCTACGGGGGATGGTTTTGGTTTGGCTGTCAAACCCCAAGGGGGGGCCGGGGGGGGGGGGAAGAAACCTCTCGGTGCCTAAAGCATCACCGGGAGGGGGAAAAAAAACCCTGAAGGAGGAGGAGGAGGAAAGCACGATGAAGGTCTGGGGTCTTCTGGTGGTTGGCTGAACGACCCGGAGCATGGGAAGGAGGAGTAAGGAGGAGATATGGCGTCTCCAACCATCACCCAACACCTAAAGAGGAGCCGCAACCCCACCGCATGCCCTCAGCGGGGAAAATCCATCCCACCAGCAGAAGGATGGAGATCGCCTAAAGCCCGGCTTCCACCCCACGGCGCTAGATTAGGGGGGGTTTAGGCAAAGGGAGAGAGTCTCACCCGCCGCGCACCTCACCAGCCGCTCACCTGGGTCCTCGCCGGCTGCGGTCGCGCTCCCCCGGGGACGAGCGGGTGGCGTTGGGCTTTTATATGGCGACGAAGAGGAAGCAACGCCAGCGGGGGGAAGAGATCAGCGGCGGAGGCAAAAAAAAAAAACAAAAAGAAGAAGCAGCTGGGTGGACTGGGAGGGCGGTGGGGTCGGGAAAACTTCGTTTCCAGGTGTAACGAGGGGGGAGATCGCAGGCGGAGACCCCGTCGCGGCAGAGCCGAGGAGGGGGAGCCGGCGGCAGCGAGCGGAGCTGGGAAATGAGGTGTCAACCCCCAAAACGGTGCTTTTTTGAGGGGTATCGGGTTTTTTTCAGCTCAAAGGTGGAAGCATCCCTCGCCTGTCCCCGTCCCACCGCGGCCGGGGAGAGCTGATGGCTCGCGCGGGGATGGCCCGGCCCAGGGACGTCACCGGCCACCGCCGCGGAGCCGGGGGGCTTCTCCTTTCCCGGCCGGGACCTGCCGCACCCCGAGTGTCCCCACGGGTCCCCGGGGACAGCACGAGGTCCCGGGGGGGGGGGGAGTAGGGGGGAGCCCTTCTGCTTTTACACTCATTTCACCCCAAAACCTTCTCCGGAGCCCCCTGCGCTCCTCGTTTCACCCCCAAAACCAGGAACCCCCCAACAGGGAACAGGCGTGGGCGGCTTCACCGCCCCGGCAAAGCTCCTTCCCGTGGCTCCGGTGTCTGCCGGTACCGCGACCCCATCACCTTCCCAGCCTGGAGAGGAGATGGGGACCCCCGTGAGCAAGGTGGGGGGACCCCAGCAACAAAAACGGGGGGGACCCCAGCAGCAAAAAGGAGGGGGGGGGACCCCCGCGAGCAAGGACCAGGCGCAAAGATGGTTTGGAGGTTTATTTTACGAAGAGCCGGGGGGATGAGGCGGCCTGAGGAGGGGTCAAGCCCACCCCTCGGGCACGGGAGGGGGAAAAGGGGACCCCCCCAAAGCACCCTGCCAGCAGCTTTCAGGGCAGCTGCCAGAAATTGAGGGGTGCACAGCCAAACCCCCCCCCCCCCCCCAACCCCTTCTGGGACCCTCGGCGCTGCCACCAGCTCCGGCATCCTCCGCTCCTAAACACCCCGACACCGGGCTCCATCCGCCTCGGGCACCGAAGGGATTCGGGGACCCCCCAGCAAGGGCCAAACCCCCAAAGAGGTGCAGGCAAATGATTTTTTTTTTTTTTTTTTTTCTCCACGCCCCCCCCCCGGGTTATTCCTGCCGGCTCACAGTCTCTAGAAAGCTGTAGCGGTCACGGCGGGAGCGACCCGGGTGACGGAGGGGCCGCTCGAGGACATCGGGGCGTTTGGCCGTCCTGTCGAAGGAGAGAGAGAAGAAGGAGGCGGCGTGAAGGCAGCTGCCGGCCCCAGAGCCGAGGAAGAGCTCGGGGACGGGGGGGTCCGGTCCCTGCCTGCGCCCTCCTGCCAGCCCCCACCGCCGGGCGCGGGGGACAGCGCAGCCCCGCTGCCGGGTGCCCCACGCTTGGGTGCGGGGCCTGATTCTGCCCCAGGAGGCGGCGGGGAGCAGGGGTGCTGTGTCCTCCCCCCCTGCATCTCCGAATCCAGAGCGTTATCCCGGCTCCACAACCTCCCCCCGAGCCGGGGCTACAGGGAGAGACCAGTCCCTTGGGCTGTTTGGGGAGGGAAGAGTTTAATCCAGGACAGACAGACAGACATACAGACGTGGCAGCCTCCCAGGCAAGCGCCAGCCTCCGCCACCCGACACGTTCCCGGGCTTTGCAAGGATCCCGAACCCGGAGACGCCGGGAGCAAAGCGCGGTGGCTCCGGGCTGTTTTGCAGGTAGAGTCAGTCTGTCAGCAGGAGCGTCAGAGCCGGCAAGCAGAAGTGGGAAGGACAGACAGACAAGACAAGAGCCCGGAGGGTGCGGGTGTCAGTGCCCCGTTAGCGGCCAGCCGGAGAAGGCGAGTTCTTACGGAAACGCACCCGCTCGAAGTCCGTGATCTCCACCGTGCCAGGGGCCACCTCCGCGTCCGGCTGGTGGGGAAACGTCGCGGCTCCTGGGGGAGGCCGAAAAAAAATAAAAAGAAAGAGAAGAAATTGGGGTGTGAACCCCCCGGCTCGCAGGATTCCCCACCCGAAGTGGGGAGGGGCCCCTGCGGTGGCGTTGTCCCCCCCATATTCCCCTCGCCACCTTGCGTCCCGTCCTCCGGCGGGCTCCCCGCCGCCTCCTCCTGCTTCTCCGAAGCCTCTTGCTCCGTGTCGGGTCTCGGTTCTTCCCCTCGGGGGGGCTCCGCGGGGTTCGGCGTCCCCCGGGGGGGCCCGGCCAGCTCCGCGGGGCTCAGCCCTGGCGGCGGGAAAGAGACGGTCAAGCCCCCGTTCGGCCCCTTCCCTCGTCCTCCTGCTCTGGCTCCGCGTCCCCCCCCAAATCCCAGGGGTTCAGGCCAAGTTCGGGGTGTCCCCCCCCCATCCCCAGCCCCAATTTGGGGAGAGCCCCCCCCTCTCCTTTACCTGGAGTCTCTCCGGAAGCCCCTCTCGACTTGGGGACAGTGGGACCTGAAAGGGGACTGTCCCCCAGGCTGCTGCGGGGAGAGGCCAGCTCCATCTCCTCCCCCCAGTCCGAGACGGGCTGGTGGCCTTCCACGGGGGAGAAGGGGCTCGGGGGGGTGCCGGCCCCCCCGGCTGGGGCGGGGGGCACGCGCAGTTTGGGAACCGCAGCCTGCCCGGCTCTGGGGGGACGGTGGGCTTTGGGGGACGCACTGCGGGGTGCTTCATCCTCGCTCGACGCCTCTGGGCTGTCTTCTTCCTCCTCTTCCTCCTCCTCCTCCTCGCTGACGTCCTCCCACTGGTCCTCATCCTCCTCGGGGCTCAGGGAAGCGGGGGCCTCCGGGAGGGCCCCGCGCGGTGCTTCCTCCGCCTGCGGACACGGCGTTGGGGGGGTATCGGAGGGGGAGAAGGGCACCGCGGCGCGGCCGAACGCCCGCCGGTTCCCCCCCGCCGCGTTTTACCTGCTGGCTCTCGGTTTCCTCGGTCGGCGCCGGCGGCTCCTTCTCCTCCCACCGGTTATCGTGCATGCTGGAGGGGGGGGAAAAAAAAGAAGATCCCAGCGGCTCAGAGACCAAAATCCACGGGAAAACAGGGCTCAGAGAGGATCCCCCCCCCCAAATCCTCACTGGGACGCGACCCCACCAACCTGTAGGGCTTGGTCCCGGCGCCCTGGCCGCGGCCCCGGCCCTTTTTCCTCCGCTGGGTGCGATGCGGGGTGAGAAATTCCCCGAAAGTGGGAGGTTTGGGAGGAGGGCGCTTGTTTTCCTCCCCGCCGCTCGCTTCCGAGCCGGGCGCCGCCACAGAACCCTCCTTGAACCTAAAGAAGGGAACGGGTGACATCGGCGCCGCCGCAAACCCCCCCAAATCACCCCCCGAGCTGTCGGTTACGTACATGCTCTCCGATTTCTCGGCATCCCACTCCCGCCGCCACTGCCCGGTGGGTTTACGGTGCCGCGCCAGGCGTTCCTGATCGATCTGTTCCCTTTCCTTTTTCCAACGGACGTATTCGGCTCGTTCCCGACCCGTCATGGAAAGCGTCATGTCCAACGGTCCCCCGGCTTTCGGGCTGGAACGGCGTCCCTGCGGCGAGACGCGGTTCCAGCCCTGTCCCACCCACCCAAACCCCATCCTGGCACCCCAAAAAACAGGGGGCGGGAGGTGGGGGGACCCACCGGCGTACGTACGGGGCCCTGCCAGGTCTTCTCACGCTCCATCCCCGCTTTGACCTTGTCGAAATCGGCTCCCCCCCAGTTCCGGACGTGCCGCCGGCTCCCTTCCTTACGATCGGCGTCCTGAAAGGGGCCGCTGCGGCGCGGATCGTCCAAAAAGTTGCGCACCGGGTTCTTTTCGTGAAGCCCGTCCTGATTTGGGGTTCAAGGGGGGGAAAAAGGGGGACGTTGTCACCCCTGGGGGGGACACTCGCAACCGAGCGACCTCCCCCCGATCCCCTTTTCCTCCTCACCCGCTGGTTCCTCTCGTACTCGGCGATCTTCGCCATCTCCTCGTTCATTTTCTCGATGTTTTGCCGCCGTCGCTCTTCCCACTCCTGGCGAGCAGAAATCAGATGCTTCCGAAGGCAGGCGGCACCCCCAAACCAGCCGGTAACCCCTCCCCGGCACCCCCAGGGTGCGGGGTGAACCCACCCGGCACCCAAAAAACCCACACGGACCCCAAAACACCCACCCGGCACCCAAAAAAACCCCACCCAGGGCCCAAGAATCCCACCCTAGCCCCCAAAAAACCCACCCCGGTCCCCAAAAAACCCACCTTGGACTTACGGTCGGGGCCGGCGTCGGCCCCCATCACCGGGCCGGCCGCCCCTCGGCCCCGCGAGCGCCGTCCCCGGCCGCCGCGTTCCCCCGAGGCCGCGTCGTCACCCCCTTCCCAAAAGGGGTCGGCGGGGTGCTCCCCCCGCGGGGAACGGCCGGAAGGACGCAGGCCGGCGCGGCCCGAACCGCGGGGAGCGGCGCCGCGGCCAGGTTTTGGGGTGCCCGATGGTTTCTTATCCTTCACCACGCGCTTCTCCTGGAGGGGAGGAGATGGGGGGGTTCAGGGAGACTCACAGCAGGCCCCCCCTCTTCTCCCCGAACCCCACGGATGCTCCCCTGAACCCCAACTCCCCCCACTCACCCCGGGGGTGAGCATGACCTGGACAGTGACGGAGAGATCCTTGTCCACCCATCTCCTCTCCGGTTCGGTATCGGGAGGCCGTGCCCGGCGCAAAGCCGTCACCGCGATTCCCTCCTGTTCCGCTTTCTTCCGATCCTCCTCGATCTCCTGCCGTTGGGATACGGGCGTGAGCAGGGACAACCCCCCCCCCCACGTGGATTTCGGGGAGGCAAAGGGTGGGATACCGCCCCCAAATCGCCCTCCTGTCACCCCGTATTACGTTAAACCCGGTCTTAAGCTGCTGCAGGCGGGGGATTAGGAGCTGTAAGCGCCTCCCCTGCCTCCGCGCAGGCGACGGGGCACGGGGGGAGCACGGGGCCGAGCCCCCCGCACCTGATAACGCTTGATGAGGGCCTCGTTTTTCTTCCGCAGCGCCTCGATGCGCTTGTCCAGCTCCGCGTCCTTTTCTTCTTTCGATCTCAGGTCCAGCGCTGCCGACTGAGGGGAGGGGAGAGGGGTGAGAACAGGGACCGGACCTCCAGAGCCCCAGCCCAGCCCCCCAAAAGGCCCACACGGATCCCCCAGAGCCCCAGCCCGGCCCCCCGGGAAGGTCAGGCTGCCCCAGGTGGCCCTCCAGAGCCCCCCAGTTGCCTCCTGGCAAGGCCCAGCCAGTCCCCTGGAGCCCCAGACCAGCCTGGCCGCCCTCATCGGCCCTTCAGAGGCCCAGCCTGGCCCCCTGGCAAGGTCAGGCTGCCCCAACCGGTCCCCCAGAGCCCCAGCCCGGCCTGGCTGCCCTCACCCAGCCTCCCGGAGCCCCAGGGTGGCCTCCTGGCAAGGTCAGACCGCTCCAACTGGTCCCCTGGAGCCCCAGCCCGGCCTTGCTGCCCTCACCCGGCCCCCTGGAGCCTCAGCCCGGTCCCCGACCAGGACCAACCGGTGCCCCGGAGCCCCAGCCCGGCTCCCTGCCAAGGTGATGCCGCTCCAACCGGTCCCCCGGAGCCCCAACTCGGCCCCCGACCAGGCCCAACCGGTGCCCCGGAGCCTCTGCCCGGCCTCCAACAAGGCCCAACCGGTGCCCCGGAGCCCCAGCCCAGCTCCCTGGCAAGGTCAGGCCGCTCCAACCGGTGCCCTGGAGCCCCAGCCCGGCCTGGCCGCCCTCACCCGGCCCCCTAGAGCCCCAGCTCGGCCCCCGACCAGGCCCAACCGGTGCCCCGGAGCCCCAGCCCGGCCTCCAACAAGGCCCAACCGGTCCCCCGGAGCCCCAGCCCGGCCCCCTGGCAAGGTCAGGCCGCTCCAACCGGTGCCCCGGAGCCCCAACTCGGCCCCCGACCAGGCCCAACCGGTGCCCCGGAGCCCCAGCCCGGCTCCCTGGCAAGGTCAGGCCGCTCCAACCGGTGCCCCGGAGCCCCAGCCCGGCCTCCAACAAGGCCCAACCGGTCCCCCGGAGCCCCAGCCCGGCCTGGCCGCCTCACCCGGCCCCCTGGGACCCCAGCCCGGCCCCCGACCAGGCCTCCCCGGTACCGGAGGCTCAGCCCGGCCCCCGACCAGGCCCCCCCCGGAGCGGAGCCCCCCGGGCCGGGCCTCACCATGGCGGCGGCGGGGCCGCAGACGGAGCCCCGCTGAGGGAACCGGCTGACCCCGCCCACCCGCGCGTCAGCGCGACTTCCGCTTCCGCCGCGGGCATGGGGGGGGGGCGGGCTTAAAAGGGCGATGGCGGCGGGGGGAGCGGGGCGGGCGGGCCACCCCTGGGGCCGTCCCTCTGTCCCCGCCCTGGCGTCTGTCCTTCCTCCGCGCGGCCTCGCTGGCGCTGCCCCCCGCCCTGGCTGGGGACCCCCTGTCCCCATCTGTCCCCCGTGTCCCCCGGTCCCCACGCCAGCGGGTCCCCACGTGCCCGCATGTCCCCCGTGTCCCCCCACGTCCCCCGTGTCCTCATGTCCCCCTGTCCCCACCTCCCCCGTGTCCCCCTGTCCCCCCCATGTCCCCCTGTCCCCACGTCAGTGTCCCCCCGTGTCCCCACGTCCCCCGTGTCCCCCTGTCCACCCGTGTCCCCCTGTCCCCACGTCGGTGTCCCCCCGTGTCCCCCCCATCCCTGTGTTGGTGTCCTCCGTGTCCCCCTGTCCCCACGTCAGTGTCCCCCCGTGTCCCCACATCCCCGTGTCCCCGTCCCCACGTCCCCCCGTGTCCCCCTGTCCCCCCGCGTCCACATGTCCCCCCTGTCCCCCTGTCCCCACGTCCGTGTTCTCCCCATGTCCCCCCGTGTCCCCACGTCCCCGTGTCCCCCTGTCCCCCCGTGTCCCCCTGTCCCCCCGTCAGTGTCCCTCTATGTCCCCACGTCCTCCGTGTCCCCCTGTCCCCCCATTCCCGTGTCTCCCCGTGTCCCCCTGTCCCCCCGTGCCCACGTCAGTGTCCCCCCGTGTCCCCCTGTCCCCCCGTGTCCCCCTGTCCCCCCGTGCCCACGTCAGTGTCCCCCCGTGTCCCCCTGTCCCCCCCTGTCCCCCTGTCCCCCCGTCCCCCGTGTCCCCCTGTCCCCCGGTGTCCCTCCGTCCCCCTCCGTCCCCCTCGAGGTGGGCGTGGCTCCCCGCACCCCCTCTCCGCCCCTCCCGCGGTGGGCGGGGTCGGAGGCGCGGCGTAGGCGTGGCTCTGCCCCCCAGGCCACGCCCCCCGCCTGTCTCCATGGCAGCTGCGGCTCTGGCCGCGGCGGCGCGCAGCGATTGGCTGGGCCGGGCCGGGCGCGCGGCGCCGGGGGGCGGGGCCGGGACCTATAGCGGGGCCTATAGCGGGGCCTACAGCGGGACGGAGCGACAGCCGCGCCTATGGCCGGGCCTGTGGAGGTGCCTATAGCCGCTCCTACAGCAGCGCTTGTAGCGGTACCTATATACGTAGCTGTGGCGGTAGCTGCACCTATAGATGTACCTGTGCTGGTACCTATAGCCGTAACTACAGCTGTACCCGTAGCGGGACCTGTAACAGCACCTATAGCTGTACCCACGGATGTACCTGTGGTGGTACCTATAGCCGTAGCTACGTATATACCTATAGCAGTACCCACAGCCATTACCTATAGCTGTTACCTATGGCCGTACACAGAGCAGTACTTATAGACGGTATTCAGAGCCGGTACCTATAGCCAGTGCCTATAGCCATACCCATAGCCAGTACCTATAGATGTACCCATAGCTGTTACCCATAGCCGGTGCCTATAGCCATACTCATAGCCAGTACCTATAGCCAGCACCCATAGCTGGTACCCATAGCCCTACCTATGGCCGTACCCATAGCGGTACTCATAGCTGGCACCCATAGCCGTTACCTATAGCTGTTACCTATAGCCATACCCATAGCTGTTACCCATAGCTAGCGCCTATAGCCATACACACGGCCGGTGCCTATAGATGTACCCACAGGCAGGCCCCATAGCTGGCATCCATGGCCAGTACGTATAGATGCACCCATAGCCAGTACCCATGGCCGGTACCTATAGCCATACCCATAGCCGCTGTACCTATAGCGGCCATACCTATTGCCATACCTATAGCTCCTGTACCTATAGCTCCTGTACCTATAGCCATACCTATACCTATAGCCGTACCTGTAGTCATACCTACAGCCCCTGTACCTATAGCCCCTGTACCTACAGCCATACCTATAGCCATACCTATAGTCCCTGTACCTATAGCCGTACCTACAGCCCCTGTACCTATAACCATACCTATAGCTCCTGTACCTCTACCCATACCTTTAGCCCCTGTACCTATAGACATACCTATAGCCCCTGTACCTATAGCCCCTGTACCTATAGCTGTACCTATACCCCCTGTACATATACCCATACCTATAGCCGTACTTATAGCTGTAACTATAGCCCCTGTACCTATAGCCCCTGTACCTATAGCCATACCTATAGCCATACCTATAGCCCCAGTACCTATAGCCCCGGTACCTATGGCACCGGCACCTATGGCCGTACCTATAGCCCCAGTACCTATAGCTGTACCTACAGCCCCGGTACCTACGGCCCCGGTACCTATGGCGCCGGTACCTATGGCGCCGGTACCTACGGCGCCGGTACCTATAACTGTACCTATGGCGCCGGTACCTATGGCGCCGGTACCTACGGCCCCGGTACCTACAGCCCCGGTACCTACGGCGCCGGTACCTATAGCCCCGGTACCTATAGCCCCGGTACCTATGGCCGTACCTATAGCCCCGGTACCTATAGCCCCAGTACCTATGGCGCCGGTACCTATAGCCCCGGTACCTATAGCCCCAGTACCTATGGCGCCGGTACCTATAGCCCCGGTACCTATAGCCCCGGTACCTATAGCCGTACCTATAGCCCCGGTACCTACAGCCCCGGTACCTATAGCCGCGGTACCTATGGCCGTACCTATAGCCCCGGTACCTATAGCCGTACCCACGGCCTCACCCCCGGTTCCCGCACGCTCGCGCGCTCCGCTGGATACAGCGCCGCCGCGGGCGCTGATTGGTCGCGGCGCATCCGGCTCCGTCCAATGGGAGCGCGGCGGCGGCGGAGCGCGGGGCTGGGGGGGGACGACGACGACGACGGGAGGGCCCGGGGAGGGGGGGCGTGGCCAGGGGTGACCGGCAGGTCAGGGGTCAAAGGTCGCGCGTGTGTGTTGCCCCCCCCCCCCCCGTGTCCGCGGCTGTCACCCGTGTCGGGGGGGGGGGGGGGGGCACACACGGGGACACGCGCGGCCCCCGGCGCCTGGTTGGCCCCTTCCCGCTGTTACCGGGGCGGCGGCGGCGGCTGAGTGGCTGCGGCCGCCCCGGGACCCGCCCCGGCCGGGGGAAACACACGCGTGGGGGGGGGGGGGCACCCGTGGGGGGGACACACACACCGGGGACGGGGGACGACCGTGGGGAGGGGGGCGGACACCGGGGGGGGGGGAGGGGGGTGCCCCCCCCCACGCCCCGTGTCCCGTGTCCCCCCCCCCCCCCCCCCGCGTGGGATTCGGGGGGGGGGGGGGGGGTCCCCGGGCCCCCCCCCCACAAGCCCGAACTTGTCCGGGGGCGGGGCGGGGCGGGGCGGTGACGTCACGGGGAGGAGGGGGCGGGGCCCTGCCCGGAGCGGGCAGCCCGGCGCGCGCTGCCAGACCCCAGCCGGTGCCGGTGCCGATCGCGACGAACGCCCCTCGCCCGGTTCATGCAGCTGCAGTGAGTGGGGGAACGGGGAAGGGGGGCGTCCACGCGTGAAAAGGGGGGGCACACGCGGAGGGGGGGGGCACGCGTGGGGGTCGTGGACACCCCCCCTCCTTTCCCGCTCTCCCCAGCCTCACCCCGGGGGGGGGGGGGGGCGCGGCGTGCGAGAGGGGGGTCACGCGTGGGGGTGGGGGGGTGGGGGGGGATGGGGGTGGGGGGGGAAGGAGCCCGTGGCGTGGGCGGCGTGGGTCGCAGCGGTGGGCTCCGTGGGGCGGAGCTGTGGGTTGAGGGGGGTGGGGGCGGGGGGGTGTCTGCGTGGGGAACACGCGTGGGGTGGGGGGGTGGGGGGGGGCAGCACTGTGTGGTGGTCCGGGCAGCCCCCCCCCCCCCCCCCCCCCCCGTGGAGGAGAAGGAGGAGTGGGTGCAGCGTGGGGAGGGGTGGGGGGGGTCGCCCCACGGGGGGGTCCCCACGCGTGTCCGTGGGGCGGGCCGGCGCCTCGGGGTCGCTGCCCGGTTTGTTTACAAACACCGCCCGCTCCCGTGGACGCCCCCTGGTGGGCGCGGGGGGGGGGGGCGGGCACACAACGGCGGGGGGGGCCCACCTCGCGTGGGGCTTCTCCCCACTCGTGTCCGTGTTCCCCCCCCCCCCCCTTTGCAGAGCCCCCCGGGTGCGATGGCCAGACCGCTGCGGGAAGGGAGCCTCGCCGAGCCCCCAGCCCCCCTGCCCGTACCTCCTGCCTGCGGGGGGGGGGCCCTGCCCGCACCCCCTGCCTGCGTGGGGGGGGTCCTGCCCGCACCCCCTGCCTGCGTGGGGGGGGTCCCGCCGGCCCTGCCCGCGCCCCCCCCCCGCCGCCACCCCCGCCTGAGCTGCGCCTGTCCCGGGGGGCCCCCCCCCGCTTTCCTCCTCTATCGCTACGGGACGCGGGGACCCCACGCAGCCGCCGCCGCCCACGGTGAGTCCACGCACGCGGGGGGGGGGGGTCCCTACACCCGGGGGAGGGGGTCCCTACACCCGTGGGGGGGGGTCCCTACACCCGCGGGGGGTCCCTACGCCCGCGGCGGGGGGGGGGACCCGTGCTCCGGTTCCTGTTTTGGCAGGGGGCAAGTCAGGGCATGCCCCCCCTCCCCCACTCCCACTCGTGGTTTTTTTTGGGGGGGGGGGGGGGGGGCACGGGAATTGTTTTGGGCGCCCCCCTCCCCCCCGTGTGTCCTGGTGCAGGCAGCGCAGGCAGCGCTGCCTGCTGCTTGGGGGGGGGGGGCTGACTCCCCCCTTCCCCCCCCCCCCCCCAGGCGTGTTTCAGCCCACGGAGGATGGCGACCACGAGGGACAAAGTGGGGGGAGCCGGGGGGGGGGGGCCGCGGCTAACGGCCACCTCCCCGGAGAAGCCACCGGCCCGGAGCAGGAGCTGGGCGCCCGCCTGCGCCGCCTGGGCGATGCCTTCCAGCAGACCTACGAGGAGCAGGTAAGGGGGGGGGGGGCACCCCAAAATTGGGGGGGGCACCCCTAAATCCGCCCCCCCCCCCCCTTCCCAATGGTTTTCCCCCCCTTCCCCGTGGTTTTCCCGCCCTTCCTGCTGTTTTTCCCCCTGCTTTTTGCCCACTGGGGGGGGGGGGTGTGTGTATTATTTGGGGGGGGCACCCCTAAATTTTAGAGGGGCACCCCAAAATTGGGGGGGCTCCCTTAGGGATACTTTGGAAACGGGGGGGGCGCCCCCAAATCCCACTGATATCCCCCCATTCCCGCTGTTTACCCCCCCATTCCCAGTATTATCCCCCCTTGCTCATTGCGGGGGGGGCTGTGATTTGGGGGGGGCACCCCTAAATTTGAGGGGGGGTCCCCAAATTGGGGGAGGGGCCCCCCTAGGGACCCTGTGGGAAGGGGGGGCGCCCCAAAATCCCACTGTTATCCCCCCCATTCCCCCCTTGCTCATTGTGCAGGGGGGGGGCTGTGATTTGGGGGGGCACCCCTAAATTTGAGGGGGGTCCCCAAATTGGGGGAGGGGCCCCCTAGGGACCCTGTGGGAAGGGGGGCGCCCCAAAATCCCACTGTTATCCCCCATTCCCCCTTGCTCATTGTGCAGGGGGGGGGCTGTGATTTGGGGGGGCACCCCTAAATTTGAGGGGGGGGTCCCCAAATTGGGGGAGGGGCCCCCCTAGGGACCCTGTGGGAAGGGGGGGCGCCCCAAAATCCCACTGTTATCCCCCCCATTCCCCCCTTGCTCATTGTGTGTGTGTGTGGGGGGGGGGGCTGTGATTTGGGGGAGGGGGGGAGCCCCCCAAATTAAGTAGCCCCCCGCCCGAACTTCGAAGCCGCCGGCTCGTTTGCACGCGCGCGTGCGAGCCAGCCGCTGACTCACAACCTATAAATAGCAGCGGGTCGAGAAGGCAGGCAGCCAGCGGCGGCGCGAAGGCGGGGGGGGGGACACCCCTAAAAACGCCCCCCCCCCCCAAAATAATGAATGGCCCCCCCCTTTTTAATGAACCCCCTATTAATTACCCCCCCCCCCGCGCTAATTAAGAGCTTTGCCCGCAGCGGGAGCGGCGCGGCGGCGTTTTTTGGGGTCACCTCTACCGTTTGGTCTCGCAGTGGCTGGGAGCCGGTTACAACCTGCAGGCAGCTGCCTTGCCCGCGCGGGAAGCCAACTAGCCCTGCCTGCACTTCCGCTTGCCCGCCCCCATATATTTATTTAATTTATTAAAGGGAGGGGGGCGGGGGTTATTTTGGGGGGGGGGGGAGGGGGCGTGGGGGGCCCACGGGGGGGTGGGGGGCACCCACGCCTCCCCCCCCCCCCCCCCCCCCCACGGTGCTCCGGGCTTCCCCGCGGCCGGCTGTATATACTGTACGTTGGAGGTGTATATAGGGGGCGGGGGGGCTGTACATTATATATAGGGGAGGGGGTGTATATAGGGGCGGGGGGCTGTATATAGGGGAAGACGGCGGCTGTATATGATCAGTTACTTTTTTTGTACGTTTCTTTTCAATAAAATGGATTTAAGGAGAGGGGCGTGCGGCTGCCGTGCTGGGGGGGGTCTATAGGGTCTGGGGGGTCTATAGGGTCCGGGGGTGCAGGCTTTGGGGGGTCTGCAGGGTCTGGGGGGTCTGTAGGGTCCAGGGGTGCAGGCTTTGGGGGGGTCTATAGGGTTTGGGGGGTCTATAGGGTCTGGGGGTGCAGGCTTTGGGGGGTCTATAGGGTCTGGGGGGTCTATAGGGTCCGGGGGTGCAGGCTTTGGGGGGTCTGTAGGGTCTGGGGGGGTCTATAGGGTCTGGGGGTGCAGGCTTTGGGGGGTCTATAGGGTTTGGGGGTCCATAGGGTTTGAGGAGCTGCAGGGGTGAGGGGTCTATGGGGTTTGGGGGGTCTATAGGGTTTGGGGATGCAGGGTTTGGGGGTCCATAGGGCTTGGGGGGGTGTCTATAGGGTTTGGGGGTGCAGGCTTTGGGGGGGTCCATAAGGTTTGGGGAGCCTCAGGGGTGGGGGTCTACGGGGTTTGGAGGGGTCCATAGGGTTTAGGAGGTCTATAGGGTTTGGGAATGCAGGGTTTGGGGGTCCATAGGGCTTGGGGGGTCTATAGGGTTGGGGGGTCCAGGTTTTGGGGGTCCATAAGGTTTGGGGAGCTGCAGGGCTGGGGATCTATGGGGTTTGGGGGTCTATAGAGTTTGGGGATGCAGGGTTTGGGGTCCATAGGGTTTGGGGAGTCTGTAGGGTTCGGGGATGCAGGGTTTGGGGGTCTATGGGGTTTGCGGGGTGTATAGGGTTTGGGGGGCTGCAGGGGTGGGGGTCCATGGAGTTTGGGGGTCCATAGGGTTTGGAGTCCATAGGGTTTGGGGGGTCTATAGGGTTTAAGGGTGCAGGGTTTGGGGGGTCTATAGGGTTTGGGGATCCATAGGGGTTGGGGGGGTCTATAGGGTTTGAGGGTGCAGGGTTTGGGGATCCATAGGGTTTGGGGGGTCTATAGGGTTTGAGGGTGCAGGGTTTGGGGGTCCACAGGGTTTGGGGTTCATGGGTTTTGGGGGGTGTCCATGAGATTTGGGGGGCTGCAGGGGTGGGGGTCCACAGGATTGGGGGGGTCCATAGGGTTTGGGGGGTCCATGAAGTTGAGCGCTGCAGGGTTTAGGGGTCCATAGGGTTTGGGGGTGCAATGTCTGGGGGGCTGTGGGGTTTGGGGGGGGGGGGGTCCATGGGGTTTGGGGGGCTCACGGGGTTTGAGACCGCAATGTTTGGGGGTCACAGGGTTTGGGGCTGCAGCGTTTGAGGGGCCATGGGCTTTGGGGGGGGGGGGCTGCAGCGTTTGGGGGGTCCACGAGGTTTAGGGGGGCTGCAGGGGCTGGGGGTCCATGGGGTGTGGGGCTGCAGGTTTGGGGGTCCATGGGGTTTAGGGGTGCAGGGTTGGGGGGCCCAGGGGTTTGGGGGGGGCCCAGCGTTAGCTCGGACCTTCCCCTCCATGCATGTTACAGCCGGCTCCAGCCCCAAAATAAACCACTTTGTAGAAATACGATTTTATTAACCCAAAAAACCCCCCCATACCGAACCACGGGGTGCTGGCCGCACCCCAAATTTAGCCCATCGCCAGGGGGTAACCCCAAAATGGGGGGGCTCGAGCCCCCCGAGCTCAGCTGGGGCCCAGACACTCCACGATCCCGTTGCCTTTGATGCCGTCGAAGAAGAAGAAGTTGTTGTGGGGGGGGTCCCGCTGGGACAGGGCCTGGGGGGGGGGGGCACGGGAAAGGGGGGGGCTTAAATGTGGGGAGCGGTGAATTGGGGTTCACCCCGTTCCCGAAAAATAAAGCCCGGTGCCGGGACGGGGGGGAAGCCGGGAGCGGAGGGATTTTAGCTCCGCAGCCCGGGGTCCCCCTGCCAAAAAGGGGGGGCCCGGCTGCCCCAATCGGCGGGGAAAGGGGTTTTTGGGGTGCGGGGGGGGGTGGGGAAGGGTGCGGCATGCGGAGCCCCCCCCCCGTCCCCCCAAACATCGCAATTCGCCCCCCAAAAAATAAAAACCAGCCGCTACCTTGACCACCTCCTGGCCCAGGACGCCTCCGACCACGGCGCAGACGGGAGCCATTTCGGAGAAGCAATAGCTGGAAAAAAGGAAGGGAAATTTAACGGCAAAGCGCGGAGACGCCGCGGTTTTTCCCGAAAAAAAGCTTCCCATTTGGCTAAAACACTGAGTTTTCCCCCAAAAAAAAGGAGGCGGCAGGGCCGCGGCGGCGGCAGGGCCGCGGCGTGTCCCCCTCGCGTGCCACCCTGCTAAAAATAAGCCCCTCAAAATGCCGGCCCTGCGTCCCCCCGGCACATTCCCGTCATTCCCAGTGGGAAGCGTGTGGCAACATGCAGGCAAGGGCCGGGGAGTTCCCGGTGAAAGCGCCGGGGACCTTCCCGGGGTTGACACCGGGGTTCGGCGTCACCGCGAGGACGCGGGGGGTGGGGGGGATTTCTCCACACGGCGGCGGTCCCGGCGGAGCCGGTTGGGATTGCTTGGGATCCCGCCGGCGGAGCAAGCCGGAATCTGGCCCGGCGTCAAAGCCACGGCACCAAAGGCCTTGGGGAAGGCGGTGAACCTCCTCCACCGAGCCGTTAATCCCCGGTGAGGATGACCCAGAGGAAAAGCGAGGCCACGCGGCGGCTCGGGTCACCGCCGGCGTCCTCCTGGTGAGATTCACGGTGAAATGGGTGGCGGGAGCTGCCGGAGCTTCTCCGGATCCAGCGGGAAAGGAGCAAAAACGGCTAACGAGGCGCCGGTGATGCGCTCGGCTCCCCACCGCACCTGACGAATTCATCCGGCAGCAGGTCGGCGCCGACTCCCAGCGCCTCCAGGACGTCGCGGCGGATTTGGAGCAGCAGCTTCGAGTCTTCGGCGTAGTTTTGGGGTGAAGGATCCCGGCCGTTATCCGTCCGGAACTTCAACAACACTGGGAGAGGGGGAGAGAGAGGGTCACACTGTTGCCGGCTCCGGGTGCCGGCACGCAGCTGAGGGGCTGCCGGGAGTTTTGCCGCGCGGCTTTGCCGGCAATTCCGGAGAAGCCGAGGGGAGCCGCAGCTCCCCGTCTCTTTTAGGAGCCTGCCGGCGCCCCGAAGCGACGGCAAAGTGGGTTTGGGAAAGCTTCCCAAGGGAAGAGCCGGGCTGCGAGACGCTCCGGTGTGGCTCAGCTTTCCCCGGATGCCTCGGCGGGAGCCACCGCTGGAGCCGAAAGCTCACGGCAAAGGGATGAGTAACCGGGGCCCGAGCCGCGCGGCGG
This sequence comes from Nipponia nippon, assembly GCF_047370975.1. Taxonomy (NCBI): domain Eukaryota; kingdom Metazoa; phylum Chordata; class Aves; order Pelecaniformes; family Threskiornithidae; genus Nipponia; species Nipponia nippon. The sequence continues at coordinate 699,994 of NW_028262365.1, read as the reverse complement.
GGGCTGGCGCTGTTGGGGTCAAACTCGCAAAAACCCCTCAAAGCCAACAACAAAAATAACCAAAAAAAGCTCGGTTTTACCAGGGGAAGCGACTCGCGCTCGCCGCGGCGGATCTCGGGAAGCGTCCGCCTGGTTTAGCGACCAGACAAAGCCGAATTTTCCCCCCCCCCGCGATGCCGGCGGGGAAAAGCAACGGGAATTAAGAGGCCGGGATTTACCTTGCAGAAGGAAATAATCCGGGGCGGTGCGTTTCAGCGCCGCCTTCGCCTTCTCCCCGCTCCAGTCGACGGCCAGGGCTTCCTTCAGCGGGCAGAAAACCACTCGCTGCGAGGGGAGAGAAGGCGGCGGTGGATGAGGGGGGGGGTCTCCGGCAGCAGCGCGGAGCGAAGCCCCCCCATCCCGGGCGGCGCGGCCTCCCTCCCCAGCCCCGTCTCGACGGCGGCGAGGCCGAGGGCCGGGAAACAAAAGCCGCTTTCTCCTCCTCTTCATCACGGCGGGGGGAAGGACGCGGCGGTGGCGGTCACCCCCCCGCTTCTCCCAGTTTAGCTCAGCGAGGGGACCCGGGGACGAACACGAAAGCTGGGGCCGCCGGAGCGGAAAAATAATCGGCTTTTTATTCACGGAGGGAGGCGAGAGGAGAGCAGGATCGCCCTCACCTTCACGCCACGGACCGCGGCATCCAGGCGCGAAACCCATGGGATGGCGGGAGGACGTCTCGACAACCCGCTCGCCTAATTAAAACCTTTTAAGGTAACGCTAACAGCCCTCAGCGTCGGAGTTTAGGATGGGATGAGGAGCACAAACTCCGGAGGCGTTGGAAAAAACCGGCTCCGAACCTCGGAGGTGTGAAACGAGGGAGTTGGGAAATTCTCCGCGACGCGAAGGCCGCGGATACGGGGAAAGGCTTGCCAGAGCCCCGGCCCTCTCTTGGCATCTCAGAAACGGATCTGGAGGAATTCGCCGTATCCGAACCCGTCGCGTTCGGAATCGCCATCCCTCCCCTCCTTCCAAATCGCGGGAGGGTGACAGCTGGTTCCATCGGCATCCGGGGAATATTCCCAGACTTTCCGAGGGGAAGCTGCACCCTCTAAGCCATGGGGGGGGGGGGGGGGGGGGGACGAAAGGGACACAAAGGGGCGTTAATCTGCTGGCTCAGCTCGCATTCTCCTCATAGCCAGATGAAGTCGAGGGGATTTCCACTCCTCCGTTAAATTTCCAGCTGGGAGACCAAAACAATGCCCAGGCCGGAGGCATTTCAATGTGAAAAGGTTTTGCTTTGGAGCAGATTTCGGGCCCCCCCAAGACATGGAAAAAACTTCCCGGCTGACTAAAAGGGAGCTCGGCTATCAGTTGACAGCAGCAACAATGCAGCTTTGACACACAAAAAGCCAGAGCTCCCCCAGTTAAAGCTGTTTCAACTCGCTTTCCCCCACCAAAACCAGTAGAAAAGTTGTTTTATACCAGTATGGCCACAGAGGAAAGAAAAAAAGCAGCGAGGTGGGAGCAGCCAGAGTTTTGGGGGGGGGGGTTGTATCCCCCAAAAAACGGGACGACGCGGCTTAAACGAAGCACCGCAAGCGTCTCGCTTCTCAGCGAGGAGGGAGCAGCGGCGCGGGGCGAAGATCCAGCCGGCGAGACGGCAGAAGCCGTCACCTGGGAAGCCGGCAGAAGCCACCCCGCTGCGGCTAAAAGGCAGCTGAGCTGCCCGGAAAATCCCTCCGGCTCTGCCTCGGCCAAACTGCCACGCGTTTTTTGGGTCTCAGAAGTCTCTGCGGGGTTTTTTCTCCCCCCGCCCCGCTCACCTTTTTCACCATGGTGGTCTCCGATGAGTCGAGTTTGGCTTTTTTGGTGTCCGGCCCGTCTTCTACGCCGGGGCTGACTTTAGCGACCTTGGTTTTCTCCCTACGGAGGAAAAAAATAGAGCTCGCTTTGAGAAACCGCAATCCTCATTCGTGCTGCTAAGCATCAGTCTTTTACGACTCTTAAAGATTTAAAATCTCCAAGGTGTCGAAAGCAGGCGGCCTCCCCGGGTGGGTGAAGGCGGCCGAAACACCGACGCCCTTCTCGCGGGGCCGGTTCCTCTCTCGCCACCCGTTCCCCGAAATCCCCGGACTCACTCCACGAATTCGTGTTCCCCGAGGTCGGCAAACATATAGCCGTGGTAGCCGAAAACGTCGCCGGTGAAGAACTTGACGCTGTTCTTGTGGCAAATCTGGTCGATCTTCACCATAACGTCCCGGGAGCAGCAGGTCAGGCAGACCTGCAGGCAGAGAGGGGTTGTTCTCGGCATAAAAATTGAACGTTTACCCTCGTTTTTCCTCCTCACGGGGTTATTAGCGGGGTGTGAGATCTTCCCTGCCGTCCTGGGGCAGCCGGGAAGGTTCCGGGTAGATTTGCCGTTTCGTTCACAGCGGGGCGCAACGCTTGGGGTAATTATCAATTTTCCCCTCCCGTCACATGGGCTAATTCTCAAAGCCTTCGCTCCGGGGATAATTAGGAGGTTAGGGGATACGGCATCCCGTTTCCGGATAATTTCGGTGGGAATTGGGGGACGAAGCTAAATAGGGATATTTTTAAAGCTCAGGTATTGTGGGAGCGGAGGAGGATACGCTCCCCGCAGGGCCACGTTGTTATAATCGGCGCTTTACGTTCCCCTCAACGGCTCCCGCCGCCCTACAAGGCCTGGATGCTTTCCTCCCCTCGCTTTCAGAGCCGCTGCCGGATTTTTCACCATCCGGCAGGAACGCTGAGTTGGGAAGCCGCGTTGGCTGCGGTTCCTACAACTACCAGCCCCGTCGCACCCAAAAAAAAAAAAAAAAAACCCCAAACCCCAGGCAGCCGCTGCCTGATGCGACCTACGGAGGAGACCAGAAGGGGAACAGATGCCGTTTGCAAACAGTCAGGCAGCTCAACCTGTAACCGCGGCGCGAAAACTCGCGCCGACAACAGGCAGGCAGCTGCCCGCGGCTCAAGGATTGACGCTCTCAGCGCTAACGCAATCGGAATAAAAAAAAAAAAAAAAAAAAAAAAAGCAATTAGTGAGGAGACTTAATATCAGCAAGCCCCTTCTCCTCCGACCTTTCTCTCCCCCCGCCGCACGTACTGCGTCGAACTGGGTGAAGAACTCTTCGGGTTTGCTCTCCACGCTCTCGGGGTCGGCCTTCACGTCCACCATGGGATTGAGGTTCTGCGCCCGCTCCAGCGAGGCTTCGGCTCTGTTGCGGCCCAAGGAACCCACGGGGATGAGGAACTGAGCTCGCGTGTCCTCTTGGGAAACCTAAAACGGGAGAAAACGGAGGGATGAGTCTTCCCGCGGACACAGGCGGGGTGGGAAAAGCGGGTGCTTCGCGAGCGGGAACTGACGCCTGGAAGGGAACGGTTAAGCGGTGCCATCCTCGCCGCAGGAAAACTCATCGCGAGATAACGGGTGGGGAAAAAAAAAAAAAAAAAAATTCTCTGGTTATTTCGTGCTGTTCTTTAATCCCCCGCAGCTTCGTAGCTCGCTTCTCCCCGCTCCCGAGCTCGCAGCTCCCTCTTGCGCCGGAGGAGACGCCGCGCCGTGACCTAGAGGCCACGCTGGCGTGAGAAACACGTTCAGCCGGCGCTGGCGACGTTTGCCATAGGGAACAAAGCTCCGGATTGGGAATTAAAACCCACCCCAGAGTCTGTTTAGGGGTTCCGGGGTCCAGGAGACTGGCGGTGGGAGCTTCGAGCCCCACATCTGCTTCGCACGCGCCTGCCAGCCCCCCATAAAACACGGGAAGGGGCCGTCCAGACGGAGACGGAGGGGAGAGGGCTGGGTGGGGAGCAAAGCCAGGCGTCCCCAGAAATAACCTGGCTTCTCCGAGCGGGGTGCAGCACCCAAGGACGTCCAGAAAGGGACAGGGGAGGCTGCGGTTCAGCCCCCAGCTCGAGAGCGGGCGGAGGAGCGCAGCCTGGCGTTTAGCTGCCACGCGAACGATGGGAAACACAAACTCTACGTACCCCAAAATAGAATAATTCCACCCCAAGCAGAATATTTATCCCAAAAAGCAGCGAGTCCTCCAGCGCTGGCACCGTACCGCGCCGGGGAGGGTCTGGGAGCTTTGCTAACCAAAGCTGCGAGCTCCTCACCTGCTGATGGTCCAGCATGGTCAAGCCTTTGACGCCTGCCAAGATGAGATTCTTTGCCACTTCTGCTCCGAGACCCTTCATCCCCACCAGCAGCACCCGGGAAGCTCGTAACCTGCGGCGGAAAGACCCGGTCAGCGTTAACGGCTCGGCTGGAGCGTCCCCCGAGGGGCTGGGGCGAAGGGGAACGGGCGCTCGGAGGGAAAACACGGCGGGTAAATACGGCTGGATGGGAAAGCCGCGCTCCTCCTCGGCATCCCTGCCTGGGGAAAAGCAGGTTTAACACAATTTGGAAGCAAGGAGAGAAACGCGCAGGCTGGCAGGAGCGGGTAATTCGGGAAAATTCACAGAAAAAGAGCGTTTGCAGCTTTGGAAGAGGGAAAAACACCGAAGCGTTGCGCTGCTTTTCAGCGAACGCGGCGCGGGGGTTGTGGGTTCACCACAACGCGCACTTCGGGGTGCCCAATATCCTCCCCAAAAAAAGGCTGGAGCTCCTCCTCATGTAATTAATTACAATTAATGGGAAATTAATACATTTTGGTGTGTACTTATGCCAGCACAAAACTGTGCGTGCACATTTTACGTCTTCCGAATAACTGACCGATGCGTTTTCCTCTCCTTTTCTAATTTAGGTATTTAGGTATTCCCCTTGGCAGTCTGTTATCGATTAGTCCGTATCAGTTTTCCGACAAAATCAAGTTTACTCAGCACCGAGCGACAATCCGGGCTGTTAAACAGAGAGGCTCCTGCTTTTTTGGCCTATTTTCACGCCCGCTTTTATCTGCATCCAGCAACATCATTATGTTCGTCCTCATATTTTGGGGTTGTTCCACCTTCTCCCCAACAAACCCCATTGCTGCTTCCTGGGGAACACCTAAGAAATTGGAAATGAGCAGAAATCTGGACAGACCGGAGAAAAGGACCACAAAAAATAACTTGAAAGCTGAAAAAAAAAAAAAAAAAAGCCCCTATAGAGAAAACAGGGGCTGAGCAAGAGGGTTTCTAGCAGGGAAAGACCCAGGAACTGGCGGGTGGGAGCAGATGCTTTGCAATTCCAGCTGGGAATGAGTCGGAAGCCATTTACCTTTCCCGCCCCCCTACCCCCCCCCCAGCTTCAACTCCAGGAGGCACAAATTCCACCCAAATGTGTACTACAGCGAGTGTGGCTTAGCCTGAGTTTTGTATGGAGTCAGGCAGAGACCCCACAGACCCCCGCAAGCCCCTATAGACCATATACGCTTACGTACCCACTGCCGGCCCCTCTCTGAAGCCCCTATGAAGCTCCTGAGGACCCCCGCAGTGGCTACAGTTGCCACAGAAGCCCCTACAGGGCCCTCCAGCATGCTATAGGGTCTCCATAGGCCCCCACAAGCTCCTATAGGGCCCCACACACATTGCAATGCCCCCCCAGGCCCCTACAGCGCCCAACACAAGCTCCTATACACCCCCATAAGGCCCTCCAAGGCCCCCCTCACACTGCAGAGCCCCTCCAAGGCCCTCACAAGCTCCTACAAGGCCCCCATAAGCCCCTCTTCACATTGCAGGGCCCCTCCAGGCCCCCTATAGGGCCCCCACAAGCCCCTCCAAGGCCCTATAGGCCCCCCACAAACTCCTTCAGAGTCCCTTACTGGCTGTGGGGCCCCCAGAAACCCCTCCAGGCCCCTATAGGGCCACCCACAAGCTCCTCCAAGGACCTTCTCACATTGCAGGGTCCCTATAGGGCCCCCACAAGCTCCTACAGCATCCCTCACAGGCTGTGGGGGCCCCCAGAGGCCCCTCCAGGCCCCTATAGGACCCCCCACAAGCCCCTCCTCATGTTGCAGGGCCCCTCCAAGGCCCTAGAGGCCCCCCACAAGCTCCTACAGCATCCCTCACAGGCTGTGGGGCCCCCAAAAGCCCCCCCAGGCCCCTATAGGGCCCCCCACAAGCTCCTCCAAGGACCTTCTCACATTGCAGGGTCCCTATAGGGCCCCCACAAGCTCCTACAGCATCCCTCACAGGCTGTGGGGCCCCCAAAAGCCTCTCCAGGCCCCTCCACAAGCTCCTACAGGGTCCCTCACAGGCTGCGGGGCCCCCAGAAGCCCCTCCAGGCCCCTCCAGAAGCCCCTCCTCACATTGCAGGGCCGCTCCAAGGCCCTATAGGCCCCCCACAAGGTCCTTCAGGGTCCCTCACAGGCTGTGGGGCCCTCACAAGCCCCTCCAAGGCCCTATAGGACCCCCCAAAAGCCCCTCAAGGCCCTATAAGCTCACAAGCTCCTCACAGGCCGCAGGGCCCCCAGAAGCCCCCCACTCCAGCTCCTCCAGGGCCCCTCCCCCAGGTCCCTCCTCCGGCTCCCCAGCCCCACTGACCGTTTCTGGGCCTCCAGGCCCCACAGCCGGATCTGCCGGTCATATTGTGCCGCCTCCTCCTCGCTGATGCCGCCGGGGCCGCCCTCCTCCTTCTCCACCATCCCGCCGCCGCCTCCGCCGCCGCCGCCTCACGGCCGGGGCAGCGCCCCCTGGCGGCCCGCCCAAACCCCGCGCGGTACCCGGCACCGCTCCACGTCCACCGTGGGCAGGGGGGGAGGGGGGATCCACCCCACGGGCCGGGGCGTTCCCGCAACCCCGCGCCCGCTCTGCCACGGAAGAACCACCTCGAGTGGCTTCTCCCGCCGTTTCCTCCCCGCGTGAGGGCGTGCGGCCGCGTCGCTGGGCTAGAGACCACCCCGTGGGCGCTCAGTTCCACAGCCCACCCCCCCCCCTCCCGCTCAGATGGACTCATCCTCTCCTCACCTCCTCGGCACTTTTCGGGCTTTCCCGCCATCTCCCGTTCACCTTCGGCAATCTCCGTCACCTTTCGCTGAGGGAGCGGAGGGGGAGCGCTCGTCTTTTTCCGACACCGCTCGGCTATTTCCGACAACGCTCGTCTTTCTCCGTCACCCCTCGGCTATTTCCGACAACGCTCGGCTATTTCCGACACACGCACACCCTCCCCCGCTCGGCTTTTTCCGGCCTCCGTGCGGGGCGCTGCCTCGGCGCGGCTGCGTGCCGGCGGGCGCCATTTTGTGTGCCTGCCCGTGGAGCGCGGGGCGGGCGGGCGGATAAGCCGGGCCGGGCCGGGCCGTACCGACCCCCGCGCTGTACAGTGACTGTGCCCCCCTTCCCCCCCTCCCCCGTTCGCTTTCCCCCCCTCCCCCCCACCGTCCCTCTTGCCCATGGCCGTGGAGAGCCCGAGTGTCCCCCCCGCCGCCGCCGCTTCCCCCCCAGCCCGCACTCCACCCCCCCTTCTCCGTCCTGCCACCACCACGACAGCGGCAGCTGCAGCCTCCCCCGGCCGCCGCCGCCGCTCCAACACCACCACGGCCCGGACGAAAGGTCCAGTAACCGCCTCTCCCGAGAGCCTCTCTGTCTGTCTGTGTCTGTCTGTCCGGCTCGCCGGACCAGGTTTGGGGGGGGGGTTGGACGGGACGCGGGGCGACCGGTTGGTGGGGGGCCGGGGGGGGGGGGGGAGGCCAGGGCGCAGGCCTAAGGCGGGCGGGGGGGGGGGGGGTAGGCCCGGCTTTGGGGAGGGGGGGGATAAGCGGGGCCCGGAGGGGGGTCTCCGAGGAGGAGGAGGAGGTGGAGGAGGAAGCGGGGCCAGAGGCAGGGACAGCGGGGGATATTTGGGGGGGGGGGGTCCTGGGTAGAGCAGGAGGCCGAGGGAGGAGGAGGAGGAGGGGGCCGCGGCCTGGGTTGAGCCGGGCCCTGAGGGCAGCGTAGGGCCTGGGGTACCACGGTGGGGGGGTGCTGGGGGGGTTTAGAGGGGGTTTATGAGAGGAGCGAGGGTCTGGAGGAGGCCAGGGGGGTCTTAGCTGCTGGGGGGGGGGGGGCTCCTAGCTGCCTTTTTTTTTTTTTTTTTTATTTTACTTTTTTTTTTAAAAACGGGGGGGTCCTTAATGAGGTCTTTAATGACGTTATTTCTCCTGGGCAGGGCTGGCCTCATTAACGTCCCCTTTGTCTTCCTGCTGCTTCTTAAAAATATTCCTTGGCTCAAACAGGGAGTGCAGGCGGGGGCAGGAAGGTACGGAGGGTTGGGGGTACAGGGGGGGGTGTTGGGGGGCGATAGCCTCCATCACCCCCCCCTTGCTAGAGAAAGGCTCACCTCCAGTGCTCCAGGTAGTAAAAAGTTTAAAAATATAGATAGAGAAATTTATATATATAAAGAGAGAGAGAGAAAGGCTCACCTCCAGTGCTCCAGGTAGTAAAAAGTTTAAAAATATAGATAGAGAAATATATATATGTATAAAAATAGAGAAAGGCTCACCTCCAGTGCTCCAGGTAGTAAAAAGTTTAAAAATATATATTTCTCTCTCCCCTCTTTCCTCTGAGATGTACGTAAAGCACCTCCTTCCCCCCTCCCCGACATAACTTTAGCCGTTTCCTTTATTAGCACTTTTTTTTTTTTTTTTTAATTTTATTTTCTTAGTTGAAACCATATAGCCAGAAAGCATCGGCAAAAATAAACAGCTTCAGCATGTATGTCTGGAAAAAAAAGATTAAAAAAAAGAAGGGAGGGAGGTTTGCTGCCTTTCCACTCCCCTGGAGGGCAGGTGTGCAGCGCAGAGAGCCGCTTGTACGCGTTAGCGTGCCTTTGTCTCTGAGGAGGTTTTGTTTTCCATGTGATGCAGGGTTGGGTTGGTAAGTAAGCTCTTTTATTGAATAATTAAATTATACCTTTTCCTGCCTTTCTCCCCCCCTCCTCCTCTCCCTCCCCGCCACCAAATCAGTCCTGAGATCGTCTGCAGGGTACGTTTCGTGTAAGCAGTGAGTTGATCCCGTCTGTGTACAAACCAAGCAGAATTCTCCCCCTTTGTAATGCCCGATAGAGTTGTGCACCCCGCCGATGTGAATGTTTAAAAGACAAAAAAAAAAAAAAAAAAAAAAGTCACAAAAGCACACAATTTACTCCCAAATATGTCTGTTGTGACGTTTCCAGTTGAAGTAGCACTGAGATGCCTCGGTAAAACTCATACCACTCTGACCCTTGATGCCATCTAGACGTAGGATGCGGATCCATTGCTTTGTCTGCAAACTCCATCCTCATTCCATTACGTTGACTGTAAACCGGCTGCCCCGGGGTGCGGGTCTGCCCGTAAAGCAGAAAAAGATGTTAAAAAGTTTTGTTAAACAACTCCAAAAGTGTGTCAAAAAGAAAAGAAAAAAAAAAAAAAAAAAAAAGGTGGCAAAGAAAGCACCGTTTCCCAAATGTCATCACACATTTTTCCCCCCCATCCCCATGTACAGCCTCATGTCGGATAATTAGAGAAATTGAAGTACAGTGCAAGCACCCAGTTTGTAACAAATCTCGTTAGCGTCCTCGATTTTCCTTCTCCCTTTCTTTTCCTTTGTCGATCAGGTGCGTTACGAAAAGCTCAAGTTTCTTCCTCACGCTACTTCACACGATTCAAGGTCGAAGTAAGAACACCATGCACAGTCTTGGGTATTTCTCCCCCTCCAATTAATTTAATTTCTTGGCTTAGTTTTTCCTGGAGACCAAAACCACACACTTTTGCCCCTTTTCATCCAGCTTACATTGTTCTCGGGTGGAAAAAACCCCAGTGTTTCCTCTAAGCACGCCGATACAGTTGTGTGAAATTGTGGTGGTTTGTTTCCCTCTTGTCTTGATTCCCTGAAAAAAAGAAAGAAAAAGGTGTTTACATCTGCTTAAACTGTAAAATAACGCAAGCACTTCCTAGAGCAAATTAGAGGGCTTTTCGTTATAGATTTAATTGCATTCCAGAAAGGGGTTTTCACATAAAACAATATCCAGTGATGTCTTTTACGCCTTTTTGTCGCTGTTTTGAAATGTTTGTGACGGGACCCTTATGGTCCCTGCACCTTCTGCAGCTTAACTTTACCACGAAATCATAAAGCTGGGATTTTTTATTTTTTTTTTTTGCCCCCCCCCCCCCCCCCCTCGATCAAAGGTTCACCATCAGAACTTGACAACGTTACCGGTCTGGCCGAAATGTCTCTAGTTCAGAGAGAGTGCGACCTCATAGCATCGATTTCCCCCCCTAATATATTCAATTAGTAACTTTGTTCTGTTCTTCATCTAAATGTACGTACATGTTAAGCTTTATATTTCCACTCTTGATCCCGGAAAAATCCCAACTGGTTTTTGATTCTCCGCTGCTAATGGCATAAGCAAATTTTTTAATCCATACCAAGATGAGTTGGAAAGGACAGATGCGGTAGAAAAGAAGGAAAATAAGCTGCCGGAAAAGTTTAGGTTCATTTTCTCCCTGTTGAGGGGCGGAAGAACCAGGAATTGTTCGAATGTCAGGAGTTTTCAGGGATTGTACTGCCAAGTTTACAGGAGTTGTTGACTGGTTCCATAAAGCGAGTAGTATTTTTTTTTTTTATATATAGAGAGAGTTAAATATTAGCAGTAGGAGTCCAGCTTCTTGTTTGGGGCTTTTCCTCGTGCCTTGCTTCCCCTGACCCATTTTTAATCGGGCTTAACCTCCTCCTAGCGCTCACGATTTGCTAGAGATTACCTTTTTAATCGTGCAAACACGCAGGCAAGCATTTAACATCGGTACCGTGAGTCGCTCCCTGGAAAACGGGAGCAACTTCTGATAGCGCAGCAAAGCACCCGCCAGGAATCTTTTTCTTTTTTTTTTTTTTTTTTTTTCGCAGGGACAGGTTTTTTTTTTTTTTTTCCTAAGAGCGTAATTGTTCGGCTGAGGCTCCTTGGGTCGAGCGAGGCTTTGTTGTACCGGGTTAAAGGAAGGGCTAAAGCAAATCCTAGACCCCAGCAGCTTTTTTTTTTTCCAGGGCCCGGGACGTATCCCGTTGCTGTGGCATCAGCCGTGCTGTGGCAGCGAGGACGTCAGCGCTCAGCGTTAGGATTTCACTGAAGGATTCGGATAGGAGGAGCGGGAAGGAGCTAACCTGGGAGCAGAGAGGACGTTCAGAATTAGCAGCTGAGTCGAGCCCGTTCCCCGAGAAATCTTTGGGTTGTGACCAAATAGCGCTCGAAAGTTTCCCTTAGGATAAACATCGCTTAAAAACACGGGTTTTAGGGATGTCAGGAGGAGGATTTGCCCCAGTTACAGCCAGGAGCGGGCTAAAGGGGTCTCTCTCCAAGCCTCTTATAAATTGATACAACATATTTGTTACCATAATGAAAAAAACAAGCCCCAAACCCAAACTATATAGAAAATATAAAAAGCTGATAAATTTGAAGGACTTCTGCCCTAGTCCGCGCAGTTTGAATGAGGCAGCGCGGCCCCGCTGCCTTCAAAGCGGTGCTCCTTTTATTTCTTGATTGATGTCTTTCCCCTGGTTTCCACTTGGAATAAAATGGAAGGCGGCCACGCTGGCGGGCCGGAGGAGGGCTTAGTTCCTTTGGGATTATTCTGGAATAATCAGTGTTTTGGTGAAGGAATAGAGATCTCACCGAATTATTTTCTCCGGTGCGGAGCGTGCAGGTGCGATGCTGGGGTAGGATACGTTTCCTCCGAGCAAGTCGGTGGCGAGGCAGTAAACTTCTGCTGAAGCGTTCAATGTGTGATTAATAACCTTTAGCTGGATGTAGCGGTCACTCTGAAAAGCCTGGCCTTGCGTTTTCACGAGAAAACCTTAAAATGCAGAGAATGAGCAAAAACGACGCGTCTGTCCTAAAAAGAGCTAAATTCCCCTCAAAGCAGCGTGGTATCCCTGCCGCGCTGTACAGGCGGAGGGGTCTGGTTTTAAATCCCGCTCTGAAAGAGGTTGCGGAGAGTTGTTCTCGGCCGGGATGATCCGCTCTCGCCAAAAAACCCACTCCCCCTCGAGCTCAGCCAGTTGGTTTATGGTTAATTTTCAGGTTTTAATTGGTTTTATCGAGTTTACGATTTTAATTTGCCATCTGATAAGTCCCCCCCCCCCCCCCCCGCCTGCCCTGCCGTGGAGTACGCTGTCAAATACATCAAATTGTTAGAAATCAACTTTAAACTCTCACGGTCGCTCAGCTTGAGGCAGAAGGTGTCTGTCCTAAAGATAAGCACGCGTCTGCGCAGCTTAAGTCCCCCTCAAGCATTTTACTTAAAATCACGTAAAATTAGGAGCCAACGTTTGCTTATCGTCAGATTCAATTGCGCGGATTTGCAATCCGGTGACTTCCAGAGCGTTTGCGCTTTATTTTCAAAGCCTTCCCGCTGCATCGCTCGGAGAAAGAAAAAAAAAAAAAAGCATTTTCACCCCCTCCGTGCTTTACGTTCCTTGAAGTTAAACCGAGATCTACCTTTGTACACGAACCCCCTTCCCTGCTCTCGGCATCCGTGGATCCGCTCCGGCAAAACCAGATCACGCACCGGGGCGGCCGATTTCACGCTCAGCTGCACCTCTTGTGCAAAAAGCCGCCGTATAAAGGAAGGTTTCTTCCAGCAGGTCGGCTATTAAATAGGTTTTTTTTTTTTATTGGGGTATTGTATAGAAGTTATTCCGAGGCACACGTCTGTATAGAGCAGGTGAGAGCGCACAGAGCTCGCTCTTTTCTTAAAACCAGTAAAAAACCACTTGTGTTTTTCCAAGGACGGGAGCCAAGAGGTTTATTTTCGACGGGGTTTCTTTCAGGTGTAAGGAGCAATAATATCCTTAATAGGGTTAGGAGGGTGTATCAGCTATAACTGACAGTAAATCCGCCGTCTAGGCCGCTCATTTGTCGCTTCGTTACACTCATTTCCAAATTTAACAAAGCCTCAGCTGTATAAAGTGACATAATGTATTTTAAGATAATGTTTTAATTCTTGCGCTGTTCTTCAGTGGCCAGGAGAGCAAAAACCCACTGAATTTTCTCATAACGCCGTCATTCCTACTATTTCTCCCGTAGCAAAGCGCTCAGGCTGTCGGTATGGCAGGATAACGATTGGAAAGGGCTTTTGTTTTTTTTCCAGGCGTCGTCACCGCCGTGTTACGTCATTGCCGTGGCGCTGAGGTCACAAACGCCGCGCGGCAGCCGGCGTGGGTCCTTCACTGAGGATGCGTGCTGCGCCGGGGACCGTCCCCTATAGATCAGGCGGGCAGGAGCGATAGGAAAGCCCGAGATGAGCGCGGATTCGGGGAAGAATTTTCCCCCAGTCAGTGTTTTCTGCAATACCAATAGTTGCTTAACAGACATGGCTTCTTCACCGCATACCCGCAGCGACTCTCCACGGTGAGCCGTCCCCCGAAAATGCGCAACCCTGCTTTAATTGCTTTTAATTTTTTTTTCCATCCAGCCTTAGAAATCGTTCGGTTCAAACGCCCGTACTCGCCGGTTGCCGTGTTTCAAATGCCTCCCTTTCGTTGTGTTTAAAACCATGAGGCAAAGTCAATGCTTCCGTAATACTTGCCTGAAACTTTTCAGAGCGCTTTTCCCAGCGCTAAATAAACCCCTCTGAGAGGCTGATGGATCGTTTCTGGCCCAAACCTACTCAAATCCGGCAGAACTGGAGTTAAAAAACGGCAGGAGATGATATTGCCCGTCTTACGATGTCGTTTGGTGTCTAAGCGTCTATATAATCAGACTTTCCTTCTTTAGGAGATGCGTGTTGATTAAATCATTAATTTGCATCTGCTAAACAGCTCCGCGATTGTTTTGAGGGTTCGGCCTCGTCCCGTCGCTTGGTGCTTTTCAAATAATCCTTGCAACGGCCGCAACATTTTTACGCTTTGGAGCCTTTTCGGTCCTCGTTTCTGTAACCACGGCGAATTTAATAGCGCGATTGTCGATGGGGACGCGGCTCCAGGGGCGTAGCCTCCTCTAAACCTCGATATCGGACCGGAGCAACTCAAGGCGGGGTAAAAGCGCCTGTACTATCCAAACCGAAGGCTAATTATCGCTCCTGAAAAATTCCAATTAAGGCGTTAGCGGCACGCGTTCGTTCCTCTCTGAAGGCAGCGAGCGATCGCGATCCCCGGCCGGCGAGGCCTTCTGGGAGAGGGTAAATGACACTGATTTCAACGGAGCCATGCCGAAGGGAATAGCCTTTTTTTTTTTTTTTGCAAAGACGTATGGCTGCGTATCGGGCCGCAGCGGGCTTTAGAGCAGCTCCTCGTTTCCTACGAGCCTGGCCCGGGCCGAGCTGCCTCGGTGTTTCGCTTCGCTGTGCTCGCTAGTAGGTTGCTGGAAACTGGATCCAGAAAGCCGGTTGGCGTTTCTAGTTTGAAATTCATTTATTGATGAACCTGTCCCTCTGGGGAAAGGAGAGAGGCTTTGGCAGGACTTTTATTTCAGTATTTAAATACACGGATATTTAAATTCCTTTCCGTCAGCTGCTTTTGTTTCCGTTTTTACTTCTTTGTGCGCAGCCTGAGTTTCTCAGGCCTTGTTCCAAAACTGATCTCGCTGAACACAAACACCTGAAGGATGCTGCGTTCCTGCGACGGAAGTCGTTGCCGCTGATTCTCGCCTTTAAAACTTGTATATACCCCTAGGAATTACGTGTCAGGGTTAAGAGCTTCGTGAGTAATACTTAAGCGAGCTTGATTTGGGAGCTAGTCTGTTATTAAAATGGTGCGAGCGCAAACAAAAAAACAAGAGGGGAGCTTTGCATCGGAGTCGGACCGGGCGGCTGGATGCGAGCGTTTGCTCTCCGCGATGCCGAAACCTCCCCGGGATGCTTCCCGGGGATTGTTAACCCTGGTTTTTGTAGTTTTTTTTAATGCGTCTGGGGAAATAATTCAGTTTTTCTTGGGTTTTTTTGGTTAACGTAACCTGAAGTTAACAGGTCAGCTCGCTCGTGCAGCACGGCTTTTTCCAAATGCCGTTCCTAAACCCCATTTCAGCTCCTTAATTGTTGTTTGTGAGCGACCGTGACGTATATAAACAAGCCGGCGTTTATGTTTTTAATTATAGCTTACCTTAAGTGAAAAGGGAGGAGGAGACCCCACTCTTGTTTTAAATCACGCGGCGACAAACCGGGGACCTGTCGGGAGAGAAGGAAAAGGCAGGAGCGGATTGAACCCGTGCTGTAACACACGTTTAATCCGTTACGAGGTCGTAAAAAGCTTCTTGTAACCCGTATCCCAGTAATTTCTAGTTGAATTTAATTGAGTGAGGCTTGGGGAATCCTCTTGAGGAAGTCTCAGATTTGCTTTATCACCTCCGCTAACCGCAGCGGTGGGTGAAGGGTAGCAGGAGGCAGAGAGAGTGGAAAGAACTGGGCGCACCTCTCTAGATTGGGCAAACCAACGCGGTACTTGCTTATTCTTGTCTTCTGGAGGACCAACTGTTTTATTAAAACATCGATGTCGGTTCTTGCAGCGGACCGAACCTTTTATCGAAGCATTAATTTCCATTCTGGGAGTGGATTTGCACTAGTGGCGTGCGAAAGTTGAACACCATAACGTTGGGGCTTCGGTTTGTTGTTTGCGAGATGCTTCTTCGCCGTGTTTAACTCCAGGCTGAGCGAGAGCTTGAGCAGGTTTCGGTGGCAGAGACGAACAGAATCGGTATTTGCGGTCAGATATTTAAAACCACGGCGATTAGGAATTTGGGAGCACTTTGGGAGCCGAGTGCCTGGCTGGCTGGTGAGCGGAGGAAGCGGGTTTTCTTTTCTTTTTTTTTTTTTTTTTGAATCAGGGGAATTAAACGTGCCTGTCTGCTTTACAGGGAGGATGGAGAACTGGAAGAAGGGGAGCTGGAGGACGACGGAGGGGAGGAGGCGCAGGATCCCTCCGAATCTCAAGAGAGAGGTCGGAAGGAGAAAGGGGAGAAGCACCACAGCGATTCAGATGACGAGAAGGCCCATCGACGGATGAAGCGCAAGCGTCGGAAAGAGAGAGAGAAAGAGAAGAGGAGATCCAAGAAGAAAAGGAAATCCAAACACAAGGTGAGCCACGCGCTGCTTTTGCCTCCCGGGTCCTCCGGGATCCCAGCTCCCGTCTGCCTTCCTCTGCCATCAGGCGTCTCCAGGGAATTCCTCCTCTAACGTTATTATGGGTGGTTTGAGGCTCTTCCCCTAACGATAATTGCGAGGTGGGAGCGCTCGCAGGATTTCTCGGGGTTCAGCTCCTCAACGCCTTCCTCCTCCGAGGACTGGCAAGCACAGCAGCGGGGCACCGAGGTCCGCGGGTAGAAGGATAAAAATGCTGCAGCACTCTCGTCCGTCTGAGGACGCAGAGCGGAAAGAAAACAGGTTTTGAGTTAGGGAATTACTTTGCTCGTTACTTTTGAGTTAGGGAATTACGTTGGAGTTAGGTATTTACCTCAAAGCGGGTTGCAGACGGCCGTATTTGCAAAATCAAGGATGTTCGTTACTGAAGTTCCAGGAATTTCTGGAGCGCAGGAGGCGTATCGTGTTTGTCTTCCTTAGATAACCCGCTAGCAGGCTTCCAAGTTTGTAATTCAGTCAAGATTTTGTTAAACAAAAACTGAGTTTCCTAAAAAAAAAAATAGACAAAGGGAGACTTAGTCGTGTTGCACAGAAGGGCCAGAGGCCTGGCAGCAGCGTCGGAGTCAGAGCCGGCCTGTAATCAAATCGCACCGCGCGTTTTTCCTCGCCTCGCAGCGCCACGCTTCTTCCAGCGATGACTTCTCCGATTACAGCGAGGACTCGGACTTCAGTCCTGGTGAAAAGGGACACAGAAAATACAGGGAATACAGCCCTCCCTACTCTTCCGTAAGTACCCGCCAGCGGGCAGGGAAGGGGAAGCCGCTCTCTGGTTCAGAGCCGCTGCAAGATTTGAGCGCAGGTGCCCGGCTAGCTCCATCTATGGGCCACACGCTTTGGCTCTGGTCCTTGAGCCTGTTTATTTTTCACCTACCTGTTCTTTGTTGGGTTTTTTTTTTTTTTTTTAATGATTTTTAAAAATTAAGTCATGATTTTGGGCTTGAGACATTCCTTCATCCCTAACCTCTCTGCTTTTCCCAAAGTCCCACCAGCAGTATCCGTCCTCTCACAGCGCTCCCATGCAAAAGAAGAGCTACTCTAAAATGGAGAGCAAGAATTACGGCATGTATGAGGACTACGAGAACGAGGAGTACGGTCAGTACGAGGGGGAGGAGGACGAAGATCTAGGGAAGGAAGATTACGATGACTTTGCGAAAGAGCTGAATCAATACCGGAGAGCAAAGGAAGGCTCCCACCGGGGGCGAGGTACGTTTCAACGTTCCTTTCTTCACCGTATCTCCGACGCTCGTTACCCGCAGCTCGTTTAGCTGATCTGCGGCCGAATAAGGCCCGACACGTGCGGGAAGCTTCCTGAAGGTGAACTGCGGAGAGCCAGCTGCAATGGCCTAAACCGCCCAGCGGTGTTAGTTTGTGACAGGGGAAAGTGTTGTTTCCTCTTTTCCGCTCCGAGGGGAACGTTCAGATCCCCGTGGATAATTGAACGTTTTAAATAAGCATTTTTCTTGCTGGAGTAGATCGTTTTAAAAGCACGTAAGCGGTTGAAAATGGATAAAATAAAACAAAACATTTATACGAAAGGAAAAGGCAGTCGAGCGATAGCGTAACGAGTCCGATATCATCGCTTCTGGAGTACACAGGTCTACGTTACCGGTCTAACATACCTGTGCAGCAGCTGACGTGGTCGCACGGCGTTGCTTTTTTTTTTTAAAAAAGGTTATCCTTTGGCTTGGGAAAACTCCGTTCTTTTAGCATATTAAAAGCTGATTCACTTAGAAACAAGGTTTTAAGATGCCACTAATCCCGTACTGAAAGGTTATTATTTATTTTGCCTTCTCTGGCGTATTATTGTGCTTTTTTTAATGTCCCTGAGGGGTGAAACGCAGCACAAAGCCGACCCCGTCCCCTTCGTTTCGCCAGGTGGCCGCGGCCGAGGCAGAGGGTACCGAGGGCGAGGTGGCAGAGGGGGAATGAGAGGAGGCCGAGGCATGGGCCGAGGGAACCGAGGGCGAGGCAGAGGCGACCACCCCGAGGAAGAGGAGGAAATGTATGACGAAGAGATGGAAGTAAGTCCCGAGTCTCTGACCTGCTCCCGGGGAACCACGGAGGCGAGCGAATCTTCTTTTTCACCATCGGGGCGCCTGCGTTCGAGGGGGAACCGGGCCGCGCTTCATCCCCGCTCGCTGAAGGCACCGATCTTTCTCGTTTGCAGTACTGCGATAACGAGGAGCCCATGGGCGATGACGAGTACGACGACTACTCGAAAGAGCTGAATCAGTACCGCAGGAGTAAGGAGAATCGGGGACGGGGTGAGTGGGATAACGAGCTGTGCCGCGACGGTCCCTGCTTTCCGCTCTCTCTCTCGCTCGCTTTTTACGGAAGGAGAGAAATGAGAAAGGAGGGGGCCTGTTTCAGGTTTAAATCGAGGACGTGGTCGTGGCCCCAGAGGAAGAGGAAATAAAGGAATGGGCAGAGGACGAGGCAGAGGTGGAAACAGAAGCGGAATGGGGAAAGGAGGTGGAATGAACGAGGACGACGATTACTACGATGAGGACATGGGGGTAAGGAGCTCTTTGTTTTCTACTGGCTTGCTGCAGTGCTGGCTGCCCCCCCTTTCCACCATCCCCCTCCGTCAATCCAGTCAGGCTTCGAAGAAAGCCTTCGCAGGAGCAAAAAAACCAAACGCGTCTTCCCCGGGATCCACAAAAGTCGTCCCGTCTCCGAAGGGGACGGATGTTTTGGATTCCGATCCGCTGACAGGCCCCTCGAGCCGTGCTCAGGAGCCTGCTAGGCTCAGCGCGCTCGTCTTCGCCTCCCTTTTTCATCCCAAATCTCGGTGTTTTTCCCTCTCGGAGACAGCCGCGTAGGAAGTTTTAATTTCTCTCATGTGATCTGTTGCTTTGTATTTCAACTTCTTTGTCAACTCATATAATCTGCTTCCGATAGGATGGAGGAGGCGGTGGAAATTACCGGCGGAACGACCACGACAAACCCCACCAGCAGTCGGATAAGAAAGGGAAAGTGATCTGCAAATACTTTGTGGAAGGCAGATGTACCTGGGTAAGGGAATCATTCAAGAATATTGCTGTAGATCTCTTTATAGGCACGCGGAACGGTCACTGAAGCGTCAGGTCCGGGTTTTAACCCATCTCGGGGAGGGATTCCTGCCTCCCAGGAGCATTTTGTGAAGGGTACACCTCTCCCCGTCCGGCCTAGGTTTGTTCCGGGCTGCTGACAAACGCCTTTGCGCTTCCAGCTGCTAAGGCGCCGTCGTGTTGTTTCCGAACAGGGCGACCACTGCAATTTCAGTCATGACATTGAACTACCAAAGAAACGGGAACTGTGCAAGTTCTACATCACCGGCTACTGCGCCAGGGCTGAAAACTGCCCTTACATGCATGATATCCTTTCGGGTTTTTACCGGTTTATTCAGCCAGCCTTAAATCAGTGCCGTTTACTCTGCGTAGATGCATGGGGGGGGGATCGGGGGGACAAAAAAAGGCCGTTCCTGGGTGACACGTCCTCCGCTGACAGGCTGAACGACCGGGGCCGCGGACAGCCCTCCCGGTTCCTTCTTAGCCTCGCCGTTCCTGTTGAAGAAATGAGGTTTGTGGCCGTTGCACCTACAGAAAAACACGGCAAAAAGGAAAGCGGGGTGTTTCTGGCAACGGTCGTTTCATATCAGTGTCGTGACCGCGAAAATCCTCCACGGTGAGAGCCGCATTTCGAAGCGAAAAGCATCTATGGCCTCTCCGGCTGTAGGAATAACTCGCTCTTGGGGTTTATTTTCCTTAATAAATGCTACGGGACTTCCCTTGCAAGCTGTTCCACACCACGGGCAACTGTATCAACGGGGATGACTGCATGTTTTCCCACGATCCGCTCACCGAGGAGACACGGGAGCTTCTGGACAAGGTACGGGGCGGGTATTAACGCAGGTTCGCCCTCTGTTTTTCTTCCGTGGAAGCAGATCCCGCAGGTGGAGAGGATTTCTGGAGCGTGTCGGGCGAGCTCCGCGGATCCGTTCTTACTCCTTTGTCTTCCCAGATGCTGGCGGATGATGCAGAAGCAGGCGCTGAGGATGAGAAAGAAGTGGAAGAGCTAAAGAAACAGGGCATCAATCCTCTCCCCAAACCACCCCCGGGGGTCGGCTTGCTGCCCACGCCTCCTCGCCCTCCCGGCCCGCCGGCTCCAACCTCTCCGAACGGGAGACCGATCCCCGGCGGCCCTCCTCCTCCTCCGCCGCCACCGCTTCCACCGCCGGGGCCTCAGATGCCGCCGCCGATGCACGAGCCTCTCTCGCCGCAGCAGTTGCAGCAACAACAGGACATGTATAAAAAGATTCCCTCGCTGTTTGAGATCGTCGTACGGCCGACCGGGCAGCTGGCGGAGAAGCTGGGCGTGAGGTGAGCGTCACCATCTCCCGGTAGCGGGGAGAAGGACGGGGACGGCAGATTTTTGCGTCCAACGAGGAGCTCTGCCCCGACGCAGCCGCTGACGGCGGGCGCGAGCGCGTAGAAAAGAGGTTGCTCTCCGTTTTTGGCTCCGGCGCGGGTGCTGCCGCTCAGAGAGCCCCGGGTCCGTCCCTTCAGAAGCAGCAAGCGCGCGTTAAAGCGAAATTTCCTTCTCTTTTCCTCTTTCAGGCACCCAGGCCCACCTCCCCCCAGGTTCCCCGGGCCAGGAGGACCCCCCGGACCAATGCCTGGACCCATGCACCCCGACATGCACCCCGATATGCACCCAGACATGCACCCTGACATGCACCCTGACATGCACCCCGACATGCACCCCGACATGCACCCCGACATGCCGATGGGTCCGGGAATGAATCCCGGCCCTCCGATGGGGCCCGGACCCCCCATGATGCCCTACGGACCGGATGATTCCCCCCACTCCGGCATGATGCCGCCCGTCCCACCGCCGCAAGGTTTCTATGAGAATTTTTACCAGCAGCAAGAAGGTCTGGAGATGGATCACGGCATGATGGGAGACCCAGGTACGTCCCAAAAATCTGCCGGGATCGGCTCGTACGCGCTTCGCCGGACACGCCGGCTCGGAGACGGGTTGTTCCCGGGATCCCCGGGCACAGCGGCAGGCCGAGAGGGGGAAAAATCGGGTTGTTTTTCCCAGCTTTGAGATTTTCTTTTAACACGCGATGCTCTTTCCTCGGCAGAAGACTACGGTGGTTACGAGGACATGGAAGGGCCTCCGGGAGAGCACATGTTTCCCGATCCCTCCTTGGATCACGATGCCTTGTGCGAAGGAGGCCCGCCCGGCTTAGCGAAACCGCCGGGCAGCATTCCCGATTTCATGCCGTCGGCGCAGAGAGCGCTTTACTTGCGAATCCAGCAGAAGCAGCAAGAGGAAGAGGAGCGAGCTCGGAGGCTAGCCGAGAGCAATAAGCAGGACCGTGAAAATGAGGAAGGCAAGTGGCAAAATACATTTTTCCGTTCAAATCCGGGCGCGTGGAGGGGGATAACTCGGATCTGCTTCGGTTTCCACCCACCCAGAGGTGCGATTTCCGAAAAAGAGGGGGCTGTGGGAGAAATGGGGGTGGTGGGGAGGAATTCTTTAGGGGACGAGGGGTGCCGAGTGCCTCGGAGAAAAGCGGCAGTCGAAAGGGCGCGTCGCTGGTGAAGGAAGGGGAGCGGGTCTGCCGAAGAAACGGGAACGGCTGGCCAGAAGGTGAAGGAGATAGGGTTGCTGGCTTAAATTGTGGTGAAATCGGAGTCTGCTGCAGACAGGAGGAAGAGGAAGAGAGGGATGCTTACGGCTCTCCGGTAATTTGGGCTGCGAAAACGAGAGCGGGGAGGCCGAGGCTCTCCCGCGTCGTCCCCCGTTTCGGCCAAAGACGGGGACGGCTGGGAATTGGAGCAGCGTTGAGTTGAGAGGGGAGAGGCGACGCGTTTTGGGGACCTCCTCGTCGGCGTCACGGCTTAACCGTGCTTTAATTGCCTTTTATCAGCGGCTTTCTCTTCTCCCCCCCTCCCAGGCGATACCGGGAACTGGTATTCCAGCGACGAAGACGACGGTGGAAGTAGCGTCACCTCCATTTTGAAAACCCTGAGGCAGCAGAGCTCCGGCAGACCTCACGCCCAACCCTCCCACGGAGAAATCGGGCCGCCCTCCGGCGTCAGCGACCCTCGCCTGCAAAAAGCCCAAGCGGGAGGGAGCGGTCGTCCTGCCGATCCGCGTTTACGAGATCCCAGGCTTTCCCGAAACGCCGACCTTTCCGTCCCGGCTCTCCCCGGGGATTCGGGACCCACCGACCCCAGGCTCGCGCGACACATTCCCTCCTCCGCCCCCAAACCAGAAGCTCCTCATTCCAGCGGCGTCGGCGGTCAGAAACCCCCCCTGCTTCCCGACGAAGAAGAAGGGGAAAGGGCTCTACGGGATAAACCCGTCACCATCCCGCTGGATGCTCTCCCGGGCCATTCCCTGCGGGATCCTCGCTCCCAGCTGCAGCAGTTCAGTCACATCAAGAAGGACGTCGTCCTCAACAAACCCAACTTTGCCCGGATGATCCTGTGGAGCCCGGAGGATCTGATTCCGCTACCGATCCCAAAGCAAGAGTTTATTCCCGTCCCGGCTGCCCTTCAATCCATGCCTACCCTCGATCCGCGTCTTAACAGACCCCAAACGGGGCTTTCCGATCCCAGGCAGAGGGGGGGAACCGCGTCGGGGGACGCCGGTTCCTCTTCGGGCACCGGTCTCCCCGATTTCGAGCTCCTGTCGAGGATATTAAAGACTGTGAACGCCGCCGGCAGCCCGTCTTCCAGCCAGAGCGACAAACCCAGCGACCCTCGGATGCGGAAAGCCCCCGCCGATCCCAGGTTACAAAAATCCGCGGAAACGGGGGTTTCTAGAGTCGCTAAAACGGCAGAACCGGCGTCCGCCGGCGAGGCCGCCCCGGCTATCGCTCCCTACGACCCTCGGCTGCTGACGGCCGGCGGGTTGAGCAAAGGCAGCGGGCAGAGCAGCGTGCTGAGCGCCATCAGCTTGTACGATCCCAGGACTCCGAGCTCGGGCAGCAAAGCTTCCGAGTCTCCCAACGACGGCAACTCAGCCTCAAAATCCTCCGATTCCGGCAAAACGGCGGGTAAAACCAAGGAACCCCTTTTCGTCCGACGATCGGCTTTGGATCAACCCGAATCGGAAAAAACGAGCGCCGAATCCGCTACGGACAGGTACAACAGCTATAACCGGCCTCGGCCCAAAACCGCCGCCGTCGTTCCCCCTGCCCAAGAAACGGCCCCCCAACCCGGGGTCCACAACCTCCCGGTCCCTTCCGTTTACGGCATGGTCAAACAAAGCGCCAAATCGGGAGCGGGAAGCCCGTTCGCGGGGAACAGCCCGGCTCAGGACGGCGACCAACAAGACGCCGCTTCCCTTAAAGACGTCTTTAAGGGTTTCGATCCCACGGCTTCCCCTTTCTGCCAGTAGTATTAAAAACCATCAACAAAAGAAGAAAACAGCCCCAAAAACCAAACCCTGCCTCCGCTCCGTGCATCGAATTAGCAGCGCGCAGTCGGTAATTTGATTTATTTGGGAGTTTTGGGTTCTTTTCTTTTGTTTTAATTCCATTAGCGCTCAACTTTAGCCATATAACGTGTATATAAATCTCGGTTTCCGCTGGAACTAAAGCGCGTTGCCCAGACGGCGTTTTAAAAGAAGAATCAACGTCTCCCTCCGCGATAACAACCAGCCTTTTCTTTATTTTAGCGCTTTTTTTCCCCCCCTCCCCCCCCAAAAAAAAACAAAAACAAAACACAACCCCACCCCGCACCCGATCGAAATCACCCCGGGGCGGGGGAAATAAATCGCGTTTCAAACCCGATTTCTCCGGAGGAAAAATTACCGCGATTTCTTAATTTCTCGCTTTCAAAAGCCGCGCCGCTGCCTCGCGGGCTTCATTTTTACACCGGAATGAACTACAAAAATAATAAAAAAAAAACCACTTTGTATTATAGTCTTTTTCTAAAATTCTGCTGTGGCGACCGGGAATAACCATGAGGAAAAAAAAAAAAACAAAAAAACCAAAACCACAACCCCCCCTCCCCAAAAATCCAAGAAAAACCATGTGAAATCGCTTTTGTAATCGTGGGGAGGGGGCGTTTTGGGTCCCTTTGGCTTTTTTTTTTTTTTTTAATCCGATTTCAATATTTTTTATGCCGCTTCTCGGAGATTTTTCAAGGCCCCGGAGATTTTTTTTTCAAGGCCTCGAGAAGGTGCCGAAATATCGACAGCCCCCCCCCCCCTCCCCCCAGGCTGCGCCGTCTACCACGAAAATCCACCCCCCCCCCCCCAAAAAACCAAGGAAACAAAAAAATTGTATTATCGCGATGAAACGATTCACCTCAAATCGGATTTCGCTCGTGTTTTGCAACCCAAAAAGGGGGTTTTTCCCCCCAAAAATAAGCAGGTTTGCGCTCGGAGGCTCTCGGTGCCTTTTTTCCCCCCCCCACCCCCATCGCGGAAATCACCCTTCCCGGCTCGGCCGCGATCGGAAAAAGATCGGAAAAGGGACTTAAACCCCATTTCCCGGCTGAATTTTACCGGCGACACAACCGAAAGCGGATTAAAAAATAAAAAAAAAAAAAAAAAAACCCTCACGCGTGGAAAACCCGCCGCGTTTTGGGGGAAAAAAACCACATTTCTGAGCAGGTAACCGCCGCCGCGCCAAAAAAAAAAAAACCCCAAAAATGGTTCTTTTCCAGCGATAAAACTCCTTTTTTTTTTTTCCTCGCGCCTTCACATTTACGCTGGGTTTTTCGCACCCGTCGCCCCCCCCAAAATATTTTTCCCCTCGGCGTTTCCAGCGTCCGGGTTTTGTTTGGAACCGGGGGGGGGGGTGTTAAAAAAAAAAAAAAAAAAACAACAACCAAACCCAAAAAACCCTGAACTTTTTGTAAAATGACTTAATATTATTTTATTTTATAGGGATTTCCAAATAAAACCAGCTATCGAAGCCGGGTGGGGGCGGGGGGTATTTTTTTTTCCACCTGCCGGAGGTTTCGAAGAAGAGCGATTGTAATAAAGGTGTAAATAATTGGTTCGGAGTCGCGGTCGTTGATGGAAATCCCCGGATTTTGCCCCAAAATTGGGGGGGGTTGGGGGGAGGGGGGTTCCTTTTTTTTTTCCCCTTTTTTGGAGGGTGTTTTTTAAATGGCGGTGGTTGAGCGGCGGCACCTTGGGGTTTGGGGGTGCCTGGGGGGGGGTTTGGGGTGAATGGGGGGGTTTTGGGGTGTCGGGGGTGCAGGTGGGGGGTGTATGGGGGCGTTTGGGGTGAATCTATGGGATTTTGGGGGTGAATGTGGGGGGTTTTGGGGTGTCCGGGGTTTTGGGGGTGCAGGTGGGGGGTGTATGGGGGTTTTGGGGTGAATCTATGGGATTTTGGGGGTGAATGTGGGGGGTTTTGGGGTGTCCGGGGTTTTGGGGGTGCAGGTGGGGGGTGTATGGGGGCGTTTGGGGTGAATCTATGGGATTTTGGGGGTGAATGTGGGGGGTTTTGGGGTGTCCAGGGTTTTGGGGGTGCAGGTGGGGGGTGTATGGGGGTTTTGGGGTGAATCTATGGGATTTTGGGGGTGAATGGGGGGTTTTGGGGTGTCGAGGGTGCAGGTGGGGGGTGTATGGGGGTTTTGGGGTGAATCTATGGGATTTTGGGGTGTCGGGGGTGCAGGTGGGGGGTGTGCAGGGATTTTGGGGTGAATGTGGGGGGTTTTGGGGTGTTCAGGGGTGCAGGTGGGGGGTGTATGGGGGTTTTGGGGTGAATCTCGGGGGTTTTGGGGTGTCGGGGGGGTTTGGGGGTGAATCAGGGGGATTTGGGGTGGGGGTCTGGGTTTTTGGGGTGAATGTGGGGGGTTTTGGGGGTGCAGGTGGGGGGTTTTGGGGGTGTCTGGGGGGTGCGAGGGGTTTTGGGGTGAATCTATGGGGTTTCGGGGGTGCAGGTGGGGGGGTTGGGGTGAATGTGGGGGGTTTTGGGGTGTCTGGGGTTTGGGGGTGCAGGGGTTGCGGGGTGCCCCAGCGCCCCCCAGCCCCGGGTCCTTCCCACCACAACCTGCTGCCGCGGGGGGGGGTCCCCAACTTTTAGGGTCCCCCCCACCTTCTAGGGTCCCCCAGCCCCCCATCACCCCCCAGTACTCCCAGTTCCCCCTCCCAGTACCCCCCCCAATTTTGTCCCATTCCCACGCACTATAAATGATGGGGGGGAGCAGCACCCCATTTGGGGGGGGGCAGGGTGCCTGCAGGGGTGTCCCCACATTGGGGGGGGGTCGTGTCCCTCCCACTCGTGTCCCCCCCGGGTTCATGCCTAAATAAGGGGGGGGCTGTTTTGGGGGGGGTCCCCACCACACCCATGCGGCTCAATGAGGTTTTTATTCCTGGGGGGGTTAAATACTGTACAGCGGGTGCTGGGGGGGGTTATGGGTGCTGGGAGTGGGTGACACCCCCAGGGTCACGCGTGGGGGGTGGGGGTCACGGGGAGGGGGGTGGGGGTCCTCCGGGCTGAGGCATTGCAGGACTTGCTGCTTCGGCAGCCCCTTGAGTTGGGCGAGGAGCTCCCGGATGAAATCCTGCTTGGAAAACGGGGGGCAGGGGGGTAAAAAGAGGGGGGGGGGAGGGGCTCATTAGGGACCCCCCAAAAAATGAAGGGCCCCCCCCCGACGCCGCGGCGGGCGATAAGCGGGGAGGAAAAGGCCCCCCCCGGCGGCGGCCGGCGCCGAATGCTTTTGCCTTTTAAAGCCCGGTTGGAGCAGCCGGAGCCGGGAGAATGCGGGGGGGGGGGGGGGGGGGGGCAGCGTGGGCCCCCCCACTCGTGTCCACACCCCACGCGTGTCCCCGTCCCGTCCCCCGCCCCCGCCGTGGCGTGGGTGCCTACCTCGGTGTCGGCGGTGCACGACTTCAGGATGGCCTGGATGGGTGAAGGGGGTGAGGGGGGGGCCCCACGCGTGGCCCCCCCCCACTCAAAACTCGCGTGGGCCCCCCCCCCCCCACACCTGAAGTTTCTGGGCTCGCTCCTCGTCCGTCTCCAGCTCCAGGAGGTCGTCGATGTTCACCTCGTCCGGCATCTCCTCCTCCTGCCGCGAGTGGGGACCCTTGGGTGTCCCCAAGGCCACCGCACCCCCCGCGTGGCCCCCCCACCCACGCGTGGGGGGGAGGCCCCCTTCCCCCCCCCCCCCCCCGTGCCCACCGTGGGTCCCCAACCCCTTCCCGGGGTCCCCAAATCGCCACGCCTCCCCCCCCCCCCCGCCCCCTCGTGGGGTGTCCCCGACACCCCCACGCGTGTCCCCGACCCGAGGCCAGCGGGACAACGGGACATCTGTCTGTCCGTGTCCCCCCGGGGCCCTCCGTGTCGCCCCCACGGGGGACCGGGTCCGGTGCCGAGCGGCCCGGGGGGGGGTCCCCACTCGCCACCGGCGCCTTGCGGTCCCGGTGCCATCCCCGGTCCCGTTCCCAGTGGGTCCCGGTCCCATTCCCGGTCCCGGTCCCGAGCATCCCGGGTCCCCTCCAGCCGGGACCCGCGCCTTGCGGTCCCGGTCCCGTTCCCGATGCCGGTCCCGGTGGGTCCCGGTCCCGGCCCCGAGCATCCCGGGTCCCCTCCAGCCGGGATCCGCGCCCTGCGGTCCCGTTCCCGGTGCGGTCCCGGTCCCGAGCATCCCGGGTCCCCTCCAGCCGGGATCCGCGCCCTGCGGTCCCGTTCCCGGTGCGGTCCCGGTCCCGAGCATCCCGGGTCCCCTCCAGCCGGGACCCGCGCCCTGCGGTCCCGGTGCCGGTCCCGTTCCCGGTGGGTCCCGTTCCCGGTGCCGGTGCCGGTCCCGGTGCCTACCCGCCCGCGGTAGAGCTCCTCCAGCCGCCCGTCGATCCACTGCTCGGTGTCCAGCCGCCGCTGCAGCTCCCGCCGGTTGTACTTGACCGTGGCCCGCGCCGGTCGCCGTTGAAGCCCGGGGCTACGGGCGGGGGGTTGCGGTCGCCGGGTGGCGAGGGAGCGGCCGGGGGAGACCCCCCGCCCCTGCCGCCGCCCCACGCGGTTCGCCGCCATCGCTCGGGACGCGGGGCCGGGGGCGGCCGGCGGCTATAGGGGGCGGGGGGCGGGGCCGGGCCGGAGGGGGCGGGGCCGAGGGGGCGGGGCCGAGGGGGCGTATGGGGGGAGCTCCCCCCCGCCCCCCCTAGAGACCTATAGGGCCCACGGCTCCTCTAACCCTATAGCCCCTACAGACCCTATAGCCCCTATAGCCCTCTATAGCCCCCACAGCTCCTGTGAACCCTATAGCCCCTATAGGCCCCTAGAGCCCCCACAGCTCCCCTAACCCTATAGCCCCTATAGGCCCCTATAGCCCCCACAGCTCCTGTGAACCCTATAGCCCCTATAGGCCCCTAGAGCCCCCACAGCTCCCCTAACCCTATAGCCCCTATAGGCCCCTAGAGCCCCCACAGCTCCCCTAACCCTATAGACCCTATAGCTCCCTAGAGCCCCCACAGCTCCTGTGAACCCCATAGGCCCCTATATCACCCACAGTTCCTGTGAACCCTATAGCTCCCTATAGCCTCCTATAGCCCCCACAGCTCCTGTGAACCCTATAGCCCTCCATAGGGCCCATGGCTCCCCTCACCTTATAGCCCCCTATAGCACCCACAGCTCCCCTCACCCTATAGCCCCCTATAGGCCCCTCACAGCTCCCTATACCTTCCCTCACCCTATAACCCCCCCAACCCCCTCATAGCTCCCTATAGCCCCTCATAGCCCCCTATAGCTCCCCTCACCTATAGCCCCCTATAGGCCCCTCACAGCTCCCTATACCTCCCCTCACCCTATAGCCCCCCAAACCCCCCATAGCTCCCTATACCTCCCCTCACCCTATAGCTCTCTACAGCCCCCCTATAGCCCCCGACAGCCCCCATAGCCCCCCTCCCCCTATAGCCCCTATAGCCCCCCTGCAGCTCCGGCTCCCCAGCGGGCGCGGGGCAGGGCCTTTTCCCGCGCCGCATGCAAACGACGGGGCGGGGCTTGGCGGCAGCGCCACGGGGGGGGCGGGGCGGAGCTTAGATGACGGGCGTGGTTTGCTGACGGGCGGGGTTTGGCGAGTGGGCGGGGGGCACCTGTGCGGGGCGGAGCTTGGCGGCGGGGCGGGGCGCACCTGTGTGGCGCAAGCGGGGCGGGGCGCACCTGTGTGACGCAAGCGGCGGCGGCCATGGCGGCCGGGCGGCTCCTCCCGCTCCTCTGCCTGCTGCTCCTGCCCGCGGCCGCCGCCATCGACGCCCGGCCCGGCCCCAACGGGCGCCCCCTGCTCGGTAACGGCAACAACGGCCGGCGCCGGGCCCCGGGGCGGGGGGGGGGGGGGGGCGCGGCCTGCGGGGGCCTCTCGGGGGAGGCCGCGGCCTCCTCGGGGCCCTTCGGGGCGGGGCGGATCCTGAGGGGGGGCGTGGCCTTTGAGGGCCCTGAGGGGGTCCCGACCCTCGGGGGGGCCCTGGGAGGGTGTGAGGGGGGCCCCGCCTTGAGGGGGGGGGGGCTCTGAAGCCCTTTGAAGGTCCCTGAGGGGGGCTGTGGATTTGGGGGGCCCTGAGGGCGTCCCCGCCTTGAGGGGGGCTCTGAAGCCCTTTGAGGGTCCCTGAGGGGGGCTGTGGATCTGGGGGGGTCCTGATCTGTGTGTGAGGGGGTCCCCGCCTTGAGGGGGGGCTCTGAAGCTCTTTGAGGGTCCCTGAGGGAGGGCTGTGGATTTGGGGGGCCCTGAGGGGGTCCCCGCCTTGAGGGGGGCTCTGAAGCCCTTTGAGGGTCCCTGAGGGGGGCTGTGGATCTGGGGGGGTCCTGATCTGTGTGTGAGGGGGTCCCTGCCTTGGGGGGGGCTCTGAAGCTCTTTGAGGGTCCCTGAGGGGGGGCTGTGGATCTGGGGGGTCCTGATCTGTGTGTGAGGGGGTCCCTGCCTTGGGGGGGGGGCTCTGAAGCTCTTTGAGGGTCCCTGAGGGGGGCTGTGGATTTGGGGGGCCCTGAGGGGGTCCTGACCTTCGGGGGGGCCCTGGGAGGGCTTGAGAGGGGTCCCCGCCTTGAGGGGGGGCTCTGAAGCCCTTTAAGGGTCCCTGGGGGGGGGGGGGGCTGTGGATTTGGGGGGCTCTGGGGAGGGAGGCCTCTATAAGGGTCGTGACCTTTTGGGGGGGGGGCAGCCGTGACCTTAGGTCTGAGCGGGGTCACAGCCCCGAGGAGTGACCCTGGGGGGGGTCTCTAAATCCTCCTCGGGGGGGGGTCCAGGCCCTGCGGGGTTTTGTCCCTTTCGGAACCAACGCGGCCCTCGTTCCCTCCGCTCCCAACTTCCTCCTCGCCAGGCGGAAATCCAACCGGAGCCCTCGCCGACGCCCCGGGCTTGCTTTCGGGGTGATTTTTTTGGGGGGGGGGGGTTGGGTTCAAAGCCCCCCTCACCCCCCCCCCCCAGCCGTGGGGTAAGGGGGCAGATTCAGCCCCCGCCGCGGTCGCGGGATCCGTCCCGCTCCCTCGGGATGAAGCATCGGTGAGAATCCGGATTCCCGGGGATCCCAAGCGGCCGGGAGCCCTCGAGGGAGCGAATTCGTTGGGTCGCTGCCCTCAAATCTCCGTAAACAGGAAACAACTTGCACTTTTAAACCCAGTTCGTTACCTCGGCGCCTTAACGAGGAAGAAATTTTAGGCCCGTTCCAAGCTGCCGGAGCCCAATCCCATCGGAATTTTCTCTTCCCGAGCCAAAAATGTGGCTTTTGGGGGCTTTTTTGGGGGATGCGTTGCATCGTTTTCCGCTGGAAATCGGGTCCCAGCCGGGTAATTTTGCGGCACCGGGAGCGTCCGTGGCCACCGGCCCGGCAAATCCGCGAGAGAGAGTCCGGTAAAGCCCAAATTGAGGGATTTAGGCTGGGTTTTGTCTAAAACTGGAAGTTTCTGGCTCTTTGGTTTAGTATTATTAGTGTTATTAGTATTATTAGTATTAGTATTTGGTTTATTATACAGTTTATTATTATTATTCAGTTTATTCTTATTATTTGGCCTATTATTTTAGGCTTGTTCTTCTTATTTGGCCTATTATTTTAGGTTTATTCTTCTTATTTGGTTTGTTCTTGTCAGATTATTATTATTTTGTTATTGTCAATTTATTCTTATTATTTGGCTTAGTCTTATGGTCTATTATTTTCAGTTTATTCTTATTATTTGGTCTATTATTGTCGGTTTAATCTTATTATTTGGTCTGTTGTCGGTTTATTCTTATGTTTTGGTCTATTATTGTCGGTTTATTCTTATTATTTGGTCTATTATTGTCGGTTTATTCTTATTATTTGATCTATTATTGTCAGTTTATTATTATTTGGTCTATTATTGTCGGTTTATTCTTATTATTTGATCTATTATTGTCAGTTTATTATTATTTGGTCTATTATTTTTGGTTTATTCTTATTATTTGATCTATTATTGTCAGTTTATTATTATTTGGTCTATTATTTTTGGTTTATTCTTATTTTCTGGTTTATTATTTTTGGTTTATTCTTATTTTCTGGTTTATTATTTTTGGTTTATTCTTATTATTTGGTCTATTATTGTCAGTTTATTCTTATTATTTGGTCTATTATTATTTGCTTTATGAATGCCGCTTTATTCTTATTATTTGCTTTCTGATAGCCAGTTTATTCTTATTATTTGCTTTATGATTGCTGGTTTATTACTATTATTTGCTTTACGATAGCCAGTTTATTACTATTATTCGGTTAATTATTTATTATCCCGGTGGATTCGCCTTCGCTCCGGCCCCGGCGCATCGCTCGCTGCCCGATTTCCGGCAGCGCAGGCAGGGTTGCAGGCAGGAGGGGGGGGGTGCTGGATGTTTTTTTGGGGGGATAATTTGCCTTCCGAGCCGTGCCGCGTGCCGGGAATCGGCGCCGAGCCGGTAAATCCCTTCCCAAACCGGGGAGGAGGCGTCCGGCCCCGCAAAATTCGGGGAAAGCGGGATTTGGTCGTGGTAATTAATGTCGTTTTTTTTTAATTTTCCCTCCCGGCAGAGCTCTGCGCGCTGCCGAAGGCGGTGGGACGCTGCCGGGCCTCCATGCTGCGCTGGTGGTTCAACGGCACCGGCGGCTCCTGCCAAAGCTTCGTCTTCGGCGGCTGCGAGGGGAACGCCAACAACTTCCCGACGGAGCGGGAATGTCGGGAGAGCTGCGTCCCCGGAGCGGGTAAGGGCACCGCGGAGAGGGGATCGGCCCGTGCCACCAAATCGGGTTATTTTGGGGTTTTTTTAAATTGTTTTGGCATCAAACACCCCAAAATAAGCCACCAAATTGGGTCGGTTTATGGTTTTGGTGCCAAAACCCCGCAAATAACCCAACAAATGGGGTTATACTGGGTTTTTTTTTACTTTTTTGGCATCAAACACCCCAAAATAAGCCACCAAATTGGGTCGGTTTATGGTTTTGGTGCCAAAACCCCGCAAATAACCCAACAAATCAGGTTATATTGGGGTTTTTTCACTGTTTTGGCATCAAACACCCCAAAATAAGCCACCAAATTGGGTTATACTGGTTTTTTTTTTTTACTTTTTTGGCATCAAACACCCCAAAATAAGCCAACAAATTGGGTCAGTTTATGGTTTTGGTGCCAAAAACCCTGCAAATAACCCAACAGATTGGGTTATATTGGTTTTTTTTTTACTTTTTTGGCATCAAACACCCCAAAATAAGCCACCAAATTGGGTCGGTTTATGGTTTTGGTGCCAAAACCCCGCAAATAACCCAACAAATCAGGTTATATTGGGGTTTTTTTTCACTGTTTTGGCATCAAAACCCTCAAATAACCCACCAAATTGGGTTGTTTTGGGTTATTTTTTATTATTTTGGTGTCAAACACCTCAAAATACTCCACCAAACTGAGTTATTTTCTATTTTTGGTGCCAAAACTCCCAAAATAACCCACCAAACTGGGTTGCTTGGGTTATTTTTTTATTGTTTTGATGCCAAACACCCCAAAACAACGCACCGAACTGGGTGACTTTAGGATTTTGGGGTTTGTTTGTTTTTTTATCGTTTCCCCCAGCGGCGAAGAAACCCGAGCATCGCGCCAAGCAGCCCGACGCCGACTCCACCTACGACGGTAAAACCTCACCGCGCCGCTGCCGAATCCTTCCCCCCCCCCCCCTTTCCTTAGAGAATTTGGGGGAGGGGGTCTGCACCCAACGGACCCCCACCTAAATTCACCCCCCCCCTCCCAGAGTACTGCGCCGTCCCCCGGGTGACCGGCCCGTGCCGCGCCTCCTTCCCGCGCTGGTACTACAGCCCGGCAAACCGAACCTGCCGCCGATTCACCTACGGCGGCTGCCGGGGAAATAAAAACAACTACCAGAACGAAGAGGAATGTTTGAACCGCTGCGGTCTCAAACCAGGTGAGGGGTTTTTTTGTGTGTCGTCCCCCCCCCCCCCCCCGCCTCGGGGACATCCCCGTGTCACCCCCCCACCGCCATCTCACACCGGTTTCCCTCCTCGCAGAAGATACTGGCGGCACCGGTGCCGATTTCGGCGGCGATTTCCTCTCTAGCAAAGGTAAGCGCCGGCGCGGCTCCGCTCCCCGCCTCCCTTGGGGACGCGGGTGACGCCCTAACGTCACCTCTTTATTTTTTTGGGGTGTCCCCCCCCCTCCCCATTCCGCAGTGCTGGCACTGGGGGTGCTCCTGGGAATCCTGGCAGCCATTTTGTTGGGTTACGTGACGGACGTCACCATCAAAACGTGCCGGAGAAAACCGGAGCTGCCGGGAGCGGGAATGGGATGGAGCCCCGGGGACGACAAGGAATACCTGATGAGCAACGCCTACACCCTCTGAGGGGGGGCACCCCCTCTTTGTGGACCCCCCCAAAGCGAGAGACACACCCCCCCCCCCAAAATGACTTTTCTGGTGCATTTTGGGCACCTCGCTTGTTCGTTATAATTATTTTTCTCTTTTTTTTTTCTTTCCTGTTTTTTTTTTTAAGAAATTCTTTTGTAGAAAAACAGGGTTGTGGGGAAATCGCTACTGGGGGGGTGGGGGGGGGGGAGCCCCCCCACGAGCACCCACTCCCCTGTGGGGGGGGGGGGTTCTCCCCCCTTCCCTGGCTTTTCCTACTGGGAATCGGTGGCCAGCTGGACCCAAGGGGGGCGGGCCCCTCTCCCAGTGATTTTGGGGGGGGTCCCAGTGATTTTGGGGGACCCCATCCCCTTGCTTTTGTGGGGGGGGGGGGTGTCTTTGTGATTGTTGTGTCGAATCAACCGGATTTAGGGTTTAATTATTAATTGTGGGGGTGGGGGGGTTTTTTAATATGTTTAATTTGGGTTTTTTTTTTTCCTGAATAAAGGGAGTTGTGAACCAACCTCTGGGGGGGCTCGGGATTCTTGGGGTGGGTGGGGGGCACCCCAAAAGCGCCTGGGGGGGGGCTGAGGGGCTTAAACTTGGGGTGAGGGGGAGCTCTTTGATGGGGCTGGGCCCCCCCAAGCCTGGATGAGGCCCTTTTTTTGGGGGGGGAAGGGGGGCAAAATGGGGTGTCCAGACCCCTGTAGGTGTTGGGGGGGGCACTGGCACCCCCTCATCTGTGTGTATCCCCCCCCCCCCAGCACCCCAAATCCGCCAGCTCGGCGAGGATAAACCTGGCTGGGCCGGATCCGGGACACGCCCTGGGGGTGGGGGGGTCCCCCAAACCTGCTGGGGAAAATTGGGGTGCCGGGGAGGGGGGGGAAGGGGTAGAACTGTCCCTGTTTTAGGTGGGGGGGGGCCTCCTGTACCTTGCCCCCCCACCCATCCACGCAAACAAAAGTTTGGGGACCCCACCCCCCCCGGGGGGCGCCGCCCAGGGCCAGGCCCCCCCGCCCCGCCCCGAGCACCCATAAAAACCGGGGGGGGTCGGGGCGACACCGCAGCCGCCGGCAGCTCCCCCGCCATGGACAAGCAGCACCACAAGGAGCCGGGCAAGAAGCACAAGGTGAGGGGCTGCGGGGACACCCCCCCCCCAAAAAAATCCCTGGGACACCCCCCCCCCCCAAACCCCAGCCACCCACAGCCCCGGGGCGCCCACACCCATGGGACCCCCCCCCTCCTAATCTGGGGACCGCCACACCCCCAGAACCCCAAATTCTGGCACCCCATAGCCCAGGGCCCCCCCCATGACACTGGGACCCTGCACCCCACAGCCCTGGGACCCCAAACTCTGGCACTCCATAGCCCATGGACCCCCAATTCTGGCACCCCATAGCCCTGGGGACCCCCACACCCTGGCACCCCAAACTCTCAAGACACCTCCCCCCCAGCCCAGGGACCCCCACACCCCAAAGCCCCTGGACCCCCTCTGCTCTAGGGACCCCCCTCCCCACTCTGGGGACCCCCCACCTTTGGGACACCCCCCCCCCAAACTGGGGACCCCCAATCCCAGCCCCCTACAGCCCCAGAACCCCCATGGGACCAGGACACCCCTCCAGCCTGGGACCCCCCCACAGAACCCCACACCCTGCCACCCCCGCCACCCTGGGGACCCCCCAAGCTGGGTGGGGGGCACCCAAAGGTCCCCTAACTCCCCCCTCCCCCCAGGACGGCCACTCCTCGGACTCGTCCAGTTCCAGCTCCGGCTCCGACAATGAGGGGAAGGTAAGGATGCAGCCCCCCCGCCCCCCCCGGTGTCCCCTGTACCCCAAAACCCCCCCGGGGGGTGGGGGGACACAGCCCTGTGACCCCCCCCCCCCCCGTGTCCCGTCCCCCCCCCCCCGCAGCACCACGGCCACGAGCACAAGAAGAAGGAAAAAGTGCACAAAAAGCCCAAAGAGAAGAAAAAGGAGAAGAAAAGTCACTGAGGGGGGGGGACAGGAGGTGACAAGGGGGTGACAACACCCCACCCCCCCACCATGGGGTGTCACCCCCCCGCCCCCCCCCCCCCTAATAAAGGCGTCACCGGCGCAAAGTCCACGGGGGTCACACCCTGGGGTGGGTGGGGACGAAGCCACGGGGGCGGGGGGGCACCCCAAAATCCTTGGGGGGGGGCCGGGATTGACGCGGCAGCTCCCCGGGGGGGGGGCTGGAAGGAGGAGACCCCCCCCCCAAAACCTGGGGGGGAGCCCCACGAGGGATGCTGCGCCCCTAAAAGCGACACCCGTGATATCGGAGGGGGGGTCCCCGATAGCCAAAGCCCCCCCGAAGCGGGGTAAACCCCCCCCCCATAAGCAGGTTAAACTCCCCAAAGTGGGGTGCACCCCCCCTAAAGTGGGGTTAAACCCCCCCAAATCGGGGTAAACCCCCCCAAAAGTGGGGTAACCCCCCCAAATCGGGGTAAACCCCCCAAAAGTGGGGTAACCCCCTCAAAAGCGGGGTAAATCCCCCTAAAGTGGGGTAAACCCCCCCAAAGCGGGTTAAAACCCCCCCTAAAGTGGGGTAACCCCCCCAAAAGTGGGGTAAAACCCCCCTAAAGTGGGGTAACTCCCTCAAAAGCGGGGTAACTCCCTCAAAAGCGGGGTAAAACCCCCCCAAAGGTGGGGTAAAACCCCTCAAAAGCGGGGTAAATCCCCCCTAAAGTGGGGTAAACCCCCCCTAAAGTGGGGTAAACCCCCCCAAAGCGGGGTAAAACCCCCCCTAAAGTGGGGTAACACTCCCCAAAGGCAGGGTATCACTCCCCGTAAAGTGGGGTAACCCCCCCAAAAGTGGGGTAACCCCTCCCAAGTGGGGTAAAACCCCTCCCAAGTGGGGTAAAACCCCTCCCAAGTGGGGTAAAACCCCCAAAAGCGGGTTAAAACCCCCCTAAAATGGGGTAACACTCCCCAAAGGCGGGGTAAAACCCCCCCTAAAGTGGGGCAACCCCCCCAAAAGCGGGGTAAACCCCCAAAAGCGGGGTAAAACCCCCCCCTAAAGTGGGGTAACCCCCCCAAAACCCGGGGTACGGACACCACACAGGCGCACCGCGCTGCGTTTATTGAAGCAGCTGAGGGCAAAGCGGGGTTCGGGGGTAAAAAGCGGCGGGGTTTTTTTGGGGGTCGGGTAAAAAGTGGGGTTCGGGGGTCCCCCCCCTCACCTGAGGAGGTGGTAGGTGAGCCAGTACATGAAGAGCGGCTGGGCGGCGGCGATGGCCATGGTCAAATACATCCGCAACTGGTTTTTGGCCCCTCGCACCAGCACCCCCTCGGCCGCCGCCTCCGACAGCAGCTTCAGCCTCAGCGTCCTGATCTGGGGGAGATGTCGAAAAAGGGGTGTAACCCCCCAAAAAACACCCCCCCCCCCCCCCCAAAAACCACACACCCCCCCCCTTTTTTTTTTCTTTACCATGAAGACGAAGATGCTGAGGCAGCACCAGCTCAGCACCACGTAGTAACCGGTTCGGCCGAAGAGGAGGCCGGAGATGAGGCCGATGATCATCCTGCCGTCAGGCGGGGTGGGTTATTAGGGTGCAGCCCCCCCAAACCCCCCCCCCCCCCCGAACCCCCCCTAAAAAAATCTCTCACCCCACGTATTTGTAGCCGGCGAAGGCGAGGAGGTCGATGGTGGTGAGATCGGTGTTGACGGTGACGAGGTAGAGGCTGAAGAGGACGGCCAGCACCTCCACGATCAGCCAGGCCAGCGCCGAGCTCGCCTGCAAGCCCAGGCTGTCGGGGGAGAATCTGCGGGGAGGGGGGGCACCCCCAAAATTGGGGGGGGTGGGGGTCAGGGGGGATCTGCCTCCCGGGCGGGGGGCTTTGGGGATGGGGGGGGCCTTGGGGATGGGGGGTGGCCTCAGGGGGCGGCTTTGGGGACAAAGGAGTGGCCTTGGGGACAGGGGGGTGGCCTCAGGGGGCAGCTTTGGGGACAAGGGGGTCCTTGGGGACAGGGGGGTGGCTTTGGGGATGGGGGGAGTGGCCTTAGGGGGTGGCTTTGCGGACAAAGGAGTGGCCTTGGGGACAGGGGGGTGGCCTCAGGGGGCGGCTTTGGGGACAAAGGAGTGGCCTTAGGGACAGGGGGGTGGCCTCAGGGGGCAGCTTTGGGGACAAGGGGGTCCTTGGGGACAGGGGGGTGGCTTTGGGGACAAGGGGGTGGCAGCCTTGGGGACAAGGGAGGGACCCTTGGGGACCAGGGGTGGCCTTGGGGACGGGGTCCTCACCTGTTTTGGGTGCCCAGCGCCAAGCCGGCGACGAGGACGTAGGTGATGAAGGCCATCACTGCGGAGAGGGGGGGACAGACGTCACTGGGGGGGGGGGGTGTCACCGGGGCGGGGGGGGACACCAGGGGGGTCCCCAGGGGGCTACCCGAGGACCGGGAGGTGACAAATACCCGGGATGTAGAGATCGGGGGCGTTGACGTCGAAGCGGGGAGCGACCGGGGCGTCCTGCTGGTACCGCACCTGCCAGTCCTGGGGGGGGGGCATCCCGTTAGGGCCCCCCGGGCTCCGGTAATGCCCCCCCCGCCCGGTACCGGGGCCCTGACCCCCGGTATCGGGCCCCCCCTGCCCGGTACCGAGCCCCCAACCCCCAGTACCGGTCCCCCCGACCCCTCAACCCCCGGTACCGGTCCCTCCCCGCCCGGTACCGGTCCCCCGACCCCTCAACCCCCGGTACCGGTCCCTCCCCGCCCGGTACCGGTCCCCCCGACCCCCCCACCCCCCGCGCCCGTCCCTCCCCGCCCGGTACCGGTCCCCCCGACCCCTCAACCCCCGGTACCGGTCCCTCCCCGCCCGGTACCGGTCCCTCCCCGCCCGGTACCGGTCTCCCCGACCCCTCAACCCCCGGTACCGGTCCCTCCCCGCCCGGTACCGGTCCCCCCGACCCCTCAACCCCCGGTACCGGTCCCTCCCCGCCCGGTACCGGTCCCCCCGACCCCTCAACCCCCGGTACCGGTCCCTCCCCGCCCGGTACCGGTCCCCCCGACCCCTCAACCCCCGGTACCGGTCCCTCCCCGCCCGGTACCGGTCCCCCCGACCCCTCAACCCCCGGTACCGGTCCCTCCCCGCCCGGTACCGGTCCCCCCGACCCCTCAACCCCCGGTACCGGTCCCTCCCCGCCCGGTACCGGTCTCCCCGACCCCTCAACCCCCGGTACCGGTCCCTCCCCGCCCGGTACCGGTCCCTCCCTGCCCGGTACCGGTCCCCCCGACCCCTCAACCCCCGGTACCGGTCCCCCCGACCCCCTCCTCACCTGATGCACGAAAGGAAAAACGAGGAGCCCGAGTTTCCTCCCCACGTAGACGGTGTCCACGGCGAAATAATACTTCAGCCTCCCCACCGGGATGAACCGGTCGAGCTGCGGGGCGAGGCGGGGGTTACAAAGCCGTCCCGGTAACCGGTCACGCAGCCCCCCCCCCCCCCGTGTCCGTGTCCCCCGTCCCCACTCACGTTCCGGTCCACGATGTCGCGGCCCTGGCTGGCCAAGGAGCTGCCGTAAGCCACGGCCAGGCTGGATACCGGTTCGCTCAGGAAGGAAGCGGGCGGTGGGTACGGGGAGGAGGAGGGCGGCGGAGCTCCGTAACCCCGACCGGGCTGGGCCCCGCCGCCTCCCGCCGCGCTGGTATCATCGAAGAGAGGGTGGGGATCCGCCATACGCGGTGCCGCCGCCGGTACCCGGCGTTTAGGGGCTGCGGGGAGAGGGAAGGTGAGGCCCGGGAGGGAGCCGGGACCGGGGCCGGGCCCTGCCGCCCCCGCCCCCACCCCCGCCGCGCTCACGGTGCCGCGTCGCCCCGTCCAGCTCCATTCCGCCGCCGCCTCTCTCCTACTTCCGCTTCCGCCAGCCCCACGTGACCCCTCAGCGCCGCGCCGATTGGTTCGCCGCGCCGGAAGTCGTTGGCTTCTGGCTGCCGCCCGAGAGCTGGCAGGTGACCGGAAGCCGGGGGGGGAGGAGCCGTGACGCTGTGCCCGGCTTCAAGATGGCGGCGCTTGCCAGGCCTGGTGTCGCCATGGCGACGGAGTAGGCGCGGGCGGGGCCTGGCGGCCTCAGGGCTACGGTGTGATGGCCACGGGGCTGGTCCTGGTGGCCATGGTGGCCCCAGGGCCACAGCGTCATGGCCACAGGACTGGCCATGGTGGCCATGGTGGCCCCAGGGGTGTCCCCAGGGCCACAGTGTCATGGCCACAGTGCTGGCCATGGTGGCCATGGTGGCCCCAGGGCCTTGGTGGCCACAGGGATGTCCCCAGGGCCACAGTGTGATGGCCACAGGGCTGGCCATGGTGGCCATGGTGGCCCCAGGGCCACAGCGTCATGGCCACAGGGCTGGCCATGGTGGCCATGGTGGCCCCAGGGGTGTCCCCAGGGCCACAGTGTCATGGCCACAGTGCTGGCCATGGTGGCCATGGTGGCCCCAGGGCCTTGGTGGCCACAGGGATGTCCCCAGGGCCACAGTGTGATGGCCACAGGGCTGGCCATGGTGGCCCCACGGATGTCCCCAGAGCCACAGTGTGATGGCCACAGGGCTGGCCATGGTGGCCATGGTGGCCCCAGGGCCTTGGTGGCCACAGGGATGTCCCCAGGGCCACAGTGTCATGGTCACAGGGCTGGCCGTGGTGGCCGTGGTGGCCATGATGGCCTCAGGGCCATGACATGATGGCCACAGGGCTGGTCCTGGTGGCCGTGATGGCCCCAGGGTCTTGGTGGCCACAGGGATGGCCACAGGGCCACAGTGTCACAGTCACAGGGCTGGCCATGGTGGCCATGGTGGCCCCACGGATGTCCCCAGGGCCACAGTGTGATGGCCACAGGGCTGGCCATGGTGGCCATGGTGGCCCCAGGGCCACAACATCATGGCCACAGGGATGGCCATGGTGGCCCCAGCGCTGTCCCCAGGGCCATGATGTCACGGTCATGGAGATGGCCATGGCGGCCATGGTAGCCCCAGGGCCATGGTGGCCCCAGGGCTGCAGTGTCATGGCCACGGGGATGGCTGTGGTGGCCCCAGGGATATCCCCAGGGTCACAGCGTCATGGCTATGGGGATGGCCACGGTGACCCCAGGGCCATGATGTCCCCAGGGTGTCCCCAGGGCCATGGTGGCCGTGGTGTCCCCAGGGCTGTGGTGTCCCCAGGGCTGTGGTGGCCGTGGTGTCCCCAGGGCTGTGGTGTCCCCAGGGTGTCCCCAGGGCCATGATGGCCACGGTGTCCCCAGGGCTGTGGTGGCCATGGTGTCCCCAGGGCTGTGGTGTCCCCAGGGCTGTGGTGTCCCCAGGGTGTCCCCAGGGCTGTGGTGCCCGTGGTGTCCCCAGGGCCATGGTGTCCCCATGGTGTCCCCACGGTGTCCCCAGGGCCATGGTGGCCACGGTGTCCCCAGGGCCATGCCGTCCCCAGGGTGTCCCCAGGGCCATGATGGCCACGGTGTCCCCAGGGCTGTGGTGGCCGTGGTGTCCCCAGGGCTGTGGTGTTCCCACGGTGTCCCCAGGGCCATGGTGGCCATGGTGTCCCCAGGGCCATGGTGTCCCCAGGGTGTCCCCAGGGCTGTGGTGGCCGTGGTGTCCCCAGGGCCATGGTGTCCCCATGGTGTCCCCACGGTGTCCCCAGGGCCATGGTGGCCACGGTGTCCCCAGGGCCATGCCGTCCCCAGGGTGTCCCCAGGGCCACGGTGGCCGTGGCGTCCCCAGGGTGTCCCCAGGGTGTCCCCGCGGTGTCCCCGCGGTGCCCCGTCCCCCAGCCCCCCCGGAGGCCGGGCAGGGCCCCCCACGTCCTCGTCACCCCCCCGTGACGTCACTGCGGCGGCGGGAGGAAACCGCGGGTCCCGTGGGAGCGCGTGACGCTCCCGTGACCGGCCCGGGCGCTGGCGGGGGGGGGGACAGACGGACACCCCGTCCGTCCGTCCCTCCCTCCCTCCCTCCGGCCCGCCGCGGCCTGCTGCCTGCCGCCCAGTCCCCCCAGTCCCACCCCAGTACTGGGCACCCCAGTCGCACCCCAGTATCGGGCACCCCGGTTGCACGCCAATGCTGCACAGCCCAGTAGGATCCCAATGGCCCAGTTGCACCCCAGTACTGGTCACCCCAGTTCCCCCCTGTTACCAGCCACCCCAGTTACCCCCCCATTACTGGTCATCCCAGTTCCCCCCTGTTACTGGTCACCCCAGTTGCACTCCAACACCCCAGTTACACCCCATTACTGGTCACCCCAGTTTCCCCTTGTTACTGGTCACCCCAGTTGCCCCCCTTTACTGGGCACCTCAGTTGCACCCCAATTCCCAGTTACCCCCCATTACCAGTCCCACCAGTTCCCCAGTTCCCCCCTGTTACCAGTCACCCCAGTAACCCCCTATTACTGGTCACCCCAGCTCCCCCAGTACTGGCCACCCCAGTTGCACCCCAATGCCCCAGTTTCCCCCCATTACTGGTCACCCCAGTTGCACCCCCATTACTGGTCCCACCAGTTCCCCCTGTTACCAGTCACCCCAGTTCCCCCTGTTACTGGTCACCCCAGTTCCCCCCGTTACTGGTCCCACCAGTTCCCCCTGTTACTGGTCACCCCAGTTCCCCCCGTTACTGGTCCCACCAGTTCCCCCTGTTACTGGTCACCCCAGTTCCCCCGTTACCAGTCACCCCAGTTCCCCCCGTTACTGGTCCCACCAGTTGCACCTCAGTTCCCAGTTCCCCCCGTTACTGGTCCCACCAGTTCCCCCTGTTATCAGTCACCCCAGTTCCCCCGTTACTGGTCCCACCAGTTCCCCCCTGTTATCAGTCACCCCAGTTCCCCCCCGTTACTGGTCCCACCAGTTCCCCCTGTTACTGGTCACCCCAGTTCCCCCCGTTACTGGTCCCACCAGTTCCCCCCTGTTATCAGTCACCCCAGTTCCCCCCGTTACTGGTCCCACCAGTTCCCCCTGTTACTGGTCACCCCAGTTCCCCCCATTACCAGTCACCCCAGTTCCCCCCGTTACTGGTCCCACCAGTTCCCCCTGTTACTGGTGACCCCAGTTCCCCCCGTTACCAGTCACCCCAGTTGCACCTCAATTCCCAGTTCCCCACCGTTACTGGTCCCACCAGTTCCCCCTGTTACCAGTCACCCCAGTCCCCCCCATTACCAGTCGCCCCAGTTCCCCCCTGTTACTGGTCCCACCAGTTGCACCCCAATTCCCAGTCCCCCCTGTTACTGGTCACCCCAGTTCCCCCCCGTTACTGGTCCCACCAGTTCCCCCCTGTTACTGGTCACCCCAGTTCCCCCCGTTACCAGTCACCCCAGTTCCCCCCCGTTACTGGTCACCCCAGTTGCACCTCAATTCCCAGTTCCCCCCATTACTGGTCCCACCAGTTCCCCCTGTCACCAGTCACCCCAGTTCCCCCTGTTACTGGTCACCCCAGTTGCACCCCAGTTCCCAGTCCCCCCTGTTACCAGTCACCCCAGTTCCCCCCGTTACCAGTCCCACCAGTTCCCCCCTGTTACTGGTCACCCCAGTTCCCCCTGTTACCAGTCCCCCCAGTCCCTCCCCGTTCCTGGTCCCACCAGTTCCCCCCC
The DNA here is from genome assembly GCF_047370975.1 of Nipponia nippon. Lineage (NCBI taxonomy): Eukaryota > Metazoa > Chordata > Aves > Pelecaniformes > Threskiornithidae > Nipponia > Nipponia nippon. Next base: position 656,669 of record NW_028262365.1, on the reverse strand, counting down.
TTTCCTGGTCCCCCCAGTTCCCCCCTGTTACTGGTCACCCCAGTTCCCCCCGTTACTGGTCCCACCAGTTCCCCCCCGTTACTGGTCCCACCAGTTCCCCCCTGTTACTGGTCACCCCAGTTGCACCCACTCCCCCGCGACGGGGCGGGTCCCGGTGTGACCGGAGGCCGCGGCGATGGGCGCAGGAGCCCGGGGACGGGGCGGGGAGCGACCGGAGGCCGCGGCGATGGGCGCGGGGCGGGGGCCGCTCCCGGGGCCGCCCAGAGGCTGCGGGGAAGGGCGCGGGGCGGGGGGGGGGGGGGGGGGCCGGGACCGGGGGCCCCGGTTCAGGGGCGCGGGGACCGGAGGCGGCGGTGAGGGGCGCGGGGCCATGGGGCGCGGCGCGGCGCTGCTGGCGCTGGCTTACGCGGGGCTGCTGCTGCTGGGGGCCCTGGGGCTGCGGGCGCTGGAGGGGACCCCCGGCCCCCCCCGGGCCCCCCGGGCCCCCAACGGCTCCGAGTGGGACCTCGCCACCGCCTTCCTCTTCGTCACCACCCTCCTCACCACCGTGGGTAAGGGCGGCACCCGCGGGAGGGCTGGGACCCCCCGGCACCGGCACCCCCCGGCACCCCCGGGCCCCCGCGACCCCCGTTTGCACCGGGACCCCCGCGACCCCCGGGACCCCCCTGCACCCCAGGGACCCCGGGACCCCCAGGATCCCCAGGACCCCCCTGCACCCCAGAGCCCCCCCGCACCCCAGGGACCCCAGGACCCCCCTTCACCCAGGACCCCCCTGCACCCCAGGACCCCCCGCACCTCAGGACCCCCAGGACCCCCCTGCACCCAGGACACCCCTGCACCCCAGGGACCCCGGGACCCCCCTGCACCCCAGGACCCCCCCGCACCCCAGGGACCCCAGGCGCCCTGTGCACCCCAGGCACCCCAGAGCCCCCTGCACCCCAGGATACCCCCGCACCCCAGGGACCCCAGGACCCCCCTTCACCCAGGACCCCCCTGCACCCCAGGACCCCCACACCCCAGGGACCCCGGGACCCCCCTGCACCCCAGGCCCCCCTGCACCTCAGGACCCCCAGGACCCCCTGCACCCAGGACACCCCTGCACCCCAGGGACCCCGGGACCCCCCTGCACCCCAGGACCCCCCCGCACCCCAGGGACCCCAGGCGCCCTGTGCACCCCAGGCACCCCAGAGCCCCCCTGCACCCCAGGACCCCCCCGCACCTCAGGACCCCCAGGACCCCCCTGCACCCAGGACACCCCTGCACCCCGGGACCCCCCCACACCCCAGGGACCCCGGGACCCCCAGGATCCCCAGGCCCCCCTGCACCTCAGGACCCCCAGGACCCCCCTGCACCCAGGACCCCCCTGCACCCCAGGGACCCCGGGACCCCCTGCACCCCAGGACCCCCCCGCACCTCAGGACCCCCAGGACCCCCCTGCACCCAGGACACCCCTGCACCCCAGGGACCCCGGGACCCCCCCGCACCCCAGGACCCCCCCGCACCCCAGGGACCCCAGGCGCCCTGTGCACCCCAGGCACCCCAGAGCCCCCCTGCACCCCAGGATACCCCCGCACCCCAGGGACCCCAGGACCCCCTTCACCCAGGACCCCCCTGCACCCCAGGACCCCCACACCCCAGGGACCCCGGGACCCCCCTGCACCCCAGGCCCCCCTGCACCTCAGGACCCCCAGGACCCCCCTGCACCCAGGACCTCCCTGCACCCCAGGGACCCCAGGACCCCCCTGCACCCAGGACCCCCCCCGCACCCCAGGATCCCTGGGACCCCCTTGCACCCCAAGACCCCCACCTCAGCCCCCACCCCCCAAACACCCCCTCCAAGACCCCTGGGGTGGGGTATGGGTGGGGGGCACCCACTAACCCCCCCTCTCCCCCCCTCCCCACCAGGCTACGGCTCGGTGGCCCCCCTCTCGGCGGCCGGCAAAGCCTTCTGCATGGCCTACGCCGTGGTGGGCGTCCCCATCACCATGTTGACGTTGACGGCGACCGTTCGGCGCTTGACGGTTCCCTTGATCGACCGGCCCCGGTTGTACCTACAGGCGCGTTGGGGCTACAGCCGGCGCGGGGCCGCCCGTACCCACTTGGGCGTCACGGCGGGGGTCGCTTTGGGGGTCTTGGTGCTTCTCCCCGCCGCCGGGTTCTACCTCCTGGAAGGCACCTGGTCCTACTTGGACGCCGTCTACTTTTGCGTCATCTCTCTCGGCACCATCGGCTTGGGAGACCTCGTCCCGGCCGAGGAAGCCGGTCAACCGTGGAGACAACTCTACCAAGTGGCCGTCGCCGGTGAGTGAAATTTGGGGGGGGGGGGGGGGTCGGGACCCTCAAATTTGGGGGGGAGGGGGGGGGGGGGTCTTGGGTCTCGGTTGGGTTGCTGACGCCTTGTCCCGCCAGCGTATCTGCTGCTGGGGTTGACGGGCGTCCTGCTGTTGGCGCAGAGCTTCCGTCGCTTGGCCGAGCTCTACGGCATCGCCGGCGGCGCCTCGGCGGCGGAGGAAGGGGCCGGGTTGGTGGAGGGGAGGGGGAGGGGCGTTGGGGGGCGCGGGGGGGACGGGACGCCGTCAGTGGGTAGCACCCTTGGGTGGGGACGGGGGACACCGCGGGGGGCAATAAAAGGGTGCCCAACGCAGGTGCCGTGTTCACCCCATGGGTTGGGGAGGGGGGTGGTTTCCGATGGCAACCGCCCGTTTTTGGGGTGTCGCTGGGTGGGGGGGGGGCATTTGGGGGGGGGGTCCCCAGTCTCAGGGAGGGGGGTCCCAGTGCAAGGCAGGTCCCGATCCTGGGGGGTCCCAGTTCCATGGGGGGGGGTCCCAATCCCAAGGAGGGGATCCCAAGGTGGGGGGGGGCAATCCCAAGGGGGGTCCCAAGGTGGGGGGGGATCCCAATCCCAAGGGGGGTCCCAAGGTGGGGGGGGGATCCCAATCCCAAGGGGGGGGGGTCTCAAGGGGGGGGTGTCCCAATCCCAAGGGGGGTCCCAAGGTGGGGGGGTCACGGTGCCAGGGCGTCCCAAGGTGGGGGGGTCCCAATCCCATGGGGGGGTCCCAAGGTGGGGGGGTCGCAGTGCCAGGGGGTCCCAAGATCGTGGGGAGGGTCCCAAGCCCATGGGGGGGGGGTCTCAAGGCCATGGGGGGGGTCCCAAGGTGGGGGGTCCCAGTGCCGGGGGGTCCCAATCCCATGGGGGGGTCCCCAAGTTCCAGGGGGTCCCCAATCCCATGGCAGGGGGGGTCCCAGTCTCAAGGGGGGTCCCAGTCCCATGGAGGGGGGGTCGTAGCGCCGGGGGGGGGGCACCAGCACCATATGGGACCCAACCCCATGGGGTCCCAGCACCCCTGGGGGTGGGGGGCACCCAAATAGCCCCCCCCAAAAAAATGGGGGGGGGGATGAACCCACCCCCCAGCACCCTCATTTTATAGAAAACCTTTATTTTGTAAAAATGGGTGTAGGGGGGTCCCCACCCCCCCCGGGGACGCGCTACCACAGCACCCCGACACCGGGGGGGGCCCACAGCCAGGCGCCAGCGGGGCCACCCATGGGTGCCCCCCTATGGTCTCGGGGGGGGGGCAGAATGGGCCCCCCCCCGGATCCTATACATATATATATATATATATATATACACACACAATAAATATGGGGGGGTCGTCAGGCGCGGGGGCGCGCGGGCAGGCAGCGGGGGGGCGCAGCGCCAGGCCGTGGCCGGGGGGCACAGGCAGCGGAAGGAGCCGGGGGTGTTCAGGCAGCGGCCGGGCAGGCAGGCAGCTGCCTGCGAGCACTCGTCCACGTCTGGGGGGGGGGGGGGGGCGGGGAGAGAGGGGGTGAGATGGGTGTCTGAGGTTTGGGTGCTGGGGGGGGGGGGGTCAGGGTGCTGGGGAGGGGGTCTGGGTGCTGGGGGGAGGGGGTCAGGGTGCCCAGGAGGGGGTCTGGGTGCCGGGGAGGGGGTCAGGGTGCCCAGGAAGGGGTCAGGGTGCCGGGGAGGGGGTCCGGGTGCTGGGCAGGGGGTCTGGGTGCTGGGCAGGGGGTCTGGGTGCTGGGGGGGGGTGGGGGTCTGGGTGCCCAGGAGGGGGTTTGGGTGCCCAGGAGGGGGTCTGGGTGCTGGGCAGGGGGTCTGGGTGCCCAGGAGGGGGTCTGGGTGCTGGGGAGGGGGTTTGGGTGCCCAGGAGGGGGTCTGGGTGCTGGGGAGGGGGTCTGGGTGCTGGGGAAGGGGTCTGGGTACCAGGGAGGGGGTCTGGGTGCTGGGGAGGGGGGTCAGGGTGCCCAGGAGGGGGTCTGGGTGCTGGGGAGGGGGTCTGGGTGCCCAGGAAGGGGTCTGGGTGCCAGGGAGGGGGTCTGGGTGCTGGGGAGGGGGTTTGGGTGCCAGGGAGGGGGGCTGGGGGCTGGGGAGGGCGTCCGGGGGCTGGGGAAGGGGTGTGGGTGCCAGGGAGGGGGTCTGGGTGCTGGGGAGGGGGTCTGGGTGCTGGGGAGGGGGTCTGGGTGCCCAGGAGGGGGTCTGGGTACTGGGCAGAGGGTCTGGGTGCCCAGGAGGGGGTCTGGATGCTGGGGAGGGGGTCAGGGTGCCCAGGAAGGGGTCTGGGTGCTGGGGAGGGGGTTTCGTGCTGGGGAGGGGGTCTGGGTGCCCAGGAAGGGGTCTGGGTGCTGGGGAAAGGGTTTGGGTGCCCAGGGAGGGGGTCTGGGTGCCCAGGAGGGGGTCTGGGTACTGGGCAGAGGGTCTGGGTGCCCAGGAGGGGGTCTGGATGCTGGGGAGGGGGTCAGGGTGCCCAGGAAGGGGTCTGGGTGCTGGGGAGGGGGTTTTCGTGCTGGGGAGGGGGTCTGGGTGCCCAGGAGGGGGTCTGGGTACTGGGCAGAGGGTCTGGGTGCCCAGGAGGGGGTCTGGGTGCTGGGGAGGGGGTTTGGGTGCCCAGGAGGGGGTCTGGGTGCTGGGGAAGGGGTCCGGGTGCTGGGGAAGGGGTCTGGGTGCCAGGGAGGGGGTCTGGGTGCTGGGGAGGGGGTTTGGGTGCCAGGGAGGGGGTCTGGGTGCTGGGGAGGGCATCCGGGTGCTGGGGAAGGGGTCTGGGTGCCAGGGAGGGGGTCAGGGTGCCCAGGAGGGGGTCAGGGTGCCCAGGAGGGGGTCTGGGTGCTGGGGAGGGGGTCCGGGTGCCGGGGGGGGTCGGGGTGCCGGGGGGGGTCGGGGGGGGGGTCTCACCGACGCAGTCCAGCCGCGCGGGGTCCAGCCGGTACCCCGGGTCGCAGTCGCAGGTGAAGCCGTCGGGCACCCGTACGCAGCGCCCGTTCCTGCACCCGCTCAGCACCCCGCACTCCTCGTCCCCCCCTGCAACGGGCGGGTGGGTGGGGGGGGGATCCCATCACCCCCCACCCCCCCCGTGCCCCCCCCACCCCAAAAACTCACCTTCCTCCTCCTCCTCCTCCTCCTCCTCCTCCTCCGGCTCCTCGATGAAGGCCCCGGTCCCGTGGGGTTGGTAGGACCAAGGGTGGGGGTCCGGGGGCTCGTAACGGGGTCCCCGAGGCCGATGGGTGCCGGGGCGCCGGGGGTCCTCAAAATCCTCCCCCTCATAGCGGGGGGGGGCGTAGAGCGGCTCCCCCCGGGGGTCGTAACCCCCCGCCGCCCCCCCAAAGCCGTAGGGGTCGTAGTCGGAGCGGAGAGCGGGGGGGGCGAGGCGGGGCCCCCCAAAAACCTCGGGGCCGTAGGGGAGGCCGGAAGGGGGGGGGAAGTCGGGGGCGTACTCGTAGGCGGGGGGGCGCGGGGGGGCCGTAGCTGGGGGGCGCAGGACGTTGCAGAGGAACTCGAAGTCATCTGGGGAGGGGGGTAGAAGGAGAAGGTGGTTTTGGGGGACCCCCATCATGGGGGGGGGTGTCCCCCAATCCCTGGAGGGGGGGCAAGGGACCCCCGGAATAATTAGGGGGGCCATAAGGCCCCCCCCCATCCTTGGGGGGCTGTAGGGATGCAAAAGGGTCCCCGTAAATTGGGGGGGGGGGCTACAAAGGGCCCCCCCATCCTTGGGGGGCTGTGGGGATGCAAAGGGGTCCCCATAAATTGGGGGGGGCTACCAGGGGTCCCCCCGTAACTGAGGGGCTGTAAGGGACCCCCCCCCCCCCCAATCACCCAAGGGCTGGAGGGGTCCCCATCATGGGGGGGGGGCTACAAGGGGTCCCCCCATTTTTGGGGGGCTATAAGGGACCCTCCATCACTGGGGGGGTCAGTGGGGGTGCAGGGGGTCCCCACATTGCTGGGGGGGGTCAATGGGGGCAGGGGGTCCCCGTTTTGGGGGTGCAGGGGGTCCCCACATTGCTGGGGGGGTCAATGGGGTGCAGGGGGTCCCCGTTTTGGGGGTGCAGGGGGTCCCCCATTGCCATGGGGCCAATGGGGTGCAGGGGGTCCCCACATTGCTGGGAGGGGTCAATGGGGGCAGGGGGTCCCCACTATGGGGGTGCAGGGGTCCCCGCATTGCCATGGGGTCAATGGGGGCAGGGGGTCCCCATTTTGGGGATACAGGGGGGTCCCCACATTGCTGGGGGGGTCAATGGGGTGCAGGGGGTCCCCGTTTCGGGGGTGCAGGGGGTCCCCACCCCAGCACCCCCCATTGCAGGGAGGGGACGATGCCGACGCAGCACCCCTCCCGGGGAAGGGGGTGGATTTGGGGGTGCGGGGGGGGGGTTGGGGGGGTCACCTGAGTGGCGGGCAGGGCAGAGGGCGCAGTCCATGCCCCAGGCCTGCCCGTACAGGCAGCAGCACTCGGTGTAGGTGACCTGCCTGTCCAGCCGGGGTCTGCCGCACACCAGGTCGACCCCCACCTCCTGCCAGCACACGGCTTGGGCGGCATCTGGGGGGGGGCACCATCAGGCAGGGGCCCTTAGGGACCCCCCCCCACCCCCACCCCACCCATGGGTGGGACCCTCACCCAGGTGGGTGTCGTTGGCCACGCAGCGGCGCTGGGACCCGTCCAGGACCAGTGGCGGGGGGCAGGAGCAGTAGTAGGAGCCCACCGTGTTGACGCAGCGGCCCCCCAGGCAGGGCTCGGCCTCCTCCGCCCCGCACTCGTCGTTGTCTGGGCAGGGGGGAAGGCAGGCGTCAGGCAGGGGGCAGGCAGGGGGCAGGCAGGGGGGTGAGAGTGCAGGCAGGGGCTGGGGTGCAGGCAGGGGTCAGAGTGCAGGCAGGGGCTGGGGTGCAGGCAGGTGGTCAGGGTGCAGGCAGGGGGTCAGGGTGCAGGCAAGGGCTGGGGTGCAGGCAGGGGGTTGGGGTGCAGGCAGGGGTCAGGGTACAGGCAAGGGCTGGGGTGCAGGCAGGGGGTTGGGGTGCAGGCAGAGATTGGAATGCAGGCAAGGGCTGGGGTGCAGGCAGGTGGTCAGGGTGCAGGGAGGGGTCAGGGTGCAGGCAGGGGTCAGGGTGCAGGCAAGGGCTGGGGTGCAGGCAGGTGGTCAGGGTGCAGGGAGGGGTCAGGGTGCAGGCAGGGGTCAGGGTGCAGGCAAGGGCTGGGGTGCAGGCAGGGGGTTGGGGTGCAGGCAGGGGTCAGGGTGCAGGCAGGGGTCAGGGTGCAGGCAAGGACTGGGGTGCAGGCAGGGATTGGAATGCAGGCAAGGGCTGGGGCGCAGGCAGGTGGTCAGGGTGCAGGCAGGGACGGGTGCAGGCAGGGGTCGGGGTACAGGCAAGGGCTGGGGTGGAGGCAGGGGGGTCAGAGTGCAGGCAGGGGCTGGGGTGCAGGCAAGGGCTGGGGTGCAGGCAGGGACTGGGGTGCAGGCAGGGGTTCAGAATGCAGGCAGGGTGCAGGCAGAGGTGAGGGTGAAGGCAGGGCTCAGGGTATGGGGGCAGGGTGGCGGTAGGTGGTCAGGGTACAGGCAGGGGTGCAGGCAGGGGATTAGGGTGCGGGCAGGGGATCAGGGCGCGGGCAGGGGTTGGGATGCAGACGGGAGGGGGGGGGGGTCAGGGTGCCGGTAGGTGGTCAGGGCAGAGGCAGGGGTGCAGGCAGGGGTGCAGGCAGGGGGACCTCACCCACGCACTGCAGATGCTCCTGCTCGTAGTAGTAGCCGCTGGGGCAGTAGCAGCTGAAGCCGGGGCTGGCGTTGAGGCAAACCCCCCCCCGGCAGAGCTGGGGCCCGAAGAGCCGGCACTCATCCACGTCTGGGGGTACGGGCAGCGTCAGGGGGTCCCCGGGGGACGGGGGGGGACCCCAGCGGGCGCCGGGCCCGGCCGTGGGTGGCACCTACCTGTCGGGGAGCCCTGGGGACCGTCGGCGGCTCGGCCCTGCCCGTGCGGGCAGATGGCGAGGTGATCCTCTGGATTGGGGGGACGGGGCCGTCACCAACATGGGTCCTGCCCGTACACCCCGTCCCCTGCCCGTACACCCCGTCCTGACCCCGAACACCACATTCCCTGCCCGTACACCCCATCCCCTGCCTGTACGCCCCAATCTCTGCCTGTACACCCTGTCCTCTGCTCATACACCCCGTCCCCTGCCCGTACGCCCCATCCTGGCCCCGTACACCACATTCCCTGCCTGTACGCCCCATCTCCTGCCTGTATGCCCCAATCCCTGCCCGTACACCCCATCCCCTGCCCGTACACCCCATCCTGGCCCTATACACCCCATCCCCTGCCCGTACACCCCATCCCCTGCCCGTACACCCCAATCCCTGCCTGTACGCCCCGTCCTCTGCTCATACACCCCGTCCCCTGCCTGTACACCCCATCCTGGCCCCGTACACCCCCTCCCCTCCCTGTTCTCCCCCTCCCCTGCCTGTACACCCCCTCCCCTGCCTGTACGCCCCCTCCTGCCCCTACGTCCCCCCCCCAAGACAAGCCCAGGACGACGCCAGGGTGCCCACGCCGAGGGCTGAACCCCCCCAACCGAGGGGGGGGGCTTCGAGGACGGGGGAGGGGGGGGTCCTACCGGTGCCGGGGGCCGGGCAGGGCCGGGCAGGGCACTGGGTGCCCCAAGTCCAGCCCAGGCTGCAGCAGCATTGCTGCTGGGTGACGTTGGGTGCCAGCACCCCACAAGCTTTGCTGAAGCAGGCGGCCGTGCCGGGGGGCCGGAGGGGGTTTTGGGGGGCAGGGGGGGGGCCGCAACGCCCCGTCACGGGGTCGAATTCATCCCGGCTGTCGGGGCAGAGGCAGAGGAAGGAGCCTTCGACGTTCTCGCAGCGTTCGGCCCCGCAGACCCCCCGTAACGTCTCGCATTCGTCCACGTCTACAAGAAATGAGATTTTTGGGGGGGGGGGGGTCCCCACAGGTCGTGTTGTCCCCCCGACCCACCCAGGTCCTGGCCGTACCCACGCAGTGGTGGCCATGGCGGGCGGTTTCGTAGCCCGGGTCGCAGGCGCACTGGAAAGAGCCGGGGAGGTTGTGGCAAGTGGCGTGGGCTCCGCACAAGGTCCCGTTGGAGCACTCGTCCACGTCTGCGGAAGGGGGTGAAGGTGGTTTGGGGTTGGGGGCAGGGGTTGTCCATGGTGGGTGACCCCCACCCCTGGTGTGGGGTGGTCCCTCGGTAGCCCTGTGCCCCGTGGCATGGTCCTTGCTGTCCCCCATGGTCCCTCTGCACCCCATGGCATGGTCCTTGATGTCCCCATGGTCCTTCTGCACCCCATGGCATGGTCCTTGATGTCCCCATGGTCTTCTGCAACCCTGTACCCCATAACATGGTCCCTCTGCCCCTCTACACCCCATGGCATGGTCCTTGATGTCCCCCATGGTCCTTCTGCACCCCATGGCATGGTCCTTGATGTCCCCATGGTCTTCTGCAACCCTGCGCCCCATAACAGCGTCCCTTTGGTCCTCTCTACCCCGTGGCATGGTCCTTGCTGTCCCCCATGGTCCCTCTGCACCCCATGGCATGGTCCTTGATGTCCCCATGGTCTTCTGCAACCCTGTACCCCATGACATGGTCCCTCTGCCCCTCTACACCCCATGGCATGGTCCTTGCTGTCCCCCATGGTCCCTCTGCACCCCATGGCATGGATCTTGATGTCCCCCAGGGCATGGTGCCCCCGACCGCCATGGCATGGCCCCCTGCCTGCCCCAGCACTCACCGACGCAGTCCCCGCCGTCACCAACCCGGTAACCGGGCTGGCAGTCGGTGACGCAGCGGTAGGAGCCGGGGACGTTGTCACAGCGCTGGGCACCGCAGAGGCTGGCACCGTACTCCTGGCACTCGTCCACGTCTGCGGGGACAGGGGGGACACCCCGGGTCCGGCCGGGGGGCACGGCAGGCTGGGGACACCGCGGACCCCCCGGTCCCAGGCCAGGAGCAGCCCCGTGCCCACCCCGCTCCCCATGTCCACCCTGGTTCCCATGCCCATCCCGGTCCCTGTGCCCGTCCCAGTACCTCCCGGCACTCACCGACGCAGTCCCCGCTGTCACCGGCTCGGTAGCCGGGCTGGCAGTCGGTGACGCAGCGGTAGGAACCGGGGATGTTGTCGCAGCGCTGGGCACCGCAGAGGCTGGCACCGTACTCCTGGCACTCGTCCACGTCTGTGGGGACAGGCCACCCTCCATGCCATCCCCACGGCCCTGGCAGCACCCGTCCCCTCCCCGGCACAGCCGCGGCCCCTCACCTTGGCACAGGGCCTTGTCGGTGTCAGTGCGGAAACCCGCCGGGCAGTGGCACTCGAAGGAGCCGTCGGTGTTGGCGCAGCGGCCGCCCTCACAGACGCCCCCGCGCTGGCACTCGTCCACGTCTGCCAGGGGCCACGGGGTGACGGCGGGCATGAGAGGGACCGGGATGGGCACGGGGACCGGGATGGGTACAGGGACACGGGGACTGGGACTGGCACAGGGACTGGGATGGGTACAGGGACACAGGGACAGGGATGGGTATGGGGACACGGGGACCAGGATGGGCACAGGGACCAGGATGGGCACAGGGACACGGGGACTGGGATGGGCAGAGGGACTGGGATGGGCAAAGGGACTGGGATGGGTATGGGGACATGGAGACTGGGATGGGTACAGGAGACCAGGATGGGCATGGGGACTGGGATGGACAGAGGGACCGGGATGGGTAAAGGGACTGGGGTGGGTATGGGGACATGGGGACCAGGATGGGTACAGGAGACCAGGATGGGCATGGGGACCAGGATGGGCATGGGGACACGGGAACTGGGATGGGCAGAGGGACTGGGATGGGCACGGAGACATGGGGACTGGGACGGGCATGGGGACACGGGGACTGGGATGGGCAGAGGGACTGGGATGGGCATGGGACCATGACAGAAATGGGGCCTGGGATGGGCAGGGGCGCGGGGTGTCGCCCACCGGCGCAGGCGGTGCCCTGGGGGGTGCTGACGTAGCCCTGGGCGCAGAGGCAGGTGTAGGAGCCCTCGGTGTTGAGGCACTCGCCGTGGGGGAAGCAGAAGTCGCCCTCCAAGCACTCGTTGACGTCTGCGGGCGCGCGATGCCGTCAGGGCGGCTGATGGAGACACGGTGCCACCGCGAGGGTCCCCACTCACCTGCGCATGGCGCGCCGCCGGCGCCCGCTCGGTAACCGTGCCGGCACTCGCAGCGGAAGGAGCCCTCGGTGTTGGCGCAGCGGCCGTGGGGGCCGCAGGGGGAGCCCACCGCACACTCGTCCACATCTGGGGGACAGGAGGGTTACAGGGGGGTCCCCGGTAGGATTTGGTGGTGCCTCTTGGCAGAGGGACGGGGTGGGGGTACCTGCACAGCGCCCGCGGTGGAGCTGGAAGCCTTCGCGGCAGGGTTGGCACTGGAAGGAGCCTGGGGTGTTGACGCACTCTTGGCCGGGGCAGGCCAGGTGGTTCTCGCACTCGTCGATGTCTGCGTGGGATGGAGGGGTCAGGTATCGGCACGGTGACCCCGTGGTGTGGTGACCCCGTGGTGCGGCGAGCCCGTGGTGCGGCAAGCCCGTGGTGTGGTGACCCCGTGGTGTGGCGAGCCCGTGGTGCGGTGAGCCCGTGGTGCGGCGAGCCCGTGGTGCGGCGAGCCCGTGGTGCAGTGACCCCGTGGTGCAGTGACCCCGTGGTGTGGTGAGCCCGTGGTGCAGTGACCCTGTGGTGTGGTGACCCTGTGGTGCTGCGAGCCCGTGGTGCTGCGAGCCCGTGGTGTGGCAAGCCCATGGTGTGGTGACCCTGTGGTGCTGCGAGCCCGTGGTGTGGCAAGCCCATGGTGTGGTGACCCTGTGGTGCTGCGAGCCCGTGGTGTGGTGAGCCCGTGGTGTGGTGACCTCATGGCATGGGGAGATCATGGCATGGTGGTGACACCATGGCATGGTGGCCTGGTGGCACTGTGACCCCATGGCACAGTGAGCTCATGGCATAGTTACCCCATGGCACGGTGACGCCGTGGTGTGGCGGCCCTGTGACTCCACGGTACTGTGACCCGACGGCACGGTGACGCCCTCCATGGCCCATGCTCAGCCCCCCCCGTCCCCCCACTCACCCTCACAGGGCTCATCCGCCGCCGTCCCCCGGTAGCCGGCGGGGCAAACGCAGCGGTAGCCACCGGGCAGGTTCTCACAGCGCCCATGGGCGCAGGGCGAGGGGCTCTGGGCGCACTCATCCACGTCTGCGGGGACACGGGCAGGGCTCAGGCCACCCGAGGACCCGGGCGTCCGGGTGGGTGGCACCCAGGGTCCCCGCTGACCTTGGCAGTCGGTGCCGGCGGCGCCGGGGCGGTAGCCGGGGGAGCAGAGGCAGCGGTAACTCCCCACCGAGTTCTCGCAGCGACCGTTGGGGCAGGGTCGGGGGCTGCGCCGGCACTCGTCCACGTCTGGGGAGAGCACGGGTGGGTGGGTGCAGGGAGAGGTGGGTGCCCGGACAGACAGATGGACAGCGTCCCCGGTCCCTCGTGCCCCCTCCAGCCTGGACCCCCGCCCCTGCTGCCCTCACCGATGCAGTGGGTGCCCTGGGTGCTCAGCCAGAAGCCGGGGTGGCAGAGGCAGGTGTAGCCGCCCTGGCGGGGGACGCAGCGCCCGGGGCCGCAGATTTGGGGGTTCCTCTCGCAGACGTTGCCAACGGCTGCTGCAAAAAAGGGGGGGGAAGAGGGGGGCTGGGCACGTGCGCGTGCAACCGTGCACACACGTGGAACCGTTTGTGCATGCGTGAAACCACCCACAAGTGCAACCGTGTAGCCACGCGTGCATGCAAGCATGCACACACCTGCAACCACGCGTGCACGCAACCACGCGCACAGCTGCAACCACGCGTGCACGCAACCACGCGCGCACGCAACCAGGCACGTGTGCAACTGTGCAAACCCGTGCAACCACGCGCCCGTGCAACCGTGCATGCCTGCAAACCTGCAAATGCATCCCGCCGCCTCTCCGGGACCCCCCAAAACCCCTACCTGGGCCCGGCCCCTCCCGGGTGGGGAAGGGTCCCACCAGCCCCTGGGTGGGTCGTGGCACCACGATGACCTCGGGGGCGGGGGGTGGCCTCTCGGGGACCAGCGGTGGCCTCTCGGGGACCAGCGGCGGCCTCGTGGGGACAGGTGGCATCTGGGTGACTGGCAGGGGACCCGGTCGCCGCTCCTCCTGCCAGCGGGCTGCAGGGGGAGGGGGACGGTGAGGGTGACCCCGGCAGGCGTGGGGCGCTGCGGGGGGGACGGGACGGACATGGGTGCTCACGGGTGGCGGGGGGGGCGGCGGTGACAGCGCGGGGACGTCCGAGGGGGACGCGGGCCAGATCCTGTCCCAGGTAACGGGTGTTGTAACGAAGGTCGGAAGCGGAGTAATGGTAACCGGGGCCGGCCGGGCAGATCTCCTTGAACCCCTCTGAGATATTGGGGGGGTGAAAATTGGGGGGGGGGGGGTGTCACCCCCAAATCTGCACCCCAACACCCCCCGTGGAGCAGGATCGGAGCATCCCTATGGATGCAGAGTGCTGGGAGGGGACCCAGGAGTCTGGGGAGGGGACCCAGGGGTCCAGGGGGGCTTTGGGGGGCACGGAGCGGGATGGGGGGTTCTCACCGGAGCCGAAGGGGGGGCAGCGGAGGCAGGAGCCCCCCCAGGCCTTGCCCACCCGGCTGCAGCAGCAGATCTGCCGGGTGATGTTGCGGAGGGTGGGGAGGGCGCAGCGGCCGTCCCGCAGGACGCGGTAGCAGGGACCCCGCGCCTCCGAGATCACCTGGTGGGCTGGGGGGCGCAGGGGTCAGCCCCGGCCCCGGCCTGTCCCCATCCCATCTCCATCCCCATCCCATCCCATCCCATCCCATCCCATCCCCATCCCCATCCCCATCCCAAGCCCCATCCCATCCTCCATCCCATTCCCATCCCCATCCTCCATCCCATTCCCATCCCCATCCCATTGCCATCCTCATCTTCATCCCATCCCCATCCCAATCCCCATCCCATCCTCCATCCCATTCCCATCCCCATCCCCATCCTCCATCCCATCCCCAATCCATCGCCATTCCCATCCCCATCCCAATCCCATCCCCATCCCAATCCCCATCCCATTGCCATCCCCATCCCAATCCATCCCATTCCCATCCCCATCCCAATCCCCATCCCCATCCCCATCTTGTCCCCATCCCATCGCCATCCCCATCCCAATCCCAGTCCCCATCCCATTCCCATCCCCATCCCCATCCCAATCCCCATCACCATCCCCATCTTGTCCCCATCCCCATCCCATTCCCATCCCATCGCCATCCCCATCCCAATCCCAGTCCCCATCCCAATCCCAGTCCCCATCCCATTCCCATCCCCATCCCCATCCCAATCCCCATCACCATCCCCATCTTGTCCCCATCCCCATCTCATTCCCATCCCAATCCCAATCCCAATCCATCCCATTCCCATCCCCATCCCAATCCCCGTCACCATCCCCATCCCATTCCCGTTGCCATCCCCATCCCAATCCCCATCCCCATCCCATTCCCATCCCATCACCACCCCAATCCCCATCGCGATCCCAATCCCGGCTCTCACAGATGCAGCTGGAACGGGACGAATCCAGCAGGAATCCCGGCTGGCAGAGGCAGGCGAAGCTGCCCCGCGTGTTGGTGCAGAGCCCGTTCTGGCAGAACCCCCCCTCCTGGCACTCATCCACGTCTGGGGGGGGGAGGGGGGGGGTCAGAGCCCCCCCAACCCCCCCTCCCCCATCCCCCCCCCGGTCCCCCCCCCAAAAAACTCACCCACGCAGGAGCCATTGATGCGCTGGAAGCCCTGGGGACACGGGGCATCCCGCTGGGGCACCTCTGGGGGGCGGGGGGCAGAGATGAGACCCCCCCTTTTGCTCCCCCACCCCCCCTTTCCTCCCCCACCCCCCCCCGTGTCCTTACGGGGGTGGCCGTCGCAGGGCTGGCACTCGTGGACCCCCCAGGCCACGCCGGCCCCCGGCAGCAAACGTCCTGGGTGCGGAGCCCGGGGAGGGGGGAGCTGCACTGTGGGGGGGGGGGGGAGAGTTGGGGGGGGGGGAGGAGGGGCACCCCACCCAGACCCCCACCCATGGGTGGTGGGGGGTAGTGGGGTCCCAACGGGTGATGGCGTCCCAGCACGGTGTCTGGGTGCCAGCCTGCCTTGGACCCCCCCCCAGCACCCCCTACACCACCCAGACCCCCTCCCAGCACCCAGACCCCCCAGCATCCCCCCCAACACCCAGACCCCCTCCCAGCACCCAGACCTCCCCCAGTACCCCCCCAGCACCCAGACCCCCCTCCAGTACCCCCCCAACACCCAGACCCCCTCCCAGCACCGCCCTACAGCACCCAGACCCCCTCCCAGCACCCAGACCCCCCCAGCATCCCCCCCAGCACCCAGACCCCCTCCCCAGTACCACCCCCAACACCCAGACCCCCCCCAGCATCCCCCCCAGCACCCAGGCCCTTCCCAGCACCCCCTCCCAGCACCCAGACCCCCTCCCAGCACCCATGTCCCCTCTTGTCACATCTCAGCACCCACGTCCCCTCCCAGCACCTCTGTCTCCATCCCAGTGTCCCCATCCCAGCACCCACATCCCCTTCCAGCACCCACGTCCCCATCCCAGTGTCCCCATGCCAGCACCCACGTCCCCATTTCCAGCACCCACGTCCCCATCCCAGTGTCCCCATGCCAGCACCCACGTCCCCATTTCCAGCACCCCCGTCCCATTCCCAGCACCTCTGTCCCCATCCCAGCACCCACGTCCCCATCCCAGCACCCACGTCCCAGCACCCCCGTCCCCATCCCAGCACCCCCGTCCCCATCCCAGCACCCACGTCCCCATCCCAGTGTCCCCATCCCAGCACCCACGTCCCCATTTCCAGCACCCACGTCCCCATCCCAGTGTCCCCATGCCAGCACCCACGTCCCCATTTCCAGCACCCCCGTCCCATTCCCAGCACCTCTGTCCCCATCCCAGCACCCACGTCCCCATCCCAGCACCCACGTCCCAGCACCCCCGTCCCCATCCCAGCACCCCCGTCCCCCTCCCAGCACCCACGTCCCCATCCCAGTGTCCCCATGCCAGCACCCACGTCCCATTCCCAGCACCTCTGTCCCCATCCCAGCACCCCCGTCCCCATCCCAGCACCCACGTCCCCATCCCAGCACCCACGTCCCATTTCCAGCACCCACGTCCCCATCCCAGCAACCACGTCCCCATCCCAGCACCCACGTCCCCATCCCAGTGTCCCCATGCCAGCACCCACGTCCCATTCCCAGCACCTCTGTCTCCATCCCAGCACCCACGTCCCCATCCCAGCACCCACGTCCCCATCCCAGTGTCCCCATCCCAGCACCCACGTCCCCATCCCAGCACCCACGTCCCCATTTCCAGCACCCACATCCCCATCCCAGCACCTCTGTCCCCATGCCAGCACCCCCGTCCCCATCCCAGCACCCACGTCCCCATCCCAGTGTCCCCATCCCAGCACCCACGTCCCCATCCCAGCACCTACATCCCCATCCCAGTGTCCCCATGCCAGCACCCACGTCCCCATCCCAGCACCTCTGTCCCCATGCCAGCACCCCCATCCCTCTCCCAGCACCCACGTCCCCATCCCAGTGTCCCCATCCCAACACCCACGTCCCCATCCCAGCACCCACGTCCCCATTGGCAGCACCCACGCGCCCGTCCCAGTGTCCCCATGCCAGCACCCACGTCCCCATTTCCAGCACCCCCGTCCCATTCCCAGCACCTCTGTCCCCATCCCAGCACCCACGTCCCCATCCCAGTGTCCCCATGCCAGCACCCACGTCCCCATTTCCAGCACCCACGTCCCCTCCCAGCACCCACGTCCCCATCCCAGTGTCCCTATGCCAGCACCCACGTCCCCATCCCAGCACCCACGTCCCCGTCCCAGCACCCACATCCCATTTCCAGCACCCACGTCCCCATCCCAGCAACCACGTCCCCTCCCAGCACCCACGTCCCCATCCCAGTGTCCCCATGCCAGCACCCACGTCCCATTCCCAGCAGCTCTGTCCCCATCCCAGACCCCCGTCCCCATCCCAGCACCCCCGTCCCAGTGTCCCCGTCCCGGTGTCCCCGTCCCGGTGTCCCCGTCCCATTTCCAGCACCCACGTCCCCTCCCAGCACCCACGTCCCCATCCCAGCACCCACGTCCCCATTTCCAGCTCCCACGTCCCCATCCCAGCACCCCCGTCCCCATCCCAGTGTCCCCATGCCAGCACCCACGTCCCCTCCCAGCACCCACGTCCCCATCCCAGTGTCCCCATGCCAGCACCCACGTCCCCATTCCCAGCACCCACGTCCCCATCCCAGTGTCCCCATGCCAGCACCCACGTCCCCATCCCAGCACCTCTGTCCCCATCCCAGCACCCACGTCCCCATTTCCAGCACCCCCGTCCCCATCCCAGCACCCACGTCCCCGTCCCAGCACCCACGTCCCAGCACCCCGGTCCCAGCACCCTTGGGCGGGGGTCTCACCTCTGCCCCGCGCAGCTGCCGAAAGCAGTACCCGTACCCAGCACCCTCCTCCTCGGGGGGCACCCGGGGGCTGCTCTGCGCCAGGACGCGGTAGAGGGGTGCCGGACGGGGGGGTCGGGGTGCTGGGGGGGCCGTGGGTGCTGGGGGGGTCTCATCCCCCCCTCGCACCCGCTCCACTTGGTGGATGGCGACCGAGGCTTCGGGTGGGTGCTGCACATGGATGCTCACCATAGACTGGGCACCTGGGGGGTGGTGGGGGGGTTGGGGGTCCTATGGGTGCTGGGGGGGGCTATGGGTGCTGGGGGGGGGGGTCAGCACCCATTGACCCTCCCAAATTAAGGGGGTGGGGGTCCTCACCATCCTCTTCCTCCCGGTAGTTGGCCAAGGGCAGGGTGTAGACGGATTGGGTGAGGGCTTGGGGCCCCCCAGGATTTTGGGGTCCCCCCGGATTTTGGGGTGCCCTCAGGTTTTGGGGCCCCCCCGGGTTTTGGGGACCCCCCCGGGTGCCGTTAGAGGGGAGGTGACAAAATTTGCCGCTGAATTGGGGGGGACACAGGCAGGTATCGGGGCGCGCGCAGACCCCCCCGTTCCGGCACAGCAGCGGGCAGACGACTGCAAGGCAAAACCGGGGGGGGGGGGTGGTCAGGGTGGGGGGCACCCCAAAATTAGGGGACCCCCCCCCACCCTAAAAACTGGGTGACGACGCTGGAGCGGGTTTAAAAAAGGAGGGGGGGGGGGTCGTCGTCGTCCCCCCCCCAAATCCATCCGGATCCTAAATATCCAAGGAAAAAGGGGATCCAGGTGTTGGGGGGGGGGCACCCAGATGGGGGGGGGCACCCAGATGTTGGGGGGGGGCACCCAGATGGGGGGGGGCACCCAAGCGTCCGGGGAGGGACCCAAGCCTCCGGCTTCCAATTTTTCTTTGGGGCCCCACTGTTTATTTTTCCAAATTCCCGACGTTTTCCAAGCGGGATGCGATGAGGTCATCGGCGCCGCGTGGGTGGGAGGGGGCCCCACCCACCAGCACCCATCACCCCCCCCCCCCCGCACCCATCACCCACCCCCCCCCCAAGTGGGAGGGAGCGGGTGCTTGGGGGGGGGGGGTTGGGGGACCCCCCAGGGTGGGCGGGGGGGGGAGCAGGTGCACCCCCCCCATCACCCCGCGGCACCCCCAGTTTGGGGGGGGGTCACCCATGGGGTGCAGGACCCCCCCCCCGCACCCCAAAACTCCCCGCATCCCCCCGAGCCCCCCCCCCGCACCCTTGGGGTGCCGGAGCCCCCCCACCCCAGACTCTCCCAGTCCACCCGGACCCCCTCCCCCGGTACCGGACCCCCCCCCGGGTACCGGGACCCCTCCCCAGTTTGTGGGACCTCCTTCCCAGTTACCGGACCCCCCCCCCCCCCGGGTACTGGGACCCCCCCCCCCCCGCGGTTACCGGACCCCCTCCCCAGTTTGTGGGACCTCCTTCCCAGTTACCGGACCCCCTCCCCGGGTACCGGACCCCCTCCGGGTACCGGGACCCCCCCGCTTACCGGACCCCCCTTCGGGTACCGGGACCCCCTCCCCGGGTACCGGACCCCCCTTCGGGTACCGGACCCCCTCCCCCGGTACCGGGACCCCTCCCCGGGTACCGGACCCCCCTTCGGGTACCGGACCCCCTCCCCCGGTACCGGGACCCCCTCCCCGGGTACCGGACCCCCTCCCCGGGTACCGGGACCCCCTCCCCCGGTTACCGGGACCCCCTCCCCGGTACCGGACCCCCTCCCCGGTTACCGGGACCCCCTCCCCGGTTACCGGGACCCCCTCCCCGGATACCGGACCCCCTCCCCGGGTACCGGACCCCCCTCCCCGGGTACCAGACCCCCCTCCCCGGGTACCGGACCCCCTCCCCGGGTACCGGGACCCCCCCCGGTACCGGCCCCCGGCACTGACCGAGGCGGAAGCCGCTGTCCCCGGGGGGGCGGCCGCTCTCCAGGGCGGTGGCGTTTCCCCGCTGGCAGAGGTGGGAGCAGCGACCCCCGGAGCAGCGGAACCGGCAGCGGGGGGGGGTGAAGAGGAGCCGGAGCCGGGTGGAACCGGGCCCGGTACCGGTAACCGGCAGCGCCAGGGAGGCGGCGGCGGCGGCGGCCAGGAGCAGCGCGGGGCCCATCACCGTCGCCTCGAACCCCCGGGGCGGAGGAGGCGGGGAAAGGGGGGGGGGGGGGGGGGGCGTGGGGGGCGTGGGGGGTCCCGCCCCGGGGTGGGGCTGAGCATCGGCATCGGCACCCACCCCCCCCCCCCCGGGAGGGGCCCCGTGGGGCCACGCGTGGGGGGGCCACGGGGGGGGAGGAGGGCCACGGGGGGGCCAGAGTGGGGGGCCACGGGGGGGACGGGGGCCACGGGGGCCACCGTGAGTGGGGACAGGGGACACGGGGGGGACACAGGACACACCACGAGTGGGGACAGGGGACATTGGGGGGCCACGGGGGCCACCACGAGTGGGGACAGGGGACATTGGGGGGGACACGGGGGCCACCACGAGTGGGGACAGGGGACATGACACGGGGGGGACACGGGTGGGGACAGGGGACACTGGGGGGGACACAGGGGGGACATGCGACACAACACGAGTGGGGCCAGGGGACACCGGTGGACACACGGGGGACAGAAGGGGACAACACGAGTGGGGACAAGGGCCACTGGGGGGGACACGGGGGACACCACGAGTGGGGCCAGGGGACACTGGGGGGGACACGGGGGGGACACGGGACACTACTCGAGTGGGGACAGGGGACACTGGGGGGACACGGGAGACACTGGGGGGGGACACCACGAGTGGGGACAGGGGCCACAGGGCGGTGATGGGTGCCCCCCTCCCTCCCCCCCCTCCGGGGGCCCCCCGCCGGGGGATGACGTCACCTGGAAAAACCGTCGTCATCCTCCAGCTGGAGGCACCGGCTGGGCCCCCCCCCCCTTGGGGGTCCCCCTTCACACTCCATAGGGGACCCCGTAACCCATAGGGGAGCCCCTATAGCCCATAGGGGACCCCATATCCCATAGGGGACCCCGTAACCCATAGGGGAGCCCCTATAGCCCATAGGGGACCCCATATCCCATAGGGGACCCCATAACCCATATGGGACCTCATATCCCATAGGGGAGCCCCTATAGCCCATAGGGGACCCCATATCCCATAGGGGACCCCATAACCCGTATGGGACCTCATATCCCATAGGGGACCCCATTGAAACCACTCACACCCCGTAGGGGACCCCCATATCCCCTATAGGGGACACCTATATTCCATAGGGGACCCTATAACCTACAGGATAACCCCTATATACCCCATAGGGCACCCCATAGAGACCTCTCACACCCCATAGGGGAACCCCTATACTCCATAGGGGACCCCATAACCCATAAGATAACCCCCATACCCTATAGGGGACCCCGTATCCCATAGGATAACCCCCACACCCTATAAGGGACCCCATATCCCATAGGGGAACCCCTATACCCCACAGGGGACCCCGTGTCCCATAGGAGACCCCATAGAGAACCCCCACACCCTATAGGGGACCCCATATCCCATAGGATAAGCCCTATACCCCACAGGGGACCCCGTGTCCCATAGGATAACCCATAGACGCTATAGGGGACCCCATATCCCATAGGGGACCCCTTATACCCCGCAGGGGACCCCATAGAGAACCCCCACAGCCTATAGGGGACCCCCTATAGGGGCCATAGCCCCCCCAAACCCTGCGGGCCCCCCACAAACCGCCCCCCCCAAACCCACCCCCGGCTGCAGCTGCGAGGGGAAACTGAGGCACGGGGGGGGTGGGGGTGTCCCGGATGCCTGGGGCCCCTAAAGAATTGAGGGGGGGGTCCCAGGGGGGTCCCAGGGGTCCTGGGGGGTCTTGGGGGGTCCTGGGGGTCTCAGGGGTCCTGGGGCATCTTGGGGGGGCCCAGGGGGTCCCAGGGGTCCCGGGGGGTCTTGGGGGGTCCCAGGGGTCCTGGGGGGTCCCAGGGGTCCCGGGGGGTCCTGGGGGGTCTTGGGGGGTCCTGGGGGGTCCTGGGGGGTCTCAGGGGTCCTGGGGCATCTTGGGGGGGCCCAGGGGGGTCCCAGGGGTCCCGGGGAGGTCCTGGGGGGGGTCTCAGGGGGGTCCCGGGGGGGTCCTGGGGGGGTCTCAGGGGTCCGGGGGGGTCTTGGGGGGTCCCAGGGGTCCTGGGGGGGTCCCAGAAGGGCCCCAGAGGTCCCAGGGGAGGGGGGGGGGGGCGGTCCCTGCAGAACCGCCCCGTGTGAACACGCGTGTGGGTGGCGGGCGCGATGGCACACGTGTCAGGGTGCGCAGACGCGCGTCAGGCCGCGTACAAGCGCGCCAGGCCGCAGGCACGCGAGGCGGGCTGCGCGCACAGGCGTGAAGCTCCCTGCACGTCTGATGCCCCGTGCCAGCGTGCCAGGCTGCGTGCAAGCGTGCCAGGCTGTGCCCACACGTGTCAGGCTGCGTGCACACGCGTGCGAGGCTGCGTGCACGCTATGCACACGCGTGTGAGGCCGCGTGCCCACACCCGACGCCGCGTGTCCGTGCCGTGCACACGCGTGTGAGGCTGCGTGCCCACACCCGGCGCCGCGTGTCCGTGCCGTGCACACGTGTGTCAGGCCGCGTGCCCACACTCGACGCCGCGTGTCCGTGCCGTGCACACGCGTGCGAGGCTGCGTGCACGCTGTGCCCACACGTGTGAGGCTGCGTGCCCACACCCGCCGCCGCGTGTCCGTGCCGTGCACACGCGTGTCAGGCCGCGTGCCCACACCCGGCGCCGCGTGTCCATGCCGTGCACATGCGTGTGAGGCCGCGTGCCCACACCTGGCGCCGCGTGTCCGTGCCGTGCACACGCGTGTGAGGCTGCGTGCACGCTATGCACACGCGTGTGAGGCCGCGTGCCCACACCCGGCGCCGCGTGTCCGTGCCGTGCACACGCGTGTGCCCCCCACCCCAGTTCCCCCCCCCCCGTCCCCCTTTCCAGTATATCCCCATCCCGGTGCCCCCCACTTCCCAGTGCATCCCAGTGCTATGGGGGAGGGGGCTATAGGGGGTCTGACCTATAGGGTGGGGGGGCTATAGGGGGGCTGAGCTATAGGGCGGGGGGGCTATAGGGGGTCTGAGCTATAGGAGGGGCTCAGCTATACGGCTGGGGGGGCTATAGGGGGCTGAGCTATAGGGCTGGGGGCCTATAGGGGGTCTGAGCTATAGGGCGGGGGGGCTATAGGGGGTCTGAGCTATAGGAGGGGCTCAGCTATACGGCTGGGGGGGCTATAGGGGGCTGAGCTATAGGGCTGGGGGGCTATAGGGGGTCTGAGCTATAGGAGGGGCTGAGCTATAGGGCCGGGGGGAGGGCTGAGGTATAGGACTGGGCTGGGGGGTATGGGGGGTCTGAGCTATAGATCCAGGCTATAGGGGGGCCTGAGCTATAGGGCTGGGGGGGATAAGCTATAGGGCTAGGGAGGACTATAGAGGGGCTGAGCTATAGGGTTCGGCTGGGCTATAGGGGCATAAGGGGGGTCCGGGCTATGGGGGGGCTGAGCTATGGGGGCCTGGGCTATAGGGGCTTGTTTATGGGGGGGCTGAGCTATGGGGGGCACAAAGGGGCTCGGGGGGGTCAGCTATAGGGGGTCTGTCCTATAGGGGGCCAACCCCCCCTTCCATAGGATGCCGCTGGCGGGGGGGCCCCCAAAAAAACCACAAGGCACAGAGCGGAGGGAAAAGGGGGTGTATGGGGGGGGACCCCCAAACCTTTGGCATGGGGGGGCACAGAGGAAGGGCTCCCCCCCAAATCCTCCCCGAGAAGGGGGGGAGGGGGCAGCGGAGCCCCCCCAAAATGAAGGCACAGCGTGGGGGAAGGGGGGGGGGGTCCCGCCCCCCCCCCCCTCAAAACGACGTCTCGTTAAGGCGGGATTTGGGGGTGACCAGCGGGACGATGGGGAGAGCGTCGGCGGCAGGGGGGGGGCCCGGGGGGGGGGCAGGGTCCTGGGGGGCCGTAGGGGGGGCAGGGAATTGGGGGGGCGCCGGGGAGGGGTGGGCCGAAACGTTTTGGGTTTTCCCCCAAAGCGGGGGGGGTTGGGGGGGTCGGGGGGCCGAGGCGTTGGGCCAGCTCCTGGCACCGTTCCACGAAGCTGCCCGCCCCCCCCGCCCCCCCCGGAAAATTGGGGTTCCCCCTCCGCCCCCCGAGAACGGGGTTGGGGGGGGGCGCCCAGGGGATCCCCCCGAAGTTTCGGCGTGGGGGGGGAAGGGGTCGGCGTTTCCCCGCGGCTGGGCCCCGGCGACCGGAGGCTGCGGAGAAAAAAACGGGGTGGGGGGTGCACCGGGGAACCCCCCAAAATTGGGGGGGGAGGGGGCTGCGGCGCTCCCTTACCTGGTGTTGGGGGGCCGGGGGGGGCCGGGGGGGCCGGTTAACGCCAAATCGCACTGATCCAGTTGCCGTAACAGCTCCTCTTCGGTCAAACCGCCGGTTTCTGCGGGGTGAAGGGTGAGGATTTGGCGTTTGGGTTTTTTTTTAGGGGGGGGGGGGCACCCCAAAACTGCCCCCCTCCAGGTACCTGGGGGCTTCCCCAGCATCTCCATGGCGGTGGTGAGGTCCCACATCTGGACGCTGCCGTTGGCGTGGCCGGTGAAGAGGTAACGGCGCGGCCGGGAACCGATGCGGCTGGAACCTTCGCACTCGTGGACGGTGAAGGCGGTGATGGCCGCCGCGTCGACCGAACTCACCTCGCAAATCCTGGGGAGGGGGGGAAAAAAACACCCCGTCACCCCCCCCCCCAGCACCCCGATTTTTCCACCGCCGGCGGTAAATCCGGCAACGCTCACCTTTTGCCGGTGGAGGAAAGCCGGACGAAGACCTGGCACGCATCCGGCACCACTCTTTGGATGAAGACCTGCTGCTCATCCCGCTCGCCGAAGGGTCCTGCCGGCAAAAAACCGGCGGCTCAGCGCCCGTCCCGCGCCGTCGTCCCGCCTCACCGCCCAACCCGGCGCCCTCTCACCGATATCGGTGCCGGCGCCGCAGCCGGCGGGACCGTCCAGATCATCCAGGGAGAGGATTTTGAAGGAAGCCAACGGCGTCGAGCCGGGTTGGGTGGAAATCATCCCGCGGAAACGAGTCACCGTCCAGGTCCGGACGTGGTTGTTATCGGCACAAACTGGGAAGACGGAGGGCGGGTGAGCGGCAAACGCCGGCGATTTCGGCGCCCGGCGGTGTTTTCCTCGCCCCGGCGCTCACCGGAGATGAGGTGTTTCTCCGAAAGCATGATTTTGGTGACGGGGCTGCGGTGGACGGTGAAGGTTTGGAAGAGTTGAGGACCGGAGCCCACGGTTTCGGGGTGCTGCACGATGACCCGCACCACACCGGAACTGGTGCCGTAGGCGATCTCGATCCAGTTCCCGCTGTCACCTACGGACACGACCCCACCCCAAAAATGATCCCAAAGCCCTCCCAGTTCACCCCAGTAGCAAACTGGTGGGGCGAGAAGCCCCGCCTCGGAAGCTCTTACTGGTTTTGGGGGTGAGGTAGACGCTGAGGGCGGTGACGGCGTCTTCGGTGGGGTCGCGGTAGAGCTCCGTCACCAGGAGATCGTTGTCCTTCATGCGCAGGGGGAACTTCTGAACGTCTGCGGGGGGACGGAGGGACGGTGACGGCGTTGCCGCCGGCCGGGGCGCTCAGAGCCGCGGCATCGGCGCTCACCCACGTAGTAGATGGAGCCGTTGTTGCAACCGAGGAGGAGGAAGGTGCCGGCGGCGTCGTAGCTGTTGATGGGGACGACGTCTTGGATCTGCGGGAGGGACAGAAGGGGAGTTTTGGGGACAATTTGGGGACAATCCGGTGGCGGTGCCACCCGCGCTTACCTGCCAGTGCTTGGTGACGGCGTTCCAGACGCCGATTTTGCCGGTGTGGCTGGTGGCGATGAGTTGGTTCCCCACGAAGAAGAGGGCTTCCACCGGCACTCCCAGGTGGAAGACGCCTGGGCGAGGAGAAGACATCCAGGAGGAAGCCCGGATCCTGCCCAGATCCTCCAGGATCCTTCAGGATCGAGTCCGGTGGGGGAATCTCACCGATCTCGCTGCCGTTGCCGTCGGCTTGCAGGGCCCAGAGGATGATCTCGCTGCAGGACGCCACCGCCACCATCTTGTCGTGGTCACCCAAGGCTCCGCCGAGCACCTTGGCGTTGAGGGCCACCCGCTCGATCACCCAGTCCAAGCGCGGGCTGGAGAAGACCTGTTGCCACCCCGATGTCTCCTTCATCCTGGGGACAAGCAAGAGGGGGAGCTCGGGGACACCGCCGGCACGCGACGGCGGTCCCCAGTTCCCCCCAGTCCCCCCCAGTTTACCTATAGCAAACGAGGAACTGGGCGTAAGCCACCGCGATCCAGTTGTGATGCCCGCAGACGATCCGCACCGCTCCCGGTTCGCTCGCTAAACGGCAAAACCGGACGGGTAAAACCTGCGCCGCGACGGTAAAACCGGAGAAACCGCCCGGTTGTACCGTTCTTACCGGCGGGGGTGAGGGTTCGGTCCTCCAACAAGCGCCCCAACAAACCGGCGTTACCCAAATTGGGGGGCATGGTGTTACTGCGTCGCACCGGGGCTCTGTCGGTCGTCGTCGGTAAACGGGCGGCGATCTGCGGCCCCGCCACGCTGTGCCGGTTCCGGCGTTTGGCCGGTAAAACTGTTTGGGGTGGGGGGAGGAGAAATTTGGGGGGGTTCGGGGGTGATTTCTCCCCACGGCGCGTTGGGAGGGGGGCGGATTTACCTGGGGGGGGCAGGTACCCGTTGAAGAGGACGCTGCCGCAAGACGAACGGTCCAATTCCTCCCGCAGCTGCAAGCGGCGAACTTGGGAGAGGAGGAAAGCAAAAACAGAGCCGTGAACCCCCAAAATCGGGAATATTTGGGGACCCCCCCGCCTCGTCAGCCACCCCCCCCCCCCAAAAAAGTCGTCACCTAAAGGGGTGATGCCGTAAAATTGAGCTTCGTGGAGGAGGAGGGAGATGCTGACGCCGCGGGGGTCGAGTTCTTTCGTCCGGAGGAAATTGAGGATGGGGGCGAAGACGGTGGGGTCCCGGTCGATGAAGATCTTATTTTGGTTTTTTTGGGGGGGGGCGGGGAATGAGATATTTGGGGACCCCCCCATGAGATATTGGAGGATTCCCCCCATGAGATATTTGCCCCCCCCCCCCTTAAAATATTTGGGGATCCCCCCCATGAAATATCTGGGGGCTTGGGAGGGTCGGGGGCAGGACTCACCGCTCCCGTTTCATCCTTCAAGGTGGAGATGCGGCCGCTCAAGAGGCTGGGGGTGGGGGGGAGATGGGGGGGAGGATTTAGGGGCTGGGGGGGGCTTGTGTGGACCCCCCCCAGCCCTGGGAGCCTCCCCCCAGGGGGTGTCCGTGTGTCTGTCCGTGTGTGTCGTCCCCCCCCCCCATCGGCGTCACCTGGAGAAGAAGGAGTCTGAGGTCCAGGTCAGGGTCTGGCGGGATGTGCTGAACCTGCGGGAGGGGGCGAGGGTCAGAGGGGGGGCAGAAAACCCCCGGGGGGGGGGCAGATACCCGGGGGGGCAAGAAAGACCCGGGGGGGAGAAATACCCCAGGGTGGGGGAAAGAAAGTCGGGGGGGGGGCAGAAGGATCCTGGGGGGACAAGAAAGACCCTGGGGGTAGAAAGACCCTTGGGGGGGCAAAAAAATGGGGGGGTGGGGCAGAAAGACCCCGTGGGGGGCAAGAAAGACCCTGGGGGGGGCAAAAAGACAACTTGGGGGGGGCAAAGACCCTGGGGGGGGCCCAAAATACCTGGGGGGGGCAGGAAGACCCTGGGGGCCCCCAAAAACCTCGGGGGGGGGGGGGGCAGAAAGACCCGGGGGGGGCAGAAAGAAGCCGGGGAGGGGCAAAAAAGACCGGGGGGGGGGGGGGGCAAAAAACCTCGGCGGGGGGGGGGGGAGAAAGACCCTGGGGGCCCCAAAAAATCTCGGGTGGGGGGCGAGAAAGATGGGGGGGCCTAAAAACCTCGGGGGGCAGAAAGACCCGGGGGGGGGGGGCAGAAAGATCCGGGGGGGATAAAGACTCTGGGAGGCCCCCCAAAACCGCGGGGGGGGAGAAAGGGGGGCAGAAAGACCCTGGGGAGCCCCCCCCCCAAAAATATGGGGGCGCAGAAAGAGTCGGGGGGGGCAAGCTGGGTTTGGGGGGTTCGGGGGGGCACAAGGGGGGGTCCTGAGGGTTTGGGGGGTCCGGGGGGCTTCAGGGAGGCGAAATCGGGGCGGGGGGGGGGGAGAGCTCGGGGGATACCGGGGGGGTACCCCAAAGTGCCGGGGGGGCGAGGAGGGGAAGCGGGGGGACCCGGAAGGCTGAGGGGGGGACACAGAGGGAACCCGGAAGGATGAAGGGAGGGACTGGGGGGGGGCTTGGGGGGAACCCGGGGGAACCGGAGGGGACCGGGGGGAACCGGCGGGAACCGGGGGGGACCGGGGGGCCGGGCCCACGCGCCTCTTGCCGCCCACGTTGAGCTGCACGACCTCCGCCCCGGGCCGCGCCGCCCCGCCCGGCGCCGCCATAGTGGCCCGGCACTACCGCTTCCGCCCGGCTCTACCGCCCCCGAGCTTCTCATTGGTCGATTCTCTCCGCCGCCCCGCCCTCCGCCGCTCTCTATTGGTCCGCCCGAAGACAACCCAAGCGGCCCCGCCCTCCCGCCCCGCTTCGTTTCGCCCAGCCCGCGCCGAGCCTGCACGTCCATTGGTCGAGCTCGATGTCAGTCAAGCAGAGGGGGTGGGCTTTTCCGTCCCGAGCCTGCTCTTTCTTAAAGGGCCAGCAGCATCACTTTGGGAGCGGCGCGGGGGGGCACGGAGCGGTGTCACCCCCCAGCCCCATCAAACGCCCCCAAGCCCTCAGACACCCCCCAGCCCCCCAAAACCCCGCCAGTGCCCCCCGAACCCCCCGGACCCCCTCAGGGTGCCCCCCCGACCCCCTAACCCCCCCAACCCCCTCCAGTGCCCCCCAGAGCACCCCCAGACCCCCTCAGGGGTCCCCCCCAGCCCCAGGGACCCCCTAAACCCCCCAAACCCCTCCAATGCCCCCCGGAGCCCCCCCCCGAACCCCCCTATCCCCTCAGGGGTTCCCACCCAGGGACCCCCTCCAAATCCCCCCCAGCCCCTAACCCCCCCAACGACCCCCCCAAATCCCCCTCCAGCCCCTAACCCCCCCAACCCCCTCCAATGCCCCCCCGAGTCCCCCCAAACCCCCAGACCCCCTCAGGGGTGTCCCCCCAGTGACACCCCCCCCCCCCCCAAATCCCCCTCCCCCAGCTCCAGGGACCCCCAAATCCCTCCAGTGCCCCCCCGAGCCCCCCGAACCCCCAGACCCCCTCAGGGGTCCCCCTCCAGGGACCCCCCCCCAAATCCCCCCTCAGCCCCTAACCCCCCCAACCCCTCCAATGCCCCCCCCGAACCCCCAGACCCCCTCAGGGGTCCCCCCCCAGGGACCCCCCCCCCAAATCCCCCCCTCAGCCCCTAACCCCCCCAACCCCCTCCAATGCCCCCCCCGAGCCCCCCCGAACCCCCAGACCCCCTCAGGGTCGCCCCCCCCCAGACACCACCGGGGGGGTCCCCCCAAGTTCCTTCCTGCTCCTTTATTTTGGGGGTGCTGGGGGGTGCAGCGGGGGGGGGGGGTTTATTACATTTATACAGTCACAGCGCGGCGCTCGGGCCCGGGGGGGGGGTCCCCAAATTAGGGGGGGGCGTCCCCAAGGTTGGGGGGGGCAAGTGCTCGGGGAGGGGGGCTGTTAAATTTTGGGGTTCTTTTCCTGCCTTTTGTTAAAATCTTAAATACAAACTCTGCTCCTCCCCCCTCCCGAGTCTGGGGGGGCCCCCCCATGGCTCTGTCACACCCCCCCAGTGTCAAATCACCCCAGGGTGATGGGGACCCCCCCCCCGAGGTGTTGGGGACCCCCCCTGGGTGATGGGGACCCCCCCCCCGGTTCTATGGCTTGTGCATGGGAAAAGGGGGGGGCCGGGGGGGGGACACCCCAGGGAGGGGGAAGTTGGGGGGCACCCCCCTCCCCAAATCCAGGATTGGGGGGGGCACCCAGGATTGGGGGGGACCCCAGGATTTTGGGGGGACCCCCAGGATTGGGGGGTACCCGGGAATTGGGGGGGCACCCTGGATTTGGAGGCACGTGGAATTGGGGGGGCACCCTAGATTTTTGGGGGGGTCACCCAGGATTTTGGGGTATCCAGGACTTGAGGGGGGCACCCAGGATCTGGGGGGGCACCCTGGATTTGAGGGGGGGCACCCCATCCCCATGGGGTGCAAAGGGGGGTCCCCCAAACCCCCCCCCGAGCCCCCTGTGTGGCTCCACGTCCAAGCTGGGTCCCACCATCACCCCAGTGGAGGGGGTCCCCAAAATGGGGGGGGTCCCCAAAATGGGGGGAGGGGTCCTCAAAAATGGAGGGGGGGCCCAAATATGGAAGGGGGGGGTCCCCAAAAATGGAAGGGGGGGGGGTCACTTCCGTCTCCCCGAGGTGCTGGGGCGCCGGTCGCCCTCCCGGCGGGGGAGACCCTCGTCGGTGGAGGAGGTGGTGAGAAGACCTTGGTTCCACCGGGCCACCTCGGCGTGTTCCTGGGCGCAGGCGGCCAGCGCCCTCAGCCACCCCCGCATGTCCTCCTGGGGGGGGACACCCCAAAACCATCATCAGGCCCCCCCCAAAACCACCCATGGCCCCCCCCCAAAACCTCCCTGTCCTCCCTCAAGGCCGTAGATCCCTACCTCATCCTTGGCTTGAAGGAGGAACTCGCTCCCATCGCTGGTCCTACAAGAGAAGGACCAACTCAAGGCCACCCCCCACCCACCACCACGGTTTTGGGGGACCCCACCACCACCACCAAGATTTTGGGGTGTCGTCCCCCGTCCCCCCCCACCACCACCACCATGAGAACGTACTTGAGCTTGAAGACGTTCTTCTTCTTCTTGTAGTCGCTGGCCACCTCGCTGGTGGAGTGGTGGAGGTTGAGGAGAGGTTCGCCGCCGTGGGTGCTGCCCGCCGCTTGGCCCTTGGCGTCCTTGTAGAAGCCCAGGTCGCCCTTGCTCAGGACGCAGTAGAGGTTCACCCAGGACCTGGGCAAGGGGAGGGGACACGGGGGGGTGGTGGCACCGGTGGGTGACCCAACGCTGCTGGAGGCGTTGTGTTGTGGGGGCTGGCGAGCCCTGGGGCACCCTCTCCATTGATGGATCTCCAGACCTTGGTGAACTTTCACCATTGATGGATCTCCAAGCCCTGATGAACCTTCACCATTGATGGACACCCCAAGCCCTGGTGAACCTTCACCATTGATGGATCTCCAAGCCCTGGTGAACCTTCACCATTGATGGACACCCCAAGCCCTGGTGAACCTTCACCATTGATGGATCTCCAAGCCCTGGTGAACCTTCACCATTGATGGACACCCCAAGCCTTGGGGAACCTTCACCATTGATGGATCTCCAGACCTTGGTGAACCTTCACCATTGATGGACATCCCAAGCCCTGGTGAACCTTCACCATTGATGGACATCCCAAGCCCTGGTGAACCTTCACCATTGATGGATCTCCAAGCTCTGATGAACCTTCACCATTGATGGACACCCCAAGCCCTGGGGAACCCTCTCCATTGATGGATCTCCAAGCCCTGGTGGACCTTCACCATTGATGGATCTCCAGACCTTGGTGAACCTTCACCACTAATGGACATCCCAAGCCCTGGGGAACCTTTACCACTGATGGATCTCCAAGCCCTGATGAATCTTCACCATTGATGGACCCCCCCCTAAACCTTGGTGCACCCTCTCCACTGATGGACCCCCAAACCCTAGTCCATGATTGACCCCCCAAGTCATGGCGAACCCTCTCCATAGATGGACACCCCAACCCTCGGTGCACCCCCTTTCCTTCGCAGACCCCTCCGCATCCCACCCGCCCCCCGTTGTCCCCCACCGACCTGTTGGACGCCTTCTTGTTGGGTCCATCGAGCTCGTGCTTGCGGAAGAGGAAGCCCTCGTGCTGCACTGTGTGGGTGGGGGGCGGCGGGGGCGGCGGGGCGCTGCCCTGCGCCGGGGCCGACCGCGACCTCCGCGTCTCCCCCGGGCCCTGGGAGGGGTCTTTGGGTCGCGGGCGACGGCGGGGTTTGGGGCGGTCGCGGGCGCGGGGCCGGTCGGGTCGCGGCGTCCTCTCTGGTAGCGCCTCCGGGCCGGCGGGCAGGCGGGCGGGGGACTCCCGCTCCCGGGGCTGGGGTGGGGGGACGATGGGTGTCGGGATGGGGGTCCTGGCGGCCCCTCAAGGTGGGGATGACAAGGGGACGCCAAGGGGACGCCAAGGAGACATCGAGGAGATGCCAAGGAGATACCAAGGGGACATGGAGGGGACACGAAGAGAATGCCAAGGGGACACCAAGGGGACACGGAGGGGACATGTAGGAGACACCGAGGGGACACCAAGGGGACACCAAGGGGACACCAAGTTGAAGGCAAGCAGACATCGAGGAGATGCCAAGGAGATGCCAAGGGGACATGGAGGGGACACGAAGAGAATGCCAAGGGGACACCAAGTTGAAGGCAAGGAGACATCGAGGAGATGCCAAGGAGATACCAAGGGGACACGGAGGGGACACGGAGGGGACATGGAGGGGACGCCAAGGGGACATCAAGAGGAAGCCAAGGTCATGCCAAGGAGACACCGAGGGGACACCAAGAGGACGCCAAGGGGACATCAATGACTCACCGGAGCCGGCAAGGGGCCACCCGCCTCCTTCTCCTGCAGCTGCTCCACGATGTCGGCCAGCGTGGCTTTGCTGTCGGTGGAGATTTGGGGGGGGGGGGGGGGGGTCACGTCGGTCTCGGCCACCTGACGGTGACACCGGCGCCCCCGTCCCCGCGCTCACCCGCCGCCCTTGCCGTCGTGCCGCGGCGGCTCCGGCTCGCTGGATTCCTGCCGTTCCAACCGGCGCTCTCGCCGCTCCCGGCGCCGTTCCAGCAGCCCCGTCCTCCCCTCCCCGGGCTCGTCGGTTTTGGGGGGCACCGGGGTCTCACCGGCGGTGGCAGGGGGGGGCGGCTCCCCCCCGGGACCCCCATCCCCAGGAGGTCCTTGGACGCGGTCAAGCTTGGGCTGGAGGCGCTCGGGACGGAGCTCGTGGCGCACGTAGGCAACGCGGGGCTCCAGCCGGCGGCTTTCGGGGCGCTCGGACCCCCCCGGTGACGGCGTTGACCCCCCCGGGGGTTCCCCCAAAAATTTGCGGCTGAGGAGCGGCGTGGGCGGCTGCTTGTTCTGCTCCGCTTTCAGCTTCTCGATCTGCGGGGATGGGGTGGGGTGGAGATGGAGGTGGGGATGAAGGAGATGAAGGAGAAGGAGAAGGAGAAGATGGAGAAGATGGAGGAGATGGAGGAGATGGAGGAGATGGAGAAGGAGATGGAGAAGGAGATGGAGAAGGAGATGGAGAAGGAGATGGAGAAGGAGATGGAGAAGGAGATGGAGAAGGAGATGGAGAAGGAGATGGAGAAGGAGATGGAGAAGATGGAGAAGGAGATGGAGAAGATGGAGAAGGAGATGGAGAAGATGGAGAAGGAGATGGAGAAGATGGAGAAGGAGATGGAGAAGATGGAGAAGGAGATGGAGAAGATGGAGAAGATGGAGAAGGAGATGGAGAAGATGGAGAAGGAGATGGAGAAGATGGAGAAGGAGATGGAGAAGATGGAGAAGATGGAGAAGATGGAGAAGGAGATGGAGAAGATGGAGAAGGAGATGGAGAAGATGGAGAAGATGGAGAAGGAGATGGAGAAGATGGAGAAGGAGATGGAGAAGATGGAGAAGGAGATGGAGAAGATGGAGAAGATGGAGAAGATGGAGAAGGAGATGGAGAAGATGGAGAAGGAGATGGAGAAGATGGAGAAGGAGACGGAGAAGATGGAGAAGGAGATGCAGAAGATGGAGAAGGAGATGCAGAAGGAGATGGAGAAGATGGAGAAGATGGAGAAGGAGATGGAGAAGATGGAGAAGGAGATGGGGACAGGGATGGGGACAAAGATGGAGATGGGGACAGGGATGAGGATGGCGATGGGATAGGGATGGAGATGGGTATGAGGATGAGGATGGGGATGGGATAGGGATGGAGAGGAGGATGGGGACAGGTATAGGGATGGGGATGAAGATGGGTACGAGGATGAGGATGGGAATCGGGATGGAGAGGAGGATGGGGATGGGTACGGGGATGGGTACAGGGATGGGGATGCTGAGCCGGCGGCTGCAGTGGCCCCGGGGGGGGGACAAGGCGGGGGGTGACATCAGCCCCCCCAAGGTGCCCGTACCGTGGTGAGCCGTCTCAGGGAGCTGAACCTCTCCTCCCAAGCGGCGGCCGCCTTACGGAAAGCCTCGTGCCGCCGGATCAGCTGCTCCACCTCGTCCACGCTGCTGCCCAGCTCCTGGCTCTTCAGCAGGGGCTCCTGGGCCGTCAGCCACGCGTCGGCCACCACCGCCTCCTGGGCGAACTGGTGCACCTCCAGCACTGCCGGACAAACGGACGGGGAGGGGGGCAGGCGGACGGAAGGACGCGCTCATGGCGGCACCCCCCCAAGAGCATCCCAGCCCCGCGGCGGTGGAGGACCCGGCCCCCTCCCCAAATTACCACCCCCCCCCAAGGTGGGACTCACTCTGCTGCAGCCATTCCCAGTGCTTGTCCCACTTCTCCATCATCTCCTTCTTCTTTGCAAGCAGCTTCTCCACGTGGGATTTGATCTGCAGGGATGGGGGAGATGGGTTGGGACCCCCCAAAAGTTGCAGCCCCCCCCCCCCAAATTGTCCCCCGGGCACCTCGTCGGCCGCCGGGCTCTTGCTGAGGATGAGGGTCTTGCCCAGCTCCAGGCAGGCGGCGATGCTCTTGCCGCGGGCTTCGATCTCGCTCTTGAGCCCTTGGTGGTCGTTCATCAGCAGCTCCACCGAGGAGACGTCCCTACGAGTGGGGATGGGGGCTGGGAGGGCGGGAGGGGACGGGGACACCCTCCCACCGGGCTGGGATGGGAGAGGGGTCCTTGGTGTCATGGGTGGGACAGGACATGGGTCTTCAGGATGGGCCAGGACACGGGTCCTTGGCTTCATGGATGGGACAGGACATGGATCCTTGGGATGGGACAGGACATGGGTCCTCCAGATGGGACAGGACACGGGTCCTTGGCTTCATGGATGGGACAAGACGTGGGTCCTCGGGATGGGACACGGGTCCTTGGCTCCATGGATGGGACAAGACGTGGGTCCTCGGGATGGGACAGGACATGGATCCTTGGCTCCATGGATGGGACAGGACATGGATCCTTGGCATGGGACAGGACACAGGTCCTTGGCTCCATGGATGGGACAGGACACGGGTCCTCAGGATGGGATGGGACACGGGTCCTCCAGATTGGACAGGACACGGGTCCTTGGCTCCATGGATGGGACAAGACATGGGTCCTTGGGATGGGACTGGACATGGGTCCTCCAGATGGGACAGGACACGGGTCCTTGGCATGGGACAGGACACGGGTCCTTGGCTTCATGGATGGGACAAGAGGTGGGTCCTTGGGATGGGCCAGGACATGGATCCTTGGCTCCATGGGTGGACATAACATGGGTCCTCAGGATCAGACAGGACACGGGTCCTTGGTGCTATGGATGGGACGGGACAGAGGTCCTCGGGACAGGACAGGACATGGATCCTCCAGATGGAACTGGACACAATTCCTTGGCTTCATGGATGGGATGGGACATGGGTCCTCGGGATGGGCCAGGACGCGGGTCCTCGGCACCACGGATGGGCCAGGACATGGTTCTTGGGGCCAGCGCAGGACGCAGGACCTCAGCGCAGCCCACAGCTCCTGCTACCTGGGCTTCTCTCCGGCGCCGATCTGGCAGAGGACGCCGTCCATCCAGGCGAGAAGGTCTCTCACGGTGCCGACGAAGCGGATCTTATCGGCGACGCTGGCGACATGGAGCCGGCACTCCTCACACGCCGCCAAGAGCTCCTTCCACGCCCGTAGCACCTCCTGCTCCCTCCCGGCGATGGCCTCGGCGTTGTCCCCGGCATAGAGGGTCCTCAGCTGTGCCGCACCCTCTTGGAGCTGCCGGACTTGGGTCACCAACACCTCCACGTCGTGCTCGAAGGCACCCAACGCCCGTTGCAAGGCGCCGGCCGACGTCCTGCCCTCACGGGCTGCCAGTTCAGGCAGGCGTTGCCTTTTCTCCTCGATTTGCCCCAAAACCTCTTTGCAATCGTTGAAGAACTTGTGCAATTCGTGGGAAGCCGCCAACATCTGGGCCCGGGTCTCCATCAGCTCCAGAAGGTCTGCCCAAGCTTCGTTCACCCCGTCCTTCCATTCGGCGATGGTGGCGGCGTCGGCGTGCCCGTAGTCGATCAGTTCGTCCACCATTTGGTTGACGGCGGCGATCCGTTCCTGCCCGACGCTGCCCGTCTCGCTGGCGAACTCCAGGAATTTCTCCTGGAGTAGCTGGGATGGGCAGGGATAGGCAAGGGTGAGGGGTGGGCAGCGCTGGGCAGGGGTGGGGGCAGGACCCCCAGCATGGGGCAGAAACGGTGCCCAGGACCCCCGGCATGGGGCAGGGATGGTGCCCAGGACCAGGATGGCACCCAGAACCCCTGGCATGGGGCAGGGATGGTGCCCAGGACCAGGATGGTGCCAGGACCCCGGCATGGGGCAGGGATGGTGCCCAGGACCAGGATGGAGGTAGGACCCCCGGCACGGGGCAGGGAGGGCACCAAGACCCCTCTCACCCACGGCAGGGACTTCCCCAGGACCCCCAGCACAGGATGGGGACAACTCCAGGACCTCCAGGCCATGGAAAACACCAAGACCCCCAACTTGGCGCGTCCCCCAACTGACCGTGACGTGTTCGAAGTCCTGTCCCAGCTCCGGTGAGCCGGCCACCACCTCCTTTTCGGCGATCCAATGCTCCAGCTCGTCCACCTCGCGGTTGAGCTGGTAGAGCCAATATTGCTGCTCCAACTTGGCCTTGCGTTCCTCCACCAAGTCCTTCAGAGACACGTACAGCCGGTCAACCTGCGACTGCCGCCTGCTGACCTGTTCGCTGGGCAAGGGACACAGCGCCCGGTGAACGCCAAAGACCCCGGTATTTTGGGGTGGGGGGGTTCAGGGAGGGGTGGGCGATGGAGGGGTTGCACCCACCTTTGAGGGTGGCCAAGCTCTAGAAGGGCACGGCATTGGCGGGAGAGTTGGGCGATGGTCTCCTCGTAGTTCTCCACCGTTTGCTCCGTCAGGAGGTGTTTCTTGAGGAGTTGTAGGGTGCTCTGCTCATCCTTGGGGAGGGGGGACACGTTTTTTGGGGGGGTGAGATGCTGGGGGGTGGTCCTTAACTTCTCCCCCCTCAACCCACCCCGTCAGCACCTTCCCCTTCTCCTCGCTCATCAACAGCAGCTCTTGCTCGCCCAACCACGACTCCACCTCGGCCACGTCGAAGTAATATTGCTCCAGCTGGTAGGTGGCATCCAAACTTTGCTGCCTGCGCTCTGCCTGCTCCTGTAGCTCCTCCCACATCGTCCCCAACCGCTCCAGAAGACGTCGGACCCCTTCAGCTTCGGGGCTTTTGATGGAGGCAACGGCTCCGGCGCGTTCCAGCACCTCGTCCACGCGAGGACGGTGGACCTGGATCTCCCGGCGGAGGTTCTGGGGAGGGGGTGGAGAGGATTTGGGGGTGGGGGAGAGGGGTTGGGGGTCACCGGTGTCCCCCCACCTCGGTTTCCCCGGCGCAGGGGCTGACCTGGTTCTTCTTGATGAACTGCTGGACCGTCTGCAGGTTGGTGCCGTGGTCCTTCAGCGTGGCCAAGGGCAGGCGGTCCTGCACCCACAGCTGGGCGAGAGGGTGGTGGGATGGACCTGGGCGTCATCTCTGTCCCTGATCCTGTCCCCATCCTATCCCAATCCCATCCCATCCCCAGTCCATCATCCTATCCCATCCCCATCCCCATCCCATCATCCCATCCCATCCCCATCCCCATCCCATCCCCATCCCAATCCCATCCCCAACCCATCCCCATCCCAATCCCATCCCCAACCCATCATCCCATCCCCCTCCCAACTCTATCCCCAATCCCATCCCAACCTCAACCCCATCCCAACCCCATCCCATCCCAACCCCATCCTGATCCCAAGCCCATCCCATCCCCATTCCATCATCCTATCCCATCATCATCCCATCATTCCATCCTCATCCCATCATCCCATCATCCCATCCCCATCCCATCATCCCATCCCATCCCCAATTCCATCCCAACCTCAACCCCATCCCATCCCAACCCCATCCTCATCCCAATCCCATCCCAACCCCATCCTGATCCCAAGGCCATCCCATCCCCATTCCATCATCCTATCCCATCTTCATCCCATCATCCCATCCCCATCCCAACTCCATCCCAATCCCATCCCAACCCCAACCCCAACCCCAATCCCATCCCAACCCCAATCCTGTCCCATCCCAATCCCATCCCATCCCAACCCCAATCCCGTCCCATCCCAACCCCAACCCCAACCCCAACCCCAATCCCATCCCATCCCAACCCCATCCTGATCCCAAGCCCATCCTGATCCCAAGCCCAAGCCCATCCCATCCCAAGCCCAAGCCCATCCCATCCCAAGCCCATCCCATCCCCACGTACTCACCACCTCGTCCTCCAGCTCATGGCTGACCTGATGAACCTCCTTGGAAGCCAAGAGGATTCGCCGACGTTCCTTGAGGGGCTCGATCAGGCGGACGATGCGGGTCCCCACCGCGTTCTGCCGCTCCCCCACCGCCTGCCTGCCCGCTGCCTGCGCGGGCAGCGCCGCTGCCTGCACCTGCAGCTCCCCCACCTCCTTGTACCACTCCTCCACCTGCGACTCCATCGTCTGCGGGGAGCGGAGGGACACTGGGATGAGACACTGGGGGAACTGGGGCCAAAGGCTGGGGGAACTGGGGCTGAACTCCCATTGCAACTGGTCCTCAGCCCTGGAGACAACCAGTGCCCAGCTCTGGAGGCTACTGGTGCTGAGCCTGGGGGCAACTGGGCCCAAGCCCTGGGGGCAACTGGTGCCAAGTCCCACAGGCAACTGGTGCCAGGCTCTGGGGGCAACTGGTGCTGAACCCCTATTGTAACTGGTGCTGAGCCTGAAGGGTTACTGGTGCTGAGCCCCCATTGCAACCAGTGCTGAGCCCTGGGGCAACTGGTGTTGAGACTGGGGAGCAACTGGTGCCAATCCCCATTGCAACTGGTGCTGAGCCCCTGTTGTAACTGGTCCTCAGCCCTGCGGACAACCAGTGCCCAGCACTGGGGTCAACTGGTGTCTCCCCAACACCCGATGTCCCCCATAACCTGGTGTCCCCCCATAACCTGGTGTCCCCCCAACACCCGACGTCCCCCCAAACCTGGTGTCCCCCCATAACCTGGTGTCCCCCCATAACCTGACGTCCCCCCATAACCTGGTGTCTCCCCAAACCTGGTGTCCCCCCAAACCTGGTGTCCCCCCATAACCTGGTGTCCCTCCATAACCTGCTGTCCCCCCATAACCTGGTGTCCCTCCAACACCCAATGTCCCCCCATAACCTGGTGTCCCCCCAAACCTGGTGTCCCTCCATAACTTGGTGTCCCCCCAAACCTGGTGTCCCCCCAACACCCGCCGTCCCCCCATAACCTGGTGTCCCCCCATAACCTGGTGTCCCCCCCAACACCCACCTGCAGCCTCTTGAGCTGCCTGCTGACGCTGAGGAGGTCGGCTCCTGCCCCCACCGTCTCCAGCTGCTCCTCCAGCCTCCCCAACCGCGCCTCCATGTCGGCGTAGCTCCGCGCCAAGCGCTCGGCGGCGGCGGCCTCCGCCAACCGCCGGCTCCTGGCCTGGCTGGTGGTCTCCAACTCCACCCAACATTGCCGTAACTCTTCCAGTTGACGCCGAACGGCGCCGGTTAATTCGGGTTTGGCGAGGAGGAGCTCTTCGCCTTCCTGGGGTGGGAGGGGGTCAAGGGGGGGTCAAGGGGGGTCAACCGGGAGTGTGTGTGTCCCCCCCGGAATTGGGGTGGTGGGGGGCAAGGCCGTTGGCCATGGGGGTGGGGGGTCTTTGGGCGTCATGGCGAGCACCCTCTGGGGGAGGGAGGGGGCGCAGGGCTTGGGGGGGGGGGGGCAGAAAAAGGGGGTGCAGCTGGAGGGGTGCGGGGAAAGGGGGGTGAAGAGAAGAGAGGGGCGCAGGGAAATGGGGGCGCAGCAGGGAAATGGGGGCGCAAACGGGGGGTGTAGAGAAAAGAGGGGTGCAGGGAAACGGGGGTGCAGTTGGGGAGGGGTGCAGTGGGGTGAAGCAAAACGGGGGTGCAGGGAAAGGGGTGCAGGGAAAGTGGGGTGCAGAAAAAGGGGGTGCAGGGAAAGGGGGCGCAGCAAAAGAGGGGGTGCAGCTGGGGAGGGATGCGGCGGGGTGCAGAGAAAGGGGGGTGCAGCAAAAGGGGGGTGATGCAGGGAAAGGGGGTGCAGCTGGGGAGATGCAGAAAAAAGGGGGTGCAGGGAAAAGGGGGATGGAGCTGGGGGGTGCAGTGGAAAGGGGTGCAGGAAAGGGGGGTGCAGCAAAAGAGGGGGTGCAAGGAAAGGGGGTGCAGCTGGGGGATGCAGCAAAAGGGGGTGCAGCAAAAGGGGGTGCAGCAAAAGGGGGGTGCAAGGAAATGGGGGGTGCAGCAAAAGGGGGGTGCAAGGAAAGGGGGTGCAGCTGGGGGATGCAGCAAAAGGGGGGTGCAGCAAAAGGGGGTGCAGCAAAAGGGGGTGCAGCTGGGGGGTGCAGCAAAAGGGGGTGCAGCAAAAGGGGGTGCAGCTGGGGGGGTGCAGCAAAAGGGGGGTGCAGCAAAAGGGGGGGTGCAAGGAAATGGGGGTGCAGCCGGGGAAGGCTGCGCCGAAGAGGATGCAGCACGCAGGGATGCAGCGGGGGGAGCTGCAGCGCGGGGGGGGGGGAGCTGCAGCGAGCAGCAATGCAGCCAAGGACGAATGCAACGAAAGGGGGGGGGCTGCAGCGGGGGGGGGGGGCCACCACGACGACGTCACCC
This sequence comes from Nipponia nippon, assembly GCF_047370975.1. NCBI lineage: Eukaryota > Metazoa > Chordata > Aves > Pelecaniformes > Threskiornithidae > Nipponia > Nipponia nippon. The sequence continues at coordinate 615,745 of NW_028262365.1, read as the reverse complement.
CCAACCCCCCCCAGCAACCGCCCCGCGACCCCTCTCCTCCCGTTAACCCTCCTCCCTCCCCCCATCCCCCCTCCATACCTCCCCCCATCCATCCCACCCCAATTCCATCCCACCCCTCCCCTTTCCATACCCCCCCATTTCCATACGACCCCCCCCCCCCCCCATTTTCCCACACCCCCCCCCCCCCGCTACCTTCTCGATTTTCTCCAGCCACTCTTTATTCTGCGCCAGCTCGGCCATGAACGCCTGGTGCTTCAGCCATGGTTTGGGGGGGCGAGGGGGGGGTCCCGGGAGGGGTCCCCCGCCATCAGCACCTTCTCCCGGATCCAGCCATCCAGCTATTTTTTTTTTTTTTTGAGGGGGGGTGGGATATAAGGTTGGGATCCCCCCCCCTTGGGAATCCCCACAACCCTTTGGGGGGGGGGGGGGGGGGTGCCGGGACCACGTTTGGGGCCTGTGGTTCCTCTACGGCGCTGAGGAGGATGAGGAGGAGGAGGAGGATGGTGGCATTTGGCGCGATGCCGCAGAGCCTTGCAGCAGATGCCGGGCGGAGCGCGGAGGCCGGATTCCGGCCTTGCCGGTAGCTGCGCCAGAAAAACCCGACCGGGGTCTGGGCCAACCTCCCGGTTGCCGTAACCGCGCCGGTGATGGGACCGCGGCGGCTCCGACCACGGCGGCTCCCATCGGCGAAGCCCCCTGAGATGCTGAGGAGCATCTACGGGGGGTGCAGGACACCCTGGTCCACCCGGGGGGGGGGGGGCTTGGGGACCCCCTCCCCCCAAAAGCCATGGGTGACGCGATCCGGACCCCGCCGACGCCGGTGACGCCGGCGTGGGGTGACATCCCAAGGGTCCGGCTCCCACCCGCACCCATCTTAGGGCCCTCTGCACCCAAATCTGGAGCCCCCCCCACCGCCCCATGGGTAATTTGGGGGGGTCAGGGGTTGGGGGGGACACGCGGGGGGCGGGGGGCCGGGTCCTACCTCACGGCAGTTCTGGAGGAACCGCTGCAGCTCGAGGTGGTCCTTCAGCCGCTGCGTCCGTTCCTGCGCCAGCTGGTAGTTGCGGTGGCTCCTGCGGGGTCGGGTGGGTCCCAGCTCAGCGCTGCCCACCCATTACCCCCCCCCCCAGCACCCCAATTAAGCACCTAATTAACCCACCCCACCCCGCAAAGCAAATTAACCCAAGGGGGAAACTGAGGCACAGCCCCCATCTGCCGTGGCGAGGATGCACCGGCAGATCCAGCTCTGTCATCGTCCCCGGGGGGGTCCCGGGTGCCGGGGGTGGGGGTGCAGGCATTGCCGTCCCGGCACCTACTTGGCACGGAGACCCTCCATCGCCTCGGCCACGCGGTCGCTGTAGAGGTTGCCTTGCCGTTGGAGGCTCTCGCCAGCTTGTAGGGCCAGTTGGATCTTCTGCAGGTTGAGGTCCATGGTGGTGGTGAAGTCCTTGTGCTTCTTGATGGCGTTGCTCACCCCTTCCACCGTGTCGGGGAGCTCGGCGTGGACCAGGGTGGACTCCTGGAGAAGGGATGGAGGAGATGCCGGTGTTGGGTTCTCCATCCATGGCCACCTCTTCTCCTTGCTCCATCCTCCCCAGCTCAACCAGGAGGTCCACCGAGACCTTCTCCCACCCGTCTCTACCTGGTTGTAGAGGCTGGTCTCGCATTGCTGGACATCCCGGAGGAAGAGATGGAAGACGTGAGATTGCACCAGCACCTCTCGCCGCGTTTCCCAGCTCTGCAGCAACTTGCCCCAGCCCGCGTCCAGCTTCTGCAACCACTGCTGCAACGAGAGGTAGGGGACCTCCGTCTCCTCCAAGGCCAACAAGTCGCTGGCCGCTTGGATCTTGGCGTAGTCCTCCTCGTAGCCGTTGATCTCCTCTTTGAGGGCCGCGTGTTGGTTCAACAACCTCTCCGCTTCGCTCAAGCTGTCTGGCACCTCCTCGGAGGCAACGGCCGCTTGTGTCTTCACCAACCACCCAAGGAAGTTGTCCAAGTCTTGGATGAACTGTTGCAAGCGACCGGCGACGGTCAAAGAGTCTTCACAACCTTGCAGCGCCCGCTTCAGGGCTTCCCACTCCTCGCTGATCTGCTCGAAGGGCAGCAGGATCTCCAGGGCTCTCCCGGGGTGGGAGGCAGCCAAGGCTTCGCCTTCTCGTTGAAGCTCCACCAACCGAGGTTCTAAGACCACCAGAGCCGCCTCCATGGTGGAGAGGCGGCGTTGCAAGGCCAACACGCCGCCCAGGTCGCCGCCGCCCGATTGCGTGGCTTCGATGGCTTTTCTCTTCTCCCGCACCTGCGCCTTCATCTCGCCGCACTCCAGCAGGTAGTTCTGGATCTTCAGGACGGAGCTGAGCTGGCCCTTCTTGCGCTCCACCAGCTCCACCACCCGGTTCCACCTGGGGATGGGGACAGAGGTGGAACAAGACCAGGATGGGGCCCTGGGATGAGGTTGGGCATTGCCAAGGCTTGGGATGGGCTTGGACCTTTGCACCGGAGAGCTGGGCCCCATAGGGACGTCCCACCAGGCTGGGAGAACCACAGGACTGGGGTCTGCCAGCAGCCCCACGGTTGGTTCCCCTCACCAAGGAGCCCCCAAGCAGGATGAGGCCCCCCATGAGCATTGCTGACCCCCAGGACGGGCTTGGCCTGTTGCACCGAAGAGCTAGACCCCATAGGGACGTCCCACCAGGCTGGGACAACCACAGGCTGGAGTCTACAAGCAGCCCCACAGATGGTTCCCCCCATCCAGGAGCCCCCCAAGCAGGATGGGGTCCACCACGGGCATCACTGACCCCCAGGATGGGCTTGGCCCCACAGCTCGGTCCCCTCCCCACTCCCGTACCTGCTATTGAGGTGGTCCTGGCAGGAGCGGACCTCCTCCGAGCTGGGGTGGCCCCCGTCCACCAACTGCTGCACCACCTGGTTGACGTCCAAGATCCGTCCCATGACGCTGTTCATCTCCTGGTCCAGGCTCTCAAACCTGAGGAGGAGACGTGAGCAGCGGGGTCCATGGCGGGGTCCACGACGGGGCAAGGGACCCAGGTGTCCCAACCCCCCCACACACCTATGCTGGACCACCTCAACCTCATCCAGCTCCTCCGGCACCTCCATCCTCTCCAACCACTGCTCCTTCTCGTCCACCCAGACCTCGCAGGCGTGCACCTCGCTGAACATGCGGTAGACGGCCAAGGCGTCCTGCAACCACTGCTGCCGCAGCACAGCCACCTCAGCCACCTCCCCATAGAGCTGCTCCACCTCCACCACCCGGATCTGCACGTCAACCCCTTGACGATGCTCAGGTGCCAGAAGAGCCAACTGTTTCCGGAGGGCCAACACGGCCGCCCGGTGCTTCTCCACTTCTTCCACCACCGCCCGGTGCTTCCGCAGAAGAGCTTGGGTGGAATAGTCATCATGGCCAAAGTCATCGCTGGAGACGATGCGGTAGGTGTCCTGCAACCAGGCCACCAAGTCGTCCGTCTCGGCGCTGAACTGGAAGAAGTTGAGGGCCTCCTGCAACCGCTGTTGGTGCAACCCCGTCACCTCCTCCAGCTTCTTCCAGCGGAGGCGAACCTCCCGCATCTTCTCCTGGATCCCACCGGGGCTGAAGCGTTTCTTGGCCAAGATCTGCTCGCCCCTTTTCATGGTCTGGTGCAACAGCGCCCGTCGGCTTCCCAGCTCGCCCAACATGCTCTTGTGCTTGTTGGTCAAGGTCAAGACGCTGCTCAGGTCCCGGCCGCACGTCTTGGCGGCCAGGATCTGCTCCTTCTCACGGATCCACGCCTCGGCCTCCTCCATCTCCTGGAAGAAGGCCCAAAGCTGGCGAGAATCCTCCAGCTCCTTGCGTCTCTTGCCCGCCAGCTCCCCCAGCTCCTCCAGGCACGTCTGGACGTGGTTGACCCGGTTGCAGATGATCTGGGGGTCGCAGGGTTGATAGCCTGGACCAAGAGAACCAGATCTTAGCCGGAGATGGTCTACAGCACCTTGAAGACCTTGGTTGACCCCTCCCAAGGTCAAGTATCTCCCCGGTCCTCGTGGTGCCCCACGTTACCCTCCAGCTCCGAGAACTTGAGGGCGGCGGCGTTGAGCGCTTGCACCCGCTCTGTCTGGGCAGAGATGTCAGCTTCCAGCAGCCCGTGCTTCTGCAGCAGGTCCTCAACCTCCAGAAGATGCTTCCCCAAATCCTTGGAGACCAGGAGCACCTGGAGAAGGGGAATGAGACCACAGGGTCCAGAGCTGCCCACCGCATCCTCCATGGGGATTCCGGGTACCTCTCCCGTCCCCGGCTCTACCTGCATCTCCTCCATCCAGTCGATCATGTAGACCATCTCCTGGAAGATCTTCTGCAGGGCCAGGTTCTGCTCGAGACGGGCACGGCGGGCGCAGACCAGCTCGGTCAACAGCCCCCACTGCCGAAGGATGTTGTCCTTTTGGGCGCTGATGCGTTTGGTGTCGTAGTAGCCCTCGGACTCCATCTCCAGGGCCAGCTCCACCACCACCTGGATGCGTTCTTGGTAGGAGGAGATGTCGGCCTCGATGGCCTCGTGCTTCTTCATGGCGGCCTCCACCGCCGGCAGGTCGTAGCCGAAGTTGTCCTGGGGTGGGGGGGAGATGGCGTCAGGCAGGGTGGACCCCTCCCCGGTCAACGAGGGAGCCCAATGAGGCAAGCCAGGAGATCCCACCACCCGAGCGTTGTGGTCCTCACCCCCCCACCCCGGCCAGGGAGAGGACCCAGGCGTCCCACCCTAGGGTGGGGGTCCCTGCCAAGCCCCGCCCACCCCATCCCACCTGCGAGACCAAGCGTTGGTTCTCGTTCAACCACGTCTCCCTCATGACGGCTTTGTGGTCGAACCGTTGGGCCAGCAGCTCCAACTTCTCCTGCCGGATCAGCTCGTTGCGCAGAGACACCTCCCGTTCGTGCTCTGCCTTCTCCAGGCAGGTCCAGGCCTGAGGGGTGGGACACCGGGGCTCGACGAGGGGGTCCCCAGCCCTTCTCGGGGTCCCCCAGGATGGAGACCTCGCCCCGGTCCCACCAGCACCTTATTGATGTCGGAGATGCTCTTGCCCTCGCTGGGGACGTAGAGTTTGCGGTTGTTGGCCCGTAGTTTGCTCTGGATGGTGAAGAGCAGGACCTCCAGGTTCCCCTTCTCCTGGAACCTGCGGGGTGGCAGCACCGGGTCAGGATACGGCCACGGTTGTCCCCTCTCCGTGGTTGTCCCCCCGACCCCAGGAGGTGGCTCACTTGACGGGCTTCTCCAGGGTGCAGAAGGCGGTGAAGGCTTGGAGCTGCTGCTGCACCCCGGTCAAGGAGTTGGCGAACTTCTGGTTGCTGATGATGGTGATGGTGTGCTGGATCCAGGCCAGCAGCTCGGCCGCCAGCGCCTCGTACCGCTCGATGATGGCCTCGATCTCCATGGCCTGATCCAGAACCTGGTGGGAGAGGGGTGGGGTCACCTGCAGGGCTCGGGGCTGCATCCCACAGAACCCCCTTGGGCAACCATGCGTGGTTGAGGGGCAACCTGCTTGTCCCAGCCCCGCCAGGGACCAGCACAGCTCTGCCCTTGCTGGTCCCTGGTGCAGCGAGGGATGGGACATCCCTGTGGAGCCAGGGATGAGGAACCCCATGGAGCAAGGATGGGACATCCCGTGGAGCCAAGGATGAGGAACGTCATGGAGCAAAGGATGGGACATCCCCGTGGAGCCAAGGGTAGGGCATCCCATGAAGCAAGGATGGGGAACCCCATGGAGCCAAGGATGGGACATCCCGTGGAGCCAAGGATGGGACATCCCGTGGAGGCAAGGATGGGACATCCCGTGGAGGCAAGGATGGGACATCCCATGAAGCAAGGATGGGGAACCCCATGGAGCCAAGGATGGGACATCCCGTGGAGGCAAGGATGGGACATCCCCGTGGAGCCAACCCACCCAAACCCACCTTCCCGATGCGCTTCCCCTCCACAGCCAGCGCCTTCATCTTGGAGAAGTAGTGGTAGAAGGACACCACATAGGTGATGATGGACTTCTCATCGGGGTCCTCCATGTTGACGTCTGGCAGGCGGTGAAGCATTGGTCCCCGAGCCCTGCCCGGCTCCCCAAAGCCCCCCCTTGGCCACCAGCCCTCATCCAGCAAAGCCCAGCCCTGGGCTGCTCCCCTCAACCTTGAGCCCCCCCCCCCAAAATCCTTTGAGGTGAAAAACAGAGCCAGGAGCTTGGTGGAGACACCCCACCCCGCGTGGACGGACAGACAGACGGACCCCCCACCCTGTCCCGTCCCTACCCTCGGGGTCCAGCAGTTTGCTGAGCCCTAGCTGCTGCTCGGCCGTGTTGAAGGCTTGTTGAAGGTTGTAGGTCGCGTTGGACTTGGTCAACTTGTGGAAGTCGATGAGGTCCGGCCTGCAAGCGGGACACGGCCACTTCGACCCCCCCCCCCCCCCCCCCGCTGAGGGAACCCGGGCGTCCGGGTTGTCCCCCCTGCTGTCCCCCGCGGCGGACCTGTGCTTGTGGATGAGGGCGTTGAAGGCCAACCCATCCCTCCAACTGGTGGTGAAGTTCTGGATGTTCACCTCGGGGTAGCTGTGGGGAAAGGGTGGGGGTCACACGGGGCTGGATCCGTCCCCCGTCCGTGGCGGGGGCCGTCCCAGCACCGGGACGGCGCGAGGAAGGGGGTGACCGCTCACCCCGCCGTCTTCATCTGGCACCAGAGAAGCAGAGCGTCCTTGGCCGAGCGCGTCTCCCGGTTGTCTTCGGTCTTGATTTTGATCACCTGGATCTGGGGAAAGCCAAGGGGCACTGACGCACGGCGGGGTCCCGGGGTGGGGACACCGTCCCCGGGGTGGGGACGGCCCCGCCCCGCTACCTGGAAGCGGAGGATGATGGTCCAGATGAGGCCGAGGGTGAGGCGGTGGTTGCCGTCCACGATGTCGTGGGAGCCCACGTTCTCCAGGTGCACCCGTTGCTCCTTGAGGAACTGCAGCGCCTTGTCCACGTTCTCCAAGGAGTGGATCCGCATCCGGCCCCGCGTCGGTTTGGGCTGACGGAGACACCGGCACCCGGCACCCCCACCTCCGAGAAGGTCCTCCCACCCAACTCATCCCCCACCCGGTGGTGATGGGACCTGGGTGGTGCTGGGGAGGTCCCAGCTCATCCCAACCTGGTGGTGATGGGACCTGGGGGGTGGTGGTGGTGATGGGGAGGTCCCAGCTCATCCCAGCCCAGTGGTGATGGGACCTGGGTGGTGCTGGGGAGGTCCCAGCTCATCCCAACCCGGTGGTGATGGGACCTGGGTGGTGGTGGGGAGGTCCCAGCTCATCCCAACCTGGTGGTGATGGGACCTGGGGGGTGGTGGTGGTGATGGGGAGGTCCCAGCTCATCCCAACCCGGTGGTGATGGGACCTGGGTGGTGGTGGGGAGGTCCCAGCTCATCCCAACCCGGTGGTGATGGGACCTGGGTGGTGATGGGGAGGTCCCAGCTCATCCCAGCCCAGTGGTGATGGGACCTGGGTGGTGCTGGGGAGGTCCCAGCTCATCCCAACCCGGTGGTGATGGGACCTGGGTGGTGGTGGGGAGGTCCCAGCTCATCCCAACCTGGTGGTGATGGGACCTGGGGGGTGGTGGTGGTGATGGGGAGGTCCCAGCTCATCCCAACCCGGTGGTGATGGGACCTGGGTGGTGCTGGGGAGGTCCCAGCTCATCCCAACCTGGTGGTGATGGGACCTGGGGGGTGGTGGTGGTGATGGGGAGGTCCCAGCTCATCCCAGCCCAGTGGTGATGGGACCTGGGTGGTGCTGGGGAGGTCCCAGCTCATCCCAACCCGGTGGTGATGGGACCTGGGTGGTGGTGGGGAGGTCCCAGCTCATCCCAACCTGGTGGTGATGGGACCTGGGGGGTGGTGGTGGTGATGGGGAGGTCCCAGCTCATCCCACCCTGGTGGTGATGGGACCTGGGTGGGGGTGGTGGTGGCGGGGAGGTCCTGGCTCTCACCAGCTGCTCCCCGGAGAGCACCTCCAGCAGCCGGGTGAGGACGTAGCCATCGCGGAGGTCGGCGTAGAGGTCCCCGATGCGGCAGGAGACGCGGGCGAGGTGGGAATTCACCCATTTGGTGAAAGTCTTCTTCTGCACCGCGTCCCTCTCGTCTACCCGGTGAGGGAACGGGTTGAACCGCGATGCCGGGGACTGGGGAGGGCACCCCGGCGGGCGGGCTGTGCCGGGGCGGCGAGGACGGACCTACCGGCCAAGGCCTTGATGCGGGAGCACTCGAAGAGCTTGGCGGTGGCCGCGGCGTCGTCCCAGCCCCGCGCCTCGGCGGCCTCCCAGGGGCCGTTGTTGTTCTGCTGCTCCATGTTGTCCAGCTCGGCCGCCACCGCCGCCATCGGGCTGGGGGGGGGGACACGGTGGGGGCGAGGGCGGCCGGGGCTCCAGGGCGCTGGCTGCGGCCCCCCAAAACTCCCCTGCAGCCCCCCAGCACCCCATGCACCCCCCAGCGCCCCTATAGCCCGCCCAGCACCCCCTGCAGCCCCCAGCACCCCCTGCAGCCCCCCCAGCACCCCCTGCAGCCCCCCAAAACTCCCCTGCAGCCCCCCAGCACCCCATGCACCCCCCAGCACCCCCTGCAGCCCCTTGAGCACCCCATGAAGACCCCCAGCACCCCTACAGCCCCCCCAGCACCCCATTAAGATCCCTCAGCACCCCATGAAGACCTCCCAGCACCCCTACACCCTCCCAGCACCCCTGCGGCCCCCCAGCACCCCTACAGCCCCCCAGCACCCCTATAGCCTCTCCAGCACCCCTATAGCCCCCTCAGGCATCCTATGCACCCTGTGCATCCCCTTGAGCACCCCATGGAGCTCCCAGCACCCCTCCTGCACGCCCCAGCACCCCTATAGCCCCCCCAGCACCCATACAGCCCCCCCAGCTCCCCATGCACCCCCCAGCCCCCCTGAAGACCCCCCAGCACCTCTATGGCCCCCTCAGCACCCCTATAGCCCTCTCAGCACCCCTATAGCCCCCCAGCACCCCTATAGCCCCCCATAGCACCCATACAGCCTCCCCCCCCAGGCCTCCCCCCTCCCCATCCGGTAGCAGCCGGATCGGGCCCCTCCCGGGCGGTCACCTTGAAGGACCCCACTGGTGACCGTGCCCCCACCCCCGTGCCCCCCTCCCCCCACACCCCCGTTCCCCCCTCCAACCCCCCGGGGAGGGGGGGGGGGGGGGCCGGCTACACACACACACACCCCCCCGCCCCCGGTACCGACGGAGAAGCCGCTCCCGGTGCACCGGGAACGGGGATGGGGGGGGTGATGCTGGGGGGGGGGGATGCTGGGGGGATGCTTTTGAGGAGGGGGGTCGGGGGGGGGGGCTCACCGTGGGGGGGGGGCAGCCGGTGCTGCCGGTGCTGCCGGTGCTGCCGGTACCGCCCTGCGCACCGGGGCGCGCCGCCGCTCGTCCCCGCAGCCAATGGCGGGGCCGCGCCCGCCCCCCCCCGCCGCGCCCGACGTCGGGCTCGGCCCCGCCGCCGTCACCGGGAGCCGCCCCCCCCCCCTCCGGTACCGGGGAGCGGGAGGGAGCGGGCCCCTATAGAGCGGGGGTGCGGGGATCGGGCCCCTATGGAGCGGGCCCCTATAGATTGGGGGTTCACGGACCGGGACCGTACGGATCGGGGGTGCGGGGATCGGGCCCCTATGGAGCGGGGGTGCGGGGATCGGGACCGTACGGACTGGGACCCTATAGACTGGGGGGGCACGGATCGGGACCGTACGGACCGGGGGTGCACGGATCGGGCCCCTATGGAGCGGGGGTGCACGGATCGGGACCGTACGGATCGGGCCCCTATAGACCGGGGGTGCACGGATCGGGCCCCTATGGAGCGGGGGTGCACGGATCGGGCCCCTATGGACCGGGACCCTATAGATTGGGGGTGCACGGATCGGGCCCCTATAGACTGGGGGTGCGGGGATCGGGCCCCTATGGAGCGGGGGTGCACGGATCGGGACCGTACGGACTGGGACCCTATAGATTGGGGGTGCACGGATCGGGCCCCTATAGACTGGGGGTGCGGGGATCGGGCCCCTATGGAGCGGGACCCTATAGATTGGGGATGCACGGACCGGGACCGTACAGACCGGGGGTGCAGGGATCGGGCCCGTATGGATCGGGACCGTATAGATTGGGGGTGCAGGGATGGGGACCCTATAGATTGGGGGTGCACGGACCGAGGTCGTGCACGGATCGGGCCCATATGGACCGGTACCGTATAGAGTGGGAGTGCACGGACTGGAGGTGCACGGATCGGGACCCTATAGATTAGGGGTGCAGGGATCGGAACCGTACGGACCGGGACCCTATAGATTGGGGGTGCACGGACCGGGACCATATGGACCAGGACCGCATAGACGGATCGGGGTCGTGCAAACCGGGGGTGCAGGGATCGGGACCATATGGAGCGGGACCCTATAGACCGGTACCGTACGGCCCCGGGGGCGCGGGGATCGGGCCCCTACGGCCCGGGACCCTATGGACCGGGACCGTATGGACCCTATAGACCGGTACCGTACGGCCCCGGGGGCGCGGGGATCGGGCCCCTACGGCCCGGGACCCTATGGACCGGGACCGTATGGACCCTATAGACCGGATCCCCCCCGTCCCCCCCAAATCTCCCCGGTCCCGCCGGGTTTCGGCAGCGCCGTTCGTTGGCCCCGCCCCCTCTGGGGGGGCGTGTCCCGCCCCTGGGGGCGGAGCCAAGCCCCGGTAGCCCCCGAGCGGCTGCCGGTGGCCCCGTCAAGGCCACAGCCATGGCCACCGTGCGGAACGTCGCCATCTTCGGTGCCACCGGCAGGACCGGGCTGCCCACGCTGGCCCAGGCCCTGGAGGAGGGTGAGGGGCGGGGGGGGGCCCCCGCTGCACCCCAAAACCCCGCGGTGGCCACGGGACCCCCGGGCTGGGGGGGGGGGCCCTGGGGTTTGGGGGGGCCCTGGGGTTTGGGGTTTGGGGGGATTTGGGGGTCCCAGGGGGTTTGGGGGGGCCCTGGGGTTTGGGGGGCCCTGGGGTTTGGGGTTTGGGGGGGGGATTTGGGGGTCCCAGGGGGTTTGGGGGGCCCTGGGGTTTGGGGGGGTCCATGGGGTTTTGGGGGGGGCTTGGGGGTCCCTGGGGTTTGGGGGTCTCTGAGGTTTGGGGGGTGGGGTTTTGGGGGGGCTTTGGGGGGGTGTTGGGGGTCCCTGGGGTTTGGGGGGTCCCTGGGGTTTGGGGGTCTCTGAGGTTTGGGGGTGGGGTTTTGGGGGGTGTTGGGGGTCCCTGGGGTTTGGGGGGTGGGGTTTTTGGGGGTTTTGGGGGTCTCTGAGGTTTGGGGGGGTGGGGGTTTGGGGGGGTGTTGGGGGTCCCTGGGGCTTGGGGGGTCCCTGGGGTTTGGGGGTCTCTGAGGTTTGGGGGTGGGGTTTTGGGGGGTGTTGGGGGTCCCTGGGGTTTGGGGGGGGTGGGGTTTTTGGGGGGTTTTGGGGGTCTCTGAGGTTTGGGGGGGTGGGGGTTTGGGGGGTGTTGGGGGTCCCTGGGGCTTGGGGGGTCCCTGGGGTTTGGGGGTCTCTGAGGTTTGGGGGGGGGGTTTGGGGGGGTGTTGGGGGTCCCTGGGGTTTGGGGAGGGGTCCCTGGGGTTTGGGGGTCTCTGAGGTTTGGGGGGTGGGGTTTTGGGGGGTGTTGGGGGTCCCTGGGGCTTGGGGGGGTTGGGGTTTTGGGGGGGGGTTGGGGAGTCCTGGGGTTTGGGGGGTCCCTGGGGTTTTTGGGGGGTTTTGGGGGGTCCCTGGGGTTTGGGGGTCCCGGAGGGTTTGGGGTCACTGGGGGTTAGGGGGGCCCCTGGGGTTTTGGGGGGGCCCGGGGGGGTTTGAGGGGGGTCCCTGTGGTTATGGGGGGTCCCTGGGGTTTTGGGGGGGCCCTGGGTGGTGCGGGGGGCACGGCCAGTGCAGATAGAGCCTATAGCGGGGTACAGAGCCTATACGGGGCACAAACAGCCCAGCCAGGGCCTATAGAGCCGTTGGAGCCTATAGATCCTGGGGGAGGGGGGGGGGCAGATACAGCCCATCCAGGCCATATAGAGGCTATACGTGGGGCAGAGCCAGCCCGGGGGGGCCGTATGGAGCCTACGTGGGGCCGAGCCGGCGTGTGGGGGGCAGATAGAGCTTATCAGGGGCGGCCGCGGCCTCTTCGGGGCTGATAGAGGCCATATGGGGCTGATAGAGCCCCTATGGAGCAGGCAGGGCCCCTATGGGGCACACGTAGCCCGTTCGGGGCTGTGTGGGGCAAGCAGAGCCCCTATGGGCCATATAGAGCCTGTATGGGGCAAGCAGAGCCTATGTGGGTTATATAGAGCCCCTATGGGGCAGATGTGGGGCCAGGCAGAGCCCATATGAGCCGTATAGAGCCTATACGGGGCAGACAGAGCCTATATGGGGAGTATAGAGCCCCTATGGGGCAGGCAGAGCCCCTATGGAGCAGATGGAGTCCGTGTGGGCCATATAGAGCCTCTATGGGCCAGGCAGAGCCTATACGAGCCATACAGAGCCTATACAGGGCAGGCAGAGCCCCTATGGAGCAGACAGAGCCCCTATGGGTTATATAGAGCCCCTATGGAGCAGGCAGAGCCCCTATGGGGCAGATGCGGGGCCAGGCAGAGCCCGTATGAGCCTTATAGAGGCTATACAGGTCAGGCAGAGCCCTTAGGGCCCTATAGAGCCCCTATGGAGCAGGCAGAGCCCCTATGGGGCAGATGCGGGGCCAGGCAGAGCCCGTATGAGCGATATAGAGCCCATATGAGCCTCATAGAGGCTATAGGAGGCAGACAGAGCCCCTATGGAGCAGACAGAGCCCCTATGGGGCAGATGCAGGGTCAGGCAGAGCCCGTATGAGCCTTATAGAGGCTATACAGGTCAGGCAGAGCCCTTAGGGCCCTATAGAGCCCCTATGGAGCAGGCAGAGCCCCTATGGGGCAGGTGTGGGGCCAGGCAGAGCCCGTATGAGCCATATAGAGCCCTTATGAGCCGTATAGAGCCCGTATGAGCCTTATAGAGGCTATACGGGGCAGGCAGAGCCCCTAGGGCCCTATAGAGCCCCTATGGGGCAGGCGGGGGGCTGCTGACTCATCATCAGGCCCCGGGGCCCGATCCGGGGTGCCCCCCGCCCCCCGCCAAGGCTCGGGGACCCCGGCGCGCGGGCGGCGTCACCGGCGTGGCCCCGCAGGGTACACGGTGACGGTGCTGGTGCGGGATCGGGCCCGGCTGCCGGCGCAGCATCGCCCCGCCCGCGTGGTGGTGGGGGACGTGCGGGACCCCGCCGCCGTGGCCGAGGCCGTCAGGGGCCAGGACGCCGTCATCATCCTCCTGGGGACGAGGGACGACCTGGGTACGCCGACACCCCAAAGCCCGCGGGCCTGCACCCCGAAACCCCATCGCCCCGCACCCCCGGCCCCCACGGATTTGGGGGGACCCCATTGCCCCAGGGCACCCTGCACCCCCTGACCCCACGGATTTGGGGGGACCCCATAATTTTGGGGGGACCCCATTGCCCCGGGACCCCATGACCCCACAATCAGGCACCTGAACCCCTCCCAATCACCCCCAAACTTGGGGGGCTGCCCCCAAACCCCCCTATTCACCCCAAAACTTGGGGGGCTCCCCATAACCCCCCAATCACCCTAAAACTTGGGGGGCTGCCCCATAACCCCCCTATTCACCCCCAAACTTGGGGGGCTCCCCATAACCCCCCTAATCACCCCAAAACTTGGGGGGCTGCCACATAACCCCCCCAATCACCCCCAAACTTGGGGGCCCCCCCAGACCCCCCTAATCACCCCCAAACTTGGGGGGCTCCCCATAACCCCCCTATTCACCCCAAAACTTGGGGGGCCTCCCCTGACCCCTCTAATCACCCCAAAACTTGGGGGGCTGCCCCATAACCCGCCTATTCACCCCCAAACTTGGGGGGCTCCCCATAACACCCCTAATCACCCCAAAACTTGGGGGGCCTCCCCTGACCCCCCTAATCACCCCAAAACTTGGGGGGCTGCCCCATAACCCCCCTATTCACCCCCAAACCTGGGGGGCCCCCCATAGCACCCCCTAATCACCCCAAAACTTGGGGGGCTGCCCCATATACCCCCTTAATCACCCCAAAACTTGGGGGCCCCCCCCGACCCCCCAATCACCCCAAACTCGGGCCCCCCGACCCCTCTCCCCCCAGGCCCCACCACGGTGATGTCCGAGGGCACCCAGAACATCGTGACGGCCATGAAGGCCCACGGCGTCCGCAAGGTCGTCGCCTGCCTCTCGGGTGGGTGCCCCCCCCCCACCCCCCCCAAAAAATGGGGGGGGTCCCCTGCTCTGAGCCCCCCCTTTCCCCCCAGCTTTCCTGCTGTGGGACCTGCAGAAGGTGCCCCCCCGGCTGATGCCGGTGACGGAGGACCACATCCGCATGCGCCGCATCCTGCAGGATTCGGGGCTGGATTGCGTCTACGTCATGCCCCCCCACATCGCCGGTACGCGGGGGGGGGGGACGACCCCCAAAACAGCCCCCCCAAATCCCACCCCCAAATCCCACCCCCAAATCCCACCCCCAAAAATGAGGGGGTTATCCCGCTTTATCCCCGTATCCCATTCAATCCCCCATCCCATTTTGCCCCAGTATCCCAGCTCATCCCCGTATCCCAGTTTATCCCCGTATCCCATTCTATCCCCCATCCCATTTTGCCCCAGTATCCCAGTTTATCCCTGTATCCCAGCTCATCCCCGTATCCCAGTTTATCCCCGTATCCCATTCTATCCCCCATCCCATTTTGCCCCAGTATCCCAGCTTATCCCCGTATCCCAGTTTATCCCTGTATCCCAGTTTATCCCCGCATCCCCGCTTATCCCTGTATCCCAGTTTATCCCCGTATCCCAGTTTATCCCCGTATCCCATTCTATCCCATCCCATTTTGCCCCAGTATCCCAGTTTATCCCTGTATCCCAGCTCATCCCCGTATCCCAGTTTATCCCCACATCCCCGCTTATCCCTGTATACCAGTTTATCCCCGTATCCCATTCTATTCCTCATCCCATTTTGCCCCAGTATCCCAGTTTATCCCTGTATCCCAGCTCATCCCCGTATCCCAGTTTATCCCCGTATCCCATTCTATTCCTCATCCCATTTTTCCCCAGTATCCCAGCTTATCCCAGTATCCCAGCTTATCCCCGTATCCCAGTTTATCCCCACATCCCAGTTTATCCCCACATCCCCGCTTATCCCCGTATCCCATTCTATCCCCCATCCCATTTTGCCCCAGTATCCCAGCTTACCCTGTATCCCAGTTTATCCTCACATCCCAGTTTATCCCCACATCCCAGCCCATTCCCCTATCCCAGTTTATCCCCGTATCCCATTATAGCCCCCATATCCCACCCTATCCCCATATCCCATTTTACCCCATCCCATTTTACCCCCATATCCCACTTCATCCTGGTTTCCCCCACTATCCCCATTATCCCTCTATCCCCATTCCCCCAGTCTCCCCAGTCTCTCCATTCCCCCATTATCCCCATTCCCCCAGCCTCCCCATTATCCCAGTCTCCCCATTATCCCCAGTCTCCCCCATTATCCCCATTACCCCATTCCCCCAGTCTCACCATTATCCCCATTCCCTCAGCCTCCCCATTATCCCAGTCTCCCCATTCCCCCAGACTCCCCATTATCCCAGTCTCCCCCATTATCCCAGTCTCCCCAGCCTCCCCATTCCCCCAGTCTCCCCCATTACCCCATTATCCCAGTCTCCCCATTATCCCCATTCCCCCATTATCCCCATTCCCCCAGTCTCCCCCATTATCCCAGCCTCCCCATTCCCCCAGTCTCCCCCATTATCCCCATTATCCCCATTCCCCCATTATCCCCCATTCCCCCAGTCTCCTCCATTACCCCATTATCCCAGTCTCCCCCGTTATCCCATTATCCCCATTCCCCCAGCCTCCCCATTCCCCCAGTCCCCCCCATTCCCCCATTATCCCCATTCCCCCAGTCCCCCCCGTTATCCCCATTATCCCCATTATCCCCATTCCCCCATTATCCCCATTATCCCAGCCTCCCCATTCCCCCAGTCCCCCCCATTCCCCCAGTCCCCCCATCCCCATTCCCCCATTATCCCCATTCCCCCAGTCTCCCCCATTATCCCCATTATCCCAGCCTCCCCATTCCCCCAATCCCCCCAGTCCCCCCATTATCCCCATTCCCCCAGTCTCCCCCGTTATCCCCATTCCCCCAGCCTCCCCATTCCCCCAGTCCCCCCAGTCCCCCCAGTCCCCCCATTATCCCCAGTCTCCCCCATTATCCCCATTATCCCCATTCCCCCCGGTATCCCCATTATCCCCATTCCCCCAGCCTCCCCATTCCCCCAGTCCCCCCAGTCCCCCCCAGTCCCCCCATTATCCCCAGTCTCCCCCATTATCCCCATTATCCCCAGTCCCCCCGTTATCCCCATTATCCCCATTCCCCCAGTCCCCCCGTTATCCCCAGTCCCCCCAGTCCCCCCAGTCCCCCCATTATCCCCAGTCTCCCCCATTATCCCCATTATCCCCAGTCCCCCCGTTATCCCCATTATCCCCATTCCCCCAGTCTCCCCGTTATCCCCATTCCCCCAGCCTCCCCATTCCCCCAGTCCCCCCCAGTCCCCCCATTATCCCCAGTCTCCCCCATTATCCCCATTATCCCCATTCCCCCAGTCCCCCCGGTATCCCCAGTCCCCCCGGTATCCCCATTATCCCCATTCCCCCATTCCCCCAGTCCCCCCGTTATCCCCATTCCCCCAGTCCCCCCGGTATCCCCAGTCCCCCCGGTATCCCCGCCCCCCCGGTATTCCCGTGATCCCGGTCTCTCCCGCAGCCGACCGGCCGCTGACGGGGGCCTACGCGGTGACGGTGGGGGCCTGCGGCGGCTCCCGCCTCATCTCCGCGCCCGACCTCGGCCATTTCCTCCTCCGCTGCCTCCGCACCTCCCGCTACGACGGGGAGAGCGTCCACGTCTGCCGGGATTATCCCCGGGATTAGGGATTATCCCCCGGGATTAGGGATTATCCCCCGGGATTAGGGGATCCCCGGGATTAGGGGATCCCCAGGGATCGGGGGGGGGGGGCCAGTTAAACCCCGCTTCTGCCCAGCCCGGCCCCCGCCTCTTCCCTCGGCGCCCGCCATCGACCGAGCCTGGGGGGGGGGGCATAGGGTGGGGGGACCCTATAGGGATGGGGGGCACCTATAGGGCTGGGGGGTCCCTATAGTCCTGGGGGGGTCCTGTAGGGTTGGGGGGGACCCTATGGGGTTGGGGGGTCCTATAGGGCTGGGGGGTCCTATAGGGTTGGGGGGGACCCTATGGGACTGGGGGGGTCCTATAGGGTTGGGGGGTCCTGTAGGGCTGGGGGGTCCTATAGGGTTGGGGGGACCCTATGGGACTGGGGGGGTCCTATAGGGCTGGGGGGTACTATAGGGTTGGGGGGGACCCTATGGGACTGGGGGGGGTCCTATAGGGTTGGGGGGTCCTGTAGGGCTGGGGGGGCCTGTAGGGCTGGGGAGGACCCTATGGGGCTGGGGGGGGTCCTATAGGGTTGGGGGGGGCCCTATGGGACTGGGGGGGGTCCTATAGGGCTAGGGAGGGTCCGATGGGGTTGGGGGGGACCCTATGGGACTGGGGGGGTCCTATAGGGTTGGGGGGTCCTGTAGGGCTGGGGGGGCCTGTAGGGCTGGGGGGGACCCTATGGGGCTGGGGGGGTCCTATAGGGTTGGGGGGTCCTGTAGGGCTGGGGGGCCTGTAGGGCTGGGGGGACCCTATGGGACTGGGGGGTCCTATAGGGCTGGGGGGTACTATAGGGTTGGGGGGACCCTATGGGGCTGGGGGGGTCCTATAGGATTGGGGGGGACCCTATGGGGCTGGGGGGGCTCCTATAGGGCTAGGGAGGGTCCGATGGGGATGGGGAGGGGGCCCTATGGGGTTGGGGAGGGATCCTATGGGGCTGGGGGGTCCTATAGGGCTGGGGAGGAGACCCTATGGGGCTGGGGGGGCGCCTATGGGGATGGGAAGGGGGCCCTGTGGGGTTGGGGAGGGTGCTATAGGGTTGAGGGGGGTCCTATGGGGATGGGAAGGGGGCTCCTATAGGGCTGGGAAAGGGATCCTATGGGGCTGGGTGGTCCTGTAGGCCTGGGGGGATCCTATAGGCCTGGGGGGATCCTATAGGGTTGGAGGGGGTCCCATAGGGTTGGAGGGGGTCCTATGGGGCTGGAGGGGTCCTATAGGGCTGGGGGAGGATCCTATCGGCCAGGGGGGGGGATCCTATAGGGTTGGAGGGGGTCCCATAGGGTTGGAGGGGGTCCTATACAGCTGGGAAGGGAGCCCTATGGGGCTGGGGGGGATCCTGTAGGCCTGGGGGGGATCCTATAGGGTTGGGGAGGGTCCTATAGGGCTGGGGGGGTCCTGTGGGGCCGGGGGGGTCTCCAGGCGAGCAGGGCGGGGGCGGGACTTCGGCTTCTGATTGGCTGCGCGCCGC
The DNA here is from genome assembly GCF_047370975.1 of Nipponia nippon. Taxonomy (NCBI): domain Eukaryota; kingdom Metazoa; phylum Chordata; class Aves; order Pelecaniformes; family Threskiornithidae; genus Nipponia; species Nipponia nippon. The sequence continues at coordinate 597,210 of NW_028262365.1, read as the reverse complement.
GCTCCGCACCCTGCTGATTGGTCCCTGCGTGCGCCCGTATGTAAATGAGATATCGGGGGAGGCGGGGCCGCTCGCGGAGGGGGGCGTGTCCCCAATGTGGGGGTGCCACACCCCCCGGGGGCTCCGCCCCACAAACGGGTCGCTGCCCCTTTAAGACCCGCCCCCCCCAGGCGGGCGGCAGCGCCCTCTAGCGGCGGGGAGGACGGCCCCGCCCTGCCTCTCCCGCCAGGCTCCGCCCCCTCTCTCAGGCTCCACCCCCTACTCCAGGCTCCGCCCCTCCGCCAAGGCTCCGGCTCTCCTCCCTCCAGGCTCCGCCCCCCTCCCCTTGCGCGGCGTGCGCGCCCCGCCCCTCCGTCGCCGCGCGCGCGCCGGCCGCGGGCTGCCCTCGCGCTGCTTGGCCGCCCCCCGATTGGCCCGTGAGCTCGCGCCGCCGGGTGAGAGACCCCCCCCCACCCCCGCGCCCTTCGCCTCAGTCTCCCCCGGAGGCTCGGGGGAGACGGAGGGGGAACGGGGCGCTGCCGCCGCCGCCTTCCTGTCAGGGCGGGCCCGGGCTTGGGGCCTGGGCCTGGGCTTGGTTTTGGGGCCTGGAGTGTAGCGGGGGAGGGTCCCCGGTAACCTCCGGTTTCTCCGCTTCCTTCTACCCGCGAGGGGGAGGTTGGGGGGGTGACCGGTGGCTGCCGGGAGTTGTAGTCCTCGGGGAGCGCCTGGGGCTGGGGGGGTGAGGGGAGGGGGAACTACGATTCCCAGCGGCCCCTGAGCGGGAAAGGGTGGGGGGCTGAGGGTGTCGGGGGGGGGAGGCCTAGGGCTTCGTGCGGGGGAGAGGCCTGGGCCTTCATGGAGAGGTTTGGGGGGCCCCTGGGCCTTCATTGAGGGGTTTTGGGGGGGGCTGGGCCTTCGTAGAGGGCTCGGGGGGGCTTTGGGGGGCGTAGGAGAGGCCTGGGCCTTCATGGAGGGGTTTGGAGGGGACCTAAGCCTTCGTGGGGAGGCTTTGGAGGGGGCCTGGGGCGTCGTGGAGGGGTTTGGGGGGGCTTGAGGGGGGCCTGGGACGTCGTGGAAGGGCTTGGGGGGGGCTGAGCCTTCATAGAGGGGTTTGGGGGGCCCTGGGGCTTCATGGAGGGAATTTGGAGGGGCCTGAGCGTTTGGGGGAGCTTTGGAAGGGGGCTGAGCCTTCATAGAGGGCTTTGGGGGGGCTTTAGGGGTGGCCTAGGGCTTCATGGAGGGGTTTGGGGGGGGGCCTGGTGCACTTGGGGGCCCAATGGAGGCCTCTCCCCCCTTGCAGGGGGGGCAAAGAGCTGGCCTTGATTATGGGGGGGCCCTGAGGGAAGAACTGGGGAAGGGGCTCCCCCGTCCTCCCCCCAGCACCCCTTTTTTGGGTTAAATTTTACATCAAAACCACACACACCCCTCTCCCCGATTTTGGGGGGCCCCGTGATAAAACCCTGTGGTCCAAAGGCTTTAACGAACCTCCCCCCCCCCATTAGGCTGCTCCCCAATTTCCCTCCTGTTTATTGATATTATTTTTATTTCTCCCTCAGTGCTCGACGGGGAGCTTGTAATAAACAGGGCTGCAGCATCATCCAGGCAGGTACCTCCTTATCCCACCCTTCCCTCTAATTCTGGGGGGAAAACCGGCGGTTTTGGGGTGCAAAAACCAGGAGAGGAACTGGAGGGGGGGGCTCAAAGACACACCCCCCCCCCAGTGTTTTCCAGAGCCACACAAATCGGAGTGGGGAAGTTGGAGAGCGCCGAGCGAAGGCAGCCCGCCTCTTTTTTTTTTTTTATTTTGAGGTTAAAGCGTGAGGTTTTGGGGCCGCCGCAGGTCTGGTGCCGGCAGCGAGGGGACGCGGCGGTTGTATTTTTATTTTCTTTTTTTTTTTTGGGGGGGGGGGTGGTTTTGTGCCGGGAGTCGCTGGGTGTTTACAGATAATTATACATTCAAACCTGTATTAAAGATTCAACTTCAGTTTAGCTCCCAAATTCCCCTTTAAAAAGGGATTATTTCCTTTAAAGAGAGGGGAAACAACCAGAAAACACCCTAAAAAAACCCCAAACCCCCCAAAATCCACTCCCCCCCCCCCCAACCCGAGCGTGCCGAAGCGAAGCCGCCGCGGGATTATTCCCTTTGTCCCCAATATAAACAGGATTTGTTTGAGCTGCGGAGGGAGGGGGTGAAAAAAAACACGCCGATCCCGAAAGGTGGGGTTTCGTTTTTCCTCGTTTAGTGTAAAAATGAGTTTATTTTGCCCGATTTTATTTTTGATACGGGGAAGGTGGGGGGAACCTGCGCAGGTGCCACGTCGGCAGGAGCTTCGTCTTTGCCCGGCTCCGTTGGGGCAATAATAATAAAAAATAAAGCCCCTCCCCGAGCGTTGCGAAGCCTCCTCCCGCCGAGGTCGGGGCAGCAATTAAACGCAGGGAAACGATCGGGATGTGATGCAAATGAGCCTGGGGCAGCGTTTGGGGGGGTCGGGGCACCCCGAATTTCCAAGTTCCTAATTCTCAATCCCTCCCTCCCGCCCCAAAAAAGAAAAAAGCCACCGCCAAACCTTCCCGCAGGTTATCGCAGGCGTGTTGTTTTTCTTTTTTTTTATTATTATTATTATTATTATTTTCTTTTTTTAATTAAATCCCCCTCGTCAAAACTTGCCTCGGCCTGACCTATTTGCGAGGCCGAGTCGGGGCCGTTGGCTAACGAGGCGCCGCTAATGAGGATACGCTGACGAGCTTCGCTTGAGACCTGCGTCCTCGCCGCTCGTTTATTTAGGAACCGGGAGGGGGGGGGGGTTCCCCACCTTTGCCTGCCCCCCCCTCATTGCTTTCACCAAAAAGCCCAATTTGCTTTATTTTTAAGCCGCTAACGAAGCTGCTGTCGCTCCCCGCTCGCCGGCTCCGCCGCCGCTTGGCTTTTTCGGGGGGAAAAACTGGGGTTTTAGTTGGTTTTAGCGAGGGGGGGGCGCGAGCCCGGCGTGGATTTGGCTGCGCTTCCCCGCCTGCCTGCTGCAGGTCGGTGCTTGCCGCTGGGGCGAGCGCCTCGGCTCCGCTCCCTTTATCTGCGTTTGCTTTCGGGGCTTGGGTTTTAGGTTTATTTCTCGGGGTTTTGGGCTTTTTTTTTTTTTTTTTTTTTTTTTAGCAGTGTATATTCTCGTTTAAAACCGCCCGCGGCAGCGCGATCACCGTTCCTGCCTCCCTACCCCTTCCCCGCCTTCCAAATCGCCTCTTCCTTCTGGTTTTTAAGCTCCTCAGAGCTTTTTTTTTTTTTTTTTTCCCCGTGGAGCCGAATCCCAAATCCCTCAGAAATCCCGATAAGGGGGCGACGGTGGAGGAGTGACCCCGTTTTTAACGTCGGTCCGGGATTCGGGAAGTCGCACGGCTCCGTTGCACCCACGTGAACCCACCCCTTGCCTAGGTGAAACTTTAAATCCTTTCTTGCTTTATTTTTCCTTTTCATCCAGAATTCCTCCACAAATTTGGACGCCGGGAACGCCGTAGGAACCCCCTCTTCCTTTCCACCCCGGTAAGGAGCTTCACGCCCCTCCTCTTCATCACGGTTGTTCCAACAGTCGGACGCCGAGCCGGCCAGGATCCGTCGTCCCCTCCGGGCGAGGATTACAGCTCGCCCGACGTGTTTTTACAGCGAGACGTAGCATTTAAAAAAATAGATTTAACCCAGCGAAGGGGCCAAATCCGGGGGGATTTCACGGGGCGGAGCTGCGTCTAACGAGTTCCCTCATTCCGGATAATAATTTATTGAAATATCCCGGTGTTTTGGCCAATCCCATCTTCGGGCGCTGCCATCCCGGAGCGAGATAGCCCAGATCTCCGTGTTGGCGCAGCCCCGGAACCCAGGCAAGTAGGAATTTGTCCGTATTTACGGCCGTGCTGAAAAAAATCTTTCGTTTGATTAGCGTTAATTAAGCCGTCTCCATCAGATAAAGCGCGGAGAGATGGATCGGCTCCCCGACGAGCTCCCGGCTCGGATTTTATCCCCTTTTCCCTTTTCTTTTTTGCGCTGAGAAAATTAATGGTGTTCTCATTGCCCGGTAATGGGGATTATTTGGCTTTAACCACCCCCTAATTAAGCGTAAAGTTGCCAACCTCTTCGCTTAATTGCTTTACTAATTTCTTCTTGGCCATCGGTTGGTTTTAGTCTTGGCTCTTACCTGGAGCTGCGTTTGGCTCCGGGCGGGCGTTGGGAAAGCCGGGGTGACCCCAACCCCTCCCCGATTAAACTCCCAAAGCCTTTTTGGGGCTGTTTCGTCCCAAAAGAGTCCCGGGATGATTTATTTTTTCCCTGGGAAGCGTTGTGGGACGCACGCCTCGGCAGCGAACCCGTGCCGAGGAGGGGAGAAGGAGCCGGCGGCGAGTTTTGGGGTGATTTTGAGCTTATTTGGGGTCAGGCGGGAGGTAGAAAGCACCGCGTGGGTCGTTAAATCTTGATTTTTTTTTTAATCGGAAATAGGCGGGGTCGGACTTTCTCCTCCGGCTCACAATGGCGTCTCGGCTAAGAAAGAGTTAAAAATTGTAGCTTAATTTATTGAAAAACCTGTGGTTAATAATTAAAACCTCCCTCCCTCCCCGCCCCCCCTTCTCGTTAGCGGGGAAGGGCTGGGTCTTGCTCCTGCAAATCGCAGCTGCGGCTCTGGAGCAGCAAAATTGGGCTCAAAAATCCCAATTTTGGGTTCCACCGGGGGAGCGGGATTGATCCGGGGGGGGCTCTTTAACCCTTTTCCCCCATTTTTTACCCCAAATTACATCCATGGGGCACGACGGAGCTCCTTATCCCTGCGCCGTGACCCCTTAGAAGGATTCGGGGACCCGGCTCTACCCGGTGCGGTGCTGCCGGCGTCGGTGCCGCCAGGTTTCCCCGGCGCGGCTTAAAATAAAAAATTAACGCCCTATAATTAATTTTTCAGGCTCGTCCCGCTTTCCCTTATTTTACGCTAAGAAATAGGGCGAGATTCCCTCGTGGATTGATTCCTGCCGGAGCGCGAGCTCGGCTGGGCGGATAACGGCGTCGTTAATTCAGGTTGCGGTGCTCCGGCGATGTAAAAATTTGATTGAAAAATTCTTTTTGTTTTTTTTTTTTTTTATTTTAAATCCCTAAATCTGCTCGTTCCTCACCTCTCCGCCGGATTTGAAGCCGAACTCGGATAATTCGGAGCTTTCCAGAAGGAAGGAGAGGGTCTCTCTCCTACCGGGCACGACGCTCCGTAGCTCGGAGCGGGATGCAGACGGATTTAATTAATCACCCGCCAATTCGCAGCCCGGGCGAGGGGTTCGCCGCCGGAGGAGCGTCGGGCGCCGGTTTTGGGGTGGGAAAACCGGGATTTATTTCCTGGCTGATGTCTGTTTTCAGCCTGGAGGGGCGACGCCGTAGTTTGGGGGGGAAGCGCCGACGGTTTGCGGGATTAATCCCAAATCCTCAAATTTCCAGCTAACGCAGGGATTTAGAAATCCATTCTGAAGGGGTTTTTTGTTGTTTGTTTTTTTTTTTTTTTGCCTGACTGGCTCCGGATCCAGGATGGGGCTCAAATCCTCAAATCGGAATGGGCTGAGGAGGAGTTGGAAAAGCATCATCTTCCTCTTCCTCCTCCAGCCTGGCAAAGGGTAGAGTTTCCTTCCATTTTGGGGAGAATTTTAGCTTATTTAGATCGTTCCTCCCCAGATTTGGTCAATAAAAGGGGGCACAGCGTTCCCGCGATAACCAGCGCCACCGTGGGAAGAGTTTTCTTCGGAAAAAGCGTTTTCTGTATGGTTTTTGGAGGTTTGGTTTTTTTTTTGGAATAGAGGGAAGCGTGTGTGTTTTGCAAATACATCTTTGATGCCAGGACCCCAAAACTGGGTTTTAGACCCCAAAAAGCTGCCGAACCTCAACCGGGAGCCCCGATCTCCGCACCTGGCTTTGTCCAAGGGCTGGTCGAGCTCCTTCCCGCGGGATTTATTGCCGGTGAGACCCGGCATCGCCGGCTGGGGATGCTCCTCCGAGATCCGCCCTCCTACCCGCTACCCGCTCGTTAGGCTGCATTTAATTAAGGCTTTCAGGTATTGATTTAACGTCCCCTCCCAACAGATGCGATCTTAGCCGGCTCGCGGCGTAATTAGCGGGGATTAGGCGAGCGCCGGACAGGAGAGGAGGCTCGGCCGCCGCGCCGGGGTGGGTTAATGCCAAACACAGACGGTTTAATGCTTGTCCGTCTGTCTGTCCATCACCAACCCGCCGGGGCTGAGCTGCCTCTCTCGGCCTCGGGGCTCCGGCTTCGCCAGATCCCGGCGCGGAAACCAAAGCCGGGCCGGCAAACCGGGAACAACGGAGCAGGAGGAGGCTGAGGGACTCAAGAACTTGGTTGGCAATCTCTCATCCCGCGCCTCTCGAGCGGACGGACCTCGGGGAGCAAAGCCCCTCGCGGTGGGGGGAGAAGACGGGGTTCAAGATCGCCTGAGGAACCTTGGCAGATATAAAGCTATGTCTTTCAAGACGATGTGAGGGAGCTCAACGGAGGTAAGGCTACGTATTCCAAGACGAGCTGAGGAACCTCAGCAGATACAAGTCCACAATATTTCAAGATGACGTGAGGAACCTCGACAGATACAGGTCCACGTATTTCAAGACAACGTGAGGAACCTCGACAGGTAAAAGTCTACGTGTTCCAAGATGACCTGAGGAAGCTCAGCAGATAGAAGTCTACGTATTTGAAGACATGAGGAACCTCAACAGATACAAGTCGACATGTTTCAAGACCACCTGAGGAACCTCAACAGATGTAAGTCTTCGTATTCCAAGATGAGCTGAGGAACCTCAACAGATACCAAGTCTCTGTATTTCAACACCACCTGAGGAACCTTGAGAGACAGAAGGCTACATGTTCCACGATGACCTGAGGAACCTCAACAGATACAAGTCTACGTATTTGAAGACGATGTGAGGAACCTCGACAGACAGAGGTCTACGTATTTGAAGACGATGTGAGGAACCTCGACGGATATAAGCCTACGTATTTCAAGACAACCTGAGGAACCTCGACAGGCATCTGGGGCACATCTGGCTGGTCACCAGCGGTGCTCCTCAGGGGTCGATACGTTGATCAGCCGCCTGGAGGCAGGAGTTGAAGGCGAGTTTGCCGGTGACACCCGACGGGGAGGTGCCGGTGATTCCCCTGAGGGGACAAGAGGCCTTGCAGAGGGATCTGGATAGATCGGGAACGGGTCCAGAGGAGACCACGGAGACGATGGAGGGGCTGGAACCCCTCTGCTGTGAGGATGAGGAGGGTCGGGGTTGGTCGGCCTGGAGAAGGCTCCTCGTGGTGGCCGTTGCTGCTTTTTAGCAGGGCCTGTTGTGGTGGGACAAGGGGGAACGGTTTTAAGCTAAAAAAGGGGAGATTTGGGCTGGATCTAAGGAAAAAAATTACTACGCTGAGGGCGGGGAGACCCTGGACGGATCGGAGAATCGTCGAGGTTGGAAAAACCCTTTAAGATCACCGAGCCCAACCGTTAACCCGGCGCCGCCGAGGCCACCGCGTCCCCCCGGCTTTTAGATCCCGCGGGCGAAGGGATCGTTCCCAAGATCCGACCCCATTCGAGCTGCGGCCTCGCCAGCGGGGCGATCCCTTCCCCGGCCCGCTGGCCACACCGTTCCTGACGCAAGCCAGGCTGCCGGTGGCCTTCTCGGCCACCTGGGCACGGGTCCTTTTCCGCCGGGCAGCTCTCCGGCCGCTCTTCCCCTGCGTGCCGGCCCTCGGGATGATCGGTGGTAGGTGCTCCATCCCGGGGAGGGTTCAAGGTCAGGTTGGACGAGGCTCCGAGCAGCCCGGTCTAGTTGGAGATGTCCTTGCCCTTGACCTTTAACGGTCCCTTCCCACCCACACCTGAGTCTAAGCAAAACCGAAATAATCCCTCGGCGTTCCCACTCGCCACGCTAACCCTCTGCTCTCCTTCCCGCTGCAGGATGGCCCCGGAGACGCGGCAGCGCCCGGCGTGAGCGCCGACGCCGAGGAGAACCATGCGGCGGCAACGCGGCGAAGCCGGACCTCGCGGGATCTCGTTTGCCGGCAGCCGGACGGCGCCGACCGAAGCCGGCCCGGCGCGGCGGCGGCAATGAGCGGCCCCGTCCCACTGCCTCGGCTCGGCTCCGGCGCCGCACCATGAGCTCCCACCGCCCCCCGCGGCACGACGGCGCCGATGCCGAAGGTTGCCCGCCGACCTTTTGGGCGCAAAATGGCAGCGTGCCGATGGCGGGGGGCGAACCCCCTCCTCGCCTGGCCACCGCCACACCGGCCGTGCCCAAAATGGGGGTGCGCGCCCGCATCGCCGACTGGCCCCCCAAGAGAGACACCGGCAAGGACCCCCCCGCCGGCACCAGCCCGTGCCGGGATGCAGCGGGCAGCCGGGATGCCGCTTGTTGCCGGAGTTTTGCCGGCGGGCAGCAGCCCCTTGCCGGCGTTTCGGGTTTTAAAGCCCTTCACCGCTTGGCGCGGCGACGATCCAAGGACGTGGAATTTCAGGAGGGCTGGCCCCGTTCTCCGGCGAGGGGTTTGGCGCCGCTGCGGCACCGGAGCAGCAGCGAGGTGACGCTGAGCGAGTGCGACCCGGAGGAGCCGGCGGAGCCGCGAGGGACCAAACTGGGAGGAGGCGCCGGGCTTTTCCGCGAGTACGGCAGCACCTCCTCCATCGACGTGCAGGGCATCTCGGAGCAGAGCTTCTTCGATATGCTCAATGAATTTCGGACCAAGAAGCCGGACCGACGAGCCGGGACGCCCGAGCGCCTCGGGGAAGCCGGTTTTCCACCGGGATCGTATCCTGGGATCAAGACGGAGGGTAGGAATGGACCCCGGGATGAGCCGTCGGCACAATCCAAGGAGAAACCCCGTAGGAGGTGTCCCAAAGGCGATGCCGGAGGCGAATCCATCTTTAAAAAACTCCGGAGCGGGCGAAACGAGGGGGAGCCGGAGGAGCCGCGGACGCCGGAGCCGGGCAAGGCCTGGGTGTGCCAGAAGAGCTTCGCCCACTACGACGTGCAGAGCATGCTCTTCGACCTCAACCTCGTAGCCATCAACCGAGCCGTGGTAGCCCAACGGCGCAACACCACCACGGGCGCCTCGGCGGCTTCGGCCGCCACCGTTCGTGCCGGCGGCTTGGGCGGATCGGATCCGGCGTTTGCCAGCACCGAGGATCTTAATTGTAAGGAGAATTTGGAGCACGACGTGGGGGATAACACCAGCAACGAGCTTCTCCTCAGCTGCCCCCATTTCCGTAACGAGATCGGCGGCAGCGGCGAGCGCAACGTCAGCTTCTCCAAAGCTTCGGCGGGATCCCCGGGAATGCCGGCGGCGGAGGGGGGCTTCTCCGAACCCGTCCTCGACGTCCGTCCCACCAACGCCGGCGTCTCGGTGCTGGAGGTCCCCAAGGAGCTGCAGAGAAACCCCAACCGCCTCAAGCACTACAGCGTCGAGCACGTGGATCTCGGCGCTCGCTATTACCGGGATCATTTCCACGGCAAAGGTGGGAGCTCCAGGGAGGGATGTTTCAGGGTTCGCCCCGTCGCCGCGAGACCCACGGTGCTCGGAGGGGGGCACGGCTTCTTCCTAAAGCCCCCCCCCCAATCCTTTCTGCCACCGGGGTACGCCCGGCTCCATCCCCTTCCCCGTTTTGGGTGGGAAAGGGGCACAGCAATGCTTCCTCCATCTCCCCCGTGCCTCCTCCGTGTGTCCCCCCCCGGCTTCTCCGTCCCCTCCGTGTGTCCCCCCCCGGCTTCTCCGTCCCCTCCGTGTGTCCCCCCCCGGCTTCTCCGTCCCCTCCGTGTGTCCCCCCCGGCTTCTCCGTCCCCTCCGTGTGTCCCCCCCGGCTTCTCCGTCCCCTCCGTGTGTCCCCCCCGGCTTCTCCGTCCCCTCCGTGTGTCCCCCCCGGCTTCTCCGTCCCCTCCGTGTGTCCCCCCCGGCTTCTCCGTCCCCCTCCCCGTGCCTCCTCCGTGTGTCCCCCCGGCTTCTCCCTCCCCTCCCTGTCCCCCCCCCCCTTCTCCATCCCCCCCCCCCGTCCCTCCTCCGTGTCCCCCTCGGCTTCTCCGTCCCCTCCGTGTCCCCCTCGGCTTCTCCGTCCCCCCCGTGCCTCCTCCATCCCGGTTTTCCTCGGCAGAGCACTCAAACTACTTCGGAGTGGATGAAAAATTGGGCCCGGTGGCCGTCAGCATCAAACGGGAAAAACTGGAAGACCACAAGGACCACGGCCCTCAGTACCAGTACAGGATCATCTTCCGGACCAGCGAGGTACGTCACAGTGACGGGGAAAACCAGTTGGGAAAGCGGGATTGGGAATGGGGAACCGGGGGGGGCCTCTCTTTCCCTCTCCTATATTTTTTTTTTTATTTTTTCCTTTCCCAGCTCGTCACCCTGCGCGGTTCCATCCTGGAAGACGCCACCCCGACCGCCACCAAACACGGGACGGTCCGGGGTCTCCCGTTAAAGGACGCTCTGGAATACGTCATTCCGGAGCTCAACATCCACTGCCTGCGCTTGGCCGTCAGCGCGCCCAAGGTCACCGAGCAGCTCCTCAAGCTGGACGAGCAAGGGGTGAGCGGCGGGAGGGGACGAAACGGGGGTCCCCTGCGTGCCGGGGGGCTGATCCCCGCCTCCGTCCTCTTCCTCCCTCCGCAGCTTTGCCGCAGGCACAAGGTGGGAATCCTCTACTGCAAAGCCGGGCAGAGCTCGGAGGAGGAGATGTACAACAACGAGGAAGCGGGGCCCGCTTTTGAGGAATTCCTCGCTCTCCTGGGGGAAAAGGTTTGCCTGAAAGCCTTCAGCAAGTACGCGGCCCAGCTGGACACCAAAAGTGAGCGAGGCGGGGGGTCCCGCTCGCGCCGGGGGGGACGCGCGGGGAACCCCCACCCGTTTCACCGCCTGGTTTTTACCCCCGCAGCCGACTCCACCGGCACCCACTCCCTCTACACCACCTACCAGGACTACGAAATCATGTTCCACGTCTCCACCATGCTCCCCTACACCCCCAACAACCGGCAGCAGGTACCCCCCGACCCGAAACCCCCCCCCCCCCAAACATTTAGATTTGGGGTTCTCCCTCCCCTTTCCCGCGCTGGTTTGGGGGCTGTCTGTCTGTCCAGCGGCTCGACCGTCCCTTGGGTTATTTTTAGCTGCTGAGGAAGCGGCACATAGGGAACGACATCGTCACCATCATCTTCCAAGAACCCGGAGCGCTGCCCTTCACCCCCCAAAATATCCGCTCCCACTTCCAGCACGTCTTCATCATCGTCCGAGCCCACAACCCCTGCACCGACAGCGTCTGCTATAGGTGAGCCCTTCCCGCCGCCTCCGAGGGGCTCCGGATTCGGGATGCGGCTGCGGTGGGGGGTGTTGCGTTCCCGGGGTTTTTTCCCGTGTTTCTGGTTTCGGTAAAGCGGCCGGGGTGTTGGAACGAGGGCGGAGGGGGCGGCAGCCAGCTGGGGGGCGGTGAGGGAGTGGGGAAGGGGAAGGGGAAAGGAAGGGGAAGGGGAAGGGGAAGGGGAAGGGGAAGGGGAAGGGGAAAGGAAGGGGAAGGGGAAGGGGAAAGGAAGGGGAAGGGGAAAGGAAGGGGAAGGGGAAGGGGAAAGGGAAGGGGAAAGGAAGGGGAAGGGGAAGGGGAAGGGGAAAGGAAGGGGAAAGGGAAAGGAAGGGGAAAGGAAGGGGAAGGGGAAGGGGAAAGGAAGGGGAAGGGGAAGGGGAAAGGAAGGGGAAGGGGAAGGGGAAAGGAAGGGGAAGGGGAAGGGGAAAGGAAGGGGAAGGGGAAGGGGAAAGGAAGGGGAAGGGGAAAGGAAGGGGAAGGGGAAGGGGAAAGGAGGGGAAGGGGAAAAAGGGAAGGGGATGGAAGGGCCTGTTTGGGCCCCGATCACCTCGTCCGACCGCCCGCCCCCTCGGGCTGCCCCGGGCCCTGCCGCAGCCCTTCCCCGCGTCCCATCCGAGCCCCCAGCCCCTCCGCGGAGGGATCCCGACAGGCTGGATCCACGGGGTGAGGAGATCCCACACGGCCGAGTGCCGGCTCCTGCCGTTCGGCTTGGATATCGGGAACAATTCCCTCACCCGGAGGGCTGCCGAGCCTCGGAGCAGGCTGCTCGATGATCTCAAAGATCTTTTCCAACCCAAACGATTCCACGATCCCCCAATTCCATCACCGCCGAGCGATCCTAACCCTGTTCCCCTCTCCGTCCCCCAAGCGTGGCCGTCACCCGATCCAAAGACGTCCCGCCCTTCGGACCCCCCATCCCCAGCGGCGTCACCTTCCGCAAATCCGACGTCTTCCGAGATTTCTTGCTGGCCAAAGTGATCAATGCGGAAAACGCCGCTCACAAATCGGACAAATTTCACACCATGGCGACGCGAACCCGGCAGGAATACCTGAAGGATTTAGCCGAAAACTGCGTCACCAACACGCCCATCGATTCCGCCGGGAAGTTCAACCTCATCTCCCTGGCTTCCAAAAAGAAGGAGAAGACGAAAGCGCGAGCCGGGGCGGAACAACACAGCGCGGGGGCCATCGCCTGGCGCGTTTCCGCTCAGGATTTCGCCCGGGGAGCGGAAATCGCTTGCGCCTTGGGTATTTCCAACGAATTCGTCGTCCTGCTCGACCTCAGCGCCAAGGAAGTCGTCTTCAACTGCTTCTGCGGTGACGTCATCGGCTGGACCGCCGACGCTTCCACCGTCAAGATCTTCTACGGTCGAGGCGATCACATTTTCATCCGGGCGGCTGAGGGCGGCCCCGAGGACATCAAGGAGATCGTGCAGAGGCTGAAGGTGAGCCCCAAAATCCCCCTCGAAGCCGTTGGCGTCGGTCCTAGGACGCGCTCGGGATGTTTTCCGACGCGGAGGCTGCAGGGAAAAGAGGGAAATCCCAGCCCCGGGTGGTGGGAGAGGGGAACGGCTGCGGGATGAGCCCCCTCCCCGCCATCCGCCCGTCCTTTCCCGCCGCTCCAGGTGATGACGGACGGCTGCGAGACGGTGGACATGACCTTGAGGAGAAACGGGCTGGGTCAGCTGGGTTTCCACGTCAAGTACGACGGCACGGTGGCCGAGGTGGAGGATTACGGCTTCGCTTGGCAAGCCGGTCTGCGGCAGGGCAGCCGGCTGGTGGAGATCTGCAAGGTGGCGGTGGTGACCTTGACCCACGACCAAATGATCGACCTCCTACGTACCTCCGTCACGGTCAAGGTCGTCATCATCCCGCCCCACGAGGACGGAGCCCCTCGCAGGTAGGTGGCGGCCACCGTCGCTCCGCAAGCCCGGCTTTTCTCCCGAAGCTTTTGAGGGCAAAGCCCCGCAAAAAGCCATGGGGGGGGGCGGGCCCGGAGCAGACCTCACCCACAGGGCCCTGCCTAATTAAGCCTAATTAAAGCCAATTAACATCTCCAGGCTTTGGAGAATATCCCCTTTCTGTCGCTTAATACAGTGCTGCGTCCCGCTGGTGGGGAAAAACCCCTTCCCGGCAGGTTTTGGGGGGGCCGGGGCGGGTATTTTTAGGTTGGGGCGTCCCACTTTTCCCATGCGTGGCCAAATCGGTCACGTCCGCGTGACCTCGACCGCCGATACCATTAATTAATCATTAAATCGTAATTAAATAGTCAGGGGAGGACGTTGCTTTGCCGGGGGACGGGGTGGTTTTGGCTAAAGCCCTGCCAGACGCTGGCGACGGTGGCACCGGCCGGCTTCGTGTGCCGTAAGCGCCGATCGCCGCCGGCTTCGCAGGGGCTGGGCCGAATCCTTGGAGATGAGCAGCGCGGAGCCGAAGGGAGAGGTGGAGAGTTTGCCGTCCGGCTACCGCCCGCCGTACCGGAGCAACGCCGGCTGGCAGTGGAGCGGGCCGGCCTCGCACAACGCGGCCCCGGCGGGGAAATGGGCTGAGACGCTGGCCCTCGGCCACGGGCAAGCGATGGGCCGGTCGGGCAAGCAGCCCCCCGTGCCGTACCGGGAGCCGCAGGCGCTGCACGGCAAGAGGTGAGGTACCGGGATGGGGACGGGGACGAGGACAGGGTGAGGATGGGGATGGGGACAGGGACGGAATGGGGACAAGGACGGGATGGAGATAAGGACAGGATGGAGATGGAGACAGGGACAGGGACGAGGACAGGACAGGGACGAGGACGGGATGGAGACGGGGACAGGATGGGGATGGAGGTGGGATGGGGACAAGGACGGGATGGAGACGGGGACAGGATGGGGACGGAGGTGGGATGGGGACAGGATGGGGATGAGGTCTGGGATGGAAATGAGGACAAGGATGGGATGGGGACAAGAACTGGGACAGGGATGGGAACGAGGACAGGATGAGGATGGGGACGGGGACAGGATGAGAACGACGATGGGATGGGGACAGGGATATGGGGACAGAGACAGGACAAGGATGGGATGGAGACAGGGATGGGGACAGGACAGGGACAGGATGGGATGGGGACAAGGACTGGGATGGGAACGAGGACAGGATGAGGACGGGGACAAGGACAGCGGGCGAGCACGGCCCAGCTCCAGGCTGTGGCAGGGAGCGGCTCCTCCGTACGCCCCGACACAAATCCGGCTGTTGGCCAGCAGCTGCCGGCCTTGCCCGCGCAGGCAGGAGCCAGGCCAAACCCCTTCTTTCCCGCTTTTCCCCACGCCTCTCCCTGGAGCCAGGCCGGTCAGCTTTCCCGAAACTCCCCATCCCACCTCCGCCTCGCCGGCGGGAGCGGAGAGGGCGCAGCCGTACCGGCAGCCATCGGGCAGCTTCTCCGCGCCGGGCAGCGCCGGACCGACCTACGCTCGCTACAAACCCTCGCCGGAGAGGTGGGTGACGGCCGCGGGGACCCTCTGGGGTCCCAAGGGTGCAAACTGGGGAGAAACAAGGAGATTTTGGGGTCCTTTTCACAGGTACGTGACCTCGCAGCGGCCGCCGTTGCCCTTCGAGCCGCACGCCGGCCACGACGGCCCCTCCAGCGGTGACTCCTCGTCCGGGGGGCTCAGTAGCCACGAGAGCACCATGGAGCGGCACAAACCGGGTAGGGGAAGGCGGGCAGAGCCCGGGGCCACCCCGCTGGACGTTTCGGTGGCCTCTCCGGTGACGCCGGCGCATTGGGGACTTGTTGCAGAACCGTTGTGGCACGTACCGGCGCAGTCCAGGTTGCCGGGAAGCGGCGGCGGGAGCAAGCGATCTGGCAGGCAGGAACCGACGACGGGCAAGGACTCGCCCAACCGACACTCCAAGGTGAGAGCCGCCCTTCGCTGCGGCAAAGCCGGACTTGGAAATTCCGTGGAGCAAACCTGGAATTCCCCACGGAGATTTGGGAAGCGAGGGGGTGGCCGGTGGGAGCCCGTTTTGGGGAAGCCCAGACGCCGGGGTGACGGGCAAAGCCGGGGACACGTGGTTTTTCCGGCAGGGTGATGCGCAATACTCGAGCCACTCCAGCAGCAACACGCTCTCCAGCAACGCCTCCAGCAGCCAGAGCGACGACCGTTGGTTCGACGTTCCCGATCCCGGCGAAACCGAACCGGATCCTTTTTCCAAAGGCGGTTCCAGCGATAGCGGCATCGACACCGCGCTCTACGCCGGCAACACCGGCGGGGCCGCTCCCAAACCCCCTCGCCCGCTACCGCAGAGGGACAAGGTCCCCAAAGCCCCGCCGGCGTCTTACGTCGCTTTGCAGGACGACGGCGTCCGTCCCGGTGACAAAAAGAGGGAACCGTCCCCAACCGTCGGCACCGGCAACCAGGGTAAAGGCTACCGGCACAAAACGGGGACCCCCGTGGCTTCGGGGACCCCCGGCGGCAGCCCCGACCCCTTCAAGCAGCCCAGGTGAGCGGTTCCCACCCACCCTGCGTCCCCCGGATTTTTGGGGGGTCCCTGCACCCCGTTTCTCGCTGAACCTCGCTCATCTCCCCCGCCGCCGGCAGCTCCAACTCGCGGCTGGGCTACCTGGGCTACCAAACCCCCTCGGCGGAAGCCACCCGGCCCCCCCACGGCTCCCAGCTCTCCGCTTCCGTCCCCAAATCCTTCTTCTCCAAGCAGACGGGCAGGAATAAACACGCGGGCGGCTGGAAGCGCCCCGAGGAGCCCCCGGACCCCAAAAAGTAAGCGGTGGGGGGGGGGGTCAAGGTCACGGGACCCCAAAAAATAACTCCGGGGGGGGGGGGGTGGGTGTCAGGGTCACAGGACCCCAAAAATTAGGGGTATCAAGGCTGCAAGACCCCAAAAATGAGGGGTGTCAAGGTTGTGGGACCCCAAAAAATGGGTGCTGGGGGGGGGTCGAGGTCATGGGACCCCAAAAATGAGGAGTGTCGAGGCTGTGGGGCCCCAAAAATGGGTGCTGGGGGGGTCAAGGTCATGGGACCCCAAAAATTAGGGGTGTCAAGGTTGTGGGACCCCAAAAAAATGGGTGCTGGGGGGGGTGTCAAGGTCATGGGACCCCAAAAATTAGGGGTGTCAAGGCTGTGGGGCCCCCAAAATAAGTGCTGGGGGGGTGTCAAGGTTGTGAGACCCCAAAAAATGGGTGCTGGGGGGGGGGGTCAAGGTCATGGGACCCCAAAATTAGGGGTGTTAAGGCTGCAGGACCCCAAAATAAGTGCTGGAGGTGGGGGTCAAGGTTGTGGGACCCCAAAAAATGGGTGCTGGGGGGGGGGTCAAGGTCATGGGACCCCAAAATTAGGGGTGTTAAGGCTGCAGGACCCCAAAATAAGTGCTGGAGGTGGGGGTCAAGGGTTATGGGACCCCCAAAATTAGGGGGGTTAGGGCTGCAGGCCCCCTGCCAGGGGCCTCTGTGGTTCTGTCCACCTCGGACACCCCCAAACCCTCCCTCGCCGCTGCCGTCTCGGCGGGTTTGGTTCTTCGGGGGGGTCCCGGCGCGGCGTCACCCCCTCCCCGTCCTCGCGGCAGGCAGGTGGACGCCACCACCAAGAACGTTTTCGGGCAGCCGCGGCTGCGGGCGTCGCTGCGGGATCTGCGCTCCCCCCGCAAAAGCTACAAATCCACCATCGAGGACGATCTCAAAAAACTCATCATCATGGACAGCGCCGCGCCGGAGCCGGAGCGAGCCGCGGTGAGCCGGCAGGCGTGCCGGAAGAAACGCCGGGAGGGGTGGGGGGGGTGGGGGTCTCCTGCTGCAAAGAGGGGGTAACCCCACTTTTTTTACACCCCCCCCCCCCCCCCCCCAAGTCCCCGCAGAAGGGTCTTCAGCGCACGCTGTCGGATGAAAGCCTGTGCGGCGGGCGGCGGGACGGCGGTTACGGCGGCGGTGGCGCGGCGGCGTTGGACGCCGACGTCCTCTTCGCCGGCGTTTATCCCTCCAGCACCCTGCCCAGCCGCCGGCAGCACCCGGCCGCCGCCAACGGCAGCCTCCCCGAGAAGAAATGTGAGTGCGAAAAGGGGGTGCGGAACGGTGGGGGGGGGGGTTGTTTTGTTTCTTTTTTTTAGGGGCGTCGCTCTGATGTCACTTCTTTTCGCCGCAGCCGCCATCTCCGCTTCCGAGTTATCCCTGGCGGAGGCGCGGGATAAACCCCCGCTGCGCCGGATGGATCCCGGGATGATGCCGTTGCCGGATACGGCGGCCGGGCTGGAGTGGGCCAGCCTGGTGAACGCCGCCAAAGCCTACGAAGGTAAAGCCGCGGCCCCCCCAAAAAACCCTCGCGTCGTCCGTGTGTCTCCCCCCCCCTTATTTTTTGGGGTGCGGGGGGGGGGATTTTTGGGGGCGCTGACGCAGCGGTTGCCTTCGCAGTGCAGAGAGCCGTCTCCCTCTTCTCCCTCACCGATTCGGCGCTGAGCCCCGACCCCCTCGCGCCCCCCGAAAGGCAGGCGACGGCGCGGGGGGCTCCCCCCGTCAGGTAGGGGGCTGAGGGGGGACCCCGGGGTGCCGTGTGTTCCCCCTCGGGACTGCGGGGGACCCTGGGGGGCCACGTCCCCCCTCTCGGGGCTGTGGGGTGACTGGGGGGGGGACCCTGGGGTCTTGTCCCCCCCTCCTTGGGGCTGGGGGGGGACCCCGGGGTGCTGTGTGTCCCCCCTTGGGACTGGGGGGGGGGACCCTGGGGTGCTGTGTCCCCCTCCTCAGGGCTGGGGGTGACTGGGGGGGACCCTGGGGTCCTGTGTGTCCCCCCTCTTTGGGACTGGGGGGGGACCCTGTCCCCTCCTCGGGGCTGGGGGGACCTTGGGGTCCCATGTCCCCTCTTTGGGACTGTGGGGGGGACCCTGGGGTCCCTTATCCCCTCCTCGGGGCTGGGGGAGACTCCAGGGTCCCCTGCCCCCCTCCTTGGGGCTGGGGGGTGACTGGGGGGGACCCCAGGGTCCTGTCCCCCCTCTTTGGGACTGGGGGGGGACACGACCCTGGGGTCCCTTAGCCCCTCCTCGGGGCTGGGGGAGACTCCAGGGTCCCCTGCCCCCCTCCTTGGGGCTGTGGGGTGACTGGGGGGGACCCCAGGGTCCTGTCCCCCGTCTTTGGGACTGGGGGGGGGGACACTGGGGTCCTCTCCCCCCTCGGGTATGGGGCTGGAGGGGACCTTAGGGTCCCCTGTCCCCTCCTTGGGGCCGGGGGGTGGCTGAGGGGGCCCCCAGGGTCCTGTGTGTCCCCCCTCAGGTATGGGGCTGGGTGGGGGGACACTTTGGGGACCCCAGGGTCCCCTCCCCCCCTCAACTACGGGGCTGGTCATTGGGGGGGGGACACTCTGGGGTCCCCGGTGCCCCTTCCCCGACGGCGTCCGTCTGTCCCCCGCAGCCAGGCCGCCCCCCTGGACCTGCCGGGGAAGGTGTCCCAGCTGGAAGCCATGTTGAAGCAGCTCCACAGTGACCTGCAGAAGGTGAGGAGGGGGGGCTCAGGGAGGTGTCCCCCCACCCCACGCTGAGCAAGGGGGTGTCACCCTGCCTGTCACCCTCTGTCCCCGTCCCCCCCCCCCCTCCAGGAGAAGCAGGACAAGGTGGTGCTGCAGGCGGAGGTGGCCAACCTGCGGCAGAACAACCGGCGCCTGCAGGAGGAGTCGCACTCGGCCGCCCGGCAGCTCCGGCGCTTCGCACGCATCTTCTCCGGCGCCGGCGAGAAGGAGGAGCTGTGAGCCAAACGGGGGGGCCCCCGACCCCCCCCTTGGGGCCACCGAACCCCCCTTGGGGCCAGCGGCCGCCCCCCGGGGCAGCTGGGATGGCCCAACGGGACCAGGAGCGTCCATACGGGACCGAGGGCGTCCATACGGGACTGAGGGCGTCCGCACGGAGCCGCGGGCCACCGTACGAGGCCACGGCCACCCTACGAGGCCATCAAGCATCCCTATGGGACTGAGGGCGTCCATACAGAGCCACAAGCCACCATACGAGGCCGCAAGCATCCATATGGGACTGAGGGTGTCCACATGGGGCCAGGAGCTTCTATACGGGGCTGGGACCATCCTCTGGAGGGCCACGAGGCACTATATGAGGCCACAAGCTTCCATATGGGACTGGGAGCCTCTGTCCAGGGCCAGGAGCATCCCTGTGGGGCCACAAGCATCCCTGTAGGGCCAGGAGCCTCCATACGGGGCCACGAGCATCCCTATAGGGACTGGGAGCCTCTATACAAGGCCAAGAGCATCCATATGGGGCCACAAGCCACCCTACGAGGCCACAAGCATCCATAGGAGATGGAGAGCCTCCATACGGGGCCAGGAGCTTCCATACGGGGCTGGGACCATCCCTGTAGGGTCACGAACCTCTGTCTGGGGCCAGGAGCATCCCTGTAGGGACTGGGAGCCTCCATATGGGACTGAGAGCATCCATACGGGGCCATCAGCCACCATATGGGGCCAGGACCGTTCCCTGTAGGGACAGAAGCAGCCCTATGGGGCCAGGAGCCTCCATCTGGGACTGGGAATATCCATAAGGGGCCGGGACCATCGCTGTAGGGACAGGAGCCACCATATAGGACTGAGGGCATCCCTACAGGGCCACAAGCCTCCATAGGGGGCTGAGAGCCTCCATACGGGGCCAGGAGCTTCCATATGGGGCCAAGAGCATCTATATGGGACTGAGCGCCTCTATATCAGGCCACAAGCTTCCCATATGGGACTGAGGGCATCCCTACAGGGCCATGAGCCTCCATAGGGGGCTGAGCGCCTCCATATGGAGCCACAAGCTTCCATAGGGGACTAAGGGCATCCATATGGGACTGAGAGCCTCCATACAGGGCCACCAGCTTCCATATGGGACTGAGAGCCTCCGTATGGGGCCAGGAGCTTCCATATGGGACTGCTTCCGTATGGGGCCAGGAGCTTCCATAGGGGACTGAGGGCATCCCTACAGGGCCATGAGCCTCCATAGGGGGCTGAGCGCCTCCATATGGAGCCACAAGCTTCCCTAGGGGACTAAGGGCATCCATATGCGACTGAGAGCCTCCATACAGGGCCACCAGCTTCCATATGGGACTGAGAGCCTCCGTATGGGGCCAGGAGCTTCCATATGGGACTGCTTCCGTATGGGGCCAGGAGCTTCCATAGGGGACTGAGGGCATCCCTACAGGGCCATGAGCCTCTATAGGGGGCTGAGGGCATCCAGATGGGGCCACCAGCTTCCATAGGGGACTAAGGGCATCCATATGGGACTGAGAGCCTCCATACAGGGCCACCAGCTTCCAATGGGACTGAGAGCCTCCGTATGGGGCCAGGAGCTTCCATATGGGACTGAGGGCATCCCTACAGGGCCATGAGCCTCTATAGGGGGCTGAGAGCCTCCATATGGAGCCACAAGCTTCCATACTGGGCCAAGGGCATCCATATGGGACTGAGAGCCTCCGTATGGGGCCAGGAGCTTCCATAGGGGACTGAGAGCCTCCGTATGGGGCCATGAGCTTCCATACGGGCCCAGTAGCCACCATAGGTGGCCGGGAGCCGCCATAGGCACCCCTATACGGCCGGGAGCGGCAGGCAGGGGCTGGAGCCGGGGGGGGGGGGGGGGGGTTAACTGCAAAGGCAATAAGGGGGTGAGGGGCCCCCCCCACCCCCCCCCGCCCCTTTTTTTGGGTGCAAACTACTTAATAATTAATAATATAAGAAGAATTAATAATAATCTTCCAGGCGAGTTGGAGGCGTAAGGAGGAACCTAACGAGCACTTTCTTTCCCCCCCCCCCCCAAAAAAAATAAAAATAAACCCCTAAATTATTTTCTATTGAGGAACCAACGCCCCGAGCGGCTCAGGAAAGGTTAAACGCCCCCCCCAAACCCCCCCAGTGCCCCCCCAAATCCGCGCCCCCCCCCCTTAAATCTTTATAAAACACTATATTTGTATAAATCGCACCGTTTCTAACCTTATTTTCGCCTTTTTCGGCTCCGTTTTCTGCACTGGGGGGGGCTAAACCGCACTGTGAACCCCACTGGGCCCCCCCCCAAAGTTTGGGGGGGCCCCCAGAATCATCCCCCCCCCCTTAATGTATATGGGTGCATGTATATGATTCTATAGGGACCCTATTGTCTTATTTAATGTGCCCTCCCCCCCCCCCAATTTTTGCTAATTTAGGGTAATTTTTGCTAATAAAGCACTGCCCCGCCCCGGGCTGGGGTTTGGAGCTTGAATTGGGGGAGGGGATAAAGGGGGGGGGGCACAATATGGGGGGACCCCCCCTCCATTTTGGGGGTGTTCCCCTCCATTTTGGGGGTGTTCCCCTCCATTTTGGGGGTGTTGAGGGGGTCCTCTCCTTTTTGGGGTGCTGGGGTCTCCCCCCTCCATTTTGGGGGTGTTCCCCTCCATTTTGGGGGTGCTGAGGGGTCCCCCCCTCCATTTTGGGGGTGTTGAGGGGGTCCTCTCCTTTTTGGGGTGCTGGGGTCTCCCCCCTCCATTTTGGGGGTGTTCCCCTCCATTTTGGGGGTGCTGAGGGGTCCCCCCCTCCATTTTGGGGGTGTTGAGGGGGTCCTCTCCTTTTTGGGGTGCTGGGGTCTCCCCCCTCCATTTTGGGGGTGTTCCCCTCCATTTTGGGGGTGCTGAGGGGTCCCCCCCTCCATTTTGGGGGTGCTGAGGGGGTCCTCTCCTCCTTTTTGGGGTGCTGGGGTCTCCCCCCTCCATTTTGGGGGTGCTGAGGGGTCCCCCCCTCCATTTTGGGGGTGCTGAGGGGGTCCTCTCCTCCTTTTTGGGGTGCTGAGGGTCTCCCCCCTCCATTTTGGGGGTGCTGAGGGGTCCCCCCCTCCATTTTGGGGGTGCTGAGGGGGTCCTCTCCTCCTTTTTGGGGTGCTGAGGGTCTCCCCCCTCCATTTTGGGGGTGCTGAGGGGTCCCCCCCTCCATTTTGGGGGTGCTGAGGGGGTCCTCTCCTCCTTTTTGGGGTGCTGAGGGTCTCCCCCCTCCATTTTGGGGGTCCTCCCCTCCATTTTGGGGTGCTGGGAGGTGTCCTCGTCCATTTTGGGGGTGCTGATGGCCCCCCCTCCAGTTTAGGGGCGCTGGGGGGGGGGGTCCCTCCCTCTATTTTGGGGGTGCCCCCCCTCCATTTTGGGGTGCTGGGGTGTGTCCCCCCTCCATTTTGGGGGTCCTGAGGGTTCCCCCCTTCCATTGTGGGGGTGCTGGCGTGTCGTCCCCCCCCCCTCCATTTTGGGGGTTCCCCCTTCATTTTGGGGGTCCCCCCCCATTTCGGGGCGCAGCCAGGCGGGGGGGGCCACTGCCCATGGTTTAATGCACAGACACCCACAGCACACACCAACAACACCACGACGGGGGGGGGGGGGGGGGGGGGGGGGGGGGCACCCCACGACACACATGGGGTCCCCCCACCCCCATAGCCCCCCCATAGCCCCCCCTTTTTTTTTTTGCACCAAAAAAACAACAGAACCCCCCACCACCACATGGAGCAGCTCAGATTTGGGGGGGGGGGGGGGGGGTCCTCCCCAACCACCCCCCTTAAATAAATAAATTTGGGGACACCCCCCCAAATTTCACCTCATGCAACGTGTTGCCCCCCCTTCCCCCCATTCCCCCCCCCCCCTCCAGGCTCCGTTATGGCTTTTGGCAGGATTTTAGGGGGGGGGGGGGGTTTAGGGGAGGGGGGAGGATTTTGGGGTGCGGGGGGGGGTCCAGCCCCCCCCAAACAAAGTGAGGGAGATGTAGGCTGACGCCTTCTCCTTCAGCTGCCGGAGACAGAGGTGACAACTCCAGCTGCCTGCGGGGACACGGCGAGGGGGGTGAGTTACCGACCCCCCCCCAATCCCTTTGCCCCCCCCCCCTCCCCCCCCCCCCCCCCCCCCCCCTGCCCCCCCCCCCCCCCCCTCACCTTCGGGGGCTCCGCCATGGGGGGGCTCAGGCAATACATGTGGTACCCCCGGTCGCAATCGTCGCAAAAGAGCAGCTGGTCCTGGGGGGTGGGGGGGGGGACATAAAAAAACGGGGGGGTGGGGGGTTTTGGGGTGCGGGGGGGTTTTGGGGGGTGGGGGGGGTCCCTTACGTCGTTCTCGGAGGTGCCGCAGAGGCTGCAGGACTTGCACTCGATGCACTGCCAGCGGTAGGTGCGGACGGCCGCCGTCATGTTGACGGTGAACTGCAGGCAGGAGGGGTGGCCTGGGGGGGACACACACACACACACGGGGGGGGGGGCTCCGTGTCACACGCGTGTCGCAGGCGTGTCGCACGCGGGTCGGAGGGGGGAGGGGGGGGGCGTGTGTGCGTGTGTGTGTGTGTCCCCTCCGTCGGCGACGGGCAGGGCGCCGCGTGTGAGCTGGAAGCGGCCAGGCCCGAGCGTGCGTGAGCGTGTGTGTGAGCGTGCACGGGGGGGTGTGAGTGTGCACAGGTGTGCAGGAGCATGTGGGAGCGTGCACGGGGCGGTGGGAGCGTGCACGGGGCGGTGGGAGTGTGCACAGGTGTGCAGGAGCATGTGGGAGCGTGCACGGGGCGGTGGGAGTGTGCGTGAGCGTGTGCGTGAGCGTGCACGGGGGGGTGTGAGTGTGCACAGGTGTGCAGGAGCATGTGGGAGCGTGCACGGGGCGGTGGGAGCGTGCACGAGCATGTGGGAGCGTGCATGGGAGGGGTGTGAGTGTGCACAGGTGTGCAGGAGCATGTGGGAGCGTGCATGGGGCGGTGGGAGCGTGCACGGGGCGGTGGGAGCGTGCGTGAGCGTGTGCGTGAGCGTGCACGGGGGGTGTGAGTGTGCACAGGTGTGCAGGAGCATGTGAGAGCGTGCACGGGGCGGTGTGTGCGTGCACGGGGCGGTGGGAGTGTGCACAGGTGTGCAGGAGCATGTGGGAGCGTGCACGGGGTGGTGGGAGCGTGCGTGAGCGTGCACGGGAGGGGTGCGGGTGTGCACAGGTGTGCAGGAGCATGTGGGAGCGTGCACGGGGCGGTGGGAGCGTGCATGGGAGGGGTGTGAGTGTGCACAGGTGTGCAGGAGCATGAGGGAGCGTGCATGGGGGTGTGTGAGCATGCATGGGAGGGGTGTGAGTGTGCACAGGTGTGCAGGAGCATGTGGGAGCGTGCACGGGGCGGTGTGAGCGTGCACAGGGGCTGTGTGAGTGTGCACGGGGTGTGTGAGCGTGCATGGGGGTGTGTGCACAAGCGTGTGTGAGCGTGCACAGGGTGTGTGAGCATGCACGGGGGGGTGTGTGAGCGTGCACGGGGGGGGGTGTGAGCGTGCACGGGGCGGTGTGAGCGTGCACAGGGGTGTGTGAGCGTGTGTGAGCACGCGTGAGCGCGCCCAAGGCACGTAAGTGTGCGGGAAGGTCCTGAGCGTGCGCCAGCGTGCCCAGGGGTGTCGGGACGTGTCGGGGCGTGTCGGGGCGTGTCAGGGCATGTGGGGCACACGTGGCGGGGTGTGGCAGGGCACATGGGGCCTGTGGGGTGGGGCGGGGCGCGGTGGGGCGTGTCAGGGCGTGTCAGGGCATGGCGGGGCGTGGCAGGGCGTGTCGAGGTGTGTCGGGGGCGCGTGGGGCCCGCGTGTCAGGGCGCGTCGGGGCGCGTGGAGCCCGCGTGTCGGGGCGTGTCAGGGCGTGTCAGGGCGTGGCGGGGTGTGGCGGGGCATGTTGGGGCGTGTTGGGGCGCATGTCGGAGCGCGTGGGTCCCACGTGGTGGGGCGGGGCGGGGCGTGGCGGGGCGTGTTGGGGCCCGCGTGTCAGGGCGTGGCGGGGCGTGTGTCGGGGCGTGGCAGGGCCCACGTGGCGGGGCGCATGGGGCCCACGTGTCAGGGCGTGGCGGGGCGTGTGGCGGGGTGCGTGGGGCCGGCGTGGCGGGGCGCGTCGGGGCGTGGCGGGGCGCGTGGGGCCGGCGTGTCAGGGCGTGGCGGGGCGCGTGGGGCCCACGTGTCAGGGCGTGGCGGGGCGTGTGGCGGGGCGGGGCGGGGCCCACGTGGCGGGGCGCGTCGGGGCGTGGCGGGGCGCATGGGGCCCACGTGTCAGGGCGTGGCGGGGCGTGTGGCGGGGCGCGGCGGGGCGTGGCGGGGCGCGTGGGGCCGGCGTGGCGGGCGCAGGCGGGGGTTACCGGCGCGGCCGCAGTCGGCGCAGGCGATGAGCTCCTCGGGGCCGCCGGGCCGCCTCCCCCCGCCTAGACAGAAATCACAGTAACCGGTGGGGGCCAGCGGCCCCCCGGGGGCTGCGCGAGCTGAAAGGCAGCAGAGAGACCCCGTCAGCGGGCAGGGCAGGCAGGGGGCAGGCAGGGGGGGCAGGCAGGGCAATAGGGCAGGCAGGAGAGCAGGCAGGGCAATAAGGCAGGCAGGGGGACAGGCAGAGGGGCAGGCGGGGGGCAATGGGGCAGGCAGGCAGGAGGACAGGCAGGAGGGCAGGCAAGAAGGGAATAGGGCAGGCAGGAGGGCAGGCAGGGGGCAATGGGGCAGGCAGGAGGGCAGGCAAGAAGGGAGTAGGGCAGGCAGAGGGGCAGGCAGGGCAAGAGGGCGGGCAGGCAGGAGGACAGGCAGGAGGGCAGGCAAGAAGGGAGTAGGGCAGGCAGGGGGGCAATGGGGCAGGCAGGGGGACAGGCAGAGGGGCAGGCAGGGGGCAGGCAGGACAGGCAGGGGGGCAATGGGGCAGGCAGGGGGACAGGCAGAGGGGCAGGCAGGGGGCAGGCAGGACAGGCAGGGGGGCAAGAGGGCAGGCAGGAGGGGAATAGGGTAGGCAGGAGGGCAGGCAGAGGGGCAGGCAGGGCAATAAGGCAGGCAGGGGGACAGGCAGAGGAGCAGGCAGGGGGCAATGGGGCAGGCAGGAGGGCAGGCAAGAAGGGAATAGGGCAGGCAGAGGGGCAATGGGGCAGGCAGGGGGACAGGCAGAGGGGCAGGCAGGAGGGCAGGCAGGGGGGCAATAGGGCAGCCAAGGGGCAGGCAGGAACGCAGGCAGGGGGACAAGCAGGGCAATAGGGCAGGCAGGGGGACAGGCAGGAAAGGCAGGAGAGCAGGCAGGACAGGCAGGGGGGCAGGCAGGGGGCAATGGGGCAGGCAGGAGGGCAGGCAAGAAGGGAATAGGGCAGGCAGAGGGGTAGGCAGGGCAATAGGGCGGGCAGGCAGAATGACAGGCAGGAGGGCAGGCAGGGCAATAGGGCAGGCAGGGGGGCAGGCAAGGTGATAGGGCAGGCAGGGGGCAGGCAGGGCAGGCAGGAGGGCAGGCAGGAGGGGAATAGGGCAGGCAGGGCGATAGGGCAGGCAGGGGGGCAGGCAGAGGGGCAGGCAGGGCAGGCAGGGCGATAGGGCAGGCAGGGGGGCAGGCAGGGGGGCAGGCAGGGCACCCACCGCCCCCTTCCGAGCCACACACCCCCTCCCCCCAATTTCCAGCCCCCCCGGGCTACAAAGGGCCCCCCCAGCTCGCCCCGCCCCCCTCCCCCAACGCCCCTCCCCCCGACCCCTCCCTCCCCCCGCACTGGGGGGGCTGGCAGCAAGGGGGGGGGGCACCATTTTGGGGGTGCTTCGCACCCCAGAGCCTGGCAGCAGTGGCGGGGGGGGGGGGGGATGGGGAGTGGGGGGGTGTTGGGGGAGGGGCGGGGCTGTGGGGGAGGGGCGGGGGGGGGGGTTACCTGCGTTCCTGCGCTGGTTTTCGGGGACCCAGTTCAATTCTTTGTAAAACTCTGGGGGGGGAGGGGGAAAAACAAACAAAAAAAGAGGATTAAGCCCCCCCCCGCCCCCCGCCCCCTCCCCCCCCCCGAGCCATCGGGGTGGGGGTGGGGACCAAGGGGTGCCCCCCGCCCCCCCCCCCGCCGCACCCATCGCTCTTTGTGTGCGATGCTGCGCGGCGCGGCGTTGCCATGGAAACCGGATGGGGATGGGGAGCGGGGGGGGGGCTGTGTGCTGAGCACCCCCCCATACCCCCCCCCCCCCAGCACCCATGGGACCCCCCAGGTGAGGCAGGGACCCCCCAGCACCCCTGGGACCCCCAAATGGGCAGGGACCCCCCCCAAATGGGACAAGACCCCCCCCAGGGTGGGTGCTGGGACCCTCGGGGACCCCCGGAATGGGGATGGGACCCCCCAGGATGGGGCAGGGACCCTCTGGGACCCCCCCAGGAGGGTGCTGAGACCCCCAGGATGGGACAAGGACCCTCAGAATGGGGCTGGGACCCCCTGGGATGGGGATGGGACCCCCAGGAGGGTGCTGGGACCCCCAGGATGGAGCTGGGACCCCCTGGGATGGGGCTGGGACCCCCAGAAGGGTGCTGGGACCCCCAGGATGGAGCTGGGACCCCCCAGGATGGGACAAGGATCCCCAGGACCCCTGAGGATGGGGATGGGACCCCCAAATGGGTGCTGAGACCCCCAGGATGGGGCTGAGACCCCCCAGGATGGGAATGGGACCCCCAGAAGGGTGCTGGGACCCCCTGGGATGGGGCTGGGACCCCCAAATGGATGCTGAGACCCCCAGAATGGGGCTGGGACCCCCCCAGGTCCCCCCAGGATGGGGATGAGACCCCCCAGGTGGGACCCCCAAATGGGTGCTGAGATTCCCAGGATGGGGCTGAGACCCCCCCAGGACCCCTCAGGATGGGGACGAGACCCCCAGGAGGGTGATGGGCCCCTCAGGATGGGACAAGGACCCTCCAGGATGGAGCTGGGACCCCTCAGGATGCGACAGGGACCCCCAGGATGGGGATGGGACCCCTCAGGAGGGTGCTGGGACCCCCCCAGGATGGGACAAGGATCCCCAAGACCCCCTGGGGTGGGGCTGGGACCCCCAGAAGGGTGCTGGGACCCCAGGATGCGACAAGGACCCCCCCCAGGATGGGACAAGGACCCCTAGAAGGGTGCTGAGCCCCCCAGGATGGGACAAGAATCCCTCAGGATGGGGCTGGGACCCCCTGGGATGGGGATGGGACCCCTCAGGATGGGACAGGGACCCCCAGGATGGGACAGGGACCCCTCAGGAGGGTGCTGGGACCCCCAGAATGGGACAAGGATCCCCAAGACCCCCTGGGGTGGGGCTGGGACCCCCAGAAGGGTGCTGAGATCTCCAGAATTGGGCTGGGAACCCCCCAGGACTCCCCAGGATGGGGCTGGGACCCCCAGAAGGGTGCTGGGACCCCCAGGATGGGTATGGGACCCCCCCCCAGGATGGGACAAGGACTCCCAGGACCCCCCAGGATGGGGACAGGACCCCCAGGATGGGTATGGGACCCCTCAGGATGGGGCTGGGACCCCCAGGATGGGGACGGGACCCCCAGGAGGGTGCTGGCCCCCCCCCCCAGGAGGGTGCTGGGCCCCCCCAGGATGGGGCTGGGACCTCCAGAAGGGTGCTGGGCCCCCCAGGATGGTAATGAGATGGCCCAGGGTGGGTATGGGACCCCCAGAAGGGTGCTGGGACCCCAGGATGGGGCTGGGACCCCCCCCCAGGACCCCCCAGGATGGGGCTGGGACCCCCAGAAGGGTGCTGGGACTCCCAGGATGGGGCTGGGACCCCCAAGAGGGGTATGGGACCCCCCAGGATGGGGATGGGACCCCCAGGAGGGTGCTGGGCCCCCCAGGATGGGTATGAGACGGCCCAGGGTGGGTATGGGACCGCCAGAAGGGTGCTGGGACCCCCAGGATGGGGCTGGGACCCCTCAGGATGGGGACGGGACCCCCAGGAGGGTGCTGGCCCCCCCCAGGATGGGTGCTGGGCCCCCCCCAGCGCCCCGCTCACGCTTGTGATGGTTCCTGCGCGGGAGGGGCAGGCGCTCGCCGTGGTCCTCGCCCTCCTCCTCGGCCAAGTGCGTGTGGGTGTAATGGTAGCTCAGCCCCGGGCGGTTCTTGTAGCGCTTCCCACAGACTGGGGGGGACACGGACACGAGTGGGGGGTCCCATCCTGTGTGTCCCCCCCCCCCCCAAAATGTCCCCTCCGGTGTCCCACTCACTGTCACACACGTAGGGCTTGTCCCGGTCCTCCAGCGCGGTGGCATCCTGGCGCTTCCGCATGGCCCCGATGCCGTAGGCCTGGGGGGGGGGGGACGCAGGGAGGGGGGGGGGTCAAGGTCATGGGGGGACACCCCCCCCCCCCCCGGGGGGTCATGGGGCCCGTCCGTCCATCCGTCCGTCCGCCACCCACCTTGCCCTTGGCCTTGTTTTTGCGGCGGGGGGTGTCGTCCTCCAGTTCGTCCCCCTCCGGTTCGTGGGGGAAATCGCCCGGCGGCTGCTTCTGCGGGAGGGCGGGGGGGGGGGGGTCAGGGACAGACAGACGGACGGACGGACGGACGGACAGGGCCAGCCGGAGGCTGGAGACGTGGGTGGGTGGATGGAGGGGTCGGACAGACGGACGGACGGGGCGAGCAGGGGTGGCTTGGATGGAGGAATGGACGG
Source organism: Nipponia nippon (assembly GCF_047370975.1). Classification (NCBI taxonomy): domain Eukaryota; kingdom Metazoa; phylum Chordata; class Aves; order Pelecaniformes; family Threskiornithidae; genus Nipponia; species Nipponia nippon. The sequence continues at coordinate 567,556 of NW_028262365.1, read as the reverse complement.
CAGGGACAGCCAGGCTGGAGGGAGGGAGGGACGGACGGACAGCCAGGCCAGAGGGCGGGATGGACGGACAGATGGACAGGCAGAGATGGATGGATGGACAGACAGACACAGGGATGGCCAGGCCGGATGGATGGGCAGGCGGACAGACGGACAGTTGGATGGATGGCTGGACAGACAGACACCCCCCCCCTTCCCTTGTGAGTCAGGGCCGGCCGGAGGCTGGAGACAAGGGACGGAGCCGAGGGGGATGGACGGACAGACGGACGGATGGGGCGGGCGGACGGCCTGGAGGGGACAGACAGACGGACGGAGAGAGGGCAGGGTTGGCCAGGCCGGGGCGGGGTGGGAAGGACAGACGGAGGGAGGGAGGGATGGAAGGAGGGATAGCCGGGCGGGTGCATGGATGGATGGACGGACGGACGGACGGACGGATGGGCGGGCGGACGGACAGACGGACGCACCGGACACTCCAGCACCGTCTCCTCCTCCTTCAGCTCCACCTTCTTGTCCCCGGGCTCGGCGCAGAGCAAAGCCTCCAGCACCGGCCCCTCGGGGAGCCCCCCCCCCTCCTTCTTCAGGGGGGCCTCGCAGTCTGGGGGGGGGGGGGGGCAATGGGGGGAGGGGTCAGGGTGGGGGGCGGGGGGGACACCACCCCCCCCGGCCCCCATCGTGCCCCCCCCCGCTCACAGGGCCGCAGCCGCGGGTCCTCCAGGATGTTGAGCCGCCGTTTCTTGCGCCAGCAGCGGGCCGGGTAGGTGTAGATCTGCCCCGGGGCCAGGCCTGGGGGGTCCTGGGTCACCCACGGACCCCCACCCCCCCCCGGCCAGGCCGTGACCTTGACCCCGGCCCCGCCACGGAGCCCCCCCGGCAGCCAGCCGGACGCTGAGCCTGACCCCGGCCCCGCCACGGAGCCCTCGCCAGCCCCTGACCTTGACCCCAACCCCAGCGTGACCCCCCCCTCCAGCCAGCCCCTGACCTTGACCCCAACCCCAGCGTGACCCCCCCCCTCCAGCCAGCCCCTGACCTTGACCCAGACCCTGAGCCCCCCAGCCAGACCCTGACCCGACCCTGACCCCAGCCCTGACCTCCCCTGACCTTGACCCAGACCCTGACCTTGACCCAGATCCCAGCCCCAGCCCTGCCCCACCCTTGACCCAGACTCTGACCCCCCCATCCAGCCCCTGACCTTGACCCAGCCCTGACCCCCAGACAGGCCCTGACCCCAGACCTGACCCTGCCCCCCAACCCCAGCCCTGACCCGACCCAGACCCTGCCCTTGACCCAGACCCTGACCCCAGACCCTCACCTCCATCCCTGACCCCAGCCAACCCCTGACCTTGACCCTGACCCCTCCCAACCCCAGACCTGGCGCTGGGACGTCCCCAGGGTGCCCAGGGGTGCAGGGGCTGGTGGCCACGGGTGCAAGGGGGCTCAGTGGGTGCAGGGGTCGGTGGCCACGGGTGCAAGGGGACTCGGTGGGTGCAGGGGCCGGTGGCCACGGGTGCAAGGGGACTCGGTGGGTGCAGAGGCCGGTGGCCACGGGCGCAAGGGGACTCAGTGGGTGCGGGGGTCGGTGGCCACGGGCGCAAGGGGACTCAGTGGGTGCAGGGGTCGGTGGCCACGGGCGCAAGGGGACTCAGTGGGTGCGGGGGCCGGTGGCCACGGGCGCGTGGGGCCTCAGCGGGTGCGGGGGTCGGTGGCCACGGGCGCAAGGGGACTCGGTGGGTGCAGAGGCCGGTGCCCACGGGCGCAAGGGGACTCAGTGGGTGCAGAGGCCGGTGGCCACGGGCGCAAGGGGACTCAGTGGGTGCAGGGGCCGGTGGCCACGGGTGCAAGGGGACTCACTGGGTGCAGGGGTCGGTGGCCACGGGCGCAAGGGGACTCGGTGGGTGCAGGGGCCGGTGGCCACGGGCGCAAGGGGGCTCAGTGGGTGCAGGGCCTGGTGGCCACGGGTGCAAGGGGGCTCAGTGGGTGCAGGGGTCAGTGGCCACGGGCGCAAGGGGACTCGGTGGGTGCAGGGGCCGGTGGCCACGGGCGCAAGGGGACTCGGTGGGTGCGGGGGCCGGTGGCCACGGGCGCAAGGGGACTCAGTGGGTGCAGGGGTCGGTGGCCACGGGCGCAAGGGGACTCAGTGGGTGCAGAGGCCGGTGGCCACGGGCGCAAGGGGACTCGGTGGGTGCGGGGGTCGGTGGCCACGGGCGCAAGGGGACTCGGTGGGTGCAGAGGCCGGTGCCCACGGGCGCAAGGGGACTCAGTGGGTGCAGAGGCCGGTGGCCACGGGCGCAAGGGGACTCAGTGGGTGCAGGGGCCGGTGGCCACGGGTGCAAGGGGACTCACTGGGTGCAGGGGTCGGTGGCCACGGGCGCAAGGGGACTCGGTGGGTGCAGGGGCCGGTGGCCACGGGCGCAAGGGGACTCGGTGGGTGCGGGGGCCGGTGGCCACGGGCGCAAGGGGACTCAGTGGGTGCAGGGGTCGGTGGCCACGGGCACAAGGGGACTCGGCGGGTGCGGGGGTCGGTGGCCACGGGCGCAAGGGGACTCGGCGGGTGCAGGGGTCGGTGGCCACGGGCGCGTGGGCCGGTGGCCAGGTGGCGGGGGCTCACCGGGCCCGCGGTGGGTTTTCTCCATCCAGATGTAGCAGTTGTTCTGGGCGACGCCGGTCTGGGAGTCGAGGAAGGGCAGGCGCATGCTGCGCTCGGCGCAGAGCCGCGCGTTGTAGCTGCGGCAGTGCTCCAGCGCCTCGCGGTAGAACTCCTCGCCCAGGCTGCGGGGCGGCAAGGTGGGTGCCGCGCCCCGCCAGCGCCCCGAGAGCGCGGCCCCGCGCCCCGAACCCCCCGCCAGCGCGGCCCAGCACCAGCGCCCCCATCCTGCACCCCAAACCCCCCCGCCAGCGCGGCCCAGCGCCCCCATCCTGCACCCCAAACCCCCTGCCAGCGCGGCCCAGCACCAGCGCCCCCATCCTGCACCCCAAAGCCACCCACATCATCACGGCCCCGCGCCCCAAACCCCCCCGCCAGCACGGCCCAGCACCCCCATCCTGCACCCCAAACCCCCCGCCAGCACGGCCCAGCACCCCCATCCTGCACCCCAAACCCCCGCCAGCACGGCCCAGCACCCCAAAACCCCCTGCAGCACCATGGCCCACCACCCCCATCCTGCACCCCAAAACCCCCCAGAGCATCAGGGTCCAGCACCCCCATCCTGCACCCCAAAACCCCCCAGAGCATCAGGGTCCAGCACCCCATCCTGCACCCCAAAATCCCCAAAGCCCCAGGGCCCAGCACCCCATCCTGCACCCCAAACCCCCCCAAAGCCCCAGGGCCCAGCACCCCCATCCTGCACCCCAAAACCCCCTGCAGCACCATGGCCCAGCACCCCCATCCTGCACCCCAAAACCCCCCAGAGCATCAGGGTCCAGCACCCCATCCTGCACCCCAAAACCCCCCAAAGCCCCAGGGCCCAGCACCCCATCCTGCACCCCAAAGCCCCCCCGCAGCATCCCGGCCCAGCCCCCATCCCGCACACCAACCCCCCCCGGCCCCGTTACCGGGGGTCTCCCCGCTGCCCCCCCCCCCCCGGGACCCCCCCGGGGGGGACACGTTCCCGCGGGGCCGGGGCCCCCGGGGGCCCCGGCCCGGGGGGGGGGGGGGGGGGGGGGCGGGGTTCGGCCCGGACGGACGGGTCCCTCCCCGCCGGGCGGACGGGGGGGCCGGGGCGGCCACCGGCACCGGGGGCTCCCTCCCCGCCGCTACCGGAGGCTCCATCCCCGGCGGGTCCCTCCCTGCCGGTACCGGAGCCTCCATCCCCGGTCGGTCCTTCCCCGCCGCTACCGCAGCCTCCATCCCCGGCGGGTCCCTCCCGCCGCTACCGGGGGCTCCATCCCCGGCGGGTCCCTCCCTGCCGGTACCGGAGCCTCCATCCCCGCCGCTACCGGGGGCTCCATTCCCGGCGGGTCCTTCCCTGCCGGTACCGGAGCCTCCATCCCCGACCGGTCCCTCCCCGCCGGTACCGGAGGCTCCATCCCCGGGTCGGTCCCTCCCTGCCGGTACCGGACCCTCCAGCCCCGGTCGGTCCCTCCCCGCCGCTACCGGAGCCTCCATCCCCGGTCGGTCCCTCCCCGCCGCTACCGGAGGCTCCAGCCCCGGCGGGTCCCTCCCTGCCGGTACCGGAGCCTTCATCCCCGCCGCTACCGGAGGCTCCATCCCTGCCGGTACCGGAGCCTCCATCCCCGGCGGGTCCCTCCCTGCCGGTACCGGAGCCTCCATCCCCGCCGGAGCCTCCATCCCCGGTCGGTCCCTCCTCTCCGGTACCGGAGGCTCCCTCCCCGGCGGGTCCCTCCTCTCCGGTACCGGGGGTCCCCCCCGCCGGTGCCGGTGCCCCCCGGGCCGCACTCACCATTTGAGGGGCTTGTGCAGCGCCGTGGCCATTTTGCGCCGCCGGGGCCGCTCCGCCGCTCGGGCACGGGGAGGGGGCGGCGGGGCTCAGCCCCGGTTTTCCTCCGCTCCCCCCCCCCCCCCCCAAATCCCCCCCGCCCCGGCTCCGGGTCCGGGTCCCTCCCGGGACCCCCCACCCGCCGGGGAGGGTCCCGGTCCCGGTGCCCCCCCCTCCCCTCCCCGCCCGCTCCCGGTGCCCCCCCCGCTCCCCGCCGGTACCGGGCGGGGGGGGAGGGGGGGGGGGCGGCTGGGGGAGGGACTACATCTCCCGGCATGCCACGCCACGCCCCCCCCCGCCGGCCCCTATTGGGTGGGGAGCTGTCAATCACCACGGGGGCGGGACCCCCCCCGCGGGTGGCACGGCGGGGGGGGGGTCCCGGGGACCCCCCCGGGACACGGAGACGGGCGGGGGGCGGGACACGCCGGGCACCCCCACCCCCCCCGCCGGCACCCCGCGTCCCTGCCCGGTGCCGGGAACCGGTGCCCGGTTCCCCCCGGTGCCGCTGCTCGGTCCCCGGTGTCCCCCCCCGTGTCGGTGCCGGTGCCCCCCGGCTCGGTCCCCCCGCCCGGTACCGGTCCCCCCCGTGCCGGTGCCGGTGCTCGGTGCCCCCCGGTGCCGGTCCCCGGTTCCCACCGGTGCCCGGTCCCCCCGGTGCCGGTGCCTCCCACCCCCGGTGCCGGTGCCCGGTCCCCCCCCGGTCCCCCCCCGGTGCCGGTGCCCGGTCCCGCCTGGTACCGGTGCCGGTGCCTCCCACCCCCGGTGCCGGTGCCCGGTTACCCCCGGTCCCCCTGGTACCGGTGCCGGTGCCTGGTCCCTCCCGGTGCCCGGTTCCCCCCGGTCCCCCCCGGTGCCGGTGCCCGGTGTCTCCCACCCCCGGTGCCAGTGCCCGGTCCCCCCGGTGCCCCCGGTACCGGTGCCGGTGCCCCCCCGGTCCCCCCGGTGCCGGTGCCCGATGCCTCCTACCCCCGGTCCCGGTGCCCGGTCCCCCCCCGGTGCCTCCCACCCCCGGTGCCGGTGCCCGGTCCCCCCCGTGCCCCCGGTGCCCCGGTGCCGGTGCACTCACGCTCTCCGCGGGCCGTGCAGGGCCGTGGCCGTGGCCATGCCCCCCCCCCCCGCCGCCACCGGGGCCGCGCCCGGGGGCCTCCTTCATCCTCCGGGGCCGGGGGGGGGCGGCGGCGGCGGCGGGGGGGGGGGCGGCCGCATCCCGCCCCCGGGCCCCGGCAGCCTGGGAAATGCAGTCCGGGACCCCGAGACCCCCCGGCCCCCTATGGCCCCTATAGCCCCCATGGCCCCTCCGTGGGCCCCTATAGCCCCCCCATGGCCCCCCCATAGGCCCCTATAGCCCCCTATACCCCCACCATGGCCCCTTATAGCCCCCCCATAGGCCCCTATAGCTCCCTATACCCCCCATGGCCCCCTATAGCACCCCCATAGGCTCCTATAGCCCACTATACCCCCCATGGCCCCTTATAGCCCCCCCATAGGCCCCTATAGCCCCCTATACCCCCTCCATGGCCCCCTATACCCCCCCATGGCCCCTTATAGCCCCCCCATAGGCTCCTATAGCCCCCTACACCCCCCATGGCCCCCTATAGCCCCCCCATAGGCCCCTATAGACCCCATGGCCCCTCCGTGGGCCCCTATAGCCCCCCATAGGCCCCTATGGCCCCCTATACCCCCCATGGCCCCCTATAGCCCCCCCATAGGCCCCTATAGCCCACTATACCCCCCATGGCCCCCTATACCCCCACCATGGCCCCCTATAGCCCCCCATAGGCCCCTATAGCCCCCTATACCCCCCCGGCCCCCTATAGCCCCCCATGGGCCCCTATAGCCCCCATGGCCCCCTATAGCCCCCTATGCCCTCTTATAGCCCCCCCGGCCCCCTATAGGCCCCCCATGGCCCCCTATAGCCCCTCCATGGGCCCCTATAGCCCTCATGGCCCCCTATAGCCCCCCTGTGTCCTCTTATAGCCCCCCCGTGGCCCCCTATAGCCCCCCCGGCCCCCTATAGCTGCCCCATGGCCCCCCACCCCCCCAGGCCGGGACCCTCCCGAGACCCCCCCCCAGATCCCTGTAGATCCTCCCAGACCCCCCCAGACCCCCCAGATCCCCCTAGACCCCCCAGACACCCCAAGACCCCCAAATCCTCCCTAGATCCCCCCAGACCCTTCAGATCCCCCCAGACCCCCCCAGACCCCCCTCGCTCCCCCCGAGACGACCCCACCGGCATCTGGGGAAACTGAGGCAGGGCGGGGGGGGGCGGGGGCCCTTTGCAGCCGCGGCCCCTTTAAGAGGCGGCCGGGTTCCCGCCGGTTGCCATGGCAACGGCCGGTGCTCCAGTTCCCTCCGGCAGGCGGGAGAGGCACGGGTCCCTATGGATCCGGATGGGTCCCTATGGATCCGGATGGGTCCCTATGGATCCGGATGTATAGCCGGGCCCACCCATGGGTGCGCACACGCGCGTGCGGCGCCCCGGCACGCGAACGGGGGGGGGGGGAACCCACGGGAAAACAAAAAAGCAACCCAACCCCCCCCGCCCTTGCACGAGGGTCCTTGCACGAGGGTCCTTGCACGCCGTGCGCGAGGGCCTTGCACAAGGGTCTGCACACCTGGCACCAGGGCCTTGCAGACCTCGCATGAGGCTCCTGCACGCTTTGCACAAGGGCCTTGCACGCCTTGCACGAGGGCTTTGCCCGAGGCTCCTTGCACACCTTGCACGAGGGCTTTGCACCAGGGCCCTGCACACCTGGCGCGAGGGCCTTGCACGAGGCTCTGCGGGCCTTGCACGAGGGGCTTGCACGGGCTCCTTGCACACTTTGCACGAGGGCCTTGCACGAGGCTCTGCGGGCCTTGCACGAGGGGCTTGCACGGGCTCCTTCACACTTTGCACGAGGGCCTTGCACAAGGGGCTCGCACGGGCTCCTTGCACACCTTGCACAAGGGCCTTGCACGAGGGGCTTGCACGGGCTCCTTGCACATTTTGCACGAGGGCCTTGCACGAGGGGCTCGCACAGGCTCCTTGCACACCTTGCACGAGGGCCTTGCACGAGGGGCTCGCACGGGCTCCTTGCACACCTTGCACGAGGGCCTCGCACGAGGGCGGGGGGAGCCCGGCCGCGCGCCTTTCCCGAGGTTCCATTAAATCAGAGCCCGATACCAAAATCTCCGTGGTTTAAGTTAAAAATAAAGAAGAAAACGGAAGAGAATTTGGGGGGGGCCCCCCCCGCCCCCCTCCCCCCCCCGGGGCCCGACGGCAGCTGGGACCCCCCCTCCACAGCCCCCCAAAAAGGGGGGGCGCTGGGACCCCCCCCGGCCTCAACCGGGGACCCCCAACCTCGGGGGGGGGGCACTGGGGACCCCCCCAGCCTCTACTGGGGACCCCCCAATTCGGGGGGGGGGGGCACTGGGGACCCCCCCAGCCTCTACTGGGGACCCCCAACCTCGGGGGGGGCACTGGGGACCCCCCGGCCTCTACTGGGAGGGACTGGGGACCCCCCCGGCCTCTACTGGGGACCCCCAGCCTTGGGGGGGGGGGGGCAATGGGGACCCACTCAGCCTTGGGGGTGGGCACTGGGGACCCCCCCAGCCTCAATTGGGGGGGTACTGGGGACCCCCCAGCCTGTACTGGGGCCCCCCTAATCTCAGGGGGGGGCACTGGGGACCCCCCAGCCTCTACTGGGGACCCCCCCAGCCCTGGGGACCCCCAAACTCGGGGGGGGGGGGGATCAGGACCTCCCCCCCCAGTCCTGCACTGGGGAACTGGGACCCCCCCAGCCCTGGGGACCCCCAAACTCGGGGTTGGGGGGGGGGGATCAGACCCCCCCTCCAGAAAAGGGGGTCCCCCCCTCACAGCTCGATCTCGAAGGTTTTGTGGAGGTCCCCGGCGAAGGGGTTGGGGTTCGGGGGGGGGGGGCTGGGCCCCCAGCGCCGCCCACTGCACCTCGAAAGGGTCCGGGGCCGTTTTGGGGGCGCGGGGGGCGGGGGGGCCCCGCTAACGCCGGGGGGGGGCGGCTTTGGCGGGGGGGCCGGCGGCGCAGAAGATGTTGGCCACCATTTGGGAGGGGGTGGTGCCCACCACGGGCACGGCGGGGGGGTAGGGGCCCCCCGGAATGGGGGGGCCGGGGGGGGCCGGGGGGGCCCCCCCGCCCTGCTGCTGCGCCATGGCCGCCTTGGTCACCTCCTCCAGCCAGCGCTCGGCCTCCGAGGGGGTGCGGCGATGGCGGGGGGGGCCCGGCGCCCCCCTTCCACCCAGGACGCCGGGCCTGCGGGGGGGAGAGAGGGATGGGGGGGGTGGGGGGCAGCCCCCCCCCAAGGCAAGCAGGGACCCCAAAATAGGGGGAGGGGAGAGGGGAGGGGAATGTGGGACCCCCCGGACAAGCAGGGACCCCAAAATGGGGGGAGGGGGCATTGGGGGATGCGGGAGCCCCCCCGGGCAAGAAGGGACCCCAATATATGGGGGGGGCGAGGGGGGGGGGAATGTGGGGCCCCCCCCGGCAAGCAGGGACCCCAATATATGGGGGGGGGGGGGGCTTTGGGGGGGGGCATTGGGGGATGCGGGAGCCCCCCGGACAAGAAGGGACCCCAATATATGGGGGGGCGAGGGGGGGGGGGAATGTGGGACCCCCCAGGCAAGCAGGGACCCCAATATATGGGGGGGGGGCTCTGGGGAGGGGGCGAGGGGGGATGCAGGAGCCCCCCAGCCAAGAAGGGACCCTAAAACACGGGGGGGGGGGCATTGGGGGGCAAAGGAGCCCCCCGGACCCCAAAACACGGCGGGGGGCACCCATGGGTGGCCCCAAGCATGGGGGGGGGGGTGGGACGGCCAGGGTGGGGGTGGGGGGTTACCTGCGAGGCCCCCCCTCGGGGGGGGGGGGGGGGGCGCCGTTGGGGTCCCCGGCGAGGGGGGGGCAGGCGAAGGAGGCGTCGATCTGACTGCAGAGATCGCTGATCCCGTCGCTCGCCCCGGGGGGGCCCGAGCCCGCCTCCGCCGCTGCGGGAAACGGACACGGAGCCAAGTGACCCCCCCCCCAAAACCCCTTTTGCCCCCCGCCCCCCCTACCCCCCCCCAGCCCCTCACCGGGGTCTCGGGCCTGGCCGCCGTCCCGGCGCTGGAGGGTGGAGGGCAGCTCGTTCAGCCGGAGCGAGAGCTGGCGTTTGAAGGGGGAATTTTGCCGGCTGAGGCTGGGAAAACCGCGGAAAGAGCCTTGGCGCACCAACTGCTCCAGCGGAGCGTGGCGGCGGGGGATGGCGCGTTGGGGACCCCCCCCGGCGCCCCCGGCCGCCGCCGCCGGCGAGGTGTTACCGGGCTGCGCCGGGACAGGGGGTTCAACCGGGGGGGCTTCATCTGCGGGGAAAATGTGGGGGTTAGGTTGTTGTACGCCCCCCCCCCCCCCCCAAAATCGCCCCCCCCCCCCCCCCCCCCAGATAAAAAGGGGCTCACCCCGCTTTTTGTCGGAGGGGGCGCGGGAGGCGTCGAAGGCGGGGGGGAGGCCGCACTCCTTCTCCCGCCGCTGCTTGCGCTCCAGGCAGGCGGCGAAGGCGCAGCCCACGGCGTGGCTCAGCCGCTCGCCCTGCGCGGGGACGGGGCGGGGGCGTCAGGGGGGCACCCGCGGCCCCCTCCCCGCGCCCACGGGGGTCCCTACGCCCGCCCCCGAGCCTCCCGTACCCCCCACCCCGGAGCATCCCGCATCCCCGACCCCGAGCCTCCCGCATCCCCGACCCCGGAGCATCCCACATCCCCATCCTTGAGCATCCCATATCCCCGACCCTGGAGCATCCTGCATCCCCGACCCCAGAGCATCCCGTATCCCCGACCCCAGAGCATCCCGTATCCCTGACCCCAGAGCATCCCGTATCCCTGACCCCGGAGCATCCCACATCCCCATCCCTGAGCATCCCGTATCCCCAACCCCAGAGCATCCCGTATCCCCGACCCGAGCCTCCCCTATCCCTGACCCCGCAGCCTCCTGTATTCCCAACCCCCGAGCCCCCTGTATTCCCGATCCCAGAGCATCCCCCATCCCTGAGCATCCCATATCCCCACTCCTGGAGCCTCCCATATTCCCAATCCCAGAGCATCCCATATCCCCAGCCCTGAGCATCCCGTATCCCCGACCCCGGAGCCTCCTGTATCCCCGGCTCTGAGCATCCCGTATCCCCAACCCCGGAGCCTCCTGTATCCCCGGCTCTGAGCATCCCGTATTCCTGATCCTGAGCATCCCGTATCACTGGCCCCGGAGCGTTCCATATCCTCAACCCCAGAGCATCCCAGATTCCCAACCTGGAGCCTCCTGCATCTCCGACTCCAGAGCATCCTGTATCCCCATCCCAGAGCATCCTGAATCCCTGATCCTGAGCATCCCATATCCCCAACCCCGGAGCCTCCTGTATCCATGACCCTGGAGCATTCCGTATCCCTATCCCGGAGCATCTGGTATCCCCGACCCTGAGCATTCCATATCCCCAACTCCGGAGCTTCCCATGTCCCCAGTCCTGGAGCATCCTGTATTCCTGACTCCAGAGGATCCCGTATCCCCAATCCTGGAGCATCCTGTATCCCTGGCCTTCAGCATCCCATATCCGACCCCAGAGCATCCTGTATCTCCATCCTGGAGCCTCCCGCCTCCCCAGTCCTGGAGCATCCTGTATTCCTGACCCCGGAGCCTCCCGTATCCCTGAGCATCCCATACCCCTGACCCCGGAGCCTCCCGTATCCCTGAGCATCCCGTATCCCTGATCCCGAGCATCCCATACCCCTGACCCCGGAGCCTCCCGTATCCCTGAGCAGCCGGTATCCCTGATCCCGAGCATCCCATACCCCTGACCCCAGAGCCTCCCGTATCCCTGAGCATCCCATACCCCTGACCCCGGAGCCTCCCGTATCCCTGAGCATCCCGTATCCCTGATCCTGAGCATCCCATACCCCTGACCCCGGAGCCTCCCGTATCCTCAACCCCAGAGCATCCCATATCCCTGACCCGGAGCCTCCCGCATCCCCCACCCTGGAGCATCCCACATCCCCGCCCTGGATCCTCCCGTGTCCCTATCCCGGCGCCTCCCGTGTCCCTATCCCGGCGCCTCCCGTGTCCCTATCCCGGCGCACGCCCTCGGGAGCCCCCCCGGCCCGGCACCCACGGAATCCTTCAGCGCCAGGAAGCAGTGGCAGATCCAGCGGCGCGTGGTGCCGTCCCGGCAGATGTAGGAAAAGGCTTTGTCGAAATTGCGGTCGGGGGCGCAGAAGGAAACCTTCTCGATGGTCTGGTCCAGCAGCAGGTCCTGGGGGGGGGGGAGGGGTGGGAAAAGGGGGGTGGGGGTCACCCAGGGCCCCCCCCCCCCCCCCCCGGGGACCCCCCCGCCTCCCGCTCACCTTGGTCTTGTCGTCCACCACGCGCAGCCCGTCCGCCGACACCCACAGCACCGACTTCACCGCTTTACGGCCGCTCTGCGAGGGGTGGGGGTCAGGGGGTGGGCGAGGGGCCCGGCGGGGACCCCCCCCCTCCCCGTTCCCGGGTGCCGAGGGGAAGATTCCCGGTTTTCCGGGGAAGTGCTCACCGCCTTCAGCTTCTTGACGGCCTCCTCGCAGACGTGCATCCCCCGCGACTCGTCCACCTCCGCGTGCCCCAGGTACTGCGGGGGGGGGGGGGGGGCCGTCAGGGGGGGACCCCGCGCCCCCCAAAACGACCCTGGCCCCCGCGCCGGAGCATCCTGCATCCCCGCACCGGAGCATCCCGCGTCCCTGGCACCAGAGCATCCCGCGTCCCCACCCCGGAGCATCCCGCGTCCCTGACACCGGAGCATCCCACATCCCCACCCTGGAGCATCCCGCGTCCCCGACACCGGAGCATCCCGCATCCCCACCCTGGAGCATCCCCGCATCCCTGCCCTGGAGCATCCCATATCCCTGACACCAGAGCATCCCACATCCCGTCCCAGAGCATCCCTGACCCTGGAGCATCCCGCGTCCCGTCCCCAACCCCGGAGCATCCCGCATGCCATTCCCAACTCCGGAGCATCCCGTCCCTGACCCTGGAGTGTCCTGCATCCCGTCCCCAACCCCAGAGCATCCCGCATCCCGCCCCAGAGCATCCCGCATCCTGTCCCCAACCCTGGAGCATCCCGCATCCCGTCCCCGACCCAGGAGCATCCCGCATCCTGATCCTGGAGCATCCCGCATCCCGCCCCACAGCATCCTGCATCCTGTCCCCAACCCTGGAGCATCCCGCATCCCGACCCTGGAGCATCCCGCATCCCCGACACCGGAGCATCCCGCATCCCGCCCTGGAGCATCCCGCATCCCCGACACCGGAGCATCCCTGCCCCCGGAGCATCCCGCATCCCTGCCCCAGAGCACCCCTGACCCCGGCGCACCCCGCATCCCGTCCCAGAGCACCCCTGACCCCGGCGCACCCCACATCCCGCCCTGGAGCATCCCTGCCCCCGGAGCATGCCGCATCCCGCCCTGGAGCATCCCTGACCCCGGCGCATCCCGCATCACCCCGCATCCCGTCCCGGAGCATCCCTGCTCCCGGAGCACCCCGCACCCCCGCCCCTGGCGCACCCCGCATCCCATCCCAGAGCACCCCCGCCCCCGGCGCACCCCGCATCCCGTCCCAGAGCACCCCTGACCCCGGAGGACCCCGCATCCCGCCCCGGAGCATCCCTGCCCCCGGAGCATCCCGCATCCCGCCCCGGAGCATCCCTGCCCCCGGAGCACCCCGCACCCCGTCCCCGACCCCGGAGCACCCCTGACCCCGCATCACCCCGCATCCCGCCCTGGAGCATCCCTGACCCCGGAGCATCCCGCATCCCTGCCCCAGAGCACCCCTGACCCCGGAGCACCCTGCATCCCATCCCCGACCCCGGAGCACCCCTGACCCCGGAGCACCCCGCATCACCCCGCATCCCGCCCCGGAGCATCCCTGCCCCCGGAGCATCCCGCATCCCTGCCCCAGAGCACCCCTGACCCCGGAGCATCCTGCATCCCGTCCCGGAGCATCCCTGCTCCCGCAGCACCCCGCACCCCCGCCCCCGGCGCACCCCGCATCCCATCCCAGAGCACCCCTGACCCCGGAGGACCCCGCATCCCGCCCCGGAGCATCCCTGACCCCGGAGCATCCCGCATCCCTGCCCCAGAGCACCCCTGACCCCGGCGCACCCCGCATCCCGTCCCAGAGCACCCCTGACCCCGGAGCACCCCGCATCCCGTCCCAGAGCACCCCGCACCCCGGCGCACCCCGCGTCCGCTCACCCTGACGGGGAAGCTGCAGGCGCCGCGCCGCACGGCCTCCTCGTCCGCCTGCCACTGGTGCGGCCGCGCCGCCTCGGGCACGTAGGCCCCCGCCTTGCGCCGCAGGCTCTGCCGCAGCCTGTGCATCGCTGGCCCGGGCTGCGGGGGCCGCCGTCAGGGGACCCCCGGGCTGGGGGGGCAACGGCCCCCGCGGCGCCTGGGTGAACTGGGGGGGGGACTGGGGAGGCTGGGGGGAGACATCGTGGCTGGAAGGGGACTGGGGACACCATGGGGGGGGCAACTGGGGACACTGGGGGGAGACATTGTGGCTGGAAGGGGACTGGGGACACTGGGGGGGCAACTGGGGACACTGGGGGGAGACATCGTGGCTGGAAGGGGACTGGGGACACTGGGGGGGGGCAACTGGGGACACTGGGGGGAGACATCGTGGCTGGAAGGGGACTGGGGACACCATGGGGGGGACTGGGGACACTGGGGGAGACATCGTGGCTGGAAGGGGACTGGGGACACTGGGGGGGGCAACTGGGGACACTGGGGGGAGACATCATGGCTGGAAGGGGACTGGGGACACCATGGGGGGACTGGGGAGGCTGGGGGGACTGGGGACACTGGGGGGAGACATCGTGGCTGGAAGGGGACTGGGGACACTGGGGGGCAACTGGGGACACTGGGGGGAGACATCGTGGCTGGAAGGGGACTGGGGACACCATGGGGGGGGACTGGGGACACTGGGGGGGACTGGGGACACTGGGGGGAGACATCGTGGCTGGAAGGGGACTGGGGACACTGGGGGGCAACTGGGGACACTGGGGGGAGACATCGTGGCTGGAAGGGGACTGGGGACACCATGGGGGGGACTGGGGACACTGGGGGGGACTGGGGACACTGGGGGGGGACTGGGGAGGCTGGGGGGGGAGACTGGGGACACTGGGGGGAGACATCGTGGCTGGAAGGGGACCAGGGACACCCTGGGGGGGGACTGGGGACACTGGGGGCGGGCATTAGGACAGGGGGGGACAAGGGGTAATGGGGGGGGCTCAGGACACTGGGGGGTACTGGGGGCACCGTGGGGGGACTGGGGACACCATGGGGGGGAGTGGGGACACTGGGAGGGGGACTGGGGGGACTGGGGACACTGGGGGGAGACATCATGGCTGGAAGGGGACCGGGGACACCATGGGGGGGACCAGGGACACTGGGAGGGGGAACTGGGGACACTGGGAGGGGACATTGGGACTGGGGGGGACAAGGGGTAACGGGGGGGGCTCAGGACACTGGGGGGACTGGGAACACTGGGAAGGGGACATTGGGGCTGGAAGGGGACCAGGGGCACCATGGGGGGGGGGGCTGGGGGGACTGGGGACACCGGGGGGTCATCACGGCTGGAAGGGGACCGGGGGCACCCTGGGGGGGGCCGCGCCCCTGGAGGGGCTGGGGACATTTTGGGGGGGTCCCGGGGCCACGGGGGGGGCCCACGGGGCGGGAAGGCGGCCGCGGTCCCCGTGGGAAGGGTCCCCTCCCGCCCCCCCCCCCATCCCCAGGCCCAGGGGGGGAGCCCGGCAGCGGCACGCGGCGCCCCCCGGCCCCCCCCCGCCCCCCGTGGGGACCCGCCGAGGGACACGGGGCCCCACGCGTGTCCGTGTGTCCGTCCGTGCGTGTGTCCGCCCCCCCCCCCCCTTACCCGCCGCCGCGCCCGGGGCTCGGCCCCCTTCGGCCCCGCTCGGCTCCGTTCGGCCGCGCTCGGCTCCCTTCGGCCACGATCGGCTCCGGGGCTGTGGCTCCGGGACTGCACGCAAGCGCCCGTCGCTCCCCGCCCACCTCATGCATATGTAAATGTAGCCACGCCCACACAGCCCAGCCGGACACGCGCCTCGCCCACTCTGGCCACGCCCGTCTCATTAATACGCAAATAAGGGCTAACCCCGCCCCACACGGGGCAGAGCGAGCGGGGCCAGCGCGGCCCCGCAGCCATTGGCTGGCGGGCTCATGAATATGCAGATTAGCCACACCCCCTCCGGGCTGTCCCCCCCCCATCCATCTGCTCCCCCCCTGCAAACAGCCGCCCCAAAAATGGGATCCCCCACCCCAAAACCGGGACCCCCCACCCCAAAATTGGGATCCCCCACCCCAAAACCGGGACCCCCACCCCAAAACCGGGACCCCCCACCCCAAAACCGGGACCTCCACCCCAAAACCGGGACCCCCCACCCCAAACCCCGGCCCCCCCACTCCAAAACCTGGCCCCCCACCCCAAAACCGGGACCCCCACCCCAAAACCGGGACCCCCCACCCCAAAACCGGGACCCCCCACTCCAAAACCTGGACCCCCACCCCAAAACCGGGACCTCCACCCCAAAACCGGGACCCCCCACTCCAAAACCGGGACCTCCACCCCAAAACCGGGACCCCCCACCCCAAAACCGGGACCCCCACTCCAAAACCTGGACCCCCACCCCAAAACCGGGACCCCCACCCCAAAACCGGGACCCCCCACTCCAAAACCTGGACCCCCACCCCAAAACCGGGACCCCCCACTCCAAAACCGGGACCTCCACCCCAAAACCGGGACCCCCCACCCCAAAATTGGGACCCCTCACCCCAAAACCCAGCCGCCCCCCCCCAGGACCCCCCCACCCCATAGGGGAAGGGTCCCCCCCCGCTACTCCCAGCACCCATTTTGGGGTTGATCCATCCTTTATTGGGGAAAAGGGGGGGGGGGGGGGGAACAGGCTCAGGGTAGGGGTCCCCCCGCTTGGCCGGGGGTCCCCTTGGGTCGTGGGGGGTTCCCCGCCGTTTGGGGAGGGTCCCCACAATTTGAGGGGGGGTCCCAATAACGGGCGTAAAGCTCCTCGAAGAGGCGTCGGCAGGGGACGCGGCCCCCGAGGCGGGCGCAGGCCAGGAAGGCGCCCGCCATTTTGCGATGGAGGGAGTAGGTTTGTTCGGGGGGGGGGGCCAGGCGATGCCGCAGCATCACGGGGAGCAGCGCCTGCACCCGCCGCGCCGTCCCCTGCCCCCCGAAATCAAAGGGTTGCCCCCCCGAAAAAGCTTCGCCCAGGATCATGACGGCGTCTACGTGGGCCGCCTCGAACGCCTGCGACGGGGAGGGGGACGGTGAGGGAGGGGGCACCCCTAAAATTAAGGGGGGGGGGGGGGTCCGCGCCCCCCGCGCTCCTCACCTTGGTCTCGAAGCCCGTGAGGAATTTGAGGTCTCGGGATTTTTGCAGCACTTTGGGTCGGTCGCCATCGGCCGCCGCTCGGATCACCTGGGGGGGGGGGGGGCGGATTTTGGGGAGGGGGGCACGGCTTGGGGGAGATTTGGGGGGGCTATGGGGTACGACCCCCCCCCCGCACCCCCGTGCACCCCGTACCTCGATATAATGATCCGTAAACTCCTTGTCGAAGGAGCGGCTCGCCCCGAAATCCAACAGAGTCACCTGGGGCGGGGGGGGGGGAGAGGGGCGCTCAGGGGTCCGATTTGGGGCGAGGGGGTCTGGGGTTTTATTTTGGGGGGGTGGGGGGTGGGGGTCTGTACCCCGGGGACCCCCCCAAAACGCTCACCCTGTGCCGCTCGGCGTCGTAGAGGAAATTCGCCCAGTTGGGATCCGTCTGCATGAAGCGAA
Organism: Nipponia nippon; assembly: GCF_047370975.1. Classification (NCBI taxonomy): domain Eukaryota; kingdom Metazoa; phylum Chordata; class Aves; order Pelecaniformes; family Threskiornithidae; genus Nipponia; species Nipponia nippon. The sequence continues at coordinate 550,253 of NW_028262365.1, read as the reverse complement.
ACTCGAAAAGCTCCCGCAGGCAGAGGCGGAGGAGGTTGGCGCAGATCTGGGGGGGGGGACACACACAGAGAGGGGTTAGGGGACAAGGGTGGGGGGCACAGGGCCCCCCCCCCCCCCCCCCCCCAAAAAAATTTGGGGCTGCCTCACCTGGTCCCGCAGGTCCTGGGGGAGATCCCGGCACCGGTCGAGGGGGACGCCGCTCCCCAGCTCCATGGAGAGGACGCGGGACGCCGTCAGCTCCTCCACCACCCGCGGCACCGAGAAAAAGGGGTCGTCCCGCAGGAGCTGCCTGGAAAAGGGGGGGGGGAGGGGGGAAGCGGGAATGGGGACCCCCCCCGAAACCCCCGGCGCCCCCCAAAACCCCCTGCCCCCCCCCCCCCCCCCAAACCCCTACCTGAAAGTCCGGGCGCAGTCGGCTTCCCGGCGGTAGTCGCATTCCCACTCCAGCTCCCTCTGCAAGACCTGGAGGGATTTATCGGCGAAGAGACCTGGAAAACGGGGGAAAAAAACGGATTTAGGGACACCCCCCCCCCCCCCCGGCAGGATTTGGGGGTGTCCCCCCCTCTCTTCTGGGGGAGTCGGGGTCCAGCTCACCCTCCGGCAGCGCCACGCTCATTTTGAGCAGGGAGAGGAGATTATCCACGTCGCTGCGGATGCTCTGGGCGATCCCGGGATACTGCGGGAGAAGCAGGGAGCGGGGATATCGGTGGGGTAGGGGGATCGGCGGGGGAGGGGGGCCCCCCAAAACCCCCCTTCTGGGGTTCACCTGGATCTTGACGGCCACCTCGGTGCCGTCCCGCAGCACCCCGAGGTGCACTTGCCCGATGGAGGCGGCGGCGAAGGGCGTCTCCTCGAAAGCCGCCATTTTCTCCCGCCAACCGGGGCCCAGCTCCTCCGCCAGCACTTGCTGCGGGATTGGGGGGGGGGGCTCAGCTGAGACCCCCCAAACCTGCTTTCCTGCCCCCCAAAACCCGGGGGTGGGGGAGCGGTGACCCCCCCGGACCCTAAAAAGCGGCTCACGGTGGTCTGCCAGCGCGGCATGAAGTCGGCGCTTTGCCGGACGCGCTCGAAGATCCGCTGCAGCTGCGGGCTGAGGAAGCTGGCGTCTGCGGGGAGGCGGGGGGTGTCGGGGAGCCGGGACCCCCAAACCCCACTCCCAGAGCTGGGGAACCCCCACATCCCCCCCCCAACCCCAGCCCCAGAGCCCTGGGACCCCCAAACCCCACCCTGACCCCAGCCCCAGCCTCCTGGGACCCCCAAACCCCCCCCCCCGAGCCCTGGGACCCCCAAGTCTCACCCCAGCCTCCTGGGACCCCCAACCCCCCCCCCCCCAGAGCCCTGGGACCCCCAAGTCTCACCCCAGCCTCCTGGGACCCCCAAACCACACCCCAGAGCCCTGGGACCCCCAAATCCCCCCTGACCCCAGCCCCATCACCCTGGGACCCCCAAACCCCACCCCAGTCCTCTAGGACCCCCAAATCCCCCCTGACCCCAGGCCCCACCTCCTGGGACCCCCAAATCCCCCCAACCCCCAGCCCCATCACTCTGAGACCCCCAAACGCCAACCCCAGCACCCTGGGACCCCCAAATCGACCCCCAAATCCCAACCCCAGCACCCTGGGACCCCCGAATTCCCCCCCCCCAACCCCATCCCAAAGTCACCCCAAGGCTGCTCTGCCCCCCTGGGGGGTCTGGGGGGGGCCCTGAGGACGGATCCGGGGAGGCCCCCCCACCTTGGATGCTGAGCATCTGCCCCAGCTTCAGGGCGGCCCCCCGCACCCGGCAGAGCGTGGCCACGATCCGCTCGGCGTTGGCTTCTGAGAGGAGGGGGCTGGAGTCCAGCAGGGAGCCGGCACCTGGTGGGAGGGGGGGGACACACACGAGCCCAGTGAGCCCCCCCCAAAACGGGGGGGACTGGGGGGGCCCCCCCCAATGTCTACTCACCCCCGGGGTTGCCCTCGCCACTCAGCTTTGCCCGTGCGGCCTGGGCCAGGGTCCCCACGCCGAGCCCCACGGCCAGTCCTGGGCGGGGGGGGACACGCACGTCAGAGGGGAGGGCACAACAAAGGGGGGGGGGGACACAGAGCAAGGGGGGGGACAAATCAAAGGGGGGGCACAGAGCAAACGGGGGGGACACGGCAAAAGGGGGGGACAGCAAAAGGGGGAGGGGACACAGAGCAAAGGGGGGGGGACAAAGCAGGGGGGAGGGGCGCAGAGCAAACGGGGGGAGGGCACCCCAACGCCCCCCCCCAGCCTGACCCGGGGGGGGGGTCCCAGGGCCGCCCCGTACCTCCGAAGCTGGCCAGCCGCCCCAGGCGGGACACGGGCACCCGCCGCTCCCGGGCCCTCTCGCTGAGCTGTGGGGACACACGGACACAGAGGTTGGGGGGCGGTCCCGGGGGCCCCCCCGAGGCCGTGCCCCCCCCCACACACACACTCACCGCCTGCCGGGGGGGGTCCGGGCGGCCCCGGGCCTCCCGCGCCCGCCGGGCCTCCTCGGGTGTGAGGCCCCGCAGGGCCCCGGCTCGGTGCAGCCCCCGCAGGGGCACCGGGCGAGCAGCCGCCATGGGGGCAGAGGGGCTGGGGTCACCGGGGGGGGTCAAAGGTCACAGCCCCCGGTGGGGTCAAAGGGCAAAGGGGCGCCCGGTGCGCTCAGCCGCGCTCGTCTTCGCCCCTCTCCGCGCCATCCCGCCGCTTCCGGGTCTGCGGCCACGCCCCTCCCCGGTCCACAGCCAATGGGAACGGGAGGAGGGGCCGCGGAGGCCGCGCCCACGCTGGCAGCGCATGCGCAGAAGAGCACCCCAGCCCCGCCCACCGCGCCTGCGCGCTTACGGCCCCCGCCCCCCCCCCCCGCCCTGGGGACCCCCAAAATCCCCAGGACCCCCCCCAAGACAGCATAGCCAACAGTGGGGACCCCCCCGACCCCCAAGGGGACCCCCTCCCTCCTCCCAGGGTCACCCAAACCAGCACTACCCCACCCAGGACCCCCCAAACTCCAGGAGACCCCCTCCCTCCCCTCAGGGACCCCCCCAACCCCCCCCCAAACCAGCACTAACCCACCCCGGGACCCCCCAAACCCCAGGGAGACCCCCTCCCTCCCCTCAGGGACCCCCCCAAAGCCCCCCCAAACCAGCGCTAACCCACCCCAGGACCCCCCAAACCCCAGGGACCCCCCCAACCCCCCCCCCCAAACCAGTGCTAACCCACCCCAGGACCCCCCAAACCCCAGGGACCCCCCAAACCCCCAAAGGCCCCCCAAACCAGTGCTAACCCACCCCAGGACCCCCCAAACCCCCAAAGGCCCCCCAAACCAGCGCTAACCCACCCCAGGACCCCCCAAACCCCAGGGAGACCCCCTCCCTCCCCTCAGGATCCCGCCAAAGCCCCCCCAAACCAGCACTAACCCACCCCGGGACCCCCCAAACCCCAGGGACCCCCCAAACCCCCAAAGCCCCCCCGAACCAGCGCTAACCCACCCCAGGACCCCCCCCAAACCCCAGGGAGACCCCCTCCCACCCCTCAGGGACCCCCCAAATCAGCACTAACCAACTCGGGGACCCCCCCAAAAACCGTTTTATTTAGGGGGGGGGGTGCAGCAGCACGACCCTCCCCTTCAAGCCCACCCCCAGCCCCCCCAAAGGCAGGACGTAGCGATGGCCGTCCCCGAGGCGGCGGGGGCTCAGCTCCCCCAGCTGAGCGTTGCTGTCGTGCAGCCCCCCCAAACCCCAAAGCTGACAACGGGGGCTCTTCCCCTGCTGCGCCAGCACCAGCACCCCCTCCACCGCCCCCCCCGGGCCCCCCCAAAATAATTCTTCCCCTTTTTCGAACGCCATTTCCCCCCCCTCAAACGAGGGCGGGTGGAAGAGGTTGGGGATTTCGGGGTCCTGCCGGTACGTCGGGCTCAGCGCCGCGCTCCGGATCCCCAACAAAACGCCTACGGGGGGGGGGGGGAGGGGGGGAGGGGTGCAGCGTCACCCCTGGGGCCCCCCACGTTGTGAGAGTGACCCCCCCGGGGTGCGGTGACCCCCCCCAGTTTACCCGTCAGCACGGCCCAGTGGGCTTTGTGGCCGCGGCGGCGGCAGGGCTCGTGGTTGCTGTCCTCATCGTAGCTGGGGTGACGTTAAGGGAGGGGGATAACGGCGTAAAGGGGACCCCACCCCCCAAAAAAAAAGACCCCCCCAAGACGGCGGGAGGATACGGCACGAGGAGGGGGAGCCCCCCAACCAGGTGACGCAGGATTCGGGGGCGGTTGGGTCCCTCCAAGCCCCCCGAAAGGAGCTCGGCGCGACAGGGGAAGAGCTCCTGGGCCAGCGCTGCCATGTCAGCCGCTGCGGGGACAAAATGGGGGGGCTAGGACAATCCCCAGCCCCCCCCCCCCCCCCAAAAAAAAAATGGGGTGCCCCCAACCTTCCCGTACCTGAGAACATCTCGCCCCGGGCGGTGAAGCCGCGATCCCGCGCCGTCCGCACCAGTTCCTCCAGTCCCACGCCGTGGGTGGGGGCCAGCAGCGAGGCCGCCATCCATAGGGCCACCAGCCCACACCTGGGGGGGGGGGGACACACACAAAATGAGGGGGGGCCCCAGCAGCACCCCCAGACTGTGCCCCCCCCCCCCCCCCAACGCTTACTGGGGTCCGTCCTGGATGAGGGGCGGCGCCGGGCGGTGGAAGAGGAGCCATTTCAGGGGGGTGCTCAAACTGGGGGGGGGGGAAAGGCTCAGGGGGGAGCCCCGAGGAGGAGGCTGGGCCCAGGCCCCCCAGACCCGGTTCAGACCGGGCCCAAGACCCCCCCCCGCCCAATTCAGGATGGGCCTAGGACCCCCCAGCCCAGGCCCAGGACCCCCAGCCCCAGTTCAGGCCAGGCCCAGGACCCCCGGACCCAGTTCAGGCTGGGCCCAGGACCCCCCCCGGGCCCAGGACCCCCAGACCCAGTTCAGGCCAGACCCAGGACCCCCGGACCCGGTTCAGACCGGGCCCAGGACCCCCCCCCGCCCAATTCAGGACGGGCCTAGGACCCCCCAGTCCAGGCCCAGGACCCCCAGCCCCAGTTCAGGCCAGGCCCAGGACCCCCGGACCCAGTTCAGGCTGGGCCCAGGACCCCCCCCGGGCCCAGGACCCCCGGCCCCGGTCCAGCCGGGGCCCCGGACCCCCCCCCCGCCCAATTCAGGACGGGCCTAGGACCCCCCAGTCCAGGCCCAGGACCCCCAGCCCCAGTTCAGGCCAGGCCCAGGACCCCCGGACCTGGTTCAGGCTGGGCCCAGGACCCCCCGGGCCCAGGACCCCCCAGGACCCCCAGACCCAGTTCAGGCCAGGCCCAGGACCGCCTCCCGTTCAGACCGGGCCCGGGATCCCCCCCCAGGACCCCCAGACCCTGTTTCAGGCTGAGCCCAGGGCCCCCCCCGGACCCTCCATTGGACCCCCTGGTTCAGGCCGGGCCCAGGACCCCTCCCAGGCCCAGGACCCCCCCCCAGTACCTCCAAGCCCCGGTCCAGGCCGGGCCTAGGACCCCCAGATCGAGTTCAGACCGGGCCCAGGACCCCAGACCCCCCCCCCGGGGCCTCCCCCGGTCCCCACCTCTCCCGCCGCCGCCGCAGCAGCTCCCGGACGCCGCCGTCCTCCCCCAGCGCCGCCCCCGCCCGTTCCAGCGCGTCCCGGAGAACCCGGCCCGGCGGGGGGGGCGGCGGCAACGGCGGCGGCGGCGGCGGCGGGGGGGCCTGGGCCATGCGAGGGTCAAAGGGCACCGGGGCGGAAGCGCGGGGTCGAAGGTCAGAGAGAGCCACTCCCGCCGCCGCTTGGGCCGAGCCCGCTCTGATTGGTTACCTCCCCCCGGTACGCTTCCCGCTCTGATTGGAGGAAGCGGCGGTGGGCGGGGCGGGAGAGCCGTTGCGGCGCGGCTATTGGTTGGGTAGTGGCGGGTGCACGCGGCTGAGGCGGTGGCTGGTGGTGAGGGGCCGCGATGGGGCCTGGGGGGGTCCGGGGGGACTTGGGGGGTCTGAGGGGTCCCGGGGGGTCCCGGAGGGGTTTGGGGGGCCTGGAGGGGTCCCGGGGGCGTCTGAGGGGGTCCCGAGGGGGCCTGCAGGGGTCTGGGGGGAAGCAGGGGGATCTGGGGGGGCCCGGAGGGGTTTGGGGGGGCCTGAAGGGGAGCAGGGGGATCTAAGGGGGTCCCAGAGGGGTTTGGGGGGGCCTAGAGGGGTCCCGGGGGCGTCTGAGGGGGTCCCGAGGGGGCCTAGAGGGCTCTGGGGGAAAGTAGGGGGATCTGGGGGGGCCCGGAGGGGTTTGGGGGGCCTGAAGGGGTCTGGGGGGAGCAGGGGGATCTAAGGGGGTCCAGAGGGTCCTGGAGGGGTCCCAGGGGGGCTTAGAGGGATCTGGGGGGAAGCAGGAGGGATCTGGGGGGGGCGGAGGGGTCTGGGGGTCCCGGGGTGGGGCTGGAGGGGTCTGCGGGGGGGCAGGGGGGATCGGGGGGGAATAGGGGGTTTGGGGGGCCTGAAGGGGTCGGGGGGGTGCAGGGAGGTCCCAGAGGGTTTTGAGGGGGCCAAGAGGGGTTTGGGGGGCCTGAAGGGGCCTGGGGGGAGCAGGGGGGATCTAGGGGGCTCCCAGAGGGATTTGGGGGGCCTGGAGGCATCCTGGGGGGTATGAGGGGGTCTCGGGGGGGCCTAGAGGGGTCTGGGGGTCCCAGGGTGGGGCTGAAGGGGTCTGGGGGGAGCAGAGGGGATCTCGGGGGATTTGGGGGTCCCAGGGGGATCTGGGGGCCTGAAGGGGTCTGGGGGGGGAGCAGGGGGATCTGGGGGGGCCAGAGGGGTTTGGGGGGCCTGGAGGCATCCTGGGGGGTATGAGGGGGTCTCGGGGGGGCCTAGATGGGTCTGGGGGTCCCAGGGTGGGGCTGAAGGGGTCGGGGGGGACAGGGGGGATCTGGGGGGCCTGAAGGGGTCTGGGGGGAGCAGAGAGGATCTTGGGGGGTTTGGGGGTCCCAGGGGGGATCTGGGGGGCCTGAAGGGGTCTGGGGGGGAGCAGAGGGGATCTGGAGGGGGTTGGGGGGCCTGGAAGGCTCCCGGGGGGGGTCTGAGGGGGTCCCAGGGGGGCCTAGAGGGGTCTGGGGAGAAGCAGGGGGGATCTGGGGGCCTGAAGGAGTTTGGGGGTCCCGGGGCGGGGCTGGAGGGGTCTGAGGGGGGGCAGGGGAGATTTGGGGGGTCTGGGGGGGATCCCTGTGGGGTCCGGAGGGGTTTGGGGGGGCCTGGAGGGATCGGGGGGAGCAGGGGGTCTGGAGGTGTCCGGGGATCTCAGAGGGGTTGGGGGGTCCCAGGGGGGTCCGGTTCAGCTGGGGGGGTCCCCACAGTGTGGGGGGATCCAGGTGGAGCAGCCCCCGTGGTGGTGGTGGGGGGATTAATCCCTCCCTCACCGGGGGACCGGGCTGTCCCCCCTCTCATTTCTGCAGGAGGGGGTCCTCCTTCCTCTCCCAGCCCCTCCTTGGGGGGGTTAAAGGGGGGCAGCCCCCCCCCAGCCCCCCCAGACACCCCCCTTTCCCCGCAGACGGGGGTCCCCCCGAGATGGCGGTGCAGGACGCGCGGCCCAACCACACCATCTACATCAACAACCTCAACGAGAAGATCAAGAAGGATGGTGAGGGGCTGCGGGGGGGGTCCGGGGGGGGGGCTCCCCTTCCTCCCTGCTCGCCCTCATCTTCCTCTTCCTTTTCCCAGAGCTGAAAAAATCCCTCTACGCTATTTTTTCCCAATTTGGGCAAATTTTGGATATCCTGGTATCGCGGAGTTTGAAGATGAGGGGTCAAGCCTTCGTCATCTTCAAGGAGATCAGCAGCGCCACGAACGCTCTGCGCTCCATGCAGGGCTTCCCCTTCTACGACAAACCCATGGTGAGCCCCCCCAAATCCCCGTGGAGCAATCCCCGTGGAGCCCCTCCAAATCCCCATGGAGCCCCCCTAAATCCCCTAGACCTCTCCTAAATCCCCTAGACCCCCCCCCAAATCCCTTTGGAGCTCCTCTAAATCCCCACGGAGCCCCCTCCAAATCCCCTAGATCCCCCCCAAATCCCCATGGAGCCCCTCTGAATCCCCGTGGAGTCCCCCAAATCCCCAAGGAACCCTCCTTAAATCCCTACGGAGCTTCAAATCTCCTAAATCCCCCCAAATCCCCTTGGAGCTCCCCCAAATCCCCTTAGAGTCCTTCCAAATCCCCTAGATCACCCCCAAATCCCCTAGATCCCCTCCCAAATCCCCACGGAGTCCCTCCAAATCCCCTAGATCCCCCCCCAAATCCCTATGGAGTCCCCCCAAATCTCCTAGATCCCTCTCAAATCCCCTTGGAGTCGTTCCAAATCCCCTAGATCCCCCCAAATTCCCTTGGAGCTCCCCCAAATCCCCTTGGAGTCGTTCTAAATCCCCTAGATCCCCCCCCCAATCCCCTTGGAGCTCCCCCAAATCCCCTTGGAGTCCCTCCAAATCCCCTAGATCCCCCCAAATCCCCTTGGAGCTCCCCCAGATCCCCCAGATCCCCCCCAAATCCCCATGGAGTCCCTCCAAATCCCCCAGATCCCCCCAAATTCCCTTGGCGCTCCCCCAAATCCCCTAGACCCCCCAAATCCCCATGGAGTCCCCCCAGATCCCCCAGATCCCCCCAAATCCCCATGGAGTCCCTCCAAATCCCCCAGATCCCCCCCGAATTCCCTTGGCGCTCCCCCAAATCCCATGGAGTCCCCCCAAATCCCCATGGAGTCCCCCTAAATCCCCCAGATCCCCCCCAAATCCCCATGGAGTCCCCCCAAATCCCCTAGATCCCCCCAAATTCCCTTGGAGTCCTTCCAAATCCCCCAGATCCCCCCGAATTCCCTTGGCGCTCCCCCAAATCCCATGGAGTCCCCCCAAATCCCCATGGAGTCCCCCTAAATCCCCCAGATCCCCCCAAATCCCCATGGAGTCCCCCCAAATCCCCTAGATCCCTCCCAAATCCCCTAGATCCCTCCCAAATCCCCTTGGAGTCCTTCCAAATCCCCCAGATCCCCCCAAATCCCCTTGGAGCTCCCCCAAATCCCCATGGAGTCCCTCCAAATCCCCCAGATCCCCCCCAAATTCCCTTGGCGCTCCCCCAAATCCCCTAGATCCCCCCTAAATCCCTAAGCAGCTCCCCCCCCCCCCCCAAACCATTCCCGCTCACCCCCGCCCCGGCTTTTCCTGCAGCGGATCCAATACGCCAAAACGGATTCGGATATCATCGCCAAAATGAAGGGGACTTTCGTGGAACGCGACCGTAAGCGGGAAAAAAGGAAACCCAAAGGCCAAGACGCGCCGGCGGCGAAGAAAAGCGGTGCCGGAACCGGCACGGCGGCACCGGGCGGCGTTCAGGGAGCCGTTCCCGTGAGTTGGGGGGGGTTGATTTGGGGGGGATTTGGGGGGGGCTGTGGGCGCTGAGCCTGGGTTTTTTTTCCCGTAGGGAATGCCGCCGTTGAACCAGGCGCCGCGGATGATGCACCATATGGCGGGGCAGCCCCCCTATATGCCTCCGCCGGGGATGATCCCGCCGCCCGGCATGACTCCGGGCGGAATTCCCCCGGGAGCCATGCCCCCCCAGCAGGTGATGCCGGGCCAGATGCCGCCGTCGCAGCCGGTGAGTCCCGGCGTACCCCCAAAAAATCCAATTTAACGCTGAACGGGGCGCTGAAATGTGAAAATAAACCATCCCCGCGCCCCGATTGGGGGGATTGTTGTGGCGTGAGGGGGGGGGGGGAGCCTTTTGGGGGGGCTCCCCGCTTCTCGTTGGGGCTGACACCCCCTTTTTTTCCACTCCCCCCCCCCCCAGCTGTCGGAGAACCCGCCGAATCACATCCTCTTCCTCACCAACCTGCCCGAGGAGACGAACGAGCTGATGCTCTCCATGCTCTTTAATCAGTGAGTGCCTTGGGGGGGGTTTGGGGGGAGCCGGGGGGGGGTTTGGGGGCCCCCCCTGACGTCTGTGCGCCCCCCCCCCCTTCTTTTTTTGCCAGATTCCCCGGTTTCAAGGAGGTGCGGTTGGTGCCGGGTCGGCACGACATCGCCTTCGTCGAGTTCGATAACGAGGTGCAGGCGGGGGCGGCCCGCGACGCCCTCCAGGGTTTCAAGATCACCCAAAACAACGCCATGAAGATTTCCTTCGCCAAAAAGTGACACCCCCACCCCCCAAAAGCACCCCCCCCTGCACCCCAAAATCCCCCTCACACCCCAAAATCCCCCCTCGCTGCCCCCCCAAAACCCCTTCCCCTCCCACCCCCCCCCCGAAGGTAAGTTTGCCCCGAGGCGGCCGAGCCTTCGTCCCCCCGCCCTCCTCCTCTGCCTTGCCCTGCTCCTCTCCTCTTCCTCTGGCCCCCGGGGGGGTCTGGGGGGGTCCAGCCCCCCCTCCCCCCCCCCCCAGCATTGTACCCAGGGTCTCTCTGCAGACATTGCACCTGGAGCCTCTCCCCCCTCCCCAAAATAAACCCCCCCCCCCTGCGTCCCACCCAGGCGTTTGCTCTGTCGTGGAGGGGGATGGGGGGGGGGCAGATTTGGGGGTGGGGGGGGCGGGGAGGGTTTGGGGCATGGTTTTGGGGCTGGGGAGGGGGCTTGGGGCGTGGATTGGGGGGTTTGGGGCTGGGGAGGGGGCTTGGGGGGGGTTGGGGTGTGGATTGGGGGGGCTTGGGGGTGTGGGGCTGGGGAGGGGGGTTGGGGCGTGGATTGGGGGGTTTGGGGCTGGGGAGGGGGGTTGGGGCGTGGATTGGGGGGTTTGGGGACAGGGACTGGGGGTTTTGGGGGGGTTGGGGGCAGGGGATGGGAGGTTTGGGGGGGTTGGGGCATGGATTTGGGGGGAGGTTTGGGGCTGGGGTCGGGGCTATGGGGGGGGGGGTTGGGGCCGGAGGACCCCCCCCCCCGAGCGGTTTGGGGCCGGGCGGGAGTTAGGGCCCAGGAGCCCGCCGCCCCTCTAGCCCCGCCCACTGGCTCCGCCCCCGCTCTTCGCCCCGCCTCCTTCGCTGCGCCCGGCCCCGCCCTTCTGGTGTTCCGCCCTCGCTGCGCAGGCGCGCAAGACCAGGAAGCGGCTCTCCTGGGCGCCGCCATATTGTGCCCGCTCCCTTCCGTACGGCCCGGTGGCGGCAGGAGGCGGCGGGGCCCGGCCCGGCCCGGCGGCTCCAGCCATGTCCGAGACCTACGGTGGGTCCGGGGGTGGGGGAGAGCCCGGGCACGGCCGGGCAGGGGGGGGGCGGGGCGGGGGGCTTGTAGGGAGCGGGGGGCCTGTGGGTGGGATGGGGGGCCCTATAGGGGGTCTGGGGGCCTCTGTGTGGGATGAGGGGGTATCTGTGGGGTTCTGTGGGCTCTACAGGGGCTGTGCGGGGCCCTATGTGGGATGGGGACCTTATAGGGAGTGTGTAGGGCTCCTGGGTGGGATGGGGGGGGCGTCTGTGGGCCCCTGTAGGGGGTCTGGGGGCCTTATAGGGGTCTGTGGGGCCCTATGTGGGAAGGGGACCCTATAGAGAGTGTGGGGGGGGCCCTGTGTGGGATGGGGGGTGTCTGGGGGGCCCTATAGGGGGTCTGGGGGCCTTATAGGGGTCTGTGGGGCCCTATGTGGGATGGGGACCCCATAGGGAGTGTGTGGGGTCCCTGTGTGGGATGGGGGGGTGTCCGTGGGGGCCCTATAGGGGGTCTAGGGGCCCCTGTGTGGGATGGAGGGTTGTCTATGGGGGCCCTGTAGGGGGTCTCTGGGGCCCTATGTGGGATAGAGGCCCTATAGGGCGTCTGTGGGGTCCTAAGTGGGTTTGTGGGTCCTTGTGTGGGATGTGGGGGCGTCTGTGGGGTCCTGTGTGGGATGGAGGCCCTATAGGGAGCGTGTGGGGCCTCTGTGTGGGATGGAGGGATGTCCATGGTGCCCTATAGGGGTTCTAGGGGCCCTGTAGGGGGTCTGTGGGCCCCTGTGTGGGATGGAGGGGTGTCTGTGGGGCCTTACAGGGGTTCTAGGGGCCCTATAGAGAGGGTCTGTGGGGTCCTATGTGGGATGGAAGCCCTATATGGAGCATGTGAGGCCCTATAGGGTGTCTGTGGGGTCCTAAGGGTGTCTGTGGGTCCCTGTGTGGGATGGGGGCGGGGGGGGGGGCATCCGTGGGGTCCTAAGGGGCTCTGTGGGGTCCTATGTGGGATAGAGGCCCTATAGGGAGTGTATGGGGCCCCTGTGTGGGATGCAGGGGGGTCTGTGGGGCCCTATAGGGTGTCTGTGGGGTCCTAAGGGAGTCTGTGGGTCCCTGTGTGGGATGGGGGGGGGCATCCGTGGGGTCCTAAGGGACTCTGTGGGCTGTATAGGGGGTCTGTGGGCCCCTGTGTGGGATGGGGGATGTCTGGGGGGCCCTATAGGGGGTCTGGGGGCCTATAGAGAGGGTCTGTGGGGCCCTATGTGGGATGGGGGGGTGTCGGTTCACAGGGACCCTGCTCCCGGGGGGTGACACCCCACGCACGCGGGACTCGGGGCCCTTTCGGCGCCTCCTGCTTTTGCCAGGCACCGAAACGAGGGAAACCCCCCCACTTTTGGGGGTCTTTTGGGGTGGTTTTTGCCGCGTTTGAAGGGCAGGGAGCGGAGCCAGGCGCGAAATTGCTTCCCCAAGGTCGCTCCCCTCCGCGGGGGCTGCTCCCCCCATCCCGCCGCTGCTTGAGGCACCTTGAGCCTAAAAAACACCTTTTTTTTTTTTTTTAATTATTGTTTGTTTTATTTTATCTTCCCCTTCAGATTTTCTCTTCAAGTTCCTCGTGATCGGGAGCGCCGGCACGGGGAAGTCCTGCCTCCTCCACCAGTTCATCGAAAACAAATGTAAGTTGGGTTATTTTGGGTTTTATTGTTGCTGCGCCGGGTCACTCCCGACCAGATTCGTCTCTCGGGCTGCTGGAAAACGCCGCCGAAATATTTCCCCGCGGGACGTTTTGCCAGTAGGAAACAAAAAAAAGCGGGTTTCGTTGGGTTTTTTTTGTCTTCTGGAGCCTCAACCTTTCCTTGCCAAGTCCGGCGATGGAAAAGATCTTTTTCTGTTTCGGTGGATAAACAGAGCTTCGCCTCAAAACACCAAAACTTCGGCTTTTCTGAAACCTTTGATTTTTATTTTTTTTTTTCCTTTTGTAACGGGGCGGAGGAAGGCTTTAAGCCTGCTTAATTGGAAGTGAAATGCCAGGCGCCCCTCCTCGGTGCTTTGCGGGTTTAATTTCACGTATTCCGGCCCGCTCCTCGCTTCCTCTGCACCGCCGCTTGCAAAATCATCTCGTAACGAGGAATAATCAGCGGCGTTTGCCCGAGGAGCTGCGATCGACCCGGTTACGGTGGAGAGAAGCTCTTATTTCTTTCCTAGCCGGCCGGTAGCGCATCGGGCACCTCTCGTTTCCGCAGTCAAACAGGATTCGAACCACACGATCGGGGTGGAATTCGGCTCCAAGGTCGTCAACGTCGGCGGGAAGACGGTGAAGCTGCAGATCTGGGACACGGCCGGGCAGGAGAGGTTCAGGTAAAGGAAAAGCTCCCGGCGCTGGAGCTGCGCGCAAACCCTCGTCTTCAGCGGCCTCCGGCTTTTTGGGCCGCTTTTTTAATTTTATTTTATTTTTAAAACGCATTTCCAAAGTGAAACCGGGCGCCTTTGGGAGCGCGGCTGCCTCGCTCAAAGCGCGCGGTGCCTGAAACGCCGGGGAACCACGGAATCGTTTGGGTTGGAAAAAAGATCTTTAAGATCATCGAGTCCAACCATAAACCCGCCGCTAAACCACGTCCCCAAGCACCGCACCTACGCGTCCTTTAAACCCTTCCAGGGCTGGGGGCTCCGCCGCTCCCCCGGGCAGCCTGTTCCGATGCCGGACAACCCTTTGGGTGAAGGAATGGTTCCCAATATCCAAGCTCAACCTCCCTCAGCCGCTCCTCCCAGGATTCCTTCTCCAGAGCCTTCGCCGCCTCCGTTGCTTCTTCTTTGGCCGCGCTCCGGCACCTCGACGTCTTAGGGCCCAAAATTGACCGCGATATTCGAGGGGCTGAGCACGGGGGGCCGATCCCTTCCCTAGTCCCGCTGGCCACGCCGTTCCTGATCCGAGCCAGGATGCTGTTGGCCTTTTTGGCCACCTGGCCACGCTGCCGGCTCCTCTTCAGCCGCTCTTCCCCAAGCCCGTAGCGTTGCCTGGGGTTGTTGTGACCCAAACACAGGACCCGGCACTCAGCCTCATTGAATCTCCTCATCCCATCGGATCCGGCCTGTCCGGATCCCTCCGTAGAGCCTTTCCGCCCTCAAGCAGATCACCACTCCCGCCCAACGCGGCGTCCTCGGCGAACCGAGGGCACGCTCGATCCAGGCAAACGCTTCGCCGGGTATAAATCCGGCCGGATCGCCGGGCGCAACGATGGTGAAGGGAGTTAAATCCGGTTGGCGGCCGGTCGCCAGTGGCGTCCCCAGGGCTCCGTACTGGGGCCGGTCCTGTTTAACGTCTTTATCGGTGATCTGGAGGAGGGGATGGAGCGCAGCCGACGCCGAGGCGCATCGCTGGATCGCTGGGCTGAGGTTTAACAAGGCTCAGCGCCGGGTCCCGCGCTTGGGTCGCGCCAACCCCGTCCGACGCCGCCGGCGCGGAGAGCTGCCCGACAGACAGGGACCCGTGCCCAGGTGGCCGAGAAGGCCACCGGCAGCCTGGCTTGCGTCAGGAACGGTGTGGCCAGCGGGCCGGGGAAGGGATCGCCCCGCTGGCGAGGCCGCAGCTCGAATGGGGTCGGATCTTGGGAACGATCCCTTCGCCCGCGGGATCTAAAAGCCGGGGGGACGCGGTGGCCTCGGCGGCGCCGGGTTAACGGTTGGGCTCGGTGATCTTAAAGGGTTTTTCCAACCTCGACGATTCTCCGATCGCCTCCTCCAGGTCGTTGATAAGGATATCGAACAGAATATCTGCGTGGCTGGAGGAGCAGAGCGCGCCCAGCAATTAAATAAGAATATAGGGCTCTCGTCTGAAGGAGGGAGCCAAAAAACGCGGATTTGGGGCCAATCCTGTCCCTGCCCGAGTCGGCCGCGGAGCTCCTGCCTTCCTGGCAGCGCAGCCCACCCAGGGGACCCCAAGCCCCTCAAACCCGAGGGTCAGGCCTCCGCTCTCATCCTCCTCTTCCTCCTCAGATCGGTGACCAGAAGCTACTACCGGGGCGCAGCTGGCGCGTTGCTCGTGTACGACATCACCAGGTTGGTCGCAGCATCCGCGGACCCCCGACCCTCTCGTTTCGGGGTGGAAAATTGGGGTTCGGCAACCCGCCTTTTCCCTCTCCTCCCCATCCAGCCGGGAGACCTACAACGCGCTGACCAACTGGCTGACGGACGCCCGCACCCTCGCCAGCCCCAACATCGTCATCATCCTCTGCGGGAACAAGAAGGATTTGGACGCCGACCGGGAGGTGACGTTCCTGGAGGCTTCGCGCTTCGCCCAGGAGAACGGTGAGGGAGGCGGGGAGAAACGCTGGCTCCCGCCGCGCCCTGGGGCTAATTACGGTCGAATTCACGAGCCCTTTCTACTTGCCAGAGCTCATGTTCCTGGAGACCAGCGCCCTGACGGGAGAAAACGTGGAAGAAGCCTTCTTAAAATGCGCGAGGACCATATTAAACAAAATCGAATCGGGTACGGCGACTCCGATTTGGCTTTGCCAGGGTAGGGAAGGGAGGTTTTGGACCCTGGGGGGGGAGGTTTTGAATCCCAGCAGAGTGTTTGGATCCCAGGAGAGGTTTGGATCCCAGGGATGGAGGTTTTTGGATCCCCGGGAAGGTTTGGATCCCCGGGGACGGAGGTTTTGGATCCCCACCAGAGGTCTGAATCCTTGGAACGGGGCTTTTGGATCCCCGGGGATGGAGGTTTTTGGATCCCTGGCAGGGGTTTTGGATCCCCGGGATGGAGGTTTTGGATCCCCAGGGACGTTTGGATCCCCAGGGATGGAGGTTTTGGATCCCTGGCAGGGGTTTTGGATCCCCAGGACGGAGGTTTTGGGATCCCCAGGGACATTTGGATCCCAGGGATGGAGGTTTTGGATCCCTGGCAGGAGTTTTGGATCCCTGGGGACGTTTGGATCCCCAGGGACGGAGGTTTTGGATCCCTGGCAGGAGTTTTGGATCCCCAGGGATGGAGGTTTTGGATCCCTGGCAGGGCTTTTGGATCCCAGGGATGGAGGTTTTTGGATCCCCAGGGAGGTTTGAATCCTGGTGGAGGTTTGAATCCCAACGTTGTGAGGTTTTGGATCCCAGGGATGGAGGTTTTGGATCCCGGCAAAGGTTTCGAATCCCGGGGACAGAGGGATTGGATCCCAGGCAGGGGTTTGGGATCCTAGGGATGGAGGCTTGGGATCCTGGCGAGGGTTTTGGATCCCAGGGATGGAGCTTTGGATCCCCGGCAGGGGTTTTGCATCCCGACAGAGGTTTTAATCCTTCCCCTCGCCCCTTCACCGGGGTTTTTCCATCCGCGCAGGTGAACTTGACCCGGAGAGGATGGGCTCAGGGATCCAGTACGGCGACGCCTCCCTCCGCCAGCTGCGGCAGCCGCGGGGAGCCCAGGCGCAGAGCCGGCAGCAGTGCAGTTGCTGAACGCCTGCGCCCAAGGTGAGACCCCCGCGCCCCTGGAGGGGGGCTGCCCGGACCCCCGTCGCCCCCGGCCGCCGCAGAAGGGGTCGGATGACCCCCGCCCCGTCGCTAAAAACCTCTTTTCTCTCCTTTTTTTTTTTTTTTCTCCCTTTTTCCCCGCCGCCAGGACCACGTGCCTCGCCCGCCGAGCCCCCCGCCCCTCTCCTCCCTGCCATCAGCCCCCTCCTCATCCGAGAAGCCCCGGGACTCTCGAGTTTACCTCTGTGGCAAACGCCTTGTTTTGATTGTATTTGACCGAGGTGGCTTCTGGCAAACGCTCCTTGCCCGCTGCTTGCCCCCCGCCCCCCGTGGCCACCGGCCCGGTGGGCTGCGTTGTGTGTGTGGTGTGTGTGTCCCCCCCGCCCCGCCCCCGAGCAGGTTGGGTCGTATTCAGCTTGTTTAAAAGAAAAAAAAAAAAAAAAACCAAAAAACCCCCCTCCAAGATGCTACCGGTAGCGTTTCGGGGGGGGTGCCTGAATGAAGGGGGGTCCCCACCTCGCCTGGGGGGGGGGATGGCCCCCCGCAGTGGGGGTGGGGGGGGTCTCCCTGCCCAGCCCCTGGGGTTTTGCCTTTTTTTTTTTTTTATGGCGTGGTCTGCGTTTTGCATTTCTACTTTTCCCCCCCCCACCATGAGAGAAAAAAAATGGTTTTTTTTGTGGGGGGGGGGACACACATGATGTCATCAACCCCTCCGCTGTCACTTTGAGCGGTGGGGGGGGGACAGGGACTTCATTGCCTGCGCTGGAAGCTGCTGCCGTGTCCCCTTCGCCGCGGGGGCAAGGGGGGGTTTGGGGGGGTCCCCAGGCACCCGGGGGGGGGGGGGGCTCTGAACCCCCCCCATTCGGGGACAGCGTCTCCCTTGGGCTCCCCCCAGCTCCCCATCCCCCACCCCGGGGTGCTTCTGCTTCTCTTCGTGTTATTTATTGCACTTGCCGGGGGGGGGGGGTCCTGGGGGGGCCGGGGCTGCGTCCCAGTTGGGTTTGGTGGTTTTTTTTCTCTGGAAAAGGAAAAAAAGAAACACACACGCAACGAAAAAAAGCGAGTTTCCCTCCCTTCCAGGCTGTGAAAATGTGACTCTGGTACATAAAGTATTCATGTTTTCCAGCGCGGCTCCGCTGCTTCTTTGGGGGGGGGGGGTGTTCGGGTCCCCCCGAGCTGCCTGTGTAATGGGGGGGTCACCCCCCCCCCAGGGCTCGTGTCACCTCCTTTTGGGGTCCCGGGGTGGGGGGGGTTGCTCCCCTCTGCCCCTTCCTGGGCTGCTCCCATATGGGGGGGACCCTCAGTTTTGGGGGTCCGGTGGCCAGGCTAGCCCCCCCCCCACTCCACCCCCGGGGGGGGCGCAGGGGTTGATTCTTAACCACCCTGTTAAACAGCCGCAGGGGAACGGCACCGGGGCCCCTGTCTGTCTGTCCGTCCGTCCTGCGGTGTCTGGGGGTGCGGAGCCCCCCCCCCCGGGACCACAGCCCCACCAGCTCCTTTGGGGGGGGTCCTATATGGGGGGGGGGGTTCTATAAGGCGAGGAGGATGGTGGCGAGCAGGGTGCTGAGCATCACCTGGGTGCCAGGGGGCTGCTGTTCCTCTGGGGCCGGTGGCCAGCGGGCAACTAGCCCCCCCGGGCCCCCCCTCCGGAGGAGCGTGCCGCAAGTGGAGGCGACCCGGCTCATCGCCTCCCTCGCAAAGGTGAGTCCTGGGGGGGCTCGGGGGGGTCCCGGGGCCGGGACCACCGCTCAGCACCCCCCTCGTCCCTCTCCCCGCAGCTCGGCGAGAGCCACGGCCCCGTCTCCGGCGTCCGCTCGGGCTACCGCTTGCTGAAGGAGGCTCCGAGCGACCGCGCCGAGGAGTTCGCCGGCCGCGGCGACTTCCCGGCGGAGCCGCGGCAACGGTGAGACCCCGGGGTTGCCCCCACCGGGTTTTCGGGGAGCCACCGGCAGTGCCTGACCCCCCCTTTTTTTGGGTGTCCCCCCCAATCCAGGTATCGTTTACGGGACCGGGGAGCGCTGGCGGCAGCTTCGGCACGGGCAAGCGCGGCGCAGAGGAGCTGATCCGCGAGGAAGCCCGGCATCTGCTCCGGCACCATCCCGCCGCTCGGCCCATCCCAGTTTGATCCCAACCAGTTCGCCAACCCCCCAGGCCTTCAACCCCGGGCGTTTTTTGGATGAGGACGGACGCTTCAAGCGCAACGCCGCCATCTCCGCAGGTGAGGAAGGGGGGGTTTGAGGCTGCGGACCCCCATCCCGTCGGTGGAGCCCCTCGGATGCCAACGCCGCCTCGCAGGGAAGCGCACGTGCCTGGGCGAAGGCTTGGCCGCGACGGAGCTCTTCATCTTCCTCGCCATCCAGCGCTTCGAGCTGAAGGCTGGGGAGGATCCAGCCGCCATCGCTATCGCCCCCGAATCCCCCACCCGGTAAAGGCACCGCGCGTCTCCGCTCCCGGGGACCCCGGCGTCACCGGGACCCCCAGCTCCCACCCAGGGGGGCTCTGATGGGGCCGCGGAGCCCTGGTTTCAGCTGGGATCAAGTTTAATTTTCCCGAAAGCAGGACCGTTGGCGCGGGGAGAACGCCGTTAGTTTGGGGACGAGCCGTCCCGCTGCGGCGGGGACGAACGCGCGGCGGGGGTGGGGGTGTTCTTCGCGCCGCGGCGGGGGGCCGTCAGCGGGGACAGAAGCAGAGCTGGAAGGGGCGGGGGACGTTCATGATGCCGCTGACGTCGGGGCGCAGGTCGAGGCGCGGGCGGCCGGGGGGGTGACGCAGCTGGAAGCGCTGCAAGATGGCGGTGAGGAAGAGGAAGAGCTGCGTCCGCGCCAGGCTCTCCCCCACGCACATGCGCTTCCCTGCGGGGAGAAGCAAAGAAGGGGTGACTTGGGGGTGTCCCCCGCTTTGGGGGGGTCCTCGCAGCACCCCCCGAGCTGCCACCCACCTGCGGAGAAGGGCACGAAGGCTTCGCTCTTCTTGAACCCCCCTTTTTCATCCAAAAAGTGCCGGGGGTCGAAGGCTTCGGGGTTTTTGAAGTGCCGGGGGTCGCGCAGGGCCGAGCTCAGGACGGGGTAGATGGTGCAGCCCTGCGCCAACGCTAATCAATCATTAATCGGCGATCGATAGGCGAGGGCGAAGCGCCCGGCACAATTAAGTCAATCATTAAGCGCCCGGCGCAATCGATAAGGGCTGGCGCGCCGCGCGGTCTGTAATCGGTGCCGAAGCGCGCCGGGCGATCGATAATCAACGATTATCGCGCGTACGAGCACCAACGAAGCGCGTCGTGCAATTAATAGTCGATGATTAACGTCGTGGGGTTACGAGCGATTTCTAATCAATGGCCTGGGGCGATTAACGATCGACGGGGGAGCGCGTGGGGTGATTTACGGCTGATGGATGATTAACGGGGAGCGGTTAACGAGGAACGAGCGGCACCTTGGGGATGGTGAAGCCGCCCAGCTGGGTGTCCCGCTTCACCGTCCGGATGAAGCCGAGGGGGATGAGGTCGAGGTGGCGCTGGGCCTCGTGGAGGACGGCCTCGGTGTAGGGCATGGCCCCCCGGTCCCGCAGGGCCGGCGGCCGCTCCTGCCCCATCACCCGCTCGATCTCCTCCTGTACCTTCGCTGGGGAGGGCAGGGGGGTCAGCGGGCCCCCCCCGTCCTCCCCAGGGGCCCCCCCCGTCCTCCCCAGGGACCCCCCCCGTCCTCCCCAGGGACCCCCCGGCACCCCTCGCCGCGCCCTACCCGCCACCTCGGGGTGCTCCAGCAGCAGCAGCAGGCAGTAGCGGAGGGTGATGCTGGTGCTCTCCGTCCCGGCCACGAACATGTCGAACACCGTTATCTTCATGTTGTCCCGTCGGAAGGGCGTCCCGGGCTTCCCCCGCTCCTGGGTTTGGGGGGGCAGGGGGGGCGGCTGAGCCCCCTGGCACCCCGGCACCCCGTGTCCCCCAGGATGAAGCCTGGGGTCCCATCCCCTTGTACCCTGTGTCCCCCTGAAATGATGCTCGGGGTCCCCTTGCACCCCTTGTCCCCCCCAAAATGACGTTTGGGGTCCTGTCCTCTTGCACCCCGTGTCCGCCAAAATGATGCTCAGCGTCCTGTCCCCTTGTACCCTGTGTCCCCCCTGGATGGCACCCTGTGTCCCCCCAAAATGATCCTCGGGCTCCCATCCTCTTGTGCCCTGTGTGTCCCCAAAACGATGCTCAGGGTCCCCTCACACCCCTTGTCCCCCCAAAATGACACTCGGGGTCCCATCCCCTTGTACCCTGCGCCCCCCTGAGATGAAGCTTGGGGTCCTGTCCCTTTGTACCCCGTGTCCCCCCAAAACGAAGCTCGGGGTCCCGTCCCCTGGCACCCCGTGTCCCCCCGAGGCGACGCTCGCCGTCCCCCCGCCCCACCTGCTCTATCTTGTGGAGAAAAGCATCCACGAAATCCCGGGGCGCCGCCAAATCCAGGGTGGCCTCGTGCTCCGCCACCTTCCTGGCCAAGAAATCCTGGATGAAGGAGTAGTTCTGGAAGAGGGTTTGGTGCGGGCCGGGCAGGCGCTCCATCAGGCCGGGCAGGATGGTGTAGAGCTGCCGGGAGAGAGCCAGGCGGCACGGTGGCATGGTGGCACGGTGCCGGTGCCACCAAAAGCGGAGGGGTCCCCCTCCAAACCCCTCACCTGCCCGGCGACGGAGCTCTCCAGGCGGAAATTTTCGGCCAGGCGCCGGAGAACGCAGCGGTATTCCTCGTCACCGTAGCCGAAACGCTCGCCGAAGAGGATGCGGCAGATGGCGTTGCCCACGGCGGCGCTCAGCAGCATGGCGGGGTCGAAGGGCTGCCCTGCGGCGGCGGGGGGACGGTGACGACGACGGCGGCCCTGGACCCCCCACCGTGGCCCCGGTGCCCACCTTTGGTCCGCGCCAGCTCCTGCAGCAGCAGCCCCGTCTCCTCCTGGACGTGCTCCTCCACGCTCCTCTTGCCCATGCCGAAATCCCGCAGCGTGGTGATGGTGAAGCGCCGGGTCTGCACCCACATCTCCCCGTTGCTCATGAAGAGGCCGAGATTTTGGTTGGTTTTCTCCGCCAAGGGGAACCGGCCCCGGTCGGTGAATTCATCCCCGCGGTTCAGCAGCACCTCCCGCACCACCTCGTAGCCGAAGGCCACCACCACCAGCTCCGAGCCGAAGCGCAGGGCGAAGACGGGGCCGTACTTCTCGCTCAGCTGCGGGGCGAAGCGACACCCATCCGCTGTGGGTGGGGGCACCCCAGGGCGCTCGGCATCGGCAACCCGGGGGGCTCGGCATCGGCACCCTGCAGGGTTTGGCACTGGCACCCCAGGGATCTCGGCACTGGCACCCTGGGGTGCTCGGTATCGGCACCCCAGAGTCTCAGCGTCAGCACCCTGGGGGTCTCGGCACCGGCACCCCAGATTCTCAGGATCGGCACCCCAGGGTGCTTGGCATGGGCACCCCAGGGGTCTCGGCATTGGCACCTTGGGGATCTCAGCATGGGCACCCCGGGGGTCTTGGCATCAGCACCCTGGAGGGTTTGGCATTGGCACCCTGGGGATCTTGGCATTGGCACCTTGGGCATCTCGGCATGGGCACCCCGGGGGTCTCGGCATCAACACCCTGGGGTGCTCAGTATTGGCACCCTGGGGATCTCAGCATTGGCACCCCAGGGTGCTTGGCACTGGCACCCTGGGGATCTCGGCATTGGTGCTTTGGGGATCTCAGCATGGGCGCCCCAGGGATCTTGGCATCGGCACCCCGGGGGTCTCGGCATTGGCACCTTGAGGATCTCGGCATCGGCACCCCAGGGGTCTTGGCACTGGCAGCCCAGGGAGCTTGGTATCAGCACCCCGGGGGTCTCGGCATCGGCACCCTGGGGGTCTCGGCGTTGGTACCCCAGGGTGCTTGGCACTGGCACTCTGGGGCGCTCGGCATCGGCACCCCGGGGATCTCGGTATTGGCGCTTTGGGGATCTCAGCATGGGCGCCCCAGGGGTCTGCCATCGGCACCCCAGGGGTCTCGGCACTGGCACACCGGGGGTCTCGGCATCGGCACCCCGGGGGTCTCGGCCCCCCGCTCACCTTGCGGAAGGTCTTGCAGGTGTCGGTCGCCCTGAGCTGCAGCAGGTTGCCGATGAGCGGCAGCGCCAGCGGCCCCGGCGGGTAATTTCGGCTCCGCTCTTCTTTTTTCCGCCAGGCCGCGAGGGCCGCGGTCGCCAGGACGAGGAGGAGGAGGAGGATGGTGACGGTGCCCACCGCCTCCATGGCTGCTGGCGCCCGCCTCGGCGGCGAGGAGCAAAGTCTGCCGGCACCGGGGAGGTCGCGGCGGCGCAGCCGGGGCTACCGGATGGTCGACGACCTCGGGGATGTTTCTGGAAAAGTGACCTGCTCGCGGCATGCATCAACACGGACCCTGCCTGCCCGGCGCCTGCTGCGTGCCCCCGGCACCCTGAGCTGTCCCTTCGCCTGCTGCAACCCCGTCCCCTCCTTGCAACCCTGTCCCCTCGCTGCAAACCCCGTCCCCTCCTTGCAACCCCGTCCCCTCGCTGCAAACCCCGTCCCCTCCTTGCAACCCCGTCCCCTCGCTGCAAACCCCGTCCCCTCCTTGCAACCCCGTCCCCTCCTTGCAACCCCGTCCCCTCCTTGCAAACCCCGTCCCCTCCTTGCAAACCCCGTCCCCTCCTTGCAACCCCGTCCCCTCGCTGCAAACCCCGTCCCCTCCTTGCAACCCCGTCCCCTCCTTGCAAACCCCGTCCCCTCCTTGCAACCCCGTCCCCTCGCTGCAAACCCCGTCCCCTCGTCGCAAACCCCGTCCCTTCGCTGCAAACCCCGTCCCTTTGCTTGCAAACCCCGTCTCTTCGCTGGAAGCCTCGTCCCTTTGCTGCAAGCCGTGCCCCTTTGCCGCAACCCTTGTCTCTTTGCAAACCCCGTCCCTTTGCTTGCAAACCCCGTCCCTTTGCTGCAAACCCCGTCCCTTCCCGTCGTTGCCAGCCCCGTGGCCGGGCACGCAGCGGCCTTGGCAGCCGCCGGTGCTTTCTCCTGGCTCCGGGTGCGGGTTTTGCCCGGCCCCCGCAGCCTTTGGGCCCCGCTGCCTCGGCCACCGGCCGTGAGCCCTTGGGGGGCCCCAAGCCCTCGGTCCCACAGCAGAGATGGGAACAGGAGCCCGGAGCCGAGGAGGAGGAGGAGGATGAAGGCCTGGCAGCCCACGAGCCATGGGCAACCCCTGCGCGGCCTCAGTGCTGGGTTGGGCCCTTTGGATCTTGGGCTCGGCTGGGGCTCTGCACGGCTCTGCACGGCTCTGCACGCTCTCTGCACGCTTGGCTGGGGGCTCTGCATGGCTCTGCACGGCTCTGCACAGCTCTGCACACTTGGCTGGGGGCTCTGCACGGCTCTGCACGCTTGGCTTGGGGCTTTGCACGGCTCTGCACGGCTCTGCACACTTGGCTGGGGGCTTTGCACGGCTCTGCACGGCTCTGCATGGCTCTGCACACTTGGCTGGGGGCTTTGCACGGCTCTGCACGGCTCTGCATGGCTCTGCACACTTGGCTGGGGGCTTTGCACGGCTCTGCACGGCTCTGCACACTTGGCTGGGGGCTCTGCACGGCTCTGCACGGCTCTGCACACTTGGCTGGGGGCTTTGCACGGCTCTGCACGGCCCTGCACACTCTGCACACTTGGCTGGGGGCTCTGCACGGCTCTGCACGGCTCTGCACAGCTCTGCACACTTGGCTGGGGGCTTTGCACGGCTCTGCACGGCCCTGCACACTCTGCACACTTGGCTGGGGGCTCTGCACGGCTCTGCACACTTGGCTGGGGGCTTTGCACGGCTCTGCACGGCTCTGCACGCTCTCTGCACACTTGGCTGGGGGCTTTGCACGGCTCTGCACGGCTCTGCACACTTGGCTGGGGGCTTTGCACGGCTCTGCACGGCCCTGCACACTCTGCACACTTGGCTGGGGGCTCTGCACGGCTCTGCACACTTGGCTGGGGGCTTTGCACGGCTCTGCACGGCTCTGCACGCTCTCTGCACACTTGGCTGGGGGCTTTGCACGGCTCTGCACGGTTCTGCATGGCTCTGCACACTTGGCTCAGGGCTCTGCACGCTCAGCTCGGGGCTTTGCATGGCTCTGCATGGTTCCACACGCTCTCTGCACACTCGGCTCAGGCCTTTGCACAGCTCTGCACGCTCTGCGGGCTTGGCTGGGGGCTCGGCGTGGCTCTGCGCGGCTCTGCATGCTTGGCTCGGGGTTTTGCACGGCTCTGCACACTCTCTGCACGCTCAGCTCGGGGTTTTGCACGGCTCTGCGCGCTCGGCTCGGGGTTTTGCACAGCTCTGCATGCTCTCTGCACACTCGGCTCAGGGTTTTGCACAGCTCTGCACGCTCTCTGCACGCTCGGCTCGGGGTTTTGCACAGCTCTGCACGCTCTCTGCACGCTCGGCTCGGGGTTTTGCACAGCTCTGCACGCTCTCTGCACGCTCGGCTCGGGGTTTTGCACAGCTCTGCACGCTCTCTGCACGCTCGGCTCGGGGTTTTGCACAGCTCTGCACACTCTCTGCACGCTCGGCTCGGGGTTTTGCACGGCTCTGCACACCGAGGGGGTACGGGGGTGCAGGTGCTGCGCCAGGCTCCCGGCCCCTTGTACCCCGCGTCCCCCCGAGATGACGCTGGGGGTCCCGGACCCCCCAACCCCCCTCCCGGTGCCCCCCGGGCGATGCCAGAACCGATTTGACTTTGCCAGAGACTTTATAGGGCCGGTGCCTGCACCGGGGAGGGGGGTCCCGGTGCCGGAACGGGGGGTCCCGGTGCCGGGGGGGGTGGGTCCTGGTGCTGGAGAGGGGGGTCCCGGTGCCAGAACGGGGGGTCCCGGTGCTGGGGGGGGGCTCAGCGGGCCACCATGCGGAGCTGGTAGATGGGGGGGATGTTGGCGAAGCCGCTCTCCACCGGGGTGGTGGGCAACTGCGCCGGCGGCACCAGCGGCTGCAGGCGAAGGTGCTGCAGGATGGTGGTGAGGAAGAGGAAGAGCTCCATCCTCGCCAAGGCCTCTCCCAGGCACACCCGCTTCCCTGCAAGCAGCGGGAGGGTGGGTGACCCCCGAGGGGCGAGGGGACCCCCGAGGGGCGAGGGGACCCCTGAGGGGCGAGGGGCCCCTGGGGCCCCCCCCGCGGTACCTGAGGAGAAGGGGACGAAGGCCTCGTTCTTCTTGAAGCGGCCGCTCTCGTCCAAGAAGTTTGCGGGGTCGAAGGCGTCGGGGTGTTTGTAGGCGTCGGGGTCGTGCAGGACGGAGCTGAGCAGGGGGTACACCTCGGTGTCCTGCGGGCGGGGGTCAGCGGCGCGGCACGCCACGCGGGCAAGCGAGCGCGCACGGGGAGGCGTGCGTGGGGCAGGGTGCATGGGGAGGCACGCGTGCAAGCGAGCGTGCACGGGGAAGCGTGCACGGGGCGGGGTGCACGGGGAAGCATGCCTGCAGCGAGTGTGCATGGAGCAGTGTCCACGGAGCAGCGTGCATGGAAAAGCACGTGTGCAGCAAGTGTGCACGGGGCAGGGTGCACGGGGAATCATGCATGCAGCAAGCGTGCACGGAGCCATGCAAACGGGGCAGCGTTGCACGGGGAGGCACGCGCGGAGCAGCGTGCACGGAGCCGTGCAAACGGGGCAGCGTTGCACGGGGAGGCACGCGCGGAGCAGCGCGCACGGAGCCGTGCAAACGGGGCAGCATGCGCCAAGCGTGCAGGGAGCAGCGTGCACGGGGAAGCCGGTCCCGATCCCCGCTGGCACCTTGGGGATGAGGTAGCCGCGGAAGAGGGTGTCGTGGGTGACGACGTGGGGGACGTTCATGGGGATGAGGTCGCTGCAACGCTGGATCTCGTGGATGACGGCGTCCGTGTACGGCATCCGGCTCCGGTCCTCGATGTTGGGGGCCCGGTCGCGGCCGATCACCCGGTCGATCTCCTCGTGCACCTTCTCTGCCGCCCCGACCGGGATGGGGGTCCCCGCTCAGGCCCAGGGGGGTCCCCGTGGGTGGGGGGCGGAGGGGGGGGTGCACCCCACTTACCTTGCACGGCGGGGTGCTTCATCAGCAGGAGGAAGCCGTACCTCAGGGTGGAGCTGACCGTCTCGGTGCCGGCGAAGAAGAGGTTGAGGGTGGTCAGCTCCAGGTTCTCCAGGTTGAACTCCGAGGAGGGGTCGGCCTTTTCCTGGGGACGGGGGAGACGGGCGGCGTGTGCAAGGGAGCACCCCGGGCGTGCAAGGGAGCTGGGTGCAAGGGAGCACCCCAGGCGTGCAAGGGAGCTGGGTGCACGGGAGCACCCCGGGTGTGCAAGGGAGCTGGGTGCATGGGAGCACCCCGGGCGTGCAAGGGAGCTGGGTGCACAGCAGCACCCCGGGCGTGCAAGGGAGCTGGGTGCATGGGAGCACCCCGGGCGTGCAAGGGAGCTGGGTGCACAGGAACACCCTGGGCGTGCAAGGGAGCTGGGTGCACGGCAGCACCCCGGGCGTGCAAGGGAGCTGGGTGCAAGGGAGCACCCCGGGCGTGCAAGGGAGCTGGGTGCACAGCAGCACCCCGGGCGTGCAAGGGAGCTGGGTGCATGGGAGCACCCCGGGCGTGCAAGGGAGCTGGGTGCACAGGAACACCCTGGGCGTGCAAGGGAGCTGGGTGCACGGCAGCACCCCGGGCGTGCAAGGGAGCTGGGTGCAAGGGAGCACCCCGGGCGTGCAAGGGAGCTGGGTGCACAGCAGCACCCCGGGCGTGCAAGGGAGCTGGGTGCATGGGAGCACCCCGGGCGTGCAAGGGAGCTGGGTGCACAGGAACACCCTGGGCGTGCAAGGGAGCTGGGTGCACGGCAGCACCCCGGGCGTGCAAGGGAGCTGGGTGCATGGGATCGCCCCAGGGTGCCTGGGATCACTCTGGGGTGTGCATGGGTGCACCCCGGGCGTGCAAGGGAGCTGGGTGCACGGCAGCACCCCGGGTGTGCAAGGGAGCTGGGTGCATGGGAGCACCCCGGGCGTGCAAGGGAGCTGGGTGCACGGGATCGCCCCAGGGTGCCTGGGATCACTCTGGGGTGTGCATGGGAGCTGGGTGCCCAGGATCGCCCCAGGGCACCCAAGCGCTGCAGGAGCACCCCAGGGTGCTCAGGATCACCCCAGGGTGCCCGGGATCACTCTGGGGCACCCGGGATCACTCTGGGGCGCCCAAGGGAGCTGGGTGCATGGGAGCACCCCAGGCGCGCAAGGGAGCTGGGTGCCTGGGAGCACCCCAGGGTGCCTAAGCACTGTGGGAGCACCCCAGGGCGCACGGGATCACCCCGGGGTGCTCGGGATCACTGCAGGGTGCCCGGGATGACCCCAGGGTGCTCGGGATCGCCCCGGGGTGCCCAGGATCACCCCAGGGTGCCCAAGCGCTGCGGGAGCACCCCAGGGCACATGGGATCACCCCAGGGTACCTGAGCGCTGTGGGAGCACCCCAGGGTGCCCAAGATCACCCCAGGGTACCCGAGCACTGTGGGAGCACCCCAGGGTGCCCAGGACCACCCCAGGGTGCCCAAGCGCTGCGGGAGCACCCCAGGGCGCACGGGATCACCCCGGGGTGCTCGGGATCACCGCAGGGTGCCCGGGATGACCCCAGGGTGCTCGGGATCGCCCCGGGGTGCCCAGGATCACCCCAGGGTACCTAAGCACTGTGGGATCACCGCAGGGTGCCCGGGACCACCCCAGGGTGCTCGAGATCGCCCCGGGGTGCCCAGGATCACCCCAGGGTGCCCAAGCGCTGTGGGAGCACCCCAGGGTGCCCAGGACCACCCCAGGGTACCCAAGCGCTGCGGGAGCACCCCAGGGTGCTCGGGATCACCGCAGGGTGCCCGGGATGACCCCAGGGTGCTCGGGATCGCCCCGGGGTGCCCGGCCCCCCACCTTCTCCATCTGGAGCAGGAAGCAGTCGATGAAGTCGCGCGGGTGCCCGGGCTCCAGGCTCGCGGCGTTGCTCCGCACCCGCCGGGCGATGAAGCTCCTCATCCTCCCCAGCAGCCGCGGGATCTTGGCGTGGGGGCCCGGGAGGTGCTTCAGGAGGGTCTCCGCCATCTCGTAGAACTGCGGGCGAGGGGTCAGCGCCGGCGCGGCGCCCACCCTGACCCCCACCCCTCGCAGCCGGCCCCACCTGCGACCACGGGGTGCTGAGCTCCCGAAAGCTCTCGTTCATCATTCGCAGCAGCTCCAGGAATTCCGCGTCCCGGTAATCGAAGCGATTCCCGAAAACGATGGAGCAGATGATGTTGGAGACGGCGCAGCTCAGCAGGTACGTGGGGTCGAAGGGCCGCTCTGGCCGCGCGGGGAGACGCGGGGGGTCAGCACCCATGGGTGGGGGGGGGGGGAGCAAGGCCGCCCCGACCCCCCCCCCCCAGCACCTTGGGTGCCGCGCAGCTCCTGCAGCAGGACCTGGGCTTCCTCCTGGATCCGGCCCTCGATGCTTTTCCGTCCCATCCCGAAATCCCGCAGCACCGTCAGGGAGAAGCGGCGCAGCTGGCGCCAGCGCTCCCCGTTGGAGAAGACCACCCCTGTTGGGGGGGGGGGGGAGCGCCCTGTGGGTGGGGGGCACCCACAGCGGGGGGCACCCATGGGGAGGGGGCACCCATTGGGGAGGGGGCACCCAGAAAGGGATGGGGGGCGCCCATGGGGAAGCGGCACCCGCGGGGAGGGGGTGAGCACCCACAAAGTCAACGCCGCAAGCGCCCCTCGGAGCAGGGGTGGGCGAGCACCCACCCGCCCAGCACCCACGGGTGGGCGCCCCCGCCGGCGAGCCCCCTCACCGTGCCCGCGGAAGGTGGTCTCCACCGTCGGCATGCGCCCGCGGCCGCTGAAGGCCTCGGCGTTCTCCACCAGCGCCTCCCGCACCGCCGCGTGCCCCCGCAGCACCACCACGCGCCGCGAGCCCAGGTAGACGGTGAAGACGGGGCCGTAGGTCTGGCTCAGCTGGCGACGGGCGACGGTGGGTGACGGGGGGGGGGGGGGGGTCAGCCCCCCGCCGCCCCCCCGCCGCCCCGCCGCCCCCTCACCTTCAGCAGGGACTGGAGGGTGCGGGAGGGGGAGATCTGCAGGAGGTTGCCCAGGAGGGGCAAGGCGGGGGGCCCGGGGGGCAAGCGGCCCGGCCGGCCCTGCCGCAGGGTGAGGAAGAGGAGGAGGGCGAGGAGGAGGAGGAGGAGGAAGGTCAAGGTCCCGCTCGGGTCCATGACGGTGGCACCCGCGCTGCGGCGCCCGGCCTCGTGCCTCTATTTATGGGCTGGCCGGGGCGGTTGCACAAGAGGTGGCGGGCTCTGCCTGCGCCTGCCCGGGGCCTGCCTGCACGGGGCCACGGCCAGGCATGGCCACCCCACCGCTGCGGCCCGCACGTGACCCTGTCTCCGCTGCACGGCCCCGTGCATGGCCCCGAGCCCTGGTGCATGGCCCCGAGCCCTGCTGCATTCCCCATGCACGTCCCCGTGCCCTGGTGCATGGCCCCGAGCCCTGCTGCATTCCCCATGCATGGCCCCGAGCCCTGGTGCATGTCCCCAAGCCCTGGTGCATGGTCCCATGCATGTCCCCTTGCCCTGGTGCATGGCCCCAAGCCCTGGTGCATGGCCCTGTGCCCTGCTGCATGGCCCTGAGCATGGCCCCGTGTCCTGATGCACGTCCTCATGCCCTGGTGCATGTCCCTGTGTCCTGGTGCGTGTCCCCATGCGCTGGTGCATGTCCCCATGTGTGTCCCCGTGCCCTGCTGCATGGCCCCAAACCCTGGTGCATGTCCCCATGCATGTCCCCGAGCCCTGCTGCATGTCCCTGTGCCCTGGTGCATGTCCCCATGTGCTGGTGCATGTCCCCGTGCGTGTCCCCATGCCCTGGTGCATGGCCCCAAGCCCTGGTGCATGGCCCCATGCATGTCCCCAAGCCCTGCTGCATGCCCCTGTGCCCTGGTGCGTGTCCCCCTGCCCTGGTGCATGTCCCCATGCATGTCCCCAAGCCCTGGTGCGTGTCCCCATGCCAGCCCTGGTGCCCCCCGCGCGCGGCTGCTCGCCGGGGGCTACCCCAGGCCCCGTGGCCCCCGCACCCCAAGCCCGGGCGCAGGGGTGGCAGCGAGGAGGAGGAGGAGGAGGGTGGCCGCCGGCCAGAGCCGCGCTGCCGACCCCCGGGCACCGGCCACCGCCGGCCGGTGTTGCAGAACCGGCCCAGCCCTCGCACGTGGCCCCGGGGGGTGACGGAGCCGCGGCTGTGCAAACACTGCCGGCACCAGTGCGCCAGCTGGCACGGTGCCCCCGGCCCGCACGTGCACGGCCCCGCGCCCCGCTGCTGTCCCCGCGCCCTCGTGCGTGTCCCCGTGCGTGTCCCTGTGCCCTGGTGCATGTCCCTGTGCCCTGGTGCATGTCCCCGTGCATGTCCCTGTGCCCTGGTGCATGTCCCTGTGCCCTGGTGCATGTCCCCGTGCATGTCCCTGTGCCCTGGTGCATGTCCCTGTGCCCTGGTGCATGTCCCCGTGCATGTCCCTGTGCCCTGGTGCATGTCCCCGTGTCCTGGTGCATGTCCCCGTGCGTGTCCCTGTGCCCTGGTGCATGTCTCCGAGCCCTTGTGCATGTCCCTGTGTCCTGGTGCATGGCCCTGTGCCACTGGTGCGTGTCCCCCTGCCCTGGTGCGTGGCCCCATGCATGTCCCCGAGCACTGGTGCATGGCCCTCTGCATGTCTCTGTTCCCTGGTGCATGTCCCTGTGCCACTGGTACATGTCCCGTGCATGTCCCCAAGCCCTGCTGCATGCCCCCATGCATGTCCCTGTGCCCTGCTGCGTGTCCCTGTGCATGTCCCCAAGCCCTGGTGCGTGTCCCCGTGCCCCGGTGCGTGTCCCCAAGCCCATGGGACATTAGAAAAGGGTCACGGGGGGCACGGGGATGCAGAGCCCGGAGGGGCCCGGAGCAGCCCCGGAGAGGGGACGCGGGGGCAGGGGACAGGGGCTGGTGCCCCCCAGCCTCCCCCCACGTTAACGGCCCCGGGAACGGCTCGGTGCTGCCCAGCCGGCGCAGGGTACGGCACGGCACGGCACGGCACGGCACGGCACAGAACGGTGGCGCAGTAGGGTACAGCATGGCATGGCATGGCACAGCATGGCACAGCACGGCACGGCATGGCACGGTGGTGCAGTAGGGTGCAGCATGGCACGGCACGGCACGGCACGGCACAGCATGGTGGTGCAGCATGGCACGGCACGGCACGGCATGGCACAGTGGTACGGCATGGCATGGCACGGCACGGCACGGCACGGCAGAGCACGGCACAGCAGAGTATGACACAGCATGATGCGGCACGGCACGGCACGGCACGGCACGGCACGGCGGTCGGGCCTGGCCGCACCGGACGGCTGCAGGGGCGCATGGCCCCGCTCGGCCTCACCGCAGCTGGGCTGGCGCGCGCCGGCGGCCTGATGTCAGCCCGTGCCGCGCCAAGGCTGCCGTCACCGCTGCCTGCACCGCGCCCGGCCGCCATCGCTGCCGGAAGGGACCCCGGCGACCCCCGCGGCACCCCCAGCCGCGGATCGCCGGGGCGGGTGCAGGGGGTGTCGGGGGGGGGGGTCACTCGTGCACCCCGAAAGCCAGCGCGCCCCCGCTGTCCCCGTCGCGGGTGGGACGGAGGGAGGATCGCCGCCCCTGGATCCGGCCCCGCTGGCCCGCGGCCCGCGGCGTCACCGGGAGCGCAGCCAGTTCCCCGCGGCGGGGCCCGGTGGGGGACGGTGACGTAGGGCCAGCTGCTGGGGGGTGACACCCCGGGGGCTCCGGGACCCCCCCAGCCCTGGGCCGGCCGCTCCGGCGGCCTGGGGGGACCCCGACTCAGCCCGCGGGCCAGCCCTGGCCCCAGGCGTGGCCCTGTCCCCACCCCGTGTCCCCAACGCTGTCCCTGTCCCCACCCTGTGTCCCCACCCCGTGTCCCCACCCTGTATCCCCAGCCCCAGCCCCACCCCGTGTCCCCAACACTGTCCCCATGTCCCCAACACTGTCCCCGTCCCAGCCCCGTGTCCCCAGTGCTGTCCCTGTCCCCATCCCCATATCCCCAGCCCTGTCCCAGCCCCGTCCCCGTGTCCCCATCACTGTCCCCATCCCAGCCCCGTGTCCCCAACACTGTCCCCGTCCCCATCACCGTATCCCCAGCCCTGTCCCCATGTCTCTGTCACTGTCCCCAGCCCTGTGTCACTGTCCCCATCCCAGCCCCGTGTCCCCAACACTGTCCCTGTGTCCCCATCACTGTCCCCAGCCCCAGCACTGTCCCTGTCCCAGCCCCATGTCCTCAACACTGTCCCTGTCCCCATCACCATATCCCCAGCCCTGTCCCCAGCCCTGTCCCCATGTCCCTGTCACTGTCCCCGTCCCAGCCCCACGTCCCCCGTGCTGTCTGTCCCCATCACCGTATCCCCAGCGATGTCCCCGTGTCTCCGTCACTGTCCCCATCCCAGCCCCATGTCCCCAGTACTGTCCCTGTCCTCATCACCGTATCCCCAGCTCCGTCCCCGTGTCCCCATCACTGTCCCCAGCCCCGTGTCACTGTCCCCATCCCAGCCCCATGTCCCCAGTACTGTCCCTGTCCCCATCACCGTATCCCCAGCTCCGTCCCCGTGTCCCCATCACTGTCCCCAGCCCCGTGTCACTGTCCCCATCCCAGCCCCATGTCCCCAACACTCTCCCCGTCCCCATCACCGTATCCCCAGCCCCGTCCCCACCCCGTCTCCCCACTGGGGGGGTGCAAACTGGGTGCTGGCGTAAACTGGGTGCTGGGGGGGTGCAAAGTGGGTGCTGGGGGTGCCGGCAGCTGGGCCCCCCCCGGCTCTGCACCCCAGCGTGGTGGCAGGGGGACACCCGCGGTGCCGCCAGCCCAGCGCCGCGACTCGGGGGCGGCGGGAAATTCCTCCGGCGCGGAAGCAGCCGCCGGGGCCGGGAGCGCGCCGACGCTGGCGCAGGCCCCGGTGCCGCGGCCTCGCACGAGGCCGGTGGTGCCGCACGAGGCCCGCCAACGTTGCACGGGGCCCGACGACGTCGCGCGGGGCGTGCCGGCGTGGCACGGGGCGTGCAAGCCTTGCACGAGGGGCGTTAGCCCCCGTGGTGTTGCACGGGGTGCGTGGGTGTCGCGCAGGGTGTGTTGGCGTGGCACAGGCTGTGCAAGCCTCGCACGGGGCACGCTAGCCTCGCACGGGGCACGCTAGCCTCACACGGGGCATCTGAGCCTTGCACAGGGCACACTGGCCTTGCACGGCGTGCGTGGGTGTTGCACGGGGTGCGTGGACCTTGCACGGGGCACACTAGCCTCGCACGGGGCACACTAGCCTTGCACGGAGCACAGTAGCCTTGCACGGGGCACACTAGCCTCGCACGGGGCACGCTAGCCTTGCATGGGGCACAGTAGCCTTGCACGGGGCACACTAGCCTCGCACGGGGCACGCTAGCCTTGCACGGAGCACAGTAGCCTTGCACGGGGCACACTAGCCTCGCACGGGGCACGCTAGCCTTGCACGGAGCACACTAGCCTTGCACGGGGCACACTAGCCTCGCACGGGGCACACTAGCCTTGCACGGAGCACAGTAGCCTTGCACAGGGCACACTAGCCTTGCACGGAGCACAGTAGCCTTGCATGGGGCACACTAGCCTCGCACGGGGCACACTAGCCATGCTGGGCTGGGGGGGGGCTGAGCGCCTACAAACTCCCCACACCTGTGACGGGGGACCCCAAACAGGGACCAGGGGACCCCAAACTGGGACCAGGGGACCCAAATGGAGACTGAGGGGGTTGAACTGGGACCAGGGGACCCCAAACTGGGACCGGGAGACCCAAACAGGGACTGAGGGGGCTGAACCGGGACCAGGGGACCCCAAACTGGGACTGGGGGACACCAAACAGGGACTGGGGCAGCTTAACTGGGACTGGGGAATCCCGAAGTGGGACTGGCAGACCCCAAACGGGGACCAGGGGACTGAACTGGGACCAGGGGACACCAAACTGGGACTGAGGGAATTCAAACAGGGACCGAGGGGGCTGAACTGGGACTGGGGAACCCCAAAGTGGGACTGGGGGACCTCAAAAGGGACTGGGGCAGCTGAACTGGGGCCAGGGGCCCCCAAACTGGGACCGGGGGACCCCAAACAAGGACTGGGGCAGCTGAACCGGGACCAGGGGACCCCAAACTGAGACCGGGAGACCCCAAACAGGGACCAGGGAACCCCAAACTGGGGCCAGGGGACCCCAAACTGGGACCGGGAGACCCCAAACAGGGACTGAGAGGGCTGAACTGGGACCAGGGGACCCCAAACTGGGACGGGGAGACCCCAAACAGGGACTGGGGGGGCTGAACCGGGACCAGGGGACCCCAAACTGGGGCCAGGGGACCCCAAACTGGGACCGAGAGACCACAAACAGGGACCAGGGAACCCCAAACTGGGGCCAGGGGAACCCAAACTGGGACCGGGAGACCCCAAACAGGGACTGGGGGGGCTGAACCGGGACCAGGGGACCCCAAACTGGGACCGGGGGACCCCAAACAGGGACTGGGGGGGGCTGAACTGGGACCAGGGGACCCCAAACTGGGACGGGGAGACCCCAAACAGGGACTGAGGGGGCTGAACCGGGACCAGGGGACCCCAAACTGGGGCCAGGGGACCCCAAACTGGGACCGAGAGACCACAAACAGGGACCAGGGAACCCCAAACTGGGGCCAGGGGACCCCAAACTGGGACAGGGAGACCGCAAACAGGGACTGGGGGGGCTGAACTGGGACCAGGGGACCCCAAACTGGGACCGGGGGACCCCAAACAGGGACTGGGGCAGCTGAACTGGGACCAGGGGACCCCAAACTGGGACCGGGGGACCCCAACTGGGACGGGGGGATGGTGGGGTCCCGCTGGGGCCGGAACTGGAGCCGGGGGTAAAAATAACCCCGGCCAAAAGTCCCGGCCCGGGCCGGGATCGGGGGGGGGCGGGGGGGCCCGGCCCCTTCCCCTTTCGCTATGAGACGGGGAGGGGGAAGCGCCCCCGCCCGATGTCGGGGTCCCCCCCGCACCCCGGTTCCTCTCCCAGCCCGCTGCGGGGGGCCGGGCACCCCCAGCCCGGAGGGGGGGGTCTCACCCGGGGGGGGGGGGGGGGCTGCCAGGGCCGGGCTGGGGGCTCCCGGTGGTGCCTGAGCCCCCCGGAGCCTCCCACGTCCCATTTGGGGTCCCCTGGTCCCAGTTTGGGGTCCCCTGGTCCCGGTTCAGCCCCCCCAGTCCCTGTTTGGGGTCCCCCGGTCCCAGTTTGGGGTCCCCTGGTCCCGGTTCAGCCCACCCGGTCCCTGTTTGGGGTCCCCCGGTCCCAGTTTGGGGTCCCCTGGTGCCGGTTCAGCCCCCCCAGTCCCTGTTTGGGGTCTCCTGGTCCCAGTTTGGGGTCCCCTGGTCCGGGTTCAGCCCCCCCAGTCCCTGTTTGGGGTCTCCCGGTCCCAGTTTGGGGTCCCCTGGTCCCGGTTCAGCCCACCCGGTCCCTGTTTGGGGTCCCCCGGTCCCAGTTCGGGGTCTCCCGGTCCCAGTTTGGGGTCCCCTGGTGCCGGTTCAGCCCCCCCGGTCCCAGTTCGGGGTCTCCCGGTCCCAGTTTGGGGTCCCCTGGTCCCGGTTCAGCCCCCCCAGTCCCTGTTTGGGGTCCCCCGGTCCCAGTTCGAGGTCTCCCGGTCCCAGTTTGGGGTCCCCTGGTCCCGGTTCAGCCCCCTCAGTCCCTGTTTGGGGTCCCCCGGTCCCAGTTTGGGGTCCCCTGGTCCCGGTTCAGCCCCCCCAGTCCCTGTTTGGGGTCCCCCGGTCCCAGTTCGGGGTCTCCCGGTCCCAGTTTGGGGTCCCCTGGTCCCGTTTCAGCCCCCCCAGTCCCTGTTTGGGGTCTCCCGGTCCCAGTTTGGGGTCCCCTGGTCCCGTTTCAGCCCCCCCAGTCCCTGTTTGGGGTCTCCCGGTCCCAGTTTGGGGTCCCCTGGTCCCGGTTCAGCCCACCCGGTCCCAGTTTGGGGTCTCCCGGTCCCAGTTTGGGGTCCCCTGGTCCCGGTTCAGCCCCCCCAGTCCCAGTTTGGGGTCTCCCGGTCCCAATTTGGGGTCCCCTGGTCCCGGTTCAGCTGCCCCAGTCCCTGTTTGGGGTCCCCCGGTCCCAGTTTGGGGTCCCCTGGTCCCGGTTCAGCCCACCCGGTCCCAGTTTGGGGTCCCCCGGTCCCAGTTTGGGGTCTCCAGTCTTGGTTTGGGGT
Organism: Nipponia nippon; assembly: GCF_047370975.1. Taxonomy (NCBI): domain Eukaryota; kingdom Metazoa; phylum Chordata; class Aves; order Pelecaniformes; family Threskiornithidae; genus Nipponia; species Nipponia nippon. The sequence goes on along the minus strand of NW_028262365.1, from coordinate 513,444 downwards.
CCCCCCCGCTCCATCCCGCCCCGGTCGGGTCCCCCGCTCCCAATTCAGGGTCCCCCGGTCCCAGACCGGACCCCGGTCCCTCTCCTTCCCCCCCGGCCTTTTTTGGGGTCCCCCCCCCGTCCCGCTCCATCCCCCCGGTTCGGGGGTCCCCTGGTCCCGATTCGGGGTCCCCCCCTCCCGCTCCATCCCCCCGGTTCGGGGGTCCCCTGGTCCCAATTCGGGTCCCCCCCCCCCCTCCCGCTCCATCCCCCCCGGTTCGGGGGTCCCCTGGTCCCGATTCGGGGTCCCCCAGTCCCGGTCCGGGTTCCCCCCCCTCCCGCTCCATCCCGCCCCGGTCCGGGCTCCCCCCGCTCCCGCTCGCCCCCCCCGCCCCCCCCCCGCCTCGGGCGCGGTCGCTGCGTCCCGGCAAAAACTTTCCTCCTCCTCCGCCATCCCCGTCCTTCCTCCTCCTCCTCCTCCTCCTCCTCCTCCCCCTTAACCCCTGCCCGGCCCGGCCCGGCGGGGCGCAGCCGGCGGCTCCCGTCCCCTCCCGCCGGTCCCGGTGCCGGTGCCGGTGCCAGTGGCGGCGGGGGCGATGGGGGGGCCCTGCCCGCTGCTGCTGCCGCTGCTGGCGCTCGCCGCCGCCCTGGGTTCGGCACCGGCCCCTCCCGGTGAGTGGGGGGGTCCCCGGGGGGGGGACCCCCAAAAGGGCTGCGGGGGGTCCCGCTGGCGGGGCGGGGAGGGGGGAGAAGCGCTTGGGGGGGGGGGAGAGGCCGGTTTGGGGGGCACCCCCTTTCCGAGGGGCTTTGGGGGGGCCCTGGGGGGGAGGGTCCTTTAGGGGGGACATTTTGGGTGGGAGGAGCCTTTATTTTGGGGGGGGGGGGGGTGTCCCCGCCGTGCCTCAGTTTCCCCCGGGGATGCCCCGGGGCCGCCCCCATCTCCCCCCCTGCCCCAAAGCGGGGTTCCCCTCCCCCCCCAGCAGAGGAGGGGGGTGGGCGCGGGGGGGGGGGGCCACGCTGTCGTCGCCGTGTGTCCGTGTGTCCGTCCCCCCCCCGCCCCGGGGCCCCCGCCCGTCCCCGCCGCCGCGGCCAGACATCTGGGGCTGGTTATGGCCGGGGGGGCGGGGACGGCGGCCGGGCCCCCCCCGGGCCCCCCCTCCCGGGGTTGGGGGGGGGGGGCAGATGCCGGGGATGCCTGAAGGCTCCCGGGGGAGCGGGGGGGGCCGTGACCCCCCACTTCCCTTCCCACGCCCCGGGACCTGGGCGGCCGGGAGGGTGTCCGTCCCCCCGCCAAAGTCCTGTTGGGGGGGCACCGTGCCCCCCACCCCGGGAATTTGGGGGGTCGGGGGGGGGGCAGCCGGTCCCGGGTGGGAGCAGGGGGGCGAGAAGGAGCAGGGGGGTCCCGGGGTAGGGGGGGCGGAGGGCAGGGGGGCGCTTGGGGGTGGGGGGGGGGGCCCAGGGGTTTGGGGGGTCCTGGGGAGCAGGGGGAGTCCCAAAGGGCAGGGGGCGGCGTGGGGGACAGCGGGGGACCCAGGGGGTGGGGGGTCCCATGGGGGTCTCAGGGGGTGGGGGGCTCCCAGAGGGAGGGGGGTCGTGGGGAGCAGGGGGGTCCCAGAGGGCAAGAGGGGTCGTGGGGAGCAGGGGGGGTCCCAGGGGGTTGGGGGGGTCCTAGAGGGTGGTGGTGGCCCCCGGGAGGCAGTGGGGGGCCCCGGGGGGGGTCACGAGGAGTGGTGGGGGTCCCGGTGGGGGTCCCGGGGGCAGTGGGGGTCCCCCAGGACCCCCGCCGAGGTCCCCCGTCCCCCCCAGCCCTGTCGTTCCTGGAGAACCCCTCCAACATCACCACCTCGCTGGGCAAGACGGCGCGGCTGCGGTGCCGGGTGCGGGGGGCCGGCGAGCCCCCCGAAATGGGCTGGTGGCGGGACGGGCGCCCGCTGGAGCTGGCCGACAGCGACCAGGCCCAGGTGCCGCTCAGCGAGGACGTCTGGCTGGCCACCAGCCAGCTCAGGTGGGCCACGGCGGGCCACACGGCCCGCACCGCGTCCCCCCGTGCCGTGTCACCCCGTGCCGTGTCGTGCCACGTTGCCCCGTGCCGTGTCGCCCCATGCCATGGCGTGTTGTCCCGTGCCATACCGTGCCGTGCCGTGTTTCCTTGTGCCATACCGTGCCATGCCGTGCCGTGTTACCCCGTGCCGTGTCTCCCCATGCCATGCCGTGCCATGGCGCGTTGCCCTGTGCCATGGCATGTTGTCCTGTGCCATACCGTGCCGTGCCGTGTTTCCTTGTGCCATACCGTGCCATGCCGTGCCATGTTGTCTCCCCATGCCATGCCGTGCCATGGTGTGTTGCCCTGTGCCGTGCCATGCCATGCTGTGCCATGTTACCCTGTGCCGTGTTGCCCCATGCCGTGTTGCCCCGTGCCGTGGCGTGTTGCCCTGTGCCGTACCGTGCCATGTTACCCCATGCCATGCCGCCCCATGCCATGCCGTGCCACATTTCCCCATGCCATACCATGCCGTGCCATGGCACATTACCCCATGCCATACCGTGCCGTGCCGTGCCGCCCCATGCCCTGCCGTGCCGTGCCGCGTCGCCCCGTGCCGCGCCGTGCCGCGTCGCCCCGTACCGTGCCCTCCGGTGCTGAGGGCGCGGTGCCCCACAGCATCCCGGCCGTGCAGCCCTCGGACGCGGGGCGCTACCAGTGCTGGGCGCGCGCCGGCGGGGAGCAGCTCCTGTCCACCGAGGCTCACCTGGAGCTGGCGGGTGAGCGGCAGCACCCATGGGTGGGGGGCACCCTCCGGGACCCCCGGCGCCCCGCTGACACCACAAACCCACCCAGGGCTGCCCTTCTTCTCGGAGGAGCCGCAGGACCTGGAGGTGGGGGTCGACACCCCCTTCAACCTCAGCTGCGGCGCCCGGGGTCCCCCCGAGCCCGTGCGCCTGCTCTGGCTGCGGGACGGGGTCCCCCTCAGCGCCCCGCTGGAGCCCCCGCCCGGGGCCCCCTCCACGCTGCTGGTCCCGGGTGAGAGGGGCCGGGGGCAACGGGGAGACTGGGGGGCACTGGGAGCAATGGGGGCAATGGGGAGACTGGGGGGCACTGGGGGGCCGGGGGCAATGGGGAGACTGGGGGGCACTGGGGGGCCGGGGGCAACGGGGGCAAGGGGGGCAATGGGGAGACTGGGGGGCACTGGGGGGCTGGGGGCAACAGGGGCAATGGGGGCACTGGGGAGACTGGGGGGCACTGGGGGGCTCTGGGCAATGGGGAGACTGGGGGGCACTGGGGAGCTGGGGGCAACAGGGGGCAATGGGGGCAAGGGGAAGACTGGGGGGCACTGGGGAGCTGGGGGCAACGGGGGGCAATGGGGGCAAGGGGGAGACTGGGGGGCACTGGGGAGCTGGGGGCAACAGGGGCAATGGGGGCAATGGGGAGACTGGGGGGCACTGGGGGCCGGGGGCAACGGGGGCAATGGGGAGACTGGGGGGCACTGGGGGCAACAGGGACTGGGGGCAATGGGGAGACTGGGGGGCACTGGGGGGGTCAGGGCGCTGCGGGGCTGGGGGTGACGGGGCTGGGGGGTTTGGGGGGCTCGGCCGCTCCCGCCCGCTGCGGGGGGGCCGCCCTGTCCCGGGTGACTCAGCCGGGGGGGGGGACAGCGGGCGGCCGGAGGTGACGCCGCCGTGAGTCACGGGGGGCCCTGGCAGCCCCCCAGCCCCCCGCCCACCCGCGCCGGGGGCGGGAGCCAGGGCCGGGGGGGGGCTGCACCCCACGGGGGGCAGGGGCCGGGGGGGCCCCGCCTGCTCCCCACCCTGCGCCCCTGCGCCCCCCGGGCCCCAGCCTGCGTGCACACCCCTCCTGCACACCCCTCGTGCCCCCATCCCCTCGTGCCCCCGTCCCTCTTGCACACCCCTCGTGCCCCCATCCCCTCGTGCCCCCCATCCCTCGTGCCCCCATCCCTCTTGCACACCCCTCGTGCCCCCCGTCCCTCTTGCACACCCCTCGTGCCCCCCGTCCCTCGTGCCCCCCGTCCCTCTTGCACACCCCTCGTGCCCCCCATCCCCTCGTGCCCCCCATCCCTCGTGCCCCCATCCCTCTTGCACACCCCTCGTGCCCCCCGTCCCTCTTGCACACCCCTCCTGCCCCCCATCCCTCGTGCCCCCCGTCCCTCTTGCACACCCCTCGTGCCCCCCGTCCCTCGTGCCCCCCGTCTCTCTTGCACACCCCTCGTGCCCCCGTCCCCTCATGCCCCCCATCCCTCGTGCCCCCCATCCCTCTTGCACACCCCCTCGTGCCCCCCATCCCTCGTGCCCCCGTCCCCTCGTGCCCCCATCCCTCCTGCCCCCGCTCCCCCTCCTGCCCCCCAGCCGTGCTGGGCAGGGGCTCCCCCCCAACTCCCCCTCCCCATTTCCCCCCCCAACTCCCCCTCCTCATTCCCCCCCCAACTCCCCCTCCCCATTCCCCCCCCCCAACTCCCCCTCCCCATTTTCGCCCCCCCAGGCCTGAACCGCAGCAGCTCCTTCTCCTGCGAAGCCCACAACGCCCGCGGCGTCGCCACCTCCCGCACCGCCACCGTCACCGGTGAGTGGGGGTCCCGAGGGGTTTGGGGGGGTCCCGGGGGGTTTGGGGGGGTCCCTGCTCACCCCCTCCCCCCTCCCCAGTGGTGCCCCAGCGCCCCCGAAACCTGGCGCTGGTGAGGAGGGGGCCGCGCTGGCTGGAGGTGGCCTGGGAGCCGGGGGCCAGCGGGGAGACCCCCCTGCGCCTCTGCACCGTCCAGGTAGGGGGGCACGGGGGGACGGGGGGACATGGGGGGACGGGGGGGACAGGGGTATGGGGGGCACGGGGGGCTTGGGGACATGGAGGGGCATGGGGGGACAGGGGGGATACAGGGGTATGGGGGGCACGGGGGGATGGGGGGACGGGGGGGACAGGGGGGTACAGGGGCATGGGGGGCACGGGGGGCTTGGGGACATGGAGGGGCATGGGGGGACAGGGGGGATACAGGGGTATGGGGGGCACAGGGACATGGGGGGCTTGGGGACATGGGGGGGCATGGGGGGACAGGGGGGATACAGGGCTATGGGGGGGTATGGGGGGCACGGGGGGACGGGGGGGACAGGGGGGATACAGGGGCATGTGGGGCACGGGGGGCACGGGGACATGGGGGGACAGGGGGGACAGGGGGATACAGGGGTATGAGGGGCACGGGGACACGGGGATGGGGGGGACAGGGGGGACAGGGGGGCTTGGGGGTATGGGGGGGTATGGGGGCACAGGGGGTGTGGGGACGTGGGGGACACGGAGGGGCATGGGGGGACATTGGTGGCATGGAGACACGGGGGGGATTTACGCCACGCATGGGGGGCACGGGGAGGGGTCCAGGGGGCTGGGGATGGCCAGGGACGTCGCCATCGGGGTGTCCCCAGGGTCAGAGCTGGCCGTGGGGTCAGGGTGTCCCCAAGGGCGGGGTGTCCCCAGGGTCGGGGTGTCCTTGGGGTCAGGGGGTGTCCCCAAGGCCAGGGTGTCCCCAGTGGGGACATCCTTGGGGTCAGGGTGTCCTTAGGGTCAGGGTGTCCCCAGGGTCAGGGGTGTCCCCAAGGTCAGGGTATCCCCAGTGGGGTCATCCATGGGGTCAGGGTGTCCCCAAGGTCAGGGTGTCCCCAGCAGGGACACCCATGGGGCCAGGGTGTCCCCAGGGTCACCCCCAGTGGGGACACCCACGGGGCCAGGGGCGTCCCTGCGGTCGGGGCGCCCACGGGGCCGGGTGAGGGGGTCCCCGACGACGCGTCCCCGCAGGCGGTGGGTGAGGACGAGGACCTGAGCAGCATCCCCCCGGGGGGGCTCTACAACCGGGTGGTGCCGGTGCCCCCCTTCGCCCACCGCATCGAGGGACTGCGGCCCTTCGCCGCCTACCGGGCGCGGGTCTCCTGCCGCAGCGCCCGCAGCCCCTCGCCCTGGACCCACTGGGTGCCCATGGCCACCACGGAGGGCGGTGAGCGGGGGGGGGGCCGGGGGGTCCCATGGGGCTGGGGCCTTGGGGGGGGGGCTGTATGGAGGGGTCCCCATATGGGTGAGGGGCTGGATGGGGGGTCCCATGGTGCTGGGGGCCCTGGGGGCTGGATGGGGGTCCCTCTGGGGGGGGGGCTGGATGGGGGGGTCCCCATGGGGCTGGGGGCCCTGGGGGCTGGATGGAGGGGTCCCTCTGGGGGGGGCTGGATGGGGGGTCCCCATGGGGCTGGGGGCCCTGGGGGCTGGATGGGGGGGTCCCTCTGGGGGGGGGCTGGATGGGGGTCCCCATGGGGCTGGGGGCCCTGGGGGCTGGATGGGGGTCCCTGGGGGGGGCTGGATGGGGGTCCCCATGGGGCTGGGGGCCCTGGGGGCTGGATTGGGGGGTCCCTGAGGGGGGGCTGGATGGGGGTCCCATGGGGCTGGGGGCCCTGGGGGCTGGATGGGGGTCCCTGGGGGGGCTGGATGTGGGGGTCCCCATGGGGCTGGGGGCCCTGGGGGCTGGATGGGGGGTCCCTGAGGGGGGGGGGCTGGATGGGGGTCCCATGGGGCTGGGGGCCCTGGGGGCTGGATGGGGGTCCCTGGGGGGGCTGGATGTGGGGGTCCCCATATGGGTGAGGGGCTGGATGTGGGGGTCCCCGTGGGGCTGGGGGCCCTGGGGCTGGATGTGGGGGTCCCCATGGCACCCGGACGCCTGGGACCCCCAGCTGACACCCAGACCCCCCCCCCCCCCCCAGCGCCGGGGGCCCCCCCCGAGAACGTGACGGCGGAGCGGGACGGCAGCCGGGCGCGGGTGCGGTGGGCGGCCCCGCGGGGGCACCTCAACGGGGTGCTGCGGGGGTACCGGCTGGCCTACCGCAGCGCCCGCGCCCCCGAGGTGCGGCCCCGCACCCCCCGCACCCCCCTGCGCCCCCCTGCACCCCCCGCACCCCCCTGCACCCCCTGCGCCCCACTGCACCCCCTGCGCCCCCTGCACCCCCTGCGCCCCCTGCGCCCCTTGCACCCACTGAACCCCCTGTGCCCTCTGCACCCCCTGTGCCCCCCTGTGCCCCCTGCACCCACTGCGCCCCCCTGCGCCCCCTGCACCCCCTGCGCCCCCTGCACCCACTGAACCCCCTGCGCCCCCTGCGCCCCCCTGCGCCCCCCTGCACCCCCTGCACCCCCTGCGCCCCCTGCGCCCCTTGCACCCACTGAACCCCCTGTGCCCCCTGCACCCCCTGCGCCCCCCTGCGCCCCCCTGCACCCCCCGCACCCCCCGCGCCCCCTGCACCCCCTGCGCCCCCCTGCGCCCCCTGCACCCCCCGCACCCCCTGCACCCCCCGCACCCCCTGCACCCACTGAACCCACTGCACCCCCTGAACCCCCTGCACCCCCTGAACCCCTCCGCACCCCCTGTGCCCCCCTGCACCCCCTGAACCCCCTGCACCCACTGCACCCCCTGAACCCCCTGCACCCCCCGAACCCCCCCGCACCCCCTGCGCCCCCCTGCACCCCCCGCACCCACTGCATCCCCTGTGCCCCCCCGCACCCCCTGAACCCCCCTGCGCCCCCCTGCGCCCCCTGCACCCCCTGAACCCCATTGCACCCCCTTGCCCCCCATTGCCCCATTGCCCCCTCGCTCACCCCCTTGCCCCCCATTGCCCCCTCGCTCACCCCCTTGCCCCCATTGCCCCATTGCCCCCCTCGCTCACCCCCTTGCCCCCCATTGCCCCCCATTGCCCCATTGCCCCCCTCGCTCACCCCCTTGCCCCCCATTGCCCCCCATTGCCCCATTGCCCCCCCCGCTCACCCCCTTGCCCCCCCTCGCCCCCGTGCCCCGCAGGTGGTGGTGGACGTGGGGCTGGTGCAGGAGAAGACGCTGGAGCTGGCGCCGGCGGTGCAGAACCTCTCGGTGCGCGTCTGCCCCTACACGGGGGTGGGGGACGGGCCCTGGAGCCCCCCCGTCCTGCTGCCCGCCCGTGAGTGATGGCACCCCCCTGCCCCCGGCCCCAGCACCCCCCTGTCCCCAGCACCCCCACGTCCCTGTCCCCAGCACCTCCCCGGCCCCAGCACCCCCATGTCCCCAGCACCCCCATGTCCCCATCCCCATCACGTCCCTGTCCTCATCACCTCCCCGGCCCCAGCACCCCCATGTCCCCAGCACCCCCATGTCCCCATCCCCATCACCTCCCTGTCCCCAGCACCTCCCCAGCCCCAGCACCCCCATGTCCCCAGCACCCCCATGTCCCCATCCCCATCACCTCCCTGTCCTCATCACCTCCCCGGCCCCAGCACCCCCATGTCCCCAGCACCCCCATGTCCCCATCCCCAGCACCTCCCTGTCCCCAGCACCCCCCTGCCCCTGGACCCAGCACCCCCCTGTCCCCAGCACCCCCACGTCCCTGTCCCCAGCACCCCCATGTCCCCAGCACCTCCCCGTCCCCAGCACCCCCCTGTCCCCAGCACCCCTGTGTCCCCATCCCCATCACGTCCCTGTCCCCAGCACCCCCCTGTCCCCAGCACCCCCATGTCCCCAGCACCTCCCCGTCCCCAGCACCCCCATGTCCCCAGCACCCCCCTGTCCCCAGCACCCCCGTGTCCCCATCCCCATCACGTCCCTGTCCCCAGCACCCCCCTGTCCCCATCCCCAGCACCTCCCCGTCCCCACCACCCCCGTGTCCCCATCCCCATCACGTCCCTGTCCCCAGCACCCCCCTGTCCCCAGCACCCCCACGTCCCTGTCACACCCGTCAAAAGGGGCTCCCGTCCCCCCAGCATCTTCCCCCTTCAACGTCCCCGTGTCCCCCTGATGTCCCCGTGTCCCCACAGCTGGAGAGACACCTCTGGAGACGCAGCCGGGTGAGGAGCCTGCGGGGACGGGGTGGGGTGGGGTGGGACGGGGTGGGATGGGATGAGGATGAAGATGAGGATGGGATGGGACGGGATGAGGATGAAGATGAGGATGGGATGGGATGGGATGGGATGAGGATGAAGATGAGGATGGGATGGGACGGGATGAGGATGAAGATGAGGATGGGATGGGATGGGATGGGATGAGGATGAAGATGAGGATGGGATGGGATGAGGATGAAGAGGGGGCTGGGATGGGCCGGGACGGGATGGGATGGGGATGGGATGGGGATGGGATGGAATGAGGATGAGGATAGAAGATGAAGATGGGATGGAGATGGGATGCGGATGAAGATGAGGATGGGATGGGATGAGGATGAAGATGAGGATGGGATGGGATGGAGATGGGATGCGGATGAGGATGAGGATGGGATGAGGAGGAGGATGAAGATGAGGATGGGATGGGATGGGATGGGATGAGGATGAGGATGGGATGGGATGGGATGTGGATGTGGATGGGATGGAGATGGGGATGGGAATGGGGTGAGGATGAGGATGAGGATGAGGATGAGGATGGGACGGCCGGGCCGGGCGGCGGTGGCCGTCCCCCCTGACACTCCGCCGTCCCCAGCAGTGCTCCCGGCGCCAGGGCTGGCCCGGGGCTGGTGGCTGGCGGTGCTGGCTCTGGCCATGCTGGCCGGCCTGGCCCTGGCCCTGGGCGTCCTGGCGGCGCGGCGCCGGCGGAAGGAGACGCGGTTTGGGTGAGCGGGACCCCCCCGGCGCGGGACCCCCCGCCCCGACCCCGCTGCAGCCGCCTGTGTCCCCCCAGGGAGGCCTTCGCGCCCCGCGGGGAGCCGGCGGTGCAGTACCGCGTGCGCAGCTCCTACAGCCGCCGCACCACCGAGGCCACGCGTGAGTGTCCCCGGCCCCGCGCCCGCGGCCCCCCGGCCCCCTGCACCGCGGCCCCCTGTCCCTATGCACTGCGTCCCCATGTCCCCACGTCCCCACGTCCCCACGTCCCCCTGTGCCCCTGCACCGGGTCCCCATGTCCCCATGCACTGTGTCCCCCTGTCCCTATGCACCGTGTCCCCACGTCCCCACGTCCCCACATCCCCACGTCTCCCTACACCATGTCCCCATGTCCCCATGTCCCCCTGCACCACATCCCCCCGTCCCCCTGCACCATGTCCCCATGTCCCCATGTCCCCACGTCCCCCTGTCCCCCTGCACCACATCCCCACGTCCCCACGTCCCCATGTCCCCCTGCACTGCATCCCCCTGTCCCTATGCACCGTGTCCCCACGTCCCCACGTCCCCACGTCCCCACGTCTCCCTGCACCATGTCCCCATGTCCCCATGTTCCCCTGCACCACATCCCCACGTCCCCACGTCCCCATGTCCCCCTGCACTGCATCCCCTGTCCCTATGTACCGTGTCCCCACGTCCCCATGTCCCCACGTCCCCACGTCTCCCTGCACCACGTCCCCATGTCCCCACATCCCCATGTTCCCCTGCACCGTGTCCCCATGTCCCCACGTCCCCACCTCTCCCTGCACCACGTCCCCCCGTCCCCCTGCACCACATCCCCATGTCCCCATGTCCCCATGTCCCCATGTCCCCCTGCACCGTGTCCCCATGTCCCCACGTCCCCCTGTGCCCCTGCACCGGGTCCCCCTGCACCGTGTCCCCATGTCCCCACGTCCCCATGTCCCCATGTCCCCCGGCACCGTGTCCCCCCGTCCCCCTGCGCCCACCCCTGGTGCCGTTCCCGTCCCCATGGCGGGGGGTGCCCGCTGCCCCGCCGCCCCGTGCCACGGTCCCCGGGGTGGCGGCGGTGGCGGCGGTGGCGGCATGGCCCCGTCCCCGCAGTGAACAGCCTGGGCATCAGCGAGGAGCTGAAGGAGAAGCTGCGGGACGTCATGGTCGACCGGCACCGCGTGGCGCTGGGCAAGACCCTGGGCGAGGGTGGGTGCCGGCGGGGTCCCCCTCCCGTGGGGCACCCCCATAGCGGGGGTCCCACCCCCCCGTGGCACCCCCGGACCCCCTCACCGTTTCCCGCAGGGGAGTTCGGCTCCGTCATGGAGGGGCAGCTCAACCAGGACAACTGCGTCCTCAAAGTGGCCGTCAAGACGATGAAGAGTGAGGGCAGCCTTCCTCCCCCCGCTCCCCCGGGACCCCCGGGACCCCCCCCCCCCCCGCCCGGGTCCCCCTCTGACCCCTGAACCCCCCCAGTCGCCATCTGCACCCGGGGGGAGCTGGAGGACTTCCTCAGCGAGGCCGTCTGCATGAAGGAGTTCGACCACCCCAACGTCATGAAGCTGATCGGTGAGGGACCCCCGGGACCCCCGTGGGGACCCCCGTGGGGACGGGGGGCTGCTGGGACCCCTGGGGGGACCCCCCTGGGGACGGGAGGCTGCTGGGACCCCTGTGGGGACCCCCATGGGGACAGGGTGCTGCTGGGACCCCCGGGGGGACCCCCGTGGGGACGGGGGGCTGCTGGGACCCCTGTGGGGACCCCCATGGGGACAGGGTGCTCCTGGGACCCCCGGGGGGACCCCCGTGGGGACGGGGAGCTGCTGGGACCCCCGTGGGGACCCTCATGGGGACAGGGTGCTCCTGGGACCCCTGTGGGGACCCCCATGGGGACAGGGTGCTGCTGGGACCCCTGTGGGGACCCCCCTGGGGACGGGGCACTGCTGGGACCCCAGGGGTACCCCTGGGACCCCTGTGGGGACGGGGGGCTGCTGGGACCCCCGTGGGGACCCCCCTGGGGACGGGGTGCTGCCGGGGGACCCCCACAACCCAGCGGGGTTCGGGGCAGGGGCCTCGTCCTGAGCTCTGCAACCCCCACAGGGGTCTGCACCCCCATAAGGGTCTGCACCCCAAGAGGGGCCTGCACCCCATATTTGGGTCTGCACCTTGTATTAGGGTCTGCACCCTGGGTTAGTGTGTGCACCCCAATAGGGGTCTGCACCCCGTATTGGGGTCTGCACCCCAGATTGGCATCTGCACCCCAATAGGGGTCTGCACCCCGTATTGGGGTCTGCACCCTGTATTTGGGTCTGCACCCCAATAGGGATCTGCACCCCGTATTGGGGTCTGCACCCCAGATTGGCATCTGCACCCCAATAGGGGTCTGCACCCCGTATTGGGGTCTGCACCCCAGATTGGCATCTGCACCCCAATAGGGGTCTGCACCCTCTATTGGGGTCTGCACCCCAGGTTGGGGTCTGCACCCTGTATTTGGGTCTGCACCCCAATAGGGGCCTGCACCCCGTATTGGGGTCTGCACCCCATACGAGTGCGCGCACCCCAGTAGGGCTCTGCCGTGCTTCGGGGGGTCCCCGGCGTGCTGGCGGGGCTGACCCCCGGGGCAGGGGTGTGCCTGCAGAGTTGGGGTGCTGAGGGGCTCCCCGCGCCCGTCGTCATCCTGCCCTTCATGAAGCACGGGGACCTGCACAGCTTCCTGCTCTACTCCCGCCTGGGGGACAGCCCCGTGGTCAGCGGGGGGCGCGGGGGGCCGGGGGGCTCGCAGGGGGCTGGGGGGGTCGGGGGACTGGGGGTTCAAGGGGGTTCGGGGGGCCGGGGGGCTCGCAGGGGGCTGGGGGGGTCGGGGGACTGGGGGTTCAAGGGGGTTCAGGGGGTGTGGGGGCTCGGGGGGCTAGGGGGCTCGCAGGGGGCTGGGGGGTCAGAGGGGTCTGGGGGGACTCGGGGTTCAAGGGGGCTCAGGGAGTCTGGGGGGTCCGAGGGCTCGGAAGGGGCTCGGAGGGGGCTCGCAGGGGGCTGGGGGGCTCGCAGGGGTCTGGGGGGGTCGGGGGACTGGGGGTTCAAGGGGGTTCAGGGGGTCTGGGGGGTTTGGGGGGCTTGGGGGGCTCAGAGGGGGCTGGGGGGATTAGGAGGGGTCTGGGGGGCTCGGGGGGACTTGGGGTTCAAGGGGGCTCAGGGAGGGGTCTGGGGGCTCGGGGGGGCTCGCAGGGATCTGGGGGGCTCGCAGGGGTCTGGGGGGGCTCAGAGGGTTCTGGGGGACCAGAGGGTCTGGGAGAGTCGGGGGACTGGGGGTTCAGGGGGGTTCAGGGGGTCTGGGGGGTCCGGGGGCTCGGAGGGGTCTGGGGGCTCACAGGGGTCTGGGGGCGTCGGGGGACTCGGGGTTCAAGGGGGCTCAGGGAGGGTTTCAGGGGGTCTGGGGGGTCTGGGGGCTCGGAGGGGGCTGGGGGGATTAAGAGGGGTCTGGGGGGCTTGGGGAGACTTGGGGTTCAAGGGGGCTCAGGGAGGGGTCCGGGGGCTCGGGGGGGTCTGGGGTCTCAGGGGGGTTGGGAGGGGTCTGGGGGACTCAGGGGGGCTCAGGGGGGTCTGGGGGTCAGGGGGGATCGGGGGGGTCTGGGGGGTCAGGGGGGATTGGGAGGGGTCTAGGGGGGTCGGGGGGGTCGGGAGGGTCTGGGGGGCTCAGGGGGCTCAGGGGGGTTTGGGGGGCTCAGGGGGGTCTGGGGGCTCAGGGGGCTGATGGGGGTCTGGGGGGGTCAGGGGGCTCAGGGGGGTCTGGGGGCTCGGGAAGGGCTCGGGCGGCCTGGGATGGGGTGTTTGGGGGGGCCGTGGGGGGGTCTGGGGGCCACGGGGGTCCCTGGGCCGCGGGCGGGGGGGGTCGAGCGGGGTGGCCCCCCCTTGCAGGCGCTGCCGCCGCGGAGGCTGGTGGGGTTCATGGCCGACATCGCGGCGGGGATGGCGTACCTGAGCCGCAGGAACTTCGTCCACCGCGACCTGGCCGCCAGGAACTGCATGTGGGGAGCGCGGGGACATGGGGGGACACGGGGGGACACGGGGGGACACGGGGGGACACAGGGACATGGGGGGACGGGGGGACACGGGGGGAACGGGGGGACACGGGGATGGGAACGGGATGGGGACAAGGGCAGGGTGAGGATGGAGATGAGGGTGGGGACACGGGGATGTGGGAGTGGGGACACGGGAACGGGGACCAGGACAAGCAGGGGTCAGGGATGGGGGCATGGGGATGGGGACGAGGATGGGGACATGGGGACGTGGGGATGGGGACAAGGATGGGGACAAGGGTGGGGACACAGGAGTGTGGGGATGGAGACGAGGATGGAGACGAGGATGGGGACAAGGATGGGGACATGGGGGCATGGGCATGGGGATGAGGATGGGGACATGGGGACATGGGGACATGGGGATGAGGATGGGGACAAGGAGAGAGACAGACATGGGGATGGGGACAAGGATGGGGATATGGGGGCATGGGCATGGGGATGGGGACGCAGGGACGTAGAGATGGGGACAAGGATGGGGACACAGGGGTGTGGGGATGGGGACAAGGGGGGACATAGGGACATGGGGATGGGGACGTGGGGATGGGGCTGAGGATGGGGACAAGGATGGGGACATGGGGACATGGGGATGGGGATGAGGATGGGGATGAGGATGGGGCTGAGGATGGGGACAAGGATGGGGGACATGGGGACATGGGGCTGAGGATGAGGATGGGGACATGGGGACATGGGGACATGGGGACATGGGGACATGGGGATGGGGATGAGGATGGGGGCAAGGATGGGGGACATGGGGACATGGGGCTGAGGATGAGGATGGGGACATGGGGACATGGGGATGAGGATGGGGACGAGGATGGGGACAAGGATGGGGACATGGGGACAAGGATGGGGACACGGGCGTGGGGATGAGGCCGGGGACGGGATGAAGTCACGGGGCTGGGGACGTGGGCTGGGGCGGGGGCAGCAGGGCGGCGAGCGAGGGGATGACAGGGGGTGACAGGGGGTGACACGGGGGTGACACGGGGGTGACACGGGGGTGACGCCCCCAGGCTGGACGAGCGCCTGCGGGTCTGCGTGGCGGATTTCGGGCTCTCCAAGCAGATGGGGGGGGGCCAGTACTACCGGCAGGGCCGGGTGGCCCCCGTCCCCGTCAAGTGGGTGGCCCTGGAGAGCCTGGCCGACCGCGTCTACACCACCAAGAGCGACGTGGTGAGCCCCAGCCCCGGCGGGGGGCCCAGTCGGAGGGGAGGGGGGACTGGGGGAGCCCAGTTGGAGGGGCGGGGGACTGGGGGAGCCCAGTTGGAGGGGAGGGGGACTGGGGGAGCTCAGTTGGAGGGGAGGGGGACTGGGGGATCCCAGTTGGAGGGGAGGGGGACTGGGGGAGCCCAGTTGGAGAGGAGGGGGACTGGGGGATCCCAGTCGGAGGGGAGGGGGACTGGGGGAGCCCAGTTGGAGGGGAGGGGGACTGGGGGAGCCCAGTCGGAGGGGGACTGGGGGGAGCCCAGTCAGAGGGGAGGGGGGACTGGGGGAGCTCAGTTGGAGGGGGAGGGGGACTGGGGGATCCCAGTTGGAGGGGGAGGGGGACTGGGGGGAGCCCAGTTGGAGAGGAGGGGGACTGGGGGATCCCAGTTGGAGGGGAGGGGGACTGGGGGAGCCCAGTTGGAGAGGAGGGGGACTGGGGGATCCCAGTGGGAGGGGAGGGGGACTGGGGGAGCTCAGTTGGAGGGGGGACTGGGGGAGCCCAGTCGGAGGGGGAACTGGGGGAGCCCAGTCGGAGGGGAGGGGGGACTGGGGGGAGCCCAGTTGGAGGGGGAGGGGGGACTGGGGGAGCCCAGTTGGAGGGGAGGGGGACTGGGGGAGCCCAGTCGGAGGGGGACTGGGGGGAGCCCAGTCAGAGGGGAGGGGGACTGGGGGAGCTCAGTTGGAGGGGAGGGGGACTGGGGGATCCCAGTTGGAGGGGAGGGGGACTGGGAGGAGCCCAGTTGGAGAGGAGGGGGACTGGGGGATCCCAGTTGGAGGGGAGGGGGACTGGGGGAGCTCAGTTGGAGGGGGGACTGGGGGAGCCCAGTCGGAGGGGGAACTGGGGGAGCCCAGTCGGAGGGGAGGGGGACTGGGGGGAGCCCAGTTGGAGGGGAGGGGACTGGGGGAGCCCAGTCGGAGGGGAGGGGGACTGGGGGAGCTCAGTTGGAGGGGAGGGGGACTGGGGGAGCCCAGTCGGAGGGGAGGGGGACTGGGGGGAGCCCAGTTGGAGGGGAGGGGGACTGGGGGAGCCCAGTCGGAGGGGGGACTGGGGGGAGCCCAGTCAGAGGGGAGGGGGGACTGGGGGAGCTCAGTTGGAGGGGAGGGGGACTGGGGGATCCCAGTTGGAGGGGAGGGGGACTGGGAGGAGCCCAGTTGGAGAGGAGGGGGACTGGGGGATCCCAGTTGGAGGGGAGGGGGACTGGGGGGAGCCCAGTTGGAGAGGAGGGGGACTGGGGGATCCCAGTGGGAGGGGAGGGGGACTGGGGGAGCTCAGTTGGAGGGGGGACTGGGGGAGCCCAGTCGGAGGGGGAACTGGGGGAGCCCAGTCGGAGGGGAGGGGGACTGGGGGAGCCCAGTCGGAGGGGAGGGGGACTGGGGGAGCTCAGTTGGAGGGGAGGGGGACTGGGGGAGCCCAGTCGGAGGGGGAGGGGGGACTGGGGGGATCCCAGTTGGAGGGGAGGGGGACTGGGGGAGCCCAGTCGGAGGGGGGACTGGGGGGAGCCCAGTCAGAGGGGAGGGGGACTGGGGGAGCTCAGTTGGAGGGGGAGGGGGACTGGGGGATCCCAGTTGGAGGGGGAGGGGGACTGGGAGGAGCCCAGTTGGAGAGGAGGGGGACTGGGGGATCCCAGTTGGAGGGGAGGGGGACTGGGGGAGCTCAGTTGGAGGGGGGACTGGGGGAGCCCAGTCGGAGGGGGAACTGGGGAGCCCAGTCGGAGGGGGAGGGGGGACTGGGGGGAGCCCAGTTGGAGGGGAGGGGGACTGGGGGAGCCCAGTCGGAGGGGAGGGGGACTGGGGGAGCTCAGTTGGAGGGGAGGGGGACTGGGGGAGCCCAGTCGGAGGGGAGGGGGACTGGGGGGAGCCCAGTTGGAGGGGAGGGGGACTGGGGGAGCCCAGTCGGAGGGGGGACTGGGGGGAGCCCAGTCAGAGGGGAGGGGGACTGGGGGAGCTCAGTTGGAGGGGAGGGGGACTGGGGGATCCCAGTTGGAGAGGAGGGGGACTGGGGGATCCCAGTTGGAGGGGAGGGGGACTGGGGGAGCCCAGTTGGAGAGGAGGGGGACTGGGGGATCCCAGTGGGAGGGGAGGGGGACTGGGGGAGCTCAGTTGGAGGGGGAACTGGGGGAGCCCAGTCAGAGGGGAGGGGGGACTGGGGGAGCCCAGTCGGAGGGGGAACTGGGGGAGCCCAGTCAGAGGGGAGGGGGGACTGGGGGAGCCCAGTTGGAGGGGGGAACTGGGGGATCCCAGTTGGAGAGGAGGGGGACTGGGGGGAGCCCAGTTGGAGGGGAGGGGGACTGGGGGGATCTCAGCAGGGTATGGGGGATCCTGGGGGGATCAGGGATGTGAGTGGGTCCCAGGAGGGATCAGGGGGTGCGGGGGGTCCCAGGGGGTGCGGGGGGCCCTGGGGGGATCGGGGGATACGGGGGGTCCCAGGGGGTGCGGGGGGATCCTGGGGGGATCGGGGGATACGGGGGGTCCCAGGGGGTGCGGGGGGCCCTGGGGGGGATCGGGGGATACGGGGGGGTCCCAGGGGGTGCGGGGGGCCCTGGGGGGATCGGGGGATACGGGGGGTCCCAGGGGGTGCGGGGGGCCCTGGGGGGGATCGGGGGATACGGGGGGTCCCAGGGGGTGCGGGGGGGCCCTGGGGATGGGGGGGTGTGAGCGGGTCCCAGGAGGGGTCCCGGGGATCCGGGGGGACGCGGGTGCAGGCGGTGCCGGGAGCAGGCGGCCCCCCCGCAGTGGTCCTTCGGGGTGACGATGTGGGAGATCGCCACGCGGGGCCAGACCCCCTACCCCGGGGTGGAGAACAGCGAGGTCTACGACTACCTGCGGCAGGGCCACCGCCTGCGGGCCCCCCCGCTCTGCCCCCCCCACCTGTGAGTGTCCCCCGCGCCCCTGCGACCCCCCTGAGAACCCAGGACCCCCCAATCCCCTGGGACCCCTCCCAATCCCCTGGGACCCCCCGAGAACCCAGGACCCCCCAAACCCCTGGGACCCCCTGAGCCCTCTGGGACCCCCCCAATCCCCTGGGACCTCCCCCCCAAAGCCCCTGGGACCCCCTGACAACCCAGGACCCCCCAATCCCCTTCGCCCCCCCCGAGCCTCTGGGACCCCCTGAGCCCCCAGGACCCCCCCAAAGCCCCTGGGATCCCCCCGAGCCCCTGGGACCCCCCCCAAAGCCCCTGGGACCCCCCGAGCCCCTGGGACCCCCTGAGCCCTCTGGGACCCTCCTGAGCCCCTGGGACCCCCCGAGCCCGTGGGACCCCCTGAGACCCCAGGGACACCCCCCCAAAGCCCCTGAGACCCCCCTAAAGCCCCTGGGACCCCTCTGAGCCCCCAGGGACCCCCCAAAGCCCCTGGAACCCCCTAAAACCCCTGGGACCCCCCTGAGTCCCCAGGGACCCCCCAATCCCCTGGGACCCCCTGAAACCCCAGGGACCCCCCAAGCCCCTGGGAACCCCCGAGACCCCAGGACCCCCCAAAGCCCCTGGGACCCCCTGAACCCCCCAGGACCCCCAAAGCCCCTGGGACCCCCCTGAGCCCCCAGGGATGCCCCCCAATCCTCTGGGACCCCCCTGAACCCCCCAGACCCCCCAAGCCCCTGGGACCCCTCTGAACCCCCCAAGCCCCCCGGGTGCCCCAAGCCCCACGAGCTCCTGCCCCCCCCCGGCCATTTTGGGGGCCCCCCAGGTACGAGCTGATGCGCCGATGCTGGGCCGTGGACCCCCGGGAGCGGCCGAGTTTCGAGGAGCTGGGGGGGGCCCTGGGGGCCACCCTGCGGGGGCTGCCCCCCCCCACGCCCCCCGACCCCCTCTACGTCAACATGGAGGAAGGGGGTGCCGCTGGGGGCCCCCCCACCCTGAGCAAGGATGGGGGGGAGCCCCCGGGCCCCCCCGAGCCCCCCCTGCCCGAGGGGGGGCCCGGGCGCTATGTGGTGTGCCCGGCCCCCCCGAGAGCGGCCGCCCCCCGGGGACCCCCCGGCCCCCTGCCCCGCCTCCGAGGAGGGGGCTAGAGTGGGGACCCCCCCCCCCTTCAGCTGCCTCACTGCCAGGGACCCCCCGCCTCTCCGCTCGCTGGATAGACTTGGGGTGCCCCCCCCGAGGGATGGGACCCCCCCCAGGTACCAGGGCAGCCCGGGGACCCCCTCAGGGGTTGGGCCCCCCAGGACCCCCCAGGTACTAGGACATCCCAGGGGCCCCCCAAGGGCAGGAGACCCCCCCGGACCCCCCAGGTACCAGGGCATCCCAGGGACCCCCCCAGGACTGGGAACCCCCTGGGATCCCCCCCAGGTACTAGGGCAGCCCAGGGACCCCCCCCAAGGACTGGGACCCCCCCCAGGACCCCCCAGGTACTAGGGCAGCCCAGGGACTCCCCAAGAGCAAGGACCCCCGGGACCCCCCCAGGTACTAGAGCATCCCAGGGCCCCCCCAAAGGGCAGGGACCCCCCAGGTACCAGAGCAGCCCAGAGACCCCCCAAGGGCGGGACCCCCCCAAGGGCAGGGACCCCCCAGAACCCCCCAGGTCCTAGGGCAACCCAGGGCCCCCCCAAGGACTGGGACCCCCCCCCAAAGGCAGGGACCCCCCCAGCACTCCCCCCCCCGGGACCCCCCCAAGGCCAGAAGCCCCCCCAGGACCCCCCCACCCTGCACTTTAACGCGGCCTCGGGGACCCCCGGGGGGGACGGGACCCCGTGGCCGCCCCTCGGGGGGGCCGGGGGGGCCCCACGCCCCCCCCCCCCATAAAGCCCCTTCTCCTGCACCCTCTCGGCTGCTTTTGGGGTTCGGGGGGGCGGGGGGGGCAAGGGGGCGGGGTTTGGGGTGCGGGCTGAATCGGACCCACAGCGCCCGGGTTTCGACCAATGGGAAGGCGGCGCTGTCCGGCCGCCAGCCAATAAGAGGCCGGCTCTCGTTGCTAGGCAGCGCGGGGGGCGGTAGCACGCGTAGACGCCGCCGGGTTTCCGCCAATGGCGCCGCGCCCGCCCCAGCCCGCCCGCGGGTCCGCCAATGGGAGGTGGAAGCACAACCTCCGGCCCGCCCCCCCGGCGGCCAATGAGAGCCGCACTGGGTTCGCCCCGCCCTCCGTGCGAGGGCAGCCAGTGGGAAGGGAGGGTTTTCCCTGTGGGCCCGCCCCGGCACTGACAGGCAGGGAAACCAGCCAATGGAAGCGCAGACAGTGCGCGGCGCCTATTGGACAGAAGTCCGCGTGTGCCCGCCCTCTCCCCGCGTCAATCAAGAGGGCGCCAAGGGGCTGGCCCCAGAGGCGCGGGGGGAGGAGACAAACCCTCTTTCAGCCAATGACAAGTCGCGTTACAGCGTCACTCCCACTCTTGCCCAATGAGCGCCCGCTTTGCAAAGCGGGACTGAGCGGGAGCTGGGTGAGAGAGGCGGGGCCGGCGCGGAGGGGCGGGGACAACGCGAAGCCCAATGGGAAAGGGCGTTACAGGCGGCGGTGCGCGGGCGGGCCAATGGCGGCGCGCCTTGCAGAGCGGCGCGGGCCGGGGAGGGGAGGAGGGCGATGGCGGCCATTTTGAGCCGGGCCCGTCGGTGGCGCCTCGATGGCCGGGCGGCGGCGGCGCTGAGCGGCGGGGCCATGGACGTGCGGCGGCTGCGGGTCAACGAGCTGAAGGAGGAGCTGGGCCGCCGCGGCTTGGACACCCGCGGTCTCAAGGCTGAGCTGGCCGAACGGCTGCAGGCGGCGCTGGAGGCGGAGGAGGCCCGGCGGGGGCCCGCTGCGGCCGGCGGGGACCCGGCCCCCGACGGACACTGTAAGGGCCGCGGGGCGTCCGGAGCCCCGCGCTGAGGGACGGGTCGGGTCGGGTCGGGTTCTCTCCCCGCTCCCTCTCGGGTGGGCTCCGGCGGGGCCCGGTTCGCCCCCTCCTCCGGGGCCCGGTGCCCCCTTCCCTGAGGGGCCCGGCTCCCCGGTGCCCCCTTCCCTGAGGGGCCCTGTGCACCCCGCGCCCCCCAGGTCCCCCCTTCCCTGCCGCCGCTCCCCCCTTTCCCTCAGGGGTCCGGTCTCCTCGGTGTCCCCCCCCTTTCCCTGAGGGCCCCCCCATCCCTCAAGGGCCTGAGCCCCACGTTCCCTCAGGTCGTCTCGCTCCCCTCATTCCCGAGGGGAGCTCCTTCAGACCTCCCTCAGGGGCTCTGTCGCTCAGGGTACCCCCCTTCTCCCCCTCCCCAAATTCTGGGTCCCTCCAGGGTCCCCAGTTGCCTCCCCGGGCAACAGCGGCTTCGCTTCCCTGAGGGCTGCTGGGGCCGAGCAGGGCCCCCCCCCTCAATGTGGGACGGAGGCCACGTCCCAGCATCGTTGTCCCCCATCCCAGCTCCGATCTGGGGGTGCTGGGTGAGGAGCTGACGCCGAGGGGGGTTTCGTCCCCTCCGGGCGAGCTGTCACCCCCGGAGCGGTGCCGGGAGCTCGGCGTGCCCGCCTCCGTCGTCGCCGTTCCCGTGCCGGCGGCTGTTCCCCCTCGCGCTGCTCTCGCCGGGGTGCTTCGAAGTTAAAAACCCAGGTGCCCCTCGGGGCGCGGACTCGCCCGCCGCCGCGCCGGGGATCCCCCTCGGCCAATTCGGGGCGACCCCGCGAGCGGGGATGCCGGATCCCTCCTCCCGCCCCGGTTCTGCTCCTCCCCGCGGGGCCACCGCCGGCCGAGTCCCCCTCGCGCCCCGTCTGTCCTCCGCTCCCACCAAACCGGCAACGCTTGACTTATTTCCCGCTTTTTTTCCCCCCTCTTTCCTCGAAGATGGCATCGACAACAACAGCCACGCGAGCGATCCCCAGGGCTACCAGCCGTACGAGCACGGCGGCCTCAAGCCGGACGCCGAGCCCGGCTACGAGAGGAGAGCGTTGGACCAAGAACACCCCGTCTTGCACCAAGGTAGGGGCGGGGGGGCCGCCGGCGGCACCGCGGCTGTGCCGGCCCGGCTCGGCTCCCGCCGTTGCTACGCCACTCGCTGTTCCGCCCGCAGAGATGAAGCTGCCGGAGACGAAGCCAGAAGACCCCCCGGCTCCCGCCTACAACGTTCCCCCTCCCAACTACAACGCTCCCGCTCCCCCTTACAACATCCCCCCTCCCCCTACTTACAACGCACCCCCGGCCGGTTACGGCGCGCCGCCGCCCCCGCCGACCGGTTACACCGCCCCGGCCTACAGCGCGCCGCCGGCCGGCTACAGCGCCCCGGCCCCGGGTTACAGCGCTCCCCCCGCCGCCTACAGCACCCCCCCCGCCTACAGCACCCCGCCGCCCGCCTACAGCACCCCGCCACCCACCTACAGCACCCCCCCGCCTACAGTGCTCCCCCCGCCGCCTACAGCACCCCCGTCCCCCCCACCTACAACGCTCCCCCGGGCGGTTACAGCGCGCCGGATCCCGCTCAGCCCCGGCCGCCGCCGCCACAGCCCCGCAAGCGGCCCTACGAGGAGCAACGGGGCCGGGGTTACTACGAGCACCGCGAGGACAAGAGGTGAGCGCGCCCCGAAAGCTGGCGACCCCCAAAATTCGCCGCGTCCCCCCCCCTTCCCGCCGCCGCGTTGAGCCCTCCCCGTCTCCGCTCCAGGGGCCGCTCGCCGCAGCCTCCCGCCGAGGACGAGGAGGAGGATTTCGACGACACGTTGGTGGCCATCGACACTTGTGAGCGCCCCGAAAGCGGCGTGGGGTGGGGAGAAGCCCCCCGAGTCGGGGAGAAGCCCCCCGTTGGGGGAGCCTGACGGCCGGCTTCCCCCCCTCGCCTCCAGATAACTGCGACCTGCACTTCAAAGTCGCCCGGGACCGGTACAGCGGCTACCCCCTCACCATCGAGGGCTTCGCCTACCTCTGGTCGGGCGCCCGTGCCACCTACGGCGCGCGGCAGGGCCGCGTCTGCTACGAGATGAAGGTGAGCGACGCCGGTGGCCGGCTCCCGGCGCCGCGTCCCGCTGCCGGCGTCGCCGGCGTCCCCGACCGGTTCTCTCTTCCCAGGTTAACGAGGAGATCTCCGTCAAGCACCTGCCCTCCACCGAGCCGGATCCCCACGTGGTGCGGGTGGGCTGGTCGCTGGATTCCTGCAGCACCCAGCTGGGTAAGGGCGCGGGCGGCCGCCCCCGCCGGGATTTCGGGGGGCTCTCCCCCCATCCTGAGCGCGGCCCGGCCCTTCCGCACCCCCGCAGGCGAGGAACCCTTCTCCTACGGCTACGGCGGCACCGGCAAGAAGTCGACCAACTGCAAATTCGAAAACTACGGGGAAACCTTCGCCGAAAACGACGTCATCGCTTGCTTGGTGGTGAGTCCCCCTCGCCGTCCCCGGCCCCGCGCCGGCGTGCCCGGCCCCTCCCGGCGGGGGGGGGTCTCACCGCCGTCCCCGCCGCAGGACTTTGAGTGCGGGGAGGAGGTGGAGATGTCCTTCATGAAGAACGGCAAATGGCTGGGGGTGGCTTACCGGGTGCGGAAGGAGCTGCTGGGCGGCCGGGCCCTCTTCCCCCACGTCCTGGTGAAGAACTGCGCCATCGAATTCAACTTCGGGCAGCGGGAAGACACCTATTTCTCCGTCCCGCCCGGTTTCACCTTCATCCAACACCTCCCCGTGGCCGAGCGCGTCCGCGGCACCCTCGGCCCCAAGAGCAAAGCCGAGTGCGAGGTGCGGGAACGCCGGGATTGGGGGGGCGGGAAGGGCGGCGCGGGGCCCGGCCGTGACGCCGCCGTCGCCTCTCCTCCCAGATCCTGATGATGGTGGGTTTGCCCGCCGCGGGGAAGACGACGTGGGCGGTCAAGCACGCTGCCGCCAACCCCTCCAAGAAGTACAACATCCTGGGAACCAACGCCATCATGGATAAAATGAGGGTAAGGCGTCCCCCCGCGTCCCCCCGACGCCGCGACTGCCGGGCTTCCAGCCGGCGTCACCGTCCCCTCCTCCCCAGGTGATGGGCCTCCGGCGCCAGCGCAACTACGCGGGACGCTGGGACGTCCTCATCCAGCAAGCGACGCAGTGCCTCAACCGCCTCATCCAGATCGCCGCCCGCAAAAAACGCAACTACATCCTCGACCAGGTACCGTCCCTCGGCGTCGCCGGAGCGGCGGGGGACCGAGCCAGACCCCGACGGCGGCGCCCCCCGTCCCCGGAGAGCACCGTAATGGCTCGCCGCGCGCTCTCGCTTCCCCCTTCCCCTCTGCTTTTCGCTGAAAATACCTCTTTAGATGACAAAAGCCGCTTTTCTCCCCAAAACGGCGCTGTGCCGCGCGGTTGTCCAACACGGGCGTTTCTCTCCCCGCTCCCTCCGCTTTCGGGCGAAGCACCCGGCCCCTTAAACCTCCGGGTGTTTTCCAGGAGGGGAAAAAAAAAAAACCCCACCTGACCCCAATAACAACCGTTTTCTGCCCGTTCCTGCCGCCAGACCAACGTCTACGGCTCCGCCCAACGCCGAAAAATGCGTCCCTTCGAGGGTTTCCAGCGCAAGGCCATCGTCATTTGTCCCACCGACCAGGACCTGAGGGACCGCACCGTCAAACGGACCGACGAGGAGGGGAAAGACGTGCCGGATCACGCCGTGCTGGAGATGAAAGGTGGGACCCTGCGCCCGAGGGTGGTTTTTCGGGTTGTTTTTGTGTGGTTTTTTTTTTGGTGTTTTCGCTTATTTTGGCGCCGGCGTAGCCAATTTCACGCTGCCGGAGGCGGGGGAGTTCCTGGACGCGGTGCTGTACGTGGAGCTGCAGCGGGAGGAGGCGGAGGCGCTGGTCCGGCAGTACAACGAGGAGGGCAGGAACGCCGGACCCCCTCCCGAAAAACGCTTCGAGGGAGGCGGCGGACGCCCCCCGGCTTTCCGCGGGCGCGGCGGCGGTTTCCAGCGTTTCGACGGACGCGGAGGGACCGCCGCGCCCGCCGCGCGGGGCGGCTTCCAGAACCGCGGCGGCGGCGGCTTCCGCGGCGGCAACGGCAGCGCCGGCGCAGGTAGGGACCCCCCCGACCCCCCTTTGCCCCCCTCGGGGTGCCCCCCACCTCCCGTTTTCCCCCCTTCCCTAGGATTCAACCGCGGCGGTTACACCCCCAACCGCTGGGGCAGCAACAACCGGGACGCCGCCGCCAACAACCGAGGGGGTTACAACCGTAACGCCCAACCCGCCGGCAGCTACAGCCCGGCCCGCGGCACCACCGGCTACAAGGCGAGTGGCGGGACCCCCCCGGCCGGCACGGCCCCCCCCAGCTACGGCCAGGGGCAGCAGGTACCCCCCTCCCGCGCCCCCCGACCCCTCTGGGTGCCCCCCCAGACCCCTCACCCCCGTTTCGACCCCCCCCCCTCGCAGGGCAGCTACGGCCAGGGTGGCTACAACCCCCCCGGTTATGGCTACGGTGGCTACGGTGGCTACGGGCAGAGCTACCCCCAGCCCCCCCCGCCCAGCGGGCAGAGCTACGGGCAGAGCTATGGGCAGTACCAGCAGGTAGGGTGGGGTGGGGGCTCTCCCCTCTTTTTTGGGGGGGTTCCCCTCTTTTTTGGGGGGGGAGACACTGGTTTGGGGGGGAACACACTGGTTTGGGGGCGGGGGCGCTGGGGGAGGGGAGAAATAGGCAATTTTGGGAGCGTGGGGGTGGGATTTTGGGGTGAAAATCCTATTTTTGGGAAGAAGGGGATGGGATTTTGGGGTGATACCCCCTTTTTGGGAGGATGGGGCTGGGGTTTTGGGGTAAAACTCATTTTTGGGAGGATGGGGATGGGATTTTGGGTGAAAAACGCTGATCTGGGGAGGATGGAGATGGGGTTTTGGGTGAAAATCCTATTTTTGGGAAGAAGGGAATGGGATTTTGGGACGAAGCCCCCTTTGGGGAGGATGGGGATGGGGTTTGGGGGTGAAAATTGTATTTTTGGGAAGAAGGGAATGGGATTTGGGGAGGAAAATGCTAATTTTAGGAGGACGGGGTTGGGGTTTTGGGGTAAAACTCCTGTATTTGGGAAGAAGGGGATGGGATTTGGGGTGAAAAACGCTGATTTTGGGAGGATGGAGATGGGGTTTTGGGGTGAAATTCTATATTTGGGAGGGCGAGGCTGGGATTTTGGGGCGAAACTGCATTTTTGGGAGGACACAGATGGGATTTTGTGAGGAAAGCATCAATTTTGGGAGAAAGGGGATGGGATTTGGGGGTCAAACTCTTTTTTTGGGAGGATGGAGATGGGGTTTTGGGGCAAAAAAGCCTTTTTAGGAGGGCAGGGATGGGATTTTGGGGCAAAACCCCCTTTTTAGGAGGGCGAGGCTGGGATTTTGGGGCTAAACTGCGTTTTTGGGAGGACACAGATGGGATTTTGTGAGGAAAGCATCAATTTTGGGAGAAAGGGGATGGGATTTGGGGGTCAAAGTCCTTCTTGGGAGGCTGGAGCCGGGGTTTTGGGGTGATGACCCCTTTTGGGGAGGGCAGGGCTGGGATTTT
Organism: Nipponia nippon; assembly: GCF_047370975.1. Lineage (NCBI taxonomy): Eukaryota > Metazoa > Chordata > Aves > Pelecaniformes > Threskiornithidae > Nipponia > Nipponia nippon. The sequence goes on along the minus strand of NW_028262365.1, from coordinate 487,232 downwards.
GGGGCCAAACCACTCGTTTTTCTGCGAGACAGGGTGACGGGAGACAGAAAAAAACCCCATTTTTGGGCGGAGGAGGCTGGGATTCGGGGCTGGCACCCCCCTTTTCTCGGGGACAGGGTTTTGGGGCACCCCCTCCTTTTCTTGGGGGGGGGATGGGGGGGGTCCTCACCCCCTTTCCCCCCCTTTCCCCCCCTCCCAGTATGCCCAGCAGTGGAGCCAGTACTACCAGCACCAGGGCCCCTGGCCCCCCTACTACAGCACCTACGACTACGGCGGCTACGGCAGCTCCCAGGGGGGGCCAGCGCCCAGTGACCCCCCCCCGTCCCCGTCGTCCCCCCCTTCTCTGTGTGTGTGTGTGTGTGTGTGTCCCCCTCCCCCCCCCCCAAAAAAACCTTGCGGTTTTGGGGTTTTTTTGGTTTTTTTTTTTCTTTCCATCTGTTTAAAAAAAAAAAAAAAAAAGATTATTTTTAACCTCAAAAGAGACTCGGATGCTCGGACCCCCCCCTGGAGACACCCCCTCCCCTTGGGGTCACCCCACCACCACCTTTTGGGCTATATTTCCCTTTTTGGGCCATTTCCTTCTATTTTCCTTATTTTTTGACCCCCCCCTTTGTTTTTACCCATTTTGCCCCATTTTCGCTCCCTCCGGCCCCTCCTCGTTGGGCCCTTTTGGCCCCCCCCTCCCCTCCAGGTGGGCAATGGCTGTTTTACAGGAATTTTACTTTTTTTTTTTCCCCAATTTTGGGGTTTTTTGGGGGGGTTTTACTGCCCACACCCCCAGGGGAGGAAGGAAAAAAAGGCAAAGAGAAAAAAAAAAAAAACAATAAAAAAAAAAAAAGGAGAACGCCCCCTGCCCGCGGCTGGCCCGCCCCGTCTCGCCTTTCTCAGCCCCTGCAGTTTTGGGGTGGATTTGGGGTTTTTTGGGTGCGATCCCTGACCTTTGACCCCCGTTGTAAGGGCTGGGGGGGTGGGGGAACCGAAGCGTCCCGGAACTTTTGTTGCGGGGTGAGGTGCGCCGCGGTACGCGCTCCCGGAAGTGACGCAGCAGCGGGAACGGAGGCGGTGGCGGGTAAGGCGCGGCGGGCGGGCGGTGTCGCACTGAAACGGGGCCGGGCTGCGTCCGGGGGGGCTCTGAGGGGGTTTGGGGGGGGGGGGGGGCCCCCGCCATTCCCGCCGCCCCCTGAGGCCTCCGGGACTCCCCCCCCCCGGCCCGGCCCTGTGAGTCCCGGTTCTCGGGGCTTCCCTGAGGGATTCCCCCGCTTCCTGAGGGATTTGGGGTCCCCCCCCGCCTTTCCTGACGGGTTTGGGGTCCCCTGAGGGGTTTCCTCCCCTTTCCTGAGGGATTTGGGGTCCTCTGCCGTTCCCCCCCCTCGGTCCGTGAGGCCTTTGGGGTCCCCTCAGGTGTCGTCCCTCCCTTCTCATGAGGGATTTGGGGTACTCTGAGGGGTCCCCCCTCCTTCCCTGAGGGATTTGGGGGTCCCCTGAAATGTCCCCCTCCTTCCCTGAGGGATTTAGGGTCCCCTCAGGGGTTTTCCCCCCCTTCCCTGAGGGATCTGGGTGTCATTCCCCTGCTGTCCTGAGGGATTTGGGGTCCCTGAGGGGTTCCTCCCCCTTCCCTGAGGGATTTGGGGTCCCCTGGGGGTCATTCCCCTGCTGTCGTGAGGGATTTGGGGTCCCCTGAGGGGTCTCCCCCCCTTCCCTGAGGGATTTGGGGTCCTCTGAGGGGTGTCCCCCCCCCCTTTTCTGTGGGATTTGGGGGTTCTCCCCCTCATTCCATGGGGCCTTTGGGGGTCCCCTGAAATGCCCCCCCTTCCCTGAGGGATTTGGGGTCCCCCCAGGGTCGTCGTCCCCCCTTGATTCCCCCAACCCCTTGGGGTCCCCCCGCATCCCTTTGGGGTCCCCCCCCGTCCCCAGGGCAGGTGCTAACGGTCTCCCCTCGTCCCCTCAGGCAGCGCCCGCCAGCAACCAAGGGGCACCCCACAACCGCCACCCCGTCCCCCCCCCGCCATGGCGGGCTGGGACCCCAAAACCGAGGGGGACCCCGGTGTCACCGGGCAGGAGCCGGACCCCGCAACGGCCGAGGGGTCCCCAGAACGGGACCCCCCGGCAGAACGGGACCCCAAAACGTTGAAGCGGGACCCTGCGTCCCCGAAGAGGGACTTTGCCGCGACGTTGGACCCCAAAGTGAGGAAACGGGACCCCAAAACGTCAAAGCGGGACCCCACGTCCCCAAAGCGGGACCCCGAAGTATCGAAGAGGGACCCCACGTCCCCCGTCTCCCCGCCGTGGGACCCCAGCGTGACGGAGCAGGACCCCACGTCCCCGGGGCGGGACCCCGCGACGGAGGGGGACCCCCTCTTCCTCGAGGGCTTCCCCGGGGGGCTGGGGGCCGAGCGCTGGCGCCCCGAAATCGGCCCTTTGGGGCGACCCCGCCGTCCCCCCGCCCGCACCCGCCTCCGCAACCGCCGCTACGCCGCCCTGCGACAGCTCATCCAAGGTCTGGGGGGGTCCCCCATGGCCCCGGGGGGGTCCCCTATGGCCCCGGGAGGGGGGGGTCCCTGTCGTCCTTCTGGGATACCCGAGGTCCCTGGGGTGGCCCCCACATCCCTATGGGATCCCCCCAAATCCTTCTCGGGTCCTGAAATCTCCCCCAGGAGTTCCCCCAGGTCCCCACGGGCTCCGAGGGGGGGGGTCCCCAAGTTCCCTTTGGGGTCCCCCCCTGGTTTTCTGCAGGCTTTGGGGTTCCCCTAACTCCTTCCTCAGGGTCCCTTGGGCTTTGGGGTCCCCCATTTCCCCTGGGGTTTCAGGGTCCCCTTATTCCCCCTGGGGTTTAGGGCCCCCCCCCCTTTTCTCCATGGGGTTTTGGGGGTCCCCTCTTTGTTTCTGGGGTCCCCCGTTTCCCCTGGGGTTTCAGGGTCCCCCTATTTCTCCTTGGACTTTGGGGTCTCCCCATTTCCCCTCTGGGGTTTCAGGGTCCCCCCCCCTTTTCCCCATGGGCTTTTGGGGTCCCCCCCCCCAATTCCCCTTTGGGTTTGGGGTTCCCCCGTTTCCCCTGGGGTTTCAGGGTCCCCCCTGTGTCTCCTTGGGCTTTGGGGTCACCCCCTTTTCCCTCTGCGTTTTCAGGGTCCCCCCGGGGTTTAGGGGTCCCCCCCTTTTCCCCATGAGGTTTTGAGGGTCCCCTGTTTTTTTCTGGGGTCCCCCATTTTCCCTCTGGGTTTTCAGGGTCCCCCTGGGGTTTAGGGGTCCCCCCCCTTTCCCCATGAGGTTTTTGGGGTTCCCCCATTTCCCCTTGGGTTTCAGGGTTCCCCCATTTTCCCTCTGGGTTTTTAGGGTCCCCCCGGGGTTTAGGGGTCCCCCCCCTTTTCCCCATGGGTTTTTGGGGGTCCCCCCTTTCCTTTTGGCTTTGGAGCCGCCCTCCCTCGTTCCCCTTTGGCTTTGGCGTCCCCCGTTTCCCCTGGGGCTTTGGGGCCCCCCCGGTTCCTACGGGGTTTTAAGCCCTCCCCATTCCCCTTTGTCCCTGGGGGGGGGGGGCCCATTTTTCCCTCTGGGATTTCAGGGTTCCCCCCCCCCCTTTTGATGCCCCCCCATCTCACCCCTCCCGCAGGCGGGGAGTACTTCAGCGAGGAGGAGATGCGAGCGCGGGAGCCTCTGCTCTACCAGCATTACATCGGGCAATACCGGGGGGCCGAACCCCTCCCGGGGGACCCCCCCGGCCGCCCCCCACCTTTTGGGGACCCCCCCGGCCCCCAAACGCTGGCGGGGCTGCTGCTGCGCTCGGTGGAGGAGGCGGCTGTGCAGCAACGCCTGCGCCGGCAGCGCCTGCGGGACGGCGACAGCGGAGGTCGGAGGGGTCCCCGGGGATTTGGGGGGGGGGGGGGGGGGGGGTCCTCAGCGTGCTGGGGGGGGGGTAACACCTCTCTGCCCCCCCCCCGATGAGGAGGGGGACGCTTCCCCGGACCCCTGGGTGCCCGACGCCGCCGAGCGGGCGATGCTACGGGAAGAATTCACCAGCCGCATGTACCAGCGCTTCCTGGACGGGGAGGACGGGGACTTCGACTACAGGTGACACCCCCGGGGGGGCGGGGGACCCCCCCAAAACGCCCGGGGCCCCCCACTGACACCCCCCCCCCCCCCGTGTCACCCCCCCCCAGCCAGGTGGACGAAAACCCGGACCTGGACAACCTGGACATCGTCTCGCGCGCCGCCCAGGGGCGCTATTTCGACGAGGAGGGGCCCAGCGGCGCCCCCCAGCTGGAGTAGGGCCCCCCCCCCCAAAGGTGACCCCCCCCCCCCCCAAAATCCACCCCCCCGGCTGCGGTGTGGGGGCCCCAAGCCCCCCCCCCCCCGGGCTGTTTTCCACAGGGAAGCCCCGGGGAGGGGGGGGGTGACCTCCCCCCGCGTTCGTCATCGCTCGGGGGGGGGGGGCCGTGAGTCACCCCACGGCGTGGGGCAGGGTGGGGGGCACCCCACGGCCCCCCCCCAGCCCCTCCCAGGCCCCTGTGGTTTCACGGCTCCTCCCGACCCCCCACGCTCACACCGGGGGGGGGGGGTCCCCACCTGTCTGCACCCCCCCCTCCCACGGCCCCGACCGCCGTCGCCGTGGCCCGGACACCTGCGTCCACGGGGCACCGCGTCCCCCCTCGTGTCCCCCCCACCCCCGGGGGGGCCCCCGTTTCCTGACCCCCCCCCCCCCTTCCCTCTCCCTCCTCCGGAAAAGATATTTTTAATCCCATCCTGGGGCCCTTCCGCCCCCGCTGGCCCGGCCGCCGCCGGGGGCCCCGGCCAAGGGGGCTGCCTGGGGCTGGGGGGGCGCGGGGGGGGGCCCCCCAAAAGCCTGCGCCCCTCTGCCTCCCTCCCCCCCCCTTTCTTTCTGCTCGCCCCCCGCCCGTTGCTGAAAAAAAGCAGAAGCGGAGCCAAAAAATCCCCCCACACACACAAAAAAAAAAGAGAAGTGGCTAAAAATTAAATAAGGTTTCTTGGCGGCGGGGGCGGGGGGGGCCCGGGGGGGGCCCGGGGGGGGCCCGGGGGGGGTCAGCTGCACTTGCAGGCGCGGACCACCATGTTGGAGAGCTGCTCCACCCGCGCCTTGCGCCCCACGTAGTAGACGATGGGCAGGGGGTCGAGGGTCTGGGGGACGCAGCAGGGCGCCGCCGAGGCCCCCGGGTTGTGCTGGTTGTACAGCGCCAGGACCTGGGGGCCCCCCCCCAGAGACCCCCCCGCGTCAGGGACCCCCCCGTCCCGCTGTGCCCCCCGCCCCCCCCCCGGGGACCCCACTGTGGGGGGCGGGGGGGGGGGGGTCCTGCCGTGTCCCCCTGCCTCCTCCCAGCCCCCCCACCCTGGAGATGGGAGCCCGGGACCCCCCGCCCCCTCCCCAGGCACCCAAACACCTGGGACCCGCACCCTCCATCTCCCCAGGACCCCCAGCCCCCTTCCCCAGGACCCCCAGCCCCTCCCCAGGACCCACCAGGACCCCCAGCCCCTCCCCAGGACCCCCAGCCTCCTCCCCAGGGACCTCCAGGACCTCCAGCCCCCTCCCCAGGACCCCCAGCCCCCTCCCCAGGGACCTCCAGCCCCTCCCCAGGACCCACCAGGACCCCCAGCCCCCTCCCCAGGACCCACCAGGACCCCCAGCCCCTCCCCAGGACCCCCAGCCCCCTCCCCAGGGACCTCCAGGACCTCCAGCCCCCTCCCCAGGACCCCCAGCCCCCTCCCCAGGGACCTCCAGCCCCTCCCCAGGACCCCCAGCCCCTCCCCAGGACCCCCCGGCCCTCCCCAGGACCCACCAGGCCCCCCAGCCCCCTCCCCAGGCCCTCCCCAGGACCCACCAGGCCCCCCAGCCCCCTCCCCAGGACCCCCAGGCCCCCCCGCCCGGGGCTCGGGGCCCACCTTGGTGTACTGGGTGTCGGCGCTCCAGATGTAGGGGCAGGGGCCCATGCAGAAGTTGGCCATGTAGCCCTTGGGCTCGTGGATCCACTTCCACTGCAGGTCCTTCCGGAAGTCGATGTACAGCGGCCGCACGCAGCAGTTCTTCTCCTCCGTCCTGGGGGGCGAGGGGTGTCCCGGGGGGTCCCCAGCCCTCCCGGGGGGTCCCAGCCCTCCCGGGGGGGGTCCCCAGCCCTCCCGGGGAGGACCTGAGGGTCCCCAGCTCTCGCTGGGACATCTCTGGGGGTCCCCAGCCCTCCCTGGGGGGCCCAGGTGTCCCTAGGGGTCCCCAGCCCTCTCTGGGACATCTCTGGGGATCCCCAGCCCTCTTTAGGTCATCTCTGGGGGTCCCCAGCCCTCCCTGGGGGGACCTGGAGGTCCCTGGGGGTCCCCAGCCCTCCCTGGGGGAACGTGGGGGGGGTCCCTGGGGGTCCCCAGCCCTCCCTGTGGGGACTGGGCCATCTTTGGGGGTCCTCAACCCTTCCCGGGGGGGACCCGGGTGTCCCTGGGGGTCCCTAGCCCTTCCTGGGGGAATGTGGGGGTCTCTGGGGGGTCCCCAGCTCTCCCTGGGGGTCCCTAGCCCTCCCCAGGGGGGACCCAAGCATCTTTGGGGTCCCCGGCCCTCCCTGGGGGAATGTGGGGGGTCTCTGGGGGTCCCTAACTCTCCCTGCGGGGACTGGGGCATCTTTGGGGGTCCCAAGCATCCCTGGGGGTCCCCAGCATCTTTGGGGGTCCCCAGCCCTCCCTGGGGGTGTCCCAAGCATCCCTGGGGGTCCCCAGCTGTCCCTGGGGGGACCTGGGGGTCTCTGGGGGTCCCCAGCTGTCCCTGGGGGTCTCGGGGGGTCCCCAGCCCTCCCCGGGGGGGGTCTGGGTGTCTTTAGGGGTCCCCAGCCCTCCCGGGGGGGGGGGTCCGGGTGGCTTTGGGGGTCCCCAGCCCTCCCGGGGGTCCCCGCCCGGGGTGGGGGGCTGACCCGAAGCAGTAGTCGGTGTCGAGAGCGCGGCGGCGGCGGGCGCTGTGCAGCTGGTTGGCGCGGTCGGGCGGCAGCGCCATGGCCAGGACGTAGGGCACGCGCCGGTGCTTCTTGGCGATGCTCTGCATGTCCCCCCGCTGCTGCTCGAAGCCTGCGGGGACGGGGGACGGGGACAGGGGGGTGGCACCGGGGTTGGGGGGACACCCCCGGCTGGGGGGGGGGGGTCCCCGGGGTGTGGGTGTGCGTGTCCCCCGCCAGCCCCGCGCTACCTTCGATGGAGACGCGCATGTCGTCGGCGCCGCCGGCGCCCGGCTCGCAGGGGCAGTGGACGCTGAGCTTGAACAGCCCCAGGGGCTCTGCGGGACGGGGGGGGCGTCAGAGCGGCCGGGGGGCCCCCGGGGTGGGGGTGGGGGGCACACACACCCGGGGGGGGGGGGGGGGCACCCCCTCACCGCTGCCGCCGAGCCACTGCTGGACGACGTCGGTGACGTCGAACCAGAGCCATTCCTCCTCCGCCGTCGCCCGCACCGAGCGCCCGTGCAGGTAGCGCCACGAGGCGTTGCCGTAGCCCTGCGGACCCCCGCGCCGTGGGTGGGGGGCCCGACCCCCCCCCACGTCCCCAGGCCGTGGCCAGGGGGTCCCCAAACCCCCCCCATGTCCCCAAACCGTGACCGGGGGGGGTCCCCAAACCCCCCCATGTCCCCAGGCCGTGGCCAGAGGGTCCCCAAACCCAGCAGGACCCCAAATCCCCCCCCCCCAAGTCCCCAGGCCGTGGCCAGGGGGTCCCCAAAGCCCCCCCCCATGTCCCCAGGCTGCACCCATGGGGGTCCCCAAACCCAGCAGGACCCCAAATCCCCCCACACGTCCCCAAACCGTGGCCGGGGGGTCCCCAAACCCCCCCATGTCCCCAGGCCGTGGCCGGGGGGTCCCCAAAGCCGCCGCGTCCCCCCCAAAGCGCATCCGCGGGGTCCCCAAAGCCGCCGCGTCCCCGCTGCCAGGCGCCATCCCCGCCGCAGCCCCCCCCGCCCGCCGCGTCCCCGCCTCCCCACCTGGTAGAGCTCCAGGCGCTGCTCGACCCCCAGGTTCTCGGCGCCCGCCCGCTGCCGCAGCATCCGCAGCTCGGCCCGGTGCAGCAGCGCCTCGCGCCCGATCTCCGCCCGCACCCGCGAGGCGTTGAAGATGAAGAAGGTGCTGTGGCTGGTCGGTCGCCAGTGCTCCAGCGGGCCTGCGGGGGGACAGCGCCGTCAGCGCCTCGCGCCGTTCACTCTGGAGCGGAGTGATGGCCGCGGCGGTTTGCTTTAGCCCCCCCCCCCCACACACCCCGCCGTATGCGGCGGCCGGGACCCCCGTTTCGGAGGGGCGGCGCGGGCGCCCCGAGGCTGCGGGCGGGCGCCGCTCCCCCCAGGGGACCCAGGCGTCCCCGCGGCCACCCCCCGCCCCGGCCCGGCGGGGCGCCGCGGGCCCAGCCAGGCCTCCCGCAGCTCAACAAAGCTCCCTCAGAGCCGGGAATTACTCAGCAAACCACAACGTCCGGCACATCCCTGAGCGCCGCCGCCGCCGGGAGGAGCTGCTGGGGGGACCCAGGCGTCCGGCCGGGAGGGACCCAGGCGCCGGGGCCACGGGGGGCTGGGCTAGGGGGGACCTGGGTGTCTGAGCCACGGGGGACCCAGGTGCCTGGACAGGGGGGAGCCAGGCGGCGGGGCCACGGGGGACCCAGGTGTCTGAGCCACGGGGGACTGGGCCACAGGGGACGCAGGCGTCTGAGCCACGCGGGGGGCCAGGCGCCGGGGCCGTGGGGGTCCGGGCTAAGGGGGACACAGGTGCCCGAGCCATGGGGGTCTGGGCAAGGGGGGACCCAGGTGTCCAAGCCACAGGGGTCTGGGCTAATGGGGACCTGGGTGTCCAGGCTACAGGGGTCTGGGCTAGGGGGGACCCGGGCATCCGAGCCAGGGGGGACCCAGGTGCCTGGGCCATGGGGGTCCAGGCCACGAGGGACCCAAGCGTCCGGCCAGGGGGGACTCAGGCGTCTGAGCCACAGGGGACCCGGGCATCTGGGCCACTGGGCACCCAGGTGTCCGAGCCACGGGAGTCCGAGCCATGAGAGACCCGAGCATCTGGGCCATGATGGACCCAGGTGCCTGGGCTACAGGGGACCCAGGTGTCCAAGCCACGGGGGTCTGGGCCACGGGGGACCCAAGTGTCTGGGCCACGGGGGTCTGGGCCACGGGGGACCCGGGTGCCTGAGCCACGGGGGTCTGGGCCACGGGGGACCCAGGCATTGGAGCCACGGGGGTCTGGGCCATGAGGACCCAAGTGTCCGAGCCACGGGGGTCTGGGCCACGGGGGACCCAGGCATTGGAGCCACGGGGGTCTGGGCCATGAGGACCCAAGTGTCCGGGCCATGGGGGTCTGGGCCACAGGGGTCCCAGGCATTGGAGCCACGGGGGACCCGGGTGCCTGAGCCACGGGGGTCTGGGCCACGGGGGCCCCAAGCGTCCGGGCCATGGGGGTCTGGGCCATGGGGGTCCCAGGTGTCCGGGCCACGGGGGTCTGGGCCACGAGGACCCAAGTGTCCGAGCCACGGGGGTCTGGGCCACGGGGGACCCAGGCATTGGAGCCACGGGGGTCTGGGCCACAGGGACCCAAGTGTCCGGGCCACGGGGGTCTGGACCACGGGGGACCCAAGTGTCCGAGCCACGGGGGTCTGGGCCACAAGGACCCAAGTGTCTGGGCCACGGGGGACCCAGGAATTGGAGCCACGGGGGTCTGGGCCATGAGGACCCAAGTGTCCGGGCCACGGGGGTCTGGGCCATGGGGGTCCCAGGTGTCCGAGCCACGGGGGTCTGGGCCACAAGGACCCAAGTGTCCGGGCCACGGGGGCCCCAAGCATCCGAGCCACGGGGGCCCCAGGCGCCCCCCCCCCCCCGGCGAACACCCAAGCGTCCGGGCACCGCCGCCGCCCCGGCAGCTCGCCGGCATCGCTCCCGCCGCCCTCCCGCGGGTGCCGGGGCGCGGCCCCCCCCCCCAGCCGCCTCCCCCCGACGCCGGGGGGTCCCCGCTCACCCTCCCCGGGCGGCTCCATGGGGAAGCGGTGCAGCTCCTTGGCGTAGTACTCCTCGGGGTCCTCGGGCGGGCGCAGGCGGGCCCGCTGCCGCAGCAGCTCCCGGGTGCTGTTGTAGAGCGCCCGCACCTCCTCGGGCAGCGGCCGGGCCGGGGCCTCGGCGGGGGGAGCCGGTAACCGGAGTTTACTCAGAATTTGTCCCCGAACGGCTTCGATTCGTTTTCTGCGAGCGGCTTCTAAATCCAAGGAGCGGCACGTGGAGAGGGCCCGGGCCGCCCCCAGCACCGCCAGCAGCACCGCCAGCTCCATCCCGGCACCGGGACCCCCCCCCCCCAACCGGGACCCCCCCCCAAACCCGCCCCCCCACACCCACAAAACCGGTTCTCCTCTTCTCTCTCTCTCCCCCCCCCCCCCTGCCGCTCCCGGACCCCCCCCCCCCCGCCGCTGCCGCTGCTGCTCGGTCCCGGTCCCGGCGCCGGTCCCGGCTCCGCTCCGCTCCGCTCCCCCCCGCGGGTTTTGAGGCCGGAACGGGGCGGCCCCCCCCAGGAAACGGCGCCGGGGGGGCGGGGGGGGGGCGGGGGGGCGCCCCCCCCTTCCGCTCGGCCGGGGGCGGCGCCGCCGTGGGGGCTTGGGGGGGGGAAACTGAGTCACGGCCCGCGAGGGGGCGGGGACCCCCCAGCACCCAGACGTCTGGGACATTTCCTCCCCCCCCCCCGGGCGACGTGGGTGGCCGGGACCCCCCCCAAAGAGCACCCACCCCCCCCAAAAAAAAAAACAGCACCGGGAAGCAGAAATGGAAAAAATGGGGGTTTATGGGGGGAGGGGGGGGGGGCCGCGGCGAAAAGCCCCCCCCGAGGGGTGAGGGGGCCGCGTCCCCGTGCTGGGGACCCCAGTGTCTGCGCCTGGGGGTCCCACGCGTCCCGTCCCCGGGGGACCCCGATGTCCTGGCCCCAGGGACACCCAGCGCCCCATTCCCAGGAGATCCCAGCGCCCCATTCCCAGGGATCCCAGTGCCCCATTCCCAGGGGACCCCAGTGCCCCATTCCCAGGGGACCCCATCCCCTCTCCCCAGGGACACCCAGTGTCACATCCCAGGGGATCCCAGTGTCCCATCCTCAAGGGACCCCCATTCCCAGGGGACCTTGGTGTCCCATTCCCAGGGGACCCCAGCATCCCACAGCCAGGGACCCCCAATGTCCCATTCCCGGGGGATCCCAGCATCCCATTCCCAGGGGATTCCAGCGTCCCATTCCCATGAGATCCCGATGTCCCATTCCCGGGGGATCCCAGCGTCCCATTCCCATAGGATCCCGATGTCCCATTCCTGGGGGACCCCAGCGTCCCGTTCCCAGGAGATCCCAATGTCCCATTCCCAGGAGACCCCAGCGTCCCGTTCCCAGGAGACCCCAGCATCTCATTCCCGGGGGACCCCAGCGTCCCACACCCAGGGACCCCCAATGTCCCACACCCAGGGACCCCCAATGTCCCATTCCCAGGAGACCCCAGCGTCCCGTTCCCGGGGGACCCCAGCGTCCCCTTCCCGGGAGCCGCCCCCCGCCCCGCTAGCACTCGACGCCGTAGCGCCCGAAGTGCCGCAGCAGGACGCCCAGCTGCAGGTGGACGGTGCCGGCGGCCTCGGTGCGCAGGCGGAACCGATCGGCGGCGCCGACGGCGAGGGCTTCGGGGCTGCGGAGTTGGGGCCCCCCCCCCACCAAACGGCGGCTCAGGCGCTCCCGCCAGGTCCCCCGGGGCCGCCAGGTGACGCAGGCCAACGCGTGGTAGCCGGGGGTGGCCGGCACGTGGCAAAAACCGTAGCCCAACGCCTCGCTGCGCCCCAAATCGTCCTGGTGCCAGACCTGGAGGTGAAGCTTGGGCCAACCTGGAGGGGACGGGGGACGGGGGGCGTCAGGGCCGCGGGGGGACGCGGGGGGACGCGGGGGGGAGGCCCGCGGTACCTTGTAGCCCCTTGGTGGCCCAGTGGACGTCGAGGGGGTGGCACCAATAGGCCACGTCGTCGGCTTGGGGGTCGTCCACCTGCGTCTGGCCGGACCCCAGCCCCGAGAGCAGCTTCCAGGCGCCGCCTGCGATGGGGGGGGACACGCGGAGGTGAGGTCGCGGCCGCCCCGCCGCGCTCCCCGGCCCCCCGCCGCGCTCCCCGGCCCCCCGCCGCGCTCACCGGCCTGCAGCCCCCACTTGCAGAAGAGGCGGCGCTGGGGGAAGCCGCTGCCCCCCACGATCTGCCCGATCAGGTGCACCTCCGCCATGCCGCCGCCTGCGGGGACGGCAGGGCCCCCGCTGCACCCCGTGGTCGCACCCCAGTCCCCCACCGCACCCCCAGTCCCCCCATATCCCCCCGCACCCTATTTCCCCCATTTCACCCCTGTTCCCCCCCAAATCCCCCCCTACTGCACCCCCATATCGCCCCTATTTCCCCCACTGCACCCCCAGTCCCCCCACATCCCCCCACCCTATTTCCCCCCCAAATCCCCCCACTGCACCCCCATATCCCACCGCACCCATTTCACCCCTATTCCCCCCCAAATCCCCCTACTGCACCCCCATATCCCCCATTGCACCCCCATTTCCCCCCTGCACCCCCATATCCCCCCCAAATCCCCCCATTGCACCCCCATTTCTCCCACTGCACCCCCGTACCCCCCTTTTCTCCATTTCCCATTTCCCCCCATTGCACCCCCATATTGCCCCCTATTCCCCCATCGCACCCCCTTTCCCCCCAAACCCCTCCATTGCACCCCCACTCCCCCCTTGCACACCCCCACTGCTCCCCATTTCCCCCACTGCACCCCCATACCCCCCATTTTGCCCCCATCGCACCCCCATATCCCCCTCATATCCCCCACTGCCCCCCCCATTTGGCCCCCATTTCCCCCCATACCCCCCCGCCCCCCATTTCGCCCCCATTTCCCCCCATACCCCCCCCGTCCCCCCCACCCCCCATTTCGCCCCCATTTCCCCCCGTTATCGCCCCATTCCCCCCCCCCGTCCCCACACACCCCCCCGCTGCTCGGCGCCGCCACACGCCACGACCCCCGCCCCCCAAACCACACGCACTTCCGGGGCCCGTTGCCACGGCAACGCGCCGGCCGTCCCAACGCCACCGCTCCATTGGCCGCCGCGCCGCTAGTCCCGCCCAGCAAGGCGGGCCAGACCACGCCCCTTTCCGGCAACGCCATGTTGGAGTGTCAGTGTGCCAGCGCCCCTGCGTGAGCCGCCATCTTGTGTGTACGGGTGGACGCCGCCATCTTGGGATGGTCCACAGTACGGCAGCGCCTGTAACTTGCGTGCCGCCATCTTGAGAAGGTCACAGTGTGGCAGCACCCGAAACTTGTGGTCGCCGCCATCTTGGGTGTACCGGTGGTTATGGACGCCGCCATCTTGGGTGTCCCCCCCCAATTTGGGGGTGCGGGAACCTTTTGGGGGGGCCCCGTGCGGCGCTGGATGGACTCAGAGGCGCAGCGGAGGGGAGCGGGGGTCCTTTACTGACTGCGGGGGGGGCCCGGGGCGGGTCGGGGGGCTCAGTCCGGTTGCCCCGGGCTGGGAGGGGGGGCGGTTTCCCCGGCGTCAGGATTTGGAGTATCGGCGCCGGACGGAGTCGCGGTAGAAGCGGAAGATGGTGTCGGCGGCGCGCTGGGCCGCCGCGAGGCACTGCTGCATCTGGGGAGGGGAGGGGAGGGGGGGCGGAAAGCGGGGACGCCGCCGTGGGTGGGACGGTCCCCCCCCTCGGGGGTCCCCGCGCCCCAACCCCCCCCCCCCCCTCCCCGGGGGTCCCCGCGCCCCTCACCTCCTCCACGGAGCAGCTGCCTTTGGTGGTGGCCGTCAGCACCTTCCTCTCGACGCTGTCGATGGCGAAGGTGAGGACGGCGCGAGCCTCCTGTGAAGAGCGGGAGGAGGGGGGGTCAGGGGGGGACCCCAGGGGTTTTGGGGACCCCCCCCCCCCCCAGGCCGCTCACCTGCTCCTGGCGGGTGGTGGGGTCGAGGACGATGACGCCGTTGGGGTCGAGGGCGCAGGTGACGCCGCAGAAGAGGGAGGAGAGGGGCAGCCCCGCGTCCAGCAGCCCCATGCAGGCGGCGTTCAGGCAGCAGGAGAGAAGCTGGGGCGGGGGGGGGTCAAGGACCCCCCAAACACAGCTCTGACCCCCCCTCCTTCCCCCCCAAAACCACGGCTCGGAGCCGCCCCCCCCTCCCCACCACTGAGGATACGGAGCCGGCGTCGCTGAGCACCTGCAGGACGAGGGTGATGGCGGTGCGGGGGTGCAGCCCCCCCAAAACCACGGCCTCGCAGGTCTGCCGGAGGAGCTGCTCCCGGCTGCGCTCCGTCACGCCTGCGGAAGGCAGCGGGAAGCCCGGGGAGGGCTCAACCGGTGGCCCCGGGGCCCCTCCCGGGAGGCGGCAGGGCCGGAGGAGGGGGGCACCCACCTGGCAGCCCCACCTTGGGCCGCAGCAGCACCTCCAGCGCCGCCCGGTCCGGCAGCTCCTTGCTTCCCTTCACCTCCGCGGGGCCGTAGAGCCCGGCCAGCACCGAGGTATCGCCTGAGGGAACGGAGGGGAGAGGGCGGTCACCGACGGGAGAACCGGGAACGCCCGGGGGGGGACCAGGCCGCGGGTGAGGCGTGAGGGGAGGCCCGGGGGACCAGGCCGCGGGGCCGGTTAGGGGCGAGGCGAGGCCAGGCCCCCGCGGCCCGGCGCACCCTGCAGGAAGGCGGCCGAGCCGTCGGGCCGCGACAGCAGCCCCTGCTCGCAGGAAAACGGCCGCAGGCAACACCCGCCGCCCGCCGCCATCTTCTCCTCCTCCGCCGCCATGGCCGCCGCTTCCGCTTCCGGGTCGCGCCACGCCCCTTGGACGCACACCACGCCCCCCCCGCGCCGCCTGACCACGCCCCCGCGAAGATGGCGGCGATGGCGGCCCTGCGAGCGCTCCGCTGGCGGCTCCTGCGGACCCCGGTCCCCGGCCCGGCCCGGCGCCTCAGCACCGCCGTGAGTGGCCCCGGCCCCGGCCCCGCTCCCCCGGGTCCCCCCGCCCCGGCCCCGGGGCTCGGTGTCCCCGTGTCCCCACGTCCCTGTGTCCCCCCACCTCGTCCCCATGTCCCCCCATCCCTGTGTCCCCATGTCCCCGTGTCCCCCCATCCCCGTGTCCCCCCACCCCGTCCCTGGGTCCCCATGTCCCCTCCCCACATCCCTGTGTCCCCCCACCTCGTCCCCATGTCCCCCATCCCCGTGTCCCCCCATCCCCGTGTCCCCATGTCCCCCCATCCCTGTGTCGTGTCCCCATGCCCCCGTGTCCCCCCACCCCGTCCCCATGTCCCTTCCCCACGTCCCTGTGCCCCCCCACCCCATCCACGTGTCCCCCCACCCTGTCCCTGTGTCCCCCATCCTCATGTCCCCGTGTCCCCCCACCCCGTCCCTGTGTCCCCCCACCTCATCCCCATGTCCCCCCACCCTGTCCCCATCTCCCTGTGTCCCCCCACCCCGTCCCCGTGCCCCCATGTCCCCTCCCCACGTCCCTGTGTCCCCCCACCCAGTCCCCGTCTCCCCACATCTCCGTGTCCCCCCATCCCGGTGTCCCCATTTCCCTGTGTCCCCATGTCCCCTTCCTATGTCCCCGTGTCCCCCCACCCTGTCCCAGTGTCCCCCCATCCCAGGGTCCCCCCGTCCCTGTGTCCCCCCACCCCGTCCTGGTGTCCCCACGTCCCTGTGTCCTTCCACGCCATCCCTATGTCCCCGTGTCCCCTCCCCACGTCCCTGTGTCCCCCCACCCCGTCCTTATCTCCCCACGTCCCCCCCATCCCAGTGTCCCCCCCAGCCGGTCCCCATCTCCCCACGTCCCCGTGTCCCCCCACTCCATCCCTGTGTCCCTACGTCCCTTCCCCACGTCCCCGTGTCCCCCCACCCCATCCCTATGTCCCCACGTCCCCTCCCCGTGCCCCCGTGTCCCCTCCCCGTGTCCCCCCCCTCCATCCCCGTGTCCCCACATCCCCCCACCCCGTCCCGCTGTCCCCACGTCCCCGTCTCCCCACGTCCCCCGCCCTCCCCGGTCATTGGTCCTGCAGGGGGTGGGACAGGAGGGAGGCGCTGGGGCCCCTTTCGGGGGGTTTTTGGGAGCGGGAGAGGGCCGGGCCGGGCCGGGGACACCGAGGGGACATCCCGCCGTCCCCGTCCCCGCCGCAGGAGTTCCCCTCGCCGGAGGAGAAGCCGCAGTTCCCCGGCGCTTCGGCCGATTTCGCCGACCGGCTGGAGTTCATCCAGCCCAACGTCATCTCGGGCATCCCCGTCTACCGGGTGATGGACCGGCAGGGCCACATCGTCAACCCCGCCGAGGACCCCCAGGTGAGCCCCGACAGGGGACGGGGACGGGGCGCCCGGGCACGGCGCCCCCAGCGCCCAACGTCTGGGCACGCCACGCCCCCAACGGGCGGCATCGGGGCACGTCACGCCCCCAGCACGCGACGTCTGGGCACGTCACGCCCCAAACATGCGATGTCTGGGCACGTGACACCCCGAACATGCAATGTCTGGGCACGTCACGCTCCCAACGCGCAACATCTGGGCACGTCACGCCCCAACACGCAACGTCTGGGCATGTCACACTCCCAATGTGCAACGTCTGGGCACGTCACACCCCAACACGCGACGTCTGGGCACGTCACGCCCCGAACATGCAATGTCTGGGCACGTCACGCCCCAACACGCGACGTCTGGGGCACGTCACGCCCCGAACATGCAATGTCTGGGCACGTGACACCCCGAACATGCAATGTCTGGGCACGTCACGCTCCCAACGCGCAACATCTGGGCACGTCACGCCCCAACACGCAACGTCTGGGCATGTCACACTCCCAATGTGCAACGTCTGGGCACGTCACGCCCCGAACATGCAATGTCTGGGCATGTCACGCTCCCAACGCGCAACGTCTGGGCACATCACACCCCAACACGCAACGTCTGGGCACGTCACACCCCCAACATGCAACATCGGGGCACATCACACCCCCAACATGCGGCATCGGGGCACGTCACGCCCCCAGCACGCGACATCTGGACATGTCACACCCCGAACATGCGATGTCTGGGCACGCAACACCCTGAACATGCAATGTCTGGGCACGTCACACCCCAAACACGCAATGTCTGGGCACGTCACGCTCCCAGCACGCAATGTCTGGGCACGTCACACCCCAAACACGCAATGTCTGGGCATGTCACGCCCTGAACATGCAACATCTGGACACGCCACGCCCCCAACGCGCGGCGTCGGGGCACGTCACGCCCCCAGCACGCGACATCTGGACATGTCACGCCCCGAACATGCAACGTCTGGGCACATGACACCCCGAACATGCAATGTCTGGGCATGTCACACCCCAACACGCAATGTCTGGGCACGTGACACCCCGAACACGCAATATCCAGGCATGTGAGCACCCCGAACACGCCAGAGCCAGGCATGTGGCACCCCAAACATGCAATGTCTGGGCACGTGGCACCCCGAACATGCAATATCCAGGCACGTGGCACCCCAAACACGCCAGAGCCGGGCACGTGACGCCCCGAACACGCCACGTCCGAGCACGTGGCACCCCGAACACGCAACCAGCAGGTACGCGGTACCCCGACCACGACTTCCACACGCCTGACGCCCCAAACACGTGCTCCCCTCGTACGCGGGACCCCAACCCCGCGGCGCCCAGGCTCCCACCGGACGCGGGAGCAAACCGTGCGGCACCGCGCGTTTGGGGGGAAGCGGGGCGCGCCCCCGTTTCCCAGGGGGAGCCCCCCAAAAACCCCGCCGCCCCCCCCGCAGCTGCCCAAGGAGCTGGTGCTGAAGCTCTACAGGACCATGACGCTCCTCAACACCATGGACCGCATCCTCTACGAGTCCCAGCGCCAGGTAGGGACACGGGGATGGGGGGGGGACGCCCCAAAAGCGGGGACCCCCCCCCCAACACGCCGTAACCCCCCCCCTCCCAGGGCCGCATCTCCTTCTACATGACCAACTACGGGGAGGAGGGGACGCACGTGGGCAGCGCGGCCGCGCTGGACGACACCGACCTGGTCTTCGGGCAGTACCGGGAGTCGGGTAAGGGGGAGCGGTGCCCGGTTTGGGGGGCAGCGGGCTCACGGGGGTGGGGTTCACCCCAATTTTGGCTCTGTTCCCCCCCACCCCACCCCCCAGGCGTGCTGATGTACCGGGGTTACCCCCTGGACCTCTTCATGGCGCAGTGTTACGGCAACGCCAGCGATCCCGGCAAGGGCCGACAGATGCCCGTCCACTACGGCTGCCGCGACCGCCATTTCGTCACCATCTCGTCCCCGCTGGCCACCCAGATCCCGCAAGGTGCCCCGGCCCCCCTCCGCGGCCCCCCCTTTCCCCCGAGCCCCCCCCCCAACCCCCTCTCTCCCTCCCCGCAGCCGTGGGGGCCGCCTACGCCATCAAACGCGCCGACGCCAACCGGGCGGTGATCTGCTATTTCGGGGAGGGGGCGGCCAGCGAGGGGGACGCCCACGCCGGTTTCAATTTCGCCGCCACCCTGGAGTGCCCCATCATTTTTTTCTGCCGTAACAACGGCTACGCCATCTCCACCCCCACCTCCGAGCAGTACCGGGGCGACGGCATCGGTAAGGGGCCGGACGCGGGGTTTCGGAGGCGGGGAGGGGGGGGTTCCAGGGGCTGCACCCCAACGCCTCCCCGCTCCCCGCAGCGGCGCGCGGTCCCGGTTACGGGTTGATGTCCATCCGGGTGGACGGCAACGACGTCTTCGCCGTTTATAACGCCACCAAAGAAGCCCGGCGCCGCGCCGTGGCGGAGAACCAGCCCTTTCTCATCGAAGCCATGACCTACCGGTACGCCGGGGAGGGGAGCGAGGTGGGGCGGCGCACCCCAAAACCACCTTTTTAAGGGTTTTTTGGGGGTTGTTTTGTTTTTTTTTTTTTTTTACCTCGCCGCCCGCAGCATCGGCCACCACAGCACCAGCGACGACAGCTCGGCGTACCGCTCGGTGGACGAGGTGAATTACTGGGACAAGCAGGACCACCCCATCTCCCGCCTGCGGCACTACATGCTCGGCCGGGGCTGGTGGGACGAGGAGGAGGAGAAGGGCTGGCGCAAGAGCTCCCGCAAGATGGTAACGGGGTGATCCCCCGGGAAGTTCGGCAGGGGGATCCCCAGGATTTGGGGGAGGGGGCGCTGGGATTCTGGGGAGGGATCGCTGGGGTTTTGGGGAGGGGAATCCCTGGGATTTTGGGGAGGGGAATCCCTGGGATTTGGGGGAGGGGGATCCCTGGGATTTTGAGGAGGGATCCCTGGGATTTTGGGGAGGGGAATCCCTGGGATTTTGGGGAGGGGAATCCCTGGGATTTTGAGGAGGGATCCCTGGGATTTGGGGGAGGGGGATCCCTGGGATTTTGGGGAGGGATCCCTGGGATTTTGGAGAGGGGAATCCCTGGGATTTTGAGGAGGGATCCCTGGGATTTGGGGGAGGGGAATCCCTGGGATTTTGAGGAGGGATCCCTGGGATTTGGGGGAGGGGAATCCCTGGGATTTTGAGGAGGGATCCCTGGGATTTGGGGGAGGGGAATCCCTGGGATTTTGAGGACGGATCCCTGGGATTTTGGGGAGGGCATCACTGGGATTTTGGGGAGGGATCACTGGGATATTGGGGGAATCCCTGGGATTTTGAGGAGGGATTACTGGGATTTTGGGGAGGGGAATCCCTGGGATTTTGAGGAGGGGAATCCCTGGGATTTTGGGGAGGGGAATCCCCGGGATTTCGGGGAGGAATTACTAGGATTTTGGGGAGGGATTACTGGGATTTTAAGGAGGGATCACTGGGATTTTGGGGAGGGATCACTGGGATTTTGGGGAGGGGAATCCCCAGGATTCTGAGGAGGGATCCCCGGGATTTCGGGGAGGAAAAGGCGCTGACGCTGCCCCGCAGGTGATGGAGGCGTTCGAGCAGGCGGAGCGGAAGCCGAAGCCCAACGTGCAGCTCCTTTTCTCCGACGTTTACCAGGAGATGCCGCCCCACCTGCGACGGCAGCGGGCGGCCCTGGAGCAGCACCTGCAGCACTACGGGGAGCACTACCCCCTCGAGCACTTCGAAAAGTGAAAATAAACCGGGCGTGCGCCCGCCCCGGCTGCCTGGTGGGTGCGTTGCCGAAGGGGACAGCCCCCCCGGGGGCAACAGCAGCCTTGGAGGGGGGGATTAACCCCCTCTGGGGGGATTAAACCCCTTGGAGGGGGAGTTTAGCTTCCTTGAGGGGGGATTAAACCCCTTGGAGGGGGAATTAAACTCCTTGTGGGGTACTTAATCCCCTTGGAGGGGGCAAATACCCCCCCTTGGGGGATTAAACTCCTTGCGGGGGTAATTAATCCCCTTGGAGGGGGCAAATACCCCCCCTTGGGGGATTAAACTCCTTGCGGGGGGTAATTAATCCCCTTGGAGAAGGGATTAACTCCTTGCGGGGTAATTAATCCCCTTGGAGGGCGGATTAACCCCCTCGGAAGGGGGAAATAGCCCCCCTTTGGGGGGATTAAACTTGCGGGGGTAATTAGTCCCCTTGGAGGGGGGGTTAACTCCTTGCGGGGGTAATTAATCCCCTTGAAGGGGGGATTAACCCCCCTTTGGGGGGGAATTACCTCCTTGAGGGGGTAATTAATTGCTTTGGAGGGGGGATTAAGCCTCTGGAGGGGGTAATTAATCTTGGAGGGGGAATTTAACCCTCTTGGGAGCAGAATTAACCCCACCGTGAGGAGAATTAGCCCCCTTGGAGGGGGAATTAACTCCCTTTGGGGGGGGGGGATTAGCCATGTTGGAGGGGGGAATTAACCCCCTTGCACAGGGATTAAACACCTTGAGGGGGGAATTAACCCCCTTTGGGGGGGATTAACATGGTTGGAGAGGGGAATTAACCCCCTCGAGGGGGGAATTAACCCCCTCGGGGGGTACTAAATCCCCTGGGAGGGGTCAGCCGGTGCTTCCCTGGCTCCCAGGGGGGGCATTACGGGGTATCAGCCCCCCAAAACACGCGCAGGAGCAGCGGGTTTCAAGCTGGGAACTCCAGGGGGGTCCAACGCCACCCCGAATGGGGCAAAAAGCGGAGAAACCCGTCGATCGGCGCCAAGAAAACCCAAATCCACGGAGGGAGGGGAGGCAGCACGCAGCCACCAGGCATTTAATGCTCCGGGGGGGGGGGGTGGGGGGGTGGCGCGGCTCCCTCCGCACCCCAAAACCCCCTCGGGCTCAGGCGGGGGGCTCTTCCCGCCCCGGCAGCGTCGGTGTCCCCGCGCCGTCCCCAAGGTCCATGCCCAGGACCTGGCAGCCCGGCAGCATCTCCTCCAGCAGGATACGGACCAGCCCCGGGCTGGGCACCCGCACCCCTGCCACATCCAGGCGTCGGAGCTCCCTGGAGGGGGGGGTACGGGCAGAGATTGGGGGGCAGCTGGCGCTGGGATGGGGGGGTCCCCGTGGTCCCATCCCCGCCCCCTGCTCACCGGAGGTGGTGGAGGGTGGCCAGGCCCCTCTCGGTGACGCGGGGACAGCGAGCCACCGACAGCTCGCGCAGGCTGTCCCCGAAAACGTGCAGCCGCCCCAGCGCCCAGTCGTCGAGGTGGGGGCACCCGCTCAGGTCGAGGTGCTGCAGCTGGGTCAGCGGCGCTGGGGTGGGGGGCAGGCAGGGGGGTCAGGGGGGGTCCCTGAGGGGTTTAGGGGGGTCCCATGGGGGTCCCCGGGGCTCACCCAGGTTGTCCAAGCCGTTGTAGGTGAGGGGGGAGCCGCTGAGGTCCAGGGCCACCACGGGGACGTGGCGGAGGCGCAGCACCTCGGGGCGCCAGTGGTCCTCCGGCCGGATCCAGCGCTCCTGCCCCTCAAATCTGGGGGGTGGGGGGGCATCAGGGCGAGCCCCCCCTCCCCGGGGGGCATGGGGACACCCCCAAAGCGGGGCAGGGGCTCACCTCACCCCCCCGCCGCAGGACAGGGCGAAGACGGCGGCCGCCACGTTCTCCCCGTAGGTGTCCCTGAGGAAACCGCGGTACCTGGGGGGGGGCAAGAGGGGGGGGGAGCCTGAGCCAGCCCCTCCGCCTGCGCCCCACATGTGGGGGGCCGGATCCAGCCCCTCCTCTCGCACCCCACAAGCTGGGGGGGGCCCAATCCAGGCCCTCCACCCGCGCCCCACACACAGGGGGCCGGATCCAACCCCTCCACCCGCACCCCACAAGCCGGGGGGGGCCCAATCCAGCCCCTCCACCTGTGCCCCACACACAGGGGGCCGGATCCAGCCCCTCCTCTCGCACCCCACAAGCTGGGGGGGCCCAATCCAGCCCCTCTGCCTGCGCCCCACACACAGGGGGCCGGATCCAGCCCCTCCTCTCGCACCCCACACGTGGGGGACCTGACCGAGCCCCCTCCACCCGCACCCCACAAGCAGGGAGCCTGGCCCAGCCTCTCCCCTCCCGCCCCACAAGCGGGGGGCCCCCCCCCTCTCCCCCCCCCCAAAACCGGGACCCCCCCCGGCCCCACGCACGCGTTCCTGCTCCGCAGCCGCTGCCGCCGCAGCCGCTCTCCCCAGGCCGCCGCCGCCTCCACCTCGTAGAAGAACCGGCCCAGGCGCTGCAGCAGCCCCCCCGCCGCCGCCCCCCGGCTCTGCCCGGGCGCGGGGCGCGGGGAGCGGCCCCCCCGGCATCCCAGGACCTGCGCGGGCGGGAGCGGGGCCGCCTCAGCCCCTGCCGCAGCCCCCCGCACCCCCAAAGAGGCTCAGGAGGCGCCAGGAGCGGGGGGGGGGCACATCGGGATTTAATTACAGCGGATGGGGGGAGGGGGGGAGACCCCGGGGGGGCAAAAAGGGGGTCCCCAAAGTGGGGGCACACGCGAAAACGGGGGGGGGAGGGGGGCTCGTCCTTCTGGTGTCGCAGGGGGAGAAAGGCTCTGGGGAGGGACCCCCCCATTTGTGCTGGGTCGGGGGGGGGGGGGGCCCAGCCGCTCAGGCCTTCCCCCCCCCCCCCCTTTCGGCCCCGAGGGTGCCGCGGAGGGGGCACCGCCCCCCCCACCCCTTGAGGTCCCCCCCCGTCACCGGGGGGGCCCTCGGGGTGCTCCCCCCCCCCCCGCCACGGCGCCGGCGTGCAGCACCTACCGCCCTCAGCGCCGCCATCTTGGACGCGTCACGTGACGGGGCGGGCGCGCACGCGTGAACAGGCATCACCCCGCCACCCCCGCCCGTAGCCACGCCCCTTGGCGCGCCTGGCCACGCCCACGCGGACGGTTCGATGGCGCCCCCTGGCGGTTCGGGGGAGTGACGGGGCGGGGGGGGGGGAACCCCCGCGGGCGTCATGGGGGTCGTGGGGGGACCCCGGGGGGGTCATGGGGGGTCAGGATGCTTGGGGGGCATGGGGGGTCACGGGGGGTCGTGGGGGGACCCCGGGGGTCATGGGGGGTCAGGATGCTTGGGGGGGCATGGGGGGTCACGGGGGGTCGTGGGGGGACCCCGGGGGGGTCATGGGGGGGTCAGGATGCTTGGGGGGCATGGGGGGGCATGGGGGGTCATGGGGGGTCGTGGGGGGACACCGGGGGGGTCATTGGGGGGGTCAGGACTCCTGGGGGGGTCATGGGGGTCGGGGGGACCCCCGGGGGGGGTCATTGGGGGGTCAGGACTCCTGGGGGGTCATGGGGGTCGGGGGGACCCCCGGGGGGGTCACGATGCCTGGGTCCCCCCGAGGAGGTCACGGGGGTCCGGGGGGACCCCAGGGGGTGCCGGTGGGGGGGGGGGGGGCCAGGACGCCTGGGTCCCGTCCCCCCCCCGGCCCCCCCCCGTCCCGCGGTGGCCCCGGGGGGCCGGGGGTGCCAGCCACGCCGCCAGGCGGGCCGCGATGCGCTGCGGGCACAGGGGGGTGAGCAGGGCCGGCCCCCCCGTGTCACCCCCCGCCACCCCCCGCCACCCCCCACTCACCCGGCGGGCGGCCCGCAGCGGCGGGGGGTCCCCGGGGCGCGGGGGGGCCATGTCGGCGCAGTGGGAGGCCCCCGGGATCAGCACCCCCGAACGGCCGCCCCCCGCGCTCAGCACGTGCCAGGGGTCCAGCGCGCCTGCGGGCACCGCGTCACCCCCAAATGTGTCACCCTGCCCGTGTCACCCCCACCGCCTCACCCCCACCGCGGTGTCACCCTGCCTGTGTCACCCCCACCGCCTCACCCCCACCGTGGTCTCACCCTGCCTGTGTCACCCCCACCGTGCCACCCCCAAATGTGTCACCCTGCCTGTGTCACCCCCACCGTGCCACCCCCAAATGTGTCACCCTGCCTGTGTCACCCCCCCCGCCTCACCCCCACCACGCTGGCACCCCCCCTGTGTCACCCCCACCGCCACACCCACACCGCGGTGTCACCCTGCCTGTGTCACCCCCACCGTGCCACCCCCAAATGTGTCACCCTGCCTGTGTCACCCCCACCGCCTCACCCCCACCGCGGTGTCACCCTGCCTGTGTCACCCCCACCGCCTCACCCCCACCGCGGTGTCACCCTGCCTGTGTCACCCCCACCGTGCCACCCCCAAATGTGTCACCCTGCCTGTGTCACCCCCACCGCCTCACCCCCACCGCGGTGTCACCCTGCCTGTGTCACCCCCACCGCCTCACCCCCACCGCGGTCTCACCCTGCCTGTGTCACCCCCACCGTGCCACCCCCAAATGTGTCACCCTGCCTGTGTCACCCCCACCGCCTCACCCCCACCGTGGTGTCACCCTGCCTGTGTCACCCCCACCGCCTCACCCCCACCGCGGTGTCACCCTGCCTGTGTCACCCCCACCGCGTCACCCCCAAATGTGCCACCCTGCCCGTGCCCCCCCCACCCCCTCACCCCCACCGCGGTGTCACCCTGCCTGTGTCACCCCCACCGTGCCACCCCCAAATGTGTCACCCTGCCTGTGTCACCCCCACCGCCTCACCCCCACCGTGGTGTCACCCTGCCTGTGTCACCCCCACCGCCTCACCCCCACCGCGGTGTCACCCTGCCTGTGTCACCCCCACCGCGTCACCCCCAAATGTGTCACCCTGCCCGTGTCACCCCCACCGCCTCACCCCCACCGTGGTCTCACCCTGCCTGTGTCACCCCCACCGTGCCACCCCCAAATGTGTCACCCTGCCTGTGTCACCCCCACCGCCTCACCCCCACCACGGTGTCACCCTGCCTGTGTCACCCCCACCGCCTCACCCCCACCGCGGTGTCACCCTGCCTGTGTCACCCCCACCGCGTCACCCCCAAATGTGTCACCCTGCCTGTCACCCCCACCGCGTCACCCCCAAACGTGTCACCCTGCACCGCATCGCCCTGCACCAAGTCACTCCGCATCGTGTCACCCTGCGCGTGTCACCCTGTGCCGTGCTGTGCCATGCTGCACCGCGCTGCGCTACGCCGTGCTGCGCCGTGCTGCACCGTGCTGCACCATGCAATGCCGCGGTGCCCTGTGCCGAGCCGTGCTGCACCATGCAATGCTGCGGTGCCCCATGCCGAGCCGTGCCGCACCGTGCTGCACCATGCAATGCCGCGGTGCCCCACATTGTGCCGAGCCATGCCATACCGCACCGTGCTGCACCATGCAATGCCGCAGTGCCCCGTGCTGAGCCATGCCATACTGCACTGTGCTGCACCATGCAATGCCGCGGTGCCCCGTGCTGAGCCGTGCTGCACCATGCAATGCCGCAGTGCCCTGCGCCATGCCGAGCCATGCCATACCACACCATGCTGCACCATGCAATGCCACAGTGCCCTGTGCCGAGCTGTGCCGCACCGTGCTGCACCATGCAATGCCGCGGTGCCCCGTGCCGAGCCGTGCTGCACCATGCAATGCTGCGGTGCCCCATGCCGAGCCGTGCTGCACCGTGCTGCACCATGCAATGCCGCGGTGCCCCGCGCCGTGCCGAGCCGTGCCGAGCCGTGCCGTACCATTGACGAAGAGGACGCGGCGGGTGCTGGGGTGCGCGGCCCCGTAGAAGGCGTTGGTGAAGGCGATGGCGGCCCGGACACGTGCCGGGGCGATGCCGAAGACGTCGGCGCAGAGGCCGAGCTGCGCCCGCAGCGTCTGGAAGCGGGAGAAGGGGCAGGCGGCGTCCCGGCAGCTGGGGTCTGCGGACGGGGGGGCACGGCTGATGCCCCCCACCCTGACCCCCACCCCGACCCCCACCCCGACCCCCGCCCTCCCCGGCGCTCACAGAAGCCGAACTCGGTGCAGGTCTGGAAGAGCCAGAGCCGGCGGCTGCCCCCGGCCGCGGGGCGACGCAGCTCCTGCACGGCCGCGCGCCGCGAGCTGGGGGTGCAGGGCAGCCCCCCGCGCCGCAGGAAGGCCTGGGGGGGCCGCGCTCAGGGCTCCCCCCGGCCCCGGGCAGCGGGGTGCGAGGGGTGCAGGGGGTGCAATGGGGTGCAATGGGGTGCAATGGGGTGCAAGGGGGTGCAAGGGGGTATGAGGGGGTGCAATGGGGTGTAAGGGGGTGCAGGGGGTGCAATGGGGCATGAGGGGTTGCAATGGGGTGCAGGGGGTGCAAGGGGGTGCAGTGGGGTGTAAGGGGGTGCAGGAGGGTGCAATGGGGTGCAGGGGGTGCAAGGGGGTATGAGGGGGTGCAGTGGGGTGTAAGGGGGTGCAATGGAGTGGAAGGGGGTGCAGAAGGGTGCAAGGGGGTGCAGGGGGTGCAAGGGGGTGCAAGGGGGTATGAGGGGGTGCAGTGGGGTGTAAGGGGGTGCAATGGGGTGTAAGGGGGTGCAGGAGGGTGCAAGGGGGTGTAAAGGGTGCAATGGGGTACGGGAGGGTGCATTGGGGTGCAAAGGGGGGTGTGAGGGGTCAGAAGGGGGTGCAACAGCGTACAGGAGGGTACATTGGGGTGCAGTGGGGTACAAGGGGGTGCAAGGGGTTAAA
Source organism: Nipponia nippon (assembly GCF_047370975.1). Classification (NCBI taxonomy): domain Eukaryota; kingdom Metazoa; phylum Chordata; class Aves; order Pelecaniformes; family Threskiornithidae; genus Nipponia; species Nipponia nippon. The sequence goes on along the minus strand of NW_028262365.1, from coordinate 460,369 downwards.
AGGGGGGTGCAGTGGGGTGCGGGGGGGTGCAGTGGGGTACAAGGACCCCCCCGCACCCCTCCCAACCTTGTTGACAGCCGCGAGCCGGCGGTACGGGGAGCCGCGGCGGCCGTCGGTCATGGCGCGGCAAAGCGCGGCCACCGAGTTGCGGGGCCGGTGGCCGTTGTACTGCACCGCCCCGGCGAAGATGTCGGCCACGTTCTCCGCCAGCAGCTCCCGGTCCCCCGGCTCCCGGGGGGGCCGGCAACAGGAGAAATCCCGAGCCACCCCCGCCAACCGCCGGCCGCGCAACCGCTCGTCCAGCGCCGCGAAGGCCGCCGCCACCGCCCTCAGGCACTGCCGGCACGGGTCGGGGGGTCCCACCGTGCACCCCCAAATCGCGGGGTCCCCCTCAACACCCACCCCGCCCCCCCCGGCACCCACCTCTGGGGACCCCCCCGCCGCGGGGCTGGAGAGGGCGGCCGAGACGACCTGCGGGGAGAGGGGAGCCGGGGGGTCACCGCCGGCCCGGCCGGGGGCGCGGGGGGCTCGGGGGTGCGGGGGGCTCACGCGGTTGTATCCAGCGAAGTCAACCTGAGCCCGGATGGGAGCGGACGAGGCGACGGCGGCCGACACCAGGTGGGGAAACTGAGGCACGGGGTCACCCCCTCGGCGGGGTCACCGCCCCGACCCCCCCGGGCTGGGGGGGACACCCAGGGGCCCGGCCCACCTTGAGGCGCGCCCAGGCGGCCAGGGCGCCGGCGTAGGACCCCCCGAAGCAGACCCAGGTGTGGTTGGGGCTGAGGCCCCACGCGGTCGTGACGTGGAGCCGGAAGGCGGCCAGGTCAGCCAGGCTGCGGGGTGGGGGGCGGTGAGGGGACCCGGGGCCCGGTGGCCGCCCCGGTGGCCGCCCCGGTGGCCCCCGGCCCCCCGCTCACGCCTGCTGGCTGGAGAGGAAGCGGAGGTCGGGGTCCCCCCCCGGCCCCCGGCTGCCCCCGTAGAAGCGATGCTCCAGCGCCGCCAGCAGCGCCCCGTGCGCCCGCGCCAGCTCCACCACGTGGCCTGGACACGGACACGGACACGTCCCCATCCCCATCCCATCCCAATTCCATCCCATCCCATCCCCGTCACATCCCCATTCCGTTCTCATCCCCATCCCATCCCCATCTCCATCTATCTCCATCCCAATCCCATCCCATCCCCATCCCCTCCCAATCCCATCTCCATCCCATCCCAATCCTTTTCCCGTTCCCATTCCCCTTCCCATCCCATTCCCATTCCTATTTCCATCCCCAGCCCCATCCCTATCTCGTCCCAATCCCCATCCCAATCCCATCCCCATCCCAATCCCCAATCCCATTCCCAATCCCATCCTATTCCCATTCCCAATCCCGATCCCAATCCCCAGCCCCATCCCCATTCCCATCCCATCCCAGTCCCATCCCCATTCCCGTCCCATCCCAATCCCATCCCCATCCCCATCCCATTCCCATTCCCAATCCGATTGCCAGTCCCCATCCTATTCCCATTCCCATTCCCATTCCCAATCCCATCCCCACCCCATTCCCATCCCCATCCCATCCCATCCCATCCCATCCCATCCCAATCCCATTCCCATTCCCATCCCCATCCCCATCCCAATCCCAATCCCATTCCCAATCCAATTCCCAGTCCCCACCCCATTCCCATCCCATTCCCCTTCCCATTCCCCTTCCCATCCCCATCCCATTCCCATTCCCATTCCCATTCCCATTCCCATTCCCATCCCATTCCCATTCCCATTCCCATCCCATTCTCAATCCATCCCCGTCCCCGTCCCCCGTACCCCTGCTCAGGACCCCCGGGGCCATCCTGCTCTCCCCCCCGAGCAGCAGGAAGACGGGGCCGGCCGGCCGCTGCCAGAATTCCCAGTTGATCCAGTACCGCTGCGGGAAAGGGGGGGGCAGGAGGGGTGCGGGGGGGCACACGCCTGCGCCCACGTGCCAAGCGTGTGCCAAGCGTGTGCCAGGCGTGCGCCAGGCGTGCGCCAGGCGTGTGCCAGGCGTGTGCCGCCCCCTCCCTACCTGGGCGAGGCTGCGTCCCTCCAGGCGGTCGAAGTGGTCGAGGGGCTGGAGCAGGGCCCCCTCCAGGGGGGGCCCCCCGCCGCCCCCCGGCCCCCCCCGGCTGGGGCCTGGGGACACGCGTGCCACGAGCTCGTCAGGGCTCAGCCCGGCCCTCACCGGGGCCCAGCGCCCGCCTGGGGGTCCCGGGGTGCCAACTGGGGTCCCGTGGCCTTAACTGGGGTCCCGGGGTGCCAACTGGGGTCCCAGCGCCCGCCTGGGGGTCCTGGGGTGCTAACTGGGGTCCCGTGGCCTTAACTGGGGTCCCGGGATGCAAACTGGGGTCCCAGTGCCCTCGTGGGGGTCCTGGGGTGCTAACTGGGGTCCCGTGGCCTTAACTGGGGTCCCGGGGTGCCAACTGGGGTCCCAGCGCCCGCCTGGGGGTCCTGGGGTGCTAACTGGGGTCCCGTGGCCTTAACTGGGGTCCCGGGATGCAAACTGGGGTCCCAGTGCCCTCGTGGGGGTCCTGGGGTGCTAACTGGGGTCCCGTGGCCTTAACTGGGGTCCCGGGGTGCCAACTGGGGTCCCAGCGCCCGCCTGGGGGTCCCAGGGTGCTAACTGGGGTCCCATGGCCTTAACTGGGGTCCCGGGGTGCCAACTGGGGTCCCATGGTGCTAATTGGTGTCCCGGGGTGCTAATTGGGGTCCTAGCACCCTAATTGGGGTCCCAGCACCCTAATTGGGGTCCTGGGGTGCCAACTGGGGTCCCGTGGCCTTAACTGGGGTCCCGGGGTGCCAACTGGGGTCCCAGCGCCCTAACTGGGGTCCCAGCACCCTCATGGGGGTCCTGGGGTGCTAACTGGGGTCCCGTGGCCTTAACTGGGGTCCCAGGGTGCTAACTGGGATCCCAGCACCCTAATTGGGGTCCCATGGCCTTAACTGGTGTCCCGGGGTGCTAACTGGGGTCCCATCACCCTAATTGGTGTCCCAGCACCCTCGTGGGTGTCCTGGGGTGCTAACTGGGGTCCCGTGGCCTTAACTGGGGTCCCGGGGTGCTAACTGGGGTCCCAGCACCCTCACTGGCATCCCAGTGCCCTCAACGGGGTTCCATTGCCCTAACTGGGGTCCCATTGCCCTAATTGGGGTCCCAGCACCCTCATGGGGGTCCTGGGGTGCCATTTGGGGTCCCATGGCCTTAACTGGGGTCCCGGGGTGCTAAATGGGGTCTCAGCACCCTATTCGGGGTCCCAGCACCCTCATGGGGGTCCTGGGGTGCTAACTGGCATCCTGGGGTGCTAACTGGGTTCCCAGCACCCTCATTGGGGTCCCAGCACCCTCACTGGGGTCCTGGGGTGATAATTGGGGTCCTGTGGTGCTAACTGGGGTCCCGTCGCCCTAACTGGGGTCCCAGCACCCTCGTGGGGGTCCTGGGGTGCTAATCGGGGTCCTGTCACCCTAATCAGGGTCCCCAAGGCTCCAGCTGGGGTCCCACAGCCCTGCTGGGTCCCGTGTTGGGACCCCCGGCCCCCCAGGACCCCCCACTCACCCGCCTCCGTCTGCAGCAGGAGCAGCAGCAGCAGCAGCCGCTGGGACATGGCACCGGGACAGGCACCGGGATGCACCCGGAGCAGCACTGGGATGTACCGGGAGCAGCACTGGGATGCACTGGGAGCAGCGCTGGGACACACCGAGCTCTGCTCGCTGCTTTTATGGGTTCCATGGGCCCGTCCCGGGGGGGAAGTTTCGGTTTCCCTTGTGCCGGGAGGGGTGGCTGGGGGTGCGGGGGGGCCACGCACCCCTGCACGCGTGTGCAACGGGCCACGCACCCCTACACACGTGTGCAATGGGCTGTGCACCCCTACACGCGTGTGCAATGGGCCGTGCACCCCTGCATGTGTGTGCAATGGGCCCTGCACCCCTACATGCGTGTACAATGGGCCCTGCACCCCTACACGCGTGTGCAACGGGCCACGCACCCCTACATGCGTGTGCAATGGGCCCTGCACCCCTACGTGTGTGTGCAATGGGCTGTGCACCCCTACGTGCGTGTGCAATGGGCCCTGCACCCCTACATGTGTGTACAATGGGCCCTGCACCCCTACACGCGTGTGCAACGGGCCACGCACCCCTACATGCATGTGCAATGGGCCGTGAACTCCTGCATGCGTGTGCAAGGGCCCACGCGGGCCAGCGCGTCCCCACGCCGCGTGGCGTCGGTGCTGGCCGGGACATGTCCCCGTCCCCGTCCCCGTCCCGGGGGGGCGCGGGCAGCCCCCGCCCTGGCACCGCCGCCCTCCTTATCCCTTCCTTAGGGCCCTTAAACCGGGCTTAACCCTCTTCCCGGCCCCGGCCCCCCCGGCCCGGCTCAGCCCGGATTAGGCTCCATCTGCCCGGCCGGCGCCCGCAGAGCGGCTGGCAGGGCCTGGGTTAACCCGGGGGGGTGGGAGCCCACCTGCAGGGACCCCCCCCCATCTGCAGGGACCCCCCCAGGGCACCGCCAGGGACCCCCACCTGCAGGGACCCCCATCTGCAGGGACCCCCCCCCGGGTACCCCCAGGGGCTCCCCCCATGTGCAGGGACCCCCCAGCCAAGCTCAAAGCACCCCCAGGGCCCCCCCCCCATGTGCAGGGACCCCCCAGCCAAGCCCAAAGCACCCCCAGGGACCCCCCCATCTGCAGGGACCCCCCCCGGGTACCCCCAGGGGCTCCCCCCATGTGCAGGGACCCCCAGCCAAGCTCAAAGCACCCCCAGGGCCCCCCCCCCCATGTGCAGGGACCCCCAGCCAAGCCCAAAGCACCCCCAGGGACCCCCCCCCATGTGCAGGGACCCCCCAGCCAAGCCCAAAACCCCCCCAGGGACCCCCCCCCATATGCAGGGACCCCTCCAGCCGCCCCCAGGGACCCCCATGTGCAGGGGCACCCCTATGTGCAAGGGCCCCCCATGTGCAGGGACCCCCCCAGGGACACCCCCCATGTGCAGGGACCCCCCCAGTCAAGCCCAGGGCACCCCCAGGGCCCCCCATGTGCAGGGACCCCCATGTGCAGGGACCCCCCCCATGTGCAGGACCCCCCCGCCCTCACGCACGGCCCCCCCATGCAGCCCCCCGAGTGCACCCCCCCCCAGCAAAGCGGGGTCCCCCGTGGGTGCAGCCCCCTGCCCGGCAGCCCCCGTGCCCCCCTCGGCCCCGCTTGCATCACCGGATTAGCGCCGGAGGGATTTGCGGCGGCATTTCGGGGCGGATTTAGGGGTTAAAGGGAAATGGGGGGGGGGTCCCTCCTTTTTCCAAGGCCTGGGTGTCCCCTGCGGCCAGGACCCTCGTGCGAAGGGGACACACGGGGGTGCAGGGGTCTCTGGGGGTGCAGGGGGGTCTATAGGGGTGTAGGAGGGCTGTATGGGACTGCAGAGGGGTGCAGGGGGGTCTCTGGGGGTGCACAGGGGTGCAGGGGGGTCTATAGGGGTGCATGGGGGCTGTATGGGGGTGCAGAGGGGTGCAGGGGGGTCTCTGGGGGTGCAGAGGGGTGCAGGGGGGTCTCCAGCAGTGCAGAGGGGTGCAGGGGGGTCTATAGGGGTGCACGGGGGCTGTATGGGGCTGCAGAGGGGTGCGGGGGGTCTCTGGGGGTGCACGGGGGTCTCTGGGGCTGCAGAGGGGTGCAGGGGATCTATAGGGGTGCATGGGGGCTGTATGGGGGTGCAGAGGGGTGCAGCGGGGTCTATAGGGTGCATGAGGGCTGTATGGGGGTGCAGAGGGGTGCAGGGGGGTCTATAGGGGTGCAGGGGGGTCTCTGGGGGTGCAGAGGGGTGCAGGGGGTCTCCAGCAGTGCAGAGGGGTGCAGGGGGGTCTATAGGGGTGCAGAGGGGTGCAGGGGGGTCTCTGGGGGTGCAGAGGGGTGCAGGGGGGTCTCCAGCAGTGCAGAGGGGTGCAGGGGGGTCTATAGGGGTGCATGGGAGCTGTATGGGGGTGCAGAGGGGTGCAGGGGGGTCTCTAGGGGTGCAGAGGGGTGCAGGGACCCCCGCGGCGGGCAGCGGCCACCCCGCGGGCAGCTGTCACCCAGCCCCCAATCCCTCGGATTCGCCCCCAGCCGCAGCCGCCCCGTTTGCTCAATTAGAGCAGCACCAATCACCCGGGGGGGGCAGAACGGGGGCCGGGGCCCCGCAGGGCCGGACACCGGGACCCCGCCAGCAGGGCCGGGCAGGGTCCGGACCCCCGGGTCCCTTCTCGGGTCTCGGCCCAGGACGGGGTGACAGCGGGGTCCCCCCCGGCCCAGCCCCTCCTCAGCCGCTGCCGCTAATGAGGGAGGCAGAGGGCGCGCCCCCTCCTTCTTTCCCACTTCTTGTTTTATTATTATTTCATCTCTTAAAGCCTTTTCCTTCCTCCGTGCGCTCGCCAGCCCCGCACCGAGCCGCACGGGGCGGGGAGGGGGGCAACGACGCAGCTACGGGGGGGCCGGGGGGTCGCCGGGGGCTGGGGGAGGAGGTCGGGGTGCAGCGGGGGACGGGGACGCTCCCAACGCCGGCTGGAAGGCGGCTGCGTGTCCCACCGGGATGCTCCGGGGCGTGGGGATGCTCCGTGCCACGGAGCTGCATCGCCTTGCAAGGCCGCACCGTGCCACGGGGATGCTCCGTGCCACGGGGATGCTCCGTGCCGTGAGGATGCTCCGTGCCACGGGGATGCTCCGTGCCACGGGGATGCTCCATGCCGTGAGGATGCTCCATGCCGTGAGGATGCTCCGTGCCGTGAGGATGCTCCGTGCCATGGGAATAGTCCGTGATGCAGGGATCCTCCGTGCCACGGGGATGCTCCGTGCCGTGGGGATGCACCGGGCTGCCGGGAGAGTCTGTGCCACGGGGATGCTCCGTGCCGTAGGAATAGTCCGTGATACAGGGATCCTCATGCTGCAGGGATGCTCCGTGCCACGGGGATGTTCCGTGCCAGGATTTTCCATGCCATGCAGATGCTCCGTGCCATGGGGATCCTCCGTGCCGCAGGGACAGTCTGTGGTGCAGGGATGCTCCCTGCCAGAATGCTCCGTGCCGCGGGGATGCTCCGTGCCGTGGGGATGCTTCATGCCATGAGGATGCTCCGTGCCGTAGGGATGCTCCGTGCTATGCAGACGCCCCGCGGCACAGGGATGCTCCGTGCCGTAGGGATGCTCCGTGCTATGCAGACGCCCCGCGGCACAGGGATGCTCCGTGCCGTAGGGATGCTCCGTGCCACGCAGACGCCCCGTGGCGCAGGGATGCTCCGTGCCGTAGGGATGCTCCGTGCTATGCAGACGCCCCGCGGCGCAGGGATGCTCCGTGCCGTAGGGATGCTCCGTGCCACGCAGACGCCCCACGGCGCAGGGGTGCGCGGCGCGGGCCACCGCCGAGCCCGCACCGGCCGGGGGGTTGTCGGGGGCCGTCGGCGGGGGCCGGGGCCGGTCCCCCCTCACAAGACCTGGAACTTCCAGGAGCTCTGGTCCTTGTAGTCCAGGCAGTCGGCGGCGTTGAAGTTGAGCTTCCAGGAGGTGGCCTGGTCCTTGTAGTCCAGGCAGTCGACGGGGCCGAAGCCCAGCCCGGCGGTGCCGTAGCCCTGCCCCGCCAAGCCGGCGGGCGAGGGGGCCAGGTGGGCACCCATGGCGGGGGCGGCCAGGGGGCTCAGCGCCGCCCCGGGGGCCCCCAGCTGCGGGTGCATGGGCGAGAGGTAGGAGCTGCAGTCCAGGCCCCCGAAATAGGCGGCCGAGCCGGCGTAGCCTTGACCGTAGCCGGCGGCTTGGCTGTAGGTGCCGGGGAAAGGCGCCGAGCGCGGCAACCCCGGGGCGGCCGAGGAAGCCAAGGGGTCGGGGACGGGCGAGATGGAAGCCGGGCTCCAGATGGAGACGGTGGCGCCGGCGGCGGAGCTGGGGGTGCCGGCGGGAGCGGTGGCGGGGGGGCTGTAGGGCCCGGCCGCCCCCGCCTCGGCGCCCGCCTCGCGGGCCGGGGAGCTCTTCTTCTTGGCGGGGCGAGCCTTGGCCTGGCCGCTGCTCTGCTGCTGCTGCTGCCGGCACTTGGCCCGGCGGTTCTTGAACCAGACCTGCGGGAGCGGGCGCTGAGCGGGGAAACCGAGGCACGCGCCGTGCACGGGTGGGTGCGTGCAAGGAGCTGCCTCCCTGGGCGTGCATGGGCGTGTGCGTGCAAGGAGCTGCCTCCCCTGAGCATCCACATGTGTGTGCATGCAATGTGCTGCCTCCCTGGGCGTGCATGGGCGTGTGCGTGCAATGCTCTGTGTTCCCTGGGCGTGCACGGGTGTGTGTGTGTGCAAGGAGCTGCCTCCCCTGGGCTTGCACAGGTGTGTGTGCAACGAGCTGCGTCCCCTGGGCGTGCACACGCACGTGTGCATCAGATCACGTCCCTCTGCATGCACACGCGCGTCTGCGCCAAGCTGCGTCCCCTTGACGTGCACGCGCGCGTGCGTGCGTTGAATCACGCCCTTGTGCCTGCACACACGCGTGTGAGCACGGAGCTGCGTGCCCTGGACGTGCAGGCGTGTGCGAGGCGCCTTGCACGCTCCCGAGTGCCCGTACCCACGTGCGCGCCCTCCCACGCAGCCCTGCCGTGCCCTCCCCGTGCACGTGGGGCCGTGCACGACCCTTCCCATGCACGTGGGGCCGTGCACGAGCATCCCTGTGCACGTGGGGCTGTGCACGTCCCCTTCTCATGCACGTGGGGCCGTGCACGACCCTCCCCGTGCACGTGGGGCCGTGCACGACCCTTCCCATGCACGTGGGGCCGTGCACGAGCATCCCTGTGCACGTGGGGCTGTGCACGTCCCCTTCTCATGCACGTGGGGCCGTGCACGACCCTCCCCGTGCACGTGGGGCCGTGCACGACCCTTCCCATGCACGTGGGGCCGTGCACGAGCATCCCTGTGCACGTGGGGCTGTGCACAACCCTCCCTGTGCACGTGGGGCCGTGCACCTCCCCTGCTCACGCACATGGGGCCGTGCACGAGCATCTCCGTGCACGTGGGGCTGTGCACGACCCCTGCTCGTGCACACACGGGACCGCGCACGACCCTCCCCGTGCACGCAGGACCATGCACTTCCCCTCCCCGTGCACACGAGGCGCCTTGCACGCCCCTCCCCGTGCACAGGAGGCCGCGCGCGCCGCGGGGCTGACCTGGACGCGGGACTCGGGCAGGTTGATCTTCAGGGCCACCTCCTCGCGCATGAAGATGTCGGGGTAGCGCGTCTTGGCGAACAGAGCCTCCAGGATGTCCAGCTGCGCCCGCGTGAAGGTGGTGCGCTCCCGGCGCTGCTTCCGCGGCGTGGCTGCGGCGGGCGGGGGGTCAGGGTGGCCCCCTCGCCCCCCTGCTCCACGGGAGCCCCCCCCGGAGGAGGACGGGGCCGTGGGGCAGGGGGGAGGGGGGGATTGGGGGCGCGAGGGGGATCCTGCGCCGCGGGGGCCGGGGCGGGAGGGGAGCCTGCGCGAAACCCCGCGTGACATCCCCGTGCAAAAGGGGCCCCGGGCGAAAGTCACCCCCGTGCAACCCACCCGCGGGCAGAACCTCTGTGCGACCCGTGCAACCCCCCCCCCCCGTGCATCCCGTGCAACGCCCCCGTGCATCCCGCCCCCGTGCAAACCCCTCGTGCAAAACCTCCGTGCGATGCATGCAGCCCCCGTGCATCCCGCCCCCTACAAACCCCCCGTGCATCCCACCCCCGTGCAAACCCCTCGTGCAAAACCTCCATGCATCCCATGCAACGCCCCCGTGCATCCCGCCCCCTACAAACCCCCCGTGCATCCCGCCCCCGTGCAAACCCCTCGTGCAAAACCTCCATGCATCCCATGCAACGCCCCCGTGCGATGCATGCAACCCCCCCGCCCAACCCCCTGTGCAGCCCACCCCCGTGCAAACCCCCCGCGCAAAACCTCCGTGCGATGCATGCAGCCCCCCGTGCATCCCACCCCCGTGCCGGCGCGGTGCCGGCGCGGTGCCGGGGCTCACCAGGGTACCCCACGGCGGAGTGCAGCAGGTCCATGCCGGGCCCGGCCAGGCTCAGCCCGTTGACGGCGTAGTGGGGCTGCTTGATGTAGGACATCATGCTCCAGGCGGGAGCCTCCGCGCCAGGCCCCGGCGCTGCCGAGGTGGGCTGGGCGCCGGCTGCGAGGGGCACGCGGCTGTCACGCCCGGCACGGCGCAGCCTGGCACCGCGCCGCACCGCACGGTGCATGGCACAGCGCGGCACGCCATGACAGGGCACCGCGTGGCACCTCATGGCGCAGCATGGCTTGGCGCGGCACGCCATGACATGGCACCGCACGGCACGGCATGGCGCAGCGTAGCTTGGCGCGGCACGCCATGACAGGGCACCGCGTGGCACCTCATGGCGCAGCGTGGCTTGGCGCGGCACGGCACGCCGTGACAGGGCACCACACGGCACGGCATGGCGCAGCGTGGCTTGGCGCGGCACGGCACGCCGTGACAGGGCACCGCACGGCACGGCATGGCGCAGCGTGGCTTGGCGCAGCACGCCATGACAGGGCACCGCGTGGCACCTCATGGCGCAGCGTGGCTTGGCGCGGCACGGCACACCATGACAGGGCACCGCGTGGCACCTCATGGCGCAGCGTGGCTTGGCGCGGCACGCCGTGACAGGGCACCGCACAGCACGGCACGGCTCGGTGCGGCACGGCACACCGTCACATGGCACCGCATGGCACGGCTTGCTGTGGCACGGCACACCGTGACACAGCACCGCACAGCACCACATGGTGCAGCATGGCTCGGTGCGGCATGGCATGGCATGGCACGGCACAGCACCGCGCAGGATAGCATGGCACAGCGTGGGATGCCATGGTGGGGCCCGGTACGGCACAGCCTGGCGCGGCACGGCACACCGCGGCCCGGCACACCGCACCGCGGCCCGGCACAGCCCGGCCCCGACGCCCCGCTCCTACCTGTGCGCCCCGCGGTCCCCGGGCGGGCTGGCACGGGCTGCGCTGCGGGGACAGAGGGACGCGGCTGGCACCAGGGTGGCCCCGTCCCCACGCCAGGGGCGGCCACGCCGAAGCCGGCGGCCCTGTCCCCGAGGCGGTGGCTTGTCCCCAGGCCGGGGTGGCCACCCCAGGGCCGGTCGCTTCATCCCCCATCTGGGGACAGAGCCGGCGGCTTGTCCCCGAGCCAAGGAAGGTCACCCCGGCGCCAGATGCCACCTCCGAGGCAGGGGACAGAGCCAGCGGCTTGTCCCCGAGCCAGGGGATGCCACCCTGGGGCTGGGAGCCCTGTCCCCGAGCCACGGATGGAGCCAGCGGCCTGTCCTTGAGCCGGGGGAGGCCACCCCGACGCTGGCCGCTGTCCCCCAGCCAAGGGACAGAGCCGGCGCCTTGTCCCCAGGCCAGGGGACGTCTCCCTGGGGCTGGTGGCCACGTCCCCGAGCTGGGGACGGGGCTGGTGGCTTCTCCGCGTCCCCCTGGGGCTGGTGGCCGTGTCCCCCTGGGGCTGGTGGCCGTGTCCCCGAGATGGGGACGGAGCTGGTGGCTTCTCCATGCCCCCCCAGGGCTGGTGGCCATCTCCCTCAGCTGGGGACGGAGGCGGTGGCCCGTCCCCAAGCCAGGTGCCATCTCCCCAGGGTTGGCCACCTCGTCCCCACACCACGGGACAGAGCCGGTGGCTTGTCCCCAAGCCAGGGGACATCGCCCCGAGCTGGGGACGGAGCCGGTGGCTCGTCGCCCACCCCAAACGTCCCCGGTCCCGCTCGGGGACACCCCGAGACGTCCCCCAACCCCGCGGGCCGGCACCTACCTGCGGCGGTGACGGTGGCGGCGGGGAAGGCGTCCCCGCGGCGGGGGGAGATTTAAGTAGGGCCCGGCGTGATGTCACCCGCCACCGCGCTGCCGCTAATCCCCGGGGGGTGACATTGGCCCCGGCCGGGGCTAATCCACCGCTGCCGGCAATTAACGCTCATCCCCCACGACGGGGGGGGCCCGGGACCCCCGCCCCGTTAACGGGGGACAACGCCGCTCTTAATTAGCGCCCCGACGGGGAGGGGGACACCGGCCCCCCTAATTACGCCGCGAGCGAGGCCGGCTCGTTAGGGCGAACGAAGGCACCCACAGCCCGCGCTGGGGGTCGGGGTCTCTCTTGGGGGGGGGGCTGCGTGGGGCCCCGTGGCGGGGAGGGGGTCCTGGGTGCCGGGGTGCCTTGCGGGGGGCCCCTCCCAGGGTGGGGGGGACGACACAAAATGTCCCCCCCCCGCCCCCTCGGTGGGAGCTAATCCCGGGGACAGCTGCCATGTCTGAGCCCCGGGGCCGGGGAGACCCCCAACCGGGGCGCGGCGGTTCGGGGAGGGGGCCGCACCGGGCTGGGGGGCCGGCGACGACCCCCCCCGGGTTCAGCCCCGATCCCGGCATCGCCCCCCCAAAGCCTGCAGGGCCCCCCCCAGCCCGGCGGGCGGGCAGCGGGGAGGGGAGCGTGGAAATCGGGATGATTAGGTTGTTTTCCAGACGCGGGGATTTGGGGCTGATTAACCCTAATCCCCGCGCCGGCAAGGGGGGGGCTCGGGGGGGCGCCGGCGCAGATGCCGCCCCGGCCCCCCAAAACCACCCCACGGGGAGGGGGGCCCGGCGCTCTGCCCCGATCCGTACGATTTTAAGCCCGGGGCGAGGGCGAACCCCCAAATCCTTAATTAAAGGCTGACGGAGGGGGGGGGGGATGCGGCCCCAGGACGCCGCTGCTCGTTACCCTGAGGCGGTAAGTGGCGTTTTTGGGGTCCGGCGGCGCGGGACGGCGCGGGACGGGACGGCGCAGGACGGGACGGCGCGGGACGGGACGGCGCTCCGCTTTCCCTGTTTCGGGAGAAAAGTGCGAGGGGTGAAGGCGTTTGCGGGCTCCTCTCCGCGTCGGGAGCGCCGGGGCGCACGGACAGGACAGCCGTAGGCACGGCGCCGGCGCCTCCAGGCAGCGACTGCAGCTGCACCCGGACAGAAATCGTGGCCTGGGTTCAGAGAGATTTATGTGCCTGTTTATGAAATGGATGCACCTTGCAGCCCTCTATAAAAGCGCCCTATATTATAGATATTTATTTAATCTCTCAGCGCCCCGTTATATTAAAGCTATATTTATTTAATATCTATCTAAAAAAGCACCCTGTATTAGATTATAGATATTCAATATCTATCTATAAGCACCCTATATTAGATTATATATATTTAATATCTATCTATAAGCACCCTATATTAGATTATATATATTCAATATCTATCTATAAGCACCCTATATTAAATATATTTAATATCTATCTATAAGCACCCTGTATTAGATTATATATATTCAATATCTATCTATAAGCACCCTATATTAAATATATTTAATATCTATCTATAAGCACCCTGTATTAGATTATATATATTCAATATCTACCTGTAAGCACCCTATATTAGATTAAATATATTTAATATCTATCTATAAGCACCCTGTATTAGATTATATATATTTAATATCTATAAGCACCCTATATTAGATTAAGTATATGTTTAATATCTATCTACAAAAGCACCCTGTATTAGATTATATATATTTAATATCTATAAGCACCCTATATTAGATTAAGTATATGTTTAATATCTATCTACAAAAGCACCCTATATCAAATATATATATATTTATTTAATACCTATCCACAAAAGCACACTATACTATATTAAATACATATATTTAATATCTCTGTATAAAAGTACCCTATATTAGATCAAATACACATATATATTTAATATCTAGGTATAACAGCACCCTATATTATATTAAATAAATATTTAATATCTAGGTGTAACAGCACCCTATATGATATTAAGTATATATTTAGTATCTAGGTATAACAGCACCCTATACGATATTAAATATATATTTAATATCTAGGTGTAACAGCACCCTATATTAAGTATATATTTAATATCCAGCTATCAAAGCACCCTATACTAAACACATTTATCTAACACCTAGCTACAAAAGCACTCCCTACGCACACTAAAAGTACATGTAAAGACACTGTCGCCGCCTATTTCCTCCCTCTCTGCAAAAGCGCCCGTTTTGGAGGAGCGAGGCCCCCAAATCTCCGTTTTTTAAGGAGACCCCCCCCCCCCCCGCGCCCCGTCCTCGGGTGCCCGCCCCGCCCCGCGGCCCCCTAATCCCGCTTAGGGTGGCTCAGGGCGCGGGGGGGCCGCGGCCCCCGCTCTAAATTTAACGCCGGGGTGTCAGGAGCAATCACGTCAGCACCCCGGGGTAATCCGGCCCAGATAAGCGCCCCAAAAAGGGAAAGCGAGAGGGGGAAACCCCCCGCCGGACCCCAAATTAAGGCCCCCCCCTCCCCGAGCCACCCGCAAAGCGCAAGTTTTGGGACACGGGCGGGGGATTTATTTATAACAACGGAGAAGGCGGGGGTGGGCGGGGCCGGGATTAATTAGGAAGGAAACGAGGGAGGATACGGTCACCGCTGACGGGTTTTCTTTATTCCGTTGGGGTGGAGAAACGCGGACGGTACAAAGCTCGGACGCACCAAGGGGAAAACGAGGAGAGACCGCGGCCCCCCACCCCGGGGCGCGGGGGAGAGGAGCGGGCATCGCAGCCGTCCCCGCCCGGGGGCTTCGAGAAGCCGAAACCCCAAATCTCCTCTTTCCACGCCCAAAATTACACGAGGTTTGTGTAGAAAACCAGGGATTTCAAAAACTCTCCCCACCCCTCACGCACTTCTATATAGTTTTTTTTTTTGCAGCTCGGAGGAAAAAAAAGAAAAAAGAAAAGTGTACAAAAAGGGGGGGGGGGGAATCCAAAAAAGTCTCATAAACCCCTCGGAAGTCGTGTGTTGGTTTTGCCTGGCGAACAAAGTCAGCTCTCGCGACGTGTCCCAGCCGCTACGCTCGGGAGCAGGAGAAACCCCCCCCAAAAGCCGCTGCCCCCCCACCCCCCCCCACCCCACCCCTCCCCGAGTCTCTCCTACCGCCCGGCGCCGGCCGCCCTAAGCCCGCTCGCCGCGGATGCGACGGGCCAGCTGGATGTCCTTGGGCATGATGGTGACCCTCTTGGCGTGGATGGCGCAGAGGTTGGTGTCCTCGAAGAGGCCCACGAGGTACGCTTCGCTGGCTTCCTGCCGGGAGAGAGCCGAAGCCTCAACGTGGGGGGACTGACAGGGGGTTTAAGTCGGAGTGGGGGCACGTTTTGGGGAGACTCATGCGGCCCCGATATCCCCCCGGGGTCCTGCGGCGCTGCGCGGGCTGGGGTCTCACCTGCAGAGCCCCGATGGCAGCGCTCTGGAAGCGCAGGTCGGTCTTGAAGTCCTGCGCGATCTCCCTTACCAAGCGCTGGAAGGGCAGCTTGCGGATCAGCAG
The DNA here is from genome assembly GCF_047370975.1 of Nipponia nippon. Taxonomy (NCBI): domain Eukaryota; kingdom Metazoa; phylum Chordata; class Aves; order Pelecaniformes; family Threskiornithidae; genus Nipponia; species Nipponia nippon. Next base: position 445,011 of record NW_028262365.1, on the reverse strand, counting down.
TTCCGTGGATTTCTGGTATCGCCGGATCTCCCGCAGGGCCACCGTGCCGGGCCTGCAAGGGATTTCAGCAGTTAACGCCATAAAACCGCTTTTGGGGGTAAAATGGCACGTCGAGTCACCCGGGCGGGGCCTGCGGCCGTGGCCAGGGGACCTGGAGCCCGGTGGTCCAGCGGCCACCGCTGCCCCTTGCCCGCCGGGGGTGACGCTGGCCCCAGTACCTGTAGCGATGGGGCTTCTTCACGCCCCCCGTGGACGGCGCGCTCTTCCTGGCGGCCTTGGTGGCCAGCTGCTTCCTCGGCGCCTTCCCGCCGGTGGATTTCCGAGCCGTCTGCTTGGTACGGGCCATACCGGACGGTCAGAGCCTGCCGAGGGGGGGGGAGAAGGCCGGGGTCGGGGAGCGAAGGGCGAGACCGGCCGTTAGCGGCCGAGGGGCGGGGAGGGGCCCCGGCCCGCTTCTGCGGGGGGCTGCTCCCCGCCACCCCCGGCCTCGGGGGAGGCACCGGGCTGAGGGGGAGCCGCCGGACCAGCGGATCCGACGCCGGGCCGGGCCCGGGCGAGCCCCCATGGCCTCACCGCGCCGCGCCGGGGGAGAAGCCCCCGCCGTCCCCTCAGCGCCCTCGGACTACAACTCCCAGAAGCCTCCGCGCCGCGTCACGTGCCGGCCCCGCACCACCCCTCTGATTGGCTGGCGCCGCTCAGCCAATGGGCTCGCACGCTACCGGCAGCGGGGAGGTGCCGCCGAGTCTCCCCCCGAGATTGACGCGACTCTCGGCCTATCCCTTCCCGGCTTCCCAGCCAATCAGCGCCGCCGCTCCCCGCAGCCAATCGGCGGCCGGCGGCAGACGGAAGGCGGGACTGGGGAGCAGCGTCTCCTCAGACGACCTCGGCGCCGGGCCGCCCTCCCCCGGGCCGCCGTTACCGGTTACCGGCCCCCGGCCCCGACCCCTCCGTTACCTTTGTGCCCGGCTGGCGGCGGCGCTGGAGCCGTTGGGGTTCCCGCGGTGATGCTGTCGCTGCTCTCCCTCCCTTCCCGCCTTTCCCGACAGAAAATGGCGGGCTCCCGGCGGAGGCTCTTTACCCGTCGTGCACCGCGGCGGGGGGGGGGGGCGGGAGAGGGAGGTCGGCTGAGGTGAGGCGGGCCGCCGCCATCTTGTGACCCGCCCGGTAACGGGTCGGGGCGGGCTCCGTGGCCCGGGAGCTGCCCGCTCCTCGGTTTCCACCTCGGTGCGAGCCTTGGGTTGAAGCCAAACCGATTTTCCGTACCCCACAACCCGCCCCTCGCCCCGCCTTGAGCGGCCTCGGGAGGACGGAGCGAGGGAGAGACCCGTCACCCCCGCAGCCGAAGGGAGCGTCGGGGCTTTGGTTCCCCCAAATGCACCTTCAGGTAGCGCTTTACCGTTTCACACGCATCGCTCTACCACCGGCAACACTCACCGTCACAAAGGGCGGGAAGGAGAAGCTTTAATCCTATTTTTAATCCACCTGCCAGCGCTGGTCCTTACTCCTTTCTCCGGAGAGAAGCCTGGCGTGAGGGCTGTCTCTCATCCACACAGCAGAAGCACCGCCATGGGGGATAAAAAAAAAAACAAGCGAGGGGATAAATCTCCATCGCCCTCGCTGCAGTCACCAGAGGGCACGCGTCCGCTGCGCAGGGGCGCCCGGGCCCAACAGCGGCAGGGCGAGATCCGCCGCTTGGGTTTTTATTTCTTTAGGCCCAAACGAAGGGATCCAGTGCAGGGGGAGGCGGGAGCCGTCGGCCCCATCCGAGGGCGCTGCCCTGCTTGGAAAAAACACCCACGGCGAACCAAAAACAAACCCCATCCCAGCCCAAATTCGCCACGACTTTATTCCAGAAAGGCCACCGAGCCGCGAGAGTTACAGAAGGCAACCGGAACGGCGGGCGGGAGTTCGCGGTCAGAGCAAATCATTAAATCGCTGTGTAATTTCTCCGATTTTGAACCTTTTTTCCCCATTTTTCAACCCGGCAGGCTCGGCGACAGCTTTCTGTGCGAATTAGCGAGGGGAACAAAACAAAAAACCAAACCAAAACCAGCTCGACCCAGCTGAGAATCAGAGCGTCGGTGCAAGCGGTTAGTGCGGAGGGAGAGGAGCCGTGGCGGGGGGCGAAGCTCGACGGCCGCCCGCCGCCCTCGCGCCGGCATCCTGCGCGGCGTCTGGGAACGGCCCGGTGCCGGCGGACGTTTCGGCGGTCCCCGTCATGGAGCGCTCGGCCGGCGGGAGGGAGGCGGACGCCGGTGGAGCTGCGGGGAGGGAGAACGCGGGGTTCTAGCGGCGTGGCGGCGCGGCGCGGCGCCGGTGCCGCCGATGCCGTACCTTCGTTAGGGGTGCCGGGGCGGGCGCCTACGGCAGGCGGCTTTTGATGGCGGCCACGATCTTCTGGAGCTTGGCATCGCTGTCCACAAACCCTTCACCGTTCTGGCGGAGGGAGAACGGCCGCATCCCAGGGTGCTGGCGCGCCCCGGCGCGGCGCCGGGGAGGGGGTCACCCACCTTTTCGGGGGGCGCGCCGCGGGGGGGGGGGGGTCACCCACCTTTTTGGAGTGGACCAAGCGTCCGCCCACCGTCACTTCAAACCATCCTGTCACCTCCCGCGTCCCCTGGCCGCTCTGTGGGGACACGGGGGGGGGGGGGGGGGCGTCACCTCGGCTCCGGGTGCCCCCCGCCCCCCCGGGGGGGCACAGGGGGGGTCACCTCGGCTCCGGGTGCCCCCCGCCGCCCCGTGGGGACACAGGGGGGGTCACCTCGGCTCCGGGTGCCCCTCGCCGCCCCGTGCCCCCCAACTCACCACCGCCAGCGCGCCCGGGAAGCGCCGTTCCAGCTCCTGCTTGAGCTGCTGGTACTGAAAGGGAGGGGAAGGGGGGGGGTCACCCCCTGCCCGTTTGGGGGGCGCCCCTCGGGGGGCTGCGAGGGGGAAGGGGGGGCACGGCTCACCTTGGGGGTGTAGCCTCAGGCTCCGCTGCGGGGGGGGGGGGGGCAGGCGGTCAGGGGGAACGGGGACCCCTGCGAAGGGGCACCCCCGGGTGCAGGGACCCCCTCCAACCACAGGGACACCCCCCCCCAACCACAGGGACCCCCCGGAGCACAGGGACACCCCCCAACCACAGGGACCCCCTCCAACCACAGGGACCCCCCCCTCGGAGCACAGGGACCCCCCTCAGAGCACAGGGACCCCCCCCAACCACAGGGACACCCCCCTCGGAGCACAGGGACCCCCTCCAACTACAGGGACCCCCCCCCGGAGCACAGGGACCCCCTCGGAGCACAGGGACCCCCCAACAACAGGGACCCCCCTCGTAGCACAGGGACCCCCCACCCAACCACAGGGACCCCCCGGAGCACAGGGACCCCCCAACCACAGGGACCCCCCTCGGAGCACAGGGACCCCCCTCGGAGCACAGGGACCCCCCCCCTCGGAGCACAGGGACCCCCCTTCAGAGCACAGGGACCCCCCAACCACAGGCACCCCCCCAAATCGAGCCAAAAAGGGGTCCCCCTCTTCCCGGGTGCAGGGACCCCCGGATACAGGGACCCTCCTGGGCACGGGACCCCCCGGCACAGGGACCCCCGGCCCAGGGCCCCCCCAAATGGAGCGCAGGGCCCCCCCGCCCGGGGCCCCCCGGTACCAGTAGAGCACGGAGACGCGGAGCGGCTCGGCCATGGCGGCGGCGGCGGCGGCGGCGGCGGCGGCTGCGCGGCGGCCTCGGTCCCGCCCCGCGCCGGGCCCGGGGGTCCCCGGGGGGGGGGTGCGCACCCCCAAACCCCCCCCCGGCCCCGGCGGGGCCCCCCCCGAGCCCCGCGGAGCCCCGGCGGCACCGGGACGGGCCCCCCGCCCCCCATCGGCCCCCCGCGCCTTTTTGGGTGCGCTCGGGGTGTGCCCCGTCCCCCCAGTGTGGCCAGTGCCTCTCCCAGTATAACCAGTGCCCCCCCCCGTGTGGCCAGTGCCTCCCCCAGTGGGGCCAGTGCCCCTCCCGTATGGCCTATGCCTCCCCCCCCAGTATGGCCTGTGCATCCCCCCAGTACAGCCAGTGCCTCACCCCCAGTACAGCCAGTGCATCACCCCCAGTATAACCAGTGCATCCCCCCAGTACAGCCAGTGCATCACCCCCAGTATAACCAGTGCATCACCCCCAGTATAACCAGTGCCTCCCCCCAGTACAGCCAGTGCATCACCCCCAGTATAACCAGTGCATCACCCCCAGTATAACCAGTGCCTCCCCCCAGTACAGCCAGTGCATCACCCCCAGTATAACCAGTGCATCTCCCCAGTACAGCCAGTGCATCACCCCCAGTATAACCAGTGCCTCCCCCCAGTACAGCCAGTGCATCACCCCCAGTATAACCAGTGCATCACCCCCAGTATAACCAGTGCCTCCCCCCAGTACAGCCAGTGCATCACCCCCAGTATAACCAGTGCCTCCCCCCAGTACAGCCAGTGCCTCACCCCCAGTACAGCCAGTGCATCACCCCCAGTATAACCAGTGCATCCCCCCAGTACAGCCAGTGTATCCCCCCAGTACAGCCAGTGCATCACCCCCAGTATAACCAGTGTATCCCCCCAGTACAGCCAGTGCATCACCCCCAGTATAACCAGTGCCTCCCCCCAGTACAGCCAGTGCATCACCCCCAGTATAACCAGCGCCTCCCCCCAGTACAGCCAGTGCATCACCCCCAGTATAACCAGTGCCTCCCCCCAGTACAGCCAGTGCATCACCCCCAGTATGACCAGTGCCTCCCCCCCGTGTGGCCCGTCCATCGCCCCCCCCCGCCGGTCCCGGGGCCGCCCCGCGCGCTCCCGCCGCTCCCCGGGGCCGCGCACAGCCGGGGCCGCGCTCGGCGCTCCCGGTCGGCGGCTGCGGTCTGCGGCGGGGATGGGGCCGCGGCGCTGAGCGGGGGGGGCCCGGCGGGGCGGGGGGGGGCCCGGGCCGGCGCCCCCCGCTCCCGGCGCCATGGGCGAATGGACCATCCTGGAGCGGCTGCTGGAGGCGGCGGTGCAGCAGCACTCCACCATGATCGGGAGGTGAGCCCACGGCGCGGGGGGGGGGTCGCGGGACCCCCCCACGGGCCCACGGCCCCCAGGCCCCCCCCGGGTCAGGAGCTGCCCGTGGGGGAGCGCGGGGGGGGGGGGGGGTGGCGTCACCCACGGGGCGTCCCCCCAGGGCGCCCCCCCCCCCCGGCAAGAGGCTGGGAGGTGGCCCCCCGTGTGGGGGTGGCGGAGGGACCCGCCGTCACCCGCCCCGCTGTCACCTCCCCGCTGGCAGGAGGTGACAGATGTGATAACGGGGACACTCAGGACAAGGGACAGCGTGGGGACGGTCACAGCCCCGGGGGCCCCCTTCCCCCCGGGGGGTCGGTCCCGGGGGGGGGGGGCGGTCCTCGCCGCGGGGAGACGGGGCCGTCCCCGCTGAGGCGCAGCTGGGGGAGAGGGGACAGAAAAAGGTCCCCACGTGTCCCCCGACAGCGGGCGCGTCCCCAAAACTGCACCCCGAGTACCCTAAATCTGCACCCCGCGTCCCCCAAACCTGCACCCTGCGTCCCGCAAAACCTGCAGGCCGTGTCCCCCAAACCTGCACCCCAGGTCCCCCAGGGCGCCTGGCGCGGCCCCGCCTTGCCGTGGGGCGCAGGGGGTGCTGGGGGTCCCGCTGCCCCCCGGGGTGGGGGGCGACCACCCCACCCCCTGGCAGAGCCGCAGCCGCCAGGGACGAGCACCGATGGGCGCCGTCAAGGTCAGGGGCGGTGGCACCTGGGACATGGCGCCTCGGAAGAACTTGGGGATCCAGGCGGGACCCACGCGTCGGGGTCCAGGTGGGACCCACGCGTCAGGGTCCAGGTGGGACCCACGTGTCCAGGTTGGATCCAGGTGTCCGGGTCCAGGTGGGACCCACGTGTCCAGGTCGGATCCAGGTGTCCGGGTCCAGGTCCAACTCACGCGTTGGGGTCCAGGTGGGACCCTCATGTCCAGGTCAGATCCAGGTGTCCGGGTCCAAGTGGGACCCACGTGTCCAGGTCCAACCCATGCGTTGGGGTCCACGTGGGACCCACATGTCCAGGTCGGACCCATGCGTCCGGGTCCACGTGGGACCCACATGTCCAGGTCTAACCCACGTGTTGGGGTCCAGGTGGGACCCACGTGTCCAGGTCCGACCCACGCGTCCGGGTCCAGGCGGGACCCACGTGTCCAGGTCCAGGTGGGACCCACGTGTCCAGGTCAGACCCATGCATTGGGGTCCAGGTGGGACCCTCGTGTCCAGGTCCAACCCACGCGTCCGGGTCCAGGTGGGACCCACGTGTCCAGGTCAGACCCATGCATTGGGGTCCAGGTGGGACCCACGTGTCCAGGTCGGATCCAGGTGTCTGGGTCCAGGTAGGACCCATGCATCTGGGTCCAGGTGGGACCCTCGTGTCCAGGTCCAACCCACGCGTCCGGGTCCAGGTGGTCGCACCTCCTCCCTCCCTGCTCCCTCCCAGGATCCTGCTGACGGTGGTGGTGATCTTCCGCATCCTGATCGTGGCCATCGTGGGAGAGACGGTGTACGAGGACGAGCAGACCATGTTCATGTGCAACACGCTGCAGCCGGGCTGCAACCAGGCGTGCTACGACAAGGCCTTCCCCATCTCCCACATCCGCTACTGGGTCTTCCAGATCATCCTGGTCTGCACCCCCAGCCTCTGCTTCATCACCTACTCCGTCCACCAGTCGGCCAAGCAACGGGAACGGCGCTACTCCTTCCTCTACCCGCTGCTGGAACGGGACGGGCGCGAAGCCAAGAAGACCAAGACGCTCAACGGGGTGCTGGTACCCAGCCCCGAGGGGGGCTGCAAGGAGGAACCCGACTGCCTGGAGGCGAAGGAGCTGCCCGGCCCGCCGCCGCGGCCCCCCCGCAGCTCCAAAGCCAAGCGGCAAGAGGGCATCTCCCGTTTCTACGTCATCCAGGTGGTCTTCCGCAACGCCCTGGAGATCGGCTTCCTGGCCGGGCAGTATTTCCTCTACGGATTCAACGTGCCGGCCATCTTCGAGTGCGATCGTTACCCGTGCGTCAAGGAGGTGGAGTGTTACGTCTCGCGGCCCACCGAGAAGACCGTCTTTTTGGTTTTCATGTTCGCCGTCAGCGGCGTCTGCGTCCTCCTCAACCTGGCCGAGCTCAACCATTTGGGTTGGCGCAAGGTCAAGGCTGCCGTCCGCGGGGTGCAAGCGCGTCGCAAGTCGCTGGTGGAGGTGCGCAAGAAGGACCTCTCCCCGCCGGCCCCCGCGCCCGCGCTCGGCCGGACGCAGTCCAGCGAATCCGCCTACGTCTGAGCCCCCCGCCCCAAAATCGCCGGGGCCCCCCCGCTCCGGTTTGCCGCAAGGGCTGACGCCAGCTTTCGGCGTCGATCGCGTCATGGTGCAAGCGGGGAGTGGGGGGGGACGGACCCACGACCCGCGCCCCGCCGGCCTCCGCGCCGGGGGGCAACGGGTGGGTGGGTATTTATTCGGCAGAGGGGATGGGGGGCAGAGCCCCCCGCCGCCCCCCCGGGATGTAAATAAAGGGGTTGGCGGGTCGAGCGCCGAGCTCTAACCGGCGCCGCGGGGGGTGTCGCGGGACGATCCCCCCGCCCCGAGCACGGCACCGCGGGTGCCACGAGCCGCCCGGCCCCCCCTTCCCCCCGGATTTGCGGCCTCTAATCCGCTCTCTAATAGCTCTAAAGAAGGGAAAGGGGCTGAGCCAGGCGCCATCTGCCAAGGGTTTTATTGGGACGCGTCGCCCGGCCGGATCCGCGGCTACAGCCTGAAACGGAGAGCGGCCCATCAGGGAGGGGCGGGGGGGGGCACCTGGCCCCACGCCGGCCCCACGCTGGCCCCACGGCGGCCCCACTCACGTCACTTCCCGGAAGGCTCTCTTCTCCACGTATTTCAGGCGATATCTCCTCTTGAACCTGGCGAGAGGTAGGAGGAAAGGGGTTAAAAATGGACCCCCCCACCTACCCCAAATCTGGGGGGCAGCCGGAGTCCCCCCGAGCTGGGGGGAGCCCCCCCCACTCACTTGGCCCTCTCCCGCGGCTCGATCAGGTTCCTCTTCTGCAGGCTCTTGAAGCGGTCGCGCAGGACGCTGCCCTCGGGCTGAAACGGGGAGGGGACGTTGTGGGGGGCGCAGGGGGGCGGGGGACCCACTCCCCCACCTCCCAGCCAGGTCTGGGGGGGCTCCAGCAAGCCCCCTCCCCGGCAGGAGGGGAGCGGAGGAGCCATTTCACACCCAAGAGTGCCGCGCTGTGGGGCGCGAGCGGCTGGGGAGGCGCCGTGGGGGCGCGAGCGGCTGGGGAGGCACTATAGGGGCGCGAGCGGCTGGGGAGGCGCCGTGGGGGCGCAAGTGGCTGGGGAGGTGCGCAGGAGTGCAAGTGGCTGGGGAGGCGCCATAGGGGCGCGAGCGGCTGGGGAGGTGTGCAGGGGTGTGAGCGGCTGGGGAGGCGCCGTAGGGGCGCGAGCGGCTGGGGAGGTGTGCAGGGGTGTGAGCGGCTGGGGAGGCGCCGTAGGGGCGCGAGCGGCTGGGGAGGCGCCGTAGGGGCGCGAGCGGCTGGGGAGGCGCCGGCACCCTCAGCACCCAGGCCCTCGCCTACGCGACGAGAGCCCGGGACCCCGAAACCCTTCACATTCCCAGCCCGAAGCAGGGGGGCTGCGAATCCTCGTAGCGCAAGGATGGGTCTCATCACGGGGCGCCGGCGCCCCCCGCCCCCCCCCGCGGCGGGGACCCCCCCCCGCGGCGCCCCCCACCTTCAGCCTGCGCAGGGACTCGGCCAGCTCGTCGCTCAGCTGCACCTCCGGGCCGGGCTCCTCGTACCTGCGGGGCGGGGTCTCAGGGAGGGGGCGGGGGGCTGCGGCAGCCCCCCACGCCCCCTCCCCACTCACCTGAGGCGCCCCAGGCGCCGGGGCAGCGCCTCCTTCGCCCGCCGCTTGGCCAGGCGCGCCTGCCGGCGCCGCAGCAGCTCCGCTTCCCACCCCTTCACCTGCCGCCGCAGCTGGCGCAAGCGGAACAGCTCCTGCCGCCGGCACCGCGCCGCCTTCTCCTGGCGCTGCCGGGTCGCCTGCGGGCGCAACCGCGTCAGGACGCCGGCAAACCCCGGCGCCCCCCGCCCGGCGCGTCCCCTCGCCGTCCCCGCACCAGGGCTCGGGCTTCCTTCTCCCGCCGGCGCTGCTGCTCCGTCTTCTTCTCCCGCCGCGGCGCCGTTTTCGGGGCGTCCGCCGGCTCCGCCGGCTCCTCGCCGTCCTCCTCGTCCCCCGACTCCTCCAGCAGCCCCTCGCACTGCTCCTGGAAAACCGTCTCCTGGGGGGGACGGGGTGGGGGGGGTCAGCACCCCGATTCGGGAACGCACCCCCCCAAAAAACCGCGCCGGGGGTCCGGGGTCTCACCGCGGTGGGGAGCTCGGCGCCGGCGGGGATCCTCAGCTGCCTCTCCACCTTGTCCTCCGCCCTCTTCTTCCTCACCTCCGCCTCGTGGGCTCGCAGCAGCAGCGCCTGCGGGGTCGGGGGGGGACACAGACACCGGCGCCGCCGTCACCCCCGACGCCGGGGGGGGGCCGCCCCGCGCCCGCCGCGCGCCCCCCCCCCCCCCAAACCTGGTGGTCCTCGAAAGCGGGGTTGTAGGAGCCGCCGGCGGCGATGACCTCCACGGCGGGGACCTGCGAGGGCTTCGTCCGCAGCCTGGCGGGGCGCTGGGGGGGGGGGGCGGTCGCACAGGCGGGGTGGGGGGGGCCTGCCGGAGCCCCCCCACCCCCCCCAAAGCCCCCCCAAAGCGGCTCACCTTCACCCTCTGCTTCTTGGTCTGCTGCAGGAACCAGCCGTCCTGTCCCGCCAGCGCCCGGTCCAGGGGGTCTGCGGGGACCCCGGCACCCCCCCGCTGTCCCCACGGCCCCCCACCACGGGGGGGGGGGGGGGCGCCGGCGCCGCCGAACCCCCCCCCCCCCCCCCCCCCCCCGAGGCGGGGCAGCCGCGCTCTGCCAATAAACCGGGCCTCAACCCCACGCCTGCGTCCCGTCTCCTCCGCCGCCCCCCCGGTTTTCACCCCGAACCCCCGCTTCCTTACTGTCGGCGGCCCAGATGTCGTAGAAGCCCCTGGCGGGGTCGGAGCGCCCCGTTTCCGGGGGTTTTGCCGGGTTTTTTCCCGGCGGGCCCCCCCCCCGCCGCAGCCGGGCCTGCAGGCGCCGTTCGGCGCGGGGCAGCACCCCCTTTTCCGCTCGCTTCTCCCAAAATTCCCGCCGCCGTTTCTCCTTCCGCCCGTTGGGAATCTGGTGGGCCAAAATGCTGCGGGGGGGGGCAGGGGGGGGGGGCGGCCGGGGCTCAGCCGGGGGGGGGACACGACACCCCCCAATTTCCACCCCCCAAGCCCCCCTCGCTCACTTTTTGGGTGCCGGCACCTTGGGGCCGGGCTGCAGCCCCAGGTCGACGTGGAGCGGCTTCTCCTTGCCCTTGTTCAGTTGCCGATCTTGGGGGGGGGGGGGACGACGACACACAGGGGTCACCCCCAAAGGCGGCGGGAAGGACGGGGGGCGCGGCGCACCCCGAGGGTCCCTCGTGGGGTGACCCCCCCCCCCCCATAACGCCCCCCCCTCACCCTTCTCGGCGTTGCCCGTGTCCACGAAGAAGAGCCCCTCGTCCGGCTGCTCCGCGATCAGGCCCCTGGGGGGGGACCCCGTCACCGCCGGGGGGTGAGGGGACCCCCAAACCCCCTCTGGGGCCCCTCAGACCCCCCAAACCCCTCTGAGCCCCCCAAACCCCCTCTGAGAGCCCCAAACCCCCTCTGAGCCGCCTCTGTGCTCCCCAAACCCCCTCTGAGACCCCTCAGACCCCCCAAACCCCTCTGTGCCCCCCCCAAACCCCTCTGTGCCCCCCAAACCCCCTCTGAGACCCCTCAGACCCCCCAAACCCCTCTGAGCCCCCCAAACCCCCTCTGAGCCCCCCCAAACCCCCTCTGAGACCCCTCAGACCCCCCAAACCCCTCTGAGCCCCCCAAACCCCTCTGTGCCCCCCCAAACCCCTCTGTGCCCCCCAAACCCCCTCTGAGACCCCTCAGACCCCCCAAACCCCTCTGAGCCCCCCAAACCCCCTCTGAGCCCCCCCAAACCCCCTCTGAGACCCCTCAGACCCCCCAAACCCCTCTGAGCCCCCAAACCCCTCTGTGCCCCCCAAACCCCTCTGTGCCCCCCCAAACCCCCTCTGAGACCCCTCAGACCCCCCAAACCCCTCTGAGCCCCCCAAACCCCCTCTGAGCCCCCCAAACCCCCTCTGAGACCCCTCAGACCCCCCAAACCCCTCTGAGCCCCCCAAACCCCCTCTGAGACCCCCAAACCCCCTCTGAGCCGCCTCTGTGCTCCCCAAACCCCCTCTGAGACCCCTCAGACCCCCCAAACCCCTCTGTGCCCCCCAAACCCCTCTGAGACCCCCAAACCCCCTCAGACCCCTCTGCGCCCCCCAAACCCCTCCGAGCCCCCTCTGAGACCCCCAAACCCCTCTGAGACCCCTCAGACCCCCCAAACCCCTCCGAGCCCCCCAAACCCCTCTGAGACCCCCCAGACCCCTCTGAGACCCCCCAAATCCCCTCAGAGCCCCCCCGACCCTCAGAGCCCCCCCAAATCCCCCCCGCGCCCCGCTCACCCCGTGGCCCGCTGCTGCAGCGCCACATCCTCGAGAAAGTCGCCGATTTCGCGGCCCAGCCTCGCTTCGGGGCCGGCCCAGCGCTTCCAACCCTTCTTACGGTTGCGGGGGCCGCGGGAGCGGCGGCGGGCGGCGGCGGGGTCCCGGGAGCCGGGGCCCAGGCCCAGGAACGACGGGGAGGCCGCGGGCGCCGCCATCTTGAAAAGAACGAGCAGGCGGCGGGGCCGGGCGGAAGCGCCTCGCCGCCACTTCCGGCCGCCATCTTGGGGAGGGCGGGGAAGGCCGGGTCGCCATCTTGGGGAGGGCAGGGCCGCCATCTTGGGAAGGGCGGGGTCCAGCTGCTGGCGGGGGGGGCTCCAGATGTGAGGACCCCCCCCCAACACCCGGGGGGCGGGGGGGGGGCTGGGCCCCCCGGAGCGGCTCCAGCTGTGAGCCCAGATGTGCCCCGGGCCGCCCGCCCCCGCCCGCGCCCTCACGCCTGGACACGCGTGTGCTCGGCCCACCTGCGCCGCCGGCCCCCCCTCCTTTGCACGCAGCCCCCCTCCCTTGCACGACCCCTCCTCGCGTGCCCACGCCCCTTGCACGCCTCCCCTTGCACACTCAACCCCCCCTCGCACCCCCCTCCCTTGCACGCTCCCCCCGCATACCCACGCTCTTGCACACCCCCCTTTGCACGCTCCCCCCTTGCACACACAGCCCTTGCACGCTCCCTCTCTTGCACGCCCCCCTTGCACCCCCCCTTGCACACTCCCCCCCCCCCCCCCGCACACCCGCTGCCCCAACCACACCGGCTCCATCACCCGCATCCTCCCTTTATTGGGGCCCGGGGGGCCCCGGGGGGGCCCCAGCGGGTCCTGGGGGGCTCTGGGGGTCCCAGAGGGTCCCGGGGGTCCCAGGGGGCCTCTGGGGACCCAGGGGGGTCCCAGGAGGTCCCTGGGAGTCCTGGGGGCTCTGGGGGGGTCTTTGGGGGTCTTGGGGGGCTCTGGGGGTCTTGGGGGGGTCCCAGAAGGTCTCAGGGGTCTCTCTGGGGGTCCCAGAGGGTCCCAGGGGGTCCCAGGGGTCTCTGGGGGGGTCTCTGGGGGTCCCGGAGGGTCCCAGGAGGTCTCGGGGTCTCTGGGGAGTCTCTGGGGGTCCCGGAGGGTCCCAGGAGGTCCCAGGGGTCTCTGGGGGTCCTGAGAGGGTCCCAGGGGTCTCTGGGGGGCCTCTGGGGGTCCCAGGGGGTGCTGGGAGGGGTCTCTGGGTGTCCTGGGGGGCTCTGGGGGTCTTGGGGGGTCCCAGGAGGTCTCGGGGGTCTCTGGGGGGTCTCTGGGGGTCCCGGAGGGTCCCAGGGGGTCCCGGGGGGGGTCTCTGGGGGTCCTGAGGGGCTCTGGGGGGGTCCCGGGGGGTCACTCTGCGGAGCCCTTGGGGCGGCGCTTGGAGGGGGGCACGAGGCGGGGGGGCAGGTCGGCCGGCAGCCCCCTCCCCTCCAGCTTGGCGCCGATGAGGTGGCCGGCCAGGGCGAACTCCTCGGCGTCCAGCATCCCGTCCCGGTCCACGTCGCTCAGCTGCCAGATGCGGCCCAGCACGGAGCTGGGCAGGTTGCTGCTCACCATCCAGCCCCGCGCCCGCCGCCCGCTCAGCTTCCCCCCCAGCGGCGCCAGCCCGTAGAAGATCTCGTCGTACTTGGCCTTGTCCTTCGTCACCACCCATTCCTCCTCGTCCTCGCCTTCCTCCTCCTCCTCCTCCGCCCCGCCGAAGGGGCCCTGGCGGGTGCCGTCGAAGGCTCCCCCCTGCACGCCGGCACCCTCGGGCGCTTCCAGCTCCTCCTGGCGCAGCAGCGGCATCAGGGCGGCGATGTCGGTGGTCAGGAGCTCGTCCAGCGCCTCCAGCATCCGCGGCTTCAGCCCCGGGAAGCGGGCGAAGTCGTGGACCAGCAGCAGCTCCTGGAGCGGGGAGGGGGCGCGCGGGGGGGGTCAGCAGCAGGCCGAGAGGCCCCGGCACGGGGGTCTGCATCCCGGCACGGGGGTCTGCATCCCGAGTGGCCCCGGCACGGTGGTCTGCATCCCGGCACGGTGGTCTGCATCCCAAGAGGCCCCGGCACGGGGGTCTGCATCCCAAGAGACCCCAGCATTGGGGCCTGCATCCCGAGAGACCCCGGCACGGGGGTCTGCATCCCGGCACGGGGGTCTGCATCCCGAGAGACCCTGGCACGGGGGTCTGCATCCTGGCACGGGGGTCTGCATCCCGAGAGACCCCAGCATTGGGGTCTGCATCCCGGCACGGGGGTCTGCATCCCGAGAGACCCCGGCACGGGGGTCTGCATCCCGGCGGGCATCCCGGCATTGGGGTCTGCATCCTGACGGACACCCCGGCATCGGGGTCTGCATCCCGGCGGACACCCCAGTATGGGGGTCTGCATCCCGAGAGACCCCGGCACGGGGGTCTGCATCCCAGCGGGCATCCTGGCACGGGGGTCTGCATCCCAAGAGGCCCCGGCATTGGGGTCTGCATCCCAGCACGGGGGTCTGCATCCTGAGAGACCCCTGGCACGGGGCCCAGCATCCTGGCACGGGGCTCAGCATCCCGGTAAGGGGCTCAGCATCCCGGCGCGGGGCCCAGCATTCCAGCACGGGGCTCAGCAACCCGCTGGACACCCCGGCACAGGGCTCAGCATCCCAGTACGGGGCTCAGCATCCCGGCGCGGGGCCCAGCATCCCGGCGCGGGGCCCAGCATCCCGGCGCGGGGGACCGGATCCGCCGCGGTGCCCACCTGCATGCGGGCGCAGTCGGGGAAGTCTCCGGGCGGGATGTGATGCTCCAGCTGGATGCGGGTGAAGAGGAGCGGCAGTTTGGCGATCAGCTGCTTCTTCTTGTTGTCCTTCCCGAAGACGGAGGGCATCTCCTTCTTCAGGCGGCTGATGATGTGCGCGTGGACCTGGGGGCAGCGCGGGGCTCCGTCAGGGCCCCCGGCACGGCACGGCACGGCACGGCGCCGTGCCCGGGCGCCCGGGTCCCCTCCGCGTCTCGGAGCCTCCCCGAAACCGGGGAGAGTCCCACGGCGCCCGCCCCGTGGCCCCGTCCCAATCCCAATCCCATTCCCAATCCCAATCCCACCCTGTCCCGTGCGTGGCGGTGCTGGCCCCGGCCCCGGCCCCGAGCGTCGCGGGCGGCGGATGCGCCGCACAAAGGGCCGCGGCCGCAGGTGGCCGGATGCGATAAGGCCGGCGGAGGGGGAAGAGGGAGACGGGGAATAACGCCAACCCCGCCGCCACCGCTTTCCGCCCCGGGCCCCGTGGCCAGCCGCCAGGGCGATGGGCTCGGCCACGGGGCCACCGCAGCCCCCAGCCCCCCGCGGTCCTGGGGGTCCCCGCACGGGGGGGAGCTGGCCTGGGCGCGGGGGGCGTTAATTAGTCTGCGATTACGGGGGCGGAAGGCGTTACCTCACGGGAAGCCCTTAACGAGGAAGCCAGGCACAGGATGGGGCGGGGGGGGGACGCGATGACGTCCCCCCCCTTGGCAACGGGGCCATTGTTGGAGGTGGCCGGGAGCCACGGGGGCTGCGGGACCCCCGGGGCCACCTCCTGGGGCCAAGGAGGGGACCCCAAACCATCAACGCTCCTTCTCCTCCCGGAGCCACGGAGAGCCCCACGGAGCCCCGGTGGCCCCTTGGCCACCACAGGGAGCCCTGGTGGCCCCTTGGCCGCCACGGAGAGCCCCAAGGAGCCCTGGTGTCCCCTTGGAGCCACGGAGAGCCCCACAGAGCCCCGGTGGCCCCTTGGCTACCACGGGGAGCCCTGGTGGTCCCTTGGCCGCCACGGGGAGCCCTGGTGGCCCCTTGGCCGCCACGGAGAGCCCCAAGGAGCCCTGGTGTCCCCTTGGAGCCACGGAGAGCCCCACAGAGCCCTGGTGGCCCCTTGGCTACCACGGAGAGCCCCAAGGAGCCCTGGTGTCCCCTTGGCCACCACAGAGAGCCCCACGGAGTCCTGGTGGCCCCTTGGAGCCATGGAGAGCCCCAAGGAGCCCTGGTGTCCCCTTGGCTACTAGAGAGTCCCAAGGAGCCCTGGTGTCCCCTTGGCCACCACAGAGAGCCCCACGGAGTCCTGGTGGTCCCTTGGAGCCATGGAGAGCCCCAAGGAGCCCTGGTGTCCCCTTGGCTACCATGGAGAGCCCCACGGAGTCCTGGTGGCCCCTTGGAGCCATGGAGAGCCCCAAGGAGCCCTGGTGTCCCCTTGGCCACCACAGAGAGCCCCAAGGAGCCCTGGTGTCCCCTTGGCTGCCATGGAGCCACGGAGAGCCCCCCGGAGCCCTGGTGGCCCCCTGGCTCCCCCGGAGAGCCCCCCGGAGCCCTGGTGGCCCCTTGCCGCGCCCCCGTCGGCCGCACTCACCCTGACGAGCCGTGCCCGCTTGACGAGGTCATTGAGCTTCCTCAGGGCGGCATGGCGGGGCAGGTTCTGGATGTCCTGGAACAAGTCCTGCTCCTCCAGCTCAAAGAGCTGCCGGTTGTCGGCGATGAGGAGCGGCTCGGACCAGAAGGAGCCGATGAAGACGCGCAGCACCTCGGGGGTGTTGAACACCTTCCCCAGGGACCACATCAGCGCCCCGTAGACGCGCATCAGCTGCTGCGTCTCCACCATGTCGGCCTTGTTCAGGACCACCCGGATCTTGTCCTCGTTGCCCTTGAGGGCTCGGATGGCCTCGGAGAACTCGTCCGAGATCTCCAGCTTGTGGGCGTCGAAGAGGAGGATGATGAGGTCCACGCGCTCGGCGAACCACTGCAGCACGGCCGGGAAGTCGTAGCCTGGGCAGGGGGGGAGGCGGGAATTGGGGATCCCCCCCGCCGGAGCCCAAAACCCAGCCCTAACCCCAGCCCCAACCCCAACCCTAACCCTAAGCCCAGCCCTAATCCCAGTCCTAACTCTAATCCCAGCCCTAACCTGAAACTGGACCCCAAATCCCAACCCCAAACGCCAATCCCAACCTCAAACCTAACCCTAATCCCAACTCCAAGCCTAACCACAACCCCAACCCCAACCTCAACCCTAACTAACCCCAACCCCAACCTAATCCCAACCCCAACCTAACCCCAATCCTAAACCCAACCCCAACCTAATCCCAACCTAACCCTAATCCTAACCCCAGTCCTAACCCCAGCCTAACCCCAGCCCCAACCTAACCCTAATCCTAACCCCAGCCCCAACCTAATCCCAACCTAACCCTAATACTAACCTCAGTCCTAGCCCCAGCCCCAACCTAATCCCAGCTCCAACCTAACCCTAATCCTAACCCCAATCCTAACTCCAACCTAACCCCAATCCTAACCCCAACCCCAACCTAACCCTAATCCTAACCCCAATCCTAACCCCAACCCCAGCCCAATCCCAACCTAACCCTAATCCGAACCCCAACCTAACCCTAATCCTAACCCCGGTCCTAGCCCCAGCCTAACCCCAGCCCCAGCCCCCCCCGCGCCGGCCCCCGCAGCCCCGCCAGCCCAGAGAAAAGCACCAAAAAAGGCAAGCGGAGCCCTGGGCACGGCCCCTCCTCGCCCTTGACCCCGACCTTGACCCCGACCTTGACCCCCTCCCCACCCGCGCGTGCCGCGGCTGGGAGCGCCCGGCCAGGAATTTGGCCTTGACCCAGCCCCGACCCAGCCCTGACCCCCCCTTCCCAGCCCCTCCCCCTTTCCCAGTCCCCCCTTTTCCCAGTTCCCCCCTTTCCCAGCCCCTCCCCCTTTCCCAGTCCCCCTTTTCCAGTTCCCCCCTTTCCCAGCCCCCCTTTCCCAGTCCCCCCCTTTCCCAGCCCTCCCTTCCCAGCCCCCCTTTCCCAGTCCCCCTTTCCCAGTCCTCCCCCTTTCCCAGCCCCCTTTCCCAGTCCCCCCCTTTCCCAGTTCCCCCCTTTCCCAGCCCCCCTTTCCCAGCCCCTCCCCCTTTCCCAGTCCCCCTTTCCCAGTCCCCCCCCTTTCCCAGCCCCCCCTTTCCCAGCCCTCCCTTCCCAGCCCCCCTTTCCCAGTCCCCCCCCTTTCCCAGGGGGTCTCCCCCAGCCAAGCCCCCCCCCCCCGGGGCCGTTTCGGCGGCCGGTGCCAGGGCTCTTGGCAGAGGCCGAAGGTTTCGGGGTGGGGAAGGAAGACGGGGGGGGGCCCGGGGGGGGCCCGGCCTCCGCAGCCGGGCTGGAAAGTTGGCAGCGACCCCGGCGTCGCGGGGGGGGGGAGCCCCCCACCCCGGCCATGGCTCCGGAGAGGGGGCCCCGGACCCCCCCCGCCCCGCGGGACCCCCCCTCGCTCCCCCCGGCCCTGGGGAGCAGCGGGGGGGGGGGAGCGCTGGCAGCCCCCCCCTTGGCAGCCCCCCCCCCCCGCAGCACCCCACCCCGCGGGGTTTCGCAACCCCCGCGGGCCCCACGCTGCGCCCTGCACCCCCCAGCAGCACCCCACGAAACCTCGCCCCCCCCCCCCGGCTGCACCCCCTTACACTTTGCACCCCCATTTTGCACCCCCTTAAACCTTGCACCGCCATCGGCACCCCGCTGCGCTTTGCACCCCCATTTTGCACCCCTTGCACTTTGCCCCCCCATTTTGCACCCCCCAGTCCCCACCTCCTTACACCTTGCACCCCCGTTTTGCCCCCCGTTAAACCCTGCCCCCCCATTTTGCCCCCCTTGCACTTCGCCCCCGCGCCCCTCACCGCGGCTGACGCGCTGCTTGGCCCCCGACAGGATCCCGGGGGTGTCGATCAGGCTGATGCTCTCCAGCACCTGGTTGGGGAGGTGGGCGCACATGAACCTGCGCGGGAGCAGCCGCGTTAGGACCCCCCGGGACCCCCCTGAACCCCCCCGAGCCTCCCGGGACCCCCCCGGACCCCCCTGAGCCTCCCCGGAGCCCCTGGACCCCCCCGAACCCCACCCGAGCCCCCCCCGGACCCCCTGAACCCCCTGGATCCCACCAGACCCCCGTGGACCCCGCTGAACCCCCCGAGCCTCCCCCGGCCCCCTGTAACCCCCCTAGACCCCCCCGAGCCCCCCGACCCTCCCGGATCCCTCCAGACCCCCCAGACCCTCCCTGACCCCCCTGAACCCCCTCCAGACCCCCCAAGCCTCCCCGCATCCCTCCAACCCCCCCAGACCCCCCTGAACCCCCCGGATTCCTCCAGACCCCCCTGGACCCTCCTGGACCCCCCTGAACCCCCTCCAGACCCCCCCAGACCCCCCTGAACCCCGTGAATGTCCCCGACCCCACCCCGGCCCCCCCAGACCCCACTGAGTCTCTCCCAGACCCCCCTGAACCCCCCAGACCCCCCTGGCCCCCCCGGACCCCCCGAGCCTCTCCCGGACCCCTCCGGACCCCCTGATCCCTCTGGACCCTCCAGACCCCCCTGAACCCTCTGCCCCCCGGACCCCCCAGACCCCCCTGAATGCCCCCTGAACCCCCCGACCCCCCTTGCCCCCCCCCGAACCCCCAGCCCCCCCGGGGGCTGCAGGAGGGAAGGGGGAGCGAGTGGGCAGCACCCACTCGTGTCCGTGGGGGGGGTCCGTGAGGGTGGGGGGGTCCGTGAGGGTGGGGGGTCCCGGGGGGTCCCCCTCCCTGCGCCAGCCCTGCCGGCAACTTTCCGAGGGGGGGGGGGGGCGGCTGCGGGGCCGCCTTCCTGACGCCGGGCTCGTCCCCCCCCACCCCCCCCCCCGCGTGGCAGGGAGCGGATCCCCCCCATTCCCAAGGGGGGGGCCCCCAAATGGGGGGGGGACCCCAAATGATGGCGGGGGAGCTCAAATAATGGGGGGGGACCCCAAATAATGGGGGGGACCTCAAATGGGGGGGGGGGGGGCAAATAATGGGGGGGGAGCTCAAATAATGGGGGGGACCCAAATGGGGGGGACCTCAAATAATGGGGGGGGAGCTCAAATAATGGGGGGGGACCTCAAATAACGGGGGGGGACCCCAAATAATGGGGGGGGAGCTCAAATGCGGGGGATGCCAAATAATGGGAGGGACCCCAAATAATGGGGGGGACCCCAAATAATGGGGGGAGCTCAAATAATGGGGGGGACCCCAAATAATGGGGGGACCCCAAATAATGGGGGGGACCCCCCAGCTCCCACCCCCCCAGGGCGCAGCGTGGGATCGACAGAAACGGTCAAAACCGGGCAAAACCCGGCGAATCCGCGGGTGGATCCCGATCCGGGGGGGGGCTCCATGTGGGGGTGCCCGGCGCTGGGGGCGGGGGCGGGGGGTCTGGCTCACCGATTAAGGAAGGTATTCCCGAAGGGATTGAGCTTGCGGAAAGGTTTTTTGGGATCGACGATGAGGGCGTTGCCCGGCGTGATGCCCTCGGTCTCGCCGTGCATGATGGCCACGAAGGAATCGGTGGTGGGCTCGGGGCCGATCCGGCTGCCGGGGATGTCCTGCTCCAGCAGGTAACGGATAAACGTGGTTTTCCCGGTGGAATATTGCCCCACCACCAACACCATCGGCTTGTTGTCGAAATCGGCGTCCTCCAGCGCCGGCGAGTGGAAATCGTGGAAGCGGTAAAACTCTTCCACCGGTAAAAGCTTCTTCTTGTAGAGGCTCTTCAGCCCCTGGGTGACGGTGCGGAGCACCTCCGGGCTCTTCCTCTCGTTCTTCCTCATCCAGCTGAACATGGCGGCGGCGGGCAGGGGGCTGCCGGCGCGGCGGGGGGCCGGCGCGCGCCCCGAAGCGACGGCGGGTCCGCGGGGGGCTGCGGCCGGCTCAGGCGGAGGGCTCGGCCATGGGGTGCCGCCGGACCCCCGCTCCTCCCGCCCTCAACCCCCCCCCCCCCAAAAAGAAAAGCAGATTTGGGGGGGTTTCGCCTTCCCGGCGAGGCGCTTCGCCAGGCCGGGGGGTTTTTTTTTTCCCCTTCCCGGCCCTTTTGGCCCCAAAACAGCGGCGGGGTCCCGGCGCCGCTTCCCCCGGCGAAACGCCGCTCCCGGCCCGAGCGACTTCTTGGCTTTTTGCCTTTTTTTTTTTTTCTCTTTTTTTTTTTTTTTTTTCTTTTTTCCTCCCCTTTTTTCCTCTTATTTTCACGGGAGGAGAACGCCTTCGCGGCGACGCCGGCGATGCCGCGGAAGATCTGCGCCCAGGCCGGAGGCGGCGGCGGGGAGAAAAGGGCCGGGGCGGGAATATATTCACATAAATCATGGGGGCGGGGGGGGGGCAGCCCGGGCCGCGCCATAAAAGAAAAAAAAAAAAAACCAAACCCAAAATTAATAAATTAATCACGGCGAGGGGCCGGGGAGGGCGGCGACAGGCGGCGGCCGCGCCGGAGAGGCCCGTGGCGGCTGCGTGGCTCGTGCCGGCGGGACGCGGGCGAGCCCCCCGCTCCCGAGACCCCCCCCCGGCCCCTCTCGGCGACGGCCCCGGGGGCTCCCCGGACCCCAGCCCCGCTCACAAGCCAGGACTGGGGTCCCAGACCACGTCCCCGAGCCCCCAGACCCACTCGCAAGCCAGGACTGGGATCCCAGGTCTCCTCCCCGAGTCCCCAGACTCATTCATGGGTGGGATCCGGGTCTGGGGTCTCCTCCCTGAGCCCCCAGCCCCGCTCACAAGCCAGGATTGGGGTCCCAGACCACGTCCCCGAGCCCCCAGACTCATTCATGGGTGGGATCTGGGTCTGGGGTCTCCCCCCCGAGCCCCCAGCCCCGCTCACGGGTGGGATCCGGGTCCGGGGTCTCCTCCCTGAGCCCCCAGCCCCGACTGTAGGTCAAGATCCGGGTCCTGGGTCTCCCCCCCGAGCCCCCAGCCCCGCTCACGGGTGGGCCCCGGGCCCCCCCTTCCCCTTTCGCCATCCAACGCCTTCTCTTCCCGCACCCGCCAGCCCCAAACCCCTCCGAATTCACCCCGAAAGGCCGAGGGGGCCCCGGCCCCCCCGCCGCCGCCGCTTTGGGGTGTTACCTGCCTTTTCCATCATTCCCCGGCGCGGGAGGGCTTTGCGGGCCAGGTTTGGCGCCGGGGCTGCCGAAAGCAACAGCGACCAGCGAGGCGGGCGCAGTTTTTAAAAAGAAGAGCGATTTAATTTACACAGAAGTACTAAATGTACATAATTCTTTAAAAAAATCGTTATACACAATAAATACAGTACAAAATTATTTTATAGTACTATATTTTGTTTCGAACTGTGATAGCGTTCACTGGTACCGGCGGGGCGGGAGGGGACTGGGGCCGTCGGGCTCGTTTGGGGCTCGTTACAGCCCGCTACGCTCCGGGGGCGAGGACGGGGCGGGATTTGGGGGGGGCCCCCCCGGTTTTTGCCTTCCTCCCCCCCCCCCCCCCCCAAGAATGGGGATTAACCCCCCCAGGCAGCAGAGTCCCCCCCCAAAATGCGGATTAAAAGGGGTGGGAAAGGGCCAACCCCTCCCCCCCCCCCCCCCCCCCCCCCGGTGCAACGCAAGATCCCAGTGGGCAAACCTGGAGTTTCCTCCCCAAACTGGGGGACGCTGGGGGGCCGCGCCCCCCGCCGCGCCGGCCGGCCCTTTTGGGGTGAAACCTCGGGTTTTCCAACGGATCCGTCGCGCAGGGAAAGGAAAAATAAGGAGCTACCGATCCCAAGCCACGCTTCCTTCTCGGTTTAAAAAAAATAAAAATAAAAATAAAAATTAGACACTAACCAAACCCCCAAACGGTTCAATATACATTTTTATATATCTATATGTGTATATAAAAAAAGAAAACGCCAAATGTTTGAGCCTGGGAATCGGCGTCCCTTATTGCTGCCCCGAGGCTCCCGCAGCGCCGGGGGCTGGGGGGTCCGGGCGCTCGCGGGGCGGGAAAAATCAAATCGAAATGGAAATAATAATAAAAATTAAAAAAAAAAAACCCCGAACAACCCAAAACCGACCTGGGGTTTGCCCCCCCCAATCGCGGCTCCCACCCGGCCAAGCCCCTTCCCTCCGGTCGAACCCCGCCGGCAGGCGCTCCGGGGCCTTTTTTTGGGTGAGAAAAGAGGAAAAGAGGGAGCGGGGAAGCGGGGGTTTCCCCAAAGCCCCGCCGCTCCGCGCGGGGCGGGGGACAAACATGGGAATTTCTGGATGAAAAAGCGGGATTTGGGGGGTTGTGGCGGGCGAGGCCGGGCGCTGGGGAGGTGTGAGCAAGCGGGCAGGAATGCCGAGCGCGCTCGCCGCCCGTTCCCAGGCTCGGGAAAAGCAGATTTATGGTTCCTTCTCGGGGGGGGAATAAAAAAAAGAAAAATAAATAGAAGCAAAGGGGAAAAAAAAACCCCAATGGAAAGGAAGGGCTCCCAGCCCGCGGAGGCTCCCAGGGAGCGGCTGCGGCCCTGGCTCCGCTCCAGCCCTACGGCACGCCGCGGCGGGAGGGCGAGGGGAGCAGAGCTCCTCTTTCCTTCTTCCCCCCGACTTCTCTTTTTTTTTTCACCCTAAAAACCAAACCCCGCCGGGCGGCGGCTCTGCCCCGCCTTTCAAAACCTGAATTTTGGGGTGTTTTTTCCCTGCTGTTGGTTGGGTTTTGGAGGAGGGGACGCCGCCGCCGGCCGCGAGGAAGGATGTTTTCGGTTTCCAAGGGTGATCCCTCCCTGTTTACGCCACCAAACGCTGCGCAGAGGCTCCCTTGCACCGCGGCGGGGGAATCGCTTCGAGAGAGGGGAAAAAATTAATAAGCAGCAAAAAAAAAAAAAAAAAAAAACCAACCCAAAACCCAAAATAACCCGGGAACAAGCCGACGTTCGGATACCGTTCATTCCTTCCCCGCTCCCGCCCGGGGCAGGCCCCTCTCCCCCGTCACGGGGGTCCCCGAGGTCTCTGCTGCTCGCTCCGCCCCGGATTCGCAGGGTTTTGCCCCAAAACCCCGCTGTACGCGCGTACGGAGGCCCCTCGCGCAGGCAGGCGTACGTACGCACGGGGGGACGGGGCCAGGCGGCGGGACGGTGGCACACGCACCCGATGGCACTTGAAAGTCAAGGTTCACTTATTGCCTCCGAAAGGACCAAAAAAGGGGGGGGGGGGGGGGGAAGAAAAAAAAGGCCGGGCTGGGGGGAGAGGCAGGGAAAAGGCAGGGAAAAGGCAGGGAAAAGGCAGGGAAAAGGCAGGGAAAAGGGGAAAGGAGCGGCGTCCTGGCCGGCGCCGGCTGGGCAGGGCCGCCCGAAGGCAGAGCGGGAAGGGACGGATCCTGCCAGCAGCTTCTGGCATCAGACAAAATAAAACGCTGCTTTTTGGGAAGGGCGCGCTCGCGGCGGACAATTACGATTTTTTTTTTTTTTTTTGGACTTCTCCCCCTTCGAAAACTCGTCCTTCCTGGCGTTTTCCTGCGTGAAAGCCGGGGGGGTGACGGGGAAAAGCAGGGCCGGAGTCCTCCCCCCCCGGCTGGCCGCTGTTCCCCCCCTCCCCTGCCCTCCCCAGCCCCAGAGGGATTTGCTTCTCCTCCAGGCACAAAACTCACTGTAAACTTTGCTTTTCCTTTTAGCGATTAGTGTTTGCGTTTCCTTGCTTTCCTTTTTCTTTTTTTTTCCCCCTTTGCTGACCAGGGAGAGGGTCCAAAAGCCCGCGCGGCATCTGAAATAACTTAAAGGAAGGATAAGTTTTGCCCCTGGGGCAACGACTGCAGAGTCCTCTTTGGCCTCGGGACGTGCTCCGAGCTTAGGGCCGGCCGGGGTGGGAGCAGGGGGGGGGGGGAAAGAGAGAATAGACCGATCGGATATTCATATTAGCAATTTGTTACAGAATCTAAATTACACAGCCGACAAATACCTACGGGCCCCACCAGTCCGCCCCCGGGCGCTCGCTCGCGTCGCGCTCGCCGCGAGGTCGTGCGGATCGTAAACCCAGCCTCCGCTCGCGCTTTACAACATCCAAAAAAACCCCCATCTCTATAAACACCGGGGCGAAGCGTCCCCGGGACGCCCTCCGTTCCCCGCTCCTCCCGTCCCAGGCCCGGCCCGTCGGGTCTCTGGGAGGGTGGCACCGCCGCGGGGCTCAACCGCATTCAACCAGCAAGAGCGTCGTCGTCTTCGTCGTCGTCGTCTTCCTCCTCCTCTCCGGTCCTCGCTCAGTGTCCCGCTGCCGCTCCGTTTGGTTCTCTGTTATCTGTTCAACGTCCTTGCTCCAAGGCCGCCGTTGTGATTAGGGGCAAGGTAGGCGTCCGTACGGTGGACGGGTGAGGAGAAGGGCGAGGAGGAGGAGTTGTAGGAGGAGGAAGGCGTCCGGACGTTCTGGCCCCCAGTCTGAGGTTGCTGCAGGTTGAGGATGCTGTCGATGGCGCTCTGTAGGTGCTCGTTGAGGGAGTCGTCCTGGGGGCTGTCGCTGGAGAAGCTGGCGTTGTCCACCTCGAAGGACTCCGACTTCCTGCGCTTGGCCGGGGGCAGCGGCACCTCCCAGGCGAGTTCAGAGCCCGAGCCCTGGTCGGGGGGCTCCGGTTTGATCATCCCGCGGTAAAACTCGTCCTCGACTTCCGCAAGCTCCTTCATAAGGCCACTGGTGGAGTCGTCGGGCTTCGGCGGGGCCGGGCTGTCCTGCAGGACGAGGGAGCGGGCGTCGCTCCTGTTGAAGAACAGGAGCTTGGAGCTCTCCTCCGGCCGGCTCTTCTCCGCAGCCGCCGCCGCCGAGGGGCTGTCCTGGCTCTTGTGGGAGGTGATGACGCTCCGGGACCCGTCCTCCTGCTTGACGACGAGGGCGCCGGGGAGTTTGTCGGCTTTCGGGGCGCTGCCCTTGGGGCAGGCGTCGGCGGGCTTCTCGGCCACGAAAGCGTCCACGTTCTCGCGGTAGGTCTTGCGAAGAGGGAGCCGGCAGTAGGTGACGATGGGTTTCTTCTCGGCGGGAGCCGAGGTGACGTGGTCGACGGTCCCGTTCATCTGCCCGGCGGCGGTGGAGGCGGCGGCGGTGACGGCGGCGGCGCCGTGGGGGTCGGGCCCTTTGATGACGCGGCAGACGGGGGGCGGCTGGTGCACGGGGTCCAAGGCGGTGTTGTGGACCACTTTGCTGAGCCCGGCCTCCTGCTTGATCTTCAGCTTGAGGCCGATCCGGCTGCGCGCCTCGTAGGTTTTGATGGGGGGCTTGCTCCGGGAGGGCAAGGCGTCCTCGTCCCCGTCCAGGGAGGGGGAGGCCTTGGCCCAGGTGACGGACGGGGAGCCCCCGCTGTGCTTGATCACCAGCTTGGTGGGGTGGATGGGGGGCGCCGCCGGTGCCGCCGGCGCCTTCAGGCTCTCGGGGGCCGGCGCCGCGCTGGAGACGGAGGCCAGGGCCGCCGAGGAGGAGAGGCTCTGCGAGCGGGAGGACGAGGAGACGTACTCGTCTGGAACGGAAACACCACCTCAGCCGTTAGCGCGAGCGCAACACGCTACTCCTTTATTATTATTTTTTTAAATAAATAAATTATTATTATTATTATAATCATATTATCGCAAAATATATATTTTGCCCATTTGCCCGCTTGTGCCGGGATGTATTTTTCCCCCCCTCTCACAAACTTATCGCCCCTCAGCCCCTCTTCTCTCCGAGACCCTCCGCTTCTTAGGGAGCTCGTCCCTCGTTACCTCGCCCGGGGAAAGACGCGGTAACTTAACCCGAACTTTAACGAAGAGCCTCGGGAGCAGCCAGGAACAGGGAGCGATTTGCCGGGAGCCTGGACGCCACGCGCGCTTTGCGTTAAATAAGACTTTGGCCACCGAGATCTTTAACGCCGGAGCGGGCAGGGAGGAGTACAGACGGCAGCAGGCAACGCTCGCTCTGGTTTTCGACAGCTTTTCCCCCAAATCCCCGCTGACCCCGGCGGAAGAGGCCGACGCCGCCCTGCCCTGAGCATCGCGGGGTACGGAGACCTCACGCCCAGCCTCCCAAGAGGGGGAAAACGGCAAAACCCAAGCATGTGGTTACAAAAGGTGGACAAACAACAGAAATAATTCGCCTCCCACCTGGTTTCTCCTTCGCCAGTTGCTTGTCGAGCGCTAACATGGTCTTTTCTTCCTGTATAAACATGCGGTCGATCATCACCATCTCCGCAGAAGGACTGACTCTCTGCGACGAGGAACAGAACGGAGGAGGGAGAGGAGGAGAGGAGAGGGACGGGGAGGAAGAGCGGCTGCGGTTACACATCGCCACCTGAACGCCGTTTGTTATTCTCCCAGTTTTTCCCCATCCCCGTTCATAAAGAGCCACAAAGGCTCAACGCAGAGCTGCCTTCTGCCGAACTCACGGCCCGGGAAACACCCGTCGCTTGCCGAGACCGGACCGAGCCGACGGCAGGGAGAGGAAAGCTTCCCCATCGCTGCAAAAATCCAGCCCCCGCCAACTCCGCCGCGGCAGGACAGCGCCCGGAGCCCGCCACGGTGCCACGCCGCGCAGCTGACACGCCACGAAACGTGAACCGCGAAGCCGCGGGTGGACGCGAGCAGCCCGCGGCGGAGAAATAACTGTGTTTGCAGCCCCGCGGGCGGGAGGCAGGACTCACCCGAGACTCCTCTAAGAGCAGCAGGCGGTACTTGTTCAGCATCGCTTGGGTGCGCTTTAGCAGCTGGGTGGACACCACTTCGAACTCCTCGTCCACTGCGAGGAAGAGGAGGACGGGGAGAAAAGAAAGGTTGCGTCACAAGGCGAACGCAGGTACGGGGCCGGTGGCTCTTTGTTATTAACTTTTCCAGTGGACTCCCCTGGGGGAGACCCTGAAAAAAGGGGTTCGGTGTAATTTTTAATTGCTGCGGTCGTTAAGAATCTGCTAAGGCCTGTTTTGACGATTTCTCAGAACATGCAGAGACTGCGACAAGACTTGAACGTCGCTTTGGACCGTTCCCGGTCAGAAAACTTCCAATACGTTGCCTCGGGAATTTAGGTTTTTCTAGAGCGAAGGCACAGATGGTCTCTCCGTTTTTTTTTCAGTACTAAAACCCCACTTTTTTAAAGCTCAATCCACTGTCCTCAGGTTCGAGCAGCCGCGGATTGTGCCGTCCCCTGGGAGGACTCACCCTTCCTGTAGTCCTGGGCGGAGGGCAGCATCCCCTGGTAGACGTGGTAGGGCAGGAGCCGCTGCAAGGCATCGTCGAAGGAGCGGAACGAGGTCTTGTAGTCGGGGTGCAGCACCGCGCCCTGGTGTTTGTGCAGCTGCTCCAGGAAACTGGGAGGAAGGAGAAGAGGGAAAACTGCTGGGAAGGGGGGTCGGACACACGGAATTCCCCGTTTACCAGCGCTAACAGCAGCACGTGGAAGAAGGGCCAGGGAAACACGCTACGGTAACAACCGGAGCGGCGGCAGCGGGACGTTCTCCCATGTTTTAACTCCTCGCCCCCGCCGCTGCACTCACCAGGCTTCCTTGCTGGGCTGTAGTGTCGGGGCTTTCTTCAGACCGAGCTTGCTGTCGTACTGGCGGGAGAAGAAAGGACAGGGGTGAGAGGGGCCGCCGCGCCGGGTTTAACCCGCGCCGGCGGCCGGACCGAGCCCGCGCTAGGGGGAATTCAGCCTCTTTGGAGGGAACCGAGACACAGGGGCGAAATCGTGGAGAGTGGCAACTGCGCTAGGAGGAAAGAGAATGGATCCAGCGGGCTTCGAATTCGGGGGAAGGGGAGAAGGAGAAGTGCAGATTCCCGCAGATTTTAACTATGGAGGAAGGCTTCCGCTCTCCTGGACAAAACGGCTTCTGGTGTATTCAGAGCATGCTTACGTTTATACGCACTGTACAAATCGGTATATACGTACCAAACGTACCCATAAATACACCAAACCCGGATCAACTGGGTGTACTTGTATTTTGGTACATTCAGAGCGCCCGCGCGAATGGGACGCGCAAACAACCCGCGAATAAACCTCATTTCTTCCACCGACAAAACCTGACGGTCGGCAGTCCTCGCGAGGCGCACCGCGCCGTCCCGGCACGCTCCTCCCGCGGCAGAGCTCTCCGCAGGCTCTGCCTCTAAAACCCCCCGCGCGCGCCGGTGCAAGCTCACCAGCTGCTGGCTTTGCACGGGGACCGAGGGCACGAGCTGCGATAATCCTTTCCCCACGACCTGGATCTGCAAGGGACCTTTCCCCAGGTTCAGGCCTGAGACAGAACTGATCACGCCAGGCTTAGTCTGCGGAAGGAACGAAAAGAAATCGCTTTATTTAGAATCCCGGAGTGATTTCACCAAGTAACAACTGCCAAAACACGCAGTGAGAAACTGCCTGCCAAGACAACGTCGGTCGTTGGCGAAAGAGCTCGCAGGCGGCTTCCTCGCTGCTCAGGTGTAAACGCCCAAGTCTAAGATGCATTTGTCCATAAAAACAGAGTTATTCTGATTTGTACTTCCAGAAATTTACCTCGGCGGTCCCGACACCCCGTTAAATCATCGGTAAGCAACCGATTCTCTTAAAGAGGAGGAACACAGCAGCCCCCCTCCCCAAAGGTCTCATTAACGTCGGCGGGAATGGTTAATTTCGTATCACGTTTAGGGCTTTACAAGCGGAAGAAAGTAGTTTCCGGAAAGTAATTCTTCCTTTTTGATAAAACGGAGGGGAACGCTGACAGATTCGTGTACCCTCAAGGTGGAAAACCTTGGACTAAGATGGAAAACATGAAGAACGCTTCCTCACCTGAACCGGCTGCTGTATGGCGAGAGGCGTTCCTGGCTTCCCCTGGGCTGCGGCCGCCTTCCCAGCAGAGATCGGCGTGGAAACGCTGGAGAAGGCTTTGCTCTCTGCAGGAACCGGGGCGGTAATGCCTAGCAAACGTAAAACAGGCGGGGGTTTCGTGTTTAAGTCCAAGCCTAGATAATAAATAACGTCGTCCTGGATTCCCCCAGCGCGTTTCATCCCGAAAGACCGAGCTTTATCGGAAAAACCAAGCGCCAACGAGCAGCAGAGTTCGATCGCCCCGACCCCGGCTCCCTGCGCCGACAGCTTTCACCCCACCGCCCTTTTCTTGCACGCCAAGCACGGCTCCAGCAGCTTGGCTCTCCCAAACCACGGGCGATGCGATGCTCGTGGTCCGGGACGCCCTCCTGGGTTTTTTCCCCTGCCCGAGAGTTGGAGCCAGCGGCACGAACCTGCGGTGGAAGGCGGGAGGGCGGCGGGCGCGTGGCTGTGCGCGGCGGCTGGCGTCGTCGTCACCGCCACCGGCTGCCCCTGGCCGCTCACCAGGACGGAGGAGGACGGGCTGCTGAACTGGCTGAGCGCGGGGGAAGCCTGGCTGGTGGGAGGCTGCTGCTTCGCTTGCAGGATGATCCCCTGGGGCACCTGTGCGGGAGAACAAAAAAAAAACCCCACAACCCAGAAGGTGAAAACGTGCCCTAAACCCATCGCTTTTTAATCGGCGAGCGCCGGCGATTCGGCACGAACGCATGAGGAGGGAAGGGGCCGTTTGCCGCGCTGGCCCCGTCGCTCCCCCCAGCCTTGGCGCTGGGAGACGGACGCCAGAGAAGCAGGAAAAGGCGAACCGAGCTCCCCCCGTCCAGCTCCGCTGGCGCCCAGGGGCTAAGCCACAGGACAGCGTGCTGGAAAAAAGCAAATCGGGTCCTTGTGGGGGAGTCTGCTTGAAGTGAATACGCGGTTCACTCAAACCAAGCTCAAGCGCTGCCCTTTTCACCCCCTGTTCCTCTCCCCCCGCGAGGGAATAGAAAATAAATAACTGCAGCTTCATTTGAGAAGCCTGTTTTTTTCAGGTAATTCGCCGAGAAATCCCTGACCCTCCCTCCATCAGCGAGGCACCGCTAACGAGGGCCGGCCTGGTCCCCGAGCATCCTCCGGGGATACCCGCACCCCCCAAATCACAAACGCGGGCAGGATGCGAGCCCTGCCCGGACAGGACAGCTCTCGGGGGATGCTTGTCACGGGAAAACGGGGACGCTTCTAGTTCTGTTGTCGCCAACGCCTCCTCCTCATCTTCTTGACAAACCAACACGTAAATCGCATCCGCGGAAGACGCCTCTCCTACAAGCGCTACGCGTTAAGGTATGCACGTGCGTTCCCGTGACGGCAGGCGGCAGAGCCAGACGTAACCCACGGCACGAACCCGCTCGGCACCCCAAAACCCCGCAAAGAGCAAGGGGGCTGCACCGAGG
Source organism: Nipponia nippon (assembly GCF_047370975.1). Taxonomy (NCBI): domain Eukaryota; kingdom Metazoa; phylum Chordata; class Aves; order Pelecaniformes; family Threskiornithidae; genus Nipponia; species Nipponia nippon. The sequence continues at coordinate 414,421 of NW_028262365.1, read as the reverse complement.
AAGCGGCGCCCGGTTCAGCTCCACGGCAGAAGCCCCCGGGACCCGCCCGGGAGGAACCAGACGGGTTTTGCTTCCAATTTTGCCTTTAATCCCTCCGCTCCCTGTCGGCGGGAGGCTCGCGGCCGCGCTTTGCCACGCTACCTCCCTCCTGACCTACGCCCGGCGTGAGACCCTCGACGGCACTTATTTACCTGCTGGAACCTGTCCAGTATTTGCTTCTGCTGAGGAGCGGGGTTGGGGATGGCCGGGAGGGGTTGGAATTGGCTCGGGACCATCGGAAAGCTCCTCTGCTGCTCCGCGGTTAGGTGGAGAGCGTGGGTGGGAGTGGGGGGTTTGATCTGGCCCTGGGATGGAAACTGCAGCTGGAAGTGGGGGGAGTGGGCGTGCTGGACCTCCGCCGGCGCCGGGAGCTGGACCTGGAGCTGCGGCGGCGGGGCAGCTTCTGCCTGCGCCGGCGGCGGTTGGAAGGGCGGCTGGGGCTGGGAGGGCGGGCGCAGGGGGTGCTGCCCCCCGCCGAGGGGGGACGAGGCCAGCTGGTTCTGGATGACGTAGAGGCTGGGCATGGCGGCCTGCGGCGTGCAGGAGCGGGAGAGCGGCTCGGAGGGGGGCCGGGAGAGGGTCTGCGGCTGGGAGGGGGGGCGCGAGTGGGGCCGGGAGGGGGGCCGGGAGAGGGGCTGGGGCTGGGAGGGGGGCCGGGAGGGGTGGGGGGACTGCATTTGGGAGAGGTGGGCGGCCGGGAGCTGCGGGCTCTCCCCCAGGGGAGGATGAGGTAGCGAAGGGGACGGGGAGGCTCCAGGGAGCTTCTGCTGCCCTGCAGGTAACTGAAACAGAGAAGGAAAGAGGAAGAAGTTAGTCGAAGCTCAGGAAGGAATTTTGCCCTCGAAGATGCCCACGGGTTTCTCGGCTCCGTCGAACGCGACGGCCGAGCGCGCGGGCAGCGCGAACCGCTCTGAAAGCAGCTTCGCGAACGGCTGGTAGAGCGCCTCTGCCTCCTGCGGTAACGGAGCCCCGGGAGCAGGAGCTGCTGCTCTGGGCCGCTCTGCCCTAGCGCCCTCCCTAAGGCCTGGGTGAGGCTGCTGGGGCGGCCCCCAGCCCGCCCGGGGACGCCGGGGGACACAGCACCGCCGCCGGACTCGCCCAGCCCGAGCGTGCCCCAGGGTCGCTTTTAAAAGCGTTTTTGAGGCCAAGATAAGGTAAAACTGCAGGAGGGCATCTGCCCCGGCTTCGCTCGGGCTTCCAAAGGCAGCTCCACGCCGCGGCCGCGCCAGCCGAGGCAGGGACCCCCGGGCCGGGCAGCCCAGCCCGTCCAGCCTCCCCGCCACACCCGGGAAGAAGCGTTTTCTACTTTTCTTCCCCAAAAACACGCTGGGGACTGGCCAGAGCAAGGCTCGGACGTATCCCGCCCGCCTTCCCCAGCGCGGCTGATCCAAACCTCTGAGGCTGCCGCTCCCCCGGGGAAGGGGGTCCGGGCCACGGGCTCCCCAGAGCGCTGCTGGAGTGGCTAAGGCTGGCCGGGCGCTAACGAGGACGGCCCTAACGGCTCCCACGCAGCATCCCACTATTTACGTTTCTGGGGAGAGGTTCACCCCGGGAGCTGGGCTCTGCCTCAGAACGTCCCTCTGATGAATAGCAATTACGGTATTCCAAGCGCTATGGAAATAGGAAGAATCGGGGGGAAAAAAAAAAGTCATAAAGCCTCTGGCAGGGACGAAACCGTACCAAAGAGCGGCTCACGAGCGCAAAGGGAGAGGAGAGAAAGCAACGCAGGGCGGCAGCAGCTTTCAGGGTTAGTGAGGACCTGCAGGCAAGCGAGCGGGAGCAGCCGGAGCTCGGAGGGGAGACGGACGGACAGAGGGACGGACGGCGGGGTGGCTGGCAGGGGGAGGAGAGCTGCAGGCCGGCCACGGGGGAGCTGGGCGGCATCCCCACCTCCGGGCGGAGAGGGGGCTCCCGCGGCCCCCCGGCTTCGGCCGCGGCTCACCCGTCCTGCGTGCCCGGGGCTGCGAGTTGTGGTTCGGGGCGCAGGGGCTGAAACCCCGCAAACGGCTGGCCCGGCAGCTCGCCTTCGCCGCGCGAGAAAGTACCGGAGTCCGCTTAATTCTGGGCGCCGAGCTGCCGGAGGGAGCATCCTGCCGGGCACGGAGGAGCACTTCTCCCCTCTCCTTTCCGCCAAGGCGAGCGGAGCAAACCCGGCTGCTTCGCTTCGAAAGCAAAACCGCGGCCGTTTCGTTGGCTACGCGCAGATCCGGCAGAGAAAACCGGACAACAGGAAGAGCTTGGAAGCTTTAAAGACGAGCAGGGCAAAAATCAACACCGGGGGATGTCCGATGTCACCCGAACCTCTGCTGCAGCACGCACGATGCGCTCCAGCGCACGGTTTTCCGCTGCCGGAGCAGTTTTCCGTACGGCAGCATGCTCCGCACGTGGGCGATGCGCCCCGGGCCGGCCCAGAGTGGCGGTTCCACCGGCAGCACCGGCTCCATCTTTGCGAGCATCTGCCACCCCGGGGCGGTTCGGCTGTGCCGGTGGTTCGGGGAACCCTTCCCCGGCAGGACTCGGGGTCACCGCAAGCCGCCACGTGCGGCTTGACCGGCACCGAACGCTCGGGGATGGGCCCCACGGCCGGGGAGAAGCATCCCCGCGGCCAGCTCTCCCCCACGGCGGTTCTCGCACCGGGCGACGGCGCTCGGGGGCCCCCGCTCCTGTCGGGAGGACCAGGAGGGATCCCCGCCGAGGGATTCGGTGCCCTCTCCTGCCGTGCCGCCGGCTCCCGTCCTTTAACTGACCACGTTTACGGGTCCTCCTTCGTCTGCCTCTCGCCACATCCTTCCCCGCACTCTTCCCGGCACCGCCATGCCTACTTCATCGGCGACGCCGCAAGGCGGCTGCCAAAGAGAAAGCCATGGCTGCTCTCGCCCCGGGCACGGCGTCTCCCAGGGCTCCCGGCTGGCAGGAGAGGCCGGCGAGGGGAACAGCTCTCTCTGGAGGTGGGAGCGGGACTTTGCAGGGGAAGGCACCGGGACCCGTCCGATAATGCAACCGCAGATTTAGGTACATCCCGGGAAAAAGCCTACGGTGAAAGGCGGGAGAACCCCTGCGCCGGTATGGCCAAGCAGTAATGCGCTACCTGGCACCGCAACCTGCATCAAATGGCAAACAGAGACAAAAACCGGAGGAGCCGGGGCGCACCGCGCGTGCCGAACCCTGCGTGCCGGCTTCTCCCGATGCCGGGAAGGGTTTTCTCTGCTTCCGAATCCTGGAATCACGGGGGTCACGAGCTTCTTAAACCCCCGGCGACGGCTCGAACTGTAACCCCTTGGTCACAGGCAAACGCCTGGTTTTAATTACGCTAAAATACCGGGAGGTGACTGTCAGCATCAAGCCCAAATACCTAGAAAGACGTATCTGTGCGACCAGTTATGCCAAAACAAAGTTCAAATGAGAATTTTAAAGCTTCCCGCTATTGCAATAATAATAATAATAATAATAATAATAATTAATAAAATAATAGAGAGTGTTTGCTCTCTTCTCATTTCTTTCTCTGATAATTCAGGGACTTTGGTAGGTTATGGACCAGCACCCACCTTTATCAATACAAATTCATAAAGAAAACCCCTGATGGTTCAAATCCGGCGCCTAAACCGTCACCAAACCCTTTACCAACGGAGGTAAGGGCAGACGAGATGCCCGCAGCCCTCGCCGGACCGCCCTCGCCCTCCTCGCGCCGACACAGGGGTGGGTAGTGCCCAAGGCGTCCGCAGCGGGGACTCTTGCGAGGAGACGCCGCGTGTTGCTGCCCACCCGGCTGCCGCCGCCGCCGCTTCTAGCGCCGCCCCGTTATTTTTAAAGGTCTGACTCAAGCTAACGAAGGCAGAAAACCCCGAGTGGGAAGGCAGGGCCGCCGCCGCAGGCTGAGCTCAACCCGCAGACACGGCACGGGATGGAGGCGGACGCCGGGTCCGCGCCGACCCCTCTGCATCGCGGCGGCGGCTTTGGTGGCCTGGACGGAGCCGTCACCAGCTCCTCCTTCCAAAGGCACTCGACTACACGCAGAGCGGCCCTGAGCCCCACTCGCTGCTCCCGGCAGCTTTAAAACACCTACTGAGGAAGGGAATTGCCCTACGGCGGGAAGACAACGTGTAAAGAATTAAGACTACGCGGGAGCACTTCTAGCACGTACGGTGCGTAAAGCGAGCCCGAACGCGGGGCTCTCCGGAGTCCGCCGCGCTCGCTGGCGGTCTCCTAACACCCAACGGGCCGCAAACGCCGCGGCCGCCGCCCAGAGGGGCTCTACTTGCCTGCTGTAGGAACATCTGCATGGAATCCTGGTTGATGACGGCTCCGGCGGCTGCCTGCCCCAGGATGATCTTCTCCGGGCTGGAGGCCAAGCTGGGGCTGGGCTGGGAAGTCACGGGCTGCTGGGCGGGCGGCGGAGGTGGCGGCGGCGGCACGTTGAGCTGGAGCGGAGCGGGCGGCTGGGAGGCGGTTTGGACGGTGAGGATGGAGGACTGGTCGGCGCTGGGCAGCAGGCTGGCACCCGAGGCGGGCTGCGGCTGGACGAGGCCGGGGCTTTGGCTGCTGGTGGTGGCGGAGGCTTGGATGCTCACCGCCTGGCCGAGGTTCTCGGTGGCGTTGAGCATGGCCACCTGGTTGGGCAGCGTCACCCCCTGGATCACCGTCTGCCCCGTCTGGCCCAGCGAGGCGGCCACGGAGGGCTGGCTCTGCGTGGTCAAGCTGCCCGCCAGCGAAACGGGCATCTGGAAGAGAGCCGGCTGACCCACCTGGCCGGGCTGGAGCTGGATGGGAGCCGAGAGGATGTGAGCGGTGCCGTGGGCGTTCTGCGAGGTGAGCACCTGGCCCAGGTTCAGCTGGCTGGCGATGTTCTGGTTGGTGAGGATCTGGGCCGGCAAGGCTTGGTTGGTTATCAGCTGTCCGCCCGGCCCTTGGCTAGTTATGATATGGGCTTGCCCGCCGGGGTGGGAGGTGGTCAGGATCTGCCCTCCCATGTTGGCCTGCAGGGCCGAGAGCTGCTGGGGTATCTGCACGGCGGAGGCGCCCGCCAGCTGCCCGGGGAGGAGGAACTGGTTCTGGCCCTGCAGCATGGCCTGCGGGACGTGCTGGGCCGGGATGACGATGCTGCTGCCCTGGTTCAGCAGGTGGACGCTCATGGGCTTGCTGAGGGCTTGCTGCTGCGGCGGCGGCTGCTTGAAGACGTTGGCTGGAAGCCCTTGGGGGAAGCCCGACAGCACCACGTTCTGCCCGGGTTTGCTGGCCATGAAGGTCAGGTTCTGCTGGGCCTTCTGCTGCTGCAGGGCGGCTTCGTTCTGGATGGTCAGGGTGGCGTTGTTGGAACCGAAGGGCTTGGGGGTGATCTGGTAGAGTTTCTGCTGGAGGACGCCCGCGGGTTTGGGCTGAATCGGGGTGGGCGTCCTGTGAATGATGACGTTTTGGGCCTGCACCAAGGGGCTGCTCAGGTTGGAGGTGACGGTGAGCGGCTGGGAGCCTTGAGTCCCGGAGACGCTCCCGAACATGGAGTTCCCGTTCAACGTCGTGGTGGCCACCGTCGGCAGGTTCTTCTGGATGACGAGGCCGGCGCTTTGCGGAGAGACCCCCGTCGAGGCCAGGGTGACCTGCTGCTGCTCGGGCGCCGTCTGGGTGATGTAGCTGCCAACGGGCATGGTGGCCACTTGGGAGGGCTGAACCTGCTTGGCGATGATCTGCTGAGCCGGCTGGTTGATGGCCATCACTTGCTGCCCGACCACCTGAATCGGCCCGATCCCCAGCGTCCCGCTGGGGCTGCCGTTGGGCAAACCCTGGAGGTTGGAGATGGGCTGGATGGTGACGTTCCCCAAGCCGACCTGCTGGAGGAAAGGCTGAACGCTGATGGCCTTGTTGACAACATCCGCTCCTACCGACTGCTGCACCAGGGCTTGGTGCGTCAGGACGGCGGGTTGCTGCAGCCCGATCAGGTCGGCTCCGCTGGAGAAGATCTGCGGGGTGCCGTCGGAGGCTGTCTGCACCACCGGCTGCAGGGTGGGAAGCTGGAAGGAGCCCAGGTCCAGCTCGGCCTCCGCCTCCAGCGTCTGCTCGGTGATGTTCGCCTCTTGCAGGCTCTGCTGGAGGATGTCGCAGGGCTGGTCCGAGTTCTGCAGGTTGGCCCCGCCGCTGGACGGTGACCCCAGGATGTCATCTTCTAAAAAGTCAAGGTCCACACTGGTCGTGGGCTGGCTCTGCTCGGTGCTCAGATGGTTGCCGGAGGACTCTTGGACGTGCAGCTGGGGGATGGCGGGTCGGAGGGGGGAAGAAAGAAGAAGGCATTGAGCTCGAGCACGGGGAAGGGGGCTTTCAACGGCTTTCGTGAGCCACCTCAGAGAGGAGCGGGCGGACAGTGAGCCCGCGCCTCGTTTGCTAAGCGTGGAAAGCATTTTGGCGACCCTGGCAGAGCCCGACTTAACGGGCGGCATCGGTCGAGACGGCCATCGAACGGCTCGCTTTGAGGGAGGGAGGGGGCCGGTGGCAGAGCTGGCTAGCGGCGGCCCGAGGGTGGCTTAAACGCTTTACGTTTTCACGCGTTAAAGCCATTTCGATGCCACCAAACACACGGGTTCAGAACACGTTCCTTGCCTTTCTTACTCTTAAAAATTAAGCCGCCGTTAGGATCGGGAGCGGAAATCCCGTGTTCTGGGAACAGGGCTAAAGACTCAACGAAAAGCCAGCCCTTTTCTCGCGGGAGCCGAGTTGCCTCGGGCACGGGCGGCCCTCGACAGCGAGGGCCTGGGAAGGGCGTCCCGGGGCCGGCACCTCGCGCGCAGCGAAGGCCGCGGTGGGAAGAACCGGGAGAATAAGAGAAAAGCGCCGCGCAGCCTACCCTCGGACCCCACCAGCCCCGGGCCGTCAGGTTTGGTATAACACAGAGAGACTAGGAAGTTAAAAAATAAAATTAATTGGGGGGGAAAAAAAAAAATCAAAGTAGAAGTACACCTCACTGCTAGATAAATTTAGTGGTTATAAAGCATCGGCAGCTTTACCCAAAGTCTTTGTAAAAAAATACAGTGCAATGGAGGAGGGAGGGGGGAAAAAAAAATATCAAGACTCTTATTACAATGTAAGTGGAAATAGAGGAAAAAAAAAGGAAAAAAAAAAAAACAAAAAAACCTTCATGCTTGAATGTTATCCATGCAGAGTAACCCATGCTCCGGGGGAAAAGGGCAAAAAAAAGAGGATTTTGAGAATCTACTTCCACGCATCTCGGCTTCGCTGTGGCCAGGACAGGCAGCGCTCCAGCCCGGGGGGAGCGAGGAGGAAGGGCGCTTTTCTCCTCACCCCCTTTTTTAAGCATTCCTCCAGATTCTCTCCGCTGCCTTTGCGGCGCGAGAGCACGCTTACTCCGTCCTCTCTCTTCACCTGATCTTTCTATCCTCCAAGCTCTTCCCAGGTTGAAAGCAGAGTTTATATCTGCACCGAAATCAACTTTTCTCCCCCGATATATGGTGCACCTGTTGGAGCTATTTCTCTATAAACCTTGGGGAATAATCCCTGCGTCCTGCCTCTTTTGCCAGACCTGGGAAACGGATGAAAAACAAGCCTATGAACCAAAAAAAAGACCAAAAAAAAGACCAAAAAAAAAAAAAAGAAAGGTTTCTAAGCTGATGTTCCCCAAGTATAAATTAAAAAAATACATACCCCAGCACCTTCAAAAAAGGCACTGGCTGCATCTCCTGTGTTGTCCAGGAGATCATCACTGTCAATCTGTAATTGAAAAGATTTCGTTTACTTTCTTTAGATATGGTATGAAAAAAAAAAAAAAATGGACAAAAAAAAAATAAAAAAGAGCGCAGTGCTGAGGGGCGGCCCCTGGAAAGCGCCGAGCGCTCAGCCGGGGGCAGCGGCGGGGCAGCATCCCTCCCCGACCCCGTCTCCTGCCGGCAGGCGCCCCGTTTCGGCTCAAAGTGCCCCAAAACCCCGGCTGGCCGCTCCGCACGGGCAGCGGCGGGAGCTGCCGGCCCGAGAGCTGCCCGGTGCGCTTGCCTGGGGTCCTAAAAACTCCTGAAAACTAAAAAGATCCTGAACTCGGGGGTTTCTTTAGAAAAACTCACTGTTTGTTTAAAAAAAGAGGAAGTTTGCGTTGAAGTTTTTGGCGAACAGAAACGAGTCGTGGCTCACCTTTTCGGATCCATGTAAAAAATCGTTCAAGGCCTGAGGATCGCTGCAAAACAACACACGAAAGCGTTTAGGGATGCAACACGTGACCCGCCGGAGTCGGGAGCGCAACGCCTGTTTCTAATTAACGCATTAACATAACTTTGAATGCTCCGAAACGCGGTAACTAACGAGGTACGCCGACTGCTGCTGCAGTGGCTACGCTTGGTTACAGCTATGACTTAACGTATAGGTGCTCCGAGAAGATCGGTTTTCTTCTCCTGGGTCGCTGACACTGCCTTATTCCCCTTCCCCGGTAGTTCCGCAAAGCCCCGATTACCAACCGTTTCAGAATATTTGGAAAATTAGCCCGCGCTGGCTGCTGACAGGCAATTTGTCAAAAAAATCATTTGGGCGACCCGCTAACGAGCATCCCCAGCCCGGCGCCGCCGCCGGCCAGCAAGGGTGAGGGTGCAAAAAAAGGCATAGCTGCTGGCCAAACACCAGAGAGGTGGGATTTATTCATAACATAAGCGGGGCAAGCGAGGGGCGGGATGCAGTCTGTCTTTCCTCCCGGAAAGTCGCGTAAAACCTCCTCGGGCACAGCGCCGGAGACGCCCGAGCCCTCCGAGCTTCACCGGGGGAAGCAAACCCCGTACGTCGGGAGGGGTTTATAAGTTTGGGAGGTTCGCAGACCCTTCGGAGCACACCCCGGGTGATTTTTGGCTCTGGAGAAGCCCCGGTGACCGACGGGGATGCGCCTACAGACCGAGGGTGGCAGAAACCCCCTTCCCACCCCTACGCCTTCCCCAGAACGGCGGGAGAGACGCCGAACCACCGCAGCGCCCAGCTCGCGGCGCGGCGCTACTTACCAAATTACATCTAGCAGGCACCGGCCGTCTTCATCATCCATGTCAACTGCAAAGAGCGGAGAGAGACCACGTTACCATTGGGAGAGCAGAGGGGTCGGGAGCCGCTCCGCGCTCCCTCCATCCCAAACATTGCGCTTCGCTTCTCCTCCCCATCCCCAGTGATGATGATGATGATGATGATGCCCTGCTGCCATCTGATGGCGGGGGACAGGCGACCGGAGCGGAGGACGCCCCGAGGCAAGGGGCTGCCGGGCAAAGGGGTGTCGGGGTGCCAAACCCCACGAAGCTCAACAAGGCGCTGCGGGTGGGAAGGGTCGATCCCGCGCACGGGACGGGCTGGGGCCAGCGGCCGAGAGAGCGGCTCTGCAGAGGATGACTCCGGTTCAACATTGGCCAGCAAACGTCCCCGGGGGCCAACGGAGTCTGGAGGGGGATCACAGCCAAAGGGACCGGAGCACCGAGCGGGGCGAGGGCACGGCCAGCAGCAGGGAAACCGCCGCGCCCGCCGATATCCTTCTCTGCTGGAGAAGCTGATGGTGGCAAAGCCGCCCGCCTCCACCATCGTTCCTCCAGCCGGGAAGCCAAAAGCGCGGCCCGCCGAGCCCCGTAACCAGCAGCCGAGGGACTCGCTCATCCCTCCGCCGCGCTCAGCTCTCCGTGGCGGTCGCTCATCCCTCCACCGGCCAGATCGCACAGATCGCCCATCTCTCGAACCCAAAGCGGCAGGTTTTCGCCTTGCTTCCACCCCGCCGAGGGGGACCGGTGACCCCGGCCGGCTCTGCCTGGCGTAGGACCCTCAGCACCGGGAGGCGGCAGGAGCCAGATCCCGGCACCCGCAGGCAGGGTTTGGCAATAACTCGTATTTAAGAATCGCACATTCGTGCCTTTTTACCCCTAAACTTCCACTGTGGCAAAGCGTATCGGGAGGCGCTTTGCTTCGGAAGGCGGAGGTGAGGATTTTCCACCCATAACCTGAGGCCTGGCACCAGGCCACCTCCTCGCGACCCCCTTTTTATGACCAGGTCTGGAAAACGGTGGGGGTTTGGGGTTTTTTTTGGTTGTTTCCCCTCTTTTCCTCAGATCTGCTCCACAGCTGCGGTCTGGGCAGGCTTGGAGGCACACCGGTATGGAACTCCCTAATGAGACTCAGCTAATAAAAATCAAGGAGGAGAAGAGGGGAAAAAAAAAAAAAAAAAAGTCAGCTACCTCAGTAGACCATGAAGAAAAAAACCTGGGGAAGCTGACTGCAGGATAAACACACCTTTAACGGGCTGAAGTTCATGGTTTGGAACAATCCGACTTCAATAGTTGTCTGTCGGCGGTAATTATTTTCAGGACAAGGAAACGAATAATCCGAATAGGCCAGCGAAAGCTCCCAGACTGCTCGGCTAATCGCTCCGGAGAAGAGCGTCACCGCTCCTCGGGCACAGCAGGCCGAGACCGCGGATTTTCGTTCTTCGGCTATTTCAGGCGTTCTGCTGAGCGTTTAGGAATGGCGACGCAACTCCCGAACCGCAGAACGGAGATTCGCTCCAAGCGCCAGCTGAAATCTTCCCCTGCCCGGCGGGCGCACACGCCATCGCATCGCCCCGAGGCAGCAGAGCATCGCCCGCCGGGCTCGGGACGCACGCCGGCATTTCTAACCACGCGCCGGCCAAACACCGTGCTTCCCGAGGCCGAGAAAGCCCGGCTCAGCGCCGCAGAAATCATCCAAAAAATGACGGTATTTATAAAGTTTTCCCCCCATCTCTGCCCTTCGGCTATAGGCTTCGTGTGACGGAGCCTCGGGAGCATTTATGAATTAAGAGATGCTTTGCCGCTGCCTGGATTTCCGCCTCGTCACTTGGCGATGCCGACGACCGACGGCTCACCGGGGCGGGAGGAGGAAATTAAAACCGCTTTTTAAAGCCACGATGTACGCGCACCTGCGCGATCCTGACCCCGAACGCGCTCGACGGACGCGCAGGAACTGCGCTGAGGCCGAGCGAGGGCACGACGCGATTGAATTAAGACCAGGAATATTCCACCTTATTTTTCACAGCTGCGAAGCAGCGCGGTGCTGAGGTGGGTCAGGTCCGTTATCGCTAATTGACGGACGGGAGGGCGAGCCGGGGCCTGCATCTTAAATAATTAAAAAAGCTGCAGTCGAAAGGAGATGAAAACCCCAGCGGGCTGAAGCCTCACCGCAAATATGTGAGAGTCCTTAAATATATGCAATAAAACCGCTTACTTTTATCCGTACACGTCGGGCAACGGGCGCTGCAGGGGAGCCCCGGCCGTGTTGGAGGGCGACGCTCTGTTGCTATAGGAAAGGAACAAGCGTGACGTCACGACCCGGGAGCGGCATCATCGCCACGGCGCGGGGCGCTGCAGGAAAGCGATCGCGTCAGCTGACGAAATGCCTTCGAAGCACACGAAAAAGAAAGAAAGAGCCGATTTGCCAAAGGATTTGTTCCGCTGCTGGATTTGACGCATCTTCCCTGTTGTTGGGGTAAACCAAAACACGCCAGGAACGCCAAGCGGGTCGTTAACCCGTGACCCGGGATGGCCCGTTTTTACCCCTTTTTAAACCGCAAAATAACATCCCTGGGTTGGCTTCACTCGAAATACCAACTCCCTCAGCCTCCAGCAGCTTCGCTGCTCCCCACCCGGGCGAGAGCAGGGAGGCCGTCGTCCTCCGCCAGCCAGGGCTCGGTATGTGTTATTTTTCATTTATTTCTGCCCCAAAATACACCTACCTAGATCACCAGAGTTTTAGGACTACGCATTTGAGATGAGAAGCAAAGCGTTCTTAATGTTGCTACGCGTGCATAGCAAGCTTTGCCTAATTTTACTCCTAAAGAGCCAGGTTGTACGCCTCTAAAACAAAAAAACCCCTCCTATCGTTACTTCGCTTCAGAAGAGCTGGATGAAATTGCTTTTATTATAAAAATGCACGTTTCCTTGGTGCGTCCCCCCCCCAAACTTCTAGAATTTGTTTTTCTCCCCATCGTTTTTGCCACATTCCACGTAAGAAACGCCGGATTTCGCCAGCACGCGCGGGCAGTGCCCAGCGCACCCGGCTGCGGAGGACTTTAAGCCTTCGAAACACTCTCAAACTTTAATCCTTGCATCGTCCTGCGAGGAAGCGCTGCACGGCTGAAAACCCGCAAGCCGAGAGAAGTTCGGGAGCCTAAAAGACACTTAAAAAAGAAAAAAAGGCAACGCGAGCACTTCCTAACGTTATTTCGCGTCCCGGTCAGCACTGTCAAGGCAGACAGGCGATTTCTCCAACAGCGCTGCCCACCAGGGATATATTTAGAGTGTTTGGTAGCAGGACGACGAGAGAAAGCGATTCAGCAAGCGGGTCGTGAGGCAAGGACTCCGAAGCGCTGGATCTCTTCCCGCTACTGACCTTGCCCCGCGCTTCGCCTGCTTTCGGCCCTTTCCTCCTCTGTAAGACCAAAATCACGACCGGGGAAGGCGCCGGGACCCGCGGGCGAACGTCCTTACCTATCTAAAATAAGCTCGTTTCTCTGAGGCCGCTAAATGCCTACGCGTACCTATAAGCCACCGGGGCGCCGGTTAATTCATCTGAAAATTGCGAGGGATGTCCAGAGCCTTTTCCCAGGCGCGCTCCTCTCTCCAGCGCAGGGAGCCGCCAACCTGGGAGGGTGCCGCGGGCAAACCCTGCTGCGATTCTCTTCCCCCGACGTTATTTTAAGCGTTTGATCCCATCTCGACGCCACAACCAAACGTTTCTGGTGTCAACCCTGGAAGATTCAGGGTATTAGGTGGCTACGACCGTGCTTACTCACGCTTTGTAAGCGCTTTAAAAAAAAGGGAGCTGGTAAAACACGTGGCACTTTCACTGAAGCCGACAAGTCACCGTGGTGAAGCGTTTTTCTTTCCATTTACGAGAGCCTAGTAACGTACGGCAAAACGGCTGGGGGGAAAAAACCGCCTTCAGCGCTACCGTCCCACCTTCATCTTACTCCCCGACGTTACGAATTGCGGCGTCCCAGAAGTTCACCAAGCACACGGGGGGAAAAGGCGGCCAGGAATCGCTGCTCTTCGCAGCACGATGCCCGCCAAAAAGCGAGACGACCCTGCGAGGAACACAGCAGAAGGCAGCGCGGACACCTCCGAGCGCAGGGAGATGCTGTACGGCCCCATTTTGCTTTCACGCTGGATGGCGTTTTTCCCCATTTTGTTTATGAGAACACAGGGGAACATATTTTTGGCAAAAGCTGTGTTTAAGTGTTTCGGTAACAGCTGTGCTCTGCGTGCCGAACCGACGGCGACAACATCAGACGCCGCAGCGCCTTCTGCGGGTCCTCGCTCCGCTCCGCGCAGGGGATGCTTCGTGCCAACAGTAGCTCCGACTTGATTTTATTATACGGTAACACTCGACGTCAGCCTATTTTTAGACCTCGCATGCACGCCACACGCTCGCGAACGCCGGGAATGGTAGCGCGATGTAAGGAAAAGCCTTTCGCCGGCGTAAACGTAACGGGAAGGAAACCACCGCACTTTACATCCTGGTAAGCTCTCGAAAAGGAGACAGAAAAACCACTTGGAAGAGATTACAAGCAGTTTTCCTTCTTCCCGCAGCAGGGGCAAGCCGCATCCCTAATTCCCAGATGATCCCGGCGAGGGCTCGTCGGGAACAGGGACCTCCGCTGCCAAACCCCGGAGAGGTGACGGCACGGACCGAGCAGGACCCGCGGAGCAAGGTCGCCAGAAAAGGGCGCAGGGCTTCGTGCTTCCAGCCCACTCCGAAACAGGGAAGAAGGGGACCTTTGCCGTCTCGAAAGCGCAATTTCCTCCTCCTCCGTGCCCAAACTTCTGGCGTTCGGTGGCAAAAAGTGCCCGGCCTCGCCTTGCAGCCCGGGGGCCGCTTCCCTCTCCCCGGAGGAGACGGCAGAGACAGGTTTCCCTTTCGGTCTGACCAGCTTGACCGTAGCCGCCAGCCTCCCGCCTGCCACGGGACGGCGCGGTCCTGGATGGCGAGAGGGCCTGCGCGGAGGTACGGAGCAGGCGGATCGCCGGCACGCTTTCACCGACGCTGCCCTGCGCCCAAGGGAGGCGACAGCCGGCGGCGACGGGGCAAAAATTAAACGTGATAAGGGAAACAGGGGCCCTTTGGAGTCCTATCTGCAGCCTGCTCCTTAATTGTTAATTATTCTTTGTTTTATCATATTTAAGACACTACAATCATTATTCCTCTGTGATTTAGCTTCCCTTTGTAATTAGAGATAATGATTAGAATGTATTTTGTATTACACCAGGAATGTTGGAGATAACTCTCTGGAAAGCTGAGGACGCCCCGGACCGCCCGGAGACCAGGCGCTGAAGGAGGTTGCCGGCTGCCAGCCTCAGACCTTCCCCGGCACGGGTAAATCACCGGGGCTGGCGCCGCAACGGAGCTGCCATCGGCTGCAAGCCACGAATTACCTCTGCGAGACTCGGGGAAAAAGGGGCTTCTGAGCCCAGGAGCGATTCAGCTCACGGAATTAGGGTGAAAAAGGGTCTCGTCCTCCTAACGAGGAGCAGCAGTTGCGAGCAGCAGACATCAACGGCACTGAAAGGCAAACGCAAGCAGGAGCTATCCCTGTCGATGCGCAAATCGGGCAGGGCCCAACGAGGACACGCAAGCGATCGGCTCGCAGCCTGGCCGCGTCGTTCGGACACCACCCTCCGGAAGGGTAATTAAGCCCGCCGGGCTCCGGCGGCACCCAGGCAGGGCCCCCTCAGCTCCGCGCCCTGCACCGCTCCGCTCAAGCCCTTTCAGAGCCGTGGGTGAAAACGGCTGACAAAATAACTGGAAACCCGTTTTCCGCCTTGCTTTCCCAGCCAAAACCCACCAGACTATCTAGCAGACAGGCTTTTCCCTTCTTCTTCCTTTACAGTCTCCCCAGCAGCGGACAGAAGCTTCAAAATTAAAAGCTTGATAGAAAGCTGGCCTGGGCTGACCCGCGGGCTTGACCGAGAGGGCAGAACATCCTCCGGAGGGGCCGGATCCGGCGTCTCCAGCCCCGCCACATCCACAATTCCGCCCCTTCGCTTCAAAAACATGAGGTATTTAAAAAGGGCACGGCGCCCGACGCGCCGTTGTCGATGCGAAAGCAGAACGCTTTCACGTCTGGAGAATTTAGCTTCACCGCGCTTCAGCTCTGCCTCGAGACGATAAATACTCCGCGTTTCCCGACGCCAGCGATATCACGGCGACAGATACTGAAAACCCGGAGCGCAAAGCAGCTCCGTGCGACGTACCTGCCGTTCCTCTGACACTAACTGCGACCTTTAAAACACGAGTTGTATCAACGTCCGCGAAAGCATTTTTTGTGCTTTTAACAAAGATAGAGCAGATCTCCGCACATCCACTTTTGTTGTAGTCAGGATGCCTGAGCAAACCGGAGGCTTTTGGTTAAACGAACGTTTATTACGATGAGGTTTTCCCGGCCCAGTGCAAGGCTGCTGACGTCCTGCCGGCACCCAGAGCGACGCTGGGAGGTACGGACGCACAGGCGAACCTCCGTTCTGCAAAAGCTGTTGTATTTCCTAGTCTGTTTTGGGGGAAAAAGAAGAGGTCTTGAGAGCGATCACGAGGTAACAGAAATAAGTCACGATTTAAAGACGGACGAGGGAAGAGACGGAACCTTTTTTGTGAAGTCTGGCTTCCAGGAGCTTCGCTGGAGCTCCGCGTCTAACAGGCCAGAGCGCTTCTCCTCCAGCTTTCTGAAACCAGTCACGGATCCAGTTCTGACCCAGCTCCTTCCCTTTCCCACGGGGCCCGCGTCACTACGGGGAAAGAGGAGCAGGGAGCACCAGGGATGCGCGGGACCAGAGAACGAGCAAGAATCACACAAAAAAACCCCACAAGAGGCTCCAGTCCTCCACTGTTTCCAACTCCGTGCAGTCTTTTATACCACGGCGAGGCGGAAATGTTATTAAGCCAGATGTAGGCAGTGGCAGTATTTACGTCCCGTTTACACGGCCATTAACGACCGGCGGCGTGAGTGGGTCCGAGCTTTTATTCCTTACTCGCAGTCACAGCCTCGTCCGTCAACTCTCTGCTAAGGCGCGGCCACCTGGCTGGGGGTTTTTCCCCACCCGTGCTCTTAAGACAAAAATACGATTTTAAAATACACGCACGCAACTCGGAAGCCTTAAAAACGGCTTTCGGGGGGACCTGGCTGCTCTGAGAAACGTAATTTTCGGAAGTCGCGCGGTCACTTCAGAAAGTTTTACTCGTATTGAGCAAACACTTCTTCCTTCCAGACAGAATCCCTTTTATTCTCTCCACGTTCCGTGCTCCGACCGCAGAGTAAGATCGAATTACACCTAGCGCACAAAGTTTATGTCCTCGACACCAATTAAATGTTTTCTTTTCGGTTTTTAGAGGTTTTATTAACGTTTACTTTTATTCCTTCAATTTTCCCAGGCTTCCTCTGGCCGAGGTCATTGATAAAAACAGGCGAGAAGCCGGTGAAGAGCGGGGTCTGCGGAGAACGTCGGCAGCGCTTTAAAAGATGAGGGGTTTTTTGAGCGAGGAAAACCGAACTGGAAAAGGATCAGGGAAGAGCGAGCAGAGGATATCCAAAACCGCTCGCGAGTGAATTCACAGAAAACAAAGGCAGCGAGGGAAGCACCAAATATTTCCTCGGCGCGCTCTTTCACGGCGTCAATAGTTAATTTATCGCCAGCCTCCCGAGAGAACAGCGAAAGAAAGCAACTGGGAAAAGAAGTCGCTAAAAGGAAGGGAGCCCGCTGAAGTTTCTCCTGCCCAGGATCGGTTGTTTTGCGAGGTTTTGTTTCGGTTTCAATGGCCGAATTATCCCTGCGACCCTGGGAAAACCTCCGCAATAACCACCGGCGATTTTAACAGCTCCGCTTGCCGAGGGATGATGTACTCGGGGCTTGACCGAAAGGGAGGTATTCTTACTTCTATGGGGATCCGCTCCAGAGCTGGAGGCAAACCATGAAACCAAAGTTACGCCAGTAACACGCGCTGCCAGGCACCGTACCAGGTTCTAAGAGGGGCTCGGTCACTGGCGTCGGGGCCTCTCCGGACGGAGGGAAACCCCCGTTTAGCCGCACGTCGCCATTAACTGAACTTCTGCACTTTTTCCAGGCTCGAGGACACGCAGCTCACGCTCCGGAAGAGCGGGGAAAAAAACAAAACAAAACAAAACAAAAAATCAAAACACCCGTTTTTTTTTTGACAGCTCGAGGCGCATTCAGAAATCGCGTTAGCAACAACAGGAATTACAAGCGTGCGCGTGAAAAAGGGAACGGCCCCTCTTCCTCCGGGATCGCCCTCTTTTTCCAGCGCCCCGGCAGATTTATCTATTATGCAAAAAAAAAAAAAAAAAAAAAAAAAAAAGAAGGTGCGCTGGGCAGGGGCGAAGGGCAAACCTCGCAACAACAAAAGCGTCTTCCGGGGAAGAAAGCTGGAAATGATAATTTCCCCGTAGGGCCTGCATTGAGGGATTTGCAGAGTCTGCAAGAATCCTGCCGGGAATCGAGGAAATCTCCATTTCAATGCAGGCTCTGCCAGAGGACCTGCAGGAATGCCGCGTCCTCTCCCAGCTGCCTTCGCCAGGCTTTCTGCGGCCGGCAGGATTCGAGGCAAGGATTCCTCCCGAAATCCATCCGGTGCTCATGTTTCTAAGCAAACAAACCCCCAAAACAGAAACGAAACCACGTATGTTTTATTTTCGCGGTACTAATAAATATTTGAAACATAAACAGTTACGGGCATTTTTTTTTTCCCCTAGCAGAAACTTAAAAAAGGAAACAGCCCAGATTCTGAACATACCAACGACAAATGTCTATTTTTAACAGATAAACTTCGAATTAGCGCTCCCGCATTCTGCCACTCTCCCAACGATTCCTTAACCCATTTTATTTTCACCGTTCGGTACGCGTCCCCCACTGACTCGATCCAGTCAATTCCATAAATCCCTCTCCGACCACAATTATAAGGCAGCCGGCACCGCGCCGGAGGATAAGGTTATACGTGAACGTCCCCTCGAGTGGCGAAAACCCTGGAATCGTTTTGGAGCCGATGCCTAACGGGCAGCTTGGAGCAATAAGGGAAACAGCCCCCGAGGTCCGACGGACACCTCGGCACCGTCGCCCTAATTAGGGCTCCATCCAGCATCCAGAGGCAATTAAAACACCGTTTTGACCCACAACATGAACAAACCCCGGAGCGCACCTCTCCGGGTGGAGGATTTTACGACCGCTGTTCCTCAGCGAAAATTATTAAAGGGCTTCAGACCTACCTGGGGGCAGCCCTGCTCTTCCCGCGGTTTTTCCATCCCATCCCGCTACCGCTCCTAGGGATAACCCTCGTTGGCCCGACCCCCGCCTGGCCGTGACCTCGTAGGGACCCCGCCACGGCAAGGGCCGGGAGGAGAGCGCTCGTGTTTTACTGACCTCTGGCTTTTAGCAACTCTCTGCCAATTACGGGTAGGAGACGAGAGACAGAACATATCTGCTTTACGCAGTCAGACTGTAAGGGAAAAGATAGAGAAGGGCCATTACGCCAGCTACCCCCGCGGCCTAACAAGAAACCCCCAAACAGCGCGAGCGCCGGGCTTTTAACGGCAACGGGCCAATTTTAAGCGTTAAGGAGCCAGTTTGAAAAAGCCAAGACGGAATTCAACCGGGAACCAGAAACGCGGGCACTCCAGCGGCAGTGTCCATCATCTCTGCTCAAAACCGACACCCGAAATCGAGCGTTCCCGGATTCCGGAATTCCTTAAAACCCTCCAAGCCGAGAGCGCGCGACAGGGCGTTATTTCCCCTCGATGTCGATCTGTGTTCGTAAGAGGCGCGAGTAAATGATTTCGGCTGCGAGTGCCGAGGCCGAGGATGCAGCGTGCTGTCATGGATACGAGGCTGGTGGGATGCAGAACTGACCCCCTTACCGAAGCCAAATCTCCCCGCTCCGAACACCCACGCCGCAGCTCTCCGCAGCGCCAAACCAGGCGAGACGCATCCAAATATTCTCGTTCGATTAAGAAGGGAAAATAAGCGGGTAAAAGCGGAGCAGCGCGAGCCTTGTTCTGCTCCGGAGCGCTGAAACGCGCAGCGAGAAGCCACCGGGAACAGATCGGTTGCCGTTCTTCAGCACCAAAAGGGATCCTACGCCGGGCACCCGCCGCCAGCTCGCTTCACCGGACGTTTAAAGCGATAAACGAGCGTTGCGCGTACCTGAATTTTCCCTTCTCAGGGAAAACTGGAAATACGCGGGTTGGAAATACGCTTATTTTCAATTAAAGGGTTAAGATCGGAATTCCCTGCCATAAAACCCGCTACGCCTAAGGAACAGCAGCGGCTCTTGCAGCGCAGCAAGAGTTTAAACAGATTGAGCATCTAACCGTACCAGAGCGAAAGGACAGAGAAGGGTACTGCAAATTCCCCAGAAACGGCCCAAGCCTGTGCCTATCTTCTAAAATTAACCGGCCCGCCCCGTCCTGGGTAACGCGCGCTGCCCTAAATAAGCGGTTCTCAAAAGAGGGGTGCGTGAATTAGCTCCCGTATCGCTTAATTCACAGGCGCGCTCCGGCCGTAGGTCCCGCTAACGTTTTCTGCTGCTCCTAGAACGAAAAAAACCCCAACCACCCCACCAGTTTGCATATTCTGGAATTCAGTCTGAGCAAGAGGAACTGGGCTGACGATTTTAGCAGTTCTGTTATCAGCTACGGCAGCTGAGAGCTAAGTTGTAAGTTTTCCGATGCACCGATTTATAAACATCACATTGCAGCTGACTACCTGGAAATAAAACCCCAGGAGTACAATAAACACCTTATAATTGTCCGTGCCCCTCATCATTTTCCTATCACCTAGAAGCTCGCAAAAAAATTTAAAAAAGCGCTGGCTCTCTGTGACCAACGCCGCAAACATATAAAGCATTAAAGAGCCCGCAGCATTTCGCAGCGAGTTAAGCTCGAGTCCCTCCCGTGCTGGGAAGGACACCGGCACTATTACGCCCATTTTAGAGATTACAGCACTTTTAATAATTCCAGCCACGAGGAATTTGGGTTTGCAGCTTCCCCTGAAACTGGAGTGCCCCGTTTCCTCGGGCTTCCCTGAAACCCCCCATCTTTCGCTACGTAAGGGGCGACGATCGCGTTTTTGAACAGACTCCAGGAGTTCCAATCCCACGAATCTCGAGTAAACGCGTCAAATTCGAGGTGACTAAGATGACATTTTTTACAAGAAGTACTCCTGTAAGAAACTCCGGAGCCGCTTGTCCCTCGCCGCACCGCAGAATTCCTCCCTGCACGCCCCTCAGGACGTCTCCGTTAGGATCAGCTTCCAAATACCCGGATAAACACCACGCTCCGCGTTCATTGCGGCGTTCGGTACCGTACCGACGCACGCGTTGAGGCACACACACCAGCCCGATCTTGAAAAGGGGTTCCGAGCGGTGCCAGGGCGCTTTACGTTTCTTATTTCTCACGGGCAAGGCGAGCGAATCGGGTTCAGGAAGGTTCGGATTCACCTCCAGCCCTTTGGGTGGGCGTAGCGGGAGCGTCGCGCCCGCTCCTCCATCCCGCGGGGACGGGAGGCCAACAGCCGGACGGCCCTGCCCCGACTCCCGCAGGAACCAAAGTCCACGCACCTTCCTTCAGCGATTTCTTCTTTTTTTTTTTAAGCTACAAAGATTACGTGGGGAAGGAAAACGCTTTTCTAACTCTTTCAGTAGACGCTCTCGAGCGGCGAAGGCAAGAGACTCGTACACGAGCGATTTCGCACTTCTGTCCTCCCTCCCCGGGAAATTATTCTCCACGACAGAAAGCCGATTCCTAATCGCGCACCCGAAGCTTAAAGCGTCTTATCGCCGTTTCCATTTTTACAGGTGGAGAATCCGAGAGCGCGCGGGACTCCCCCACTTCCCCGCCGAGGCCGCCCGGGGAGCGGTGGGAAGAGGAGGAAACCCCCGACTTTGGCTCCCTCGCGCCACAGACAGACGGCGGCTGCAGGTCAGGGCTGCTCGAGAGCCACCTCGGACGTTTCTTCCTATGGGAGCACCGTGAAAAACAAAGCGAAGATATTTGCGTGCGGTTTTTAGGTTAACTATTACTCCAAAAATGATTGGATCCATCAAAGGAAGCTCTCCTCCTCTCTCGCGTCACCGTAACTCCTTCAGCATCGAGGTGTTTTCACGCTCTTCCCTCGGCGCGGGCAGGAGGGACGAGACACCGCCGTGCCAGGGATGTGGCCAGCGCTGCCCCGGCCCGAGGCGTCGACGGGAAACGTCCCGTTTCTGGGTCAGGGAACCGTTTTCCTCGCGGCGGCGGGGACTCGCACCATCCCGGGCCGCCCGCCCTCCCCTCCCCCTGCGCAGGATTTACTTGGAGCTTTTTTTTTTTTTTTTTTTTTTTTTTGCTCGAAATCATTTCCAGACTCGCATTCCCTCGACCGCAGCGGGAGGAGGAGGAGGAGGAGGAGGAGGAATACAATGGGAGGCAAAGTGCTGGCTTTTCGGGGAAGGAGGGGGAAAACTTTCCGGGGCTGGAGAAGAGGATGCAGGAAAGGAGCTCGGCAAACACTTGCCGCGCAGAGGAGAAACGCCGTTCCCGGCAGGGAAACACCGCTCCCGATTTACCTAGCCACCGAGCAGCCGTCGCGGGTTGTTTTGGCCTGCTTTTTGGTTCAAACTTACGGACGGCGCTCATCGTTTTGTCGTCTGGCATATCGTAAAGGTATTTTTCCTGCGAGGGAAAGGTGCGGCAGCCTGGCCCTGGTCTGCAGAAGAGGCGAATCGGATGGGAAGGCAGGTCCTCCCCACGGCTGCAGGCACCTCCGACAGCAGATGCACAAAACCGGGGCAATTAATATGAAAGCGGGGTGCTGGGTTTTTTTTAGGGGGGCAAATTTCAGAAAGAAATAAGAGAAAAAGCAGAAATACACTCAGCTACACACAGGTATCGCGTCTGAGCCCGTAATATCTCCCCAGAGGCTGGCTGAAAAGCCTTCAGTGGCAAGCACTTTTAACGGCAACTGATCAGAAAAATAAACGCTGACAGTTTTCCTAAGTTCTGCAACAATTTCAAAGCTTTCTCTTCAGAAAACACCCGAGAAATCGTTGCCCGAAACGAGCCAAAAAAAAAAAAAAAAAAAAAAAAAAGCTGTTTGCAGGTGAATGCCTCATCCCGCGCAGATCTATGACCTTTCCGTGGAAACCACAACGAATGTTTCAACTGCTTATGGTAGCAGGAACAACTTTCAAACATGCACTGAATGTAAACTAAAGTATTTTTGCCCTCCGCCTGCAGCCAGCCCGTCCTACGGCCTCGGCGGCTGCTCCCATTACCCACAGGAGAGTCTTGTTTTCGCGGCTGATTTTTCAGCTCTCTCCGGACAGCGGTGAAAACGACAAAAATGGGGTGAATTTGCTGCCGGAGAAGGCGAGAAGCAAGGGCCGGGGGGAGCGTGGGAGCCGGGGCCCAAAGGAAAGGCAGTTCAGAGGGGGACAAAGCTGCCCTGAAGAGAGGCAGCCCTTGCCGTTTCGTATCCCTCCGGAGCCAGCCACCACACAAACAGCTCCGGTTTTTATACCGTGCGGGGAACGCGGCCGCGGGGAGCACGAGGAACGGCAAAGGCATCTTTCACCCTCATTAACTCAGGCCTACGGGAAACAGGCAACTGAATTCTTCCAAGTTTTGTCAAGTCCTCGCCCGGCCACCGCTGGCCAGGAGGGTAACAGGGCCCTGACGGAGGAAGATGAGGCTCCCGCTCGCACGAAGGCGCCGCCGCCAGCTCCAGCAGCGCGCGATCGCTCTGGCTTTAACTCCCCGTTTCAGGAGTTTGAAACATTTCGGCTATCAGACAGCAACATTCAACACAAATCCATACCGTCACCGAGACCCAAACCGCATCCCAACAGCCCCACGCTACGTACAAAACCCAAGCGCAATTCCGAAGTTTTGGGTTGCGGTTTCCGCTTCTTTGCTAACCCACGGGATATTTGGGGGTTTGCTGGGGCGCCGCTACGATCTAGACGGCGTTTCTGCGCGCCGGGCGGGCCAGACGGCAAGGCAGGCAGCCGAAAGTCACCGTAGGAGGGATCTGAAGCTCTCGCCCGGGTGCGGAGCGAGAGCCGCGGCGCGGGATGCTCGCACGCCGTCTCGCAGAACCTTTTCTTCTCTCGAACGGAAAGCAGCAGCTCCGGGGAAAGGCTGCCCGGGGGAGAGCTCTGCCTGCGCCGGACCCTCCTCTCCGCCTGTGGAGACGGGACGTACCTCGGCGCAGAGCCCGCAGGCATCTCCCGAGTGCGGGTACTCCATGTGCCCCTGGCCGAGGTTACGGGGACGGCCAGCGGCGTTTAAAGGACACAGTGGCAGGAGCAAAGCTCCCCGTACCTCCCTCTGGTTCGTTACCTCCTTGAGGAGACAGCTACCCCCCGCTCCCGTCTCCCCGTGGAAAGCTCCTACGGGGAATACCCAAGGGGTGCAAGCTCCACAGCCGCGAGCTAGCGACGACGCGGTCCCGAGGCCGAAGGGGCATCGCGGGCAACCCGCGGCTGACAGACGACGTCGCATATTACTCAAGAAAAGGGAAAGAAATAATGCTTCCGCACCGACGACCTGCGGGTGCTAATGGAGCCAAGCAAGGGACGACGCGTTTGCCTCGACACCAGGGCAGCGCCTCCGAACTGGGGCTTTTTGCGGCCCAGACTAACTTTGAACGCGCAAGTCACGCGCAGGTGACGGGAAGATTTGCTCCCGGAGTCGCTTCCTTTATTATGGAATAGGGAAAGATGCAGTCTCACCCGTAGCCGATTTATAAAAACCCTCCTCAGGCTCTGTGTCAGAACAAACGTTAATTCCCCGATTACGCGAAGAAATGAACTCCGCGAAAGGAAGAGGACGCTGGGGGAGAGGGGAGGAGGCGCAGGAGCGGTGTTTGGAGCCTGCTTACGGCGGGGCGGGCGAGAGGCGCTCGCCTGGCAGCTTGGGAAGCCGCAGCCC
The DNA here is from genome assembly GCF_047370975.1 of Nipponia nippon. Lineage (NCBI taxonomy): Eukaryota > Metazoa > Chordata > Aves > Pelecaniformes > Threskiornithidae > Nipponia > Nipponia nippon. The sequence goes on along the minus strand of NW_028262365.1, from coordinate 390,438 downwards.
CCCGTTTATTTAGGGAGCAGGTACGACACGGGCAAGAAGAACAAAAGCTTTCCCCGCTCGGCTTCGCCAACAGGCCTGGGCTGGAAGGACCACCTCAAGAGATGAAACGATAGCTCAGTCTCCATAGCAATCACTTGCTCCGCCGATACCACCAATAAGATTACCGACGGGCGGCCGCCGTCCTCGCCACGGGGACGGCTCAAGCCCCGCTCGCACCGGAGATTTTTGGCACGCGTCGCTGTTTCGCCGGTGAATTCTGGCAGCAAGCGGCAGAAATCTCCCCTCTCCTCCGCGCCTCAGCCTCCCTTTGCAGGTCCGAAACCGTTTCTAACCCCGCCGAGGACGGACGGGGCATTTATTCTCAGCCTACGCTAACTTTTAGCATTAGGGGGCTGTTAATCGAGAAGTCCTGGTAGACTCAACGAAGGGAAGGCAATTAGCTGGCCGCGGTCTCGCAGCTCACCTCCCCGAAGCCCCCGGGAGCCGGGAATTAAGGGACAAGCTTCCAGCCGCGCTGTTTTAGTACCCAAATCACGGTCAGAGAGGAAAAAGCCAGCGCAACAGGACCGAGACTGCGTACGAAGCCGCTCGCAGGCCAACAGCTGTATTTTAAAGCCACGTGTTTTGACATTAATATACCCGTTCCGATGAGGCAGCAGGAAAAGGTTGCGAAAACGTAAAAAGAAAAAGGCAGGGGAAGAGTACGCGCTCAAAGCTCGCTGGTTCATCGGGGAAATATCAAGCTCCGCACGAAAATACCTGTAAAAAAGTCAGAGCGCGATAACAGAGCGGCTCACGCCTGCCATGGCAATCTGCCCATTGCTTAAATCAAAAATTCCACTCTACTACAGGATGAAATTTAGCCACTACCGAGAAGGATCCTACTCTGCTAGCGTGAGGATTTTGAGGCCGTATTGTCAGTGTTTCTCCTTCCTATAGAGGCTTAATTTTAGCACGAAGTCTCTCGCATCGCGAAAAACCAAGTGGAAAGAGAGGCCGAGTCACAAACCATTCCCCTCGAGTTTTTTTTTTCCTTGGGAAAAAGAGGAAAGCGCTCTCCAAGTCCAGCCTCATCCACGCAACGGGAAACACGTCACACGAGATAACCGGCATCGAGCCCCCAGGAAAGCTCCACGTAAAACACTGCCACGCTCCAGATGCCCTCAGACTCACAGAAACAGCCTCTTTCTACTCCAAAAAGCCTCCACGAGACATTTAAGGACTGAATCCCTTCAGGATGCAGTATCACTTAGGGTTTCCCCGCAGCGCGAGACGCAGAAGCGAATCCTTTTCATCCGCAGAGATTCCCAGCGAAGCCGAGGAGTCTCGGGGAGAACGTGACATCGCCGGAGCGAGGCGTCAGCTCGCAGGCACGGAGGATGTTTACTTTATTTGTCGCCAAACCGTTTTCTGGTGCAAAGTATTTCTTTCGCACACGATGGGCCCTGGAGATGATTTCCCCTCTGGTTTTTATTAAAGTGACGGGAAGAAAGGACTCGGTCAAATATATTGTCGGCGAGAAAGAGGAGAATGGTCGTCGTGCGCTTTGAGGTCGCGGGATTTCTCCCCCAATATCTAAATCGCCGAGTATTTTGGGAGAGGGAAGTGTGAATCTGTGCAAATAGCGTTTTCTAGGGAAAAGCTGCAGCTCTGTAAAGAAAAAAATAATGTATATACCTACAGCAGGCTTTACTTTCAGCCTCTATACTCTTACTCAGGGGCTACCAGGCAGGACTTGACTTTTAGCCCCCACTCTTACTCAGGGGCTACCAGGCAGGACTTGACTTTCAGCCTCTATACTCTTACTCAGGGGCTACCAGGCAGGACTTGACTTGTAGCCCCCACTCTTACTCACAGGATCCTAGCCAGGCTGCGTACGCACGCGCAGGGGACAGGGAGAGATCAGGCAAGCGCGTCGCTTTAAAATTTCACCTATTAATGCTCTGAAATAAAGAAGGCGTTTGGCTTTAAGACAGGGGATGCTACGATAATTGGGATCCAAATAAACTAACGAGGCTACCACGTTTTAGCCTCGATGCGTCCAACGTCCCTAGCTGCCTGCTACGAGAAACACGTCTACGACAAAAAAAAAAATAAAAAGGGGGTGAACTTCCAGCTCCCAGCTGGCACGCGGATCGGCACCGAAGCGGCAAAATAATATTTGGCAAAAGGCAGGAGCTCGGTCGCTGCTGAGCGCGGTCGTGGAAATGCCGCGGGGGCCTGAGTGCGGCCCCGGAGGTACGGCTGGGAGGGATCAAGTCCTCTCCTCTTTCGGGAAGCGGAATGCTGCTTCCCCTCCTCACCCCTCCGTCTAAAAAAGAGGGAAGAAAGCGAGGATGGAGAGGCAGCAACTCAACGCCGAGCGGTTCCAGAAGCCGCGTGGGTCTGGGCTGTAAGCGGGCGACCCGCGGCAGCAGGAGCTCAGAGGCAGAGCGGGGCTTTCGATAGCAAAGGACGTGATTTGTTAAAAAAAAACCCCAAAATCAACAGATTCGGGACTGCGAAACGCTGGCTGCCAGGGGTTTGAGAGGAATCGCTCACCCTCCTGCTACGCCGAAGTTAACACCAAACGGTGCTGGGTAACAGTCAGGGTAAAGGTGCCCCTGTCGCCTTGTCCTCTCATTCTAGAAATAATAATAATAGTAGTAGTAATAATAATAAAAAAATCGAAGATCACAATTAGTTTACGTGTCAAAGAACCGACAGCAAGGAAGTTCCATATTTTAGTGTTCAAATGTAAACAGAAAGCGTCAACACAGACACCGGGGATGAGGAAGCAGCACAAAAGTGACATCGTTACGGCAAATCCTCGCCCCGAGCCCCTCGGCACGGCACCCCGGCGCCCTCCTCGCGCCCCCGGCACGGCGCAGGCAGCTCCAACGGGCGCCGCGGCCGCAGAAACACCCTCGAGAGCACGGTTTTGGCCACGGCCATTTGAGTCCGTCCCGCAGGACGAGTCTGCGCTTGATATCGAGTCCTGCTGCACCTGAACTCGGGGGGAAAGACAAACCCAAAAGCCCCCCCCGTGCCTCAGTTTCCCTTTGGGTCAAATACCCCTTCCAGCCGCTCAACTACTACTCCTCAGCGAAATAAGAAAAGTGACGATGGTGAACAGCACGTCCAGGCATCCAGAGACTGAACCGGCACCAGAAATCCAGGAGGGCAGGTGGGACAGACGGAATTAGCCAAAACAGAGGGAAAACCCACCCGGAAAGGAGAGCCGGCGCGCTGTATTCGAATATCAAGAAAACTACAGAGCCCACAGAAACCAAAACCACGACCACACGCCCGGAATCGTTTGCGCAAAAAGGCAAAAACACTATATAAATGGTAAATACGTTTCGAAATTAAGCTGCGAGCGGCAGACGAATGAACACCAGAAAAGAACGTGAAGAGCAACGAACTGTAGTTTATTCAGCGGATGTATTTTTAATGCACCGAGGAAAAACTTGGGAGCTATACCGCGTCGCGAGGCACCCACTGAACACCAAGAGCCACGTCGTTAAGTTTTACCAGCAGAGCCCCCCGCCGCAGGGTGTTTTCCCCCCAAAAAAGCGGTGCGGAGGGGCGAGCTCTGCCTCGCAGCAGCAGGCCGGAGCCCAAGTTTGCCGTTTCCCAGGCGGGGAGCCGCGACGCCTCGCCGGGGACGGAGGATTTTAATCCTGACATTGCAAACCCTCCGCTGCCAGACCCATCCCAGGGCATCCCTGCCTCTTCCCCGGGAGGAGGAGGAAGAGGAGTGGACGAAGAGGGTGGGGGGGGGGGGGGCACCGAGGCCCGGCGGCAGCTCCGCAAGCCAGACGGCAACCCCGCAAGCCAGACGGCAACCCCGAGCCACGGCAGCCTCTCCCCGAGCCCCCCCCCTCCCCGCTCCGAGCCCGGGAGGAGGCGGCGACGAGCTGGGCGCTTCCCGGAGGCGGCGGCGGGGACCGGTGGAGGGAAGGGGAGGGGGGCGGGGGCGGGCTACGGGCGCCCCCCTTTTTGGGGGGCCGGGGGGGGTGGGGGGGTGCGTGTGGGGGAGAACGGGGGTAGAACGGAGGGCGACGTCTCCTTTTTGGGGAGGGACATTGTATTCCGGAGACGTGACCCGCCGCCGCCGCACCGGGAGGCTGTCCGGGGGCGGCGGGGCCGGGGAATGGCGGGGGGGAAAGAGGCGGCGGGGCGGGTGGTCGGGGAGGGGGCGGCCCCCCCCCCCCCCGCCTCGGCAGGTAGCGGAGTTAAAGCGATTTAAAGCGAAATCGCTGCATTGTAAAGAAACTCACCGTGATGTTTGAGCAGCAGTCGGCGCGGGGTCTCCCAGACATCCCCGCACGGGCTCCGGAGGCAGGACCCCGCCGAGGCACCGACACATAGGGGTTCGCCGCGCTGCCTGATCGCCCGCCCCGCTCCCCGCTAGCGCCGGGGGGGGGCGCCGCCGCCGGGGGGGGACGGGGGGGGGGACGGGACACGACGAGACCCCGGCCGGGGCGGGCGAAAATTAACGCGCACCCCCCCCCCACCTCCCCGCCCGTATTTGCATACGCCACGCCCCCTCCGGGCGAGGAGCGGCGCCCCGGGCCCGGCCTTGCTAGGCCGGGCTCAGCCGCGCTAGGAAAGGCCCAGCAAAGCCAAGGTTCCTCCCGCTTAGGGGACGCCCCGGCCCTGCGATGGGGAGACCCCCACCCCCCAGCTGTGTGAAACGGGGGTGGAAATAACGCGGGGGCCGAGCGGGAAGCCCCCACCCCAAAACCGGGGGGTTACCTGCGGGGCGACGCGGCCTCGCCGTGGCGGCGGGGGCAGGCGGTGGCCCCCTCGCCCGTGGGTCGTCAGCGGCAGGATCGGGCCCTGCGGGGAGAGAAATTAATCGTTTTACCCACCGAATCCAGAGGAAGACCGCCCGGCAGCGCTCGCGGCCGGATCGAGACTCCCGAAACCCCCCAGCCTGCACGCACCCCACTTTTTCACAAAAGGTGTTTAATTTCGAGGAAAGCTCTAGCCAAAAAGCTCGGCGCCGGTACGGCAAAGCCGCAGCTTCTGGCAAAACCCCCAAACCGGGCCGGCCACGACCCACGGGCAGCTCTGAGGACCCAGTTTTTTTAATTACTGTTGCCTAAGGGGCTTTTTTAGAGATAAATAAAACCCATAAAACACCCTCGATTACTCTGAATACACTCGGGGCTGCGTCACCCGCACAAAGAACACACGCGCAGGACACCAAAAGTACTATCGGCGGAGCAAAAGGAGCGACGAGGGGCTGATGTACGTTGTCAAGCAGCGAACGGCTTTCTCGGATAAAATTTGTTGCCTAGATTCTGCCGGCGTAAATAACAAAATAAAATTTCTCCGGCTAATTCCTGAATCCTGGCTGAAAAACAGAAAAGCCTGGACTAAAACCGGGAAGGGAGGAGGGGGTTTGCCTGCGATACGCGCGCTCCTCGTTACTGAACTGTCGCGGGCCTGTCCCGTTTTGGGTCTGATCCTGCGCTTTTAAGTCACAGGTCCAGAGCGAAGCACGCAGAGGGGCGTTCGGAGGCAGCGCTTCAGGGATTTAACACTTCTTAAAGCACTGCAAGGGATATCTTTACCTATATTCACTTACAAAGAAGAAAATTGGGTTTAACGAGTGCCAGTCTTGAAAGGCAACGCTTAAAAACTGCCTCCTGCTCAAGGCAAGCTGGGAAAAAACCCCACATTTGCCGGGTTTAGGCTGGGTTTTTGGTGGGATAAAGCCCCAAGCGGCGCCGGCCCGGCCTCCCTGCCGGCACGCTCGGGCAGCCCAGCGCCCAGCCCAGCCCAGGGTCCTCGACATCCCAGTTACAAACTGGTTGAGCCGGCGAGGAGGCTCCGCTGGCGATTGGCGGGGTGCAGGCAGGGGTAGGCAGGGCCAGGCGCCTTGCCCGCGCCCTGATTAGGCGGGTTAGATGTGATTGACCAGTGCGAGTAATTAATCTGCGAGAGGCCGGGCTTGGGGCTTTGTTTATACCCCTGGATTGGCTGGATTTGAATTGGATATACGTTCTGTTTGTACCTGGGTGGGACCTCGCGGGGGTTTATTTTGGTGCATTACGCCATAAAAGCGCGGCGCCAGCCCAGCCGAACGCCGCCGTCGTTCGCCGCCGCTCTTCGTCTCCGCCGTGGCTCTGCCGGAACGCCGGGCCTCGCCGGGAGCCGTCGACCGGGTACGGTGCCGGAAGAGGATCAGGGCTCCGGGCTGTTTTATCACGGAGGGGGAAAAGGAGACGATGAACCCTACCGTCAGTAGCGCTTACAAAAAACGCCCAACATTTAAGCCACACGACGCACCCTCGCGCTCGACTGTTTCCCTTTTTTCGGTCCCCGAGCACCGAAACGAATCGAGCGGAGTCTGCCGTACCTAAAATAAAAACAAACCCCAAAAACCCACTTGGCAGAAAGCCACCGTAAGCGATAATTCGACTAACCCACGGGACAAGACGAGCTTCTTTCCTCGAAGGATGCTGCTGCCAACAGCGCCCTCAAAACACGGGGTCGATCTCAAGTGGGAAGCGTTAATGCGCCGTCGTAAGGAGGATTTTTTTTTTTTTGTCTCTCACGACGGCAACTTTACAAATCGGGCAAAGAAGCGGTCCTCAGGCAGCAAAAATGCTTCGAGCGCGCGGCTGATGCGCCGGAGGACGAGGGGAAGCCGCGAGGGATTCCGCTGCAGCGACGCGCTGGGGTGTCAGACGCGCTCCTGCCCCAGCTCCGCGCTCCCTCGGGGCGGAAAACCTCCCTTTAACACAGGCAAAATCCCGCGGCGGAACGAAACGACCCGCTCACGCCGACCAAAGTTCAGTAAAACCCCTCTTCCGAAGGAATGAAGCGTCAGTCGTATCACGCAGCGCGCTAATTAATTAGTATTATACCCACGTGGACATGAACGTTCACCCTGGAGAGGAACTCGGCATAGCAGAGTCGTAACAAACGAAACCCCCAAACGCTGCTATTTTTAGGTTTGCTTAAAATACACGGCTGATGACTAACAGAATTACATACCATTTTTATGTAATAATACCCGAACGCTTACAGGCTTGTTCATCTCCCTGCAGGTGATGCCTGCTTTAACCACTAGACTGCAGTAGCTGCTGCGACACCTTTCTGATTTAAAACATCGTTTATTTACTTTCAGGTGGTTTTTTTTCCTTCCCACTTCTCCCAATTTGCTTTGCGAGGATCCAGGTGGCTCCTGGATGAGCCAGACCAAGACCATCACAGTAACGAGAGCTTTTTCACTGGTACAATTAAAGCATTATTACAATTAAGGGTGCAGCAGCGGCCTGGCACTCCTCCTGGGACAGAAGGACGTCCTGCTAAAATTAACCCAAGTAACTTCCTTAAAAATCATCACATGAAAGAAATAAATAGTGGGGAAAAAACCCAGAAAGGTATTAAAAAATAGCTTGGAAACAGCGCTTAGGTATATCCTGATGAGCTGCAACACCCTACCTTTTCTCACTTTGAACACAGGGTTTCTTGGTGTCTTACAGCCAGCAGTCACTGCGGGGTAACAGCTACCCCGGCGAAGCAGTATTCCCACTTCACAGGGGAACAATCAAGCCGGATAAATAATTTATCCGAAGCCAGCCGCCAAAACGCCCAGGCAAGAGGCACATTTGGTCGTTCTCTACTTCAAACTTAGCTAAAACCGTACGCTCAGATGAGTCCTTTCCTACACTTGTCCCTTCTCAGAGCTCTGCCCCATAACTCGCATTCCCAGCCCCTTCCCCAGCCCCCCCACCGCTCTGCCCCCCTATTTCCTACCCAACACCCCCCTTCTCACCCTCCCCTCGTTTCTTTAAACCTCTATTTCACACACAACCCTTGCCACTCACCTCCCACCGGGGCCGCCTCTCTCACAGGCGCCTCGCACCTCTTCGAGCCTCCTTCCCTTCACCTCTCCCCGCCGCTAACGCCCGTTCCCCTCGCTCCCCCCTCACAACCTCACCCCCGCCATTCCCACCTCCGCACACCTTTCCTCCTTCTTTCTCTTTCGCCGTCCTTCCCCGACCCGCTCATCCCTCAGCCCCTCTCCCTCCCTCCCAACAAAATGGCGCCCCCTCTCCCTGCCCCTCCCGCCTTTTCCCGCCGCGGCCCGCCCCTCCCCCGTCACGTGACGCCGCGCGCATGCGCCCGGCGCCTGGGCGGGAAGGGCCGCGGCGCGTGGCGACGGGTGAAGGCGGCGGCGTTGGTGAGGGAACCTCTGCTCTCCTCCTCCTCCTCCTCCTCCTCCTCCTCCTCCTCCTCCTCCTCCTCCTCCTCCTCCTCCGGCTCCTCCGGCTCCTGGGCGGCTGCAGCCTCCCTTTCCCCTCGAGGAGAAGCCCCGGCCCTGGGGCAGCCCCTGTCTCCCTTCTCCCCACACACTCTTCTCAGGGAGAGCCCACCCCCCCCTCCCCCACCCGCCCAAGTTCTGGTCCTTTGCAACCTCCTGCAAGGCCGAGAGCAGCATTTCCCTCAGGGAAAGCCCCCTCCCTCCTCCAGCCCCAGCTCTGGAGTAGCTCTGTAGCCTCCTGCAAGGCCGGGAGCAGCGTTTCCCTCAGGGAAAGCCCCCTCGCTCCCCCAAACCCAGCCCTAGGGTGGTCCTGTAGCCCCCTGCGAGGCCGGGAGCGGCATTTTCCTCAAGGAAAGCCCTTCTCACTCCCCCAAACCCAGCTCTGGAGTGGCTCTGCAGCCTCCTGCAAGGCTGGGAGCAGTGTTTCCCTTAGGGAAAGCCCCCTGCCTCCCCCAAACCCAGCCGTAAGGTGGCCCCGCAGCCCCCTGCGAGGCCGGGAGCAGTGTTTCCCTTAGGGAAAGCCCCCTGCCTCCCCCAAACCCAGCCCTAGGGTGGCCCCACAGCCTCCTGCAAGCCCAGGAGCAGCGTTTCCCTCAGGGAAAACCCCCTCATTCCCCCCAAACCCAGCCTTAGGGTGGTCTTACAGCCCCCTGTGAGGCCGGGAGCAGCATTTCCCTCAGGGAAAGCCCCCTCGCTCCCCCAAACCCAGCCCTAGGGTGGCCCCACAGCCTCCGGCGAGGCCGGGAGCAGCGTTTCCCTCGGGGAAAGCCCCCTGGCCCCCAGCACTCCGCTCCCCAGCCCTCCTGGCCCGCAGGGTCTTGGCAGCCCTCTTCTTCTTTTCCATTTTATTTAACTTGGCCTTTTTATGTTTTGTTAGGAGGTTTGTTGTCCTCACGCCCCCGAGTTTTGCTCTAGGTGGAAACGAGCCCACGTTTAACTGGCCGTAAGGTCGGCGGCAGGCATGGACCGGTACCCCTTCGGCGACGAGAACGCCGTTAATTTGGAGATGCATCTCCCTGGATTCTCCGAAAGCCAGGGGCTGGCCTGTACCGAGGCTCTCAACCACGATTTCTGCCTAAACGTGAAAGACGTGATGTACGCGGGGCTGAGCGGCTTGGACGCGGGGCCTGGCCTTCCAGCTGCGGAGGCGGGCAGCGATGCTCTGGAGGCCGATTTAAACGCGCTCTCGCTGTACCCGGCGAAGGACCGCGACGCTGTTCCGCTCCTCAATGAGCCTGACTCGCGGCCCTGGCAGCACGGTGAGCGCGCTGGACTCCGCGTTCTCGGTTATTTCGAAGGGGGTCTTACGGTTCAACGCAGCCGGAGTTGTTTAGTAGCTTTATATAGGTGGCGGAGTCCATTACGTGGAAATATTTTTGGGGTAAAGAGGTGGATACGAGGGGTTTTTTTAATCAGTAAGCACTTCAGAAATGCTTCTTGCTGCCTTTTACCTGTAAAATGACGTTCAAATTGGTAAGGCTGCAGAAGATGGTAATAATTATAACACCGCTCTTTGACAGGAGTTTCACTTCTGTCCTATTTTCTTAAAATTATACCCTAGACAGGCATTTTTCTTTTTCTTTTCAAGAGTCCTTTCAACCTGCTCTCCAGCTGGAAATGGGAAACGTGACGGCATTAAAATGATAGATTTGCTAAATATGTTGCAAACATCTATATTACTGGCGTTCCCTGGAGCGGGGAAGAGACATTCTGTTTAATTCTTTCTCCATTTCAAATTCTCTGTGAAATGGATTAAGCAGAATGGGCTTTTTCTAGGTCTGCCGTTGCAAGGAGAGCGCCTTTAGTAAACCGCTCTTCTGGAGGGAATGGATAACTTAATTGCTAATGTTTGGGTGGCTTGAAAACAAAACAAATGAAAATTGGTGACTAGCAGCGCTCGAGTAAGAAAATGAGACTTTCTCCTGGCAATTGGGGCCTGCGTTGCTGCTGATTCGCCAATTAATTACAGCTCGTAATGGCTCATTCCGTATTCGTGGGTGGGGAACCTTGGATTGTCTCCCAAAGTCCAATCCGGCGGGAAGCGCCTGGGTTATCACCTGGTCAAATTGCTGCAGATAAAACACCTTGAACAAAGCGGGTGGGAGTTGACTCGTTTCCTCCCTCTTTTCCCGAGAAAGAGGGGAAAATGGTCGAATTCGTTACAACCAGCTCCGAAATGGGGAAGGATGGGACGTGTGTGAGGGTGGGGCCTGGGTTGAGGTGTTGGTGGAGACCCCAGAAATACAGCAGCTCCAGAGCTGCGAGCCGTCAGAGGCGGAGCCGGTTTGTGGGACTTCTGTCCTCATTTTTGTGCAGATTTTTCAGTCGTCACAGGCCCGAGCCCTCCAACGGAAGCGTTATAAAACCAGACGTTTTTATGACCGTTAAAGTGAGAAGTGTGTCATCGCAAGAGTAACCTGAGGGTATCGCTTTCTCCCTCCCTTCAGAGCCGGGGCTTCCCGCGCTGACGGGACCGGAGGAGGCTGGAGGAGGTGGCGGCAGATCTGCGGGGAGAGGAAAGCCTCCCCTCTGCTCTCCTCGGACCTCGCTGCCGGGCTGCAGCCGCTGCGGGAAGGTGTTCGGCAGCGCCAGCGCTCTCAGCAAACACTGCCTGACTCACAGCCAGAAACGGGAACACGTCTGTACCATCTGCAGCAAGGCCTTTAAACGGCCCGACCACCTGTACGTAGGCATTCGCCGCTAAAAACGCGCAGGGCCGCGGCGGCCTTCTTTCCCAAATGTAAATAAGATGGGCTGCTGCAGTACTTTATTTTCCAATTTCACAAGTTAGGGCGCTTTGTCGTGTTTTCAGGCTAGCGAACGCTGTGAAGTTAGGGTACAAAATGACTCCCCTTGCAGCTGCAAATTACCTTTAAATTTTCCAGAGCGGGCCGGTGCAGGAAAAGCCTCAAAAGTGTGTATTTCTGCCCAGCTGCAGAACAATCTGTAATGCTGAGCCCTGCGATAGCAGCCAGTCGTTTGTTTTTTTTTTTCCTGTCTGATGGCTGGCGTGGGGGAAATCGCGTGGAAGGTGTTTGCACCGGAGAGTCAACTTCTGATTTTTGGCAGCCGCTGTTTTAGGAACTGTTGCAAAAGATCGCTTAGCGATGCAAGCGCTGCCTGGAATCCTACGCATCCCGGTGCCATAAAGCTTTTGTTACTCATTCTGAAAAGCTCTTGAAACTCCACCGGATTATTGTAGGTCCGGTTTTTGGCGGTGGTAGTCCGGGGCTAAGTAAAACACTGTTTTGCTTTGTGTCAGACCGGGGCGGTTGCTAACAAACCTATTCTGTCCTCAAATGTGCCTTTATGAAGGGAGTCTGCAACTTCACAGTCGGTTCCCCGTTGGTTTAGGTAACGCGCCTGCCTAATTTTTTCGCTCTCTCCACCCATTTCTACTCTAAACCAAGAGAGAATCGTAACCAGCCTTCAGCTTGCGCTGACGGGCACGGCTGTGCGCGCTCCCGGGCAGAACGTGGGTTGAGATCCCTTCTGCGTTGTGTTCTGGTTCGCTTCGGCCTCGCTGAACGCGGGGGGCCGATAGGCTGGAGAGATCCCACGGGATTTTGGGGGGGGGGATTTCGGATCCCTTCTGAGTTGCGTTTCGGGAGAGACGCCGGCGATGGGGATGGAGCAAGCGGGATCGTTCTGCGTCCCGGTGGGAAAAGCAGTTGGGGGGCGCTTTAGTGAACCTCTTCTGAATAGAGGCCAAATTCTGCTTTGGTTTATGTGCTGCGCAGCGTCTCTGCCTTGCATAGAGCTGTCCTAAATGCCAGGAGTGCAAGAGCTGCGGTAGCTTAGGTGCGAAATGACTTCCTTTTTCAGCTGGGAACGCTAATCCGCAATGTTTTCTTCTCTTGCTCACCGCAGGAGCGGGCACATGTTGACGCATCAGAGAATAAAACCTTTTGCGTGCCCGGAACGAGACTGCGATAAGAGTTACTGCGACCAGCGTTCGCTGCGCCGGCATTATGAACTGCAGCACGGCTTGTGCAGCTTGAAGGAGGCTGCGAAGGAAGGTGCCAGGGAGGAATCCCCGCTTCTTCCCAGTCCGTATAGCCAAGGCGGCGGGAAATCGGCGGACAGACTGACCGCGCGCTCAGAGTCGGGCTCTTTCCCGCCCGAAAGAGACCCGCTGAGGTGCGCTGTGAGCGGCTTGGCAAATCGGAAGCTTCCCTTGGCCGCCTTGCCCCCCGCGGAGCCTGCGGGTCCTGCCTCGGCAGATTCCTCCCCAGCAAGCCGGGCCTCTTGCCTCGCGTCTGGCAGCAGTGGACTTTCGGAGCCCACAGGAGACGATATACCGAAGGATCGCCTCTCTTGCCAAAGGAGTGCCGCTTCTTCCACCGTCTGTGCCGTAATAAAGCCCGGCGACGTGTCTGCGATTGCGCCGGGCGAGGACGTAGTTACCAATCTGACCAGTAGGTCTTTTATTTCGGAAGCCCAGTGGCCCTCGGAGCCCGCGGGGCCGCAGTGTTGTCCCAACAGCGCCCTGCCTTGTTTTCCCGTCTTCAGAGGGCAGAAGCCGTCCGCAAGCCAGTCCAGCAGTCACGTTCAGTGGCTAAGAAACCTGCCGCTTTGTGCTAAACCCAATAGGGACAGCGTCTGCCTTGCTCGCGAGCCGCCTGTCGCAGCGCAGGGTGTTTCGGAGGGGTCAGCTGGACCTTCCCACGCGTTCCCAGCCGCCTACGAGTGTCCGGACGCCATGTCTTTCCCCGTTGCGCCTTTTAAAGCCGAAGAGGACGCGCCGGGTGAGTCGGCCCTCGGTTGTTTTGAGGAAACCTTTCAGTCGGTGAAAACCCACAGCTCCCACCCATGGGAGAACGCTGGGGAGTTGACTTTTCCGGAGCTTCCGAAGCGCGGTGCGCCGCAGAGCGAGACCTGGCAGCTCTTCCCGAAACCCCAGGAGCCCGCTGCGTGCCTGGAGCCGCTGCTGGTGCAGCGGCACCTCTTCCAGGCAATCGCCAAGTCCCAGCAGGTCCTGTCCCACGCCCAGGCGCTGGCTCCGTCCCCGCTGGTGGCTCCCGAGGCCACCAACCTGCTGGCGAACGCCCTCCAAGAGGGGTTTCAGCAGCCGCCCCCCTTGGCTCCCCAGCTTCCGCAGCCGACGGAGCGCGGAGGGCCTTCCGCGCACCCCCAAAACGCCGTACCCCGATTCCAGGGCGTTTCATCGGACGGGGAGAAAGACGGAGCGCAGGCAGCCCCTGCTTTTCGGTCCCCCGTGAAAGAATACGTGGGATTAAGAGACTCCTCTGTTCCTGGTCAGTTCCAGCGTGCGATGCCTGGAAGTGCTGCGGGAAGCCGCTCTTCCGGGAGCTCGAATCAGCTGGAAAACAAGGCTTCTGCATTGGAAAAAGAGAAGAGTAAAGATCGAAGCACGGAGGCAGGCGGGAAAGCGCCGGCGGGTGCTGGCCGGTCCTGGCGCCTGCCCGCCGTCCGCAGGGAGAAGCTGACGGCTGGGCTGGGCTGCGCGGCTCCCCCGAGTCAGGTGGCCATGGCGTCCTTCTCCTCGGCGCCGGCGGCCGGCGGCACGCGCAGGCTGACCATTTTCAACAGGATTCAAGTACGTCAGCCCGCTCTTTCTTCGCTTTTAGCGGTCCGTGGTTTGCGTTTGCGTCTCGGAGCTGTTCCTGTCTTCCCGCGCTCTTTTAAGTGCTTTTTATTAGGGTTGACAGCTCTAGGTTCACCAGTGACCGTACTTAGCGCTTACGGGGCGCTTTACGCGCCCAGAGCGCTCTGAAAGCCATTAACGAATTAATCCAGTGCCAAAGGTTTAGAAATAATTTAACGAGATCAAGTCTCGGGATGTTTAGTAACGCGATACGAGGCCTTTCACCTGGCTTCTCGGGCGGGCTCGCGCACGGGTCAGCGATAACCAAAAGCTGCGAACGCCTGAACGTTCAGCGAGCTCGGCGCCCGTGGAACAGGAACCGCTTTCTCGAGGGGAGGTAATTGGCGTCTCGCTGCCCGTGGGAGGGCAGGGAGGTCGAGAGTCAACCTAAACGAACTTCTCGCCTTTAGAGACGGGTCTCTGGAGGTCAAAGTCACAGTGTGTTGCTGGAGGGTGGTTGTGGAAGCTTGCGTTAGGGATAAATGTGCTGCAGCTGCTTTGGGGACTGAATACTTCCGACGTCTGGGGTTGGTTCAAGTGGTTTTTGGTCCTTAGTTGGACGTCGCGCTTACGGGCAGACACGAAAGCATCTTGTCCCGTCCCAAGGGGGTCGCTGCCGCCTCGCGCGTCGCGCCGATGCCCTCGGGACGGGGCGTTTCTAACGCGCTGGGGTTAAACCCGGTCTGCGTCGCTCCTCTTCCCTTTCTGGCTCCTGGAAACGGCTCCCCGTGCTCTGGGTGTTACTTCAGCAGTCAAGGCGAGAAATCCAGTGGCTCGGGGGAGTCTCGGATTCGCCTTCCTCTGCCTCCAGGAGATTTTTGGGAGGCTGGATGATCCACGGGACACGAGCGAGTCCCCGTCCTGCTCCCGAGTGCCTGTTGTTGACCTGGCAGGGTGGCGGTAGCAGAGTCGATGCCCGCGGCAGCTGGGGATGGGGACGATCCGGCCCTCCCCGCGTCGCTGGAGCGCGGGAACCACGCACGGCCGAGGAATCGGAGCGTGGCCACCCCTGCCTACGGCTTGCGGTGGAGATAATGCGGTTTGATATCCGCCTTGCGTAAACCGGGACTCCTGTTTGCGTGGCCGCTTACAGTGTATCGAAGCGTTACGAGGAGAATTTATTAATGACGATTTATGAGACGGGTTAATGAGCGTTGCTTTGCGAGTGCAAAGTGTTATTTTCATGGAGAAAACAGCTCCGGTAGTCCGTTTATTTTTTTTTTTTTTAAAGACAGAATGCCTATATTTTAAAGCTTTACGTGCAGGCAGAATAACATCTGCTTTTGGTTATTGTTTCTTTAACTGCAGGGTGGAAATATCTACAGCCTCACTAACGCAGCAAAGGAAGAAAACTTGTCAGCTGGGTGGTAAGCAGGTGGCGCTGAAGTTTTGAGGGTGGTGGTGGTTTTCTGGAGCTCGTTTTAGCACCTAGTCAGGCACGTTTCTTTTCCCTCGGGGGCTGAGATTTCACGTAGCCTTTTCATTTGGCTGGCTTTGGACCGTGCTAATTAATAGGCGTTTAAATTGGAACCACAAGACTTTCAACCCAATTTCTAACTCGCGATGGTAAAAGTCGTGCAGCGACTGAAGCGTGACGGGGAGGTAACCTTAATGAAACGTTTAAGACTATTAAGGATGTAATAAGGAATGACCAGGCTTGTTCTTTTCATACATTACGACAATAAAAGAGCAAAAGTTCACCCGGGAAGTAAAGAAATGGAAATCTAGGATAATGTTAAGGGCTTCACCTCGTCGCGGGCTTCCCAGGTGGCTGGGGGGGGTACGGGCTTCGCCCTCCCCCTCGTTCCGGGTGAGCCGTCTGCCTGTAAAGAGTGTTACTGCATTATAATCTTGGAGGCAGGCCCTGAATTTAGGTTTTAAAAGCGATTAGCTAATTTTATGGTTAATTATTATTTTAGAGTGAGTTTGTGACTCAGTTCGCTCTGCTGAAGAAAATAAACATTCTTCCCTCTTCTGTGGTAATTGCCGCTTTCCTTTGGCGCAGGGACTGCACGCCTCTGGCGTTTTCCCTGCGAGTAAAGCGTGGCTCTGCCACCTTACCGCCCAGGCCAGGGAGCTTGCCGTTCACGGCGCCAGACAGCAAGCTGCTCCCTGGCAAAAGGGAGATTTTTATCACCTACGTCCTCCCGAGCAGCAGCGCGGGCCCCGCGCAGCCTCGGCAGAGGTGCCTTTCCTGCCGTGTTGCTAACCGTCGCAGGTAAAGCTGTCTCTCGTTAAGAAAGAAGAATGTAATCACTCTTCGGCGACAAACGAAAGTCGTGGTTCCTGGTGAGCCCCCTGAAAATAATTACCGGGTCCAGCCGGCCTTGGTGGTCTGCCCGCTCCTCCGTTTCCCTGTCGGAAGAGGTTGCGAGGATCGGCCGGGCCGTAGGAACGGCGAGGCAGTAAGTACGGTGTGCTGGGAAGCGTTAGCTTCGTTTGCTTTCTTCGTCATGCGGCTAGAGAAATGGATCCGCAGGACTTGCGAGGTCGCCTTTCCCAAGCGCTGAATTCCCACGGGGGAGTTATCCACAAATGCCACGTTTTTCCATTCACAAAATGGGATCTTTCACAAATTCCGCGGTGTAGGAAATGCGCAGTCTTGAAGGAAAATGCTGCTGGAGGTTTTGCCGCAGGTCATTCATTTTTGGTGTCGCGGTTAAAAAGCGATGTGTGTAACTTTGAAAATAAGATGTGTACCTATCTGTTAATGGGTGCAGTTCCCGTAACCGCTCGGAAGAGCGGGTATCTTAACCGCGTCGCTTGTTTAAAGCTGTCTCTCTGTAATGCTGGTGACTGACGTCCCGCTGGGGATTTTTCCCTGGTTAACATCTTTCGCTGCTAAAGGAGCTGCAGAGATTTCCCCACCAGACCCGCACCGAGCTCTACGGCAGGCAATGCAAGCGTGGCTCTAACGTTGATAGGGATTAAATTATTTTTTTTCCAAAAAGCGGTTCAACTTCATAATGTTAATTTTCCATCCCTTTATCTCGATTTTTCACTTAGCCGGACGACTGGTGCTGTTCCTGCTGATGGCAGCGACCGTGAAAGCGGCCGTCTCGGCAAGAGCTGCGGTCAGCTGGCTTACACCGAGCACGGTCTGGAGAACCACGCGTGTTTTCGTGGCGAACGATGGCACTCACCGCGACGGACGGAGGAACAGCAGGTAAAGGGAAACGGAATCCTTCAGTGCTTATCCTTCCACAGGAGTTTGAATTAAGGTCGCGAGGATTCTTTAAAACCTGTAGCGTACGGAGATAAAAGCTGTGGGGCAACTTAACCTACGAGAGTGGGATCCAGAATGACGGCGCTGTTGAAGCCCTGCGGGTGGTTGTTACGTAGCGGACGTCCTTGAGTCATTGTACTGTTTTGAAAGCTGCTGCTGTTGCCAGCAACGTTCCTTGCTCTACAGCTGCGAAGCGCGAGTGAAAAATGTAAGCCTGACCGTTCTAGCTGACGGCGTGAACTTGGGAGCTCGGGTTTGTAAAAACAGTAAGGAGTTGGTGCGATAAGAGTTCCTGTTCGGGGCTCTCGCTAAATTACGGTGTGCTTAGAGGAACTTACTCAACGTAGTAGCTCTTATTTATCATCGTTACTTTATGTCGTGGAGAAACAGCTCAGAAGTGAGACGAAAGGCTGGCTGATGCCAGACACGCACCTCGTACCCCTCTTTGTCTTTGTGGCAAGGTGTGCGGCGCGGGAGGCGGCAGCGCTCGGGAGCGGCCGCTGGAGGCAGCGGGAGGTGGACGCTGTCCCTCAAAACCCGAGGTGCCTTCGGAGGACGTCACGGTGGCTCCTCTGGTGATTCCTGTCTCGGTACCGGTGATGGCTACGAACTCGCCGGCAGGGAACGAGGTGGGTGGCGATTGCGTTCCTCGGGTATTTTAATGATTTAGCTGTAACACCTTCGTTAGCCGACTTCGCTGGGGTCGCTTCTTTGGGCAACTGGTCACCGGTGGGCGAGTTTCACTGGTTTAGCCAGCAGCTTAGCGTTACGGCTCCCTGAAATCCCCCAAACGATAGTCAAATAACGCTGCAGGAGTGGCCGTGGGGGTAATTACTACAGTAATGGCCTTGGTAAAGGTTCCCGGGTCCGTCTGAGTAACGTATTGGAAGTATGTAACCCATTAATCACCCTGAGTTGTGTGAAAATAAAAGATGACGTGGGAAGTATCAACAGTAGGATGCAGGACGGATACTTGGCGTTAAAGCCTAGGAAAGCGCTCGGAATGTTACTAGGCAATTTAAGGAATTTCAAGAGGATTTTGGAATTTACTTGGTTTTTTCCTCTCAGCTCTCTGACTGCAAAAGAAACTTGCAGAGGGCTCTTATCGAGAGTTCTTGTTCTCATGAGCGTGTCTGTTGGCTTCCCCGGAGCCGTCTGTACGAGTAGGGACTAGAGCAGAGGCTCCTCTGGCCGCGCTCACGCGGGTTTTGGCATTGGGTGTTCGTTGTTGAGCTCGGAATAATAAATCGCGACACCGAGAGTCTAGAGGAAAACCAGATAAAAATCCTACGCAATTCCAAGCTTTCCTCTGTATCTTTTCGAGCGCCTTGAACTTGTTCCGCTTCTTTTCCGTGATAGAGAGGGATGTTTGGAATTGCTTGTCCAGGTTACCGAAAAGGAAAGCCCGGATGGGAAGGACCTCAAAGAAAGCCCGCACCAGAAGAAGAGGAAGAGGCAAACGCGGCCGAAATCGCTTTTTATCCCACCTCCACCGGCCCCTGAAGCCCAGCCGGGGATGGGGGGGTGTTACCAGAGTAACCTTCGCTCGCCCGTGTTCCTGGTGGATCACCTGCTGAGGGACTTGTTCCAGTGCTCTCCTTACACGCCGCCTCCGATGCTCAGCCCCGTGCGGGAAGGATCGGGCCTCTATTTCAGCACTCTCTGCTCTTCCTCTGCTAACGGCGATCCCAACCAGCTGTTCGGCGCTGCGCTAGGTAATAAAATCCTAATGTCTGCACTCAACAGATAATAGAACTGGAAGGGAATCCAGCTGGCTCTCGTACGGACTTACAGACACAGAAAACTGGCCCGCAGTCATTTTCTCCAGGGCAGGTTATAAATTCAAACGGTATCCACCTTCCTGTGGGATGAATTGCTGCACCGTGCGCAGGCCGGTGGAAGTACGGACGTTCGCGTGGAGCAGTTTAAGTCACTCGTAAACCGATGACCTGATTTTATTGTGCCAGTTTGTGGTGAAAACTGATCGTAATCTGAGCATTAAAGATCCGTAGCGGTTACACCAAAACAATCCTGTTGTAAAGCCACGGGAGCCGCCGCAGCGGGCAGCTGCGTGTCAGAGGCAGCAGCCCGGTGGAAGCAGCGTTCCCCCGGGTTCGGTGTCCGCTCGCTGGTTTGTCGTCTGCAGGGACGCAGCCGAGTCAAGGCGTTGTGCCTACAAATACGGGCAGGCCCCGGCTCCGCTCAGGCCTTCCAAAGGAGGCTTTGAAAAATAGAAGCAGGTGACTTCTACTTTGTGGTTCCTCTTGAGGAACAGGGGATGTGAAGGGGGTTTTGCTCTGATACTGGCTTTTGCTTATGAAAAATACCGAACCGCTCGATCCCTGCGTGGCTGACTTCTGGGAAATTGTGTCCGGGTGGTCGGTCTCGAGGGCTTCCAAGGGAAAACGTCAAGTGAGCAATTTCACTGAAACGAGGGGAATTCCGAGAGAATAGATAGCGGTTTGCGACGCTGAGGATGTGAAGGAGGGCTGAAGGATGGTCTCGGCAGAATGATTTTTATCTCGAGCGGTTTTTTGTGTCTTTCAGGCAGAATGGACAGGGACTTTGGCTTCTGTCTGATGAAGGATACCACCAAGATCGGCGTTCAGCCGTGAGTTCTGGCGTAGCAGCATAGCGGCACGCCTTTGGGAGGCGGGTGACGAGGGGACCGCGGTTCGGGAGCCAGCGTGTGGCTGGTTCAAGCGCGTGGGCTGTGCGGGCCTTCGAGGCTGACGTTGACTTTCTCCCTCCCACGATCCTATCGCTTGGCCGATTCTCTCGCCGTCCTGCATCACCTTCCTCACCTCCTCTTTCTCCTTGCTTTAGCCACATCAACATCGGAAGTCGATTTCAGGCCGAGGTACCGAACCTCCGGGATAGATCCCATCTGGAAGAGGACGAACCGGCAGCATCCTTGGTGTGGAAGCCCTGGGGAGACATCGCAACCAACCCGGAAACGCAGGACAGAGGTTTCTTAAATGCTTTTTTTCCAAGGCGACCCCCGAGATACTAGGGTTTGAAAAGTCCACGTTTTCACAGCAGCTTTTTACGCATTCGGATTCTCTCCCTTCTTTTCTCGACCACCTTCGCATGTGGTAGCGTTGAAGGGAAGGAGATTGCTCGGTTCTGGTAGAACAGCGAACAAATATCAGCTGTTACGCTCTCGGTCGCGTCTTCCGTGAGAGATGGTTGGGGCATTTGTGGCTGCCTCGTCTGCAGCGAAAGCGGGGAGATTTGTCCCTGGAGGTAGCGGTCCCAAAGCTGGTCTGAAGGCAGAGCCAGCGATACCCGGACAGCTGGGACATCCAGCTGTTTTCTGTGCCTTCCCTGGGTCTCCTCCAGCCGGTCTGTTGCACTTGTTCTCTTTTCCCTATCTTGTGTCGCACCTTTTCTCCTTTCTTGACAGAAACTGACTTTCTGTTGGGTTTCGTTGCGTTTGTAGTCACGGAACTGCTCAACATGGCCTGCTCCAGCGTCATGCCGGGGGGAGGAACGAACCTAGAGCTAGCCTTGCATTGTCTGCATGAGGCACGCGGCAGCGTTCTGGTAAGAAGCGGCTCTTTGGTCGTAATTAACAGCCAGGCTGGCCGCTGTCGCTGGCGTGAGCTGGGAGCTGCTCCGAGTTTCCCGCTCCGCGGGTTGGGAGCTGGTCTCTTTGCTAACCGCGCAGAGTTCTCGCGTGCTGCCTGCGGCCGCGGCCTGCGTTAACGTCTTGGGACCGCGGACCCCGTCCTGGCGTGTAAATAAGAGCTCGTTGTGTCTCTTGTAAATTATGTGGCAATTTGGAGAATATAAGCGCAACTGCCCGGAACGCTGGGAGCGAAGGAATTGCCCTATTCGCTAAAACCCGAGGTCTGCTCCGGGTGAACCCCGTCTGCTTGACAACTGCGGCGTCCCTAGGCGCTCCTTGCCGAGCAGACGCCTCCAGCCTGGTCCCGGTTGAGCCCCGAGCGGGTCTGCTCCGCTCCCTGTTCTCTGAAGAAGGGATTTAACAACACTCAGACGTAGCCGAGGACTGGGCGTACGCCGCGTCTCCACGAGGAGGCTCTGCGAGCCCGTCTGCTGCGGCAGCGCCGAGCCGAAAACGACTCCAGCAGGGAGAAACCTTCTCCTGGAGCTGGCGGCAGGTGGGGTCCCGCAGCTCGCTCCCCGGAGGCCTCCCGAGGTTCTGTGTTCTTAAAGCTCTTCGGTGTGGATTGAGGAAATAACTTCGTAACCTTCGGTGGGCCGAGGCGATCCCCGAGCGCCGTTGCTGAGCGTTGCCTAAGCAAAGTCTTCCCGCAGTGGGCTGAATCCCTGAAGTAGCAAAACAGCTGAAAGCAAGAATTCCCCTTTTTGCTCCTCCGGGGGGGGGAATCTAAAGTCTGTTTTGTATTAAACCTTGCAGGAGGCTCTGGAGATGCTGCTTTTTGGGGCGCCTCAGAAATTGGAATCCCACCCTCTGGCTAATTACCGTTACGCAGGTAAACTGGAAGCAGAGCTCGTTCCTTCCCCGGGAACGCTAACAGATAGTGCCGTTCCCTTTCTGTACTCTGATGTAAAGCATTTTATTTAAAAAAAAAACTGTCTTATTTGGGGCGGGGAACGGTTTTAATCCGTTTACAGTGCTTTTTTACGCGGGGAATGCCTCGCGCTCGCGTTCCGGTGCGCTGCCCTGCAGTGACACCCAACGGGAGAAGCACGCTGACGTGCGGCGGTGCCGCGCGCTCTTCCTTTCAGTTGCGCCCGCGCTTCCCGGCAGGCAGGGCTAATAACCGCGACTGCTAACGAGCTCGCCGCTGTGTTTGGTAATTGCTTTCCGAAGCAGGAGAGATGGCGATACCTGAGTAATAAATGGTGCCGATGTCCCCTAGGCTGAGCGGGATCTAATAATTTGCCTGTTGCTGTTTGTTGCCAGGTTCCGATACTTGGACGCCTCTCGAGAAGCGGTTGTTTAAAAAGGCTTTTTGTGTACACAAGAAGGATTTTTACCTGATCCAGAAGGAGGTAAAGCCGTTGGATCGAGGCGGATCCAGGGCTGTTAGCCTGACAGTTTTAACCCAGAAAGTCCTATTTTGAGTTGTGTGTCGGAGTCCCGTTCTTTGAAAGCTGGAGTTCGCTTCTTAACGCTAAAAAGACACCGGTACGAGACATTATTGGCCCCAATGCACAATGACAACAGAATACTTAATCTCTCTGGTACAAAATACCAGCGCTATTAAAATAATAATGAAGCGCTGCGCTGACCGCCTGCGTGAAACGTACGATTCCGCCCTTCCCACACTTCTTTACCACCTTTCCAGACGAGGAAGGCTTGTTTGCTGGCCGATCTCCCCCGTACGTTGCAGCGCAATCAGCGGGGAGAACGGGGGAAGGAGGAGCTGGGCTAGGCGGCTGTGTTGTATAGCTGTGCCTTGAATGTTTTCCTACAGCATTTCCATTATAGACCGCTTCTGTTTTTCTCACAATAGATTCAGACTAAGAATGTGTCCCAGTGTGTTGAATATTACTATATCTGGAAAAAAAAAATAAAATTTGACTACAGTCGAGCTCAAGTGATAGAAAAAAAGGTCAAGAGAGACAAGGATGAGGTGGAAGAGACTGAAGAAAAGGTAGAAAAACCACTGGGGATTTGGGCAAGATGCCGCTCCTCAACGAAAACGGCTTGCCGCGCTCTGCGAAAGGTGCAGCAGACGCTGCCCGGGGAGAGGTTCTGGGTTTATTCTGCCGCTGCTTTGATTAACTTAGGCCGTGGAATAACTCTGAAACACCAAAGCGGTATTTCCTAGCCGGCACCGCTAGGAAATTGCTGTTACCCTTTACAGGCAGTATTTGTTCTTAATGGGCTGGCCCCCTTGATTTAACTCGGATCATTCCCGGCCCCTTCCTACCACGAATACTCCTGTTCGCGTGGCACTCGTTGCTGGCGATTTTCAGGGATATTCTGCGACATCCCAGCACTCCGTGAAAGGAGCTGCTGGTGACGTGGCTCTGCTAAAACGTTCCTTGCCAGTAAACAGGAATTTGGTTCACAGAAATATTTTTTTGCGGGGGAGAAACTGGGTAACCAAGTAGCTTCAGCGCTTAGGAATTCTACGCTTCAAACCTGTCGTACGGACTTCTGTGGAGGAAAGTGCTGTTCCGCTTGGGCAGCAGAAGTAATCCGGTTTTTTCTTTCAAGGTCTGTGTTTGCACCCCATCCCCACAGGCGAATCAAAGCGGTTTTTTGGCTATTTAGTGTTCGGAGGAGTTCAGCCGGGCAGACTTGGGCTGATCTCTTTTTGTGCTGGATGTAACGCGTTCGAATTGCCTGGGCCGCCCCGAGGTTTTTTCAAGCTAGTTTTTCACGTTAGCTATCCACCTTTCTGCAGAGGAGGAGAAATTAATACGGGCTCTCTGGCTTACAGGCTGCTTGCAGCCCGAAGAAGAGGCACCGCCTTCTGCCCGAGGAAAGCATGAAGATAAAGCAGAGGAGCGACAAGAAGCTGCCCCGCAGCGCAGGCAGCCCGTCCCGCGTCCCGAGCGGGTCTCCCTACCCGGCGGGCAGCGCAGGCGACCGGGGTCTGTTTCCGTGTCGAGAGTGTGAAAGGTAGCTGTTCCTCTTTCTGCTAAAACCTGCCGCTTTTGGCTAAAGCCCAGTTAAGCTTTCAGAGGCGCCCGGGGGGCAGAGGGGATGCGGAGCGAAGGCGGCTTGAGGGTTACCCCTGCCCCTTGGCCTTCTTGCCGTTTGATTTGACTTTACCAGCGACTTCCAACCCAGACGTCTCTCTTGTTTAGCCACCAGCCTCCCACGCAGCCCGGGGTACCGCAGAACGAAGCAATCGAACCGTCCTACCGCGCATCGACATACACAGAAATTCACAGAAATGGAAATAACGAAGCTTGGTATTAACGGTGTTTATCAAATTAAAAAAAAAATAATATCCCTGTTTGTTTTCTGACTTGCAGGGTGTTTGACAAGATAAAAGGCAGGAACGCTCACATGAAAAGCCATCGCCTGCGGGAGCAGGCGGAGCGTCTCGCAAAGATGAAATGGCCCTGGAAGCATTTTAAAAGCGAGGCAAAGCTGGAAGAAACCCAGGCGCTGACCTCCTCCGGTGGTGACTGGGAGCCTGTCATTTCCGAGTAGCAACGAGGTCAGTTTTCTCTCTTTAAAAAACACCCGAACCTTCTCTAGCGCCGGGGCGGCGGCTGAGCTCTGAGGAGGG
This sequence comes from Nipponia nippon, assembly GCF_047370975.1. Classification (NCBI taxonomy): domain Eukaryota; kingdom Metazoa; phylum Chordata; class Aves; order Pelecaniformes; family Threskiornithidae; genus Nipponia; species Nipponia nippon. Next base: position 366,151 of record NW_028262365.1, on the reverse strand, counting down.
TTAGGCGACGCGAGGTTGCCCCCGCTCTTCAATCTAATCCGTCAGGAGCGCAGCGCCCATCACACCAATGCCGAAAAACCACCGCGGCTTTTCCTACTGTGGAAAAGCGCTCGGTGAAGCGGCAGAGAGCGTTCGCTAAAGGGTCTCCGGCAGAAACGCCGCAACTTGGGGCGCGTAGCGTGTGTTAAAATCTTATTTGGGGTTTCTCAGCAGTTGGTCAGTGTCGACGTGTGACGGAAAGAAATGTGGAGGCATCGCGCGTTCCGTGCTTGCACCGACACTGCAAAGGTGTGTGCGAAACGGAGCCTGCGTGCCTGGCGCCGAGCTGCAATTACGCCTGGTTGGGAGACCACACGGTTGGTAACGCCCCTAAAGTAGCTCTTGTACGAATACCAGAAGCTCTTGCCTTCCGCTTTTGTTTAAAGAAGGCCTTTGCCTCCGTTTGAAACCAAAGTTGGATGCCCTCGCTTTTTGCTCCCCGTTCCGGGCTTTGGCGTTGTTAGAAAGAAACAGAACAGGGAAATCACTGGGAACTTGTCATCGTCTTTAATATCTTGTTTTGCCGTAAAGTGATAGTCGTGCACAGCATTGCAGATCTCAGATTTAGCCCTCTTCTGATCCAAGGAAGGGTTCGGGGTTTTTTTTTTTTTATGTGCTTTCTACTTCGCTTATTCAATTGGGTTCTCGAATAGCAAGTGTAAAAGTTCTTGGACTGCTCTTGCTGGTTATGCTATAAATAATTAAATACTTGAAGCAAAATTGGTTACGCTTGGTTGGTGGCGCGAACGCGGCGTGCTACGCGCGCGTCGGTCTCGAAAGAAGAACCTGGGCGCCTGCTTCCGCGGGCCCGGTCCCTCGGTCGGCGGGCGGGGGGGTGTAAAGATGGATCCTTCTGATTCCGAAAACTCTCTTGAAAGTTAAAGCTGGAGACCGCAAAGCCGCTGAGTCTGGGGACGCTCCAGGCCGCAGCTTGCCGTCGCCGCGAAGCTCCTTCGCTCGCCAGGCCAAATGCCAACGCTTCCTTCGTTTTGCTGTTGCAAAATACGAGGTGCCGGCTTTCGTCGCCGGGTTCCCGGAGGGATAAGGCCCGGCAGCAGGCTCGGGGTGGTTAAACGCGTTCGCTCTGCTGCGAGTCATCATCGAGCAGAGTCGGCGTTCGCCTTCCGCAATACGCAAAGCACCGTATCCAGTTATCCTATTGCACTGATTTGTGTTCGTTTGCATAAATAACCCTGCCTCGCTAAACTGCCTTTGGTGGCGAAAACTGAGGGTCTGATTGGCTCGATGAATGAAATATAAATAAGGGGTCTTGTCTCTTGTTACGCTAGGAGGGACAAAAGGCTTTTTTTGTTGTTGCCAGGCCACGGGATTCCCATGGCTTTGTTTAATTTTTGCTAGGCTGAATATTCACGTCCAGTACCAGCAAATCCGTATTTCGGGTCCGGTTTCTCTTTAAAGGGTGAACCTTCGGGTCTGGGCCTCGCCAAGCGGCTTTACCCCGAGGAGAAGGAGGCTTTGCAGCGCGGGCGCCACCCTGATCCTTCCGCTTCTCGTAACTTGTATTTAAAAAAAAAAAAAGCCAAAGAAACTTTCTTTTTTAATCTAGCCCTTACGATTCCAAAGGGAAACCAGCTGCCTTCCGAAAACGAAGACAGGCCTGTCGGTAATGTTCATGGAAGTCAGCAGCAGCCCCGCCAGCAACGGCAAAGCGGCTGCGCGGGCCGAAAGCTTTCGGGGGGAAAAAGCTGCAAAGCTGGAGAAAGGGGGCTGTTCCCTTTAAAAACCAAAAAACAGCGGGACGTTGCAGGACTGAGCGATCTTAATTACACGTGTGTGTTAGGACGCTGACCTCGGCTTTGCGAAGGGTTGCTGCAATTATAACTCATCCCCCAGAGGAAAATCCCGGGGTGATTTTGCGTTTTCGCTGACGTATCTTGTGGGCGTCGTCACGCTCTTCGGCGGCGAGGACGGGACGCCCTCGCCGTCCCTTCGCTTTGCCAGCCCTGTGCGGCAGGACACCCCGAAGCACGCCCTCCCAGGCCGACGCGCGCTCCGCGGCGCCCGGATCTCCCCCGAGCCGCCCTCCTCTCGCGCCGCGGTCGAGTCGCGTGGCATTTGTGGATGAATCACGAGTGTCGGCGCCCCCGTGTCCTGTATCCACGCGGGACGTCAACGTCGGCGGGCCTCTGTCTGTGCCGGCAGCTCGGCACCTGTCCAAGCCTGTTCTTAACTCCCGGCTTGCCCGCAGTCAGCGCTGTTTACGTGTGGAAAACACTCGGAAGCGGGCTGGGCTCCAGTTTAGAGCGCTTGAGAAGGCGCTCGGGGCTTTAGGCCTGGCCCGGGCGCTCGGGCGCGCGCCCCAAGTGGGTCTGATGCGAGTAGGGATGGAGCAGAGAGCAAACGCTCCGAGCGCGAGGAATTAAAGCCGGGACTGCAGGCTCCGTGGGGGACGAGACAGCGAGCGCGGGAAGGCGGCGCGTTCGCACCTCCTCCTGAGCTCGCTCTTCACCGCGGGCGCTGCCAAAGCGATCGCAAAAACACGTGGGCAGGAGTTTGGAAAAATACTCGGTGCTGGCTGCTTCCGCCGCCGTAGACGGGGGACTGCGGTGGGGCTGTTGGGCCGGCCTCCGAAAACCCCGCGGGGCAATGAAACGCCCGCGGGAGGGCTCCGCGTGCCCGCCTCCACGCCGCTTAGCGCAGATTTCTGTTCCGAGTCTCGTTACTGTTTCTCATCGATTCTAAAAAGTCAAAATTTTGATGCAAGAACAGAATCTGGTCCAGGTTTTCCGGCGCCAGGACGGCTCGCCGGTGCTCCAGGGTGCTTTCGCCGGCGGCAAAGGCCTGCTCGGGCAGCACGGCGGTCGCTGGGACGGCGAGGTACTGCCGGCTCAGCCGCGCCACGGCCGGGAAGCGATGCTCGTTGTTCTTCCACCAGTCCAGCGGGTTGGTGCTGCGCTTGCAGAGAGGCTCCACGATGTAGTTTTCCAGCTGCTGGTGGATCTCGGGCATGCTCTCCGTCGGATCCTTCCCCAAAAGGATGTCGTACATGCTCTGCGACGCGGTGCTCGAGCATCTGTCCTTGTGAGCAGACAGCTGGCTGCCCGCGTCTCCGCCCTCGGCTTTGTAATCCGAGTTTGGCATCCAGAACGGGGCAGCGGATGGCGACTGGTGGCTGAAAACCTGCGACAGCATGTTCTTCACTCTCTTGTGCAGCTCGCTTCTCAGGCCGGGGCTGAGAAACCGCATCTCCTTGAAGCGCGGGTCCAAGAACGAGGCAATAACTGCTGGACTTTCCAGCACTTTCTCGTCCTCCGACAGCCCCCAGCGCTGCGTCAGCTCTGTCCGGATGTTGCCTACTACCGTCTTGATGACGGCGCCGGCCTCTTCCGACTGCTGCCCGATGGCAGCCACGATCCCGTGGATGCACGGCATCAGAGACGACACCGACGCGTTCTGCTCCTCGCGCAGGAAGGACGTCGCGATCTTGATCGTCCTCATGACGGGGAGCAGGTCCTGCAGGAGCTTCCACTGGTGGTCGGCCAAGCTCTGGACGGCCGCCGGCCCCTTGGGGTGCTCCTCCAGCACGGACACGATGGCCCACTTCAGGTCTAAGAGGCTCTCGCACATTTCGATGGTGGTTATCCAGCGAGAGCCCACGTCCATCACCAGTTTCAGCTTGGTTTTGTTGATGGATTCCAGCTTGCTGTTCAAGGAGCAGGCGGCTTTCGCGTCCCGCTGGAAATACCCGACGATGCCGCGGGCGACGCTCAGGGCCTCTCGGACCTGCTCCACTTCCAGCCCCGCTTTGATGCAGAGGTGAAGGGTGCGAGCGGCGCAGCACAGGCTGCTCCAGCCGTACGCGTTCTTCAGCTGCCGCGCGTTGGCCGCCGCGCTCTGCGGGCTGTCGTGCAGAACGCAGAAGACGGATTTGCTGGACAAGCCGAATTCGGAGAGGACGGCGTACAGCTTCTCCCCTAAATCCCCCTCCGCTCTCTCCTCGTGCGCTTGCCGCGTCTCCATGACGCAGCGTGCCCGCCGCCACTCCCCATCGATGAAGGTGGCCGTGACGGTCAGGTAGCTCTGGCTGAGCTGGGAGACCCAGAACTCCACGCAGACCACGATGGCCTGAGCCGTCTGCAGGTAACGCTCCAGGTGCTGCTTGACCACGTTGTACCGGTGCCACAGCATGCTGGCGAGCTGCGCCGGCGACGGCAGCGCGAAGCTCGGCTCCAGGTACCCGACGAGGAGCCCGAAGCCTTTGTCCTTGACCACGGAGAGAGGGTGCAGGTCGCGGAAGATCATCTCCAGCACCAGCTCCAGGATGACGTCGGTCCTGGGTTCCGAGCAGGACGCGACGTGGTAGAGGTTGCTCTCCGGCGTCATCTGCCGGAAGCGTTTCACGGCGTTTTCCTGAGCCGCGTAGTCGGATTCGGAAGCCTGGTCGTCCTTGAGCTGGGAGAGCAAGGTGTCGCGGATGCTGTGCTTCCTCACCAGGTGCTCCCGCATGGTGGTGGTGCTGTTGTGGAAGGAGAGCTGCTTCTTGCAGACGTTGCACTCCACGTAGGCGTCCCCCAGCTTGGTGTAGTAATTCCACACCTTGGATTTGCGGCGGTCGACGTAGAGCGCGGTGCTGGCGCCCTCCTGGCCGCTCCCTTTCTCCCTCTTCCTCCGGGCCGAGGGCGCGAGGCTGGCGGCCGCCATGTTGTAGGTGGTGAAGACCAGGGGCGTTTCCTCTGAGGAGACAAAACGCAACAGCGCCTACAATTTCAATCGCAGCCTCCCTTGGGTCTGCGCTCTTCGGTCCCGTCCTAAACCAGAAGCACCCTTCGGTGGCTGCCGCGGGTGTTTTTGGGGGGGAAAAAAAAGGCCAAAAGGGCGCACGTACCTCGTGCCGACTGCGGGACGGGAGGGAGAGGTGGCTCCTCCGTCGCCTCCTCCTTCGGCTGCGCCTCTCCGCCGCTCTCCTCCGGCTTAACGCCCTTCTGCAAGGCCGGAGGCGCTTGCTTGGAGTTTGCGTCGGCCATCGTCGTCTTGGCACCAAAAAAAACCCAAAAACAAGGAAAAAAACCCAAAAACAAGGAAAAAAAAACCCAAAGGACCGGAACAACAGGGACCGTTAAAATGACCGCGTCCAATCCTCGGCTGTTTCCCCAGGGATGCGCCCGGGAAGGCGACCTACGCCGTGACAATTCCGGCGCTGAACGCCGGCGGCGGTGACGTCATCCAACCCCTCGTTCCGCGGGAGCTTCGTAGCGGTTTTGGTCCCAAACCTTTCACGGGCGAATCTGGGGTTAAACCGGCCCAAAATGGGAAAACCCTAACCGGCGGCTGGGGTGATCGCAGCGGGGGGAAGTTTTTAGCGGCTTTCTGCCTCGGCGTTCCGGCGAGGTGTTGCCGGAGCAAGCGGGACGGCATCATCAATCGGGCGTAAATAGCTCGGCGACGGGGAAAACTCCTCTTTCGGGCTGATTTCCCCCCAAAACCCTCCGCCCACCGAGAAATGGGGGTTTCTGCGCCCTTGCCTTACCTCCTCTCCGCCGGCGCGCCGCGGTGAAGACGGCCCCGCTTGTTTCGCCTCTAGAAAAATCGGCCGCTCGCGGGCGGGCACCGGGATTTCACCGCGCCGGACGCCGTGGCAAACGCCGGCTCCGAGGGCCGGTGCCGGCGGCAAGCCCGGGGGTTTTGGGGCGAGCGGGGTGATTTTCGGGGGGAGAGCCTCTCCCCCAGCCGCCCCCTCATCTCCGTCCCGCCGCCACGAGAACTCGGCGCCGCCTTCGGCAAAGCCGTCGGTGACGGAGATGGCCGCGCCGGTGATGTCACCTTCCCAGCCGCGGGCAGGTGCCGTATTCGAGGGATTCCGCCCCAAAAACGTTTTCTGTTGGCCGAGGCGCTCTGCCGCTCGCCGTCGCGCCTCCCGCTGCCGGCGTCGCCTCGGGCGCGTACCCAACGCCGGCGGCGCCGCCGCCGCCGAGGAACCGCGGAGCTCGTTAACGACCCGCAGCCTCGTTAACTCCTCACGCCTTGGGCAGCGGGGCTGCGGGAGCGCTCCCCTTTCCCCGCGAAGGGATGAATCAAGGGCTCCTCTCCAAAGCCGGCGGCGGCGGGGCCCAGATCCAATTACCCGCCTCGTTAGCGGCGGTTCGTTAAGCGCCTGGCGGGAGCAGCCGCCAGCCCCGTCCTGACCCCTCCGGGCCGGCGCTCGGCCCCCGGCGCTACTGTTTCAGCTCAGGGAGAAGCAGCGCCAGCCCTGCTACGCCGTCAAGTAGCCGAGTGATGTCAGCGCGGTAGCCGTGACGTCAGCGCCGCGGCTGTGATGTCAGCACCGTAACCCTCGGTGAGCGCGGTGCCGGCGGGGGCGCGGGCGCTTGGCTGACCCCGGCCTCCTTCAGCCTCCCCCCCGTCGCTGAGGCGGGCTGGGCTGCGGGCCCCGGCCCAGCGCATCGGCCCCACGTCACTGGAACGCGTCAGAATGGCCGAAAAGGCCGAAACCGGCCCATTTCAGGGCGGCGGGGTCCCCCCCACCCCGCGCCCCCCGCCTGCGCCTGCTCCCCCCGGCCGCCAGGGGGCGCCGCCCGCCCTCGCCGCGGGGAGCCGAGGCGGAAGCGCCGCCCCGCCCCCTCCGCCCGCCCCACGTGGCCGCCGCCCGCCAATGCGGCGCGCCGCCGGCGTCACGTGAAGGGGGCGCACGGCGGCGTCAGGGGAAGGTGGAACGCCGCGGCTGCAGGCGGCCGCCATGGACCAGGCCGGGAAGGAGAAGGAAGCGCTGCAGCTCCTGGCCGAGGCCGACAAGAAGGTCCGCGGCTCCCAGTCCTTCTTCGCCGGCCTCTTCGGGTGAGTGCGAGCCGGCCGGCCCGGTCCGGTGCGGGGTTGGGCCCCCCCGGGGGCCTGACAGCGGCTGGGGGGGGGGTCTTCGAGATGAGGGTGCTGGGTCCTGGGGGGGGGTGAGGGGGGGTGTTAGGGGGCAGGGAAGGGGTGTTAGGGGCTTCTGGGTGTCTTTGGGGTGAAGGTGCTGGGCCTTGGGGGAGGTTTAGGGTGAGGGGTGGGCACGTAGGGGGTGCTGGGGGGCAGATAAAGGGTGTTAGGGGCTTCTGGTGTCTTTGGGATGAAGGTGCTGGGCCCTGGGGGTTCTTTGGGGTGAGAGGTGGGTGCTGGGGGGCAGAGAAGGGGTGCTAGGAGCTTCTGGGTGTCTTTGGGGTGAAGGTGGTGTCCCCTGGGGGGTTTTAGGGTGAGGGGTGGGCACTGAGGGGGTGCTGGGGGGCAGATAAAGGGTGTTAGGGGCTTCTGGGGGCTTTGGGGTGAAGGTGCTGGGCTTGGGGGGGCTTTGGGGTGAGGGGTGGGCACTGAGGGGGTGTAGGGGGGTAGGGGAGCGTGTAAGGAGCTTCTAGGCAGGTTTGGGATGAAGGTGCTGGGTCCTGGGGGGTTTTAGGGTGAGGGGTGGGCACTGAGAGGTGCAGAGGGGCAGCAAAGGGGTGTTAGGGACTTCTGGGGGGCTTTGGGGTGAAGGTGCTGGGCTCGGGGGGCTTTGGGGTGAAGGGTGAGCACTGAAGGGGTGCTGGGGGGCAGATAAAGGGTGTTAGGAGTGTCTGGGGGGGGGCTTTGGGCTGACGTGTGGACATTGTGGGGGTGCTGGGCATGGGAAAAAGGCACTAGGATTGTCTCGGGGGCTGCGGGGTGGGCGCCGGGGGGTGCAGGGGGGTGGCAGAGGGTGTTCGGGCACGTTACGGGGCGTGGGGGCTATGGGGAAGGCTGTCGGAAACCAGCAGGCGCTCTGGTTGCCTGTCAGTTCACCGTGAACTCGTCCCTCGCTTCTGGCCTGGGCTTTACAACCCGTTCAAACTGGGTTTTATAAACTTTACGTGCGGCCCTGCGCGCTCCTGGCTGCCGGCAGGTCCCGGAAAGCCAAGCTCCGGGGCTTCCATTTGCCTCCTTGGCACCAAAGACCGGGCCGGTTTCGCGGCCGCGCTGGCTGACCGGGCCTGGCTTTAACTCCGGCTTTACGCAACTGCGGTGCGAGGGGAGAAATGAGAGGTTCCCCGCGCTTAACGTTGCCAAATTCAGCTCGACCCGGGTGATTTCATAAACAAGAGCGAGTCTGATAAGGGGGAGGTTTGTTTTCCTCGGGCTGCGGCTGGGAAGGAGACGCTGGGGCCAGGTTTTGTGCGTGGCAGGGACCGGAGCCACGGTTTCTGCTGCCCTTCGCTTCGCCGTGCTGCCGCGTTTCCTTCAGCTCGCCCTCCTTAACGTTATTTAACAGCTCCAAATTAACGAGAGGCGGAAAACTGGGGCGTTTAGGCATTAAACGGTAATTTCCAGTCGCGGTTGGGATTCTCGGAGTTCAAAGGCCGTTTTGCGAAGCGCCGAGATCCCTCTGGTTGTCTCAAACGGCCTCGAGCCATCGTCAGCCCCGCGCACGTGAAGTCCGGCTGCCGAAATCCGCCGGACGCTTATTGCCCTTTTAGCCCGGTTATCGGCCGGCGTTCGGCGGCATCGCGGTTTGCGCGTGGGGCGAAGCAGCTGCCTTGATGCTCTCCCTCTTTTTCTTTTTTTATGGGGGGGAGCGGGAGAATTTTGCTGCTGAAACCAATCCGAACTGGCGGAGGTGCTGACTCCGGCGACTCGCTCCCGCCAGCCCCTGCCACGTCTCCGGGAGAGAGGAAACGTGAGCAAAACGGCTCAGGCTTGTGCTTAAAAAAAGCCCCAAAAACACAAACGCGACCGTAATAAGCTCCCTTGAGTCGCCAGCTGGGGTTTCCAGGCGGAATCGGCGAGGCCGGCAGAGGAACGCGCTCGCTGGCAGAGCCGGTGTGCCGCAGGCCCTGCGTTTTAAAACGGGTCGTTGTTGGGCAGCCCCGCAGCCTCTCCCTTCCCTGGGTTCTGGCTGGTTTTGGGGGCTGGGAAGCTGTTTTTGGGGTCGGGAGGCTGCCCCAGCGGCTGCTGGCTGCATCCCCAGCAGCAGAGGGAAGCCGTAAGCCAAGGCTTCGCTGATCACAGCTGAAGGGGCGCAGGTTTTGAGCTTCCCAGCAGGCGTTTGTGCAGCGCCCGGTTTCTGTTTGCTTCCAGGGGCTCTTCCAGGATAGAGGAAGCATGCGACATCTACGCCCGAGCAGCAAACATGTTCAAAATGGCCAAAAACTGGAGCGGTACGTACGAGCGCGGCCGCGAGCCGTTGCCCCGGGCTGGGAGCGCAGTCTCCTGGCCGCCCCCAGGGAGGAGCGAACCCCTCCGGGTCTGAAAGCCGGCGCAGGCTCGATGCCGCTGGTTTATTTTAGCTCGATTTTGCGCGGGGTAACCTGCCTGCGCCCAGCTTTTCCACCCCACCTCTCCGAAACGGTTCAGACGAGGCTCCTGAGCTTTCCCTCTCCTCCTCCAGCCGCAGGGAATGCCTTTTGCCAGGCGGCGCAGCTCCACCTGCAGCTGCAGAGCAAGCACGACGCAGCCACCAACTTCGTGGACGCGGGCAATGCCTTCAAGAAAGCTGACCCGCAAGGTAAGGGCTCGATTTCCCTCCGGCGCCGGGGATCGTTCAGCCTCCCGAGCTGCGGTGGGAGGCGCGAGCACGCGTAAAACGCCCCGATTTCGGTTACCAGAGGCCGCGCGTCGTGCGTATCCGCTGGGTTTTCGCCCGTTACGCAAGGGTTTCTCCTGGGTGTGTGTTATCCCATCCTCTCCACACCTTTGGGAGCGAGCCGAAATGCTGTGGGCTGGATTTGACGTGCTTCCCCGAGCTGCGAGTCGCTCCGGTAGCTGACGGCAGGCAAAGTTCACCTCCGCAGCCAGCGTGCCTGCCGGCTGACGTCGGTTCGCCCCCCCTCCGCGGGAATCCCTGTGCCGAGCCTGACTCGGAGCATATGGCTTCAGCTGAAGCCGCAGAAGGGGTTTGGTGGTGATTCACACGCCGTGCGTGGATCCCGCTTGGTTTGGCTCCCTTCGCTCCAGCGTTAAAGCAGCTCCCGGGCTGCTGGGAGCCGAGCCGGCGGGGAACGTTCCGGGGCCGATGGGCCAAGCTGAGATGAAACGCTCCTCCTTCTCGACGGCTGGCATTTCGGCCGGCTTCGGTGGGACGGGCAACGAGCTAGGGCGTCCTGCGTCTTCCCCCACGGGCGACTCGGATCCTAGCTCTCTTCCACGTCGTTTGGAGCGCAGGAGGGGAGAATAGCGGTGGGAGGCGACGAGCGTGGAGCGTTGGGTTTAGGGTGCCAAGAGGGGAAGGAGCGCGAGAGTCGGTCTCGCTTTCCTTGCGTTCACCCGCGCCGCGGGGGACCGCTCGGCTGCTCCCGGCGAGCTGCCGGGCTCCTGCTGCCCCCGGGTTATCTGCGCCGGATCAGTTTGGGTCATTTTCAGAGAAGATAATGAAGTAACCTGAGGAGAAAACAAATTTAATCTCGTGGAGGATTTGCTTAATCTCCCGGAGACTGATGTTCCGATTATCCGCTCGCGCTGCACTCAACCTGTGTTTTCCTCTCTCGGGTGGCTGTGCGAGCCGGTGTGCTGAAACACGCCCGCTCCCCCCGCCCCGGCGCGTTGTGGCTTTCGGGAAACCAGAGGGGGAAGGCGGAGGCTGAGCCTGCCTCTTCCTAATGGGGTAAAAACCTGGAATACACGGGAATTCCCTGTGGCGGGGATGGGTCTGTGCTAGACAGAGCCGTCCGTTGGGTGAGGTGTCCAACGGGGATGGCTGGAGGGGCCAGGATGCAGACACAACCCCGCGGGTGAGCTTGTGGAGAGAAAAACGTGGCTGAATACCACCGCGTGTCCACCGCTGCCTCTTCTCGGTGAACCGACCCCGTCCTCGGAGCTGGTTGAGGGTCCTGCAGCCGCCTTTACCCCAGCGGCGCCGGAGAGCGGCGTTCCTGCCCTCAGAGCCCAGCGCCCGCGCCGGCGTGGTCCTTTGGCATCCAGCCCCGCTCCCTTCTCTTCCCCCTCGCTGCCCGCGCCGTGAACCGCCGTCCCACGTAGCCGGGGCTGGGTGCCGTACGGCGAAGACGCGGCTGTGACAGCCGTCAGTCAGATGGCAGCTCCTCGGCTGCTCGGCTCCCTGGTAGGGAGCGCTGCAAGCCTGACAGCTGGGAGCAGTCAGAAAAAGATCCGTCTCCTGGAGCCTGGCATTTAGCTGCAGCAGAGTTCCTCCCACGCCTCTTCGGAGACAGCGAGGGGAAGGTGCCTCCTCCTGAAATACGGCGAAACGCTGCGGCTTCGGCCCCCCTGTCCTGCGCCGTGCGGGCCTGGCCGTGGCGGAGCTGGGCGCTCCTCCGAGTGTGTCTCCCTTTGGAAGGGCTGAAACGTGGCAGTGGGGGCCAGGTCGGAGTCGGCGCCGGGTTAAATCCTGCCCCGGGGTCTGGGGAGAGGCGGCGGGGGGCTCCCGGCTCGGTCCTGCGGGGCAGGAGAGGGGCTGCGGAGCTGCTGCTGGGGCTCGTCCCTTCGCAGGGACGGCACCCAAACATCTGAGGGGGTCTGCATCTCAAACGCCCTGCGCCCCAAACAGAGGCCTTTTGTTCTGGGAAACAAACGCCTGACTCGCGAGCGGCTCTGGGTTCTGCTTTCCGCTACCCGCCTGCTCCAGGGACCTGAGGAGACGCAGCCTGGTCCCCTCCCCGGCTCCCCTCTGCCCCGGGGCACGGCGCACCGCGAGTAGGGCTGCGCTGGAAGCGGAGCGGCAACAGCTCCTCGGCACCCGGCGAGCTCGGAGGCTGCCTAAACCGCTCCGCGTGCCCCTCGGCCTCGGATAACTCCCGTCCGCGGCAGCGTTGGGGCTTGCAACGTGTAGAAAAGCAGGTCTTGGCGTGGGTGGTCTGTGGTCAGGGACCTCTGGCGCGGCAAGGCGTCCGTTTGCCTGGTGCGAACCGGCTGGCTCTTGGCCGTCAGCTGCCGAACGCCGGGGCACGGGGACACGACGGTGCCAACAGAGAGAGTCTTTGATTTGCTCTGCCGGTCGCTGTCGCCGCTCGCGTGCTCTAAATTTCCCTCGAAGCCTGTAGCCTCCGCAGCTTTTCTTGAGCGGCTATTGATTTTTGAGCGTGCTATAAATACAGCTCCGTCGCTTCGGGGAGGCTGGGAGCGGGAGGGAGGGGTGGCAAACGGCACCGCTCTTCCGAAGCGCCCGTGCTCACGAAGCTGTTCTTTCTCTTCTCAGAGGCCATTAACTGTTTGATCAGAGCTATCGAGATCTACACAGACATGGTAAGCCCGGCCGTAATCTTCTCGCCTCACCTTCTCCGGGAGGGGGAGCGGCGAGGCCGAAGGGCTGGGCCCCCCTCTCTGTGCCCCAGCTGAGTGGAAGCGGGGGTCTCGGGTGGTTTTGCCCAGCTTGCTGGCATTAAACGGGGCTGAAACCAGCACCCGGCGAGACCTGGAGGCAAACTGGTGGCGGGCAGGGGCCAAATCCTTCCCTGAGCGCTGGGAACGGTGTGTTGGGCAGCGCCGCCTGCCCCGGGAGCGGCTTGCCTGTCGCCGGTGCGGGGCTCGCTCCCGTCGGGCTGGGAGCGCCCTTCCGAGCGCCGACTCCTTTCCGCTTCCAGGGGCGGTTCACCATCGCTGCGAAGCACCACATATCCATAGCGGAAATCTACGAGACGGAGCTGGTGGACATCGAAAAGGTAAACGCCGCCCTCCGGCTTCCGTAAATGCCCCCGTTGATTCCGGCGGGGATTCGGCAGCGGTCGAAACCCGGAGGCTTCGTGGCTGGGACAGTGGCTCGAGAGGGCTTTGCCGATTCCCCGCCGCCCCGGCAGACGAGCTCCGAGCCGTCGGGCCCGCTCGGGGTGACGTACCCTCCGCAGGTCACCCTTTGCCCTCCGGCTGTTTTCGCTTCTTCCCCGCTGCTCCGCTGAGCTCTGCCGGCTGCCGCCCCGCCGGCGTCAAGCCCCAAATACCAGCGACGCTTCCCGGTGTGTGTCAGCCCTGCGCAAAGCCAGGGAGACGCTTGGAACGGCCTCGATGCCGCGGCTAACGAAGAAAAAAAAAAAAAAAGACAAGCTTCGGGCTTGCGTGGGCGTCTGGGAAGTGCGAGAACAGTTCGATCGGAGCCATCTGAGAAGAAATGGCCGCTGCCGATGGAGGTAGCGAAGGCCGCTGGCTTCCCGGGGGCTTGGGTGCCGGCGGGGTCCCGCAGGCCCGCCTCCGCGGGTGCCGTTCCTGCCCCCGTGTCTCCATTCTGACTCAATGGGCTGCTTTTTCTTTTTTTTTCCTATTCTCCCGGGGACTAAACCAGGCTCGTTTTAAAGAGAAACAAGTTTCCACATCCTGTGTGGATCTAATTCGGGCTTCCGCTCGCTTCCCGAGTTAATTTAGGGCTGTTCTCGACACTCCTCCCAGCCAGCCTCTCTGACACCCTGCTTGACAGCTCCGGGGAATAACCCCCAGCGCCGTCCGGCCCCGCCGGGCGCCGCTCCCGGTGAGCTGCTGGGAAAATAACGTAGGGCTTTGCCCTCGGCGCTGCGGGGAAAGGCCAAGCTTGCTCAGCCGGATCCGCCAGCTCCCATCAGGAAAGCCTCCTCTTCCTCGGCACCGATCCGACGCGCTCCTTGGCAGCGATACGATTCGTCTTCAAATTTAGCTGCCCAGTAGGTCCCCAGCCTGTTGGCAGGAGACGGGTGTGAAACGCGCCCACGGGCAGCCAGGAGATGAGCCGCCCCCCTAACGAATGGGCTGAAAAGAGAAAAATAACCTGGCCCCCGGGGAGGGAGCGTATCTTCGATCATCCCGATCGAGCCGCCGCGCTCCGGGGCGCCTGCCGGCCTGGCATCTGGCTCCCCGCCGAAGGTCCGGGCCCTCTCGCTGCCCTGACCTTGTCTCGGCGGGGAGCTGCCGGCCGGTTGCCGCCTCGGGACGGGAGCCGGCCGCGGCAGCCGGCACAGATGGCAGCGCGGGCAGCGGAAGCTGCGTGGGCGGCTGAGAGCGGGCGTGCGCCCCACGGGGCCGGGCTGGGGAGGGTTCTCCCGAGCGCGGCATCGCCGCAGGCTCTGCAGCGCCCAGATCTTTGTATTTTTTTATATATAAAATGTATTTTTTTAACGGTGTGCTACGCCCTGACTGCGTTTGCCTTCCTCCTAGGCGATAGCCCACTACGAGCAGGCTGCGGATTACTACAAAGGGGAAGAGTCCAACAGGTAAAGGCTCTGCCGCTCTCTCCGTGCGGGATCGGCGCTGCGGCACAGCCCGGGGCGGCTCAAGCAAACAGATGGTGGCCGAGTTTCTGTCTCCAAAGCGACTTCCCCCTCTGCAGCAGGCGGCGTTGCGTGTCTTCGCCGCTGCCCGCTTCCTTCCTCGCCCTCACCGCCGGCTTCTGGCCCTGGCGAGGGCTGGCGGCGCTTGCTGCGTGCCGTGCCGGGGGGAGAGGAGGGCTCCCGGCACTCCCGGGCTTTGTGGGAACCCCAATTCCCGGCGCTCGGGTGGGAGCTGGGGCGGCGGCGGCGCGGGGAGGCCTTGCCGGCGCTGCCCGCAGCTTTCCCCGCTCTCCGTTTCCCCGCAGCTCTGCCAACAAGTGCTTGCTGAAGGTGGCCACTTACGCGGCCCAGCTGGAGCAGTACCAGAAAGCCGTGGAGATCTACGAGCAGGTAGCCCGCTGGCGCTGGGGGGCCCCGTCCTCCCTCTCCCCCCGCCCAAGACCCTCGTCGGGAGAGACTCCCGGCCGCAGCCCCTGGGCGGCGGGGGGCTCGTCCCTCGGGAAAGCTGCCGTCCCTCCCGCTCGCCTCCCCAGGTGGGCACCAGCGCCATGGACAGCCCCCTGCTGAAGTACAGCGCCAAGGAGTACTTCTTCAAGGCCGCCCTCTGCCACTTCTGCATCGACATGCTCAACGCCAAGGTGCGGCCGGGGCCCTCGGGGCTAGTGGCTCTGCTGGGACGCTTGCCGCCGCCCTCGACAAGCCCCCAGAGCCAGCCCACCCGCGTGGGCCCCTCCTCGGCCCTCTCCTCCTCCTCCTCCTCCTCCTTCCTCGGCCCTCTCCTCCTCAGCCCCCTCCTTCTCAGCCCTTTCCCTCTCCTCCTCATCCTTCTCCGTCCTCCTCATCATCCTTCTCCCTCTCCTCCTCTTCCTCATCCCTCTCCTCCTCCTTCTCCCTCTTCTGCTCCCTCTCCTCCTCCTTCCTGTCGTCCTCGTACTCCTCCTCCTCCTTCTCCCTCTTCTGCTCCCTCTCCTCCTCCTCCCTCCTCCTCCTCATCCCTCTCTCCTCCTCTTCCGCCACAGCTGGCCGTGCAGAAGTACGAGGAGATGTTCCCGGCCTTCACGGACTCCAGGGAGTGCAAGCTGGTCAAGGTGAGCAGCACAATTCCCTCCTTCCTCGCCTGCGTCACCGGGACGGCAGCGCCAGCGGGGCCGGGATCGCGGCCCGCTCCCGGGGAGCGCTCGAGGGGCCGGGAGCGCCGGCGGCAGCCTGGCCGCTCCCCGGGGGGCTCCTGCCCGCGCTGGGCTGGGCTCCGCGCCCCCTGCCGCGCCCCGCGTCTGTTCGGAGGAAGGCGGGGGAAGGCTCTGCCTCTCCCCTCCCTCATCCCCTCCGCTCCCCTCTCCCAGAAACTGCTGGACGCTCACGAGGAGCAGAACATCGACGCCTACACCGACGCGGTAGGTTTAACGCCGCCGCCAGGAAAAGGCGGGAATTCGCCCCAAACGCCAGGCTGGGAGGGCTGTGCCTTCCCCAACGCCGCCTCCCTCCTCTTCCTCTCCCCCCGCAGGTGAAGGAGTACGACTCCATCTCCCGCCTGGACCAGTGGCTGACCACCATGCTGCTCCGCATCAAGAAAACCATCCAGGGCGAGGAGGACTTGCGCTAGGCGGCCGCCCCGCCTTTTCCCCACCACGTCCCCGCCTTGTTCCCCTTCTCCGGAGCCATTCCCGTTTTCCGGAGCCGCTCCCGCCCGGCTCCGCTCCCGCCCGGCTCCGCCCCCCCCTTTCCTTGTACATGGCCCCCTCTTCAGATATTTAATGTAATATATTCCCCGCGAGCCCGGGTCTTCAGCTCTCCCCCTCTGCGCCGGGGGTCCCCCCGTTCTCCCGGGGGGCTGCGGGACTTTGTGTCCCCCCGGCTCCTCCCCAGGGGCGAGGAGGAGGAGGAGGAGGAGGAGGAAGGCGCTGCTGCATGCGTTGGCGTCGCTGGCTGTCGTGCGTCCTCGCAAAGGCAAATAAAAGCTTGCATGAGCCGAGCCCTGTGTCCCCCCCCCGCAGGATCACGCTGCCC
The DNA here is from genome assembly GCF_047370975.1 of Nipponia nippon. NCBI lineage: Eukaryota > Metazoa > Chordata > Aves > Pelecaniformes > Threskiornithidae > Nipponia > Nipponia nippon. The sequence goes on along the minus strand of NW_028262365.1, from coordinate 349,982 downwards.
CCGGCCTCCTCCAGCCTCCCCGGGCTGCCTTGATTAATCTTAATTAATTAATGAGGGTCCCTGTCCTGCCCCCCCCCCCCCGCCCTGGAGAGCCCTGGGGGTTCCATGTGCTGCCCCTGGGCTCCGCCCCCTCGGTAGGCCCCGCCCGCGGGAGGCGGGGTTATGCAAAACAACGCACCCAATGGGCGGGGATACCGCTATAACTCCGCCCAGGGGGCGCGGCCATGCTCGCGGCTCCGCCCAGGCGTCGCAGCGGTGGCGTCACGGCGGCGCCGGGGCGCGGAAGGGTCCCGTCCCCCCCCCCCCCCCCCCCCGGGCGGCGGCGGCGGCGGGACGGGGCGGTCCGCGGCGGTGCCGGTCGCCGGTAGCCGGTAGGCGGTGCCGCCATGGCGGGCCGGTGCCCGCTGGTGGAGGACAGCTTCAGCCGGCTGGCCTCGCAGAGCAACGTGTACGGGCTGGCGGCGCTGGCGGGCGGGGAGGGCCCCGGCGGGCTGCTGGCGGCCGCCCTGAAGGGGAAGGTGATTTACTTCCGGTACCACGACCTGCGGCAGCGGCTGCGGCCCGTGGCCAGGGAGCTGCAGTTCACCTACATCCCCGGTGGGGCCCCGGGGGGGGCGCGGGGAGGGGCTACGGGGGTCAGGGGGGGGGGGTATGGGGTCAGGGGGAGGGGCTACGGGGGGGCAGGGGGCATGGGGAGGGGTTACGGGGGTCATGGGATCATGGGGAGCAGCTACGGGGGTCATGGGGAGGGGTTATGGGGTCAGGGGATGGGGCTACGGGGGGTCAAGGGTCATTGGGAGGGGTGATGGGGGTCATGGGGAGGGGTTACAGAGGGTCATGGGGTCATGGGGAGGGGCTATGGGGGGTCAGGGGGCATGGGGAGCGGTGATGGGGGTCATGGGGAGGGGCTACGGGGGGTCAGGGGTCATGGGGGGTTTCATGGGGAGCGGCTACGGGGGTCAGGGGTCATGGGGAGGGGTTATGGGGTCAGGGGATGGGGCTACAGGGGGTCAAGGGTCATTGGGAGGGGTTATGGGGGTCATGGGGAGGGGCTACAGGGGTCATGGGTCATGGGGAGGGGATATGGGGTCAGGGGGAGGGGCTACGGAGGCTTATGGGGTCATGGGGAGTGGCTATGGGGTCAGGGGAGGGGGTTACGGGGGTCAGGGGTCATGGGGAGGGGTTGCAGAGAGAGGGTCAGGGGTCATGGGGGGTCAAAAGAAGGGGTTATGGGGTCAGGGGTAATAGGGGAGGGGGTTACAGGGGTCAGGGGTCATGGGGAGGGGGTTATGGGGGTCAAAAGGAGGGGTTAGAGGGGGTTAGGGGGAGCAGATACAGGGGGTCAGGGGTCATAGGGAGGGGGTTATGGGGGGTCAAAGGCAGGGGTTACAGGGTCAGGGGTCATGGGGCAGGGGTTATGGGGGGTCAAGCGCCATGGGGCAGGGGTTACAGGGGTCAGGGGTCACAGGGAGAGGTTACAGGGGGTCAGGGCTGGTGTTATGAGGGTGATGGGTCAAGGGGCACGGGGGGGCCAGCCTGCCCATTTCCAGGGTCAGGGGTCACGGGGGGTCAGGGGTCAGAGGGCTCCGGGGGGCTGGGCCCCCCCTGAGGCTCCGCCGCCGCAGTGGACGCCGAGATCGTCTCCATCGACTGCTTCCCCAAGTCGCCGCCCCAGCGCGGCCTCGTCGTCGGCATCACCTTCATCAAGGTGGGGCCCCGCCCGGGCGGGGCTGCGGGGCGGGGCAGGGCGGGGCTGCGGGCGGGGCAGGGCGGGGCAGGGCGGGGCGCCCCGCCCACCCCCTCGCCCCCCAGGACTCCGGGGACAAAGCCAGCCCCTTCCTCAACATCTACTGCGACTACGAGCCCGGCTCCGAGTACGACCTCGACTCCGTGGCGCGTAAGTGCGGCCCCCCGGGCTCCGTCTGTCCCCCCCGGGCTCCGTGTGTCTGTCCCAGGCTTCATCTGTCCGTCCCCAGGCTCTGTCTGTCCCCCCCGGGCTCCGTGTGTCCCATCCCCAGGCTCTGTCTGTCCGTCCCCAGGCTCCGTGTCCCATCCCCAGGCTCCGTGTGTCCCCCCCAGGCTCCGTGTGTCTGTCCCCGGGCTCCACCTGTCCGTCCCCAGGCTCCGTGTCCCATCCCCAGGCTCCGTGTGTCCTCCCCAGGCTCTGTCTGTCTGTCCCCAGGCTCCATGTCCCATCCCCAGGTTCTGTGTGTCCCCCCCAGGCTCCGTGTGTCTGTCCCCAGGCTCCATGTCCCATCCCCAGGTTCCGTGTGTCTGTCCCCAAGCTCTGTGTGTCCCCCTGGGGCTCCGTCCCTCCGTCCCCAGGCTCCGTGTGTCCCCTCAGGGCTTGGTCTGTCTGTCCCCAGGCTCTGTGTGTCCCCCCATGCCCCGTCCGTCCGTCCCCAGGGGGACGCGGGGGGTCTCTGAGCGCGGCCCCCCTCTCTCCCCGCAGAGAGCTGCCTCAACCTGGAGCTCCAGTTCACCCCCTTCCAGCTCTGCCACGCCGAGTGCGTACCCGGCCCGGCCCCCGTCGCCCCCGCACCCCGTCACCCCCGCACCCCGTCACCCCCGCACCCCGTCACCCCCGCCCCTGTCCCCCTCCCGCCCCCAGGGTCTGCGTCGGTGACAAACCCGAGACGGTTTTTCTGCTGAGCGGCAACGACCCCGCCATCCACCTCTACCGGGAGGTGAGCCCGGCCCCTGCCGCTTCCCCCCTTTTCCCCGCTTCCCCCCTTTTCCCCGCTTTCCCCCCTTTTCCCCGCTTTCCCCCTTTTTCCCCCGCTTCCCCCCTTTTTCCCCTGCTTTCCCCCCTTTTCCCCCACTTTCCCCCTTTTTCCCCCGCTTTCCCCCTTTTCCCCTGCTTTCCCCCTTTTTTCCCTGCTTTTCTCCCTTTTTTCCCCATTTTATTCCCTGCTTCCCTCCTTTTTCCCCTTTTCCCCCTGCTTTCCCCCTTTTTTCCCTGTTTTTTTCCCTGGTTTTCCCCATTTTTTTCCCTGCTTCTCCCCCTTCCTCCCCCCTTCCCCCCTTTTTCCCCCCCTTCCCCGTCCCCCCGCCCGCCGCAGCCCAGCCCCGCTCTCCCGCAGAACGAGGGCTCGCACCAGTTTGAGGAGCAGCCGATCCAGCCCCTCTTCCCGGAGCTGCAGGATCTGCCCAGCAAGTACGGGGGGCGTGGGACCCCCGGGACCCCCCCGGCACCCCCCCGGGACCCCCTGGGACCCCCGAGACCCCCCTGGGACCCCCCGGGATCCCCCCACCCCCTTGAACCCCCGGGACCCCCTGGGACCCCCGAGACCCCCTGAGACCCCCGGGATCCCCCTGGGACCCCCCCACCCCCGGGACCCCCGGCCTCAGCCCCCCCCCCGACCCCCGCAGCGTCCTCTGGCTCGACGTCTGCAACGTCCCCGGCGCCGGCCAGCGCATCACCGCCTTCGGTTGCCAGAGTGGCTACGTCCGCGTCGCCCGGGTGGACCGCGCCGGCCCAGGTGAGAACCGCCCGCCGCCATGTTCCCCCCCTGGCCTTTCCCGCCCGGAATGAACCATCCCGGCGGCGCTGATCCGCTTAGCTCCGCCGCAGCGCCGGCGGGGATTAACGGGGAGGGCGGGCAACGGGCAGAAAACGGGCTGTGCGCGGCGTCGGCCCGCGGATCGGATGCCGGATCATTCCCGGCTCCCCGGGCGTCGGCGGATCCCAGCGGCAGCCGCTCTCTCTCGCAGCGGTGCTCCAGAGCTGGAGCATCCAGCAGGACGGTCCCGTCTCCAAGGTCCTGGTGTTCCCGCTGCCGTCGGAGCCGGGAGCCGGCACGGCCCAGGGCGGTAAGGAGACGGCGCCGCGGCACCGATCCCTGCTGCGGCCTCTCCGGAGCTCCGGTTTCCCCGCCGCGCTCGGAGCCAGGGGTGACCCCCATCCCGCCGCCGCCTTCTCCCAGGTGACGCCGTCGCCGCGCGAGGCTACAGCGTCCTCGTCACCAGCACCATTGAGCTCTCCGTGGTGTACCGGTGAGTGCCGGGGCGGTGGCGCGGGTCCTTCGCCTCCCCTCCTCTTCGTCACCCGGCTCCTTCCTCCTCCAGGGACGTTTTGACCAACGGACTGGGCGACCAGTTGATCTTACCGGCCAGCGACCAGTACGACAGCGTCCTCTGCGCGCTGGTGACCGACGTCGACTTCGACGGCGCCCACGAGATCCTCCTCGGCACCTATGGCCAGGTGAGTGATGGCGTTTGCCGGCGGGGCGATCGCGTGGCCCGGCACGGCTCTCCGAGCCGTGCCGGGCCACGCGACCCCCCCGCCGGCGTAGCCCCCCGGCTTCCCCGCGTCCTCTCTCCGCCGTAGGAGCTGCTCTGTTACAAATACTCGGGCGCTGCCGGGAACGCTCCCGGTGAATTCCGGCTCCTCTGGACGCGGCGTTTCCCCAGCCCGCTGCTCTCCATGCTCTACGCCGACCTGACCGCCGACGGGCTCTGCGAGCTGGCCGTCGTCTGCCTGAAGGGACTCCACGTCCTGCAGGTGAGCGCGGTGCCGCCGCGGTGGCGGCAGGGTCCCCGCGGTCGTGGGCTTCACCGCGCATCTCCCCACGCCAGCACAGCCTGGGACCGACGGCCCGGTGCGTCCTGGAGCGGCTGCGGGGGGAAGCGGAGCGCCGAGCCCGGCGCGGGACGGTGGCGGAGGCGTGACGCGGCCACGGAAGACGCCGCCGGCGTTGCCCGGCCTCGGCGGTGGCGAGACCCCCGCCAAATCGGATGTACCCCAACCTCCCGCCCCCCCACCAATAAACGCGTTCCCGGCATCCCGCCATCACCCCTGGCTCCTTCGGCGAACGCCGCCGGTGGCCGGGAGAGCTCCTCCGTCCCAGCGAAGGGGATGTGACACCCACGGGGCGGGGACGGCAGAGGGAGACCCTGGACCCCCCGCCGGACGCCCCGGTTTTGGCGTCGAACCCTCCGCGCGCCGCCGGGACCCCCCGGCCTGCGGCTGGCGGTGTGCCGGCAGCTCCCAACCGCCGTGCCGGCTGCCTCCGCGCCTCCGTGCCGGCTGCCTCCCCTCCTCGCCGCGGCGCGATGGCAGCTGGGTCCGGCGCTAATACTGTGCCAGAGCCGGGGAGGTGCCGGCGCGGAGCCGCTGCCGGAGAGGCCGGGGTCCAGCTGCGGGCGATGCTGGGGAGCCCCCGGCTTTTCGGGGACCCCCCTGTTCCTCGGGCAGGCGCGGCCGGGGGGGGTCCCCAGCTTCACGGGGGTGCGGGACCGGAGGAGCCCCCCCAGCTCCTTGGGGACCCCCCAAATCGGTGTCGGTGACAGGGGGGACCCCCCAGCTCCTTGGGGACACCCCAAATATTGTGTGAGACCAGGGGGACCCCCCTAAATGGGTGGGGGTGACTGTGGGGACCCCCCCTGCATCTTGGGGACCCCCCCAGCTCTTTGTGGTCCCCCCCATCTCCTCGGGGACACCCCCCCCCGGTGGGTGTGGGGAACCGGGGGTCCCCCCAGGTCCTTGGGGACCCCCCCCAAACGGGTGGGGGTGACCGGGGGGGACCCCCAGCCCCTCGGGGGCCCGGCTGGGAAGGGGAAACTGAGGCAGGGCCGGAGTTTGGGGAGGGGGCTCGGCCCGGGGGGCGTGGGCGCGGGGGGGGGGGGGGGGGGCGCGGAGCTGTCCCTGCCCCGGTGCTGAACGGCGGCAGCGGCCCCGGGGGGGAACCGAGGGTCCCGGGGGGTCGGGGGGGTCGGGGAGGGGGTGACGGGGATCCCGGGGGGGGTCAGGGGTTCGGGGGGTCCTGGGGGGATCAGAGGTGCGGGGGGGCTCGGGGGTGTCGGGGAGGGGGTAACGGGGGTTCGGGGGCTCGGGAGGGGGGTAACGGGGGTCCCGGGGGGGTCAGGGGTCCGGGGGGTCCCGGGGGTCCCGGGGCGGTAATGAGGGTCCTGGGGGGTCCCGGGTGTCCGGGAGGGGGTCCTAGCGGTCCCGGGGGGTCCCGGGGGTCTGGGGGGGTCCTAGGGGTCCCGGGGGGTCCCGGGTGTCCGGGAGGGGGTCCTAGGGGTCCCGGGGGGGGTCCTAGGGGTCCCGGGGGGGGTCCCGGGGGTCTGGGAGGGGGTCCTAGGGGTCCTGGGGGTCCTGGGGGGTCCTAGGGGTCCCGGGGGGGTTCCGGGGGTCCGGGAGGGGGTCCTAGGGGTCCTGGGGGTCCTGGGGGGTCCTGGGGGTCCTAGGGGTCCCGGGGGGGTCCCGGGGGTCCCTCACCCGCAGCCCGGGCCGCCGCTGCCCGGTGCCGGGGCCCCCCGCCCCGCTTGTGGCCATGGGGGCGGGGGGGGGGGGTCCCGGCGTCGCCCCCCCCGCGTTGCCGGCGGGGCGGGGAGGGGGCGGGGGCAGCAGCGGGGCCGTGTTCCCGCCCCCCCCCCCCCCCCGGCATCGCCATGGAGCGCTGACTCCCGGCGGCGGCGGGGCGGAGCGGGCGGCGGCCCCGGGGGGGGCACGGAGCGGAGCCGCACCCCAGGTAGGAGCGGGGGGTCCCCCCGTCCCCCCCTCATCCCGGGGTCCCCCCCCACCTGAGGATTCCGCCCACCCGGGACCCCCCACCCCCCCATCCCCGGGGATCCCCCCCCCGCGGTCCCCCCCTCCCCAAATTCCCGCTCCCCCCCCCCCCCCCGAGCCCCCCGAGCCGCCGGAGCGCGGGGACCCCCCCGAGGTAAAACACCACCATTTTGGGGGGGAAAAGGAGGATTTTGGTGGCTTTATTGTGTGTGGGGGGGGTCCGCTCGCTTCGTACCCCCCAATCCCTCTTCGTACCCCCCAATCCCGCTTCCTATCCCCCAATCCCGCTTCCTATCCCTAATCCCGCTTCCTATCCCCAATCCCGCCCGGCGAGCACTGGAAAAAACCCCGCCGAGTTCTCATCCGTAGAAACAGGTGTTTTTCAGGGGGGGAAATCCCCAAATTCCCCCCCAAATCCCCCCAAATCCCCCCCAAATCCCCCCCCCCCCAAATCCCCTTTTTGGGACCACCGGTTCCATCCTCCGCCTCCGCTCCCCGCGGTCGGTTTATCCAGGGGGGAGAATCCGACTCGGGAAAGGATCGAGCGTCTCGTAAAGGCTTTTTTTTATTATTCCCCCCCCCCCCCCCCCCCCCGATCCCGGCGATGTTCAAGCGCTCTGGATAGAAAAGATGAGGATTAAAGCTAAAAAACCGGGATGCGTTGGGAAAAGCCTGGCGGGATACGGATTCATCCTGCTGAAGCGGGGCCGGGGGGCTCAGGCGGGATCGCGGCGGGGATAAAAATGGGGATTTTGGGCTCCTCGCCCCATCCCTCTGCATCCCGGGATTTGGGGTCCTGCTGGAAAAGGGGGGGTCCCCGGCGGGGGACGCGCTTGGATTATTCTGGAAGGGAACCGGCAGCTTCATCCCGAGCTGGGGGGGATCCCCAGGGATGGGGGGGATCCCCAAGCCGGGGCCGCCCGTCTCCCTCAGGATGCTCCCCCCAAAGCGGCCGCTGCCATTGAGCTCCTTTCCCCTTCTGCTCTTCCTCCTCCTCCTCTTCCTCCACGCCTTCATCTCTGCGTCCCCCTCCCCGCTGACCGCCGAGCATCCCCCCCATTCCGGGCAGGGATTTTCCTCCTTTAATTCCCGGCTCCGTGGCCTCCGGCCCTCGCTGCGGCCGCGGGGGCCGTAAATACTCGGGGAAGTTTTCCCTGGCGCTCCCAAAAGCGCCTTTTCCAACCCCAACCCAGGCTCCGCTGGCGGCCGGGGCTTTGCTGGGGGTCGCCCCCCGAGCGGGGGCTGCGAGGGGTGCTGGGGTCTCCTCCCGGCTGCAGATCCCTCGGGAATGGCAAACGCTGCCCAGCCGGAGCCCCGGGCTGGGACGGGGACGGGGACAGACCCCAGCCGGGTCCTGGTGGCCCCGCGGCACAAAGCCCTCGCCGGGATATTTCCACCCGGATCCCATCGCTCCGGAGGGGGAAAAAGCCGCTCCGCGAGTGGCTTTGTCGCCTGGCCCACGGACCCAACCCCCCGGGCGGTTTAATTGCTGTTTCGCCCAGACGCTGGTAATGAGGCTATTAAATTAATTACAGCGGCGTTCCCGTTGGGAAGGGAGACGCCGTCCCCCTGCCCCGGGAGGGCGCGGGCCGGGGGCGGCATCGCTCCCCGCTTCCCTCCGGATCCGGCCCCGGAGCGGGGGCTTGGCCGCAGCCACCTGGGGCAGGATGCGGCCGCAGCAGAGCCGGCGATGCCGACGGGCCGGGACCTCTCCTGGGGCCGCGTCTCGGTCCGGTGCTGCAGTGGGGCCGGTGCAGCGGGGCGATGCAACAGGGTGCTGCAATGGGGCCGTGCAATGGGGCCGTGCAACGGGGCCGTGCATTGGAGCTGTGCATTGGAGCTGTGCATTGGAGCCGTGCAACGGGGCTGTGCAATGGGGCTGTGCAATGGGGCCGTGCACTGGAGCCTTGCATTGGAGCCTTGCAACGGGGCCGTGCAACGGGGCCGTGCAACGGGGCAGCCCACCAGGCCTGGCCCAGCTCTTCTCCTGCACCTCTGCACCCATCCAGCACCGCCGGCGGCGCTGGCCCGGGGCGAGCTGGTGCCCCACGGCCCCACGCCAGGGGACGGCGGCCGCCGGGGACTCGCGCTGGCCCCCCGCCGCCCCCGCTCCCCGCCGAGCCGCGGGGCCCGGCCGCCTCCTCCGCCCCGGCCGGGCTCACGGCCCCATCGCCGCCGTTGCCCCGTGGGGCGGAGGGCAGCGGCGCCGTGGGGCTGCCGGTGCACTGAGGGGGTGGCCGGGCCAGCCCCCAGCCCCTCCCGGGCGGTTTCGGGGTCCCCGTTCCCTCTCCATCACCCTTTTTATAGCCGTTCCCATCCTCTGTTGCCATGGGAACAACGCGGTTGCCAGGGTGGAGCCTGGGAGCGCCCACGCACCCCACAAACCCCCGGTGCCGCGGGCGGCCGCCGGTCCTCGCCCGCTCTGCTGGGGCGCGGCCGTCCCCAGCCCCACGGCTCAGCATCCCCCATTGCCATGGTCCCCAGCCCCACTGCTCAGCATCCCCCATTGCCACGGTCCCAGCCCCACGGCTCAGCATCGCCCCATTGCCACGGTCCCAGCCCCACTGCTCAGCATCACCCCATGGCGTGGTCCCCAGCCCCACGGCTCAGCATCACCCCATGGCTGTAGTCCCCAGTCCCATGGCTCAGCATTGCCCCACGGCCGTGGTCCCCAGCCCCATGGTTGGGCATCACCCCATGGCGTGGTCCCCAGCCCCACGGCCGTGGTCCCTACAGGTGCTTCGGTGCAGAGCCGGGGCCGAGGTGGCAGAGGGGGATCGATGGCGCTCGCCATCTCGCCGGCGCTAATGAGCCCCCCCGCCATTAACGAGGAATCCCCGGCCCGGCGCTGAGCCCGCTCTCGCCCGCAGGTGGGAGCCGGCGGGATGGCGGCGCGGCGGGCGGCGCTGGTGGCCGCGCTGCTGCTGGCCGAGCCCTGCGCCCCCGAGCCGGCGGCCGAGGCCAACGGGACGTGCCAGGGCTCCAACCGCTGCCAGCCCGGCGTCCTGCTGCCCGTCTGGCAGCCCGACAACCCCTCCTTCGGCGACAAGGCGGCCCGCGCCATCGTCTACTTCGTGGCCATGATGTACATGTTCTTGGGCGTCTCCATCATCGCCGACCGCTTCATGGCCTCCATCGAGGTCATCACCTCCAAGGAGAAGGAGATCACCATCACCAAGGCCAACGGGGAGACCAGCATCGGCACCGTCCGCATCTGGAACGAGACGGTCTCCAACCTCACCCTGATGGCGTTGGGCTCTTCGGCCCCCGAGATCCTCCTCTCCGTCATCGAGGTCTGCGGTCACAACTTCCAAGCGGGCGAGCTGGGACCCGGCACCATCGTGGGCAGCGCGGCCTTCAACATGTTCGTGGTCATTGCCGTCTGCGTCTACGTCATCCCCAGCGGCGAGAGCCGCAAGATCAAGCACTTGAGGGTCTTCTTCGTCACGGCCTCCTGGAGCATCTTCGCCTACATCTGGCTCTACCTGATCCTGGCCGTCATCTCCCCCGGGGTGGTGCAGGTCTGGGAAGCCCTCCTCACCCTCATCTTCTTCCCCGTCTGCGTGGTCTTCGCCTGGGCCGCCGACAAGCGGCTCCTCTTCTACAAGTACGTCTACAAGCGCTACCGCGCCGACCCCCGCAGCGGCATCATCATCGGCACGGAGGGCGAGCTCCCCAAGGGCATCGAGATGGACGGCGGCTTCCCCGTCCCCGAACGCCGCGAGGCAGAAGGCGCCGGCGTCACCGCGTCGCCCGCCCTGCCCGCCCCCACGCCGGAGGAGAAGGAGCTGGACGAGAGCCGCCGGGAGGTCATCCAGATCTTGAAGGACCTCAAGCAGAAGCACCCTGAGAAGGAGCTGGAGCAGCTGGTGGAGATGGCCAACTACTACGCCCTGCTCCACCAGCAGAAGAGCCGCGCTTTCTACCGCATCCAGGCCACCCGTATGATGACCGGGGCCGGCAACATCCTCAAGAAACACGTGGCCGAGTTCTCCAAGAGGTCCTCCACCCTCCTGGAGGTGCCCTCGGACGCCGAGGAGGAGACCTGCAGCCGCATCTTCTTCGAGCCTTGCCTGTACCACTGCCTGGAGAACTGCGGCTCGGTGACGCTCTCGGTGGCTTGCCAACACGGCGCCGAAGCCAACCACACCTTCTACGTGGACTACAAGACGGAGGACGGCTCGGCCAAGGCGGGCTCCGACTACGAGTACAGCGAGGGGACGCTGATCTTCAAGCCGGGGGAGACCCAGAAGGAGCTGAAGATCGGCATCATCGACGACGACATCTTCGAGGAGGACGAGCACTTCTTCGTCCGCCTCCTCAACCTCCGGGTGGGCGACGCCGAGGGGATGTTCGAAGCCGACTCGGCCGACCACCCCAAGGGTCGGCTGGTGGCCCCGTTGGTGGCCACCGTCACCATCTTGGACGACGACCACGCCGGCATCTTCACCTTCCAGGATCGGCTGCTGCACGTCAGCGAGTGCCAGGGGACGGTGGAGGTGAAGGTCGTCCGCAGCTCGGGCGCCCGCGGCACCGTCCTCCTGCCCTACCGCACGGTGGAGGGCACGGCCCGCGGCGGCGGCGTCCACTACGAGGACGCCTGCGGGGAGCTGGAGTTCAAGAACGACGAGACCGCGTGAGACGCCGGCGGCCCCGGGGGCGGGGGGCACGGGGGGGACACGGGGGGGACACGGGACGGGGAGCCGCCCCGCCGCACCCCGGGGACCCCGGGGCGGGCACGACCCTCTGGCACGGATGCACAACCCTTGCACGTGCGCCCCTTGCACCTGCGCCCCTTGCACCTGAGCCCCTTGCACCTGCGCCCCTTGGACGTGTGCCCCTTGCATGTTCGACCCTTGCACCTGCGCCCCTTGCACCTGCGCCCCTTGCACGTGCGCCCCTTGCACCTGCACCCCTTGCACCTGCGCCCCTTGCACGTGCGCCCCTTGCACGTGCGCCCCTTGCACCTGCACCCCTTGCACCTGCGCCCCTTGCACCTGCGCCCCTTGCACGTGTGCCCCTTGCACCTGCGCCTCTTGCAAACTCTCCCCTTGCACCTGCGCCCCTTGCACGTGCGCCCCTTGCACCTGCACCCCTTGCACCTGCGCCCCTTGCACCTGCGCCCCTTGGACGTGCGCCCCTTGGACGTGTGCCCCTTGCACGTTCGACCCTTGCATGTGCACCCCTTGCACCTGCGCCCCTTGGACGTGCGCCCCTTGCACGTGTGCCCCTTGCACGTTCGACCCTTGCACGTGTGCCCCTTGCACTTTCGACCCTTGCACATGCACCCCTTGCACCTGCGCCCCTTGCACCTGCGCCCCTTGGACGTGCGCCCCTTGCACGTGTGCCCCTTGCACCTGCGCCTCTTGCAAACTCTCCCCTTGCACCTGCGCCCCTTGCACGTGCGCCCCTTGCACCTGTGCCCCTTGCACCTGCGCCCCTTGCACCTGCGCCCCTTGCACCTGCGCCCCTTGGACGTGTGCCCCTTGCACGTGCGCCCCTTGCACCTGCGCCCCTTGCACGTGCGCCCCTTGCACGTGCACTCCTTGCACCTGGGCCCCTTGGACGTGCGCCCCTTGCACGTGCGCCCCTTGCACCTGCGCCCCTTGCACGTGCGCCCCTTGCAAACTCTCCCCTTGCACGTGGGATGGACGGATGGGGGGATGGACAGACAGACGGGTGGGTGGATGGACGGATGGATGGATGGACAAACGAATGGATGGACAAATGGATGGATGGATGGATGGATGGACAGACAGATGGATGGATGGATGAATGGCTGGACGGATGGACAAATGGATGGATGGATGGATGGATGGATGGATGGATGGATGGATGGATGGATGGATGGATGTACGGACGGACGGATGGACAAATGAATGGATGGATGGATGGACGGATGGACGGATGGATGGATGGACGGATGGACAGATGGATGGATGGATGGATGGATGGACGGACGGACGGACGGACAGACAAGTGGCCAGGGAGGGCTCTGGCCGGGCACTGCCACCCCACGCTGGGGACGCCCCGCGCCCGCGGGGACCAGCCCCGGCACGTGGGTCCCATGGGGCAGGGAGGGGACGGAGGCGGCCCAGGCGGCCGGCGCCCCCGCACCCCCCGCGGCACCGCGCGTCCCCCCGGCCGTGCCGGTGCCAGCGATGCCGGTGCCGGTGCCGGTGACGGCGCCGTGTCCCCCCGTCCCCAGGAAGACGCTGCAGGTGAAGATCGTGGACGACGAGGAGTACGAGAAGAAGGACAACTTCTTCATCGAGCTGGGGCAGCCGCGCTGGCTCAAACGGGGCATCTCGGGTACGGGCGGGGCCGGGCGGGGCTGGGCGGGGTTGGGGGGCTGAGCCCCCCCCTCACCGCCTTCCTCTCCCCTCTCCGCAGCCCTGCTGCTCACCCAAGGTAGGAGCCTTCGTCCCCCTCCTCCTCCTCCTCGGCCAGGCGCTGGCGGGAGGCCGGATCCTGCTGCCCCCGTGTCCTGCGCCACGTCCCCGTGCCACGTGCCGTGTCCCCACGCTGTGTCCCCGTGCCCGTGCCCTGTCCCCATGCCCCACGTCATGTCCCCATGCCACGTCCCCATGACCACGCCATGTCCCCACGCCCCACGTTGTGTCCCCGTGCCACATCCCCATGCCTGTGCCATGTCCCCACGCCCCACGTTGTGTCCCCATGCCACGTCCCCATGACCACGCCATGTCCCCACGCCCCACGTTGTGTCCCCATGCCACGTCCCCATGCCTGTGCCATGACCCCATGCCCCACGTTGTGTCCCCATGCCATGTCCCCATGCCTGTGTCATGTCCCCACACCTTGTCCCCACACTGTGTCCCCACGCGGCGTCCCCACGCGGCGTCCCCACGCCGTGTCCCCGCAGCAGACGGTGACCGAAAGCTCTCTGCGGAGGAGGAGGAGGCTCGGCGCATCGCCGAGATGGGCAAACCCGTCCTGGGGGAGAACTGCAAGCTGGAGGTCATCATCGAGGAGTCCTACGACTTCAAGGTGACGAGGGGGGAGAGGGGACCGGGGAGGGGGGACGTGGGGGCCGGGGGACGTGGGGAGGGGACCCGGCGCGTCCTCACCCCCCGCCGCCCGCAGAACACGGTGGACAAGCTGATCAAGAAGACCAACCTGGCCATGGTGATCGGGACGCACTCCTGGCGGGAGCAGTTCCTGGAAGCCATCACCGTCAGCGCAGGTGGGACCCCCGCCCTCCCTCCCCAGGGTCCCCCGGCCTCCGCCAGCCCTGGGCACGCTGCCGTGGGGACATCCAGCCCAAGCGGCCACGGGGACGTGGCTCTGGGGACAGGCAACCCTCTGGCCATGCGCCCTGGGGATGGCCGGCTCGGGGGTTGCCCACGCTTGGGGACACACGTCCCTGGGGTCCTGCACGTCGGGGACAAGCGCTCTAGGGCCACGTGCCCCAGGGCACAAGGGGACAAGAACCCTTGGACCACCACCTTGAGGCCACCACCCTGGGGCCACCACCCTGGGCCACCACCCTTGGACCACCACCCTGGGCCACCACCCTGGGGCCACCACCCTGGGCCACCACCCTGGGGCCACCACCCCTGGGACGAGCACCCTTGGACCACCACCTTGAGCCCACCACCCTTGGACCACCACCCTGGGGCCACCACCCTGGGGCCACCACCCTGGGCCACCACCCTTGGACCACCACCCTGGGCCACCACCTGGGGCCACCACCCTGGGGCCAGGACCCTGCAGCCTGGGGCCAGGCAGCTCCGGGGCCACGTCCCCGTTGGGCTGACGGTGACCTTCCTCGGCAGGCGAGGAGGAGGAGGAGGAGGACGGGCGGGAGGAGCGGCTGCCCTCCTGCTTCGACTACGTGATGCACTTCCTGACGGTCTTCTGGAAGGTTCTCTTCGCCTGCGTGCCCCCCACCGAGTACTGCAACGGCTGGGCCTGCTTCGGCGTCTCCATCCTCCTCATCGGCGTCCTCACCGCCCTCATCGGCGACCTGGCCGCCCACTTCGGCTGCACCGTCGGCCTCAAGGACTCCGTCAACGCCGTCGTCTTCGTGGCCCTCGGCACCTCCATCCCCGGTGCGGGAGAGGGGAGAGGGGAGAGGGGAGAGGGGAGATGGGAGATGGGAGAGGGGAGAGGGGAGAGGGGAGAGGGGGAGAGGGGGAGAGGGGAGATGGGGAGAGGGGAGAGGGGGAGAGGGGAGAGGGGGAGATGGGGAGATGGGGAGATGGGGAGAGGGGAGATGGGGAGAGGGGAGATGGGGAGAGGGGAGATGGGGAGAGGGGAGAGGGGAGAGGGAAGAGGGGAGATGGGGAGAGGGGAGATGGGGAGAGGGGAGATGGGGAGAGGGGAGAGGGGGAGATGGGGAGAGGGGAGATGGGGAGAGGGGAAAGGGGAAGAAGGGGAGAGGGGAGATGGGGACAGGGCCATGGGGAGAGGGGAGAGGGTACGGGGAGATGCGGTGATGGGAGAGGGGCGCGGGGACGGGGGAACGGGGCGCAGGCAGAGGGGACGGGGCTGCGGGTGCCCGGGGAGGGACGTGGTGACGGGGCGCAGGTCCCCACGCGCCCATGCCCATGCCCCCTCCTTCTGCCTGTGTCCCCGTGTCCCTGCGTGACCGTGTCCCCGTCCCCGTGTCCCCATATCCCCATGTCCCCGTGTCCATGCCACCTCCGTGTGCCTCCATCCCCGTGTCCCCATCCCCACGTCCCCATGCCCACGTCCCCGTCCCCACGCCGTGTCCCCGTGTCCCCGCGCCCACCCCGCGGCCCCGCAGACACCTTCGCCAGCAAGGTGGCCGCGCTGCAGGACCAGTGCGCGGACGCCTCCATCGGCAACGTGACGGGCTCCAACGCCGTCAACGTCTTCCTGGGGCTCGGCGTCGCCTGGTCGGTGGCCGCCATTTACTGGGCGGCGCAGGGCCAGGACTTCGAGGTGCAGACGGGGACCTTGGCCTTCTCCGTCACCCTCTTCACCATCTTCGCCTTCGTCTGCATCAGCGTCCTCATGTACCGCCGCCGGCCCCACATCGGGGGCGAGCTGGGGGGGCCCCGCACCCCCAAACTCCTCACCGCCGGCCTCTTCCTCGGCCTCTGGCTCCTCTACATCCTCTTCGCCAGCCTGGAAGCCTACTGCCACATCAAGGGCTTCTGAGCGGGGACGGGGACCGCCCGGCGTCACCCCACCGCGAGGGGCGAAGGGGCCGGGTCCTCCCCGGGGGGGCTGCAGGGTCCGTCCGGTGTCACCGGCTCCCCTTGAGGTGCACGTGCCCATGGCCCCTTGGGGTCCTCCTGGCATCCTCATGTCCCCAGAGGGTCCCCATGTCCCCCTGGGGTCCTCCTGGCATCCTCATGTCCCCTTGGGATCCTCCTGGCATCTCCACATCCCCTTGGGGTCTTCCTGACGTCCCCATGTCCCCTTGGGGCCTCCTGCCACCCCCGTGTCCCCAGAGGGTCCCCGTGTCCCCTTGCAGTCCTCCCAGGGGGCTGCGTCTCCACAGGGTCCTCCTGCCATCCTCGTGTCCCCTCAGGGTCCCTGCGTCCCCTCGGGATCCCCATGCCCCCTCAGGGTCCTCCTGTCACCCTCGTGTCTCCATAGGGTCCGCATGTCCCCTCAGGGTCCCCATGTCCCCTCGGGGTCTCCACGTCCCCTCGGGGGTCTCTGCATCCCCCAGGGACCCCCGCAGGGTCCTCCCAGACACCCCACGTCCCCTCAGAGTCCCCACGTCCCCAGAGGGTCCCCACGTCCCCCCTGGGGTCCTCCTGCCATCCCCAGAGGGTCCCCGTGTTCCCTAGGGAGCCCCCCAGGTCCCCCCGTGTCCCTCTGTCCCCCAGGGGGACCCCAAGGCCACCTCAGGGACCCCCGGGACCCCCAGGGCCACCGGGGGCTCCGGGGGGGCCTTTTCTTACCGCCAGCGTTTTTTAAAGCCACCCCGGGGTGGGGGGTCCCTGTTTTTAACCCCGATTTCGTAGCGGTTTCGTCCCTTCCCGGGGAGGCGGGGGGCGCGGGGGGCGCGCGGGGGGCGCGGGGGGGACACGGGGGGGACACGGGGGGGACGCGCGGGGAGGGGACGCGCGGGGGCTGTCGCTGTCGGTGCTGCCGCCAGCCCCACTGGGCGCCGGCCCCAAAGAAACCCCCGGGAACCGGCCAGGTCTCCGCGTCTCTTTGTCCCCCGCGCCGCGCCCACGGCACCCACGGACCCGCGGCACCCACGGACCCATGGCACCCACACGGCACCCACGGACCCGCAGCACCCACAGACCCATGGCACCCACACGGCACCCACGGACCCATGGCACCCACACGGCACCCACGGACCCGCAGCACCCACAGACTCATGGCACCCACACGGCACCCACGGACCCATGGCACCCACATGGCACCCACGGACCCGCGGCACCCACGGACCCATGGCACCCACACGGCACCCATGGACCCGCAGCACCCACGGCCCCATGGCACCCACACGGCACCCATGGACCCGCGGCACCCACACGGCACCCATGGACCCACGGCACCCACATGGCACCCACGGACCCATGGCACCCACACGGCACCCACGGCCCCACAGCACCCACGGCACCCATGGCCCCACGGCACCCACAGCCCCCACACAGCACCCATGGCCCCACGGCACCCACAGCACCCACGGCCCCATGGCACCCACACAGCACCCACGGCCCCCACACAGCACCCACGGCCCCCTGGCCATCAACGCCCCGTGCGGCAAGGCTGTAGGGTGTGCCACGGGGACGTATGGCTGCCGTGGGGACGTATGGCTGCCACGGGGACATGCGGCATTGCACAGGGACGTACGGCACGCTGCGGGGACACGGGGTCTGCCGTGGGCATATATGGTGTGCCGTGGGGCCATACGGCATGCCGTGGGCATATATGGTGTGCCGTGGGCATATATGGTGTGCCGTGGGGCCATACGGCGTGCCGTGGGCATATATGGTGTGCTGTGGGGCCATACGGTGTGCCGTGGGCATATATGGTGTGCCGTGGGGCCATACGGCGTGCCGTGGGCATATATGGTGTGCCGTGGGGCCATACGGTGTGCCGTGGGCATATATGGTGTGCCGTGGGGCCATACGGCGTGCCGTGGGCATATATGGTGTGCCGTGGGCATATATGGTGTGCCGTGGGGCCATACGGCGTGCCGTGGGCATATATGGTGTGCCGTGGGGCCATACAGCCTGCCGTGGGGATATATGGTGTGCCGTGGGGCCATACAGCCTGCCGTGGGGATATATGGTGTGCCGTGGGGATATATGGTGTGCCATGGGGATATATGGTGTGCCATGGGGCCATACAGCCTGCCGTGGGGATATATGGTGTGCCGTGGGCATATATGGTGTGCCGTGGGGCCATACAGCCTGCCGTGGGGATATATGGCATGCCGTGGGGATATATGGTGTGCCATGGAGCCATACGGCATGCCGTAGGGCCATACGGTGTGCCATAGGGATATATGGTATGCCATAGGGCCATACGGTGTGCCAGAGGCATATACGGTGTGCCATAGGGCCATAGGCTGTGCCATAGGTCCCCATACAGTGTGCTATAGGTCCCCATGCTGTGCCATACGTCCCCATGCTGTGCCATATGTCCCCATACAGTGTGCTATAGGACCATGCACTATGCCATAGGTCCCCATGCTGTGCCATACGTCCCCATACAGTGTGCTATAGGACCATGCACTATGCCATAGGTCCCCATACAGTGTGCTATAGGGCCATATACTGTGCTATAGGTCCCCATGCTGTGCCATACGTCCCCATACAGTGTGCTATAGGACCATGCACTATGCCATAGGTCCCCATACTGTGCTATAGGTCCCCATGCTGTGCCATACGTCCCCATGCTGTGCCATATGTCCCCATACAGTGTGCTATAGGACCATGCACTATGCCATAGGTCCCCATGCTGTGCCATACGTCCCCATGCAGTGTGCTATAGGACCATGCACTATGCCATAGGTCCCCATGCTGTGCCATACGTCCCCATACAGTGTGCTATAGGACCATGCACTATGCCATAGGTCCCCATACAGCGTGCTATAGGACCATATGCTGTGCCATAGGTCCCCATACTGTCGTATAGGGCCATAGGCTCTGCCATAGGTATCCATGCTGTGCCATAGATACCCATACAGTGTGCTATAGGGCCATATACTGTGCTATAGGGCCCCATACTGGGCTATAGGGCCCCACACAGTGTGCTATAGGGCCATATGCTGTGCTATAGGGCCCCATGCTGTGCCATAGGTCCCCATACAGTGTGCTGCAGGGCCATATGCTGTGCTATAGGGCCCCGTGCTGTGCTATAGGGCCCCACACAGAGTGCCATAGGCCATATACCGGGCTATAGGGCCCCATACCGGGCTATAGGGCCCCACACCGGGCTATAGGGCCCCACACAGTGTGCCATAGGGCCATATACCGTGCTATAGGGCCCCTTACCGGGCTATAGGGCCCCACACAGTGTGCCATGGGGCCATATACCGTGCTATAGGGCCCCTTACCGGGCTATAGAGCCCCACACAGTGTGCTATAGCACCCCATGCTGTGCCATAGGTCCCCATACAGTGTGCTGTAGGGCCATATGCTGTGCTATAGGGCCCCGTGCTGTGCTATAGGGCCCCACACAGTGTGCCATAGGGCCATATACTGTGCTATAGGGCCCCATACTGGGCTATAGGGCCCCACACAGTGTGCTATAGGGCCATATGCTGTGCTATAGGGCCCCATGCTGTGCCATAGGTCCCCATACAGTGTGCTGTAGGGCCATATGCTGTGCTATAGGGCCCCGTGCTGTGCTATAGGGCCCCACACAGAGTGCCATAGGCCATATACCGGGCTATAGGGCCCCATACCGGGCTATAGGGCCCCACACAGTGTGCCATAGGGCCATATACCGGGCTATAGGGCCCCATACCGGGCTATAGGGCCCCACACAGTGTGCCATAGGGCCATATACCGGGCTATAGGGCCCCTTACCGGGCTATAGGGCCCCACACAGAGTGCCATAGGCCATATACCGGGCTATAGGGCCCCTTACCGGGCTACAGGGCCCCACACAGTGTGCCATGGGGCCATATACTGTGCTATAGGGCTCCATACCGGGCTATAGGACCATGCGGCGCCCTCGGCCGTGCCTCCTGCGCATGCGCCGCCCCGCCACCTCTCCCCCTCCCTTCCCCGTCCCCCCTCGCCCCGCCCCCCGCATCGCGATTGGCTGCGGGCGGCGTCGCCGGGGCGACGCGGCGGCGGCCGTCAAGCGCGGCGGCGGCGGCGGCCGTGGGGCGCGGCGGTGTCGCGGCGGGGGTGCCGATTCATGGCGATGGCGGCGGCCGGGCTGGTGGTGAACGGGGCGGAGGGCGCGGGGGGGCTGAAGGCGGCGGCCGGGATGTACGAGCAGCTGAAGGGCGAGTGGAGCCGCAAGAGCCCCAACCTCAGCAAGTGCGGGGAGGCCCTGGGCCGCCTCAAGGTGCGGCGGGGCCGGGAGCGGGCCTGGGGCGGGGGGGGGGCCCGGGAGTGAGGGGGGTCCCTGGGAATGAGGGGGGGCTGAGGGGGGCCTGGGGCTGGGGGGAGGCCTGGGGATGAGGGCGGGGGGCCTTGGAATGTGGGGGACCCTGGAGGTGAGGGGTGGTCTCTGGGAATGAGGGGGCTCTGGGAATGAGGGGGGCCCTGGGAATGAGGGGGGACTTGGGGGGGGGGGGCCTGTGAATGTGGGGAGGACCCTGGAGGTGAGGAGGGGTCTCTGGGGATGGGGGGGGCCTTGAGGCTGAGGGGGGCGTCCCTGGGAATGAGGGGGGGCCTGGGAACGTGGGGGGACCCTGGGAATGATGGGGGGTCTCTGGGAATGATGGGGGGACCCTGGGCCTGGGGGGGAACCTTGGAAGTGAGAGGGGGTCTCTGGGAATGAGGGGGCCCTGGGAATGAGGGAGGGGGACCTGGGAAAGAGGGGGGCTTGAGGAGTCCCTGGGAACGAGGGGGGGTCTCTGGGAATGGGGGGGCCCTGGGGTGGATCCCTGGAATGGGGGGGGGGGGGGGTGTCTCTGGCAATGGGGGGGCCCCGGGGCTGTGGGGGGTCTCTGGGAAGGGGGGGCCCTGGGGCTGGGGGGGGGGTCCCTGGAATGAGGGGGGTCTCTGGGAATGGGGGGCCCTGGGACTGGGGGGGGGGTCCCTGGAATGAGGGGGGTCTCTGGGAATGGGGGGGCCCCGGGGCTGTGGGTCACCCCGATGGGGGGGGGCGGGCGGAGCCGTCGTCACCCGCCAGCTTTAATTAACACCCGGGGGTGACTCAGGAGGCGCAGCCCCCCCGGGGCGCCCTGCCTCCCGCCCCCAAATACCCATTAACCTCGTCAGCCCTCCTGGGGGGGGGGGGGGAGAGCAGCCCCGGGCTCTGACCGTGTCCCCCCGTGTCCGTCCGTCCGTCCCCATGTCTGTCCGCCCCCCCCCCCGTGTCCGTCCGTCCCCAGCTGGCCCTGCTGGAGCTCAACTTTCTGCCCACCTCCGGCACGAAGCTGACCAAGCAGCAGCTCATCCTGGCCCGTGAGTGGCGATTTGGGGGGGGGGGGGGGCACCCCCTCCCCTGCCCCCCGGGGCTCAGCGACCCCCCCCGGGCTGCCCCCCCCCCCTTATCCCCCTTTTCCCCCCCTTTTCCCAGGGGATATCCTGGAAATCGGCGCCCAGTGGAGCATCCTGAAGAAGGACATCCCCTCCTTCGAGCGCTACATGGCCCAGCTCAAGTGCTACTATTTCGACTACAAGTGAGTCGGGGGGCTCGAGGAGGGGGCTGCCACCCCCCGACTCCTCCCAGCGCCCGGCAGCCCCCCCTTTTCGCTGTCCCCCCCCCCCCAGGGAGGAGCTGCCGGAGTCGGCGTACAAACACCAGCTGCTGGGGTTGAACCTGCTCTTCCTGCTCTCCCAGAACCGGGTGGCTGAGTTCCACACCGAGCTGGAGCGGCTGCCGGCCAAGGAGATCCAGAGCAACGTCTACATCAAGCACCCCGTCTCCCTCGAGCAGGTACCCCGCTTTCCGGGGGGGCGGGGGGGCGTCCTGGGGGTCCCCCAGCTGCCACCTCCCCCCGCTCTCTCTCGCAGTATTTGATGGAGGGCAGCTACAACAAAGTCTTCCTGGCCAAAGGCAACATCCCGGCGGAGAGCTACACCTTCTTCATCGATATCCTGCTGGATACCATCCGGTGAGACCCCCGCCGCGCCCCCCGCCGCGTCCCTGGGCCCCCCGCCGCGTCCCTAAGACCCCCGCCGCGACCCTGCTGCGTCCCCCGGCCCCCCGCCGCATCCCCGGTCCCCCCACTGTGTCCCCATCGCATCCCCGAGCCCCCCACCGCGTCCCCTGGCCCCCCGCTGTGTCCCCCGAGCCCCCTGCTGTGTCCCCGCCATGTCCCCCGAGCCCCCTGCTGCGTCCCCAGGCCCACCACCGTGTCCCCCAGCCCTCTGTTGTGTCCCCACCGCATCCCTGAGCCCCCTGCCGTGTCCCCGAGCCCCCCGCCGCATCCCCCAGCCCCCCACTGTGTCCCTGAGACCCCGTCGGCCCCCCGCCGTGTCCCCTGGCCCCCCGCCGTGTCCCCGAGCCCCCTGCCGTGTCCCCCGCCACATCCCCAGGCCCCCCACCGTGTCCCCCAGCCCCCTGCCGTGTCCCTGCTGCGTCCCCGAGCCCCCCGCTGTGTCCCTGAGACCCCGCTGTGTCCCCGCCGTGTCCCCAAGCCCCCCACCGCATCCCCTGAGCCCCCCGCCGTGTCCCTGTCCTGTCCCTGAGCCCCCTGCCCTGTCCCCCGCCACATCCCCAGGCCCCCCGCCGTGTCCCCCAGCCCCCTGCCGTGTCCCTGCTGCGTCCCCGAGCCCCCCGCTGTGTCCCTGAGACCCCGTCGTGTCCCCGCCGTGTCCCCAAGCCCCCCGCCGTGTCCCTGCCGTGTCCCCGAGCCCCCTGCCGCGTCCCCCAGCCCCCTGCCATGTCCCCCGCCGCGTCCCCCAGCCCCCCGCCGCCTCCCCCTCCTCACCCCGCTGTCCCCTCCCTCCGCCGCGCCAGGGACGAGATCGCCGGCTGCATCGAGAAAGCCTACGAAAAAATCCTCTTCGCCGAAGCCACCCGCATCCTCTTCTTCAGCACCGCCAAGAAGATGACCGACTACGCCAAGAAGGTGCCTGGGGGGCTCCCCCTCCTTCCCCCGCCCCTGCGGGCACCCCAAAACCCCCCCCTTTTTTTTTTTTTTTGTAATCCGCCCCCCCCTCCCCTCTCGCAGCGCGGTTGGGTGCTGGGCCCCAACAACTACTACAGCTTCAGCAGCCGGCAGCAGAAGGCGGAGGACGCCACCATCCCCTCCACCGAGCTGGCCAAGCAGGTCATCGAGTACGCGCGGCAGCTGGAGATGATCGTTTAGGGGGGGCGGCCCCCCGCTCCCCCCTCCCCCTTCCCTCCCGGGCTCCCCCCCCCCTTTATTTACTCATCGCCCCCCCCTTTCCTCGCGGTTTGGGGTTGGTTTGGTTGGTTGGTTGTTTTTTTTAAGGTATTTAAGGGGCCGTTGGCGGTGGGCGCGTCCCCGTGGGGAGCCCCCCCCCCCCCCGTGTGCACCCCCTTTTTGGGCGGGTTTGGGGGGGGCGGCTGCATGCCCCCCACCCCGGCGCCGCCTTCAATAAAGCCGTGGCTTCTTCTAGCGACGGGTGCTGCCCTGGGGGGCTCGGCCCCCTCCCTGCGGGGTCACGGGTGGGTTTTGGGGGGGGGCCGAGGCGGCGTCTTCCTCCTCCTCCTCCTCCTCCTCCTCCCCCTGGTGGGGGGCCAGCAGGAGCTCGCTGACGGCAACCAGGGACCCGGCCAGGATGAGGGTGGCCACCCAGGGGGGCTCGGCGAGGTGGTTGGCAGAGGGGGAGAGCCTGGGGGGGCAACGGGGGGGTGAGCGGGGCGGGGGGAGCCCCCCCACCCCCCCAGCCCCCCCTGCTTTTGCCCTCCCCCCCATTTTTTTGAGGACGGGGGGGTCCCTTTGATGCCCCCCCCCGTTTTTGGGGGTCCCCACTCACCAGGCGCTGACGTTCCTGGGCAGCCGGGGGGGCTCCCGGTGCTGGCAGCGGCAGCGACGGCTGCAGGAGCCCCCCACCTGGAAAGGGGGCCAGCGGGGGGCGGGGGGCCGCACCGGCGATTCGGGGGGCTCCGTCCGCCCCCCCCTTGGCGACCCCCCCGCTTCCTGGCCAGCGGGGGGCTCAGCCCGCTGGCCGGCGGGGGGCTTGGTGGCTCGTAGAGGGGTTTTGGCCCGGCCCCCCGCCCCTTTGGCCTTCCCCTTCGGGGGGCAGCGGGGCCGGGGGGGCTCCGGGGGTCCCCCAAAAGCGGGGCGGGGGGCGGGGGTCCCCGCGGCCCCCCCCAGGTGGCAGAAGATGCCCGGGGGCACCCGCCCGTCGCCCTGGAAGGGGAAGGTGACCAGCGGCCACGGCGTGGGGTGGCCCGGGGGGGGCGGCTGGAGGTGGAGGGAGCGGAGGCTCTCCAGGATGCGGGCCATCTCGGCGGGGGGCGGGGGGGTGGCCACGGGGTGCCGGCTGGTGGCCACGGAGGGCTGGGTGGCATCCGTGGGGCCTTGGGGGGTGGCCATGGAGGGCTGGGTGGCATCCGCAGGGCCTTGGGTGGCAGCCGTGGCACGCTGGGTGGTGGCCACGGAGGGCTGGGTGGCATCCGTGGCACGCTGGGTGGTGGCCATGGAGAGATGAGTGGTGGCCACGGAGGGCTGGGTGGCATCCGTGGCATGCTGGGTGGTGGCCACGGAGAGATGAGTGGTGGCCACGGAGAGCTGGGTGGCATCCGTGGCAGGCTGGGTGGTGGCCACGGAGAGATGAGTGGTGGCCACGGAGGGCTGGGTGGCATCCGTGGCAGGCTGGGTAGTGGCCACGGAGAGATGAGTGGTGGCCACGGAGGGCTGGGTGGCATCTGCAGGGCCTTGGGTGGCGCCTGTGGCAGGCTGGGTGGTGGCCACGGAGGGCTGGGTGATGGCCATGGAGGGCTGCGTGGCATCTGTGGGGCCTTGGGTGGTGGCCGTTGGACACTGGGTGGCATCCGTGGGGCCCTGGACATCGGCCACAGGGTGCTGGGTGGCATCCATGGGGTGCTGGGTGGTGGCCACGGAGGGCTGGCTGGTGGCTGTGGGGCGCTGGATGGCACCCGTGGGGCGCTGGGTGGTGGCCACAGGGAGCTGGGTGGCATCCATGGGGCACTGGGCATTGGCCACGGGGTGCTGTTTGGTGGCCGTGGGGTGCTGGGCACCGGCTGTGGGGCGCTGGAGATCGACTGTGGAGCGCTGGATGGTGGCCACGGGGTGCTGGACGGTGGCCATGGCCACAGGGCGCTGGATGATGGCCACGGGGTGCCGCACATTTGCCGAGGGGCGCTGGACAGTGGCCGTGGGGTGCTGCATTGTGGCCTTGGGACGCTGGCTGGTGACCACGGAGCACTGGCTGGTGGCCACGGGGTGCTGGATGGTAGCCATGGGGTGCTGGACATCAGCTGTGGGGTGACCGATGGTGGCCATGGGGTGCTGGATGGTGGCCGTGGGCTGCTGGACATTGGCCACAGGGCACCGGATGGTGGCCGTAGGACACTGGCTGGTGGCCACAGGGTGCTGGATGATAGCCCCAGGGGGCTGGACATCAGCTGTGGGGTGACTGATGGTGGCCACGGGGTGCTGGACATCAGCCATGGGGTGGCTGACGGTGGCCACAGGGTCCTGGATGGTGGCCACGGGGTGCTGGACGTCAGCCGTGGGGTGACCAGCGGTGGCCACCGGGTGCTGAATGGTGGCCACGGGGCGCTGGCTGGTGGCCGTGGCGGGGTGGGGGCTGCCAGGACCCCCGAGCCGCCCCCCGGGGGGGCCACCGTGCCCCCCGCTCCCCTTGCCCTGGGGGCCACTGCCCGCCCCCGGGGGCCAGCGGCTGGGGTCGCGGGGGGCCCCCCACAGCCCCCTGATGCCCCCCGGGGCCGCGGGGAGGGGGCTGCCCCCCCAGCGGGGCGGGGGCTCGGGGGGGGCCGGTGCCGGCTCCGACGGGACGTTGCCCATTTCGGGGGGCTCCGGGCCGGTCCTGGGGGGGGGGGGCGATGCTCTGGTGGCTTGTAGCGGGGTTGGGCTGCCCCCCGGCATCCCCCTCCCCAGCCCGGGGGGGTTCGGGTGGGGAAACTGAGGCAGGGGGGCTCCAACCCCCTCGGCTCCCCCACCCCCCCGGACCCCAAATCCCCCCCTCGGCCACCCAATCCCCCCCGGACCCCCAAATCCCCCCGGCACCCCCAAATCCCCTGTGCGCCCACATCCCCCCTCCCCATCCCGTGGGGGGGGTCGGGTGGGGAAACTGAGGCAGGGGGGCTCCAACCCCGGACCCCCAAATCCCCCCCGGCACCCCCGGATCCCCTCCGCCCCCACGCCCCCCCCCCCCCCCATCCCGGGGGGCGGGGACCCGGGTGGGGAAACTGAGGCGGGGGGAGCTTCTCCCCCAATCCCCCCTCCCTCGCCCCCCTCGCCCCCCGCCCCCTTCTCACCCTTCCGCAGCTGCCGGTAACGATCGCAACGGCCGCGGGGAGGGGGGGGGGGCAGTTCGGAAGGGCGGGGGGCGGGGCGGGGGGACCCAGGCGTCCGGGGGGGGGGGATTGGAGGGGGGGGGGCTGGTCTCCGGCCCCCCCCGCCGCAGCGGGGCATTAGGACCAAGCGGCGGCGCCGGCGGCAGCTCGGCTCCGGCTCCGCGGCTCAGCCCCCGCCTCGCCCGCCGCCGTGGTCAGTGGGGCCGGGGGGGCACGGGGGGGGCACGCGTGGGGGGACCCTGCCCGGGGGGGACGCGCTTTCCCACGGGGACCCGCGGCTTCTCCGCGTGGAAAAGCTCTTTTTTTGGGGGGGGGGGGGGGGGGCAAGGGCCCGGGGCCGCCCCGTTTTCCCCGCGGGCGGGGGGTGGGTGGGGGCCCCTTTAGCGGGGGGGGCACCCCCTTTTAGGGGAGGGGTCCCTGCCCCCTCCCCCCCCCCCCCCCGCGGGACCGGGTTCGTTTTGCTGAATGAACGCGCCACCCCCCTGCCCCGGGGCGCGCGCCGCCGTTGTGAATGAGCGTCCGGCGCCATTCATAAATCGGGGGGGGGGGGAGAAGGGGGAGGGGGGTCCGGCCGCGCCCCCCCCCCCTTGTGACGGGGACAAAGCCCCGGTCACGTGCCCCCCCCCATTCACAAAAAATGGCCCCACTGAGGGGGGGCGGACCCCTGCATGGGGGGGTGAGGGGGGTCCCGCGGGGGGGGGGGGGTCCCAGGGGTCCCGTGTCCGTCCGTCCCCCCCCCCATCCCGGCACACCGCCGCTTGCCATGGCAACGCGTGGTGATGTCACGGCTGCGCGCGCGGGGAGGGAGCGCGGGGGCGGGGGGGCCGGTCCCCACGCGTGTCCGTGCGTCCGTCCCGCAGGCACATGCTGCGGGTGCGCGCCGTGGTGATGACCCGCGAGGAGGCGAGCGGCGGGTGGGTGCCCCGGGCCGGCGGGGGGCTGAGCCAGGTGACGCTCGGCGGCGGCGGGCGGCGGCAGCGGCGCTACCTCATCCGCGGGGAGCGGCTGCGGGACCAGGCCGTACGGCGGGGCGACGGGGGGACGGGGAGGGGGACAGGGGGACGGGGATGGAGATGGGGACGGGGATGGGGACAGGGATGGGGACAGGGATGGGGAGGGGGCCGGGGAGAGGGGGACGGGGATGGAGATGGGGACACGGATGGGGATGGAGATGGGGACAGGGATGGGGACGGGGATGGGAACGGGGATGGGGACAGGGATGGGGACAGGGGGACAGGGATGGGGACGGGGATGGGGACGGGGAGGGGGACAGGGGGACGGGGATGGAGATGGGGACAGGGATGGGGACAGGGATGGGGACAGGGATGGGGACAGGGGGACGGGGATGGGGACAGGGATGGGGACAGGGGGACAGGGATGGGGACGGGGAGGGGGACAGGGGGACGGGGATGGAGATGGGGACACGGATGGGGACGGGGATGGGGACAGGGATGGGGGACAGGGGGACAGGGATGGGGACAGGGATGGGGACGGGGAGGGGGACAGGGGGACAGGGATGGAGATGGGGACGGGGATGGGGACAGGGGGACAGGGGGACAGGGATGGGGACGGGGATGGGGATGGGGATGGGAACGGGGATGGGGACAGGGGGACGGGGATGGAGATGGGGACGGGGATGGGGACAGGAGACAGGGAGGGGGACAGGGGGACGGGGACAGGGGGACAGGGATGGAGATGGGGACAGGGATGGGGACAGGGATGGGAACGGGGATGGGGACAGGGGGATGGGGATGGAGATGGGGATGGGGATGGGGACGGGGATGGGGACAGGGGACAGGGAGGGGGACAGGGGGACGGCGATGGGGACAGGGGGACAGGGATGGGGACTGGGGGACAGGGATGGGGGACAGGGGACAGGGATGGGATGTGGGGACAGGGATGGGATGTGGGGATTAGGGACATGGGGACAGGGGGACGGGGATGGGGGACAGGGCTGTGACGTGGGGATGGGGACAGGGGACACGCGACAGGGATGTGGCATGGGGACAGGGGGATGGGGACGGGGTGGCTGGGCCCAGGGCTGTGGCGTGGGGACAGGGGGCCGGGGGCCACGGGGAGCGGGGCCGAGCCGTGTCCCCGCGTCCCCAGCCCACGCTGGAGTGCGCGCTGCGGCGGGACCTGGAGTACAACGAGGTGACCCCCACCTTCCACCACTGGCGCGTGGGGGGCAGCCGCTTCGGCCTCACCTTCCAGAGCCCCGCCGACGCCAGCGCCTTCCGCCGCGGCGTGCGCGGCGCCCTGCAGGCCCTGGCCGCCGGTGGGCACCCGGGGCCCGGGCAGGGGGTGGCGGGGGCTTGGGGACAGCGGGGGGCTTGGGGACACCATGGAGCATGGGGACATCGTGGGGTATGGTGACACTGGGGGGCTTGGGGACACCAGGGGGCTTGGGGACAGGGGGGGGCTTGGGGACACCATAGAGCATGGGGGCAGTGGGGGGCTTGGGGACAGCAGGGGGCTTGGGGACACCATAGAGCATGGGGACAGTGGGGGGCTTGGGACAGCGGGGGGCTTGGGGACACCATAGAGCATGGGGACAGTGGGGGGCTTGGGGACAGCAGGGGGCTTGGGGACGGGGGGGCTTGGGGACACCATAGAGCATGGGGGCAGTGGGGGGCTTGGGGACAGCAGGGGGCTTGGGGACACCATAGAGCATGGGGACAGTGGGGGGCTTGGGACAGCGGGGGGCTTGGGGACACCATAGAGCATGGGGACAGTGGGGGGCTTGGGGACAGCAGGGGGCTTGGGGACAGTGGGGGGCTTGGAGACACCATAGAGCATGGGGACATCGTGGGGTACGGTGACACTGGGGGGCTTGGGGATACCATAGAGCATGGGGACACTGGGGGGCTTGGGGACACTGGGGGGCTTGGGGACATCGTGGGGTATGGTGACACTGAGGGGCTTGGGGACACCAGGGGGCTTGGGGACACCGGGGGCCTTGGGGACACTGTGGAGCATGGGGACATCAGGGGGCTTAGGGACATCGTGGGGCATGGGGACAGCGGGGGGCTTGGGGACAGCGGGGGGCTTGGGGACACCATAGAGCCTGGGGACACCAGGGGACTTGGGGACACCAGGGGGCTTGGGGACATCGTGGAGCATGGGGACATCATGGGGTGCTTGGGGGCACTGGGGGGCTTGGGGTGCTGGGGGGCTTGGGGACCCCCAGGGGCCGGGGGCCCCCTTCACCCCCTGCCCCCCGTCTCCCTGCAGGCTCCCCATCTTCCTCCTCCTCCTCCTCCTCCTCGGCGGGAGACGGGGGGGACACGGGGGGTCGCAGCCCCGCGCCGGAGCCGCCCCCCCTCTCCGCGCCGGCCTCCCCGCACCCCCCCCCGCCGCCAGCCTCCCCCCGCGCCCCGCGCCCCGCGCCCCTCACCATCGTCACCAGCGAGTCCTCGGCCACCGGCTACCGGCCCCCGGGCGAGCCCCCGGGCGGGCAGGTGGGCACCCAGTTGGGGCTCCCAGTTCGGGCTGGGGGTGTGGGGCGGGGTCCCGCCTTGGGCTGGGGTCCTGGGTCAAGGTGCTGGTTGGGGGGGTCAGGTCCCAGTTGGGGTGCTGGGTCCCAGTTTGCAGTGCTGGGTCCTAGTTCAGGGCGCTGGTTGGGTTGCTGGGTCCCAGTTTGAGGTGCTGGGTTCCAGTTTGAGGTCCTGGGCCCCCGTTCAGGGTGCTGGGTCCCAGTTTACGGTGCTGAGTCCCAGTTCAGGGTGCTGGTTGGGGTGCTGGGCCCCAGTTCAGGGTGTTGGGTCCCAGTTCAGGTGCTGGTTGGGGTGCTGGATCCCAGTTTGGGGTGCCAGTGCTGGGGAGGGTGTCCCAGTTCAGAGTGCTGGGTCCCAGTTTGGGGTGCTGGTGGTTGGGGGGGGGGTGTCCCAGTTCCAGGTGCTGGTTTGGGGTCCCGGTTTGGGGTCCCACCTTGGGGTGCCCTTGGGGGTCCCGGCGGCCATTGGGGGGTGCCTCCCCCTGACGCCCCATCCCCAGGCCCAGCCGCAGCCGCTGCCGCTGGGGGAGCCGGAGGAGCCGGAGACCCCCCCGCCCCCCCGGGACCCCCGAGCCGCCCACGGCTACGAGGACTACCGCCGCGCCGAGGGGGCCGCCGCCGCGCCCGCCCGCGTCCGCTTCCAGAAAGATCCCAAGGGCTCCCCCTCCTGCCGCATCCACGGGGACCCCCCGCCCGGAGCCCCCTCCCGCTGCGTCTACTGCCGGGGGGTCTTCAACCGGGAGGAGAACGGCCGCGGGCAGTGCCGGGACGCGCCGGACCCCGCCGGACGCTGCGTCCGCCGGCTGAGCTGCCTGTGGTGCGCCGAGAGCCTCCTCTACCACTGCATGGCGGACGCCGAGGGGGACTTCTCGGCCCCCTGCTCCTGCGGCGGCGGGGACCCCCACTGCTGCGCCCGCTGGCTGGCGCCCGCCGCCCTGGCGCTGCTGGTGCCCTGCCTCTGCTGCTACCCGCCCCTGCGCGCCTGCCACTGGTGCGGCGGCCACTGCGGCTGCTGCGGCGGGCGCCACAAGGCCGCGCGGTGAGAGGGCGGCGGCGGCGCGAGGGCGCGAGGCCGCGGGGCGGCGGCGGGGCCTGGCGGCGCGGGGACGGCACCGGGACTCGTGGCGCCGGTGGGTGCCAGGACGGGGACGGCACCGGGACTCGTGGCGCCGGTGGGTGCCAGGACAGGGACAGCACCGGGACTCGTGGCGCCGGTGGGTGCCGGCATGGGGATGGCACGGGGACTCGTGGCACCGGTGCGTGGCAGCGCAGGGATGGCACACGGACTCGTGGCGGCGTGGCGAGGCCGATGGCGCAAGGACTCGCGGCACCGGCGTGTGCTGGCATGGGGACGGCACGGGGACTCATGGCACCGGTGCACACTGGCGCAGCGAGGCCGATGGCGCAAGGACTCGTGGCGCCGGTGCGTGCCGGTGTGGCGAGGCCGATGGTGCAAGGACATGTGCAGCCAGCGCGTGCTGGCACAAGGGCGGCACGAGGACTCGTGGCACCGGTGCAGACCGGCACGGGGAGGCCGGTGCAAGGATGTGTGGCACCGGTGCAGACCGGCACGGGGAGGCCGATGGCGCGAGGACGCGTGGCCCCGGTGCAGACCGGCACGGGGAGGCCGATGGCGCGAGGACGCGTGGCACCAGCGTGCGCCGGCACAGGGATGGTGCGAGGACTCATGGCACTGGTGCACACCAGCACGGGGATGGCACGAGGACGCGTGGCACTGGTGCATGCCGGCACAGAGAGACCGATGGTGCAAGGACGCGTGGCACCGGTGCGCGCCGGGGCGGTGCCGGTGCGAGGAGCCGCGACGCCGGTGTCCGTTGGCGTGGGGACCCCGTGGGGTCCCCCCGCCCCCGGCTGGGACCCTCCCTTTATTTATTGCCCCGATAATTTATGTTAATTTATTGGCGGGGGCGGGGCCAGCCCCGGTAATTAAAGCCCCCCCCCCGCCCCGCTGTAATTAAAGGGGGCGTCGAGGGGGGGTCTCCTCCACGTGGTCACGGGTCCGTAGCAACCGTCGCCAGGGCCCGCCCTCCCTCCTGATTGGAGGAGCCCGAGGGCGCGGGGCCGCGCGCGGCGGGGGGCGGGTCCTGGAGGCGGAGCGAGCCCAGGGCCCCCAGCGGGGGGCGGAGCCTCCGCGTCAGCGCCAGCAGCCGGGCCCGATCCTGGGGGGGGGGGGGCGGGCACGGGGTTTGCACGGGGCTTGCACGGGGTTTGTGCAGGTTTGCACAAGGGGTTGCACAAGGGGTTGCATGGGGTTTGCACAAGGGTTTGCATGGGGTTTGCACGAGGGGCTCGCACAATGGCTTGCACGAGGGTTTACACGACGGTCTGCCTGAGGGGCTCGCACGGGGCTTGCACCGGGGTTTGCATGAGGGGCTTGCACAAAGGTTTGCACAAGAGGCTCGCACAAGGGTTTGCACGGGGGTTTGCACAAGGGCTCGCACGGGGGTTTGCACAAGAGGCTCGCACAAGGGTTTGCACGGGGGCCGGCATGAGGGTTTGCAGAAGGGTTTGCGCGGGGGTTTGCACGAGGGCCCTGCACAGGGGGCTCGCACCCGGGTTTGCACGAGGGTGTCGCACCAGGCCCTCGCACGAGGGCTCGCACGAGGGCCCCGCCGCCGCTCACCTCCCGCAGCTGCTCCAGCTCCTCCAGCAGCGCGGGTGGGGCCGGGGGGGGGCCCGGCTCCGTCTGCGTCCAGGCGTCGCGGCGGGGCCCCCCCTGCGCCAAGGCCTCCCCCTCCTCCTCCTCCTCCTCCTCCTCCTCCTCTGCGGGGAGCCGGGGTCAGGCTCACAGGGGCGGGTGGGGTGGGGGGGGTACTGGGAGCACTGGGAGCTCACCTGAGCGGGGGGGGCTCCTGCGCTCGGCCTCCGCCAGCCCCTTGCACTTGCAGAGCTGGGGGGAGAGGGGGGTCGGGGGGGGGGTTGGGGGTCCCCCTGGGGTTTGGGGGGCCCCTGAGGGGGTTTGGGGGGCCCCTGGGGGGTTGGGGGCCCCTGGGGGGGTCCCCGGGTTTGGGGGGGGGGGGTGTCACTCACGAAGCCGTTGCACGCGTGGCAGAGGGCGGCTTTCTCGTGCAAACGGTGCGAGAGCTCCCTGGGGGGGCAGGGGGGCGTCAGGGACCCCAACCCCCCCAGCCGCCCCCCTCATCCCTTGTGTCCCCCCCCCCCCAGTTTTGGGGTGCCAGGCGCCCGGGGGCTCCCCCCTCCCCATTTTTGGGGGGCTCACCCCTCCTGCTCCTCCGGCTCGGGGGTCCCGGGGGGTCTGGCCGGGGGCTCCGCTTTGGGGGGGCCCCACTCGCCGTCCCTGGGCGTTTTGTCGGGCAGGGGGGGCTGGAGGGGGCAGGGTCAGGGGGGTCCCCCTGCTGCCCCCCCCGTTCCCCCCCCCCCGTGCCCCTCACCAGGGCCTTGGGGCCGTGGGGCTCGCGGGCGTGCGAGAGCTCGTACAGCTCCTCCTCGGTGTGCGAGGTGTCCAGGGAGAGCTGGGGGCGGCAGGGGCACGGCCCCTCGCACCCCCCGCACCCCCTGCACCCCCGCACCCCCCCGCACCCCCTGCACCCCCCTGCACCTCCCTGCACCCCCTGCACCCCCGCACCTCCCTGCACCCCCGCACCCCCCTGCACCTCCCTGCACCCCCCTGCACACCCCTTGCACCCCCACCCCTTGCACACCCACCCTTGCACCCTCACCCCTTGCACCCCCACCACTTGCACCCCACCCCTTGCACCCCCATCCCTTGCACACCCACCCTTGCACCCCCACCCCTTGCACCCCCACCCCTTGCACCCCACCCCTTGCACCCCCATCCTTTGCACCCCCATCCTTTGCACCCCACCCCTTGCACCCCCATCCCTTGCACACCCACCCTTGCACCCCCATCCCTTGCACCCTCACCCCTTGCACCCCCACCCCTTGCACCCCCATCCCTTGCACACCCACCCTTGCACCCTCACCCCTTGCACACCCACCCTTGCACCCCCACCCCTTGCACCCCACCCCTTGCACCCTTGCATCCCATCCCGTGCACCCCCGCCCTTTGCGCCCCCCCGCCCCGGCCCCCGCCTCACGGCCAGCAGGCGCAGGAGCTGGGGGTCGGCGCGGAAGGGGGGCGCGAGGCGCTGCAGCGCCCGCAGGTCGAGCGCGTGCTGGTAGAGGCCGTGCAGCTTGGGCAGGTTGAGGCGGCCGCCGGGCAGGTGCCCGGGCAGCGCCGCGTCCAGCGCCGCCAGGTCCTTCAGGTGCACGGCCAGCAGCGGCAGCCGGAACCCCCGGCACGCCCCGAAGGCCCGCCGGTACGCCCCGAAGTTGCCCTGCGCCGACACCAGCTCCGCCATCGCCCCCAAGGCCTGCGGGCGCCATGGCGGTGCTCCCAGTGCCGCCCCGTGCCGCCCGGCGCGGGCCAGCGCAGCCCGCCGCAGCCCGCCGCAGCCCGCCGTGCTCCCCAGTGTGTCCCAGTGCCGCCCAGTGCAGCCCGCTGTAGCCTGCTGCAGCCCGCCGTGCTCCCCAGTGTGTCCCAGTGCCGCCCAGTGCAGCCTGCTGCAACCTGCTGCAGCCCGCTGTGCTCCCCAGGGGTCCCCAGTGCTGCCCAGTGCCACCCGGCACGGGCCAGTGCAGCCCAGTGCAGCCCGCTGCAGCCCGCCATGCTCCCCAGTGTGTCCCAGTGCCGCCCAGTGCAGCCCGCAGCAGCCTGCTGCAGCCCGCCATGCTCCCCAGTGCTGCCCAGCGCAGGCCAGTGCAGCCTGCTGCAGCCCGCCGTGCTCCCCAGGGGTCCCCAGTGCTGCCCAGTGCAGCCGGCTGCAGCCTGCTGCAGGCTGCTGCATCCTGCCATGCTCCCCAGTCCCTCCCAGTGCATCCCAGTGCCGCCCAGTGCAGCCCACTACATCCTGCCGCGTTTACCCAGTGCATCCCAGTGCCGCCCACTGCAGCCCACTGCAGCCTGCTGCAGCCCACTGCATCCCACCATGCTCCCCAGGGCTCCCCAGTCCCTCCCAGTGCCACCCAGTGCTGTCCAGTACAGCCCACTGCAACCCCTGCAGTGCTCCCCATGTCCCCAGGGACCCCCAGTGCATTCCAGTGCCCTCCCAGTTCCTCCCAGTGCCCCCCCCAGTTCCTCCCATTGTATCCCAGTACCTCCCTGGACCCTCCCAGTGCCCCCTAGGATCCTTCCAGTGCATCCCAGTCGCCCCCAGTGCCCTCCCAACCTCTCCCAGTGCATCCCAGTGCCCCCCCCAGTCCCTCCCAGTGCATCCCAGTCCCTCCCAGTGCCCCCCCAGTCTCTCCCAGTGCCCCCCCAGTCCTTCCCAGTGCCCCCCAGTCCCTCCCAGTGCATCCCAGTCTCTCCCGGTGCATCCCAGTGTACCCCCAGTCCCTCCCAGTGCATCCCAGTCCCTCCCAGTGCCCCCCCATTCCCTCCCAGTCCCTCCCAGTGCCCCCCCAGTCCCTCCCAGTGCATCCCAGTCCCTCCCAGCGCCCCCACCTTGGCCACCTCGGGGGGCAGCAGGGCCTGGGTGTCCTTCAGGCGGGAGATGGAGCTGTGGCAGAGCCCCCCCACCACCGCCATCAGCGTGTTGAAGTTCTGCAGCTCCCGCAGCTCCTGCGGGGACCCGGGCGCCCGGCTGAGCGGCACGGACGCCCCCGGCACCCCGAGACCCCCGGCACCCCACCCTGCCACCCCCGGCACCCCCGAGACCCCCGGCACCCCTCTGCACACCCCCCTGCCCCTTGCACCTCCCTTTACTCCTTGCACCCCTCTTGTGCCCCTTTGCACCCCGCTGTGCCCCTTTGCAGCCCCCCCGTGCCCCTCTGCACCCCCCATACCCCTCTGCACTCCCCCTGCCCCTTTGCCCCCCTTTGCACCCCCCTTTGCACCCCTCCTTTGCCCCTTGTGCCCCTCTGCTCCCCCCCATACCCCTTTGCACCCCCCTTGTGCCCCCTGCACCCCCCCATACCCCTTTTCCCCCCCTTTGCCCCCCCGATACCCCCTTTGCACCCCCCCATACCCCATCTGCACCCCCTCACCCCCCTCGCCCCCCGCCCCACCTGGGTGATGCGGGTCAGCTTGGCCACCACCTCGGCGCGCTGGGGGGCCGTGGGGCGGCTCAGCACCATCAGCCGCACCCACCGGCAGACCCCGTTGCAGAGGGCCACGGCGCGCTCCAGGGCGGGGGTCCCCTGCGCGCCCCCCCGCTGCACGTACCGCCGGCAGTCCTGGCCCTGCGCCGCGCGTCAGGGCCCGCCGAGCCCCGGCGGCACCCCTCGGCACCCCTCGGCACCCCACGGCACCCCACGGCACCCCTCGGCACCCCTCAGCACCCCTCGGCACCCCACGGCTCCCCACAGCCGTGCACGGCACCCCTCGGCACCCCACGGCACCCCACAGCTGTGCACAGCAGCCCTCGGCACCCCTCGGCACCCCTCAGCACCCCTCGGCACCCCACGGCACCCCACAGCCGTGCACGGCACCCCTCGGCACCCCACAGCACCCCTCGGCACCCCACGGCACCCCACAGCTGTGCACGGCAGCCCTCGGCACCCCTTGGCACCCCACAGCACCCCTCGGCACCCCACGGCACCCCACGACACCCCACAGCCGTGCACGGCAGCCCTCGGCACCCCTCGGCACCCCACAGCACCCCTCGGCACCCCTCGGCACCCCACGGCCATGCACTGCACCCCCCAGCACCCCTCGGCACCCCACGGCACCCCACGGCCATGCACTGCACCCCCCAGCACCCCTCGGCACCCCACGGCACCCCACGGCCGTGCACGGCA
This sequence comes from Nipponia nippon, assembly GCF_047370975.1. Lineage (NCBI taxonomy): Eukaryota > Metazoa > Chordata > Aves > Pelecaniformes > Threskiornithidae > Nipponia > Nipponia nippon. The sequence goes on along the minus strand of NW_028262365.1, from coordinate 313,623 downwards.
CCCCTCGGCACCCCACAGCCATGCATTGCACCCCCCCAGCACCCCACGGCCGTGCGCAGCCCCCATGGCCATGCACTGCACCCCCCAGCACCCCACAGCACCCCTCGGCACCCCACAGCACCCCTCGGCACCCCTCGGCACCCCCCAGCCGTGCACGGCACCCCTCGGCACCCCTCGGCACCCCACGGCCATGCATTGCACCCCCCCAGCACCCCACGGCCGTGCACAGCCCCCCATGGCCATGCACTGCACCCCCCCAGCACCCCACAGCACCCCTCGGCACCCCACGGCACCCCACGGCCGTGCACGGCACCCCTTGGCACCCCCGGCCCCCCGGGCGCACCGAGAGGCGGCAGAAGGCGCGGTGCTCCAGGCCGCTGAGGTGCCGCGCCAGCTCCCCCGCCTCCAGGTGGTCGAAGAGCAGCGAGACCTTGCGCTTGGGGGGCCCGGGGGGCGCGGGGGGGCCCCGGGGCCGCGGGGGGCTCAGCCGGCCCGGCCGCGGGCACGGCCTGCGCACACGGGGCTGCGGGCGCCGGCACACGCGTGTGCGCGGCCCCAGGCACCTCCCTCACACGCGTGTGCGCGGCCCCAGACACGCGTGTGCGCGGCCCCGGGCACCTCCCACCCATGCGTGTGCACAGGCCCAGGCACCTCCCTCACACGCGTGTGCACAGCCCCGGGCACCTCCCACCCATGCGTGTGCGCAGCACCGGGCACCTCCCTCACACGCGTGTGCGCAGCCCCAGGCACCTCCCACCCATGCGTGTGCGCAGCCCCGGGCCCCTCCCTCGCACACGTGTGCACAGCCCCAGGCGCATCCCAGCCACGTGTGTGTGCAAGCCCCAGCCACCGCCCTCACACGCGTGTGCGCAGCCCCAGGCGCCTCCCTCGCACACGTGTGCACAGCCCCGGGCACCTCCCACCCACGCGTGTGTGCAAGCCCAGGCACCTCCCTCACACGCGTGTGCACGGCCCCAGACACGCGTGTGCGCAGCCCCAGCCACCACCCTCACACGCGCGTGCGCGGCCCCAGCCCCGCGTGTGCGCGGCCCCGGGCACGCGCGCCCGTGCAAAGGCCCCACAGACAGCCCGCTCGCGGCCGCGCGCAGCTGGGGCACGCGCTCGTGCGCAGCCCCCGCGCAACCCCTGCACGCGCCCGTGCGCGGCCCCCGTGCCCGGCCCCGCTCCCCCGCGCGCCTGCGTGCCGCTTACAGGTGGCCGACGTCCAGCAGCCGAGCGTGGCCCTCGTGGCCCTCGTGGCCCTCGCGGCCCCCGCGCAGCGCCGCCCGCCGCAGCTCGCCCAGCGCCTCGGCCAGCGCCGGCTCCAGCCGAAAGGCCTCGGGGTAGTGGGTGACCCAGTGCCTGCGGGGGGACCCCCCCCCCCAGCCGGGGGACACGGGGGGACAAGGGGGGGGACACGGGATGAAGGGTGGGGACGTGGGATGGGGACGTGGGGACACGGGATGGGGACAGGGGATGGGGACACGGGGTGCGGGATGGGGACATGGGATGGGGACACGGGATGCGGGATGGGGACACGGGATGTGGCCATGGAGATGCGGGATGTGAGATGCAGGATGGGGACATGGGCTTGGGGGGACACGGGATGCAGAAGGGGGACACGGGATGGGGACAGGGGATGGGGACATGGGGTGCAGGATGGGGACACGGGATGCGGGATGGGGACACGGGATGGGGCCATGGAGATGCGGGATGTGAGATGCAGGATGGGGACATGGGCTTGGGGGGACACGGGATGCAGAAGGGGGACACGGGATGGGGACAGGGGATGGGGACATGGGGTGCAGAAAAGGGGCCATGGGATGGGGACATTGGATGTGGGATGGGGACACGGGCTGGGGACACGGGATGCAGAAGGGGGACACGGGATGGGGACATGGGATGCAGAAGGGGGACACCATGGGATGGGGACACCATGGGATGGGGACACAGGATGGGGACACGGGATGGGGACATGGGATGGGGGGACACGGGATGCAGAAGGGGGACACCATGGGATGGGGACACCATGGGATGGGGACACGGGCTGGGGACACGGGATGGGGACATGGGATGCAGAAGGGGGACACCATGGGATGGGGACACCATGGGATGGGGACACGGGATGCAGGATGGGGCCCAGGGGAGGACGTGGGCTGCAGAGCGGAGGGGACACGGGATGGGGGTGGCAGCCCCCGGGGGGGGACGCGGCCGCCCCTCACCGGACGAAGAGGCAGACGCGGAGCGCCCGCTCCTCCCGCCCGTCCCGCATGGCCTCCTGGTAGGTGGCTGCCGGTTAAGGACCCTGGCCTGGGACGGACCCCCCGCGTGCCCCCGCGTCCCCCCGCGTCCCCCGCGCCCCCCGCGTCCCCCGGCCCGGCAGGATATAGGGCGAGGAGGCGCTGGGCCAGCTCGGCCGAGGGCACGACCCAGCCGTGCACCGTCAAGGTCATGTCCACCGTGTACTCCCCCCGCCGCAGCCGCCCGTCCAGGTCTGCGGGCGAAGCCACCGTCACCCACGGGTGCCACCGGGCGGGGGGGGAGGTACCCGCTGGGACGTGGCACCCGGGGGATGCTGTGGCCGGGGGGACGTGGCACCCGGGGGACGTGGCACCCAGGGGACGTGGCACCCAGGGACATGGTACCCGGGGGATGTGGCACCCATGGGATGTGGCACCTGGGGGACGTGGCACCCAGGGGACGTGGCACCCGGGGGACGTGGGACCCAGGGGACGTGGCACCCGGGGGACGTGGCACCCAGGGGACGTGGCACCCAGGGAATGTGGCACCCAGGGGCATGGTACCCGGGGGACGTGGCACCCAGGGGACGTGGTACCCAGGGGATGTGGCACCCAGGGGATGTGGTACCCGGGGGACGTGGCACCCAGGGGACGTGGGACCCAGGGGACGTGGCACCCAGGGGACGTGGCACCCAGGGACATGGTACCCAGGGGATGTGGCACCCAGGGGATGTGGTACCCGGGGGACGTGGCACCCAGGGGACATGGCACCCAGGGGACGTGGTACCCAGGGGACATGGCACCCAGGGACATGGTACCCAGGGGACGTGGCACCCGGGGGATGCTGTGGCCAGGGGGACGTGGTACCCAGAGGATGCTGTGGCACCCAGGGGCTGTGGCACCCAGGGGACACCATGCCCAGGGGGATGTGGCATCCAGGGGATGCTGTGGCCAGGAGCCATGGCACCCAGGAGCCGTGGCACCCAGGGGCCGTGGCTCGCGCGGCCGTGGCAGCGGGGCCGTGGCAGCGGGGCGGCGGTGCCCGCTGGCCGGGCGCTCACCGAAGGCGTCGAGGCAGCGCTCCAGCAGCTGGTCGAGGCTGCAGGCCTGCGGCAGCTCCCCCAGGCCGGCGTTGGCCATGGCCTGGCCGATCTCCCGCGGCGTGGGGCACGTCAGCCGCCGCCGTGGCCGCCGGGCCGGGGCCCCCCCGGGGGGCTTCCTGCGGCGCCCCCGAGCCCCGCTCAGCCGGGACCCCCGCCCGCCGTGGGGCTGGCCCCACGGGTGGCCCCGGCCACGGCCCCCCTCCGCGCCGTGGCACTTCCCCTCCCGGCCCCTCTTGCCCAACGCTCTTCCGGGGGAGCCCCACGGGGACCCAGTTAGGGACAAGGACTGGTCCCAGTTGGGGTACTGGGGGGGGCACCGCCTGGTCCCAGTTTGGGGCAAGGCTGGTCCCAGTCGGGGGGTGAGACCGGTCCCAGTTGCAGGGGGCGCAGAGCTGCTCGTATTGGAGGACGGAGCCTGGTCCCAGCTTGGGAGGGGAACCGGTCCCAGTTGGGGGGTAGAGCTGGTCCCAGTTGGGGGGGGTGGCAGAGGAGGCGACGGGGAGGGGGCACAGCCCGGCCCCAGTTTGAGGCAGAGCCTGGTCCTGGTTTGGGGGGCTGAGACGGCGCCCCAAAGGCGGAGGGGGCGCAGCCTGGTGGGGAGGGGACGCCGGGGCCGGGGCCGGGGCCGGGGCCGGGGCGCGCACCCACCTCTTGCTCTCCCTGGGGTCCATGGCGGGGGGCTCGGGCCGGGGCGGGGGGCAGCGGGGCCCCCGGGGCTGAGGCGGAGAGGAACTCGTTACGCGGATGAGGGTGAAAAAGGAACTGCGGGGCGGGTGATGTCAGGCCGGACGGGGCGCGTGTCACCCAGCGCCCGCCGACGGGGAGGGGACCCGGCCGCCCGCGCTCCCCACCCCCCGCCGGGCTGGGGACCCCCCCCGGGCACCCCCAGCCCCCCAACGCCCCCCCCGTGTCCCTCCTGGGGACCTCCGTGGCATGGGGACGGCCGTGCCGTGGTCGCCTCGATGCCGTGGGTTCCTGTGCCGTGGGCCACCGTGTCGTGGGGTCCCCGTGCCGTGGGGTCCCCGTGCCATGGGGTCCCTGTGCCGTGGGCCACCGTGTTGTGGGGTCCCCGTGCTGTGGGGGTCCCTGTGCCGTGGGCCACCGTGTCGTGGGGTCCCCGTGCCGTGGGGTCCCCGTGCCATGGGGGTCCCTGTGCCGTGGGCCACTGTGCCGTGGGGTCCCCGTGCTGTGGGGTCCCCATGCCATGGGGGTCCCCGTGCCGTGGGGTCCCTGTGCCGTGGGGTCCCCGTGCCGTGGGGTCCCCATGCCATGGGGTCCCTGTGCCGTGGGCCACCGTGCTGTGGGGTCCCCGTGCCGTGGGGTCCCTGTGCCGTGGGGTCCCCATGCCATGGGGTCCCTGTGCCGTGGGCCACCGTGCTGTGGGGTCCCCGTGCCGTGGGGTCCCTGTGCCGTTGGCCACTGTGTCGTGGGGTCCCCGTGCTGTGGGCCACCGTGTTGTGGGGTCCCCGTGTCGTGGGGTCCTGTGCCGTGGGCCACCGTGCCATGCGGGTCCCTGTGCCATGCGGGTCCCTGTGCCATGCGGGTCCCCGTGCCGTGGGGTCCCTGTGCCGTGGGCCACTGTGTCACGGGGTCCCCGTGCCATGGGCCACCGTGTCGTGGGCCACCCCGATGCCGTGGGTCCCTGTGCTATGGGGGTCCCTGTGCCGCGGGTCCCCGTGCCGTGGGGGTCCCCGTGCCGTGGGGGTGCCCATGCTGTGGGGTCCCTTGTGCTACAGGGGTCCCCGTGCCGTGGGTAACCCCGATGCCGCGGGGGTCCCTGCACCGTGGGTCCCCCCGCTGCCGTGGTCGCCCCACCTGGGGGTCCCGGGGGGTCCTGTGGGGCCGCCCCCCCCCAGCATGGCCTGGGCCCCGGGGGGGAGGGGAGGGTCCGCCCCCCCCAGCTGCCCTCATTAGCGCGAGGGGTTAATTAGGGGCCGGTAGGGGCGGGGCCTGGCCTCCACCTGTCCCCAACTGGGCCGAACTGGGCCGAACTGGGCTTCCCCCCTCTGGGGAAATACGGGGGTCCGCGGGGGGGCCCCAGGCGTCCGGGCAGTGCCCCCCCCTTTTTCTTAAAGGTCCAGGCGCACCTCTATGGGCTGCGCCCCCCCCACTTCGGGGGGACCCCCCCGCCCCGGGCCGGTGCCTCAGTTTCCCCCCCGCCCCGGTCCCTCCCCCGTTACGTGGCGGCGGGGGCCGGGCCAGCGGCTCCGGGAGGCGGCGGAGCCCCGCGGCGCCGGGACACGGGCAGCGGCACCCACCCGGGACCGGCACCCACCCGGGACCCGCACCCACCGGTGGCCGGGGCGGGGGGGCACCGAGCCGCGACCGGCACCCACGGGCGACCGGCACCCACCGGTGACCGGCACCCACTGTTGACCAGCACCCACTGGTGGCCAGTCCCCGGCACCCACTGGTGACCGGTCCCCGGCACCCGCAGCCATGGCTGAGGCCGACGGCGAGGACGATGTCCAGTTCCTGCGGACGGTGAGTGGGGGATACTGGGGGAACTGGGAGGGGATACTGGGAGGACTGGGCTGGGGATACTGGGGGAACGGGGAGGAGATACTGGGGGGACAGGGCTCAGGGAACTGGGGCAACTGGGAGGAGATACTGGGGGGATAAGGCTCAGGGAACTGGGAGGAGATACTGGGGGACAAGGCTCAGGGAACTGGGGGAACTGGGAGGAGGTACTGGGGGGATAGGGGTCAGGAACTGGGAGGAGGTACTGGGGGGATAGGGCTCAGGGAACTGGGGGAACTGGGAGGAGGTACTGGGGGGATAGGGCTCAGGAACTGGGGGAACTGGGAGGAGATACTGGGGGGATAGGGCTCAGGGAACCGGGGGGGGCACCGGGGAGCTGGGAATGGGATAACTGGGAGATACTGGGGGGACAGCACTGGAGACACTGGGGAGATAGGGCTGGGGGAACTGGTGTGGGGCCATTGGGGAGACTGGGGGGCACTGGGGAGCTGGGAATGCGGGAATTGAGAGGTACTGGGGGAGAGCCAGGGGGGTCAGGGGATACTGGGGGGCTCAGATCTGGGGGACGGGGGACACTGGAGGGACAGGGCTGGGGATACTGGAGGAACTGGGGGCTCTGGGAACTGGGGGGACTGGGGAGAGGGGAATGGGAGAGCTGGGAGATACTGGGGGAGAGCTAGGGGGGTCTGGGGATACTGGGAGGATCGAATCTGGTGAACTGGGAGGACTGGGGGGAACTGGGAGCACTGGGGGGGGTAAGCGAGGACTGGGAGGGGCTGCTTGGGGGGGACCAGCCTGAACTGGGAACACTGGGAGGGACTGGGGTGCAAGGGGTGGGTGGGTGTGCAACACCCCCCCGGGGCCGCGTGCGCTCCCAAAAAAGCAACGCGCAAAGCCGGGGGGGGGAGGGGGGGAGCAGCTGCTTGGGGGGGGAGGGGGAAACCAGATCCCCCCGGGGGGGAGGGGCAGGGCGCCTGGGTCCCCCCAGCCCGGGGGGGGTGGGATGGGAGGGGGGAGGTGACCCAGTTCCTTCCCTTGTCCCAGTTCCTCCCAGTTTGTCCTCAAAACTGGGCTGGGACCCCCCCGGGGGGGGGAGAGTTGCCGTTAATAACCGCCCCCCCCCCCCGGAGCCCGGTACAAATCGGGGGGGGTCAAGGGCGAGGCCGTGTCCTTGGGGGGGACGACACCCCTGGGGGGGGGGTCGGGCCCGTGGGAAATGCTGAGCTCAGCAGATTTCGGCTGGGGAGGGGGATTTGCCCCCCCTCTCCCCCCCCCAGGGGAAACTGAGGCAGGGCCCCCCCCCGGGCCCCCCCCCCCCCCCCCAGCTGCCCCCGCCGCCCCGGGCCCCCCCGGGGGGGGGCGGATTCCTCCCGCGGGCCGGGGATGCCAGCGAGCCGGCGGGGGGGCAGCGGGGTCCCCGGGGGGCGCCCAGGGGTCCTGGCCCCCCCTATAGACCCCATTGGGGTTGAGGGGGGGCACCCAGGGGTCTTGTCCCCCCCCATAGACCCCATTGGGGTTGGGGGGGCACCCAGGGGTCCTGGCCCCCATATAGGACCCTTGGTTTTGGGGGGGGCACCCAGGGGTCTTGTCCATCCGTCCCACTCCCCCCTGGGTTTTGGGGGGTCCCTCAGGGCCGGGGTCCCCCCTTGGCCCCCGAGCTTTGCCGGGGGGGTGCCGGGGTGCTGAGGGTCCCGGTGCCCCCCAGGAGGACGAGGTGGTCCTGCAGTGCACCAGCACCCTGCTGAAGGAGCAGCTGAAGCTCTGCCTGGCGGCCGAGGGCTTCGGCAACCGCCTCTGCTCCCTGGAGCCCACCTCCAACGCCCAGGTCAGGGGTCCCGGGGGTCCCCAGAGCCCAGCGCCCAGGTCAGGGGGTCCCAGGGGTCCCCAGTACCCACCGCCAATGCCCGGGTCAGGGGTCCCGGGGGGTCCCCAGAGCCCAACACCCAGGTCAGGGGTCCCGGGGGTCCTGGGGGGTCCCCAGAGCCCAACGCCCAGGTCAGGGGGTCCCAGGGGTCCCCAGAGCCCAACGCCCAGGTCGGGGGGTCCTGGGGGGTCCCCAGAGCCCAGCGCCCAGGTCAGGGGTCCAGGGAGTCCCGGGGGGTCCCCAGAGCCCAGCGCCCAGGTCAGGGGTCCGGGGGGTCCCCAGAGCCCAACGCCCAGGTCAGGGGGTCCCGGGGGTGCCCAGTGCCCACCGCCAATGCCCAAGGTCACGGGGGGACACGGTGGGGCTGGCGTTGGTGGCCAGGGAGGTGTGGGGACACCCCGTGGCACCTGGGATGGGGACATGGGGACACCCAGTTGCAGCCGGTATGGGGACGGGGGGGACCCCACTATCACCTGGTATGGGGACATGGGGACCCCCCATCACCTGGCATGGGGACATGGGGGACAGGGAATGTGGGACACCCACTACTGCTGGCCGTGGGGGATGTGGGGACACCCCAGAGCACCCGGTATGGTGACACGGGGACGCCCTATAGCACCAAACACGGGGACATGGGGACGTCCTATAGCACCGGGCATGGGGACAGCCTATAGCACCCGGTATGGTGACATGGGGACACCCTATAGCACCTGGCACGGGGACGTGGGGCACCTGATACCCCCTGGCATAAGGACATGGGGGACATCGGACACCCCCCGCCCACTGGCAGGGGACATTGGACACCCCATATCCCATGGCAGGGGGACGTGGGGACCCTAGCACCCCCTCGCAGGGGGCCACCCCGTCTTCCCTGACGTGGGGACCCCAGTGTTGCTGGGCAGGGGGACATGGGGACCCCCAGTATCACCTGGCAGGGGGACGTGGGGACCCCATTCTCTTCTGGCAGGGGGACATGGGGACACCCCGTACCCCATGGCACGGTGACCCCAGTGTCACCACGCAGGGGGACATGGGGCCCCCCAGCATCAGGTGTGGGGGACCCCAGTATCATCTGGGATGGGGCCATGGGGCCAGCCCTTACCCCATGGCGGGGGGACATCGGGGACCCCCATAGTCCCTGGCATGGGGACCCCAGTGCCACCTGGCCCGTGGCCGCGGTGGGTGGGGGTCCCCCTGACCCCCCGTGTCCCCCCAGAACGTCCCCCCCGACCTGGCCGTCTGCTGCTTCGTGCTGGAGCAGTCGCTGTCGGTGCGGGCGCTGCAGGAGATGCTGGCCAACAGCTCCGAGACGGGGGCCGAGGTGGGTCGGGGGGCTCCTGGGGGGGCTCCTGGGGGGGTCCCGGGGGGGTCCCGGGGGGCCCAGCCCCCCTTGACCCCCCCTCTTCTCTCTTCCCCCCTCGCCCACCCCAGGGGGTCGACCTGGACAAGTGGGTAGGTGCCACTGTGGTGCAGTGACCCCCTCCTCATCCTCACCTTCGGCCTCCTCCTCTGCACCCCAACCCCCCCCTCCCCGGTGTCCGGGGGGGCTCTGCCCCCCACCCCACCCCCCGCATGGACCCAGGCGTCCGGGTGTGCCCCCCCGACCCCCCACTCCGCATGGATCCCACCACAGACCCCCGGTGTGAGCGCGGGGCGTGCGGCGCACGAGGGCCCGGTGCGCAGCTCCGGCACGAGGGGCGTGCGATGCACGGGGGTACCCCGACACCCCCGGCACGAGGGGCGCGCGATGCACAGGGTGCACAACCCCGGCACGAGGGGTGCGCGATGCACAGGGTGCACAACCCCGCCACGAGAGGCGTGCGATGCACAGGGTGCACAACCCCGGCACGAGGGGCGTGCAATGCACAGGGTGCACAACTCTGGCATGAGGGGTGCGCGATGCACGGGGGTACCCCGGCACGAGGGGCGTGCGATGCACAGGGGCCTTGACGCCCCCAGCACGAGTGGCGTGCAATGCACGGAGGCCCTGACGCTGGCGGCACGAGGGGTGTGCAATGCACAGGGTACCCTGACATGGTTCTGGCACGAGGGCCGTGCATTGCACAGGGTGCACAGCTCTGGCACGCGGGGCGTGCAGCGCACAGGGTGCACAGCTTGGACACGAGGAGCGTGCAAGGCACGGGGTACCCCAGTATGGATCTCACGCGAGGGCTGTGCATTGCACGGGGTGCACAACTGCAGCACGAGGGGCGTGCAAGGCACAGGTCACCCCAACACGAGTCTTGCACAAGGGCTGTGCATTGCACAGGGTGCACAACTGCAGCACGAGGGGCGTGCAAGGCACAGGTCACCCCAACACGAGTCTTGCACAAGGGCTGTGCATTGCACAGGGTGCACAACTGCAGCACGAGGGGCGTGCAAGGCATGGGTCACCCCAACACGGGTCTTGCGCAAGGGCTGTGCATTGCACGGGGTGCGCAACTGCAGCACGAGGGCCGTGCATGGCACAGGTCACCCCACAGCCCAGGGGGGCTCGGGGGTCCCCGCTGACCCCCCCGTCCCCCCCAGTCGTCGCAGGGCGGGGGGCACCGGACGCTGCTCTACGGCCACGCCATCCTCCTGCGGCACTCCCACAGCGGCATGGTGAGTGGGGGCCCCCCCAAACCCCCCGGGACCCCCGAACCCCCCCGAGGTGTGGGGGGACCCCCGTAACGGAGTGTCCCCCCCCCCCAGTACCTGAGCTGCCTCACCACCTCCCGCTCCGTCACCGACAAACTGGCCTTCGACGTGGGGCTGCAGAAGGACGCGGCCGGTAAGGGGGGTCCGGGGGGTCCCTGAGGGGTTTGGGGGGGCTCTGAGGGGGTTGGGGGTGCCCTTGGGCTATGGGGGGAGGTCCCGATGGGCTGGGGGAGGTCCCCTGGGATTTGGGGGTCCCTATGGGCCTTGGGGGGTTGCAGGTTTGGGGGTCCCCCTGGGGAGGGTCCCCGGGGTTTGAGGCTCCTCCTGGGGGGGGTCCCCTGGGGTTTTGGGGTCCCTCGGGGGGATCCCTATAGGCATTGGGGGGTTGCAGGTTTGGGGGGTCCCTCTGGGGTTTGAGGGTCCCCCTAGGGGGGTACCTATGGGTCTTGGGGGGACTTGAGGGGTCCCCTGGGCTTTGGGGGTGCTCCTGGGGGGGTCCCTATGGGCATTGGGGAGTTGCAGGTTTGGGGGGGGTCCCCCTAGGGCGGTACCTATGAGACTTGGGGGGTCCCCTGGGGGGTCCCTAGGGGCCTTGGGGGTTGCAGGTTTGGAGGGGTCCCCCTGCGGGGGGGGGTCCCTGGGGTTTTGGGGTCCCCTGGAGGGTCCCTAGGAGCCTTGGGGGGCTGCAGGTTGGGGGTCCCCCCTGGGGTTTGGGGGCGCCCCCCTGACCGCCCCCGCAGGCGAGGCGTGCTGGTGGACCATGCACCCCGCGTCCAAGCAGCGCTCGGAGGGTGAGAAGGTGCGGGTGGGCGACGACCTGATCCTCGTCAGCGTCTCCTCCGAGCGCTACCTGGTACGGGGGCGCGTGCGGGTGTGCAAGGGCGCGCGGGGCACGGGGAGCTCCAGCGTGCGAGGGCCCTGTGCGTGCACGAGCGAGCGCGAGGGTGCATGGGGGAGCAGCAGCGTGCGAGGGCCCTGTGCATGCGTGAGTGAGCGCGAGGGTGCACGAGCGAGCAGCAGTGTGCAAGGGCCGTGTGCGTGCACAGGTGAGCAGCAGCGTGCAAGGGCCCTGTGTGTGCACGAGCGAGCGTGAGGGTGCATGGGTGAGCGACAGCGTGCGAGGGCCCTGTGCGTGTACGAGTGAGCAGCAGCGTGCAAGGGCTGTGTGCGTGCATGAGCAAGCACGAGGGTGCATGGGGGAGCAGCAGTGTGCAAGGGCCCTGTGCATGCACGAGCGAGCGTGAGGGTGCACGGGTGAGCAGCAGCCTGCAAGGGCCGTGTGTGTGCGCAAGCGAGCACCAGCGTGCAAGGACCCTGTGCGTGCACGAGCGAGTAAGGGCTGTGCGTGAGCACAAGCAAGGACCGGTGTGCGAGGATTGGGTGCGCACAAGCGCGCACCAGGGCGCAAGGGCTGGGTGTGTGCACAAGTGAGCACCAGTACACAAGGGCCACGTGTGTGCGTGAGGAAGCTCTAGTGTGCAAGGGCTGTGCGTGTGTGCGAGCAAGGACTGGTGTGCGAGGGCTGCGTGTGTGCAGAAGCGAGGATTGGCGTGCAAGGGCTGCGTGTGTGCGCGAGCAAGGACTGGCGTGCGAGGGCTGTGTGCGTGCACGAGCACAGCGTGTGAGGACTGGCTGTGCGTAAGCGAGCACCAGTGCACAAGGGCCGGGCGCATGCACGAGCGAGCACCAGCGTGCGAGGGCCGTGCGCGTGCCCAGGTGAGCACCGGTGCGTGCACGAGCAAGCTCCAGCGTGCGAGGGGCGTGCGAGCGTGCACCACCGAGCCCTGCTCTTCACCCCCGGGTTCCCCGTCCTCGTGCCAGCCCTCGCACGTGTGTTGGGGGTCCGTGCTTTGGGGGGGAGGGGGGTTGCAGACCCGGGTGCCTGGGTCCCCCCGTGCCACGCCCGTGCCACACCCGTGCCACGCCCGTGCCACGCCCGTCCCCAGCACCTCTCGACGGCGAGCGGGGAGCTGCAGGCGGACGCCTCCTTCATGCAAACCCTCTGGAACATGAACCCCATCTGCTCCGGCTCCGAGGAAGGTGGGCGCTGCGGGGGGACCCCGGGGTGGGGTGGGGGGGCGCCCGGCCGCCTGGGTCCCCCCCACCCTGACCCCCACCCCGGTGTCCCCAGGCTACGTGACGGGCGGCCACGTCATGCGCCTCTTCCACGGCCACATGGACGAGTGCCTGACCACCTCCGCGCCGGAGCAGGGCGAGGAGCGCAGGTGGGGGGCCCGGCCACCGGGGTCCCCGCTGGTTTGGGGTGGGGGGCGGCAGGGGGTCCCCTCGGGGTCCCCTGGGGGTCCCCCTCCCCCCCCCAGCCTGAGCGGCCTCGTCCCCGCAGCAGCGTGGTGAACTACGAGGGAGGAGGCGTCTGCACCCACGCCAGGTCCCTCTGGCGCCTGGAGCCCCTGCGCATCAGGTACGGGGGGCCCGGGGGTCCCTGGGCCGCGGCCGCCTGCGCGTTGGCCCGGGCTCCCTGGGCTGCGTCCCCGGTGGCCCCACGTCCCCGGGACCCATCCCTGCACTGTCCCCTGTGTCCCCACGTCCCCAGGACCCATCCCTGCATCCCTGGGACCCACCCCTGCATCCCTTTAACCCATCCCTGCATCCCAATGCTGCGGTCCTGTGTCCCTGTGACCCATCCCTGCATCCCGATGCTGCATCCCCTGTGTCCCCATGTCCCTAGGACCCATCCCTGCATCCCTGGGACCTATCCCTGCATCCCGATGCTGTGTCCCCACGTCCCTGGGACCCATCCCTGCATCCCTGGGACCCATCCCTGCATCCCTGCACTGTCCCCTGCGTCCCCACGTCCTCGGGACCCATCCCTGCATCACTGGGACCCATCCCTGCATCCCGATGCTGTGTCCCCGTGTCCCTGTGACCCATCCCTGCATCCCCACCCTGTGTCCCCCATGTCCCCACACCCCTGTGACCCATCCCTGCATCCCTGGGACCCATCCCTGCATCCCGATGCTGTCCCCCCCGTGTCCCCACGTCCCCGGCACCCGTCCCCGCATCCCCGCGCCGTGCCCCCCGGCCCCTGGTGACGCATCGTGTCCCCCCCAGCTGGAGCGGGAGCCACCTGAAGTGGGGCCAGCCCTTCCGCCTGCGGCACGTCACCACGGGCCGCTACCTGGCGCTGACGGAGGACAAGGGCCTGGCCGTGGTGGAGGCGGCCGCCGCCAACACCCGCGCCTCCGCCTTCTGCTTCCGCGCCTCCAAGGTGGGCGACGGGGACGGGGGGCTCCGGCCGGCGGGGGCACCCGGTCTCGGGGGGCGCGGGGTGGTCCGGGTGGCCCCAAGGGGTGGGGTGGCTCAGGTGCCCTGGGTGTTGGGGTGGCAGGAGGTCCCTGTCCTGTCCCCTTTTGGGTCCGCATCCTGGTCCCATCCCTGTGCCGGTCCCCATCCTGGTCCCCCTGCCTGTCCCAGTCCCTGTCCCGGTCCCATCCTGGTCCTCGTCCCCATTTGGGTCCCCATCCTGGTCCTGACCCCTTCCTGGTCCCCATCCGGGTGCCAATCCCTGTCCCTATCCCGGTCCCCGTGTGGATCCCAGTCCCTGTGCAGGTCCCTGTCCCCATCCCTGTCCCTGTGCACGGCCCTGTCCCCATCCCAGTCATCATCCCGGTCCCCGTGTGGATCCCTGTCCCCATCCAGTCCCTGTGCAGGTCCCTGTCCCCATCCCGGTCCCCATGTGGATCCCAGTCCCCATCCCAGTCCCTGTGCAGGTCCCTGTCCCCATCCCTGTCCCCATCTCGGTCCCCGTGTGGATCCTGGTTCCCGTCCCTGTCCCCCTGTGGGTCCCCGTCCCCCTGCGGGTCCCCTGACACCCCGATCCCCCCCGCAGGAGAAGCTGGAGGTGGTGGCCAAGCGGGACGTGGAGGGGATGGGGACCCCCGAGATCAAGTACGGGGAGTCCCTCTGCTTCGTGCAGCACGTGGCCAGCGGGCTCTGGCTCACCTACGCCGCCGCCGACACCAAGGCCATGCGCCTCGGGGTGCTCAAGAGGAAGGTGAGGGGCTCGGGGGCCGGGGTCTTTGGGGGTCTCCGAGAGGCACTAGGGTGTCTCCGGGGGTCTTTGGGGCATCTTTGGGGGTCTTGGGGGGTCTCCGAGAGGCACTAGGGTGACCCCAGGGGTCTCTGGGGCATCTTTGGGGGCTATGGGCTCTCTGGGGGCACTGGGGGGTTGCTGGGGGGCGCCGGTCCGGTCCCTGGGGGTGCCCCCCTCTCTGACCCCCCGTCCCCCCCAGGCCATCCTGCACCAGGAGGGGCACATGGACGACGCGCTCTCCCTCACCCGCTCCCAGCGCCAGGAATCACAGGCGGCGCGGATGGTCTACAGCACGGCCGGGCTCTACGGGCACTTCATCAGGTGGGGGGCCGTGGGGGGCTATGGGGGGCTGGGGGGGCTGGGGGGTGGGGTCATGGGGCTGGGGATGCTCTATAGGATGGCGGGGCTCTACGGGCACTTCATCGGGAATGGGGGGTCTGGGAGGGGGTACGGGGCTGGGGGGGTCCTGCATGGGGCTGAGGGGCACGCAATGGGGCTGGGGGGTCCCACAATGGGGCTGGGGCGTCCTGTATGGGGCTGGGGGACACATAATGGGACTGGGGGGTCCCGCAGTGGGGCTGGGGGGGGACAAGGCCGTGGGGTGGGTGTGGGGCCACGGCGATTCGTGGCAGGGGGTGCTGGGGGGTCTGACCCCGCCGTGCCCCCCAGGAGCCTGGACAGCCTGAGCGGGAGGGGCAGGGGGGGCGCCCCCCCCCAGCTGCCCATCGCCGACGTCATCCTGAGCCTGCAGGACCTGATCGGGTATTTCCAGCCCCCCCCGGCCGAGCTGCAGCACGACCAGCGGCAGAGCTGGCTGCGGGCCCTGCGGGGCCGCCAGAACCTCTTCCAGCAGGAGGTGGGAGCCGGCGGGGGGCCTGGGGCGGCGGGGTGCTCCCGGGGATGTGGGATGCTCCGGGGCTGGGGGCTGCGGGGGGGCTGGGGGTGCGGGATGCTCCTGGGAATGAGGGATGCTCCTGGGGCGGGGGGCTGCAGGGGGCTGCGGGGGGCCTGGGGTGGCGGGATGCTCCTGGGAATGAGGGATGCTCCTGGGGCGAGGGGCTGCGGGAGACCTGGGGTGGCAGGATGCTCCTAGGGATGCGGGATGCTGCTGGGGGCTGCGGGGGGCCTGGGGGTGCGGGATGCTCCCAGGGATGAGGGATGCTTCCGGGGATGAGGGATGTTCCTGGGGCTTGGGGCTGGGGGATGCTCCCGGGGCTGGGGGCTGCGGGGGGACCTGGGACTGGGGGATGCTCCTGGGGGTGTGGGATGCTCCTGGGGATGCGGGATGCTCCCGGGGATGCAGGGGGCAGCTGGGCCTGGGGGCTGCAGGGGGTCCTGGGGCTGCGGGATGCTCCCGGGGCTGCAGGATGCTCCCAGGGCTGTGGGATGCTCCCCAGGGATGTGGGATGCAGGGGTATCGTGGGGCTGGGGGTTGCGGGGGGGTCCTGGGGCTGGGGGGTGCTTGTGGGGCCAGGGGCTGCCGTGGGGGCCATGCAGTCAGCGGGGGGCGCGGCGTGACCCTCCCCGTGGCCTCAGGGCATGATCACACTGGTGCTGAACTGCATCGACCGCCTGAACGTCTACAGCACGGCCGCCCACTTCGCCGAGTTCGCGGGCGAGGAGGCGGCCGCCTCCTGGAAGAAGATCGTCAACCTCCTCTACGAGCTGCTGGGTGGGCGGATGGGGCGCTGTGGGGCGGGGTGGGGGCTGTGGGGCAGGACGTCAACCTGCTCTACGAGCTGCTGGGTGGGCGGATGGGGCGCTGTGGGGCAGGACGGGGGCTATGGGGGGGGCTGTGAGGCAGGACAGGGTGCTATGGGGCAGGATGGAGGCCCTGACCCCCTTTTGCCCCCCCAGCTTCGCTGATCCGGGGGAACCGCGCCAACTGCGCCCTCTTCTCCACCAACCTGGACTGGCTGGTCAGCAAGCTGGACCGGCTGGAGGCATCCTCGGGTCAGCGGGGACCTCGCTGTGGGGCTGGGGGACTTCATGTGGGGCTGGGGACCCTTGCACAGGGGCTGGGGACCCTTGCATGGGGGCTGAGGACCTTCCTATGGGGCTGGAGACCCTTGCATGGGGGCTGGGGACCCTTGCAACAGGGGCTGGGACCTTCCTATGGGGCTAAGGACCCTTGCACAGGGGCTAAGGACCTTCTTGTGGAGCTGGAGACCCTTGCATGAGGCTGAGGACCCTCATATGGGGCTGAGGACCTTCCTATGGGGCCGAGGACCCTCATGTGGGGCTGGGGTCCCTCCCGCAGGCATCCTGGAGGTGCTGTACTGCGTCCTCATCGAGAGCCCTGAGGTCCTCAACATCATCCAGGAGAACCACATCAAATCCATCATTTCCCTCCTGGACAAGCACGGCCGCAACCACAAGGTGAGGAGGGGTCCTCTCCCCGGGGCGGGGCACGCACACGCATGTGCAGGCGTGTTCAGGCGTGTCCTGTGTCCTCCCTAGGTGCTGGATGTGCTCTGCTCCCTCTGCGTCTGCAACGCCGTGGCCGTCCGCTCCAACCAGAACCTCATCACCGAGAACCTCCTGCCCCGGCGGGACCTGCTGCTCCAGACTGGGCTGGTCAACTACGTCACCAGGTGGGTGGGGGGTCCTGGGGGGCCTTGGGTGCTCCTGGGGGTCCTGGGAAGTCCTGAAGGACCACGGGGTGCTCCTGGAGGACCTTGAGATGTTCCCAGGGGTCTTGGAGGGGTCCTGGTTGTCCTTGGGGTGCTCCTGGCAGGTCCTGAAGGGCCACGGGGTGCTCTTGGAGGACCTTGAGATGTTCCCGGGGGTCTTGGAGGGGTTCTGGTTGTCCTTGGGGTGCTCCTGCAGGACTTGGGGTGCTCCTGTGGGACTTGGAGGGGTCCTGGAGAATCCTGGAGGGCTCCTGGCTGCCCCTGGGATGCTCCTGGGAGGTCCTGGAGGATCTTGGGGTGCTCCTGGGGGTCTTGGGGTGCTCCTGGGAGGTCCTGAAGACCCTTGGGTTGCTCCTGGGTGGTCTTGAGGGGCTCCTGGGGGCCTTTGGGGAGCCCTGGGGTCTCCTGGGGGTCTCTGGGTGCTCCTGGGGGTCTCTGGGTGCCCATGGGATGCTCCTGGGGGTCTCTAGGTGCTCCTGGGTGTCTCTGGGTGCCCATGGGGTGCTCCTGGAGGTTTCTGGGTGGTCTTGGGATGCTCCTGGGCGTCTCTGGGTGCCCATGGGGTGCTCGAGGGGGTCTCTGGGTGCCCCAGAGGGTCTCTGGGTGCTCGAGGGGGTCTCTGGGTGCCCCAGGGGTCTCTGGGTGCCCATGGGATGCTCCTGGGGGTTTCTGGGTGCCCTTGGGATGCTCCTGGGGGGTCTCTGGGTGCCCATGGGGTGATCCTGGGGGTCTCTGGGTGCTCAAGGGGGTCTCTGGGTGCCCCAGGGGGTCTCTGGGTGCCCATGGGATGCTCCTGGGGGTCTTGGGGTGCTCCTGGAGGTTTCTGGGTGCCCTTGGGATGCTCCTGGGGGTCTGTGGGTGCCCATGGGGTGATCCTGGGGGTCTCTGGGTGCTCCAGGGGGTCTCTGGGTGCCCTTGGGATGCTCCTGGGGGTCTGTGGGTGCCCATGGGGTGATCCTGGGGGTCTCTGGGTGCTCCAGGGGGTCTCTGGGTGCCCATGGGATGCTCCTGGGGGTCTTGGGGTGCTCCTGGAGGTTTCTGGGTGCCCTTGGGATGCTCCTGGGGGTCTCTGGGCGCTCCCGGGGGGGTCCCTGTCTCTGACCCCCCCTCCCTGCCGCAGCGTGCGCCCCAACATCTTCCTGGGGACGCACGAGGGCTCGACGCAGTACAGCAAGTGGTACTTCGAGGTGGCGGTGGAGCGGGTGCAGCCCTTCCTGACGGCGCAGCCCACCCACCTGCGGGTGGGCTGGGCGGCGGCCGGGGGCTACAGCCCCTACCCGGGGGGCGGCGAGGGCTGGGGGGGCAATGGCGCCGGCGACGACCTCTGCTCCTTCGCCTTCGACGGCCTCCACCTCTGGACAGGTACCGCGGGCGTGGACCCCTCGTGCGTGGACCCCCCTCGTGCGTGGACCCCTCCGGGGTGTCCCCGGGTGCCACAGCGTGTCCCCTGCCGTGCCCCCGACCCCCGGTGTGCCCCCCGCCACGTCCCCGGTGCCACGGCGTGTCCCCCAGCATGTCCCCCGGTATCGTGGCGTGTGTCCCCTGGCATGTCCCCCCGAGTGTCCCAGCGTGTCCCCTGCCGTGTCCCCCTGTCCCCTGGCGTGTCCCTGGTGCCACAACATGTCCCCCAGCGTGCCCCCTGGTATCACTGCATGTCTCCCAATGTGTCCCCGGTGCCACAGCGTGTCTCCCGGTGTGTCCCCTGTCCCCTGGCATGTCCCCTAGCGTGTCCCCCATGTCACGGCACATGCCACAGCGCGTCCCCTGGTGCCACAGCACATGGCGTGTCCCCCAACATGTCCCCATGTCCCCAGTGCTGCGGCACATGCCACAGTGCATCCCCCGATGCTATGGCACATGGCATGTCCCCTGGCACGTCCCCTGTCCCCAGACATGTCCCCAGGGCCATGGCATGTCCCCCAACATGTCCCCCTGTCCCCCGGCACATCCCTAGTGCCACAGCATGTCCCCCCCGTGCCACGGCACGTGCCACAGCATGTCCCCCAGCGCCGTGGCAGGTGGCACGTCCCCTGGTGCGTCCCCTGTCCCCTGACGCATCCCCAGGGCCACGGCATGTCCCCCAACGTGTCCCCCTGCCCCCCGATGCGTCCCCAGGGCCACAGCATGTCCCCCAACGTGTCCCCAGTGCCACGGCACACGCCCCAGCGCGTCCCCCGGTGCCGTGGCCCGTTCCCCCGGCGCGTGTCCCCCATCAGTGCCCCGGCGTGACCCCGGTGCCCCGGCGTGTCCCGCAGGCGGGGTGGCACGGGCGGTGGCCTCGCCGCAGCGGCGGGCGCTGGGGGCCGGGGACGTGGTCAGCTGCTGCCTGGACCTGGGGGTGCCCAGCGCCTCTTTCCGCATCAACGGCTGCCCCGTCCAGGGCGTCCTCGAGAGCTTCAACCTCGACACCCTCTTCTCCCCCGTCGCCAGCTTCTCCGCCGGCGTCAAGTGAGGCCGGGGGGGACCCCGGGGGTGCCCTGCGTCCCCCCACCCCGGGGGGATGGAGGGGGGGTGCCGAGGGGCCCCGGGGGTCTGTGCTCCTCTGCTTGCTGGGGGGGCTGAGAGGGTTCTGGGGGGATGTTGGGGGGCTGGGGGGATTCTGGGGGGATGTTGGGGGGCTGGGGGGATGTTGGGGGGCTGAGAGGGTTCTGGGGGGATGTTGAGGGGCTGAGAGGGTTCTGGGGGGATGTTGGGGGGCTGGGGGGGATACTGGAGGGATGCTGGGGGGCTGGAGGGGTGCTGGGGGGCTGCCATGAGCCTGGGGGTGCTGGCGGGGTGCCGACGCCGCCGTGCCCCCCCCCCAGGCTGCGGTTCCTGCTGGGGGGCCGCCACGGGGAGTTCCAGTTCTTGCCCCCCCCCGGGTACTCGCCCTGCGCCGAGGCCCTGCTGCCCCGCGAGCGCCTGCGGCTGGAGCCCATCAAGGCGTACCGGGGCGAGGGACCCCCCGGCACCCGCAGCCTCCTGGGGCCCACCCAGGCCCTGCCCCACACCGCCTTCACCCCCTGCCCCGTCGACACCCTCCAGGTGGGGGGGGGCTTCCACAGGGGGAGCTTGGGTGGTGATTTGGGGGGCTTGGGTGGCAATTTGGGGGGCTTGGGGGGGGTTGGGTGCTGGGGGGCTTGGGTGGGAGCTTGGGATGCTGGGAGGCTTGGGGGCTGGGGGCTTGGGGATGCTTGGGTGGAGATTTGGGGTGTTTGGGTGGGGGTTTGGGTGCTGGGGGGCTTGGGTGGAGATTTGGGGGGTGTGGTTTGGAGCTTGGGATGCTGGAAGGCTTGGGGTGCTGGGGGCTTGCGGGTGCTTGGGGGAGATTTGGGTGCTGGGGGGCTTGGGGGGCTTGGGTGGAGATTTGGGGTGCTTGGGTGGGGGTTTGGGTGCTGGGGGGCTTGGGGGGCTTGGATGGGGGTGCTGGGGTGCTTGGATGGGGGTTTGGGTGCTGAGGGGTTTGGAGGGGCTTGGATGGACATTTGGGGTGCTTGAGTGGGGGTTTGGGTGCTGGGGGGCTTGGGGTGTGGGGGGCTTGGATGGAGATTTGGGGTGCTGGGGGGCTTGGATGGGGGTTTGGGGTGCTGGGAGACAGAGAGGGTTAGGGGTGCCCAGGCAGGAGTTTGGTGTGCGGGAGGCTGGGGGGATTTGGGGTGCCGGTTTTGGGGTGCAGGAGGCTGGGGGATTTAGGGTGCTGGTTTTGGGGTGCCCACCCCCTGCCCCCCCAGATCGTGCTGCCCCCCCACCTGGAGCGCATCCGGGAGAAGCTGGCGGAGAACATCCACGAGCTCTGGGCCCTGACCCGCATCGAGCAGGGCTGGACCTACGGCCCCGTGAGTCCCCCCGGGGCCCCCCAGCACCCCCAGAGCCCCTGGGGTGTGGTGGGACCCCCTGAGCATCCCCAGCCCTCCTGGGACCCCCTGAGCCCCCTTGGGCTGTGGTGGGACCCCCTGAGCATCCCGAACCCTCCTGGGAGCCCCTGAGCCCCCCTGGGCTGCGATGGGACCCCCTGAGCATCCCGAACCCTCCTGGGAGCCCCTGAGCCCCCCTGGGGTGTGGTGGGACCCCCTGAGCATCCCGAACCCTCCTGGGAGCCCCTGAGCCCCCCTGGGCTGCGGTGGGACCCCCTAAGCCCCCCCCGATGTCCCTGGGGTGCAGTAGGAGCCCCTGAGCCCCCCTGGGGTGCACTGAGCCCCCCTGAGCCCCTCAACACTCCTGGGACCCCCTGATATTCTCCTGAGCCCCCCTGGGGTGCAGTGGGACCCCCTGAGACCCTTTGGGGGGCAGTGGGACCCCCCCGAGCCCCCCCAAACCCTTGGGGTGCAGTGGGACCCCCCCAGTGCCACAGCAGGGGCCCCCTTCCCATCCCCGCCGGGGTTTGGGGTCCCCCCGGGGGGTGCTGACCCCGCGGCCCCCCCAGATCCGGGACGACAACCAGCGGCTGCACCCCTGCCTGCTGAGCTTCCACAGCCTGCCCGAGCCCGAGCGCAGCTACAACCTCCAGATGTCGGGGGAGACCCTCAAGTGAGGGGGGCCAGGGGCTGCGGAGCGGAGCTGGGGCTGGGCTTTGGGGTCCCCCCTTGCCATGGCCCTCCAGACTGGGCTGGGGCTGGGTTTTGGGGTCCCCCCCCTTGCCATGGCCCTCCAGACTGGGCTGGGACTGGGTTTTGGGGTCTCCCCCCTTGCCATGGCCCTCCAGACTGGGCTGGGACTGGGTTTTGGGGTCCCCCCCTTGCCATGGCCCTCCAGACTGGGCTAGGGCTGGGCTTTGGGGTCCCCCCCTTGCCATGGCCCTCCAGATTGGGCTGGGACTGAGTTTTGGGGTCCCCCCTCTTGCCATGTTCCCCCAAACTGGGCTGGGGCTGGGTTCTGGGGTCCCCTCCCTTACACTGTGTCCCCTGGATGTGGCTGGGTTTTGGGGTCCCCCCATGTTGTGCTCCCTGGATGTGGCTGAGTTTGGGGCTGGGTTTTGGGGTCCTCCTCACCCTACACCCCTCCAGGTGGGGCTGGGTTTTGGGGTCCCCCCATGCTGTGCCCCCACAGGAGGGGCTGGGGGCTGGGTTTTGGGGTCCCCCCATGCTGTGCCCCCCCCCAAGGGGGGGCTGGGTTTTGGGGTCCCCCTCACCCCGTGCCCCCCAGGACCCTGCTGGCGCTGGGCTGCCACGTGGGCATGGCCGACGAGAAAGCGGAGGAGAACCTCAAAAAGATCAAACTCCCCAAAACGTGGGTGTGGGGGGGGGCCCGAAAGCCGCTGGGGCAGGGGCTGGGAGTCCCAGTTTGAGGGAGCGGGGCTGTTACTGGTTTGAGGGGGGATTTGGGGGTCTTTGTCAGGGGGTTGATGGGTCGGGGGGTCCCTGGTTGGGGGTTCTGCAACTTGGGGGTCTCAACTGGGGGTCCCAGCTAGGGGTTCCCAGGGTTGGGGTCCTTGGTTGGCAGGGGTCCCAGTTTGGGGTCTCTGGAGGGGGTCCTAGTTTGGGGGTTCCAATTTGTTGGTCTCTGGAGGGGGGTCCCAGTTTGGGGATTCCCAGTTTAGGGGTCCCAGTTTGGGGTTCTCTGGAGGGGAGGGTCTCTGGAGGGGGTTCCCAGTTTAGGGTTCCCAGTTTGGGGTTCTCTGGAGGGGGGTGTGTGTCTTTGGAGGGGGTTCCTAGTTTGGGGGTATCTCTGGAAGGGGTTCCCAGTTTGGGGTCCTAGTTTGGGGTCGCTGGAGGGGGTCCCGGTTTGGGGTCCGGTTTGGGGTGCCAGCGGGGCTGCGGCGTGCCCCCCAGGTACACCATGTCCAACGGGTACAAGCCGGCGCCGCTGGACCTGGCCCACGTCAAGCTGACGCCGGCGCAGCTGACGCTGGTCGACCGCCTGGCCGAGAACGGGCACAACGTCTGGGCCCGCGACCGCGTCCAGCAGGGCTGGACCTACAGCACCCTCCAGGTGGGACCCCGACCCCGCGCCCCCCGCGTCCCCCGCGTCCCCCGGCACCGCTCTGGTCCCCGCGTCCCCTCGCCCACCTCTCCCCATGCTCGTGGTTGAGGTTCCTCTGCGCCCCTCCCCGTGTCCCTGTGCCCGTGGGCGCTCTGCATCCCCTCGTCCCCGTGGTCAGGGCTGCGGGTGTCCTCTTGTCCCCGTGCCCCCAGTGCTGGTGTCCCCACGCTCCCTGCGCCCATGGTGGTGTCCCCGTGCCCGTGGCAGCGCCCTCATGCCCATGGTGGCAGCGTCCCCATGTCCCCATGCCCATGGTGGTGTCCCCATGCCCATGGCAGCGCCTCCGTGCCCACGGTGGTGATGTCCCCATGTCCCCGTGCCCATGGTGATGTCCCCGTGCCCACGGTGACGGCGTCCCCATGTCCCCCCACCTATGGTGGTGTCCCCATGCCCATGGCAGTGCCCCCATGCTCACGATGGCAGTGTCGCCATGTCCCCATGCCTATGGTGGTGCCCCCATGCCCACGGTGGCGGTGTCCCCATGCCCATGGCAGTGTCCCCATGTCCCCATGCCGACGGTGGCGGTGTCTCCGTGTCCCCAGGACATCAAGAACAAGCGGAACCCGCGGCTGGTGCCCTACCACCTCCTGGACGAGCGCACCAAGAGGACCAACCGGGAGAGCCTGTGCCAGGCCGTGCGCACCCTGCTCGGCTACGGCTACAACATCGAGCCGCCCGACCAGGAGAGCCGTGAGCGCGGGGCTGGGGGGGCGCAGGGTGCCCTTGGGGGGGGCAGGAGGGGACAGGGTGCCCTTGAGGGGGACAGGGTTCCGTTTTGGGGGTGCAGGGAGGATGCAGGGTGCTGTTTTGGGGCGCAGAGAGAGTGTAGGGTGCCATTTGAGGATGCAGGTGCCATTCAAGGGTGCAGGGAGGGTGTAGGGTGCTGTTTGGGGGTGCAGGGAGGATGCAGGGTGCCCTTTGGGGGTTCAGGGTGCTCTTCAGAGGTGCAGGGAGGATGCAGGGTGCTGTTTTGGGGTGCAGAGAGAGTGTAGGGTGCTGTTTGAGGATGCAGGTGCCATTCAAGGGTGCAGGGAGGATGCAGGGTGCCCTTTGGGGGTGCAGGGTGCTCTTCAGAGGTGCAGGGAGGATGCAGGGTGCTGTTTTGGGGTGCAGAGAGGATGCAGAGCACGGTTTGAGGATGCAGGGTGCTGTTTGGGGGAGCAGGGAGAATGCAGCGTGCCATTTTGGGGTGCAGAGAGAGTGTAGGGTGCTGTTTGAGGATGCAGGTGCCATTCAAGGCTGCAGGGAGGATGCAGGGTGCTGTTGGGGTTGCAGGGAGGATGCGGGGTGCCCTTTGGGGGTGCAGGGTTCCATTTTGGGGGTGCAGGGAGGATGCAGGGTGCTGTTTGGGGGTGCAGGGAGGATGCAGGATGCAGTTTGAGGATGCAGGGTGCAATTTAGGGGTGCAGGGTTCCATTTTGGGGGTGCAGGGAGGATGTTAGGGGGTGTAGGGTGCTGTTTGAGGGTGCAGGGTGCCGCTGGGGGTGCAGGGTGCCGTGGGGGTGCTGACACCCTGTGCCCCCCCAGCCGCCCAGGGGGTGCCGCGGGGCCGGGGGGACAAATCCCGCATCTTCCGGGCGGAGCGCAGCTACGCGGTGCGGGCCGGCAAGTGGTACTTCGAGTTCGAGGCCGTCACCACCGGGGAGATGCGGGTGGGCTGGGCGCGCCCCAACCTGCGCCCCGACACTGAGCTGGGCGCCGACGACCTCGCCTATGTCTTCAACGGGCACCGGGTGAGACCCCACAGCGCCCCGGGACCCCCATTCCCCCCTGGGACCCCCATACTCCCCCCCAGGACCCTCATATTCTTCCCCGGGACCCCCAGACCCCCCTGGGACCCCCATTGCTCCCCAGGCCCCCTGGCAGCCCTGAGCCCCTCCCAGGACCCCTATACTTCCCCCAGGGCCCCCCATACTCCCCTGGGACCCCCCTGGGACCCTCTTAGCCCCCCTGGGACCCCCATGCTCCCCCGGGACCCCCATAGCCCCCTGGGAACCCCGTACAACCCCCCAGGACCCCCCTACTCCCCTGGGACCCCTGTAGCCCTCCTCCTTGGGACTCCCAGAGCCCACTGGGACCCCCATAGCCCCTGATACCCCAGGCCCCCTCCGGTCCCCAAATGCCACCCATGCCCCAGGGCCCCTGGGACCCCCAGTGCCCCTGGTCCCTGCTGGGTCCCCCATATGCCCCCATCGCCGCAGGTCCCCCCGGTCCCCAAATGCCCCCCTTGCCCCAAGTCTCCTGGGTCCCCCATTGCCCCTGTCCCCCCCCGGTTCCCCATCACCCCAGGTCCCCCTGGTCCCCCCTGGTCCCCAAATGCCACCATGTCTCCTGGGTCCCCCCTTGCCCTTGATCCCCTTGGTCCCCAAATGCCCCCGCTGCCCCTGCTGCCCCCGGGTCCCCCCCGACCCCCCACGCCGTGTCCCCCTCCCCAGGCGCAGCGCTGGCACGTGGGCAGCGAGCCCTTCGGCCGGACCTGGCAGGCGGGGGACGTGGTGGGCTGCATGATCGACCTGACCGAGAGCCACATCACCTTCACCCTCAACGGCGAGGTCCTCATCAGCGACGCTGGCTCCGAGCTGGCCTTCAAGGACTTCGACGTGGGCGAGGGTGAGACGGGGCGGGGCGGGGGGCCCGGGGGAGCGCGGGGGGCTCCGGGCGCTGACCCCCGCCTCCCGCCACAGGCTTCGTGCCGGTGTGCAGCCTGGGGCTGGAGCAGGAGGGGCGGCTGAACCTGGGGCAGGAGGTGGGCAGCCTGCGGTTCTTCAGCATCTGCGGGCTGCAGGAGGGCTACGAGCCCTTTGCCATCAACATGAAGCGCCCCATCACCCTCTGGTTCAGCAAGAGCCTCCCCCAGTTCGTCCCAGTGCCCCCCGACCACCCCCAGCTGGAGGTCAGGGCGTAGGGGGGGCTTGCGTGGGGTGGGGTGGGCCGCGGGGGCAGGGGAGTCCCCCGGGCATGAGGGTCCCTGGGGATGGGTGCTGCACAGTGCCAGGGGGGGTCCCCCGATGAGGGGTGGTCCCCCGATGAGGGGTGGTCCCTGAGGGTCCCCAGGGCTGGGCAATGCAGGGTCCCTGGGGGCAGGGGGTCCCTGGGGGTCCCCGAGGGTCCCCAGGGCTGGGTGGTGCAGGGTCCCTGGGGGCAGGGGGTCCCGGAGGGTCCCCGAGGGTCCCCAGGGCTGGGTGGTGCTTGGTGGCAGGGGTCCCTGGGGGCAGGGGGTCCCGGAGGGTCCCCAGGGCTGGGTGATGCATGGTGCTGTGGGGTCCCCGGGGCCAGATGATGCACAGTGTCGGGGTCCCCAGATTCAGGGCGTCCCCAGGGCTGGGTGATGCACATCTCTGCAGGGTCCCAGGGCGTAAGGGGTCCCTGGGTGTCCCCAAGTTAGCGATGCATGTCCTTGTGGGGTCCCCAATACCTGAGGGTCCCCATGATGGGGTGATGCCCATCTCGGAGGGGTCTCTGGTCCCTACAATGGGGTAACGCCCATCCCTGAGGGGTCCCCAGTCCCTCTGGGTCCCCACCCCGGGAGGACGCCCATCACCCTGGGGTCCCCGGGCGCAGCCCCCATGCCTCGGCTGTGACACCTCCCCGGGGGGGTCCCCGCAGGTGACGCGGATGGACGGGACGGTGGAGACGCCGCCGTGCCTGCGGCTGGCCCACCGTGCCCCCGGCTCCCCGGCCGCCTCGCCCGAGCTCCTCTTCCTCCGCCTCAGCCTCCCCGTCCAGTTCCATCCCCGCTTCCGCTGCACCCCCGGGGCCACCCCCCTGCCCCAGGCGCCCCCCGAGCCCCCCGACGATGCCGGCCTCGAACCCCTCTCCGAATTCGAGCGCCTGCGTCGCTCGGCCGGGCCCCGGCACCCTGAGGGCGAGGGTGAGGGCGAGAAGGGGCCCGGGGGGGGTCCCGCCACCCCGGCCCCCCGGGACCAGCCCCACGCCGAGAACGAGAAGGATGCAACCACCGAGAAGGGCAAGACCCGGAGGGGGTGAGCAGGGACCCCATGGTGGGGTTTTGGGGGGCATGGCCCCAGGGGGTCCTGGGGGACACGGCCGTGGGGTATGCAGGGCCCCTCACCCCCCCCGTGCCCCCCAGGTTCCTGTTCAAGGCCAGGAAGACGCCTTTCGCGCCCCCCCCCGTGGTCCCCACCGTCCCCCGCCTCGAGGAGGACGTGGTCCCCGACGAGCGTGACGACCCCGAGGTCATCATGAACACCACCACGGTAGGTGGGGGGTGCCCCCCGCCAAAACCCCCATCCCGCTGTTCCCGTCCCTCGGTTTGGCACCCTGACGCCCACCCCAGCACCCCGTGGTACCCGTCCCAGCACCCCCATCCCACCCGTACCCCGCTGTCCCTGTCCCCGTGGTCCCCATCCCTGCATCCCTGTCTCCATCTCCGTCCCCCATCCCTGCATCTGTGTCTCCATCCCCGTCCCCCATCTCGTTCCCCATCCCTGCATCCCCTAACTCTATTCCTGCATTCCCCATCCCCATCCTGTCTGCATCCCTGCATCCCTGTCCCCATTGTGTCCCCCGTCCCTGCATCCCCATCCCCATTCCTGCATCCTCATCCTGTCCCCCATTCCTCCATCCCTGTCCCCCATCTCTGCATCCCCATCCCTGCATCCCCATCCTGTCCCCCATTCCCCCATCCCTGTCCTCGTTTCTCTCCCCTGCGCCTGCATCCCTGTCTCTGTCCCCCATCCCTGCATCCCCACCTCCATCCCTGCGGTCCCTGTCCCCATCGCCACGCCCCACGGCCCCCCCGCCCCCCCCGACCTCCCCCCCCCCCCCAGTACTACTACTCGGTGCGGATCTTCGCGGGGCAGGAGCCCTCCAGCGTCTGGGTGGGCTGGGTGACCCCCGACTTCCACCAGCATGACCCTGCCTTCGACCTCTCCCGCGTCCGCACCGTCACCGTCACCATGGGCGATGACAAGGGCAATGTGCATGACAGGTACCGCAGGGGGGTGACGGGGACCCCCAAACTGGGACCCCCAAACTGGGATATGCGGGGGGCGATGGGGAAGGGGTCCGGGACCCGGGGGTCCCTTGGGGGGCGATGGGGAAGGGATCTGGGACCCAGGAGGCAATGGGGAAGGGGTCCGGGACTGGGAGGCAATGGGGAAGGGGTCTGGGACCTGGGGGGCAATGGGGAAGGGGTCTGGGACCTGGGGGGCGATGGGAAAGGGGTCTGGAACCTGGGGGGCAATGGGGAAGGAGTCTGGGACCCGGGAGGCAATGGGGAAGGGGTCTGGGACCCGGGGGAGCGATGGGGAAGGGGTCTGGGACCTGGGGGACAATGGGGAAGGGGTCTGGGGCCCGGGGGGGCGATGGGAAAAGGGTCTGGGACATGGGGATCCCTTGGGGGGCGATGGGGAAGGGGTCTGGGACCCGGGGGGCGATGGGGAAGGGGTCTGGGACCTGGGGGGCAATGGGGAAGGGGTCTGGGACCCGGGGGTCCCTTGGGGGGCGATGGGGAAGGGGTCTGGGACCTGGGGGGCAATGGGGAAGGGGTCTGGGACATGGGGATCCCTTGGGGGGCGATGGGGAAGGGGTCTGGGACCTGGGGGGCAATGGGGAAGGGGTCTGGGACATGGGGATCCCTTGGGGGGCGATGGGGAAGGGGTCTGGGACCCGGGGGTGATGGGGAAGGGGTCTGGGACCTGGGGGGCGATGGGGAAGGGATCTGGGACCCGGGGGGGCGATGGGGAAGGGACCTGGGGGTCCCTTGGGGGGCAATGGGGAAGGGGTCCGGCACCTGAGGGGCAATGGGGAAGGGGTCCGGGACCCGGGGTCCCTTGGGGGGCGATGGGGAAAGGGTCCAGGACCTGGGGGTCCCTTGGGGGGCGATGGGGAAGGTTGTCGTCCCCCCCCCAGGACCCCCCTTTTGCCTCCCGCAGCATCAAGCGGAGCAACTGCTACATGGTGTGGGGGGGGGAGTTCGCCAGCACCACGCAGCAGGCGCGGGTCAGCCACACCGACCTGGTCATCGGCTGCTTGGTGGACCTGGCCACCGGCCTCATGACCTTCACCGCCAACGGCAAGGAGATCAACACCTTCTTCCAGGTGGGACGACCCCCTCCACCTCCCTCCTTGAACCCCCATGACCCCCGCAAGGGCTGGGGGGTCCTGTCCCCATCCCGGGGGCTCGGCAACTCCATCGCTGGTCTCAG
The DNA here is from genome assembly GCF_047370975.1 of Nipponia nippon. Classification (NCBI taxonomy): domain Eukaryota; kingdom Metazoa; phylum Chordata; class Aves; order Pelecaniformes; family Threskiornithidae; genus Nipponia; species Nipponia nippon. The sequence continues at coordinate 284,480 of NW_028262365.1, read as the reverse complement.
CGGCTTCGTCCGTGCAGGTGGAACCCAATACCAAGCTCTTCCCGGCCGTCTTCGCCCTCCCCACCAGCCAGAACGTCATCCAGTTTGAGCTGGGCAAGCTCAAGGTGATGCCTGGGTCCCCCCACGTCGCTCTTGGGGGAGGCAGTAGGGTCTATGGGGAGACAGCGGGGTCTCCAGGGTGGACCAAGGGGCAGCTGGACCCCTGGGGGTACTGGGGCTCTTCAGGTTTATAGGATAGACTAAGAGGAACTGGGACCACTGGGGAGGTAGGGACGTCTATGGAGGGTTCTGGGGTCTACAGGATGGACCAAGGGGAACTTGGACCCCTGGGGGTGGGGGTGATCTCCAGGGGGGTCTTGGGGTCTACAGGATGGATCAAGGGGAACCTGGACCCCTGGGGGTGGTGGGAGTCTCTGGAGGGGCAGCAGGCATCCCAGCCACCTGGGTTCCCCCCCATCTCACGCCCCCCATGTCCCCACAGAACATCATGCCCATCTCGGCCGCCATGTTCAGCAGCGAGCGGAAGAACCCAGAGCCGCAGTGCCCGCCGCGGTTGGCCATCCAGCTCCTGACGCCCGTCACCTGGAGCCGCATGCCCAACGAGTTCCTGGCCGTGGAGACCAGCCGCCTGGGCGAGCGGCAGGGCTGGGTGGTGGAGTGCACCGAGCCCCTCGTCATGATGGCCCTCCACATCCCCGAGGAGAACAGGTTGGGGACCCCTGTCCTCCCCTGGTGCCCCCGTCCCCACCCCGGGGACCCCAGCATCCTGGTGTCCTGCCACCCAGGGGACCAGGGTGTCCTTCCCCTGGGAGACCCCGACGTCTTGCCCCAGGGGTCCCCGGCATTGTGTCCCAGAGGACCCGCATGTCCTGCTCCCAGGGGACACCCATATGTCCTGCCCTGAGGGGACCCTGATGTTGTGTCCCATCTCCTGGGCACTCAGGGGTCCCGTCCCCAGGGGATCTTGGTGTTGTACCCCCACGGGACCCCAGGGTCCTGCCCCAGGAGATCCCAGATGTCCCATCCCTCAGGGACCCAAGGGTTGTACCCCCAAGGAACCCCAAGGACCCATCCCCAGGGCACACAGTCATCCCATCCCCAGGGTCCCTGGGGGACCTGTCCCCAAGATCGCATCCCCAGGACACCCAGTGGACCTGTCCCCAGGAGACCTGGGTGTCCCATCCCCAGGGCACCCCAGGGTCCCATCCCGAGGAGACCTGGGCGTCCCATACCCAGGAGTCCCATCCCCAGGAGACCTAGGATGTTGTGTCCCCAGGATCCCATCCCCGGGGGATGCAGGGGACCTGTCCCCAGGAGACCTGGGGACCCAGGGGTCCCATCCCCAGGAGACCTAGGATACCATGTCCCCAGGATCCCATCCCTGGGGGATCCAGGGGACCTGTCCCCAGGAGATCTGGGTGTCCCATCCCCAGTCGACCTAGGATACCGTGTCCCCAGGGTCCCATCCCCAGGAGATCTGGGTGTCGTGTCCCCAGGGTCCCATCCCCAGGGGACCCAGGCGCCCCATGCTGACCCCCGCGTGTCCCCCCCCAGATGCATCGACATCATGGAGCTGTCGGAGCAGCTGGAGCTGCTGCGGTTCCAGTGGCACACGCTGAAGCTGTACTGCGCCGTCTGCGCCCTGGGGAACAACCGGGTGGCCCACGCGCTCTGCAGCCACGTCGACCAGGCGCAGCTCCTCTTCGCCATCGAGAGCCCCGAGCTGCCGGGGCCGCTGCGCGCCGGTTACTACGACCTGCTGCTGGCCATGCACCTCGACGCCGCCCAGCGCGCCCGCGCCTCCATGAGCGCCGAGTTCATCATCCCCATGACCGAAGCCACCAAGAGCATCACCCTCTTCCCCGACGGCGGGCGAGCACCCGGACCCCCCGGCGTGGGTCCCAGCGCCTGTTTGCGACCCCAACCCCATTTCGCTGAGCCTTGTTTTGTCTTGGCGGCCGGCGGCGGGCGGGCGCTGCTCAGTCCCGGGATCCCCTTGGGGGCTTTGGGGGCTCGGGCCATCCGGATGCTGGCGGAGGCGGTGGCCGGGGGGGGACCCCACGCCCGGGACCCCGTGGGCGGCAGCGTGGAATTCCAGCTGGTGCCGGTGCTGAAGCTGGTGTCAGCGCTGCTGGCCGTGGGTGCGCTGGGGGATGAGGACGTGCGCCGCGTCCTCCGGATGATCGAGCCCAGGGTCTTCGGGGAGCCCCGGCGGAATGCCTCGGCCGACGGCGAGGAGGAGGAGGAGGAGGAGGCGCGAAGGAAGGCCATCGAGGCAGGGGAGATGGAGGAGGAGGAAGAGGAGAAGGAGGAGGAGGAGGAGGAAGGGCTGGAGGAAGGGCTGCTGCAGATGAAGCTACCTGAGTCGGTCAAGCTGCAGGTGAGGGGACCCTCCCCGGGGGGCTGTCACAGCCCCGGCTGGTCCAGGTCCCTGCCCCGGGGTGCCTGTCCCCGTGTCCCCTCCCTGGGGTCCCTGCCCCGTGTCCCCTTCCCTGGGTGCAGCCACTGTCCCCGTCCCCAGCTTCCATCCCCAGGGACCCCCAAGCCGCACTCCCAGCTCCCCCGTCATCCCAGGTGACAGCACCCCTGGGCTCCCCCCTTGCCCCCTGTCCCCCTGCTTTGGGGTCCCGTGTCCCCCCGCGTCCCCCACTGACGCCGCGGGCGCAGATGTGCAACCTGCTGCAGTACTTCTGCGAGCGGGAGCTGCAGCACCGCGTCGAGGCCATCGTCGCCTTCTCGGAGCGGCACGTGGAGCGGCTGCAGCGCGACCAACACCGCCGCTACGGGCAGCTGATGCGGGCGCTCACCATGACGGCTGCCGAGACCGCCCGGCGCACCCGCGAGTTCCGCTCGCCGCCCCAGGAGCAGGTGGGGGACGGCTGCCGGAGCGGGGACACCCGTGGGGACGGCGTGCGTGGGAAACCGGGACGTGCACGGGGACGTGGGGACGTGCCACCTGCAGGAATGTGTATGGGAAACTGGGACGTGCGTGGGGACGTCAATGGGGAGCGGGGACCTGTGTGGGGACACACGCAGGGATGGCCTCGAGGAGTGGGGACATGCGTGGGGACACCCACGGGGACGTGCAGAGCGATGGGCGTGAGGATGGACATGGGAAACACGCATGGGGACGTGCACAGGGAACGGGGACCTGCGTGGGGACACCCACGGGGACATCTGTGGGGTGACGGCTGCGGGATGGGTCCCACTGACCCCGGTGTCCCCCTGTGTGTGTCCCCCACAGATCAACATGCTGCTGCAGTACAAGGGGGGGGCGGACGAGGAGGAGTGCCCGGTGCCCGAGGACATCCGCGACGAGCTCCTCGACTTCCACAATGACCTGCTGGCACACTGCGGTGAGACGGGACCCCCCCCCATCCCGGCGCACAGGGACCCCCGCTTGGGAACAGGGACCCCCAGGGGCACGGGGACCCCCCCCATGCTGGTGGCAGGGGGACCTCCTATCCCAGGACCTGCTGGGGACAATGGGACACCTCCTCCCAGGGGCACAGGGACCCCCACCCAGCGTATGGAGACCCTCACCCTCCTGGGGACACTGAGGGACCCCCAATCCTGGGCAGGGGGGCCCCCATTTTAAGGCCCCCCGATATAAGAGGACTGCAGGGCCGCTCTGTGCAATGGGGACCCACCGTCCTGGGGTGCAGGGACAGCCACAGAGACCCCCACCCCAGGGCATGGGGACCCCCATCCAGGGACCCCGGGGACCCCCAGGAGGATGGGACACCCCCTCCTTTGTGGACACGGGCCCCCCTGTGACCCCTGCGCCCCCCCAGGCATCGAGCTGGCCGGCGAGGAGGAGGAGGAGGAGGAGGAGACGTCCCTGCGGCAGCGGCTGCTGGGGCTGGTGCAGAAGGTGGTGGGGCTCCGCGGGACGGCGGCGCAGGAGGAGACCCCCCCTGAAGAGCCCCCGGTGCCCAGTGAGGGGGGGACGGGGGGACGGGATGGGGTGGCCCCTGGGTGCCAACCGAGGTGTCCCCAGGTCATGGTCAGGCGGTCCCCAGGGCGGAGGTGGGCTCAGGCTGTGCCAAGTCACCCCCAAGTCACCACCAGTCTAGAGCCGTCCCCAGGGCATGGCTTGATTGTCCCCAAGGTGCCAACCGAGCTGTCCCCAAGGCACAACCGAGCTGTCCCCAAAGCACTGGCCAAGCTGTCCCCAAGGCATGGCTGAGCCATCACCAACCGAGCTGTCCCCAAGGCATGGCTGAGCCATTGCCAACCAAGCTGTCCCCAAGGCGTTGGCCAAGCTTCCCCCAAGGCACAACCAAGCTGTCCCCAAGGCGTTGGCCAAGCTTCCCCCAAGGCACAACCAAGCTGTCCCCAAGGCACGGTTGAGCCATCACCAACCAAGCTGTCCCCAAGGCGTGGCCAAGCTGTCCCCAGGGTGCCAACTGAGTTGTCCCCAAGACACAGCCAAGCCATCCCCAACGCGATGGTGGGCTCGGGCTGTGCCGAGCTGTTCCCAAGCCACCGCCCCGCCCCCCCCCATCCCTGCGGGGCTGTCCCCGTCCCCGCGGGGTGGCCCCAGCTGTCCCCCGTCCCCAGGCACGCTGCAGGAGCTGATCTCGCAGACGATGGTGCACTGGGCACAGGAGTCCTTCATCCAGAGCCCCGAGCTGGTGCGCGCCATGTTCAGCCTCCTGCACCGGCAGTACGACGGGCTGGGGGAGCTGGTGCGCGCCCTCCCCAAGGCCTACACCATCAGCGCCCTCTCCGTCCCCGACACCACCGCCCTCCTCGAGTGCCTGGGCCAGATCCGCTCCCTCCTCATCGTCCAGATGGGCCCCGAGGAGGAGAACCTCATGATACAGAGCATCGGGTGGGTGCACGGACCGCGCCCCGGGCACCCTGCATCCCTCCGGGCACCTGCGTCCCCTCTGAGCACTCTGTGTCCCCATCCAGCACCCCGCATCCCCCCCGGGCACCCCGTATCTCCCCCGGGCACCCCGTATCTCCCCCAGGCACCCTGCATCCCCATCCAGCACCCTGCATCCCCCCCAGACACCCCACATTGCTTTCCAGCACCCTACATCCCCCCCTGGACACCCCACACCCCCATCCAGCACCCCCTGTCCCCTTCCTGCACCTTGTCCCCCTCAGGCACCCTGTGTCCCCTGGGTACCCCATGTCCCCTCTGGGCACCCCATGTCCCCTCTGGGCAACCCCTGTCCCCTCCCTGGGCTCCCCCAAGCACTCACTGCCCTCCCAGCACCCCATATTCCCCCCTGGCACCCACATCCTCCCTGGGCACCCTCAGGACACCCAGGCACCCCACGGTGACCTCCCCTTGTCCCCTTTGTGTGTCCCCCCCCCAGGAACATCATGAACAACAAGGTCTTCTACCAGCACCCCAACCTGATGCGGGCGCTGGGGATGCACGAGACCGTCATGCAGGTGATGGTCAGCGTGCTGGGCGGCGGCGAGTCCAAGGTGAGCCCCCTCCCCTGGCTGTCCCCCACCCTGGGACCCCCCCGCTGTCCCCTGACCCCGCGGGTTCTCCCCCCGCAGGAGATTCGCTTCCCCAAGATGGTGACCAACTGCTGCCGCTTCCTCTGCTACTTCTGCCGCATCAGCCGCCAGAACCAGCGCTCCATGTTCGACCACCTTGGCTACCTGCTGGAGAACAGCAGCATCGGCCTGGGTGAGCCGGCACCCCCCGGCACCCCCTGCCACCCCCCCGGGCCCCCCATCCCCTCCCCGGCCCCTCCCTGCCACCCCTGCCCTGCCTGCTGCCAGCAGCATCCCCGGAGAGACGAGTCCTGTCCTCTGCACCCCCAGCCTGGCACCCTGGGGTCCCTGCATCCCTAATGTGGCACCCTGGGGTCCCTGCACCCGCAGCCTGGCACCCTGGGGTCCCTGCATCCCCCAGCCTGGCACCCTGGGGGTCCCTGCATGCACAACATGGAACCCGGGGGTCCCTACACCCCCAATCTGGCCCCCGGGGGGGTTCCTGCACCCCTGAGCCCACCCCCGGCCATGCAGCAGCCCCAGGTGCCCACAGGCAGCACCCTGACCCCCCGCTGTCCCCCTCCCCAGGCATGCGGGGCTCGACCCCCCTGGACGTGGCAGCCGCCTCCGTCATCGACAACAACGAGCTGGCGCTGGCGCTGAAGGAGCAGGACCTGGAGAAGGTGGGTGCCCCGGGGATGGGGCGGGGGGACGTGTCCCCGTGTCCCCCCCCGTGCGAGGTCCTCGTGCGAGGTCCCCGTGTGAGCTGGGTGCCCGCCGCAGGTGGTGACGTACCTGGCGAGCTGCGGGCTGCAGAGCTGCCCCATGCTGCTCTCCAAGGGGTACCCCGACATCGGCTGGAACCCCTGCGGCGGCGAGCGCTACCTCGACTTCCTCCGCTTCGCCGTCTTCGTCAACGGTGAGCCGGGGGGTGTCCCCACGTCCCCTGCCTGGGGGGTCCCTGTGTCCCCAACCTGGCACCCTGGGCTTCCTGCATCCTCCTGACCCTATCTGTGCCCCTCTGGGGGTCCCTATGTCCCCATCCTGGCACCCTGGGGGTCCCTGAACCCTCATGTCCCCAACCTGGCACCCTGGGGTCCCTGTGTCCCCAAGCTGGCACCCTGGGGGTCTGTGCACCCTTCATGTCCGCATCCTGGCACCCTGGGGGTCCCTGCACCCCCATGTCCCCAAGCTGGCACCCTGGGGTCCCTGTGTCCCCATCCTGGCACCCTGGGGGGTCCCTGCACCCCCCTGTACCCCATCCTGGCACCCTGGGGGTCTGTGCACCCTTCATGTCCCCATCCTGGCACCCTGGGGGTCCCTGCACCCCCCTGTGCCCCATCCTGGCACCCTGGGGGTCCCCGGGGGTCCCTGGCAGCCCGCTGTGTGCCACAGGGGAGAGCGTGGAGGAGAACGCCAACGTGGTGGTGCGGCTGCTGATCCGGCGGCCTGAGTGCTTCGGGCCGGCGCTGCGGGGCGAGGGGGGCAGCGGGCTGCTGGCCGCCATCCAGGACGCCCTCCACATCGCCCAGGACCCTGCCCGCGACGGGCCCACCGGCCGGAGGGAGCGGCGGCGGGAGCCGTGCGTGGGATGGGGGCCGCTGGGGCGGGCATGGCCCGGGGGGCGGCTGGCGCTGCGAACGTCCCCATCCCCTGCCCTGCAGGGATGCGGGGTCCTCGTGTCCCTGCGATGTTCCCCATGCCCCGACCCCGATGTCCCCCATGCCCCGACCCCGCTGTCCCCATGCTTTAGGGATGCTGGGGGTCCCCACGATGCCCCCTGACCCCCCGTTCCCATGCTGCAGGGATGCTGGGGGTCCCCACGATGCCCCCTGACCCCCCGTTCCCATGCTGCAGGGATGCTGGGGGTCCCCACGATGCCCCCTGACCCCCCGTTCCCATGCTGCAGGGATGCTGGGGGTCCCTACGATGCCCCCTGACCCCCCGTTCCCATGCTGCGGGGATGCTAGGGGTCCCCACGATGCCCCCTGACGCCCCGTTCCCATGCTTCAGGGATGCCGGGGGTCCCCAAATGCCCCCTGAACCCCCATTCCCATGCTGCGGGGATGCTCTCTCCCCATGCCAGGGTGATGCCTGGTGGTCCCTCACCCTGCTGTCCCCATGGATGTTGGGGGTCCCCAGGTCCCCACGATGCCCTCCATCCCCTCACCCTGTGGTCCCCATGCTGCGGGGATGCTGGGGGTCCCCACGATGCCCCCTGACCCCCTGTCCCCATGCTGCGGGGATGCTGGGGGTCCCCCTGATGGCCCCCCACCCCCTGACCCCCCCATCCCACGCAGGTTTGGGGGCGAGGAGCCGCCAGAGGAGAACCGGGTGCACTTGGGCAACGCCATCATGTCCTTCTACGCCGCCCTCATCGACCTGCTGGGCCGCTGCGCCCCCGAGATGCACGTAAGGAGGCGGGACGGGGCTGTGGGGGGCCACGGCGGGGGGCCAGGGCTGGGGGTGACCCCCACCTCGCCCCCCCAGCTGATCCAGGCGGGCAAGGGGGAGGCTCTGCGGATCCGGGCCATCCTCCGCTCCCTCGTGCCCCTCGAGGACCTGGTGGGCATCATCAGCCTCCCGCTGCAGATCCCCGCCCTCGGCAAAGGTGGGTGCCCGTGGGGGGCACGGGGTGGCCGGCCACCCTGGGGGGCACTGGGCCAGGGGGGACATTGGGGTGTCCAGTGGGATGGGGGGGAACTGGGCTGGGAGGATGTGGGGTGCCCAGCCAGACTGGGGGGAAACGGGGATGGGGAGACAGGGGCTGCCCAGCCAGACTGGGAGGAAACTGGGATAGGGGGACCTCGGGGTTCCCAGCCAGACTGGGGGGCACTGGGATGGGGTGACAGGGGCTGCCCAGCCACACTGGGGGGCACTGGGATGGGGGGAACATGGAGAACATCCAGCCAGACTGGAGGTTACTGGTTTTGGGGGCACAGGGGGGTGCCCAGACACACTGGGGGGGCAGCAGGCTTGGGGGGCAGCCTGGGGGGCACAGGGTTTGGGGAGCAGAGGGATGCCCACCAGCCTGGGGGGACACCGGGGTGATTGAGGGGCAGGCAGCCCCCCGGGGCACAGGCAGGGCCGCGGGCAGGGCTGCAGCCCCCCGGGGGGGGCGGGCAGGGGTGCAGCCCCCCCAGCGCTGCCGGCCCCCACAGACGGCAACGTGGTGGAGCCGCGGATGGCGGCCAGCTTCGTGCCGGAGCACAAGGCGCCCATGGTGCTCTTCCTCGACCGCGTCTACGGCGTCGAGAGCCAGGAGTTCCTGCTGCACGTGCTGGAGGTGGGCTTCCTGCCCGACATGCGGGCAGCTGCCTCCCTCGACACGGTGAGACCCCCGCCGCGGGCCTGCCTGCCCTGCCCCTGGGGGGGTCCCCCAAACCTGCCCTGTGGGATGGATACGGGGTCCCCCAAACCTGCCCTGCCCTATGGGATGGGTATGGGATCCCCCAAACCTGCCCTATGGGATGGATACGGGGTCCCCCAAACCTGCCCTGTGGGATGGATACGGGGTCCCCCAAACCTGCCCTGCCCTATGGGATGGGTATGGGATCCCCCAAACCTGCCCTATGGGATGGGGATGGGGTCCCCCAGCCTTCCCTGCCCAATGGGATGGGGATGGGGTCCCCAAACCTGCCCTTATGGGATGGATGTCGGGTCCCCCAACCTTGGCCGACCCCATGGGATGGGGCTGGGGTCCCCCAACCTGCCCTTCCCCGTAGTGTGGGTATGAGGTCCCCTAAATCTGCCCTAAGGGATGGGTACGGGGTCCCCCAACCTGCCCTGCCCAATGGGATGGGTATGGGGGTCCCGCCCAGCCCTTTCCCGCGGGGATCCCCTGCCCCACGGGGTCCTGACGCACCCCACGGCCACCCCGCCAGGCCACCTTCAGCACGACGGAGATGGCACTGGCGCTGAACCGGTACCTGTGCCTGGCGGTGCTGCCGCTCATCACCAAGTGCGCCCCGCTCTTCGCCGGCACCGAGCACCGCGCCATCATGGTGGACTCCATGCTGCACACCATCTACCGCCTCTCCCGCGGCCGCTCCCTCACCAAGGCCCAGCGCGACGTCATCGAGGAGTGCCTCATGGCCCTCTGCCGGTGGGACCCCCGACCCCCCATCCCCCCGCACCCCTGCATCACCCCGAACCTCTACATCGCCCCCCCGTACCTCCCGATAGTGCCCCGGGTCCCCGCATCCCCCCCAAAGCCCCCATAGCCCCCCGAAACCCTGTGTCACCCCACATACCCCTGTACCCCGCCTCACCCCCCCATGCCCCCCTATATCCCCTCTATACTGCTGCATACCCTCTGTATCCCTTCTATACGTCTATACACCCCCTATAGCCCCTCTACACACCCCCATACCCCCTATAGCCCCTCTACACCCTGCTATATCTCCTCTATAGCCCTGCATACCCCCTACATCCCATCTAAACCCTCTATATTCTCTCTATACTCCTTTTACCTCCTATATTCTCTCTACACACCCCTATATATTCTCTATGCCCCTTTATACCTCCTATACCCCCTCTAACCGACCCATATCTCTGCTGTACCCCTGCATATGCCCTATAGCCTCTCTAACCACCCCATATCTCTTCTACACCCCTGCATACCCCCTATATCCCCTCTACACCCCTTATATCCCCTCCACACCCCTGCATACCTCCTATATCCCCTCTACACCCCCTATATCCCCTCTGCACCACTGCACACCCCCTATATCCCCTCCACATCCTCCTATATCCCCTCCACACACCCTATATTCTCTCTACACCCCCCTATATCCCCTCTACAACCCCTTATATTCCCTCTACACCCCTGCATACCTGCTATACCCCCTCTGCACTCCTGCATACCCCCTATATCCCCTCTGCAACCCCCTATATCCCCTCTACACCCCTGCATACCCCCTATATCTCCTCTACAACCCCTTATATTCCCTCTACACCCCTGCACACCCCCTATATCCTCTCTACGCCCCTGCACACCCCCTCTGCCCCCCCCCCAACCCCCCGACATCCCTCCTATGCGCCCCCAGGTACATCCGTCCCTCCATGCTGCAGCATCTCCTCCGCCGCCTGGTCTTCGACGTCCCCATCCTCAACGAGTTCGCCAAGATGCCCCTCAAGGTGGGGTGGGGGCCGAGGCTGGGGGGGGGGGGGGGGTCCCGGGGGGGGGGGTGACCTCACACCCCCGCCGCGTCCCCCCCAGCTGCTGACGAACCACTACGAGCGGTGCTGGAAGTACTACTGCCTGCCCAGCGGCTGGCCCAACCAGGGCGTCAGCTCGGAGGAGGAGCTGCACCTCACCCGCAAGCTCTTCTGGGGCATCTTCGAGTCCCTGGCGCACAAGGTCCGGGGGGGACAGGGTGGGGAGGGGGTGTGGGGACGCGGGGACGGGGCTATGGGGGGCTGAGAGGGATGGGGACGTGGGTGGTGGGGACACAGGGATGGGGAGATGGGGACACGGAGGGCCGAGTGGGATGGGGATGTGGGAATGGGGACGTGGGGATGGGGACATGGAGGGCTGAGTGGGATGGGGACAGGGTGATGGGGATGATGGGGCCACAGAGGTGGGAACACAGGGTGTGAGCAAGATGGGGACACAGGGCTGAGTGGGATGGGGACATGGGGATGGGGACAGGGTGATGGGAATGATGGGGGCACAGAGGTGAGGATGCAGGAGGCTGAGTGGGACGGGAACATGGGGATGGGGACACAGGGCTGAGTGGGATGGGGTCAGGGTGATGGGGACATAAGGATGGGGACATGGGGATGGGGACAGGGTGATGGGGATGATGGGGGCATAGAGGTGAGGACACAGGGGACACGGGGATGGGGACACGGGGCCCAACCCGCATGGGGACAGGGGGACCTGGACCAGGCTGGAGACATGGGGAGCCAGGGGGACCTGGGGTGGTCCAGGGGCACCTGTAGGGGACTTGGTGGCGACTCAGGGGGGGGCTGTGGGGACAGCGGGTGGCTCTGAGGGGCTGCAGGGGTTGGGGGGTGGTGGGGTGTCACCCCTCGCGCCCCCCGCCCAGCGCTTCGACGCGGAGCTGTACAAGCTGGCCATGCCGTGCCTCTGCGCCATCGCCGGCGCCCTCCCTCCCGACTACGTGGACGCCAGCTACTCCTCCAAGACGGAGAAGAAGGCTTCCGTCGACGCCGAGGGCAACTTCGACCCCAAGCCCGTCGAGACCCTCAAGTAGGGTCCATACCACCCCCCCCCAGCCCTCCCCCGGCTCGGTCCCATCCTGACCCCCTGTGTGTGTCCCCCAGTGTCATCATCCCCGAGAAGCTGGACGGTTTCATCAACAAGTACGCGGAGTACACCCACGAGAAGTGGGCTTTTGACAAGGTGGGGACCCCCCCAGCACCTCCCTGAGGTCCCTGCATCCCCCCGGACCCCTGTGCACCTGCATGATCCCCCCAAGGACCCCCCTTTTCCCCTCTCGGTCCCCCCTATACCTGCATGACCCCACCGCACCCCTGGGACCCCCACCCCAAGCTCTCCCTACTCCTCTGAGCACCCTGGACCCCCCTGCCCTTGCACGTCAGCCCCCTCCCACATCCCAGCGCCCCCCATGACGTTCCCATCCCTCGGCAGATCCAGAACAACTGGTCCTTTGGGGAGACGGTGGATGAAGAAGCCAAGACTCATCCCATGCTGCGACCCTACAAGACCTTCTCTGAGAAGGTACCGTGTGTGTCCCCTGCTGGGACCCCCCCCAGCCCCAGCTGGACACCCCCAGCCCTGCCCAGATCCACCAACCCCATCCATCCTCCTCAACCTCATCGAGATCCCCCTCAGCCTCATCGAGATCCCCCAACCCAATCTGCGCCCCCCAGCCCAATCCTGATCCTCTAACCTCATCTGGAACACCCCAACCCCATCCAGACCCCTCAATTCTCTCCGGACCCCCCCAAAACCTCATTTGACTTCCTGGCTCTGTCCAGATCCCCCAGCCCTCCTCGACCTCCCAGCTGAGGGGCTATGCCGGGGGGCAGCCAAAGGCACCCCATGAGCCCCACCTCTGCCCCCCCAGGACAAAGAGATCTACCGGTGGCCCATCAAGGAGTCCCTGAAGGCCATGCTGGCCTGGGAGTGGATGGTGGAGAAGGCCCGCGAGGGCGAGGAGGACAAGGTGGAGAAGAAGAAGACCCGCAAGATCTCCCAGTCTGCCCAGGTGGGGTCCGGATGCCTGGGTCCCCTCCGAGAACCTCTGGGGGTCCGTGAGGTCCATGGGGTGGTGAAGGAACACCCCAAACCCCTGGGGGCCCCTGGGGTCCATGGGATGTTGAAGGAGGACCCCAAACCCCTGGGGGTCCATGGGGTGGTGAAGGAGCACCTCAATCACCTGGGGGTCCCTGGGGTCCACGGGGTGGTGAAGGAGCACCCCAAACCCCTGGGGGTCCATGGGGTTGCCCCCTCCCCATGGTCCCCATTACACTGCCCTGTCCCCCCAGGCCACCTACGACCCCAGCCACGGCTACAGCCCCCAGCCCGTGGACCTGTCAGGGGTGACGCTGTCCCGGGAGCTGCAGGTGAGTGTCCCCCCGTGTCCCTCCATGTCCCCCCATCCCTGGCTTGGACCCCCCCCCCCCACCTGGCCGTGTCCCCCAGGCCATGGCAGAGCAGCTGGCCGAGAACTACCACAACACCTGGGGCCGCAAGAAGAAGCAGGAGCTGGAGGCCAAGGGTGAGCACCCTCCCTGTCCCCCCACCCTCTGGGCGCCCCCACACCCCATGGAGCTGGGCTGTCCCTCACGTGGATGGACACCCGTGGATGCTGCCTCCCCAGGGATTGTCGTTCCCCCTGCATCTCCTATGGGTGCTGCTCCCACGGGTGCTCCTCTCCTCCTCCATTCCCTCCCATGGGTGCTCCTCTCCCCCTGCACCACCCATGGGTGCTGCTCCTATGGGTGCTCCTCTCCTCCATCCCTCCCCATGGGTGCTCCTCTCCTCCATCCCTTCCCATGGGTGCTCCTCTCCTCCATCCCTTCCCATGGATGCTCCTCTCCCCCTGCATCTCCCATGGGTGCTCCTCTCCTTCTCCATCTCATCCCATGGATGCTCCTCTCCTTCTCCATCTCCTCCCATGGATGCTCCTCTCCTCCTCCATCTCATCCCATGGATGCTCCTCTCCTTCTCCATCTCATCCCATGGGTGCTCCTCTCCCCCCATCATCTCCCGTGGGTGCTCCTGTCCCCCCCATGCCACCCCTGGGTGCTGACGGGGGTGCCAGGGGGGGGCTCGCACCCCCTGCTCGTGCCCTATGACACACTGACGGCCAAGGAGAAGGCGCGGGACCGTGAAAAGGCGCAGGAGCTCCTCAAGTTCCTGCAGCTCAACGGCTACGCCGTCACCCGGTGGGTGGGGGGCTCTGGGGGGCACCCAGGTATCCGGGGGGGCACAAGGGGGCTGGGTGGTCTTGGGAGGGGTGGGTGCAGGGGAGGCTTTGGGGACATGGGGGGATTTGAGGGGCAGCAGGGTTGTGGTCCGCAGCCCCCGCTGGAGATGGGGGTCTGGGGGGAGCATGCGGATGGGGTTTTGGGGGGGGAAGGACGGGGAGGTGGGGGTGTGGGCCCCCCCTGACCTCCCACTGCAGGGGGCTGAAGGACATGGAGCTGGACACCTCCTCCATCGAGAAGCGCTTCGCCTACGGCTTCCTGCAGCAGCTACTCAAGTGGATGGACATCTCCCAGGAGTTCATCGCCCACCTGGGTACGGCCCCGGGACCCCTCCCAAACCCCTTGGGACCCCCCCTCCATCCCTCGGCACCCCCCCAGATCCTCCTCGGACCCTTCTGGTGCTCCCTTGAGACCCCCTTGAACATCTGGATACCTCCTGGGACCTCTTAAAGGACACCCTTGGACCCCTTGACACCCCCTTTGGACCCTTTGAGGCCCCCTTGGACCTCTTTAAGACCCGCTTGAGCTCCTTGAGTCCCCCCCCAGGTGCCCCTGCAATCCCTGGACCCTCCCCCAGCGCTGCCCCAGACCCCTCGGGGTTCCCTGGGACCCCCGACTGCTTGTCCCCATGTCCCCCCCTTGTGTCCCCCCCTGACTGCCTGCCCCCCCGCAGAGGCGGTGGTGAGCAGCGGGCGGGTGGAGAAGTCCCCCCACGAGCAGGAGATCAAGTTCTTCGCCAAGGTCAGAGGGACCCCAAAGTGTGGGTGGGGGGAACCCAAAATGGGGGGGGGGGTCCAGGTGTGTGGGGAGGACAGGGTGGCTTTGGTACAGGCACCCCATCAGTCCCCCACCCCAGGGAGATGGGCAATGGGCTGTTTGGGGTCTCTGTGGGGTGTTTGGTGTCCCCTATAGGGTGTTTGGGGTCTCTGTGGGGTGTTTGGGGTCCCTCATGGGCTGTTTGGGGTCTCTGTGGGGTATTTGGGGTCCCCTAAGGGTGTTTGGGGTCTCTATCTGGTGTGTGAGTCCCTGGGGACCCCATAAGGTGCTGAGGTGTTCCTTAGAGGGCTCTTGGGGTCCCTATGGGGTGTTTGGGGGCACGTGGGTGTTTGGGGTCCCTCACGGAGTGTTGGGGACCCCCTGACCCCCCCGTCCCCCCCAGATCCTGCTGCCCCTCATCAACCAGTACTTCCACAACCACTGCCTCTACTTCCTCTCCACCCCAGCCAAGGTGCTGGGCAGCGGCGGGCACGCCTCCAACAAGGAGAAGGAGATGATCACCAGGTGGGGGGCACCCCCAGCCCCCCAGTTATGGGGCTCCCCGACCCCCAGACCCCCGGCCATGGGGCTTCTGGACCCCCGGACTCCTGGCCATGGGGCTCCTGGAACCCCACACCCCTGGGCACGGGGCACCCGGACCCCCGGCCCCTTGGGCAATGGGGATGCCCCATCCCACCCCCTGCTCTTGGGGGGCTCCTGGGGTCCCCCTGCACCCCATCCTCTGGCCGAGGGGACTGGGGGTCCACACTGTCCCCTCACCGGGGGTCTTGGGGACCCCCCCTGAACCTTCATCCCCCATCAGCCTCTTCTGCAAGCTGGCTGCGCTCGTCCGCCACCGCGTCTCACTCTTCGGTAAGGGGACCCGGCCAGGGACCCCCATGGGGGGTGGGGGGGTGCCCCGATGGCACCTGACCCCCCCCGTCCCTGTCCCCTTCCCCAGGGACCGATGCACCGGCCGTGGTGAACTGCCTGCACATCCTCGCCCGCTCCCTGGACGCCAGGTGGGACGGGGTCCCAGTGCCACCACGGTGCTGCCCTTGTCTCCACCGTCCCCACAGTGTCCCAGTGCCACCACCCCTGTCCCCATGGTGTCCCAGTGCTCCCCTGATGCAATCCCTGTCCCCATGGTCCCCCCTGTCCTTACAGTGTCCTGGTGCCACCCTGATGCCATCCCTGTCCCTGCCATGTCCCAATGCCACCCTAACGCCATCCCTGTCCCCAAGGTATCCGATGCTGCCCTGGTGCCATCCCTGTCCCCCAATACCCGATGCCACCCCAGTGCCACCCTCATCCCCATGGTCGCCTGTCCCCAACACTGCCAGGGTGGTGGCCGTGCCCCGTGTCCCCAACACTGCCCACGCATGTCCCTGGGGTGGTGGCCATGCCCCGTGTCCCCAACACTGCCCATGCACGTCCCTGGGGCGGTGGCCATGCCCCGTGTCCCCAACACTGCCCACGCGTGTCCCCTGGGCGGTGGCCACATCGGTGCTGAGTGTCCCCCCCAGGACGGTGATGAAGTCAGGCCCCGAGATCGTCAAGGCGGGGCTGCGGTCCTTCTTCGAGAGCGCCTCCGAGGACATCGAGAAGATGGTGGAGAACCTCAAGCTGGGGAAGGTGACGCAGAGCCGCACCCAGGTGAAGGGGGTGGCCCAGAACATCAACTACACCACGGTGGCCCTCCTGCCCGTCCTCACCTCCCTCTTCGAGCACGTGGCGCAGCATCAGTTCGGGGACGACGTTATCCGTGAGCTTACAGGGATGGGGGGACACCATGGGGACGTGTTGGGGACAGGGAGCTCAGCAGGGATGCGGGACATGGGGAGACATTGGGGATGGGGGCTCAGCAGGGACTGAGGACATGGGGATATGTTGGGGACAGGGGGCTCAGCAGGGGCAGGGGACACTTTGGGGACACTTGGGGACAGGACAGCATGTTGTTGGGAAGGTGGCAGGGATGGAGGACGCTTGGGAGATGGGAGGCTTTGGGGACAAGGGGCTGGGGCCAGCAGGGGGTGCTGGGGCAGTTTGGGGGTGCAGGGACCCCTCGGGTATCGGGGACACCGCAGCCCTGACTGTCCCCTGTCCCCGCAGTCGATGACGTCCAGGTCTCCTGCTACCGCATCCTGTGCAGCATCTACTCGCTGGGCACCACCAGGAACCCCTATGTGGAGAGGTCGGGGGCCGGGGGGGCTGTGACCCCCAAACCCCTCTGCCTGCAGACCTGGGGGTGCCCGTGGGGTGCCCATGGCCTTGGGGTGCCCGTGGCCCCTGGGGTGCCTGTGGCTTTGGGATGCCCGTGCCCATGGGGGACCCGTGGCTGTGGGGTGGCCCTGGATTACCTATTCCTGGGAGGTGCCCGTGGATCTGGGGTGCCCATGGCGTGGCCCTGGGGTACCTATGCCTGTGGGGTGTCCATGGATCTGGGGTGCCCATGGGATGCCCATGCCTGTGGGGTGCCTGTGGATCTGGGGTGCCCATGGGGTGGCGCATGGGATGCCCGTGGGTCTGGAGTGCCCATGGGGTGGCCCTGGAGTACCTATGCCTGTGGGGTGTCCGTGGATCTGGGGTGCCCGAGGGTGGCCCATGGGGTGCCCGTGCCTGTGGGGTGCTGCGGGGCGGGGATGAGCCCATGCCCCCATGCCCGCAGGCAGCGCCCGGCGCTGGGGGAGTGCCTGGCCCGCCTGGCCGCCGCCATGCCCGTGGCCTTCCTGGAGCCGCACCTCAACGAGTTCAACCCCTGCTCCGTCTACAGCACCAAGTCCCCCCGCGAGCGGGCCAGTGAGTGGGGCAGGGCCCCGCGTCCCCCCACGTCCCCGGGGCTGCCCCCCAGCCCCGATGCCCCTCACATGTCCCCAGCTTTGGGGCACCCCCAGTGCCCCCCACAATTGCTCCAGCTTGAGGGTCCCCCATGGTCCCTCTTACCTCCACCTTTGGAGTACCCTGATGCCCCCCAATGGCCCCGGGTTTGGGGCACCCCCACGTCTCTGATGTCCCCCACTTGCCCCCACTTTGGGGTCCCCTCACATCTCCGATGCTCCTCTCACTTGTCCCCACTTTGGGGTCCCCCCATGTCTCTGTTGTCCCTCTCACTTGTCCCCACCAGCTCCGGGGCACCCTGACACCCCCAAATCTCCCAAATTTCAGGGTACCCTGATGCACCCAAACACTGGGACACTCCCTTGTCCCCAAGACCCCTCACTCACCCCCACCTTTGGGGCACTGCCACATCCCCATTGCCCCCCCCAGTTGTCCTTGCTTTGGGGTCCCCCATCCCCTTGCCGTGGGGTGCCCCCCACCCGGTGCCATCCCCGTGTCCCCGCAGTCCTGGGTCTCCCCAGCCGGGTGGAGGAGATGTGCCCCGACATCCCCGACCTGGAACGGCTGATGCGGGACATCGGGGGGCTGGCGGAGTCGGGGGCCCGCTACACCGAGATGCCCCACGTCATCGAGGTGACCCTGCCCATGCTCTGCAACTACCTGCCCCGATGGTGGGAGCGCGGCCCCGACACCCTTCCCCAGGGACCCTGGGCCACCGCCGTCACCGGCCAGCACCTCAACGCCCTCCTGGGCAACATCCTCCGCATCGTGGTCAACAACCTGGGCATCGACGAGGCCTCCTGGATGAAGCGCTTGGCAGGTGGGCAAGGGGCCTGGGTGGGGCTGGTGGCCCTGGGCGGGTCTTGGGATGATGCTGGTGGCTCTGGGCAGGTCCCAAGGACGGTGCTGGAGGCCCTGGGTGGTCCCAGGATGATGTTGGTGGCCATGGGCTGGTACTAGGGATGGTGCTGGTGTCCCTAAGTGATCCCAGGATGGCGCTGGTGGCCCTAGGTGGGTCCCAGCGATAGTGCTGGTGGCCCCGGGTAGGTCCTGGGATAGCGTTAGTGGCCATGATTGGTCCCCAGGTGATGCTGGTGGCCCTGGGTGGGTCCTGGGATGGTGCTGGTGGCCCTGGGCAGGTATAGGGGTCATGCTGGTGGCCCCGGGTGGGTCCCTCGGCTGCAGCCCCCTGTCCCCGTCCCCGCAGTGTTCGCCCAGCCCATCGTCAGCAAGGCGAAGCCGGAGCTGCTGCGCTCCCACTTTATCCCCACCATGGAGAAGCTGAAGAAGCGGGCGGGCAAGGTGGTGGCCGAGGAGGAGCAGCTCCGCATGGAGGCCAAGACGGAGGGGGAGGACGCTGAGCTGCTCATCCGCGACGAGTTCTCCGTCCTCTGCCGCGACCTCTACGCGCTCTACCCCCTGCTCATCCGCTACGTGGACAACAGCCGGTGAGGGGGGCAGAGGGGACGTGGCCATGGGGACGTGAGGATGCTGAGGAGCATCCCTTGGGAACCATGGCCCACCCATGGTGGAGCCAAGGAGAAGGCGTGGGACAAAACTGGGGGGCGTGGACATCCCCTGATGGTGGCCACGGGGACCCACTGATGGTGGCCATTTGAACCAATGATGGTGACCCTGGGGACCCACTGATGGTGGCCATGGGCACCCACTGATGGTGGCCACGGACATCCCCTGATGATGACCCTGGGGACCCACTGATGGTGGCCACGGGGACCCACTGATGGTGGCCATGGGACCGGCAGGGCCAAGTGGCTGACGGAGCCCAACGAGGACGCAGAGGAGCTGTTCCGCATGGTCGGGGAGGTCTTCATCTACTGGTCCAAGTCCCATGTGAGTGGGGGGCACTGGGGACGCGGGGGGGACAGTGGTGCCTGGAGGGGCTGGGGGTTGGGGGTACGGGGGACCTGGGGGGGGTCCCAGGCTGGGGGTCGCTCAGGCCCATGTCCCCCCCCGGCAGAACTTCAAGCGTGAGGAGCAGAACTTCGTGGTACAGAACGAGATCAACAACATGTCCTTCCTCACCGCCGACAGCAAGAGCAAGATGGCCAAGGTGGGGGGGGGGGGGGGAACGCAACCCCTGGCTGCACCCCGACCTCCTGCCTGGCACCCCCAGACCCCTTATCCTGCACCCCAATCCCATGGCTGGGGGGTGTCCATCCCTCCCCAAGTCTGGCTGTTCCCCCCGTCCCCAGCTTGTGCAGGGGTCCCCATCCCTCCCAACCTCCCTGGTACCCCCAGCACCCTGGTACCACTAAAGCACCCCAAAACCCACCTGGTACCCCCAAACCTGGGCATCTCCATCCCTTCCGACCCACCTGGTACCCTCAAACCCCCCCCAAACCCACCTGGGACCTCCAACCTCCCCCAAAGCCCCCCCAAACCCAGGCATCTCCATCCCTCCTGACCCACCTGGTACCCTCAGCACCCCTGGTACCCCTAAAGCACCCCAAACCCACCTGGTACCCCCAAACCCGGGCATCTCCATCCCTCCCAACCTCCCCCAGTCTGCCTGGCACCCTCAGCCCCCCAACCCCCCCAGATCCAGGCATCTCCATCCCTCCCACCCACCCGCTGCCCCCCAACCCCGCCTTTCCCAGGGGTCTCCGTCCCTCCCCGCCACCCGGCTCCCCAAGCCCCCCGCGTCCGCCCCCAGGGACATGGGGACGGGGACCTAACGCTGTCTCTTCTCTCCTGCCCTTGGCTGCGGGTGCTGGCACCTAGTCCGGAGACGGCCAGGTTAGCGGGGCCACGCTGCGTGGGGAGGGGGCCCCAGGGACCCTGGCCCCCACCCTGGGGTCCTGCTCCTCGGGGCCACCACGGCCGGGACCCCCAGGACTCTCCAGGGTCCTGCTCTTTGGGGCCACCATGGCTGGGACCCCAGGGTCCTCCTCTACGGGACCACCACGGCTGGGACCCCCGGGACCTGTCCAGGGTCCTGCTCCGTGTGGCCACCACGGCTGGGACCCCCGGGATCCCCCCCAGGGTCCTGCTCTTTGGGGCTACCATGGCTGGGACCCCAGGGTCCTGCTCTGTGTGGCCACCATGGCTGGGACCCCCGGGACCCCCCCAGGGTCCTGCTCTTTGGGGTCACCACGGCTGGGACCCCCAAGGGCACCCCGGGGTCCTGCCCCACAGGGCTACATCTGGGACCTCTGGAGCTGTGTGGCACCAGGGTCCTGTCCCTGATGTCCTCAGGCCCTGTGGTACAGGGGTCCTGGTGCTGATGTCCCCACCCCTGTAGCACGGGGGTCCCAGCACTGATGTCCCCATCCTTATGGGGGACACCGATGTCCCTGTCCCTGTGGCATGGGGGTCCTGGTGCTGATGGCCCTTATGGCATGGTGGTCCTGCCACTGATGTCCCTATCCCTGTGACATTGGGGTCCTGTCCCTGACACCCCCATACCCTGGCCTGGGGTGGTGGCCCTGACGCCCCCGTCCCTGTCCCCGCAGGGGGGTGGCTCGGAGCAGGAGCGGACGAAGAAGAAGCGCCGAGGGGACCGGTACTCCATCCACACCTCCCTCATCGTCGCCACCCTGAAGAAGATGCTGCCCATCGGCCTCAACATGTGCTCGCCCACCGACCAAGAGCTCATCAGCCTGGCCAAGGGCCGCTACGCCCTGGTGGGTGGCGGGGCGGTGGGGCTGGGCACAGCCCCCGGCGTTGGGGACAGCCCCTGACCTGGCCCTGTCACATCCCCCCCCTGCAGAAGGACACGGACGAGGAGGTGCGGGAGTTCCTCAACAACAACCTGCACCTGCAGGGCAAGGTGAGGTGGCCCGTCCCCACCATGTCCCCCCTGTCGCCACTGTGTCCCCCCCACATCCCCGTGGTCCCCACATCCTTGTGGTGCCTGTATCCCCACGGTCCCCACCATCTCTCCCTGTGGTCCCCATGTCTCCATGGCCAGCACGGTGCCTGGACCCCTGTGGTCCTCGTGGTCCCCACTGTGTCCTCATGGTCCCTATGTCCCCACGATGCCCGTATCCTCATGTGCCCCGCTGTGTCCCCGTGGTCCCCATGTCCCCCACCGTGTCCTCATGGTCATCACGATGCCTGCATCCCCACGTCTTCATGGTCCTTGTGGTCCCCACATCCCCATGGTCATCACGGTGCCTGTATCCCCATGGTCCCCACGTTCCCCCATGGTCCTTGTGGTCATCACGGTGCCTGTACCCCCGTGTGCCCCGCCACGTCCCCGTGGTCACCGTGTCCCCTGTGTCCCCAGTGCGAGAACAACTCCTCCATGCGGTGGCAGATGGCCCTGTACCGCGAGATGGCCGGCAAGGCCGAGGACTCCGACAGCCCCGAGAAGATCGTCCGGAGGGTGCAGGAGGTGTCGGCCGTGCTCTACCACCTCGAGCAGGTCGGGGGTCCTGGGGGTCCCCAGATGCTCCTGAGGTGCTCCAGGGGGGGCCTGGGGGGTCCCTGGGGTGCAGGGGGTATTGGCCGTGCCCCATGGCCTCGAGCAGGTCGGGGTCCTGGGGGCTCAGGGGGCTCTGGGGGAGCCAAGGTACTTTTGGGATCCCTGGGGGGCTCTGGGGTTCTCAAGAGTCTTGGGGGGAGCATGGTGTGCTCCAGGGGTGCCATGGGGGGTCCCTGGGATGCTCCGGGGGTTTGAGGGGTCCCTGGGATGCTCTGGGGGTGTTTTGGGGGTCCCAGGGATGCTCCGGGGGTTTGAGAGGTCCCTGGGATGCTCTGGGGGCTCCTGGGATGCTCTGGGGGCGCTTTGGGGGTCCCTGGGATGCTCCAGGGGTTTGGGGGTTCCCCAGGATGCTCTGGGGGTGCTTTGGGGGTCCCTGGGATGCTCCAGGGGTTTGGGGGGCTCCTGGGATGCTCTGGGGGCGCTTTGGGGGTCCCTGGGATGCTCCAGGGGTTTGGGGGGTCCTTGGGATGCTCTGGGGGTCCCTGGGATGCTCTGGGGGTGCCTGGGGGGTCCCCGGGATGCTCTGGGGGTGCCTGGGACGCTCCGGGGGTGCTGAGGTGACGCCCCCCCAGACGGAGCACCCCTACAAGTCCAAGAAGGCGGTGTGGCACAAGCTGCTCTCCAAGCAGCGCCGCCGCGCCGTGGTCGCCTGCTTCCGCATGACGCCCCTCTACAACCTGCCCAGGTGGGCACTGGGAGGGACTGGGAGCTGCCGGGGGGGTGGTCTGAACCCCCTGAGACCTCCTGGGGGTGACTGGGACCACTGGGGGAGCCTGTGGGGGCAACGGGGAATGCCATGGGAACCCCTGGGGCAACTGGAAAGCCCGTGGGGGCAACCAGTAATCCCTTAGGGGCAACTGGGAATATCCCAGACCCTTGTGGAGGCAACTGGGGAGCTCCTGGGGGCAACTGGGAGCTGCTGGAGGCAGCTGGGAACCCCTGAGGGCAACCAAGAACCATGCTGGGGGCAACTGGGAGTAACTGGGAATCCTTTGAGAGCCTCTGGGGGCCCCTGGGGACAACTGCGGGTAACTGGGAACCACTGAGGGCAACCAAGAACCCTGTTGGGGGCAACTGGGAGTAACTGGGAACCCCTCGGGAGCCTCTGGGAACACCTGGGGACAACTGCGGGTAACTGGGAACCCCTCGAGAGCCTGTGGGAGCCCCTGGGGACAAGGGGGTGCCTCCTGGGTGGGCCCCCAGCCCCCTCCCCCCGGGACTGGGACCCCCGTCACCATCCCCCCGTCCCGCAGGCACCGGGCCTGTAACATGTTCCTGGAGGCGTACAAGCTCTCCTGGCTGGTGCCCGAGGAGCATCCCTTCGAAGACCGCATGATCAACGACCTCTCGGTGAGCGGGGGCCGCCCGGGCCGGGGGGGGTCTCTGCCTCGGGACCCCCGGCTGAGCCCTGCGGTGGTGGCTGAGGCAGAAATCGGGGGAGGAAGAGGAGGAGGAGGAAGAGGAGCAGGACAAGAAGCCAGACCCCCTGCACCAGCTCATCCTGCACTTCAGCCGGACGGCGCTGACGGAGAAGAGGTGGGGAGGGGGCACCCGGACGCCTGGGTCCCCCCAGGGCGAGGGTGGGGGGCACCCGCACGCCTGGGTGCCCCCGTGGGGGGGTCCCGGTGCCCCCCTCTGAGCCGTGCCTCCCCGTCCCGCAGTAAGTTGGAGAAGGATCATTTGTACATGGCGTACGCTGGCATCATGGCCAAGGTGGGTCCTGTCCCCCCGTGTCCCCCCAAACCCCCCAGCCCCGGGGCCCCGGCGTGGGGCGGGGGCCTGGCCCTGCTTGAGGGGGGGGGCTGCAGGGGCTGGGGGGGGTCCCCAGGGATTGTGGGGGGCCCCCGGGGTGGTGCTGGGGGGGCTCAACCGGGGACCCTCAAATTGTCCCCCCCCAGAGCTGCCACATCGAGGAAGGGGAAGAGGAGGAGAAGAAGGAGGAGGAGAAGGAGGAGGAAGAAGCCGAGGACTCATTCGAGGTGGGTGCGGGGGCACCCTGAGCCCCCCAACCCCTGTGACCCCCCTGGCCCCCCTGACCCCCCTGGCCCCCCCAGGAGAAGGAGATGGAGAAGCAGAAGCTGCTGTACCAGCAAGCCCGGCTGCACACGCGGGGGGCGGCCGAGATGGTGCTGCAGATGATCAGCGCCTGCAAGGGTGAGACCCCCGGGGAGCCCCTCACATGGGGGGGGTCCTCAGTGAGCCCCCCACCTCGCACGGGGGGTCCTCGTGCCAGCCCCCCGCCTCGCACGGGGGGGGTTCTCGGTGAGCCCCCCGCCTCGCACGGGGCTGCGGTGACGGTGCGCGGCCTCGGCAGGGGAGCGGGGCGACATGGTGTCCTCCACCCTCAAGTTGGGCATCTCCATCCTCAACGGGGGCAACGCCGAGGTGCAGCAGGTAGGAGGGCATCCGTCTGTCCCCGTGTCCGTCTGTCCCCGTGTCCGTGCATGGGGCTGCATCATTGGGAGCGTGCATGGGGGCGCCCATCCCAGCACGTGTGTCACATGTCCGTGTGTCTGCACGAGTGTCTGTCCCCATGCCAGCGGCCACGTCCGGGTGCCTGTGTCCCCATGCTGGTGGCCGTGTGTCCATGCCGGTGGCCATGTCCCCGCACCAGTGCCTGTGTCCCCATGCCGGTGGCCGTGTCCACGTACCGGTGCCTGTGTCCCCCATGCCAGTGGCCATGTCCGGGTGCCCATGTCCCCATGTCCCCGCACCAGTGCCTGTGTCCCCATGGTAGTGGCCATGTCCGGGTGCCCATGCCCCCGTGCCGGTGGCCATGTCCCCACACCGGTGCCTGTGTCCCCGTGCCAGTGGCCATGTCTGGGTGCCCGTGTCCCCATGCCGGTGGCCATGTCCCCGTGCTGGTGGCTGTGTCCCTGTGCCAGTGGCCTTGTCCCCATGCCGGTGGCCATGTCCCCGCACCGGTGCCTGTGCCCCCATGCCAGTGGCCATGTCTGGGTGGCTGTGTCCCTGTGCTGGTGGCTGTGTCCCTGTGCCAGTGGCCATGTCCCCGTGCCGGTGGCCACGCCCATCTGTCCCCCCCCAGAAAATGCTGGACTACCTGAAGGAGAAGCGGGAGGTTGGGTTCTTCCAGAGCGTCCAGGCCCTGATGCAGACCTGCAGGTGACGCATGGGTTGGGGTCCCCCCCTGGGTACCGGGGTCCCCCCCGGGTATTGAGGTCCCCCCATGGGTTCAGGGCATTGGGGTGTCCCCCATGGGGGGGTCCCCAAGAGCTTCAGGACCCCCAGGGAGGGGCCGGGCCCAGCCGGGGAGGTCCTGGAAGGGTTTTGGGGGGCCCCATCTTGACGCCGCCGTGTCCCCGCAGCGTCCTGGACCTCAACGCCTTCGAGCGGCAGAACAAGGCGGAGGGGCTGGGCATGGTGACGGAGGAGGGGACGAGTGAGTGGGGGGGCCCTGCCCAGGTCCCCCCCGGGCCCCCCGCTATTGCTGCTGCCCCATGGGATGGGGGGAGGCTGCCACTGGGGGGGTCCCTGTCCTGCGCCCCCCGTCCCGCTGCGCTGCTCCCCCTGAGCCCTGGCTATTAATGTGGCTCTGAGCCCCTAATGCCCCCCCCCCGGGTCCCTAATGCCCCCCCTGCAGCCGTAGTGCCCCCTGTAGCCCTGATACTCTTCTGTGCCCTTAACACCCCCCAAGCCCTAATGACCCCCCAAAACCCTAATGACCTCCCCTGCCCTAATGACCCCCCCTGCCCTAATGCCCACCCTATCCCTAATGACCCCCCCATCCCTAATGACCCCCCAAGCCCCTATCCTCCCCCCATCCCTAATGACTCCCCAAACCCCCTCATCCCCCCCCACTCACCTCCTCTCTCCCCTTCTCTCCCCATCCCGGCTCCTGGTGACAGTCATCAGCCGTGAGAACGGTAAATACTCGTTATCGTAGGGGCTACAGGGCTGGGGGGTTATATAGAGTCTATAGGGCTGGGGGTATGGTAGGGTCTATAGGGCTGGGGGGTTATATAGAGACTATAGGGCTGGGGGGTATGGTATGGTCTATAGGGCTGGGGAAGTTATTGTAGGGTCTATAGGGTGCTATTGTAGGGTCTATAGGGCTGGGGGGGTATCGTAGGGTCTATAGGGTGCTATTATAGGGTCTATAGGGCTGGGGGGGTTATTGTAGGGTCTATAGGGTGCTATTATAGGGTCTATAGGGCTGGGGTGAGTTGTTGTAGGGTCTATATGACTGGGGATGTTATTGCAGGGTCTATAGGGTGTTATTGCAGGGTCTATAGGGCTGGGGGCGGTATTGTAGGGTCTATAGGGTGCTATTGTAGGGTCTATAGGACTGGGGATGTTATTGCAGGGTCTATAGGGTGTTATTGCAGGGTCTATAGGGCTGGGGGGGGTGTTATTGTAGGGTCTCCGGGCTGAGGGGTGCTGGAGGAGGGTGGCACCGACATGGCCGCCCCATGCCCTGTCCCCAGAGCAGGATCGGGTCCCACGGCATGTCCCCATGTCCCCTGGCTGCCACCCCGACGGCGTCCCCACAGCATGCCTGTCCCCGCTCATCCCTGACCCCTCGCCCCGCTGGCTGCCCCCTCCCCATGCTAACCCCCCGCCACCCTGGGGTGTCCCAAGGCCACCCTGGGGTGTCCCTGTGCTGCCCCGGGATGTCCCCGTGCCACCCTGGGGTGTCCCCATGCCACCCTGGGGTATCCCTGTGCCACCCTGGGGTGTCCCTGTGCCACCCTAGGGTGTCCCTGTGCTGCCCCGGGATGTCCCAATGCCACCCTGGGGTATCCCCGTGCCACCCTGGGGTGTCCCTGTGCTACCTTGATGTGTCGCTGTCACCCCGGGCTGTCCCCGTGCCACTGCAGCGTGTCCTCACACCACCCCGGGATGTCACCCTGTGGCCCCCCCGGCATGGCCTGGCCTTGGCCACCCGTGACCTCATGTGACCCTGGTGTTGTCCCCGTGTGACCCTGTCCCCGTCCCCCCCAGGGGAGAAGGTGATGTCGGACGACGAGTTCACGCAAGATCTCTTCCGGCTGCTCCAGCTGCTGTGCGAGGGGCACAACAACGGTGAGGGGACACAGGGGGACACGGGGGGGACAGGGGGTGTGGGGACACGGGGGCGTGGGGGCACAAGGGGGTTTTGGGGGTCTCTGGGGTGGGGAAGGGGCTTTGAAGGACCATAGGGCAGAAGGAGCTACGGAGCAGGAGGGGCTACGGGGTGGCCGTGGGGGCCACAGGGTGGCTGTGGTGGTGGCCGCGGGGGCCATGGGGCAGGCGTGGGGTGGCTGTGGGGTCTCACCCCGTTCCCCACCTCCAGATTTCCAGAACTACCTGCGCACCCAGACAGGGAACACGACCACCATCAACATCATCATCTGCACCGTGGACTACCTGCTGCGCCTGCAGGTACCCGGCCCCACGGCACCCCCAGCCCCACACCGTGGCCTCCAGCCTGGATCCGTCCCCAGTCCCTGTCCCTGACCCACACCCCACGGCTCTGCCCCAGCCCCAACCCCATCCCACCTTCCCTGACCCACGTCCCTCATCCCCATCCCTGACCCACGTCCCCTTGCCCTGCTCTGTCCCACGTCCCCCTCTGGCTCCCCAACCATCCCCGTGTCCCCATGTCCCTGTGCTGCCGGTGGTCCCCATGTCCCCATTCCTGTGTCCTCGTGCTGCTGGTGGTCTCCATGCCCCCATCCCCGTGTCCTCGTGCTGCCAGTGGTCCCCATGTCCCCATTCCTGTGTCCTCGTGCTGCCGGTGGTCCCCATGTCCCCATTCCTGTGTCCTCGTGCTGCTGGTGGTCTCCATGCCTCCATCCCCGTGTCCCCGTGTTGCCAGTGGTCCCCACGTCCCCATCCCCATGTCCCCGTGCTGCCGGTGGTCCCCACGTCCCCATTCCTGCATCCTTGTGCTGTTTGTGGTCCCCACATCCCCATCCCTGTGTCCCCATGCTGCCGGTGGTCCCCATGTCCCCATCCCCGTGTCCCCATGCTGCCGGTGGTCCCCATGTCCCCATCCCCGTGTCCCCATGCTGCCGGTGGTCCCCATGTCCCCATCCCCGTGTCCCCATGCTGCCGGTGGTCCCCACGTCCCCATCCCTGCGTCCTTGTGCTGTTCGTGGTCCCCACGTCCCCATCCCCATGTCCCCATGCTGCCGGTGGTCCCC
Source organism: Nipponia nippon (assembly GCF_047370975.1). Taxonomy (NCBI): domain Eukaryota; kingdom Metazoa; phylum Chordata; class Aves; order Pelecaniformes; family Threskiornithidae; genus Nipponia; species Nipponia nippon. Next base: position 256,403 of record NW_028262365.1, on the reverse strand, counting down.
ACGTCCCCATCCCTGCGTCCTTGTGCTGTTCGTGGTCCCCACATCCCCATCCCTGTGTCCCCATGCTGCCGGTGGTCCCCACGTCCCCATCCCTGCGTCCTTGTGCTGTTCGTGGTCCCCACATCCCCATCCCTGTGTCCCCATGCTGCCGGTGGTCCCCATGTCCCCATCCCCGTGTCCCCATGCTGCCGGTGGTCCCCACGTCCCCATCCCTGCGTCCTTGTGCTGTTCGTGGTCCCCACGTCCCCATCCCCATGTCCCCATGCTGCCGGTGGTCCCCACGTCCCCATCCCTGCGTCCTTGTGCTGTTTGTGGTCCCCACGTCCCCATCCCCATGTCCCCGTGCTGCCGGTGGTCCCCGTGTCCCCGTCCCCCCGCCGCTGATGGTGCCCATCTGGTGGCAGGAGTCTATCAGCGACTTCTACTGGTACTACTCGGGGAAGGACGTGATCGACGAGCAGGGGAAGCGTAACTTCTCCAAGGCCATGGCCGTGGCCAAGCAGGTCTTCAACAGCCTGACCGAGTACATCCAGGTGAGCCCCCCGAGCCCCCGTGGCCCCTCACCGAGCACAGCCAGGTGGGATGGACCCCGCAGCCCCCCACGATGTCCCTGGGGGTCCAAGATCCTTGGGGTCCCCAGGAGTCTTGGTGTCCTGGGGATCCTGGTGTCCCTGCATGTTCCTGGGAGGTCCCCAAGGACCCCGGTGTCTCTGGGGGTCCTGATGTCCCTGGGAAGTCCCCAAGGACCCCAGTGTCCAAGGAGTCCCCATGTCCTTGGGAGGTTCCCAAGGACTCTGATGTCCCTGGGGGTCCCCTGGGGGTCCTGAAGTCCCTGGGAGAAGACCCCAGTGCCTAAGGGGTCCTGATGTCCCCAGGGTGCCCAAGAGCCCCAATGTCCCAGGGATCCCAGTGTTCCTGATGTTCCCTGGGGGGGTCCCAGGACTCCCCGGGGTTCCCATTGTCCCCAGGGGTCCCCATGGGGTCTCTGGGGGTCCCCGGGGCCCGCAGTGCCAGCGCCTGCCGCCCGCAGGGTCCCTGCACGGGAAACCAGCAGAGCCTGGCCCACAGCCGCCTCTGGGACGCTGTCGTCGGCTTCCTCCACGTCTTCGCCCACATGATGAAGAAGCTGGCCCAGGTGGGCACTGGGAGGGCACTGGGAGTACTGGGAGCCCCCCCACATCCCCTACTAACCTGCTGCCCCCTCCTTGCTGTCCCCAAGGGGGGGAGGGTTGGGGACACCCAGGTCCCCAGTGGCATCAGCAGCCCCCCCACGACCCCCCAACCCATCCCGTTGGCCCCGGGGCACCCTAAGGACCCCCCAGTTTGGGGGGGGACCCCCCGAGCTGGCTCTGACGGACCTTTCCGCCCCGCTGCCACCAGATGGGCCAAACGCCGGGACCGCGGATAGGCGTAAGCACCCGCCGAGCCCCCCCGCCCCGTCCCCCTCCCCAGCACTGCATGGCCTTGCTAACCCCCCTCCCCCGGCATGGCAAAGCCCCCCCCAGACCCCCCTTGCTTGGGTCGCGCGTGAGTTTGGGGGGCCACCACCCACCCTCTGTCTCGTGGCGCGAGGAGCGGTGCTGGAGCGGGTCATGCCCCCAGGTAAGGGGGTCCGGGGCCGTGGTGGGGGTCACGGCATGGCGGGGGGCCACCTCGGGCTCATGGTGTCCCCCCCGTTGTGTCGTGTCCCCCCCCAGGACTCCAGCCAGATTGGGCTGCTGAAGGAGCTGCTGGACCTGCAGAAGGACATGGTGGTGATGCTGCTGTCCCTGCTGGAAGGTGGGGTCCCCTTGTCCCCCCCGGGGCGTCCAGGACCCCTCTGCTGCCGTGGGTGTCCCAGCGTCACCCAGGGTCCCCCTGCCATCTGGGGTGTCCTCACTGTCCCCAGCCACTGGGGCTGTCCCCACAGCACCCCCAGACCTGACGGGACCCCCCTCCCCTCCACAGGCAACGTGGTGAACGGGACCATCGCCCGGCAGATGGTGGACATGCTGGTGGAGTCCTCCAGCAACGTCACCATGATCCTCAAGTTCTTCGACATGTTCCTGAAGCTGCGGGACATCGTGGCCTCGGACGCCTTCCGTGACTACGTCTCAGACCCGCGAGGACTCATCTCCAAGAAGGACTTCCAGAAGGCGATGGACAGCCAGAAGCAATATGAACCCGCTGAGATCCAGTTCCTCCTCTCCTGCTCCGAGGCGGATGAGAACGAGATGATCGACGTGGAAGCCTTCGCCGGTCGCTTCCAAGAACCTGCTCGCGACATCGGCTTCAACGTAGCTGTGCTCCTCACCAACCTCTCGGAGCACGTTCCCCACGACCAACGTCTCCGGACCTTCTTGGAGCAGGCAGCCAGCATCCTGGAGTATTTCCGTCCTTTCTTGGGACGGATTGAGATCATGGGAGCGGCTCGACGGATCGAACGCCTCTACTTCGAGATCAGCGCCGCCAACAAGGCGCAGTGGGAGATGCCCCAAGTGAAGGAGTCCAAGCGTCAGTTCATCTTCGACGTGGTCAACGAGGGGGGGGAGGCCGAGAAGATGGAGCTCTTCGTCAACTTCTGCGAGGACACCATCTTCGAGATGCAGATCGCTTCCCGCCTCTCCGAGGAGGAATCCTCTCGGGAAGGAGGGGAGGATGAGGAGCAGGAGGAGGAAGAAGAAACCCCCGACCCCACCGGCCCCCCGCCACCTGCTGAACCCGCCTCGGCTTTCGGGGAGCTGCTGGCGGGGGCCGGGGGGCTGCGACGTTTGTTGGGGTCCCCCCAAACTTGGCGGCGACGGTTGCGACGGTTGCGACGACGGCCGGGTCGGGAGCTGGCGTGGGCGGCAGGGGCGGCCGCCGGCCGGGCGATGCTGGGGGGGCTGCTGGGGGGCTGGGGGGTGCTGGGGGCCGTGGGGCGCCTGGCCTGGACCTCCCTTTTCGGAGGGGGGCTGGTGGAGGGGGCGAAGCACCTGGCCCTGGCCGAGCTGCTGGCCAGCATGCCCGACCCCACTCAGGATGCCGTGGGGGGCGGCGAGGCCGTGGGGGGCACAGGGGGAGAGGAGGGGGGTCCCCAAGATCCCGTCCCCCCGCCCGCACCCCTCCTGCCGCAGCCCCCCGAGGAGGAGGAGGAGGAACAACAACAGGCGGCGGTGGCGTCACCGGTGGCAGCTTTCGGGGTGCGCAAGGAGCCTGGGCACTATCGACTGGCAGCCCCCGACGCCCCCGGGGGGCTGGGGGACATCGGGGAGCCTGCCACCGCCGAGCCCCCCACCCCCGAGGGCACCCCCATCCTCCGGAGGAAGATTGGGGTAGGTGGCCGATGGGGGCTCGGTGGGGGGGGTCCTATGGGGAGGGGATGCTCGGGGTCCCTGTGGGGGGTGGGCAGGGTGCTGGGGGTCTCTATGGGGGTGGAGGACCGCAGGGGTCCCCTATGGGGGGTAGGATGCTGGGGAGGGGTCCCTATGGGGGGCAGGACCCTGGGGTCCCTCCCAGCAGTGGGGAGCAGAGTGGGGGTCCCCAGCCCCTGGTTTCTGCTCCCTGTGGGCATGGCCAGCCCTAGCGGGGCTTTGGGGGGGTCCAGTCCGTGCCCCCCCGGGCCTGATCCTGGCTCCCACTGCAGGAGGATGGGGAGGAGGTGGTGGAGGAGGAGCCGCAGAAGGAAGAGGAGCCAGCGGGCGAGGCGGAGAAAGCTGAGTGAGTGGGGGGCCGGGGCCCCGCGGGGGCGGGCATGGCCCCATTGGGGGGGTCCATGGCCCCAGTGGGGCTACGGGGTGGTTATATGGCCCTGTTGGGTGTTGCATGGCCCCACTGGGGCTGTGGGTGGGTCCATGACCCCGTTGGGTGTTGCATGACCCTGTTGGGTGTTGCGTGGCCCCATCGGAGCTATGGGGTGGTTATATGGCCCCGTTGCATTTTGTGTGGCCTCACTGGGTGTTGCATGGCCCCGTTGGGAATGTGGGGCGGGTCCATGACCCTGTTGGGTGTTGCGTGGCCCTGTTGGGGCTATTGGGTGGTTATATGGTCCTGTTGGGGCTGTGGGGTGTTGCGTGGCCCCATTGGGTGTTGCATGGCCCCGTTGGGGCTGTGGGGTGGGTCCATGGCCCCAGTGGGGGGCTGTGGGAAGGGCGGAGGGTCCCGCTGGAGGCCCCCACCCAGGCAGCACCCTTGCTCCCAGCACGGAGAATGGGGAGAAGGCCGGGGCGGAGGGGGCCGAGGGGGGGCCCGAGCCCAGGGCCCCCGAGAAGAGGAGGAAATCAGTCCCCCGGGAGCGCAAGGAGCCGCCGGCTGAGGGAGCCTTTGAGTTCTGGGCTGAGCTGGAGGTCCAGAGGGTCAAATTCCTGGTATGGGGGGGCCAGGGGGGCCAGGGAGGGGCCGGGACCCCCATTGCCTGAGCACCGGGACCCCCTCCCCGTGGGCAAGCCAGGCACCGGGATCCCCATCCCTGGGGAGGCAGCTGGGGGGGGGGGGGGGGGCAATGGGACCCCCATCAGTGGGGATGGACCCTGGGTGGGTGCTCAGGGGGGTCCTGGGGCTGGGCCCCCCAACCCTGAGCGTGTCCCCCCCGGTGCAGAACTACCTGTCCAGGAACTTCTACAACCTGCGGTTCCTGGCGCTCTTCCTCGCCTTCGCCATCAACTTCATCCTCCTCTTCTACAAGGTCTGGGTCCCTGGGGGGTACGGGATGGGGTGGGGGCACCCCAGACCCCTGGGACCCCATGGCGAGGGGGTGGGACGGAGTGGGGACACCGCAGGCCCCTGGGACCTCATAGAGGGGCTATGGGATGGGGTGAGGGCACCCCAGACCCATGGGTCCCCATGGAGGGGGTATGGGATGGGGTGGGGGCACCCCAGACCCCTGGGTCTCCATAGACAGGGGGGTACGGGATAGAGCAGGGGCACCCCAGACCCCTGGGACTCCATGGGGGAGGTGGGGGCACCCCAGACCCCTGGGACCCCATGGGGGGGGTATTGGACAAGGTAAGGGACCCCTGGGTCCCTGAGGGGGGCATGGCACAGGGTGGGGGCACCCTGGGTCCTGGGGGGGATCCGTGGGGTCCGCAGGCTGGGGCGCTGGGCACCAGGACGCTCAGGTCCGCAGAGGCTCCCGGCCCCCCCAGGTGTCGGAGCACCCTCCGGGCGCAGAGGAGGAGGCGGAGGGCTCGGGGCTGGCGGCGGCGGTGGCCGAGGAGGCCGGGGGGGACGAGGAGGCCGGGGAGGAGAGCGTCGTCTACTACTTCTTGGAGGAGAGCACGGGCTACATGCAGCCGGCGCTGCAGGGGCTGGCCCTGGCCCACACCCTCGTCGCCTTCCTCTGCATCATCGGCTACAACTGCCTCAAGGTGCGCCCGGCCACGCCACGCCCCGGCCACGCCCCCGGCCACGCCCCCCCCGCCACGCCCCAGCCCTGACCATGCCCGTTTATGGTGCCACACCCGTTTACGCTGCCCCGCCCTGGTTGGTCACGCCCTCTTCTGCCTGGCCACACCCCCAGGTCCTGCTGACCCCAGGCCTGGGCTCTGTCCCCGTCCCCCCCAACCCTGTCCCCCTGTCCCCCTGTCCCCCCATCCCCTCTGACCCTGTCCCCCTGTCCCCCCATGTCCCCCCGTCCCCCCAAACCCTGTCCTCATGTCCCCCTATGTCCCCCCGTCCCCCTAATCCTGTCCCTGTGTCCCCCCATGTCCCCCTGTCCCCCCAAACCCTGTTTCCATGTCCCCCATCCCCTCTAATCCTGTCCCCGTGTCCTCCCATGTCCCCCCGTCCCCCCAAACCCTGTCCTCATGTCCCCCTATGTCCCCCCATCCCCTCTAATCCTGTCCCCGTGTCCTCCCATGTCCCCCTGTCCCCCGAAACCCTGTCCTCATGTCCCCCTATGTCCCTCTGTCCCCCTGTCCCTCTCTAACCCTGTCCCCGTCCCCCCGACCCCGCCGCTGTCCCCCCCTGTCCCCAGATCCCCCTGGTGATCTTCAAGCGGGAGAAGGAGGTGGCCCGGCGCCTGGAGTTCTCGGGGCTCTACATCACCGAGCAGCCGCCCGATGACGACGTCAAGGGCCAGTGGGACCGACTGGTGCTCAACGCCCAGTACGGGGGTCCTGGGGGGTCCCTGGGGGGTCCTGGGGGGGGCCAGTGGGACCGACTGGTGCTCAACGCTCAGTACGGGGGTCCCAGGGGGGTCCTGGGGGGTTCTGGGGGGCCAGTGGGACCGAGTGGTGCTCCCCGCCCAGTCCGGGGGTCCTGGGGGGTCCCTGGGGGGTCCTGGGGGGGGCCAGTGGGACCGACTGGTGCTCAACGCTCAGTACGGGGGTCCCAGGGGGGTCCTGGGGGGTTCAGGGGGGCGAGTGGGACCGACTGGTGCTCAACGCCCAGTACGGGGTTCCCGGGGGGTCTCTGGGGGGGGTCCTGGGGGGTTCTGGGGGGGCGAGTGGGACTGACTGGTGCTCAACACCCAGTACGGGGGTCCTGGGGGGGCAGTGGGACTGACTGGTGCTCAACGCCCAGTACAGGGGTCCTGGGGGGGCCAGTGGGACTGACTGGTGCTCAACGCCCAGTACAGGGGTCCCTGGGGGGTTCGGGGGGGGCCAGTGGGACCGACTGGTGCTCAACGCCCAGTATGGGGGGGTCTGGGGGGGCAAGGGGACCTCCTGGTGCTCAGTGCCCAGTATGGGAGTCCTGGGGGACCACTGGGACCAGCTGGGGGTCCCTGCCCCCCCCCCCCGGGCCAGATGTGGCTGCTGGGGGGGGACGACGGGGGACACAGCCCCCCCCCGACCCACCTGTCCCCTCAGGTCCTTCCCCAGCAACTACTGGGACAAGTTCGTCAAGAGGAAGGTGAGGTGGGGTCCCGCAGCCCCCGGGCGGGGGGACACTGGAGGGGGCCATACCCTGACCGTGTGTGTGTGTCCCCCCCCCGACCGTGTGTGTGTCCCCCCCCCAGGTGCTGGAGAAGTACGGGGACATCTACGGCCGGGAGCGCATCGCCGAGCTGCTGGGGATGGAGCTGGCCAGCCTGGAGATCGGGGCGCAGGGGGAGAGGAAGCCCCCCCCCGACAGCTCCCTCCTCACCTGGTGGGTGCGGGGGCCTGCCCGGGGGGGCTCGGCCCCCTTCTGGGGGTCCCCCCTGCATCCTCACCCCCTTTCCCCCCCCCCTCCGCCAGGATCACGTCCATCGACATCAGGTACCAGATCTGGAAGTTCGGGGTCATCTTCACCGACAACGTGAGTGGGGGGCTCGGGGGGGGTCCCAGGGTGATGGGGGGGGTCCCAGGGTGATGAGGTTCCTGAGATGATGGGGGTGAGGGTCCCAGGGTGATGATGGGGGTCTGGGATCCTGCAGGGATGGGGGTCCCAGGGTGATGGGGGACAGGACCCCCCCCAAGGGATGGGGGTCTCAGGGTGATGAGGGTCCCAGGATGATGGAGATGGGGGTCCCGGCGTGATGGGAGTCCCAGGGTGACGGGGGTCCTGGGGTGATGGGAGTTGGGACCCCGCAGGGATGGGGGTCCCAGGGCAATGGAGATGGGGGTCCCAGGGCGATGGAGATGGGGGTCTCGGGGCAATGAAGGTCCCAGGGCGATGGGAGTTGGGACCCCACAGGGATGGGGGTCCCAGAGCAATGAGGGTCCCAGGGCGATGGAGATGGGGGTCCCAGGGCGATGAGGGTCCCAGGGCGATGGAGAATGGGGGTCTCGGGGCGATGAAGGTCCCAGAGCGATGAGGGTCCCGGGGTGATGGAGGTATGGGACCCCCAGCAATGGGGGTACCAGACCGCAGGGTGACCCCCCACTGTCTTACCTCCCCAGTCCTTCCTCTACCTCACCTGGTACATGGCCATGTCCCTGCTGGGCCACTACAACAACTTCTTCTTCGCCTCCCACCTCCTGGACATCGCCATGGGGGTGAAGACCCTGCGCACCATCCTCTCCTCCGTCACCCACAACGGCAAGCAGGTGGGTGGGGGCTGGGTGGGGAGGGGGTGGCCGGCGGGGGGGGACGGGACACGACACCCCCCTGACGCCGTCCCCGTCCCTCCGCAGCTGGCCATGACGGTGGGGCTGCTGGCCGTGGTCGTGTACCTCTACACCGTGGTGGCCTTCAACTTCTTCCGCAAGTTCTACAACAAGAGCGAGGATGAGGATGAGCCCGACATGAAGTGCGACGACATGATGACGGTCTGTGGGGTGGGGGGCCCGGGGGGGGGGGGGGTCAGGGGACCCGAGAGACCCTGAGGGGTCCCTGGGATGGCTGGGGTGGTCCTGGGAGCATCCACGGGGTCCCTGGGGTGGTCCTGGGGGTCCCAGGGATGGCTGGGATGGTCCTGGGAGCATCCACGGGGTCCTGGGGGCATCCATGGTGTCCCTGGGATGGCTGGAGTGGTCCTGGGAGCATCCATGGGGTCCCTGGGGTGGTCCTAGGGGGTCCTGGGGAGTCCAGTGGGGCTCTGGGGGTCCGGGGAGTCCCTGGGGGGGTCCTGAGGGGTCACTGGTGGGAACTGAGGGGTCTGGGTTGGTCCCAGGGGCATCCAAGGGGTCCCTGGGACAGTCCGAGGGGTCTCTGGGGGTCACTGGTGGGAACTGGGGGGTCTGTGATGGTCCTGGGTGCATCCTAGGGGTCCCTGGGACAGTCTTAGGGGTCCTCAGGGGTCTCTGGGGGTCACTGGTGGGAACTGGGGGGTCTGGGATGGTCCTGGGTACATCCTAGGGGTCCTAAGGGGTCTCTGGGGGTCCCTGGGGATCTCCAGAGGGTCCCTTTGGAGGAGCTGGGGGTCTCTGGGATGGTTTGGGGGGCCTAGGGGTGTCTTAGAGATGGAGCTGGGGTCCCTGGGGGCATCCAGGGGTCCCTTGGGGATCAGGAGGTGTCCAGAGGGTCCCTGGGGGGGTCTGGGGTGGTCCGGGGGAGTCCAGAGGGTCCCTGGGGGGGTCTGGGGTGGTCCGGGGGGGTTCAGAGGGTCCCTGGGGGTCTGGGGTGGTTCTGGGGAGTCCTGGGGGTCCCTGGAAAGGTTTTGGGGCTCCGGGGGTGGATAGGATCCTTGGGGGGCAGCTGGGGGTCCCGAGGGCCCCCTGACCCCCCGTGCCCCCCCAGTGCTACCTGTTCCACATGTACGTGGGGGTTCGGGCCGGGGGGGGCATCGGGGACGAGATCGAGGACCCGGCGGGGGACGACTACGAGCTGTACCGCGTCGTCTTCGACATCACCTTCTTCTTCTTCGTCATCGTCATCCTCCTGGCCATCATCCAGGGTAGGGACACCCCCCCCCCCCCCCCCCCGGGGCTGTGGGGAGCCGATGGGGGGGTCTCCACCCCGGTGACACCCCCCCCTTGGGTGTCCCCCCCTCCCCAGGTCTGATCATCGACGCTTTTGGGGAGCTGCGGGACCAGCAGGAGCAGGTGAAGGAGGACATGGAGGTGAGTGACCCCCCCGGGGGGCACAGGACGCCCGGGTCCCCGATCCGGCTTTGGGGGGGGGGGGGGGGGCGGCCCTGACCCCCCCGACCCCTCCTGACCCCCCCCAGACGAAATGCTTCATCTGTGGCATCGGGAGCGACTACTTCGACACGACGCCCCACGGCTTCGAGACCCACACGCTGGAGGAGCACAACCTGGCCAACTACATGTGAGGGGCCGGGGGGGGTCCGGGGGGGGCAGGGGGTCCGCAGCCCCCCCCACTGACCGCTGCCCCCCCTCCAGGTTCTTCCTCATGTACCTGATCAATAAGGATGAGACCGAGCACACGGGGCAGGTGAGAGCGCTGGGGATGCAGAGGGGGGGTCCCACGGGGAGGGGGGGGTCCCACGGGGAGGGGGGGTCCCTGCCCTGACCCCCCCAACCCGCCTTCACCCCCCCCCCCCAGGAGTCCTACGTCTGGAAGATGTACCAGGAGCGCTGCTGGGATTTCTTCCCCGCCGGCGACTGCTTCCGCAAGCAGTACGAGGATCAGTTGGGGTGACCCCCCCGGCACCCCCCGGACCCCCCCTCTAAGTGCCTTGTCTGCCCGGGGGGGGCCGCTCGCCCCCGCCCCCAATAAACCCTGCAGAGTGTTGCTGCCCCCCGCCTCCTTCTTGCCCCCCATCAGACCCCCCCAATCAGACCCCCCCCATCAGACCCCCCCCCATCAGACCCCCCCAGACCCCCCCGACCCAACACAGCGATTTGGGGGCTCTTCAGGGCTTTTTTCCTTTTTTTTTGGGGGGTGCAAATAATTACAACTGTCAGCAAAAGGAGGGAGATGCTGGGGGGGGCACAGCCCACCCATGGGTGCTGCTCTGGCTGGGGGGGGCCCAGCTCAGCCTCTCTGCCCCCCCGCATCCCCGTGGGGCCCCCCCATCCCGGGGGGGGGGGTCACGCCTGGATGTAGAGGTTGCTGTAAGCGTTGGCCTCGTCGGCGGGGCGCGTCTCCAGGACCAGGGTGCTGGGGGGCGATGGGGGGGTCAGGGTGGGGTGGGGTGGGGGTTGCCCCCCCCCAGGACCCCCCCCCCCCGGGTTTGTACCTGTGGGAGCTGAGCAGGCGGAAGGTCCAGCGCTGGTCCCGCAGCTCCTCGATCAGCTGGGGGGGGGAGTGGGGCTGGGTGGGGGGTCCCCAGGGATGGGGGGAGTGGGGCTGGGGGTAGGTGGGGGGGTCCCCAGCGCTGGGGGGGGTCCCCAGGGTCCCCAGGTGGTGTCTCTTCCCCCCCCCCCCCTCAGGTCTGGGGTCCCAGGCACGGGGGCTATGGGGGGTTATGGAGGGGCTATGGGGGGGCTACGGGGGGTTATGGAGGGGCTAGGGGGGGCTACGGAGGGCTATGGGGGGTTATGGGGGGTTATGGAGGGGCTACGGAGGGTTATGGGGGGCTGGGGGGTGATGGAGGGTTATGGGGGGCTATGGGGGGTTATGGAGGGGCTATGGGGGGTTATGGGGGGCTGGGGGGGGGGCTACGGAGGGTTATGGGGGGCTACGGAGGGCTATGGGGGAATATGGGGGGGCTATAGAGGGTCATGGGGGGCTATGGGGGGCTATGGAGGGTTATGGGGAGCTACAGAGGGCTATGGGGGAATATGGGGGGGCTATAGAGGGTCATGGGGGGCTATGGGGGGCTATGGAGGGTTATGGGGAGCTACAGAGGGCTATGGGGGAATATGGGGGGGCTATAGAGGGTTATGGGGGGCTATGGAGGGTTATGAGGGGGGATGGGGGGGCCGGAGGGGGCTATGGGGGGGCTCACCTGCGCGGAGCCCACCTGCCGCACCTGCACCCCGTGACGCCAGAAGGCCTGGACGCAGCCGCGGACCAGCGCTGGGGGCGGGGGGGGTCAGAGCCGGGCACCCCCCATCACCCCCCATTTCCCCACAAGCCCCCAGCACCCCACTGCCCTCCACTGTGACCCCCCTGCACCCGCAAGCCCCCCGCAAGCCCCCTACCCCCTTCTGCAGCCCCTGCACCCCCAAGCCCCCCACTGCACCCCCCAGTTCCCTCCCAGCACCTTCCTGTGTCCCCTGGCCCCCCCAGCACCCCCCGACGCCCCATTCCCCCCGGCACCCCTGACCCCCAGCCCCACCCGAGCCCCCCCACCCACCCACGGCCTCCACAGCCACGTCGAAGGGGATGTCGGGGGCCACCAGCCCCCGGGCGGGGGTTCCCTGCAGCGTCACCAGCTTCACGCTCCCTGGGGGGGCACGGGTCAGCCCCTGCCAGGACCCCCGGGACCCCCCAGGACCCCCAGCCCCACCTTGGGGCACCCCTGGGACCCCCTGGCCCCACCTTGGGGCACCCCTGGACCCCCCGGCCCCACCTCGGGGCACCCCTGGGACCCCCAGGACCCCTGGCCCCACCTCAGGGCACCCCTGGGACCCCCGGGCCCCCCGGCCCCACCTCAGGGCACCCCCAGGACCCCCTGGCCCCACCTCAGGGAACCCCTGGGACCCCCAGGACCCCCTGGACCCCCCAGCCCCACCTTGGAGCACCCCTGGGACCCCCGGGATCCCCCAGCCCCACCTCAGGGCACCCCCAGGAACCCCCAGCCCCACCTCGGGGCACCCCTGGGACCCCCAGGACCCTCCAGCCCCACCTCGGGGCACCCTGTCCCATGGTCTTGTCTCTGCCGTGGGTGGAGAGACAGACAGACAAATGGATGGATGGATGGGAGGGATGATGGACAGACAGACAGACGGATGGGTGCATGGATGGAGAGATGGGGGAATGATGGATGGATGGATGGATGGATGGATGGATGGGATGATGGACAGATGGATGGACATGTGGATGGATGGATGGAGGGGATGATGGACAGGCGGATGGCTGGGCGCGCGGCTGGACGGACAGACGGACGGACTCACGGTCCAGCAGGACCAGCACGGTCTCGCTGTCCAGCTGCGTCACCTGCACGGGGCCGGGGCAGGAGGGCTCTGCGTGGGGGGGGCAGAAGTTGGGGAGGGCCCCAAACCCCGCTCTGCACCCCCAAATCCTCCTGGGCCCCCAGGCTGCAGACAGACCCTTCTGGGCGGGAGGCGGGACCCCCACCCCCCCAGGGACCCCCCACCTCCCCTCCATGTCCCCTCAACTGGGATGGGGACCCCTAAAGCCCCCAGGATACCCAGACAGAGCACACGAGCCCAAATGCCCCCCCAAATCCTCCCGGGACCCCCAGATGGAGCACAGGAGCCCCAGGTCCCCCCAGGACCCCCAGGACCCCCAGACTGAGCACAGGGACCCCAATGCCCCAGGTCCCCCCCAAATCCCCCTGGGACCCCCCAAATCCCCCAGGACCCCCAGATGGAGCACAGGAGCCCCAGCTCCCCAGGGACCCCAGTTCCCCCAGGACCCCCAGACTGAGCACAGGGACCCCAATGCCCCAGGGATCCCAATTGCCCCAGGACCCTCAGACTGAACACAGGGACCCCAATGCCCCAGGTCCCCCCAGTTCCCCCTGGGACCCCCCAAATCCCCCAGGACCCCCAGACGGAGCACAGGAGCCCCAGCTCCCCAGGGACCCCAGGCTGCCCAGCCAGGGCAGAGGAGCCCCAATGCCCCAGGTCCCCCCAAAACCCCCCGGCACCCCCAGCCCCGCTCACCGGTGCCGGTGTGGGCGAACCAGGAGGTGAGGGAGTTGAGGTTGATGGTGTGGAAGAGGACGGGGCGCGCGGGCGAGGGGCCGGGGCTGACCCCGATGCAGACGCTGGGGAACTCCTCCCCGGGGGTCACCAGCAGCTCGAAGACCCGCAGCGGCGAGGGCAGCGGGAAGTCGAAGTGCTGGGGACACGGGGACGGGGGGGACGTGGGGACGTGGGGACACGGGGATGTGGAGGTACAGGGAACATGGGGAACCACTGTGGGGACATGGGAACCCACCATGGGAACCCACCATGGGGATGTGGGGACATGGGGACCCACCGTGGGGACATGGGGACACGGGGATGTGGAAGTACAGGGAGCCACCATGGGGGTGTGGGGACATGGGGAACCACTGTGGGGACATGGGAACCCACCATGGGAACCCACCGTGGGGATGTGGGGACATGGGGACCCACCGTGGGGACATGGGGACACGAGGAACCAGCATGGGGAGGTGGGGATCCACCGTGGGGACATGGGGAACCACCATGGGGATGTGGGGACATGGGGACCCGGGGACCCGACATGGGGAGGTGGGGACATGGGGACACAGGGACCCACCATGGGGACGCGGGGACACGGCGCGGGGGCTGTTGGGGACGGGGACAGGGGGCTGTTGGGGACAGGGCGGGGGTCCCTACCTTGACCAGCATGAACTTCTGCAGGGGCTGGTACCACTGGAGCAGCACCACGCCGGCGTCCAGCGCCCCGCACAGGTAGTGACACCCCGTCTGCCCGTTCCTGGCTGGGGACGGACGGGGACCCCGTCAGACCCCCTGCACCCCCGCTGCCCCCCAGCCCCCCCGGGGCCCCCACGCACCCACGCAGCAGGTCCGGCAGCCCTTGGTGTCGGGGATCTTGGTGGAGGTGACGTTCTTCCTGGGGGGGGACACGAGGGGGTCTCCTGGGGTGCAGCCGGACCCCGGGGTGTCCCCCCTCATCCCCCCCGCCCAGCACCTTGCGTGTCCCCCAGGTTCAGCCCGGAGCAGGGGGGGGGGGGTCCCTGTCACCCCAGATTGGGGGTCTGGGGTCCCCTCCATCACCTGGGCAGCAGGGTTGGGGGTCTGGGGTCCCCCCTTTTATCTGGGCAGCAATTTTAGGGGTCCCCTCCATCACCTGGGCAGCAGGAATGGGGGTCCACCATATCTGGGCAGCAGGGTTGGGGGCCTGGGGGTCCCCCATACCCAGGCAGCAGGACTGGGGGTCTGGGGTCCCCCCCACTACCTGGGCAGCAATTTTAGGGGTCCCCTCCATCAGCTGGGCCCCAGGGTTGGGGGGCTGGGGTCCAGGGTCCCCCCGTACCTGGGCAGCAGGCGGTGGGGGGAGATGTGCACCCCCGGGCGCTGCTCCCTCTTGCTCTGCTCGTAGAGCCCCAGCAGGCTGTGGGAGTAGAGCTGGGGGGTCTTCCCTGGGGGGCAGGGGGGGTCAGCACAGGCCTGGGGGTCCCCGGCCCCCCCCAGCCCCCCCAAATCCCCATGCTCACCCGAGACGGACATGAGGACGTTGCCGATAGAGTAGAGCCAGGAGGTGCGGCTGTGGTAGAGCTGAGGGGGGGGGTCAGGGGCCGGGACCCCCCGGACCCCCCCGGACCCCCCAGGGCCCCCCCAAAACCCCTAGAATCCCCCCAGGCCCCCCCAAGCCCCCAGGACCCCCCCACACCCACCAGCTCCAGCGTGGCCTCGGGCTCGCTCTGGTTCAGGGTGAAGATCCCCTCCTCTGCTCCCAGGATGAGGTGGGGGTCTGGGGGGGACACGGGGTCAGGGGCCGCGGCCGCCCCCTCTCCCGTCACCCCGAGGCACCCCAGTGTCCCCAGTGCCCCCAATGCCCCCCTGATGTCCCTAATGCCCCCCCATGTCCCCAATACCCCCCCTGTGTCTCCAATGCCCCCTCAATGTCCCCAATGCCCCCTCCCTGTGTCCCCAGTGCCCCCCAATGTCCCCCCTGATGTCCCCAGTGCCCCCACCCTGTGTCCCCAATGCCTCCCAAATGTCCTTAATGCCCCCCTTGATGCCCCCAATGCCCCCCCAATGTCCCTAGTGCCCCCCATGCCCCCTTGATGTCCCCAATGCCCCTACCCCCTGTCCCTAGCACCCCCCCAATGTCCCAGTGCCCCCCTTGATGCCCCCAATGCCCCCCAGACATCCCTATTGCCCCCCAATGTCCCCAATGTCCCCCTTGTTGTCCCCAATGCCCCCCAATGACCCCCAATGTCCCTAGTGCCCCCCAATGTCCCCGACGTCCCCAATACCCCCCCAATGTCCCTAGTGCCCCCCTTGATACCCCCAGTGCCCCCCCGACGTCCCTGGTGCCCCCCCAATGTCCCCCTTGATGTCACCAATGCCCCCCAATGTCCCTAGTGCCCCCCAATGTCCCCAATGTCCCCCTTGATGTCCCCAATACCCCCCAATGTCCCCCCAGTGCCCCCCAATGCCCCCAGTGCCCCCCCGACGTCCCTAGTGCTCCCCAATGTCCCCAGTGCCCCCCAATGCCCCTAGTGCCCCCCTTGATGTCCCAAATGCCCCCCAATACACCCCAATGTCCCCAATGCCCCCCCAATGTCCCCAGTGCCCCCCTTGATGTCCCAAATGCCCCCCAATACACCCCAATGTCCCCAGTGCCCCCCAGTGCCCCCCCGCCCCCCCAAGCCCACCCTGGGTGTTGGGGTGCGTCCAGGTGGTGGTGGCCGTCACGTGCAGGGGACACCCATCAAACACCTTCCGGAAGAAGGACCCCTCCTGGGGGGCCGGGGGGGTGAGGGGGGGCAGGTATTGGGGTACAACACCCCCCCCGGGCCCCCCCCCACCCCGGCACTCACGTGTGGCCTCGGGGCGGCCCCCCCGTTGTCCGCAGGGACCTGGAGGGGGGACAGAGAGGTCGCGGGGGGTCGGGGACAGCGGGGTGACGGGGGGGGCCATGGGGTGATGGGGGTGGGGCTCACCGCTCTCCGTATCTTCTCTGTCTTGGGGGGCAGCAGGGGGGGGTCCTCGCTGCAGGGCCCCGACCAGAGCGCGGGGTCTGGGGTGGGGACGGCGGGGTCAGGGCGGGGGGCGCGGGATGTCCCGTGACCCCAGTGCCCCTCCCCGTCCCCAGCGTCCCGTCCCCCCCCCCCCGTGTCCCTCTCCTACCTGAGCTGGCAGCCAGGGGCCCCCCCCGGGCGGGGGTCGGGGGGCCGAGCCCCCCCACGGGGCCGCTGGCGCAGCGCACCAGGGCCGGGGGGGGCGGCTGCTCCAGGAGGGGACCCCGGGGCCGCGGGCGGGGGTCTTCGGGGGGGGCCTCGGCCGAGCCCGTCCGGAACTTGGGCTGCCGGGGGGGGGACACAAGGGGTCAGATGGGGCGGGCAGGGGGCCGCTGGGATGGGGACCCCAGTTTGGGACTGGTGTCCCCCCCCATTTGGGACTGGGAACCCCCAGCCCCATCCTGAGGGTCCCCCCCGGGTGTCGGGGGCGGGGGGCGCTCACCTTGGGGGGCAGCGGGGGGGGCACGTCCTCGCGCAGCGTGGCACTGGGGACAGAGCGTGGCGTCGGGGAGGGGGGCGGGGGGGTCCCCGCTTTGGGAGGGGTCGGGGTTGGGGACACGGGACGGTACCTGTTGGGGTCACAGCGGCTGGGGCTGGGGGGGACAGAGAGGAGGGGGGTGAGACGGGGGGCACAGGGGACCCCCACCCTGCTCGGTGGGGACCATGCCCAGGGGACGCGACGGGGGGACAGGGGGACATCAGGGTGCGGGGTGACGTTGGGGGGCAGCAGGGGACAGGCTGACATCGGGGCGCGGGGTGACGTTGGGGGGCAGCAGGGGACAGGCTGACATCGGGGCACGGGGTGACATGGGGGGGACAGGGGGACGTCGGGAACGGTGTCACCCACATGTCGACATCGTCGTAGTCGTCGTCGTCATCATCGGAGTTGTCGTCCCTGCGAGCGGCCGGGCCTGAGGCCGTGGCCCTCCCCGCCCTGTGTGTGTCCCCCTGCGTCCCCCCACCCGATCCGATGTCCCCTCCGTGTCCCCCCTGGTCCCCCTCTCACCGTGCGCTGCCCCAGAGCCCCCTGTCACCCATGTCCCCCCTGGTCCCCATGTCCCTCCCCATGGCCCCCAGTCCCCATGGCTCCCCATTCCCATGGCCCCCCAGTCCCCGTGTTCCCCCTGGTCCCCATGTCCCTCCCCATGGCCCCCCTGTCCCCCGTGTCCCCCCCAGTCCCCATGTTCCCTCCCAATCCCTGTGTCCCCCCAGTCCCCACGTCACCCCCAGTCCCCATGGCCCCCCCAGTCCCCGTGTCCCCTCCCAGTCCCTGCGTTCCCCCAGTCCGCGTGCCCCCAGTCCCCGTGTCCCCCCATGTCCCCCCCAGTCCCCGTGTCCCCCCGGTCCCTATGTGCCCTCCCAGTCCCCCTGTCCCCCCAGTCCCCCTCTCCCCCCAGTCCCCGTGTCCCCCCCAGTCCCCATGCCCCCCCGGTCCCCATGTCCCCCCCGTCCCCTCTCACCGTGCGCTGCCCTCAGACCCCCCCACTCTCCTGCCGCAGCCGGACTTCGCCGAGGACACCTGGGGGAGAGGGTCGGGGGGGGGGGGCTGCAAACAGGGGACCCCCACAGCCCCCCACAGCTCCCCAGGAGGGCCGAGAACCCCTGGAAGACCCCAGCCCCCCCCCCAAACCCCTTGGTGCCCCTCAGGGGACCTCCAGCCCCCCTCATTCCCCCTGGCTCCCCCCAGAGCCCCCCCAGGGCTCTCCAGGGACCCCCAACCCCTCCAGGGTCCCCCCCAGCACCCGAGGGCTCCCCAGGCCCCCAACCCTTCCAAGCCCCCCCCCCCAGCATTCCAGGGCTCCCCAGGACCCCCAACGCCTCCAGGGTCCCCCCCAGCACCCCAGGGCTCCCCCCAAGCCCCCCCCCCCATCTTCCCAGGGACCCCCAACCACTCTGGAGCCCCCCTCAGCCCCCAGTGTGGGTGGGGGTCCCCCGTACCGGCTGTGCCGGGGGGTCTCCCTCCTTCCGCCAGCACGGGCCCCGGCCGAGGTGGTGCACTGCGGGGGACAGGGTGACAGCATGGGCACACGGGGGGGACACGGGGGGACACAGGGCCACGGGTGACGTGGGGGCACGGGGAGGGGGGATATGGGGGTGCAGGGGATGGGGGGGCACAAGGGGTGTGGGGGGCGCAGGGACAGGGGCCGTGGGGACACCGGGGCCGTGGGGACACGGCGGGGACACTCTCGGGGACAGTTTGGGGTCCGGGGGGGGACACACTCACGGTGGGGGCCGGGGTCGCTGCGGCCGGCGGCGGGGCGGTGGGTGGAGTGGATCCGGCGGGGCACGGGGGGGGGCGGCTGCGAGTCCGAGGGGTGACGGGGGCCCCCAGTGCCTCCCAGTGCCTCCCAGGGCCCCCCAGAGCCCCCCAGAGCCCCCCAGTGCCCCCCAGAGTTCCCCAGTGCCTTGCAGAGACTCCCAGAGACTCCCAGAGCCCCCCGTGCCTCCCAGTGCCCCCCAGAGTCCCCAAGTGCCTCCCAGAGCCCCCCAGTGCCTTCCAGTGCCTCCCAGAGCAGCCCCCCAGTGTCCCCAGTGCCCTCCAGAGCCCCCCAGTGCCTTGCAGAGACTCCCAGAGCCCCCCAGTGCCCCCCAGTGCCCCCCAAGAGTTTCCCAGTGCCTTGCAGAGACTCCCGGAGCCTCCCAGTGCCTCCCAGAGCCCCCCAGTGCCCCCAGTGCCTTCCAGAGCCCCCCAGAGCCTCCCAGTGCCCCCCAGAGTTCCCCAGTGCCTCCCAGAGCCCCCCAGTGCCCCAATACCTCCCAGAGCCTCCCAGTGCCCCTGCCCAGTGCCCCAGTCCTTCCCAGTGCCCCCTAGTCCGGTCCTTCTAAAACACCCAGTGCTCCCAGTCCCCCCCAGTCAACTCCAGCTCCCCAGTCCCCCCCAGCATCCCCTGTGACCCCCACTCCAGTGGTCCCAGTGCCCCCCCATCCCTCCCAGCACTTCCAGTTCTCCCCAGTGCCCCCAGTGCCACGTCTCATCCCCCCCAGTCCCATGTCCCAGTCCCCCCCAGTGCTCCCAGTCCATCCCAGTCCTTCTGCCCTCCCCAGCACCCCCGTGCCCCGGCCCCACCTCGGGCTCTTCCTCCTCGGGGTCGCAGCCCCCCAGGAGCCGCTCGGGGTCCCGGAGCTTTTCCAGCAGCTCCAGGGTGAGGGTCCGGCTCAGCCCCGGCTGGGCCACGAACTGGTGCTGGGGGACGGGGACAGGGGACGTGGGGACGGGGGACATGGGGACGTGGGGATGGGGGGACGGGGGGACGGGGGGACAGGGGGACAGGGGGACGTGGGGATGGGGGGACGGGGGGACAGGGGGACAGGGGGACGTGGGGATGGGGGGACGGGGGGACGGGGGGATGGGGGGACAGGGGACGTGGGGATGGGGGACATGGGGATGTGGGGATGGGGGGACGGGGGGACAGGGGACGTGGGGATGGGGGACATGGGGATGTGGGGATGGGGGGACGGGGGGGACAGGGGACGTGGGGACGGGGGACATGGGGACGTGGGGATGGGGGGACGGGGGGACGGGGGGACGGGGGGACAGGGGGACGTGGGGATGGGGGGACGGGGGGACGGGGGGACAGGGGGACAGGGGGACGTGGGGATGGGGGGACGGGGGGATGGGGGGACAGGGGACGTGGGGATGGGGGACATGGGGATGTGGGGATGGGGGGACGGGGGGACGGGGGGACAGGGGGACAGGGGACGTGGGGATGGGGACGAGGACGGGCACACTGGGATGGGGTGAGGGTGAGGAGGGATGGGGATGTGGGGAGAGGGATGGGGACAGGATCGGGATGATGGGGATGGGGACAACTTGGGGACCAGCAGGGGATGGGGACGGGGATGGGGACAGGATGGGGACAGGGAGGGGATAGGGATGGGATGGGGATGGGAACAGGGACAGGGATGGCATGGGGACAGGGACAGGATGGGGATGATGAGGACGAGGATAGGGACAGGATGGGGATGGGGATGACAGGGATGGGAACAGCATGGGGACCAGCATGGGATGGGAAGAGGGATGGGGACAGGACAGGGACAGGGATGAAGACGAGGCCGGGGATGAAGATGGGGATGGGGACAGGATGGGAATGGGGATGGGGACGGGGATGGGGACAGGGATGGGGACAGGGATGCAGATGGGGCCGGGATGGGCACGGGGCCGGGGCCGGGGCCGGGGGGCTCACGGTCAGCATCTTGGCGGCGCTGGGCCGTTTCTTGGGGTTCTTGGTGAGCGTCACCTTGACGAAGTTGTGGAAAGAGGGGGACCTGGGGGGGGGACACGGTGAGGGCCGGGGGTCCCCGTCCCGCGGGGGGTCCCCCGCACCCCCAGCGCCCCCCGCTCACCACTTGGCCTTGTCCTTCAGCTTGGGGGGCTGGTACCCGCTCTTGGACATCAGGAACAGCACCCTGGGGCAGGCAGGGGGGCGTCAGGGGGACCCCTCCCCACCCGCGGGGGCTGGGGGGGGCTGGGGGGGGTCCCCGCTCACCGCAGGGGGTGGACGTCGAACATGGGGGGCTGCAGTTCGGCCAGCTCCACGGCGGTGATGCCCACCGACCAGACGTCGCAGAGCTCGTTGTACCCCCCCTTCAGCTCCACCGCCGCCACCTCGGGGGCCATCCTGGGGGGCACGGGGGGGGGGCAGTGTGGGTCCGGCCCCCCCCAGCCCCGGCCCCCCCCCCCCGGGCCCCCCCTCACCAGTACGGGGTGCCGATGAAGGACATCCGCCGGGCGAAGGTCGCGCTGATCTGCGCCGCGATCCCGAAGTCGGCTGGGGGGGGGCGTGAGGGGTGGGGGGTCCCACCAGCCCCCCGGGACCTGGACACCCCCCCCCCAGCACCCCCTCACCCCATTGCTCCCCCCGCCATCCCAGCTCCCCCCCCCAGCTGCTCCCAGCACCCCTGGCACCCCGTACCATTGCCCCCAATTCCCCATAGCCCCCCCATTCCCTATTCGCCCCCCAGGCCCCCATAGCCCCCCAGTTCCCCATTGCCCCCCATTGCTCCCAGCCTCCCATAGCCCCCCAGTTCCCTATTTGCCCCCCAGGCCCCCATAGCCCCCCAGTTCCCCATTGCCCCCCCATTGCTCCCAGTCTCCCATAGCCCCCCAGTTCCCTATTTGCCCCCCAGGCCCCCATAGCCCCCCATTGCCCCCACAGCCCCCCCGCTCCCCCAACCCCCATAGCTCCCCAATTCCCCACAGGACCCCATCGCCCCCCTGCCCCCCCAGACCCCCATACCCCCCAATGTCCCACAGCCCCCCTTGCCCCCCAACCCCCATAGCCCCCCAATTCCCCACAGCCCCCCCATAGCCCCCCTGCCCCCCCAGACCCCCATAGCCCCCCAGTTCCCCCCAGCACTCACCCAGCTTCACCTCCCCGCTGTCGTTGATGAGGATATTGGCTCCCTGCAGCGACGGGACGGGGTCGGCGGGACCCCCCGGCCCCCCCAAATGTGTGACCCCCCCCGATGTGTGTGTGCCCCCCCTTGTCCCCCCGCCTTGTGCCCCCCCCCCTCATCCCCCCTACCTTGATGTCCCGGTGGATCTTGCCCTGGGAGTGCAGGTAGGAGAGCCCCTGCGAGGATGAGGATGAGGATGAGAATGGGGGGCAGCCCCGGGGTGGGGGTCGCGGGGGGGTCCCCGGGGGGGTCCCACTCACCTCCAGGGTCTCCCTGCAGACGTAGGCGATCTGCGGCTCCGAGAGGGGCCCCGTCACTGCGGGGAGAGGGGCTCAGCGGGGGGGACAGCTGCCGCGGCCCCCCAAAATGGGGGTCCCAGCCCAAAAGCAGAGGGCCCGGACGCTGGGGGGGGGGGGGGCCGGACTCATGGCCCCCCCCCCCCCCGTGCCTCAGTTTCCCCCTCCCCGTACCGTGGTAGATGTCCTGCAGAGCCCCCCCCCCGCACAGCTCCATGCAGATCCACAGCTTGTTGCACCTGTGCGGGGGAGAAGGGGTTAACGGGGTGCTGGGGGGGGGGGGGGTTGGGGGGCACCAGGGGTACACGGGGGGTGTCGGGGGGCGGGGGGGGGTTGGAGGGGGGGTTGACGGGGTTTGGGGGGAATTTGGGGGATTTAGGGGGGTGGGGGGAATTTGGGGGATTTGGGGGGGATTTGGGGGGGTTGGGGTGAATTTGAGGGATTTGGGGGTTTGGGGGGATTTGGGGGGCTGGGGGGGTCGGGGGGCTTGGGGGGATTTGGGGGACCCTCACCAGCTGTAGCTGCCGAAGTAGGCGATGATGTTGGGGTGCTGGCAGGACCGGACCATCAGGATCTCCTGCTGCAGCCTGGCGCGGTCGTCGTGTGGGGGGGCAGAGGCTTGCGGGGGGGCGGGCGGGGGGGCCGGGGGGCGCGGGGGGTCCCAGGGGGTCCCGAGGGGCTTTGGGGGTCCTCACGGCACCGCAGGGGGTCCCGAGGGGTATTGGGGGGTCCCAGGGCATCCCAGGGGGATTGGGGGGTCCCAGGGCATCCCAGGGGGTCCCAGGGGGGATTGGGGGGTCCTGAGGGGATCCCAGAGCATCCCAGGGGGTATTGGGGGGTGTCAGGGGGTCCCAGGGGAGATTGGGGGGTCCTGAGGGGATCCCAGGGGGTCACAGGGGTATTGGGGGGTCCCGGGGGCACTGCAGGGGGTCCCGGCGGGTATCAGAGGGGTCCTGGGGGGCCCGAGGGCATCCCACGGGGTCCCAGGGGGTATTGGGGGGTCCCAGGGCATCCCAGGGGGTCCCGAGGGGTATTGGGGGGTATTAAGAGGTCCCAGGGGGTATTGGGGGGTCCCAGGGGGTATCTGGGGTATTGGGGGGGTATTAAGGGGCCCCAGGGGGCATTGGGGGGCCCTGGGGGGTATCTGGGGCATTGGGGGGGGTATTAAGGGGCCCCCGGGGGTACTGGGGTGTCCTGGGGGGTATCTGGGGTATGGGGAATCGCAGGGGGTCTTGGGGTCCCCTGGACCCCTGGGTCCCCACAGGGGGGGGGGCCCCCCTCACCTGCCTCCATCTTGACAACCTTGATGGCGGCCACCTCACCCGTGGCTTTGCTGCGGGCCTGGGTGGGGGGACAGCGGCTCAGGGCCTCCCAGTGCCTCCCAGTGCCTCCCAGTACCTCCCAGTACCCCCAGTGCCGGATGTACCAGGGCCTCACGCCTCCGGTAGCGGCAGCGGGGGGGTCCCCCGGGGCTGCGGGTACCGGCAGGAAGGACCGGGGTGGGGAACTGGGAGTACTGGTGGGGAACTGGGAGCAGCGGGGGGGAACTGGGAGTCACTGGAGAAGCAGGAGGCCCCTTTGCGGGTAGGGGGGCACCGCTCGCCACCCCCCGCCCCGAGGACCCCGGCATCCGGGTGGGGACGTGGGGGTCCCCCGTACCCCAGGGCCCCTTTTGGGGGGTCCCAGGGGTCGCCCCCCCCGACCCGTATTTGGGGGGCCCCGTCACCTTATAGACCTCCCCGTAGGTGCCGCCGCCCAGGCGCTGCAGGATCTCGAAATCCTCCTGGGGGTCGCGGGCGGAGATGTGGAGGTGGCGGGGGTCCATGGCGGGGCCCCCCCACCGCCCCGCGCCCCCCGTGCCAGGCCCAGCGGCGGGCGGGAGCTGGCGGCCCCCCCCAGCAGCCACCGCGGCGGAAGGGGAAACTGAGGCACGGCCCACTGGGGACCCGGGCATCCGGGCGCCGCCCCACCCCCCGCTTTTGGGGACGGCTTCGAGGCCAGCGTGGTCCCCCCAGTCTGGGCCCAGTGCACCTCACGCCGAGCCCAGTCTGAGCCCAGTATGAGCCCAGTGCCCCCCGTTTGAGCCTGGTATTCCCCAGAAGAGCCCAGTTTGGCCTCAGTGTGGCCCATTTGCCCCCCCAGTGTACCCTACTGTGTCCCAGTGCCCCCCCCAGTATGGCCCAGTCCCTCCCAGTGCAAGCCCTCCTCCACTCCCTCTATGGCCCAGTCCATCCCAGCATGAGCCCCTTCCACCTCCAGTATGGCCTAGTCCCTCCCAGTGCGAGCCCCCCTCCACTCCCAGTATGGCCCAGTCCATCCCAACGTGAGCCCCCCTCCACCCCCAGGATGGCCCAGTCCCTCCAGTACGGCCCAGTCCCTCACAGTATGACCCCCCCCTCCGCCCCCAGTATAGCCCAGTCCATCCCAACATGAGCCCCCCTCCATGCTCAGTATGGCCCAGTCTGTCCCAGTATGACCCCCCTCCACCCCCAGTATGGCCCAGTCCCTCCAGTATGGCCCCCCCTCCACCCCCAGTATGACCCAGTCCATCCCCATACGAGCCCCCCCTCCCCCCCCCAGTATGGCCCAGTCCCTCCAGTATGACCCCCCCCGCGTCGATCCCCCCCAGCGTGGGTGCGCTTTGCCCTAACGCTGGCCCCAGTTTGGCCCAGTCGGACCAAGCCGAGACCCCACGCTCGTACTGGGAAGGGGCGCTGTGGGCGTGGCCCGGGCTTGTGGGCGGGGCTTTGGTCTGTAGGCGTGGTCGGGATTTGTGGGCGGGGCTTGTTTGCGTGGGCGGGGCCAGGGTATATCCCTCCGCCTCCCGCCGCTGCCGCTCTCTGCGCCTGCGCGCCGCTCCTTCGCTCCCCCCTCCCATCGTCCCGTCATGCCCGGCGAGCGCCCACGCCGGAAGCGGAAGTTACCTCGTCCGCCGGAACCCGGTACCGCCCTTTCACTTCCGGCGGTACCGCGAGTCATGGCGCTCTTCGAACAGATGCGGGCGAACGTGGGGAAACTCCTGCGGGGCATCGACCGGTACCGGCGGCGGGGGGAGCCCGGGGGGACCGGGGGCGGGCGGGGGGCTCGGCCGGGACCGGCGGGGAGGGGGAAGGACCGGGCCGGGGGGCGGCTCACGGGCCGGTAATGGCGGCAGGGGGGGGGTGTTGGTGGGAGCGGGGCCCGGCAGCGCCGAGGGACCCCCGGGAACGGGGGTGTGGTGGGGAGCGGGGCCCGGCAGCGCCGAGGGACCCCCGGGAACGGGGGTATGGCGGGCGGCGGGGCTCGGGACGGCGGCGGTAACGGGCGGGGGGGTCCCGGCGGGGGGCGGCCCCCCGCTGCCCGCAGGTACAACCCCGAGAACCTGGCCACGCTGGAGCGCTACGTGGAGACGCAGGCCAAGGAGAACGCCTACGACCTGGAGGCCAACCTGGCCGTGCTGAAGCTGTGAGTGGCCCCGGGGGGGGGACACGGGGCACGGGCCGCGACCCCCCCGTCCCCAACGCCCCCCTCTCCCCCCGCAGGTACCAGTTCAACCCCGCCTTCTTCCAGACCACCGTCACGGCCCAGATCCTGCTGAAGGCCCTGACCAACCTCCCCCACACCGACTTCACCCTCTGCAAGTGCATGATTGACCAGGCCCACGTATCCACCCCGCCCTGGGGGGGCTTCTGGGGACCCCCTCAGCCCCCTCTTTGCCCCACGGGACCCCTCCTCACCCCAATTTAGGGACTGGGGGGGGCTGGTTTGGGGGTGCAGCTCCGGGCCCCTCTCCCCACCTTTTCCTTGACCCCCTCTGGCCACAGCAGGAGGAAAGGCCCATCAGGCAGATCCTCTACCTGGGGGAGCTGCTGGAGACCTGCCACTTCCAGTCCTTCTGGGTGAGTCCTGGCCCGGGGGGGGCACCCTGGACTCGAGGGGGGCACCCCAAAGTCAGGAGGACATTAATAACCACCCTCCCTCCCCCCCCCCCCCCCCGCCTTCCGCAGCAAGCTCTGGATGAGAACATGGAGCTGCTGGATGGGATCACCGGCTTCGAGGACTCCGTGAGGAAATGTGAGGGGGTCCTGGGGGGCACAGAGGGGCCTGGGGGGGCCGGCGGCTGACGTGGGGCTCTCCTTCCGCAGTCATCTGCCACGTGGTGGGGATCACCTACCAGCACATCGACCGCTGGCTGCTGGCCGAGATGTTGGGGGACCTCTCGGGTAAGGGGGTGACAGGAGGGATTGGGGAGGGGGCTGCGGGGTAGGCCGGGGACTGAAGCCCCCCCCAAATTCCACCCCCAGAGGCTCAGCTCAAGGTCTGGATGAGCAAATACGGCTGGACGGAGCCGGAGCCCGGGCGCATCTTCATCTGCAACCAGGAGGAGAGCATCAAGCCCAAGAACATCGTGGAGAAGATCGACTTCGACAGTGGGTGTCGGGGGGCCTTGGGGAGCCCCCCCCGGAGCCTTGGGGAGCCCCCCCCCCGCCCCGGGACCCCCCCCTCACTCACCTCCTTCTCCCGCAGGTGTCTCCAGCATCATGGCGTCCTCGCTCTGAGACCCCCGTTTTACCGTCCCCATTCCCCCCCCGTTTTAACTCTTGGCTCCCCCAGTAAAGGAGAAGCCTCCAGGGTGCTGTGGTCCTTTTGGGGGGTCCCTGGGGGGGGGGGGGGGGGGGGTCCTGGGGGGTGAGACCCCCCCCCAGGGTGCAGCTCGGCCCCTCCCGGGGGGTTTTGGGGAGCACGGGGGAGGTCGGGGGGTGCAGAGGGGTTTTGGGGGCACAGGGGGTGGATCCCCCCCTCCGTGGGGCTGCCCAGGGGTGGAAGCAGTGCTGTGGGGAGGCCACGCCTCCTCATTGCATAACCACGCCCACTTCACACACGGACACGCCCATTCTGAATATTAATGACCCCCTTCACGGCAGGGGGGGGGGGTTGAGTGCGCGGTCACAGGGGGGTTTTGCATAATGAATATTAATGAGGGCGTTGACCCGTTGGGGGTGTGGCTGCCACCGGCGTACTGCCGCGTATTAATATTAATGAGGTTTCCACGCCCCTTCGCGCGTATTCAGGCCGGTCCGAGCGGCCGGCGCATGCGCGGTGGCGGGGAGAGGGCGGGGCGTGTGGGCGGGGCGAAGCGCGGTAGGCGGGTCGCGTCGCGCATGCGCGGGGCGTCAGTGGGCGTTTCCCAAAGGGCGTGGCCGCCGCGCATGCGCAGGGGCGGGGCGGGCGGCGGGGACGCAGAGCCGGGCGGCGCGGGCAGGAGCGGAGCGGAGCGGAGGAGCGATCGTCAGCGCCATGGTGGATTACCACAGCGCCGGGCAGCCCTACCCCTACGGCGGCAACGGGCCCGGCCCCAACGGCGACTACATGGCCCAGGAGGATGACTGGGACCGCGACCTCCTCCTCGATCCCGCCTGGGAGAAGCAGCAGCGCAAGGTGGGCCCGGGGCATGGCGGGGGGGGGGGGGGCTGAGGGGGCCTCGGGGGGGTGGGGGGGTCCTGAGGAGGCTTCTGGGGCGTCAGGGGTTTTGGGGGTCCTGTGGAGGACCCCTGAGGCGTCAGGGCCTGGGGGGGGGTCCTGAGGAGGCCTCTGAGGGCTCAGGGATTGGGGGGGGGGGGTCCTGAGGGGACCCCTGAGGCGTCAGGGCCTGGGGGGGGTCCTGAGGGGACCAAGGTGGCCCCTGAGGGCTCAGGGATTGGGGGGGTTCCTGAGGGGACCCCTGAGGTGTCAGGGCCTGGGTGGGGTGTCCTGAGGGGACTGAGGTGGCCCCTGAAGGCTCAGGGCCTGGGGGGGATCCTCTGGAGGCCCCTGAAGGGTCAGGGATTTGGGGAGGGGGGGCGCGGATAGATGAGGGGTCCTGGGGGGGGGAGTCTCTGGGGTGAAGCGGGTGCTGGAGGCCCCGAGGGGTGCTGGGGGGGAGCCCCTGAGGAGGGGGCAGTGGGCCTGGAGAGAGGCCCTGGGGTAGGGGGCCTGGGGAATGGGACAGGTCCTTCCCGGGGGGGCCGGGCACTGTGGGTGCTGAGGACCCCATGGTAGGAAATAAGGGTGCTGGGGGGGCTCTGAGAGGAGGGGAGCAACGGGGGGGGGGGGCTAGGGGAAAGCTGGGGGGGCTGTGGAGAAGGAGGGGGCGACGGGGATGTTTGGGGGGAGCCACCCCAAGGGGACACCTGGGGGTGCTGGGGCCGTGTGGGGCTGGGCAAGGGGGGACCCCAGGGGCTGTGTTTTGGGGGGTACAGACGGGCCGAGGCTCCCGCAGCGGGGGGCTGTGGCTAAAACAGCCATCCCCCCGCGTCTGGCTTCGGAAAAATCCCACGTCCCCCTCTCCGGGCGGCAGCTTCGGCCAGAGCGTGGGCTGCGGGGCGGCCGGAGGAGCGAGACGCCGCCGGAGCCGGGGTGTAAAAATGTCTGGGAAGAAGGATCCGCTCCCTGGGACAGGAATGGGGAAATAAGGGAGAGGATAAAAGGGCACTGGGGGAGAGGCGGTGGCGGGGAGGGGCAGGTCGAAAGGCACCGCAGGGAGAGGGCGACGCTCCCGGCACGCTCCGTGCCTCGCCGGGGGTCTCGGTGAGAGCGGGGGGGGGGGGGGGGGGTCCACCTGCGCCGCACCCGAACACCGGGACCCTCTGGTCTGCGCCGGGCGTCGTGGCGTGGCAGAGCCCACCGTGGTGCGGACCAGACCCTTCCCTCCTCTGGCCCGCCACCACCTTCCTCCTGGTTAATAATTGGAGACCGTTTGCGGGAAGACAGTGAGGTGGCCGTCTGCTATTTTGGTTTAATTGCCTTAATTGCAGGTTATTTAGGAGGGAGCGGGGTTTGCGGAGCCCGCCCAGGGGGGACGCGGCCGTCCGAAGGGCAGAGGGCCCCCCCCCGGGCTGGGCAGAGCGGCGTGGGTCACCGCGCCGGTGCGGGCACCTGTATAAACTCAGAAATGTGAATGTTGGGTTTCTGTTGCCATAGTTACGGTGGTTTTTAAAAAAAAAAAACCAAAAAAAAAAACAAACCAAAAAATCGTAGCTAAATGGCATAATTTTTGGTGAAGGAAGTGTGTGCCAGGCCTCCTCCTCGCTGCAGCGGTGCTTCGGCCAGCCCCAACCCGCCGCTTCCCAGCACGTCTGGAGCCATAACGTACGTTTTTTTGCTGTCGGCCTCAGTTTAACCAGCTTTTGGGACTGTTGGCACTAAACACCCGAGTTTCCCTGCCGTGGGGGTCCGGAGGAGCCGGGGCTGAGCCACAGCCGGGTTTCCCAGCCCTGCCCGGCCGCAGCCTCACGTGGACCAGGAGACACAATATTTAGAGAGGGTTTTGGCTGGCGTGCGGCTCAGTGGAACCGTCGCTGAGCTGTTTAGTCTCGAGGGGGGTGAGGCTGGGAGGCTGAATTGTGCCGTGGCTCGCAGCCCGAGCTGCCGAGCGCGGGTGAGCCGGCACACCGACAGAGGGATGAGGTTCCCGAGTGCCGGACTTGAAGCCAGCGGTTATAAATTCCAGCTTCCCCAAAGGCAAGGATGAGGCTCGAAGTCAGTCCCGATCCTCACAGGAGGAATAGACGGCATTGGAAACGGTTCCTCCGTGGGTGTCGGAAAGACCAGCGCGCTCATCTTCAAGTTAATTACTTTTTTTGGAGCGGTTTTGTGTCTTTTTGATCTCGGGGGAAGCTGCCGGCATGCCAAACGTCCCGCTCGGCCGGGACTGGCTTTGGAGAGGCAAGGAGGCGGCGAGCTTCGAGCCTCAGATCCCTTAAACATCAGCTGCGCTGAAATGGAAACGACCGCGGCCTCGTCCCGTCCCTCGCGGGGGGAAAGGCAGCCGGGGTGGAAGGACAGGGATGTTCCTGCTTGGAGCGTGCCGGTGCGGAGCCATCCCAGCGGCTGCGGTTTTGCTACTGGTATGTGTCCAGTCCCCGGGGTTTCTCCTCTGGAATCTCAGCTATGTGGCTTGAACAGCGGGGCACGATCTGCCAGCGTCCGTCCTTCCCGGCGTCCGTCCTTCCCAGCATCGGCAAACACGCTGGGGAAAAAAAAGGGAAATCGTTGCCAGTGCGCGGCCTTAAATAGACGTGCGCGCTCCCGGCTTCCGCCTGCTTCCGAGGCTGGTGGTACTGGAAAAATAACTCGGCGAAAATACGGCGTCCTTGAGGGCCATTGGGGCGATAACGAGCCCGCGGGGCGATAACGAACCCACAGAGCGGTAACGAGCGCAGTTCGGGAGATGCTCATCCCGTGGAGCACAGGCCTGCTTCTCCCAGCATCGTCTCGTGCATCCCTTGTGCGCCGGAGTCGTTCGTTGCACCCGCCGCTGGTTCATCAGATTTGGGCTGCTTAACGACCTCAGCATGTTAACGAGGCCGGGCACGCGGCCGGGGCTGGTGTCTTGCTCACGGCGAGGACCGGCGGAAAGAGTCGCTTCTGGCTTCGCCTTGGCTCCCCCTCCGCCTGCCCCGAGAGCACGGACACGGTGGAGGAGCGGCCGCTTCTCCGCTGCCCGGCTGGATTCTTGGTTTCTCTCCAAAAACAAAACATCCGGCCCCGAGAGCCCTCCGCCTCCTCGGAAAACAGCACCCGCATCCTCGGCTCGTGTGCGGTGGCTTTCGGGCTCGTACCCGCAGCGGGGTTCGCCTTTAAACCCTCCTTTGGAGGAAAACGCTCTCTGCATCCCCGCTGTCCTTGCCCTCAGCCTGTCGCTGGTGTTTTCCCCATGTCGGAGATGGCTTTTCCGGGGCGTGGAAAAGCCCCGGCCTTGCGTTCACCCCCAATTTTTTCCACAGGAGAGCTCGTACCTAAAAATCCCGTGGCGATTCCTGGTGCAACGGTATACAGGTGCTCGCCCCGATGGCAGGGGCCAGGCGTGTTTTTCTCCGGCACTTAAGCCCCTTTCGGGCTTCCTGGCTCTCTTTTTTAAAAATAATCCACCTACTTAATCCCGCTGAGGCAACTTTTCAATCCCAGGTTGGATCCTTGACGGCAGATTACTTACCTGGTTGCGGTGGTGGCACGTTAATGCCTGTTTAAAGACGCAGACCTGCCGGGCAGGAGCCCCGGTTACGCAAAGAGCTGGGGAAATGCCCTGCCAGGGCTTTCCGCGGCACCCAAACGCGCCGGCTCTTCCTAACCAGGAGGCCTGACGACCGGGGATCGGGAAATGAGGATTTTTGGACCCCGTGCTCCTCCTCAGAGCCTCTCTGGCAGTGCCAGGGCAGCAAGGGGTGCCAGTCGGTGGTATAAACGAGCGTTAATTCCTCCATCTGGCCTTTTGGCTTGGTAATATCTTTCTGCTTTTCCCTTTTTGTTATTTTTTTAGCATGTTTGCAGCCCGTGCCCGAGCCTCTCCTCGCACCTTGGGCAGGGCAGCGGCAGCGCCTGGTTTTAGGGGAGGAATCTGGTGGATATGGCGAAGCCGGACGCGGCCGTGCTGGAGAGGACAGAGAAATTACCTGTCATTTCCCATGATCTAATGGGCCAAGCTCTTCCAGGAGCTTATGTTTAGTCCTAGAAACTCACCGCTGGAAAAACCTCCAGCATAAAGCCTTGTACATGCCGAATATTTGGATGTGCCAAAGTCCTGGTGGAGCCGGGCCGGAGCTGGTGTACGGCAGGCAACGCCCGGCTTGAGGAGAGGTGTGCCAGCTCTCGGCACGGAGCTCCTCGTCCTCGCAGGAATGCGGGTACGCCCGCCGGCCCTGACTCACCTGCGCCCTTATCTCCCCTGAAAATGGAGCCAACAGCATCGCCCTGGCTCGGGCCCAGCGCCGGAGCAAGAGGAATTTTGCCTCTTTACCCCCGCCAGACCCTCAAATCGGAGCAGCCTCCGGGCTGCGGCACGCCAGACCCCAGCGAGGGTTTGCCGCGGGGGGCCGTGCCTCCCCCGGCTGCTTCCTGCCGCTGTCCTCCTCCGAGTTAGCTGCGTTCTCCCCAAACGATCGAGCCGAGAGCCTAATAAGGGAAAAGAATGAGGAGAATCTCCGTGGTCCAGCCTCCCCCCGGCCCGTCCGGTAGCAGCAAATTAGAAAAAAAAAAAAATAAATGGCGAGGGAAATGACGAGCGACTGGAAACACCCGGCAAGTGGCAAGCGGACCCCGGGGCTGTGCCGAGCCGATGGCTGCCTGCCCGCCCCGGCATTTCGGGGTGCTACAGTGGCATCGCCGCCTCGAAAGGCACAGCCTGGCGGTGGTCACCGGGCCCAGCCGGTAACGACGCCCTTCTAACGAAGGCAGGACCGAGGATGGGAGGCGTTGCTCCTCAGCATCCCTTCTCTCCCCATCCAGAGAGAAAATCCTCATTTCTCCTCATTTTTGTAGTTTTTTTCCCTCTGCTTGAGGTCCGGAGCTGCCGCTCCTCAAAGGAAAAGCGGCTTCAGTGTCGAGCTGAGCCGCTAGCGACCGTAATTAGCGATCCCGCTAATTGCTGGCCGGGGCTGGGCTAACACAGACGGCTCCCTCGGCCGCCTTCCTAACGCGTTGGGAAATGCCTGTTTCTTCTCCAGAGCTTTGTTTAGTCTCCGCGACATCTTAAGAGCAGGCCAATAACTTGGAGTGCAGGAGCGATTTCCTGCGCTAACGAGCTTCCCGTTGGCGGCCCTAACGAAGGGGAGGCGGCGTGGCTGAAGCGGGGGCTCTGCCCCGGTACCTTGGGCTCTGCCGCACCCGCCGTTGCCCACCCGAGCCCTCGGCAGGCTCCCCCGGGGACTCGCCACTCCTTTCCACGCACGTGGCTGCGTTCAAGCCAGCGGTGCGTGCTCTCAGGCTGGATGTTTTTTGCTTAAAACCCTGGAAATGAGACCAAAAGCGCCTGGCTGCTGGCGAGGGGTCTCATTGCAACCCGCTCCAGAGGAGCCAGCGGCATCACCAGGCTCGTCGCTCCACAGTCGCCTCGATCGAGGTCCCTCTTGCTGGGGAAAGCGCTCATGGGCGACAGGAGATTGGTTTAAAGTTAAAAAAAAAAAGCTATTCCAGTACATTTCTAAATAAAGATGCTTATTTTTTTTTTTTTAGGACATATTATTGTCGGCGGTGACCTAATGGAAAAATACTGATAGGGTTCTGCCCATAAATTACCCCGAGTAAACAAACAGTCAGCCCATGCTACGGCCTCCGAGGACAGCAGAGACAGATTTCGGTCAGGTTTTCGAGTCGGTCTAAAGTCCGCGTCGGGGTTTGCCTTAAAAGGAAGGAAGGCTGCAAAAATCCGCCGGGATCGTTGCCGGCTGAGCCGGGCAGAGCCGATGCTGCCTGGCACGCTCGCAGGCGACAGGTAAAAAAGAAAAGCCCCCTCCTCGGCGAGCGGCCTCCCGTCGGCAGCCCCCGGCCCGGTGTCTTGCCGGCAGGACCAGAACCGGCACCACAGCGGCTTTTCGAAGCTGAATTTGGCTTGTATGGAAAGATGGGCTCGGATGAGCCCCTCTCACCCCTGAAAGCCCCCTAAATTTGAGGAGGGGGGGAAGGCGAGGCAGGTTTCGCCAAGCGCGCTCCTCCCTTCCCCTGTTTTCTCAAAGCTTCCAGGTGTTGCGTAAAATGGGAGGAAACCAGGTCCTCCGTCCCCGAGGTGTGCCGGGGTCGGGTTTTCGGTGGGGTTGAGGGGAGGACTCCCCCCGCCAAGGGGGGTTTGGCTCGGGCTGGGCGCCCGGGGAAGGTGCGGGGCCACCTATTCCTCCCCGACAAAGGCGGCTTTGATACAATGCCTGGAAAGCGTTTCTCCAGCGCCTCCGTGGGAAGGAAATTCCAGAAGCATGTGTGGAATCTCCTTTTTTAGTAACTTTTATTCGTAACACATTGCTGCGGGAAAGCTGCTCTTTGCCCACCAGTCGGTCCTTAAGCCGGCTTCGTTAGGCTTGGCTCATCTCGTCTGGCTAGGCTCAGCTCCGGCCCGAGGCAGCTTGATACAGCGAGATGCGCTCACCCGAGCTGCTTTTTGGGGTCGATTTGGTGGGGTTTAGCTAACGGGCTCCGAGCATCTCCGCCCTGGCTGGCTCGGGGGGTAAAAGCTTCCGCTCCGGGAGTGCGGGTACCCCCGCTTGGGAGAGGGGGCACCCAGGGGGAGAGCGAGGCCTCAGCCCGGCAAACAGCACCCGACTCGGTGCCGCAGCTGCCCGGGAGCCGTAGGAAAAGAAATCCATGGGACTTGGAAGAGATCTGTCATCTTTTGAGGAAACGAGCTTCTGTGGAGGTTTTGGGAGAGCTCGAAGGCTTTTTATTGCTTTCTGCGACTATTTTTAACTCCGTGGCTGTTTCCATAGTGTTTCGGAAACAAGCGCAGGCTGCCCGCGCGGGCTTTCGGCGCCGCCGCAGCGAAGGGGGGACCTCAGCCGGGGCTGCGGATGAGCCCGGGGGCTGCGGCGCGTCGGCTCGGCACGCCGGGCGGCTTCAAAAAGCCCCGGGGAAGCCACGTGCCAAAAGGCAGCCGTCCCCGCGGCCGCCTGTGACAGCTCCTTGGCCGGCAGCAGCAGCCTGATGTATCGCGCAGCAGCTCGGCGCCGCATGGTTTAATGTTTTTACGCAGAGCAGCGTCCTTGCAAAACGCGAGCCGTGTGAGCGAGCGCCTCGACGGGGCTGAGTCGCTCCAAATGTAAAGTGGAAAAATTCCTTCGGAGGTGGAGGTTTATTCCTGTTTTTACGCTTGGATTTTTTTTAGCAGCTGCCTACGGGTGGGTTTTGCCACGCCGGGCGTGATTCAGCTCTTGACTCGCCTTTTCCACGTGCCGGGGCTCGCTTCGCAGCTGGTCTCTCCGTCGAGTTTCCCCCAGCTGGCACCGCGGCGAGCGCCGGTGAGCTCGCCTTGTTCGGCAACAACACCCGGACACGCCTGGCAGAGGCATGCGGCGGTGTAGGACGGCTGTCATTGCTGAGCGGTTGTTCAGTGACGTCTGACAGACGCGATAAGCAGCCTGGGAACACCCTCACCGGCTGCGGATTTACCTCTCTCCTGCCCTTATACGGCCATCTCTGCTCTCCTTGCCGCCGGGATGCTGAGGTAGCCACGCCACCAGGCCCAGGGCAAGCCACAGAGGCGACCTAGTGTGCGTGAAGTGCTAAATCATAAAGTCCCAGGGTAGGAAAGGTGACTTTTTCCGAGCCACCGGGCTGCCCGGCACGCTCTCGGTGCCGTGGGGCTGCGCAGGTGAGCTCGCCCAGGCTGTCCCGGTCTCTCCGCCGGGACGTGGGCTGCAAAAACAGCTTTAACAAACAGAGCTGCCGCGTTTCCCCTGTGAAGGTGACCCCGCGTCCCTGTTTAAGGTCAATCCTGGCCTATTTGTATTTCTGATGCCGCGAAGCCAGCGTCCGGCTCAGGCGCAAAGCAGGCATGGATCCTGCGGTGTTCAGCCCAGCAGAAACGGCACCTCAGCGGCTAGAGGATGTTTCTTCTCCTAAAACCCTGCCCTAAAAGCAGATATTGGGGTGGAACGAGCTCCTCAAACCGCTGGCTTCGGGAGTCTCCGCGCAGGATGGGCTCGAAGCCGCTTCCAGGTTTGGTTCCCAGCCTGGTCTGGGTTTAACTGAAAGCCGGGATCGTGCCGCCTGGCCCCCTTGCAGCCAGCGGTGCTGCTCCCGAGCCGGGGGGAAACGCTTTCCCCCTGGTCCTGGTGGGATGAATGGCTTGTTAAAAGCTGTCACTGCAGCATTCCCCGGCCGTGAGCTCACCGCAGCCCATGAGCCGGCCTGGAACAATGCTCCCCGTTCAGCCGCCCGGCCGTGCCGCGGTGGCAAGGAGAGGGGGGGAACCCGGGTCACCCTCCCCGAGCCAGCAACGGGACCGTCCCAAACCGAACCGTGCCCAGCGGGTTCGCGACGGCCTCGGACCGCAGACAGGGGGAGTGGGAGCGATTGCAATTTCACGGCCTAAACTTTGCCACCTGGTTAACGGTGGTTTATTTTCCCCCCGAGCACGGCTGCTCCGCAGAGCCAAGATGCCGGCAGCTACGAGCGTGAATCCTGAGCCTGAGCCTCCGGCTTTTTGGAAATAAAAGCTGCGAGTTCAGGCCGTAATTCGGCAGCGCTAAAGGCTCCGGGTGGAGCAGCAGGAAATACCTGCTCCGTGCATTACTACCCGGGGCCGGGGTCTGCAGGGGAACCCCGGCTGCAAACTGGGAGCACTGGGAGCCGGCAGCACCTTAAACGTACGCGAATGCCCGGTCGCCTTCTGGGAATAATGCCCTGCTCCCGGGGGAGTCCGAGACGCGGCCCAAAGCCTCAGCGCAGGAATCTGCTCTGTTTGCAGTTCGGCGTCTTGACCTTCGCCAGCCGCTGCCAGCAAATATTTGCTGCCGAACATCCGAGGGGGGGGACGGAGCGGAAAAACCTCTCCCCTTGCTGGCAAAGGCGTTATTGCAAACCCCCCCCGGGCTCGTGGGGCGTGGGTGGGCAGGGCCGGCTGCCTGTGGTGCAGGCAGCTGCCAGACGGGACATCCTGCCTCCTGCTTGCTTGGCAGAGCCCGGCGGCAGCTTTCGGGGGGCGAATCCCCCGTGGGCCTCCAGCATCCCTGCAGCGAGCAGCCCGGCGGAAGGAAAGCGGAGCCGGGGATCCGCCGGTGCCGCGGGGTGGCTTTTGTTCCTGGCAGACGTCACGGCATGCCGGCAGGGTCCCCGTTTCCCTGTTTGTTCTACAAAACAACGCGCAAAACTTTCGTCCCGGGGTTTGCCAACGGCGCGGGGGAGAGGCGGGCTCGGGGCGAGAGGCTGGAGATGGAGACAAGCCGTGCCAGCCTGGGGGGACGCGGTGAGGACAGCCCCCGAAAAGGGGGAGTCGGTGCGTCGGTTCGTGGCGAGGTGGGACGGAGAGGGGTGCTGTCTCCAGAGCTCGGCGGTCGCCGGTCTGACCATCCTTTTTCCTGCCTTGTCCTCGCAGACGTTCACGGCTTGGTGCAACTCCCACCTGCGGAAGGCCGGCACGCAGATAGAGAACATCGACGAGGATTTCCGCGACGGCCTCAAGCTCATGCTGCTTCTGGAGGTGATTTCAGGTCAGTCCCCGCTCCGTGTTTTTGCCGGGCAGGACGTGTTGGTGCAACCTTCCGTCCCTCCTGCCCATCATCGTCGACGTCCCGTGTACCTGCGCTATTCGTAATGTGCAGAGGAGCCCCTGCGAGGTTTATAAAGCGGCGTTTGGGGACACTGGTGGGGTTTTTATTATTTTTTTTAATATACCTCAAAGCAAGTCTTTTGTCCCGTGGCCTCATCTCTAAACGCTCGTCCTCCTTGATGGTTTTCTGCTGTTAACCTTAAACAAAAAGCTTTAATCCCGCTGGCTTCTCCTTTCCAGGGGAGCGATTGCCAAAACCGGAGCGGGGAAAAATGAGAGTGCATAAGATCAACAACGTGAACAAAGCCCTCGATTTCATCGCCAGCAAAGGCGTCAAGCTGGTCTCTATAGGAGCTGAAGGTGAGTCTGGACCTTCACCACATCTTGGTGGCCCAATCCAGGCCACGCCGTGTAGCGGGAAGGCTTGCTGGCTGTCACTGACACCGGCTGCTCTGTGTCACCGTGACCTGCGGTCTCTGCCCGCTGCCCTGCAGCGTGACACCGCGAGCTGGTGCGGGGACCCGGCGCTGGCACCCGAACGACGTGCCGACAGCGCCTGCCTGCAGTTCGCCTGGTTTATGGCCGCGGGCACGGCGGAGCCGGGTGAGTCACGGTGCTGGGCGGCGTCCCCGCATCGCTGCGTGGGTTTATCGCCGCAGCCGCCGACCCGTCCGCGGTTGAGTCAGCCGGGAGGCGGTGCCGCACTCGGCACCGCAGGGGAGTCCGAGCACACGGTGCGGGAAGTGCCAGGCGAGTGCCGCTCGCCGCGTTGGAGCTCGGAGGTTAAAGGCTGCTCAGTCTCCTCTCCAAGGTCAATGCTATTTCGGGCAAGCTGTTGCGCAACACAGCTTTGCTGGAGTCATCGGGAAAGCGTGGCTCCTTCCAGCCCGCCCCCCAGGCCCGGGCGAAGCGAGGCCTGAACTCCCCCTCTCCCACGGCGAGCTCCGGAAAGGCCGCAGGAGCCACCCCAAGGTGTTTTGGTGGATTTTCTGCCTGCAGGCAGGGAGGTTTGGTGATCGGTTGAAGGCTCGGCTTCCTCCAGGGCTCATCGCACGGGTACCTGCTGCTGCCCTGACTAATTGCCACCGGTGATCGGGTCAAAAAAAAGTCTCTAGAAAAGCCAAATATTTGCATCTGCGTCGTTCCAAGTCATTCTGCCGGCTGTTCCCTTTGAGCCTCGCCAAGTGTTCGTACTGGCAGGAAAAGCGTTATGGTTTAAAAAACAAAATTCCTCCCATTAGATCAGGATCTCTGATTTTCTTCAGTCATGGGGTTCTCCAGGGCCGGGCCAGCTCCCGGCTCTGCCCCAGCTGTGTCGATTTGGTCCATCCCCACGAAAAACAGCCTGGTCAAACGGAGCAGAAAAAAAGTTCGGCTTTTCTCCGGTTGCAAATGAAGCGGAGCGTGTCCTTTGCCTCGGGGAGCGGGCTCGGCGTTGCCGTTGCACCCAACACGTGGAGGTCGAAGGGTTCACGTTGCAAACGCTGTCCTGACGTGGGAGAGGATGCGGTGCCGTCGCGTTCCTGCGAGCCGGGAGCCTACCAGCCGAAGAGAGGCGGGTTAAACGCCGGATTTAATTCCCACTCCACCTTGCTCAGAGGTCTCCCTGCTCCTCCCTGGGGCTGGGGGAGAGGATTTCCCAGTCCGCACAGCAGCCAGGACCGCTCACCTTTGGATCTACTCACCGCTGACGAAGCCCAAGGGCTGCCCCGGAGCTTCAGGGTGGTTTTTGCAGGGGACGGGGCCCCGTTTGGCAGCGGCTCACCTTGCAGAGCCAGTTTTTGAAGAGGCTGGAAGACCGTGGCTCGCTCCGAGGTTACATCTTTGAAGTCTTGTCGGCTGGCGTCGCTTGCCTGCTGGGGAAGACTGCCTGTTCCCGAAACCGGTGCGTGTTCCAACCGGTGCCGCATTAAAATACAAGATGCGAGGGTGTGGTGGTGGTTACAACAGCCGTTTATCCACCAAAGTCTCCCATGCGTCAGTTGAGCGGTCACTGCAGGCAACTGCTCTTTGAGTATCTTGACTTAATCCCCCCAAAACAAGCGCTTGGGTTGCTCAAGAGATGAGAAATGTCACATCTGCTTGTTCAAGGAGACACCTTCCAGCCTCCCTGGCCAGGGTGGGAGCCCGAGCTCCTCGGGAACCGTGGTTCAGTTCTCAGTGGTTGAACGAGCTGGCCCATCAGCTTGGGACGCGGTGGGCTGCGGCGGGTCACCGTCCGGACCTGCCGAAGATGTGTCCGGCGCAAGATCCGGCAGAGACGGAGCTGGGCGTTAACACCACCATCAGGAAACCGGGTTTGGAAACATTTATTTTGGAGGACGCTTGCTCCGGTTCTGGACTTATTTGGTCGTGAAAGACACGGGGCGAGGATCCGACGTGTCGTGGGCAAAGGGCGAGCTGCACGTTGCGGGATCGTCTCGTAGCTTCCGACATGCCAGACGAACACGCGTGACGAAATCCAAGCGTGGGGCAGGTTGGGTGGCGAGCCCAAATCTGAGCTCCGGGGCACTGCTCCGGCAGCTCCTGCCTGTTCCTCCGCACCCGAAGGCAAAGCGGGGACGGGGGAAGGAGCTCCTCGCGCTGCCTGTGTGCCGGTGGCGTTCGCTGACATCCTGCTCTCCTGAAGATCCGATGAGCTCCTGGCCTGTCCTTGCGAGCTGCGAAGCCGTCGGTGTCTCTCTGGATGTGCCGGAGGGGCAGTCCCAGCGTTCGGCTTCCCGATGAGGCACTGGAGAGGCGCAGACCTTCCCCACTGACTCCCTGCTCCCGCACCGCTTGGAATTACTCCGTCGGTGGGAAGGGATGGTGGCTGCCTCCGGCCGCGGGAGGCTGAACGTCGGGTTTTTCCCTTTGGCTTTCAGAGATCGTCGATGGCAACGCGAAGATGACGCTGGGCATGATCTGGACCATTATCCTCAGATTTGCCATTCAGGACATCTCGGTGGAAGGTAAGGGGCAGGGATACGTGCGCCGTAGGCGGCTTCGCACGCCGAACCCGCTCTCCGGTCCGGACGGTTCATGAGCTACCGCGTCCTTTTGCAGAGACCTCGGCGAAGGAGGGCTTGCTGCTGTGGTGTCAGAGGAAGACGGCTCCCTATAAGAACGTCAACGTGCAGAACTTCCACATCAGGTAACCCTCCTCAACGGCCGCTTCAGCTCCGAGATCCGCTCCCTCGCTGCGGGAGGCATTAGTGCTGCTCCCCTGGGTTTCGAGGCTCTGAAATATTTAGCGGCGAAGCTTTCAGCACGGCTGGAAGGGGAAAACGCAGCTCGTGCTATTTTTTTTTCTTTTTTTTTTTTTTTTGCTGCGGTTACGCCTGAAATATCTGCCCCTTCTCCGGGCTGCCTTTCCAGGCGGGGTTTTCCAGGATCTGAGGAAGGTGCACAATTCGCCTTGGCCCTTCTGCTGTAAATTAGTGAATCGGGGAGGGGTGGACAAGAGGGATGGCGGGGGATGCGTGCGTGTGAATTTGAGCCCCGTGCCGGCGCAGGGATCTCACTCTCCCCTCTTCTCTTGCAGCTGGAAAGACGGTCTTGCTTTTAATGCCTTGATCCACAGACACAGACCGGAGCTCATCGAGTACGACAAGCTCAGAAAGGTAAAACTCGGTGGGAGCACGGTCTCTTCTCTGCTGCTTTTCTCGTCTAAAAACCGAGCTTCGAGCTGGCGGAGAATCGTGGCTGTCCGTCCGTCCGTCCATCTGCTTAACTGCCTCAGCAAGGCGTCTGTGCTCCCTGCAGCCCTCGGCCGCCAGCCCTCGTCATTAGCCCCTCTCCCCCCTCTAGGATGACCCCGTGACGAACCTGAACAACGCCTTCGAGGTGGCGGAGAAGTACCTGGACATCCCCAAGATGCTGGATGCAGAGGGTAAGCTCTCCGGGTGCTTCGCGCTGTCACGCGAAGGGTGACCTTGTCCACGCACCGTAAATGCCCAGGTCCCTGATGGAAGATCCGCTCCTTCGGGCACCGAGGAAGCGTGCTGGCAGCCAGCCTCGCTCGGAGCTGGGGAGGGGAGTGGTTTAACGTCAGGCAACCGTGTTTAACACCCTCTTCTGCCCATACAGGTGTATCGATCTGGCTTTTAAGAGCTGCTTGTTTGTGGGATTCCAGCCGAAAGAGGAGCTGGCTCCTTGGCACAGCCTGGAGAGCGAGCCTGGCTCACGCCAGCAGCGGCGAACGTCCCCCTCTCAGTCTAACCCTTGTTGTTCACTTGCAGACATTGTCAACACAGCTCGCCCCGACGAGAAAGCCATCATGACCTATGTGTCGAGCTTCTACCATGCCTTTTCTGGGGCTCAGAAGGTACCGGAGGCGGCTGTGTCCATCTTGCTGTAACATTTCTGACTGCAGCATCCTACACTCATGCGACTTCTCTTTCAGATGGCCGTTTTGTCTCTTGTTGACTTGGGAACCAGACCTCAGCTGGTTCACATGGGTTTAAAAAAGCCGCGCGGCTTCCCCAAATCTGTCTGTAATGCGATGCCGGCACAGCTGGGCCGAGGGGCTGGCAGAGCACCAGCCCGGCACTAACCTGGGGCAGAAAGCTCCCTGAAGCTGCCCGATGAGGCCTGGGAGCTCAGATAGATCTCGAAACGAAGCCTCAGCACTTTGCAAGAGGCTGAGCTATTAAGCAAGGGAAGCGCAGCGGCAAAAATAACCCCGTCAGCCAGCTCTGGTCCAGATCCCGGGCCCCAGCAAGCGCTTGTTCCCCTCCGCTGCATGCCCGAGGGGGGTTGAGGATTGCCGTGCCGCTTCTTCACCCTCTCTCCTCCCTTTCTCTCTGCGCAGATATTGTAGGCACTCTCAGGCCCGATGAGAAGGCCATCATGACATACGTTTCCTGCTTCTACCACGCTTTCTCGGGTGCTCAGAAGGTGAGCTTTGCCGGGTGGAGCTGTGTGCTTGGGTCGAGCCGCTACTAACATCGGACCTTCGGTCTCCCGAGGGTTGTTGCGCTGCTGCACGGCTTCTGGAAACGTAAAAACCGGGCCGGCTTTAGCTCTGCTTCACTCGGGAGAAGGGCAAAGCGTAAGCCCTGCCCAGGAGGAGAGCCGGGCTGGCTGCCGCGCTGGAGGAGTCTTTCCAGGCTTAGCGTAGCTGGGCCGTTGTCACCGTACGGGGCAGGAGGTAACCTGGGTAAACCGAGAAGAGCCCGCGTCCCGGTTTGCACCGCGAGCCGGGTTTCCGATGCATCTCTTCAGCGCAAGCCAGGCTTGCGAGAGCTCGAGGCAACATCTTAAATCAGCTTTACCCGTGGGCTTGGGGAGAGGGGGGCCGGTGTTGCCTCCAGCCCAGCCCGAGACCTTCGTTAGGGAGACTCGTTAGACCAGCGCTCGGAGCCGGGCGTGAAATCTGTCGTCGTGTCAGTGCGCTGCCTGTCACCGTGGGGTGCCTGGGGAGGGCTCCTGCCCTACCTCCCTGCTCGGCACCATCGCTCAGCTGCCCTTTCCTTTCCTTCCTTCCTAAACGCCTCGTGTTAGACCCAAAACGGGGGTGGCTCGCGGCGCAGTGCGTGCATTTGAGAGGCATCGCTGTTCCGGGTGAATCGGCAATGGCCGTTCTGTGCTGATCGGAGGGATTCGGGAAACGAACGAGCCCCTGGGACGGGCGGTGGCTGAGAAAGCCATTGGCGCGCGAAGAGCTGGGGCAGAGCCTGAGCCTCAGCTCGTGCGGGAGCAATCCAGGTCTTGATCCGCAGAGCCGAGTTGTGGTCAGAGCCCCCCGAGCGTGGCCGGCACCGAGCTCTTGAGGACGGCCGCCCCTCGGCACGGGCGGCTGCGGGATGGCTAGCGAAGGTTGGGGTTAATTTACTGGCTGCTGCAGCAGCAGCCTGCATCTGGAGGGCTGGAAATCCCAGCCTGGCCAGTGGTTTTTATTTTTGCTGCTGGCCGGCGTGCCCGCCTTGTCAGCTGGCCTCGATTAGCTCTGGGAACATGTGCTGTTTTCTTCTGCGCCGCGCTCAGAGGCGGCAGCGCCTGGCTTCGGCGGGGAGCGTGGCTAACACAGTTAAGCCGTACCCGGGGCAGCAGGAGGAGCAGCCCGGCACCGTGTCCCGTCTCCCTCCTGCCTTTTCCTTGATGGGTTTCAGACCTCCGATGCCTAGCTTTTCTCTTCTTTATTGATTTATTTTCCTTTTCCTCTGTGGCAATTCGTTTTTCCTCTTCCCCATCCTTCTGTAGACCCTCTCCACTATTTCTGTTGATGTCTGGCTTTCAACTCCTCCTCTTGGACTCTTTCTGTGCTGCCTACCAAGGTACTCGATCCCCCAGGCTTATCTTTTCTGCCTCCTCCTCACCCTCCCGCCCGGTGTAGAGAGGATCTGCCTTCATGGAAGAGCCCAAGACCGAAGGATGGTGCTTAGAGATGGGTAAAAAAAAAAAGAGCAGCCTGGATGTGATGAGCTTTCTCCCGCTCCGTGCAAAGCGGCGCCAGACCCCCCGGCAGGGCAGCGCGCCTCCGGATAGAGAGCAGGGAAGGAAAAACACGCGGGCCGCGCTCGTGATGGTGGCACGCGCTCAGCGTGGCCGCCTGTTTCGGGGCTCTGGCACTCGAAAGCCGAGTTTGCCTTGTCCGCGAAGCCGTTGGTAAGGTTTGACCCGCGATGCTCGTGCGGAGGTAGCGATGGTGGAGCTGAGCTGGCAGCCACCCGTGACAGTCTCGGGGAGCCCGGCTTTCCGCAGCCTCGAGGCCAGGCTGCGTCTCCCCTGCACGGTGCCCGGAGATGCTGCGCACCCAGTCGGGCTGCCGGAGGGGGATCCCCCGCAGCTCCCAAATCCCCCAGGCCGGTCGGAGCGCTGCTCCGGCGGAACGGGTCCGGTTGGGATGGGGACGTGCGGGTTGGGGCACCGCAGCTTTCCGTGGCTCTGAATCTCTCCTCACGCCGCTCTTCCCCTCCAGGCCGAGACCGCGGCGAACCGCATCTGCAAAGTGCTGGCCGTCAACCAGGAGAATGAGCACCTGATGGAAGACTACGAGAAGCTCGCCTCCGACGTAAGCCGCCCCGTCGCCAGCGGGGTCGCGGGGACCCGTTCCCCCTAAAACTGACCTCCCTCCGCCGTTCCCGGCCTCCCACCCACCAAATCCCATTCCCCCCATAGCTGCTGGAGTGGATCAAGCGCACCATCCCTTGGCTGGAGGACCGCAGCCCGCAGAAGACCATACAGGAGATGCAGCAGAAGCTGGAAGATTTCCGTGACTACCGGCGCGTCCACAAGCCCCCCAAAGTGCAGGAGAAATGCCAGCTGGAGATCAACTTCAACACCCTGCAGACAAAGCTCCGGCTGAGCAACAGACCTGCTTTCATGCCCTCCGAGGGGAAGATGGTCTCGGTGAGCAGCTCCTTGAGCATCC
Source organism: Nipponia nippon (assembly GCF_047370975.1). NCBI lineage: Eukaryota > Metazoa > Chordata > Aves > Pelecaniformes > Threskiornithidae > Nipponia > Nipponia nippon. Next base: position 212,289 of record NW_028262365.1, on the reverse strand, counting down.
TGCGCCGGGGGGGAGCGGAGCTGGGAGATCTGGGGGTGATGGGGTGGGAGGGGTGCCCACGCTGATGGGGTTCCCCTCAAGGCTGTGGTTGAGAGCAGCGGAGCTGGAGCTGCTCTCCTGTGCTCCCACAGGTGTTTTGGGGGGTGGGTTCCTCTTCAGCTTCTCCCACAACCTGCGCTGATGTAAGACGGTGCTCCCAAAGTGGCCAGAACGGCTTCAGAGGGGCACGTGCCTCCGTTGCCATCGGCGTGGGGAGGAGGGGACCTGCTGCCGGCGGCGGTGGACGGGTGATGAGGAGGAGGTGGGGGAGAGGAGCAGCCATTCCCACCCCCGCAGTCCCCTGAGCCCGAGGCCCTCTGCCCCGTCCCCAGGACATCAATAACGGCTGGCAGCACTTGGAGCAAGCCGAGAAGGGCTACGAGGAATGGCTGCTGAACGAGATCAGGCGGCTGGAGCGGCTCGACCACCTGGCTGAGAAGTTCAGGCAGAAGGCGTCCATCCACGAGGCCTGGACCGAAGGTAGCGGGTTGGGGGACACCTTTCGGTGGCGGGGGGACGGGGAGATTTTGCGTCCATCAAAGGCAAGTCACCCTGACAGCAACAAAGCCCTTGGAAAGCAGCTTGACCCTTTTAAAAATCCGCAAGCCGCCCTGCTTCTCCGGGAGCAGGAGGGACCGTCCACGCCGTGGACCGCAGCAGTGGGGCCGTGGTGGCGAGCTGCCGATGTGAGCGACCAGGGTCCCTGTCCCTGAGCTGATGCTGCTTTCGGGGGGTAGCAAACCCCTGGCAGCACGTCCCAGAGATGCTCTTTGCTATTTCAGGGTTTCTGGATGCGTATAAGCTTGGGCGGGGGGGAAAGCTGTCCGTTTGGGTCCGTCTTCCGAGGAGATGCTGCCCGGGTGGCCTCCTGCAAGCCGGAGGACTCGCTTCTGTGCCTCTCCCAGCGCGTACGGAGGGGGACAAAGCATCAGCCCCGCCGGGGAGGTGACGGCCCTCGCTCCTCTGTCCCTAGGCAAGGAGGCCATGCTGAAGCAGAAGGACTACGAAACCGCCACGCTGTCAGACATCAAAGCCCTCATCAGGAAGCACGAAGCCTTCGAGAGCGACCTGGCGGCGCACCAGGACCGCGTGGAGCAGATCGCGGCTATCGCGCAGGAGCTCAAGTACGTCCGCACGCCCCCGAATGCCCCGGGGACCCCCGAACGCCCTGGGGCGAGCTGCGCTTCGGCCCCTTCCTCCCCTCCTCTCCACAAAACCCTTCGTGTCGGGGGTCTCACGGCAAAACCCAGGCCGCGGCTCACCTCCTAGCGCCGCGCCGGCGGCTGCCTCCTCCGCACAGTGCCCCTATTGTTCTGCCCGTCCCTTCCCCCTCCTGTTTTCTCCGCTGCTAGAATACGGTTATTGTAAGGCAGCCCGGCTCTTTTTTTTCCCCTAGTCAGATAAACTTGCACACAATTAGTACACTGAAAGCCAAAGGCAGGGCGAAGCCATGAATGGAGCCCTTATTCCAGCGGCTCGAGTCACCGACAACCGGGAAACGGGGACACGCGGCTCGGGAGCATGGAAAACGCCACGGCGAGGAGCCAGGCAGGGGCCGAGGAGCCGCAGCACCTCAGGCAGCAGCCGATTTTGTGTGCGCTGGGCTTTTAACGAGCCCCAGCGCCACCGTTGGCAGAGCTCGCCCTGCTCTCCACTGTGGAGGCTCCGAAAGCTGCCAGAAGGGCCGCTCGTAGCCGAGCACGTCCCTGCGTCGGGATGGAGCAGGGCAGGAGGGGTATGGGGGAGCTTAGCCCGTCCCGAAGCGGCTCTCTTGGTCCCTTCCAGCCGAGCCTCTCTCCCCCCGTATCCTCACCCCGCTGCCTTTCTTCCCCCCGCTAAAGCGAGCTGGATTACTACGACTCGCCCAGCGTGAACGCTCGGTGCCAGAAGATCTGCGACCAGTGGGATGTGCTGGGTTCCTTGACCCACAGCAGGAGAGAGGCCCTCGAGGTAAGGGCGTCCCATCTCCTTGCTGGCTCCCTGCACCGGGTGGGGACAGAGGGGACAGGGCCACCACGGGGGGGTTCCTCCGCTCCTCACTCCTCCTCCCGGCCATGTGCAGAAAACGGAGAAGCAGCTGGAAACGATCGACGAGCTGCACCTGGAGTACGCGAAGAGGGCGGCCCCCTTCAACAACTGGATGGAGAGCGCCATGGAAGACCTTCAGGACATGTTCATCGTCCACACCATCGAGGAGATCGAGGTAGGAGGCCGCGGGAGGAGAGGTGCAAAGGCTCTGTAGCCTTCCGCATTCTGCAGAGACCTTTGCCTCCTGTTTTGAGGTGGCTTCTTGGCCGTTTTTCACGTGAACTCGGGGGTCTGCAAGATCCAGGGAGCTTCTCTTGGGGGGAAGGATGAGCTGGTATAAAATCACTCTCAAAGCAGCTCCCCAGACCTGGCCCCGCTCTCTAACCTGGATCCCGTCTCCCGCAGGGACTCATCGCTGCTCACGACCAGTTCAAGTCCACCCTGCCCGACGCCGACAAGGAGCGCGAGGCCATCCTGGGCATCCAGAGGGAAGCGCAGCGGATCGCGGACTTCAACAGCATCAAGCTCTCTGGGAACAACCCCTACACCTCTGTCACCCCGCAGATCATCAACTCCAAGTGGGAACGGGTAGGTGTCTCCTCCAGCACCAGCACCACGTGCAGCCGAAGCGCCCGTTAGTGTGCCAGCAAATAATAACAAAGGGATCATCTGGGGGCTGTAGCTCCTGCTCCCTCCACAGCCGGATGCTCCGCAAGCTCCTTCCCGTTGTGCCTGGAGCATCGTGGCTTTCCCGGCCGTGCCTTTCCGTAGCCGCCTCTCCCAAATACCCTCATCCCCCACAGCCCTGGCAAAGGTTTGTCCCCGCTGCCACGTGCGTCCCCTTCTCCTCGCAGGTCCAGCAGCTGGTGCCGAAGAGGGACCATGCCTTGCTCGACGAGCAGAGCAAGCAGCAATCCAACGAACATTTACGTCGGCAGTTCGCCAGCCAGGCCAACATCGTGGGGCCCTGGATCCAGACCAAGATGGAGGTGAGGGCTTGGCCGGCGCCGGAGGGGCAGCTGGCGGCGGTGATCCCGGTGGGCTCCGCCGGAGCTGGAGTGCCATCTGCTGTCCAGAGGGCCGGGGAAGGCAGACCCTTCGGAGCGAGAGCTGCCCTGCGTCTGCCTTGCCCCAGCTCCAAAAAGGACGGAAAGGGATGAATCCGTTGATAAAATCGGCCTGGTGCAGCCCAGGGCTCACGCTCGCGCTTACGAGCGCGCGTCAGCGCCTCGCGTCAGCCGCGGGCGGCTGGCTGGCGCCGTTCAGAGCTCGCGGCGTTGCTTCTCGCGTGCCCGACCCTGACCCAGCCCCGCTGGGGCTGTTTTCCCCCCCTTCCAGGAGATCGGGCGCATCTCCATCGAGATGAACGGCACGCTGGAGGACCAGCTCAACCACCTCAAGCAATACGAGCAGAGCATCGTGGACTACAAACCCAACATCGACCTGCTGGAGCAGCAGCACCAGCTCATCCAGGAGGCGCTGATCTTCGACAACAAGCACACCAACTACACCATGGAGGTGGGTGCCCTTCGGCTCGAGGATCGCAAAGGGAGAGGCGTGACCAGGCGTCTGCTCTCTCCTCCGGGCATCGGGGTGCGCCCAGAGGGTTCAGTGACGCCCAAAGGTGCTCTGTCCCTTCTGGTTCGAGCCTTGCAAAGCCCGGGCTCGGGAGCCGGTGAGCGTCGGGGTGCTGGGGTGTCACTGGTAGCTGCTTCCCATCCAGGGATTCCTGCTTCCCTGCAAGAGTCGCCATCGAATGGCGGCGTGCCTCAGCTCGGCAAGCCGGTGTCCCCTCCCCGAGCCCCTCACCGCCTCTTCCCCCTCCAGCACATCCGCGTGGGCTGGGAGCAGCTCCTCACCACCATCGCCCGCACCATCAACGAGGTGGAGAACCAGATCCTCACCCGCGACGCCAAGGGCATCAGCCAGGAGCAGATGCAGGAGTTCAGGGCCTCCTTCAACCACTTCGACAAGGTACCGGGGGACCTCGAGCGCGCCGGGGGGGCGCTGCCGAAACCTGCCTTCGCCTCTCGGCTGCCGGCTTCCCCTTGGGGGGCGCAGAGGGGGCTGACGCGCCGGCCCTCGTCCCCCCACTGCTGCTCTTGCGGAGGAGCAAGACCCACGGGGTTCTTTTCCCCCCGGTGCCGGGACGCAGCCCCCTCGGGGAGCGCAGCCCCGGGACGCGGTGGGGGCAGCGGGAGCCCGGCTCTCGGCCCCCTCGGGGCAGCAAAGCCAGCGGGCGTTCCACTAACGGCGTGTCTTTCCCCCCTCCCGCCCCCCCGGTGCGTGTCTCCGGCCCCCCCTTTCCCCCTCCTCGCCGGCGCGGCTCCCCCCGTGCCGCGGCGCAGGACCACGGCGGTGCCCTGGGACCGGAGGAGTTCAAAGCCTGCCTCATCAGCTTGGGATACGATGTGGAGAATGACCGACAGGTACCCAGCCTCGCTGCCCCGCGGCCAGAGATGCGATTAACCTCTCTCCTTTCTCTCTTCCTCTCCGTCCCGTGCTCTTCCTCCCCTTCCTCCCACGCTCCTCCGCCCCGACGCCTGTGTCCGTGCTGGGTCTCCCCTGTGACCTCCCTCCCCTCTCCCTCTGTCGACTGCCGAAACGCCTCCTTTAACTGAGTCTCTGCCTCTCTCTCCTCCCTTCCTCCCTGCCCTCCTGGGTTTTCCTTCCTCTTCCTCTCCGTCTCTGCATGCGCTCTCCATCTGCCCTCTGTGGCCGCTGCTCTCTCCTCTTCCTCCTCTTCACCCTCTCGGAGTAGAAGCGCACGGGAAGCATGGACACCGATGACTTCCGAGCTCTCCTTATCTCCACGGGATACAGCCTGGTATGCTATCTGCTATTTCTCCCTTTATTTTTTCCCACTTTTTTCCCTTTCCCATCTTCTTTTCGTCACTGCGAACCTCCGGGGCCAGGCGCTCGCCAGAACGGGGGTGGGAGAGGGCCGGGGGCCGGACGGGATGGTGCCGAAGGCCGGGCACGCCAGCGGGCGCCTGGTTTGTGCCGCAGCCATCCCTGAGGACTCGGGGGATTCCCTTCCCGCGGGTTCGAGCCGGCCCTGGGGAATTGGGCACCGGCGGGGGAACGCCAGGAGCCTGGCGAAGCTCCGGCGTGCCCTCCTCTCACCGCGGTCCCCCTTCCTCCAGGGCGACGCCGAATTCAACCGGATAATGAGCGTGGTCGATCCCAACAACAGCGGGATCGTCACCTTCCAAGCCTTTATCGACTTCATGTCCCGGGAGACCACCGACACGGACACGGCTGACCAAGTCATCGCCTCCTTCAAAGTCCTGGCCGGGGACAAGGTGAGGCACCGCGGCGGGGGCTTCGGGCGCGCCCGTGCCACCGGGGCGCGGTTTTGGGAAGGGCGCCGGTCCGCGTGGATGCTCATCTCTTCCCTCCCCTGCCCCAGAACTACATCACGGCCGAGGAGCTGCGGCGGGAGCTGCCCCCCGACCAGGCCGAGTACTGCATCGCCCGCATGGCCCCTTACCAGGGCCCCGACGCCGTCCCCGGAGCCCTGGACTACAAGTCCTTCTCCACGGCGCTCTACGGCGAGAGCGACCTCTGAGCCCCGCGGCGGCGGCGGCGGCGGCGGCACCAAGCGCTGGCGCTTCCCGGCAGGAGCCAAGCCCCCATTTCTTTTCCGTGCTCTGCATCCACACCCGCACCGGCCGCCCCTCCGGCCGCGGGCTCTCTGCTCCCCGGGCAAGGGGAGGGCGCCGGAAAAGCTGCGGTTATTGCATATTATACCCACCACGTACCTATGCAATGAGTTACTTTGGGTTTTTTTTTCACTTTGCTCTGCGGGGAGGGCGGGCCGCGAGCGGGGGTCTCACCTTTCAGTCGCTTCGGCTTTCCTGGCCGGGGAGCGGGCGGCCGCGGCGCGCCCGGCAGCTCTGGCTCAGATGGTTATTTTTTTTAATATAAACCCCTTCTATTTTTTCAACTGCCGCCCGGGACGGCCGCCGGTGTCTTCAAAGGGAGCCCCTTCCTCCCGCCCTGCCTCTGCCCTCTTTTAATTTATGCCTCTCCGCAGCAGAAAATCCGCAGGGGGCCTTTGCGGAGCCGGCGCCGGGCCCTCTGCCCCGGCGCGGGGGTCTCGCCCCAGCGCGGCCCCCTCCCCAGCGCCTCCATCCAGCCTTGGAGCAGGTTTTTCTGAGGACCAAAAATTTAAAACAAAAAAAAAAAAAAAAAAAAAAAGGAGAAAGGAAAAAAAAAGAAAAAAAAAAAACCACAAAGAAAAAGCCTGATCTTTTAAAATTTAAATGAAAGCCAGAAGGTTCCTATTTACTTTATTAACTTACGGATTTATTATATAAATATATATTCACCTAGCAGCATCTATTACCGGGTTTCTTTGTCATGTAATTAAACTATTGCTGATACCTGTTGATGACGGAGACCGCACCCTTCCTCGCCGCCGTCGGCCCTCCCGGCCCGGGCCGGGCCCCCCGCTCGCGCCCCGCCGCGGCCCCGGGGGCGCCGGGATCCCCCTCTCTCCTTCGGGGCGGCCCCAAAGCGCAGGAATTTGGCCCGAAAGCCGCTACGTGGGTCGGTTTCTGTGCTGCTTGTGGCAGCGGGTCTGTGCCCCTATAGCCCCCCGTGGGACCACGTATAGCCCCTCCATACGCCCCTGTGAGACCCTAGTGGGTCACCCCCCGTCAGCCCTCACATCCCCCCTGGGACCCCTTACACCCCCTCGGGGACCCCCTATACCCCCCTGAGCCCTCACATCCCCCTCGGGACCCCTTACACCCCCTCGGGGACCCCCTATACCCCCCTGAGCCCTCACATCCCCCCTGGGACCCCTTACATCCCCTCGGGGACCCCCTATACCCCCCTGAGCCCTCACATCCCCCCTGGGACCCCTTCCACCCCCTAGGGGACCCCCTATTCCCCCCTGAGCCCTCACATCCCCCTTGGGACCCCTTACACCCCCTCGGGGACCCCTATTCCCCCTGAGCCCTCACATCCCCCTTGGGACCCCTTACACCCCCTCGGGGACCCCCTATTCCCCCTGAGCCCTCACATCCCCCTTGGGACCCCTTACACCCCCTCGGGGACCCCCTATACCCCCCGTGAGCCCTCACATCCCCCTTTGGGACCCCTATACACCCCCTCGGGGACCCCTATTCCCCCGTGAGCCCTCACATCCCCCTTGGGACCCCTTACACCCCCTCGGGGACCCCCTATACCCTCCTGAGCCCTCACATCCCCCTTGGGACCCCTTACACCCCCTCGGGGACCCCTATTCCCCCTGAGCCCTCACATCCCCCTTGGGACCCCTTACACCTCCTCGGGGACCCCCTATACCCCCCGTGAGCCCTCACATCCCCCTTGGGACCCCTTACACCCCCTCGGGGACCCCCTATACCCCCCGTGAGCCCTCACATCCCCCTTTGGACCCCCTATACCCCCTCGGGGACCCCCTATTCCCCCCTGAGCCCTCACATCCCCCTTGGGACCCCTTACACCCCCTCGGGGACCCCTATACCCCCCAAGAGCCCTCACATCCCCCTTTGGGACCCCCTATACCCCCTCGGGGACCCCTATTCCCCCCAGAGCCCTCACATCCCCCTCGGGACCCCTTACACCCCCTCGGGGACCCCTATACCCCCCAAGAGCCCTCACATCCCCCTCGGGACCCCTTACACCCCCTCGGGGACCCCCTATACCCCCCCGTGAGCCCTCACACCCCCCTCGGGACCCCTTACACCCTCTCGGGGACCCCCTATACCCCCCAAGAGCCCTCACATCCCCCTTGGGACACCTTACACCCCCTCGGGGACCCCCTATACCCCCCCGTGAGCCCTCACATCCCCCTTGGGACCCCTTACACCCCCTAGGGGACCCCCTATACCCCCGTGAGCCCTCACATCCCCCTTGGGACACCTTACACCCCCTCGGGGACCCCCTATACCCCCCATGAGCCCTCACATCCCCCTTGGGACCCCTTACACCCCCTAGGGGACCCCCTATATCCCCCGTGAGCCCTCACATCCCCCTCGGGACCCCTTACACCCCCTCGCGGCCCCCCTATACCCCCCTGAGCCCTCACATCCCCCTTGGGACCCCTTACATCCCCTAGGGGACCCCTATACCCCCCATGAGCCCTCACATCCCCCCTGGGACCCCTTACACCCCCTAGGGGACCCCCTATTCCCCCTGAGCCCTCACATCCCCCTTGGGACCCCCTACACCCCCTCGGGGACCCCTATTCCCCCCGTGAGCCCTCACATCCCCCTTGGGACCCCTTACACCCCCTCGGGGACCCCCTATTCCCCCCTGAGCCCTCACATCCCCCTTGGGACCCCTTACACCCCCTCGGGGACCCCCTATACCCCCCTGAGCCCTCATATCCTCAGGCGCTGCCCAGGGACACGGGGGGACAGGGGACGTAGGGACAGTGGGGTTTATTGGCGGTGGCTGCGGTGGCCCTACAGCTTGGAGAAGGGGATGTCCTCGGGGCCCTTCTTCTCCATCGCCGCCTGCGCCGACTTGAGGATGTCCTCGGTCTGCAGCATGCTCATGTTCCAGGTGGCCTGAGGACGGGGACAGGGGTGGCACGGGGACGGGATGCCCACAGGGAAGGGGACAGGACACCCCTGGGGATGGGGACAGGGATGGGATGGCCTTGGGGATGGGGACAGGACACCCTCAGGGACAGGGACGGGATGCCCTCAGGGATGGGGACAGGGACGGGATACCCTCGAGGATGGGGACAGGACACTAACTGGGATGGGACACCCTCGGAGATGGGGACAGGGACAGGACGCCCTCGGGAATGGGGACAGGGACACCCTTAGGAATGGGGACAGGGACAGGACACCCTCAGGGACATGGATGGGACACCCTTGGGAACGGGGATGGGACACCCTCGGGAATGGGGACGGGACACCCTCAGGGAGAGGGACAGGGACATTGCGGGAGGGGGCACGCCCTTTTGGGGAGGGGGCTGCTCACCATGTAGCGGAGGCTCTCGGGGACGGGGTGGTCCCGCGAGTAGACCAGGTTCACCTTGGTGCCCTGCACGGCCACGGGGCTCCGGGCCGCGATGGCGGCGGCCACCTCCAGAGCTCCCCGCAGCAGCGTCTCCTTATCGGGGAACACCCGGCTGCGGGGGAGAGGGGCTGCCAGGGGGACGGGCACCCCCAGGGCCCCCCGCGGCGCCGGGGACGGCCCCGGGGACGGGGTCCCCTCCCGGGGGGCCGCCGTACCTCACCAAGCCGCAGCTCTGGGCTTCGGGGGCCATCATCTTGCGGGCGGTGAAGGCCAGCTCGTTGACGAGGCTGTGGGGGCGGTGGTGGGGTGAGACAGGGTCCCCCCGAGGTCCCCCCTCCCCTGCCACCAGCCCCCCGGTGTCCCCCCCGTCGTCCTCCCACCCACCTCTGGCTGCCCACGATCTTCGGGAGACGCTGCAGGGTGCCCACGTCGGCCGCCAGCCCGATGTCCACCTCCTATGGGCGCGGGGACACGTGAGGGGACACGGGGACATCCAAGGGGACACAGGGATGAGGGAGGGGCCATGGGGATGGCCGAGGGGCTCCAGGGACATCCCGGGGGTCCCAGGAACACCCGTAATGTCACAGGGATGCCTGAGGAGCCATGGGGACATCCAAGGAGCCATAGGGACATCTGAGGGGCCTTGGGGACATCTGAGGGGTCTTGGGGACATCTGAGGGGTCTTGGGGACATCCAGGAGCCACCAGGATATCTGAGGCACCTCAGGGACATCCAAGGAGCCGTAGGGACAAGTGAGGGATCCTGGGGACATGCAAGGAGCCATGGGGACATCCAGGAGCCACCAGGATGTCCGAGGCTCCTCAGGGACATCCAAGGAACCACAGAGACATGTGAGGGGCCTTGGGGACATCCAAGGAGCCATGGGGACATCCAGGTGCCACCAGGATGTCCGAGGCTCCTCAGGGACATCCAAGGAACCACAGAGACATGAGGGGCCTTGGGGACATCCAAGGAGCCATGGGGACATCTGAGGGGTCTGGGGACACCTACGGAGCCACCGGGACGCCCGAGGGTCCCCAGGGCCACGCGAGGGTCCCTACCTTCACCTGGAACCAGGCGTCCTGGGCGCAGTAGCGGATGTCGCAGGCGGAGATGAGGTCGACGCCTGCCGGGAAAAGACCCTGAGCCGGCGGGGGGGACCCCGGCCCAGCCCCCCCAGCCCCAGCTCACCTGCACCGATGCAGGCGCCGTGCACCGCTGCGATCACCGGCTTCGGGCACTGCAGGAGAGACGGTCAGGGGGGGCTGGGGAACAGCCCCCCCCCCACCTCAGTCCATCTGTCCATCCGTCCCACCTTCTCCAGCACCGAGAAGGTCTCCTGGTACTCGCAGATCTTCCGCCGCAGGTTCCAGGCCTTCCTGGCCACGTCCTCACCCTCCACCGCCAGGAACTCGCTGCCCATCTCCACCAGGTCAATCCCTGCCGGGGCCGTGCCGTCACCAGCCGTCCCCGGATCCCAGCGGGGGGGCAGGACCCCCCCAGCCACGGCTGAGGCACCCGCAGTGCTCCTGGGGATGCTGAGGTGCCCCTGGGGCAAGGATACCCCAAATGCCCCCTGCCCAGGGCAAAGGTACCCCCAATACCCCCCAGCTGGGGCAAAGGTACCCCAAATCCCCCCTGGCCAGGGCAAAGGTACCCGCAAGTCCCCCCCCGTCAAGGCAAAGGTACCCCCAAATCCCCCCCAGCCAGGGTAAAGGCACCCCCAGTTCCCCCCAGCTGGTACCAAGATGCTCCCAGTCCATCCCAGATGGGCCAAGATCCCCCCAGTTTCCCCTGCTGGGGCTCAGATGCCCCCCCCAGCTCTGAGATCCCCCCAAAATCCCCCCGAGCCCCGGGAGCGGCACCCACGGGCGGCCCTCACCCGCCGTGAAGATCTTCCCGGCGCCCGAGATGACAACGGCGCGGCAGGCCGAGTCCTGGCCGATGTCCTGGAAGCACTCCACCATCTCCCTGCGGGGACGGGGGCGGTGGGGACGGGGCGCGGGGGTCCCGGGGGGTCCCCGGGTGCCCCCCGTTACCTCCAGAACGCCGCGTTCATGGCGTTCCTCTTCTCGGGGCGGTGGAGCTCCACGTGCAGGACGTGGTCCCGCTCCGGCGTCACCCGCAGCGTCTCGAAGCTGCGGCCGGGCGAGCGCTGCTCCGCCGTCTTCGCCGACATCAGCCGGGCTGGCACCCGCAGCGCTGCGGCACCCGGCCTGTCACCGGGGCACTGGGACCCACCAGGGAGAGACTGGGAATCCCTGGGGAGGGGCTGGGACCCACTGGGGAAGGACTGGGAGATGCTAGGGAGCAGCTGGGACCCGTTGGAGAAGGTCTGGGGGCACTAAGACATACTGGAGAGAGACTGGGAGCCCCTAGGAAAGAACTGGGACCCAATGGAGAAGGGTTGGGGGTACTAGGACACACTGGGGAGGGAGTGGGAGTCCCCAGGGAGGGCTGGGACCCATGGGAGAAGGGCTGGGAGCTCCTAGGGAGGAACTGGGACTGACTGGAAAAGGGCTGAGGGCACTGGAATGCACTGGGAAGGGACTGGGAGATGCTAGAGAGGGTCTGGGACTTGTTGGACAAGGACTGGGAGCCCCGAGGGAGGAACTGGGACCCACTGGGGAAGGACTGGGAGCCCCGAGGGAGGAACTGGGACCAACTAGGAAGGGTCTGGGACCTGCTGGAGAAGGGATGAGGGCAGTGGGACATACTGGGGAGGGACAGAAAGTCCCCAGGAAGAGGCTGGGAGCCATTGGGGAGGGACTGGGACGCACTGGGGAAAGGTTGGTGGCCACTGGCAACTGCTGTGACAAACTAGGGAAGGGCGGGGGGGCACTGGGACCCACCGGGGGCACAGAGGAAGGGCTGGGAGGCACTGGGAGAGGACTGGGAGCCACTGAGTGTACTGGGAAAGGCAAGGCAGGGCGGGACTGGGGGGGCCGGGGAGTAAAGGTCAGGCCGGGAGTGACGGGGGGCTGTAGGCCAGGCCGGGGGTCGCCACGGGGGGGTGAAGGCCAGGCCGGGGCCCCGGGACTCACGTCTGCCCAGCAGCCCCCGCAGCCCCGCAGCCAGCGCCGCCATCGGCTCCCGCGCGGTCTTCCCGGGGCGAGGACAACGAGGGCGACGGCTAGAGCGCCGCCCCTTCCCCACACGTGACGCGCCGCACAGCGAGGCGACTTCCGCTCCCCTACCGGGGCGGAAGTGCTCCATTACCCCCCTCCCTACCGAGGCGGAAGTGCCCCTTTACCCCCCCCCCCCCGAGGCGGAAGTGCTCCATTACCTTCCCTACCGAGGCACCGGGGCGGACCGGAGCCCCCCCCAGCCCCGCTGGCGGGGCCAAGGCCGCGGTTTAACCGCCCCCCCCCCTTGCCCAATATCCCCCCGAACCCCCCCAAACCCGGCTGTGTTCTCCAAACGAGTTTATTGAAAGGCGGCGGGGCGGCGGGGGTCTCGGGGCCCGAGCACGCGTACAACCATTCTCCTTAAAAATGGGGGGGACAGGGGGCGGGGGGGGGGGGGGACGCCGGGCGGTCACTACTGTGCGTCAGCCTTTAAAAAAAGAGGGGTTTGGGGGAAAAAAAAAAACAAAACCCAAAAGAAAGGGGGGACGTGGGGGTGGGGGGGGTGTGGGGGCCGCCGCGGGACGGGGTCCCGGTTAGGAGGCGTGCTGGGCGGTGGAGAAGCAGAGTTTCAGCGTGTAGGGGTACGGCCCGTCTGGGGAGAAGAGAGAGGGGGTTAGCGGGGGGTTTGGGGGGGTTTTGGGGGGGTTTGGGGGTCCCCGTCCCCCCCCCCCCCCGCGGCGCCACTTACTGGGGTTCTTCATCTGGTAGTGGTTGAGGAAGCCGAGGGTCTCCAGCGCGTCGCTCTTGGAGTCCCACTCCAGCAGCCCCGAGGAGCTGCGCTCGCCTGCGGGGGGGTGGCCCTTCCTCAGCCCGGCGGCTGCGGCGGCCGTGCCCGCCTGCCCCCCGCGCCCCCCCCGGGGCAGGGAGCCCCCCCCCGGGCGGCCGCTCCCTGCCCCCCCGCACTTACTCTTCCCGGAGAAGACCTTGACCGAGGAGGGTCGCTTGACGCCCAGCTCGTCGCAGATCTGGAGGGAGGGGGGGGGGGGAAAAACGGAGAGGGGGTCGGTGGCTGGCCCAGGAGGAGGGAGGGGAAGGGAAGGGAAGGAAAAGGAAGAGAAGAAACAGGGAGGAGGAGGAAGGAAAAGGGAAACAAGAAGAAAGAGGGAGGAGGAGGAGGGAGAAAAGGAAAAGAAGAAGGGAGGAGTATGAAGAAGAGAAGAGAATAAGAAAAAGGGAGGAGGAGGAGGAAGGAAAAAGGAGACAAGAAGAAAGAGGGAGAAAAGGAAAAGGAAGGGAAGAAGAAAAGGAAAAGAAAGAGGGAGAAAAGGAAAAGGAAGAGAAAAAACAGGGAGGAGGAGGAGGGAGAAAAGGAAAACGAAGACCAAAAGGGAGGAGTACAAAGAAGAAAAGGAAAACGAAGAGCAAAAGAAAAAGGGAGGAGTACGAAGAAGAAAAAGGGAGGAGGAGGAGGAGAAAGAAGAAAGTGAAAAGAAAGAGGGAGAAAAGGAAGAGAATAAGAAAAAGGGAGGAGGTAGAAGAAGAAGAAAAGAAAGAGAATAAGAAAAAGGGAGGAGGTAGGAGAAAGAAGAAAAGGAAGAGGAGGATGGGGGGAAGAAAAAGGCAGAAGCAAGGATGAGGAGAAGAAAAAAGGAAAAGGAAGACAAGGAAGACAGGAGGAAGAGGATGGGACGGGCGGCGCAGCCCCCCACGTACCTCGTAGAAGTTGTCCTCAGTCACCTCCAAGGGAGCGTTGAAGAAGTGGAGGACGTTGCTGGGGTGCTGGATCCTGTTCTTGGCCGCCTGCTCGGGGGTGGAGAAGCGGTTGTTGCGGGAACCGCTGAAGTCCTTGTAGCTACAGGATCCGTCCTCCAGCCCGTAGGACTGCCCGGGCATGATGGCCTGCTGCTTGGAGACGCTGCCGGGGCGGGCAGGGGCTCAGCGGGGCGCGCAGGGCTGCCCGCTGCCGCCCCCGGCCCGGCCGAGACCTACCAGACGTTGAGCTTCTGCCCGAACATGAAGTTGTTGTTGAGGTGGGTGATGGCCCGGTCCACAGCGTAGCCGTCCGCCATCTCCACCATGGCCGCCCCCGGCTTGCTCTTCATGAACTTCACCTGGAAGGGGCGGCGGTGGAACTGAGACACCTCGCGGAGCCCCCCGCGCCCAAACCCCACCCTGGGAAGCCCCCCCGTTTACCTTCTCCACGTTCCCGTAGAGGCAGAAGATGTTGAAGACGCGGTCGCAGTTCATCTTGGACTGATCCAAGCCGTAGACCATGAGGACAGGGCTGTCGGCGTGCGGGCCGTACTCCGGCGGCGGCGGGGGCGGCGGCGGGTGCCCGTACTGGGGGCCGTACCGGCTGGGGCCCCGGCGGTGCCCCCCCACCGGCGGGCCCATCCTTCTCCCTTCGTAGTGGGGCGGCGGGGGGCCGTAGCCCTCATCGTGGTAGTGCCCGTGGTATCCGCCGTGGGGTCCTCCTGCGCAGGGAGAGGGTTGGAGACCCCCGCCGGCGTCACGTCGCCCGTGTCGTCGTCCCCCCCCCCCCCGTCGCGAGGAGCGCCGTACCGTACTCCGCGGGGTGGTCTCCCAGGAGCGGGGGCTGCCGCTGGCGCTTGTTGGGGTTGCCGCCCGGGTCTCCTGCGGGTGGAAAGAGAGGTTAGGGTGGTCTCAGGGAGGCGGGGGGAACCACTCCCCAGGGCGCCGGGGGCCCCTCCAGTCCCTGACGCCCGAGCCTGGCCCCGGGGAGGATTTGGGGATCCCCAGGAGGGCGACGGCGGGGCTGGCTCCGAACCCCTGCGCCCCGCTCCCAACGGGGACCCCCGCATCTCCTCCCAGCGGGGACAGAGAGCCCCGGCCAGAGCGAGGGGGCCGATCCCGGGAGCCCCCCCCGTCCTGCCCACCCTCCCGCCCACCAGGGACCAGCCCCGGCCCCCCCTAAGCTGACTGGGAGGGAGGTGCGGCGAGGGGAGCGCCCCACTCCGTGCCCCCCGGCCTCCGGGATTGCTGCTAGTTTCTACACAGCCATTTAAAGAAAAAAAAAATTAATTAAAAATTAATGTACAGAAAGGAAAAATAAAAATATAAATTAAATAATAAAAAGTGGCAAGACATCTCCCCGCCCCGACAAAACGGGAGAGGGAGCGAGACTGGTACAGGCAGCAAAGCAACAGCAGTAACAGGTTAAAACGAGCCATCACGTACAAGGCATAAACACGCTCATGTCACCGTACAGTTGCTCTTCTCTTCCCTTTACACGACCGGGTTTCGTACAGGTTTATTCCGAGTCGATTACAAAGATTGAAAAGGGCTACTTACAGCGGGAGTACAAAGTACAATGTCCATTGTCATATAAAAATTCTGTATTTCTCTTACCATTGGACGCTTCAAGAGTGAGTTAGCACAGTTCTGAAAGATGGCGTCCCATCAAACATACACTGCGACCCTGCATCACATGGTTTCAGAGTCATAAACACAGGTCAAAGGCACAAAACCGCTACAATTTTTCTTTAGAAAAAAAAAAAGTAAAATCTCTTTTTAAAAAAAAAGGTCTCACAGATGTTTTGTCCTCAGAAGATACCGAGAGAGAGGACATAAAGGTGTGATAAATGAGAGTGTTCCTCCGTGTTTCACCTCCTGCAATTTGTGTTGTGCTGTAACAAAATGGTGCTTCTGGCTCTGTGTAGCTCTTTCCCGTGTGCGTGTCTCCTCTGTAATGGAAATGTGTCTCGGCTCGAGCGCCGGCCTGCGCCAGACCCGCACAGCCCCAGCTACGGCCTCCTAGGGACCTGTGTGCCCTTGGGGTTGGGTTGCTTTGTGTTGCTTGGTTTGGTTTGGTGTTTGGTTTTGGTTTTTTTTTTGGTCTGGTGTTTGTTTGGTTTGTTTTTTTTTTTTTCTCCGCTTGGCGCTGATATGGTGGCAGTTGAGGACTGCAGGAGAAACAGCGTAAAGCAAAGGAACTGCCCTCCCAAACCAAACCGTGCTGAGAGCAATCCTAAGGTCTTGGAGGGCCTCAGATCTACTCCGGTCTCCGGTAAGAGCGCTGCTGGGCTTGTTTTGAGGACCCTCTGGGCTGTGTTTTCTAGTTCTGTGTACATTCGTGGGTTCGGTTTGGTCTGGATTTGGTAAGTAAAGGTAAATGTCTGCTGTGGCATGCTGCGCCTCTTTCTCTCTCTCTGTGCTGTAGATAGTCCTTGGGCCACGGTGTTGTGTCCTTGATGTAATGAGCTCAAGCTGCTGCTTGTTTCTGGATGCTGCGTGTTTTCTCCAGTAAAGGTTTCTACACTGTGTGGTGTGAGGAATGTGCAGAGGCAGGTCACGGCCCATTCGGGACTTCCGCTGTAGTACGGTCCCCGGGGTTATGTGCAAATGACTGCTCGGAGCTGGGAAAGGCCACGTTACCGCACCCCCCGCCCGCTTCCCAGCGAGCCCCTCTCGCCCCTGCGGCTCTGCACATCTTCTACGTATGTACCTGGCAGGGGAGCTCTGCCCCTGCCCCTGGCTAAGTCATGTAATGCCATTGCTTGCCTCCGCACCCGAACGGCTCTGCAGCTTCGAAAAGCGGGGGTGTCCGGCAGACGGTGGCTCGGCGGCTGCCGCAGCGAATCCCACCCCTCGACCCCCTGCCCGCCGCCCCCCAACGCCCCGTCCCCCCGCTTCGAGCGGCCGAGGCCGCCCGGCGCCGACACCCCGGCTTTAAAACATGAAGCATTTTACTTCAGAAAAGGAAAAACAAACCAAAAAAACCCAAAACAAGCGTCGCCGAGCTCCTCGTGAGGGGCTGACCCGGCGCAGCCCGACACGGAGGGCATCAACAGCCGGGAGTGGGAGACGTCCGCTCCCACGAGTGCAGAGTTTGGGGGGGTGCGTGTCTTTTTTCCACCCCTCCCCAAGCTCAAGGGAGCCGGCGTCCCCCCTCCGGTTTTACAGACGGGCCGGGTGCCCCCCTGCCAGGCCAGGGGCGTTTCCAACTCGCCCCTCGGCTCTGGGAGGGTGACGCAGCCCTGTTTTGGTAAATCCAGTTTGGAACATGAGGCACGCAAAGAGCCGGCAGCGGGGCAAACACAAGAAAGCAATGGCAGTTCCCTCCCCCAAAACCCCCAGAAACTCATTAAGTATAAAAAAAACAACCGCGTATCGCTGGTGCAGAGACTCCCCCTCGCTTCACGCGCCTGACACCGATGCTCCCCGACAAGCAATGCGCACAACAAACCGCCGAGAGAAACCCCCGGCCATCGCCGCTCGTTTTTTTCGACTCAATTCGCCCCCCGAGCCCTCTCCCCGTCGAGCCCACACGAGCTCCGGCTGAAGGTACGGGCAGGCGAATGGCATTACATATTGTGGGTCGGTATGAGAGTGCTGTGCCCGACCGTGTGCGTAGGTACAAAGCGCTTCATCGGAGATTACCTTGTCCGCTAAGGTTGGGGTTGGTGTAGTCCCAGGTATCCTGGTCGTTCTTGAAAACGTTGAGGCGCGTGGGCTGCGAGAAACACCCGGAGAAGCGTCAGGTGTCGGCAACGTCACCCCAGGAGGGGTGTGCGCTGCCGGCGCGGATGCTTACCTTGGCGTATTCGATCTTCAGCGTGCAGCACCCGGAGTAAATGTCGGCCCCGTTGAGGGACGCCTTGGCTCGCTGGGCGCTCTGCACGGAGTCAAATGTTGGTGGCGTTAAGGACGTTTACGGAAATGAAAGCGTCTTCAGAATGGGTTTGCGCTGTCTGGGAGAATGGATTCGACCATGGCGCGTGTCAGGCGTCGCTCCCCAAGCAGAGCAAACAGACCCACGGGACGCAGATAATTCGGGACGTCCTCAGCTCCCTCCCCGTAGCTGGCCAGGACACGCCGAAGCGCGGCCGAGGCGACCAGTCTGAGGCAGAGCCACACAAACCCGCAGCAGAAAAAAAACACGAGAGGCAGCCCCGGGCTCTTGGGGCACGGAAGGATATTCCACCATGGCCTGGACGCCGTTTTTCCTGAAGATAACGATCCTCTGCACGGGGCCGCAGGGATTGCAGATGGTGTACAGCACATCCTGGGGGACACGACAGGCGAGAAGCAGTGAGGGACCTGGCTGAAGCACAGCGGCAGCCCCCCAGAGCCCCCCCAGACCTGTGGATGCCAGGGCTGGGAGAGATCCGCGTGCCCGGCTCTGCGTTCCCAAAACCCTCGGGTTCCCCCAGCGTGTCACTCACCGTCGTGATGGAGTAGATGGGGTTGAGGATGGTGAAGAGCAGGACGTTGTTGACGCCCCTGGAATCGTCCGTGTCCCCGGGGCGGGATATCTTCTGGCTGGTGGAGTAGTTGACAAAGGCGGGGTGACCAGCGATGTAAATCTGGTTGTCGGCTGCGTAATTAACAGCGTTGCAGGCGCCGAGGATGTCCTCAAACTCCACCAAGGCTTGCCTCTTCTTGGGCATCACCACCACGTAGCTAGGACAGCGAAGGCCGTAGTCAGACCGACGCCACGGTGCCGCAGCCGCCGCGCACGTCCCCCAACGCGTCTCCTCACCTGATGGGGCCAAACTCCTGCAGGGCCTCCACGAGATCGGCCTCCACCACGCCGTCGATCAGCCCACGGATGTGCACCACCGGGGAGGCGGGCGTCTTGTGGGGGTCGTCGTAGTTCTCCTGGCGGGAGAGAAGGGGTCGGCTCAGACTCACTCAGGCCTCTCTATTCCCCCAAAATTATGCACATGTGGGGTGCTACCAAGAAAAAAACGCCTCAGGTAAGGTCTTGGCCGCTGCCCCGGGAACCTCAGCCCACTCTCCACCCATCACCGTGGCTGAGAGTCCCGTCTTGGCGGTTAAGACAGGGCACGGTTTTGAAGTTGGTGCCACCAAAGACCTCCCGCTGCTGCTGGGGGATGCAGGCAAAGACCCCACGGGGCCCTGCCTCCCCCAAACCTGCTCCCAGATGCTCTGCAGGCCCTTGGGGTCCAGCTCTGCCCCTCAAAAAGACACCTCCCCTCTCCCTGACGGCGCTGAGCTCTCTGTGGCCTGACCAAGCCAGGGCAGCCCCTGTCCCCCCACAGCCCTGACCTGAGCCCTTCCCCGAAGCCTTACCTATGCCCTCTCCAGGCAGCCCCTGGCCCACTAAACGTCCCCCGCACCCCCTCCTGCCCCCCCGGACCTACCCTGCTCCCCGTTTCCCTCCCAGGGCCACCCTGCCCCCCTTTTTGCCCCCCCTCAGCCCCGATCCGCTCCCCACAAGCCCTGCCCCCTCCACCATATTTCCCCCCGCCTCAGGCCCCGCCATGATGCCCGCCCCCCTCCCAACAGCCCCCGACCCCGCTCACCGCTCCGGCAGCGCCGGGCCCGCCGCCAGCCCCCCCCGGCCCGCCAGGCCCGTGAGGCGGCGGCTCCGCGTTCTCCGTCTTCTGGCGCTTGGGAGCGCGGCCGCCCTCGCCGCCCCCGCCGCCCCCACCGTAGTAGCGACCCGAACCGCCCCCGCCGCCGCCGCCCGCCGCCATCTTCCCCATCTCGCCCCCGCGGCCGCTGCCCTCCGCGCTCTGCGGGCCCCGCCACCGCCGCCGCGACATGGCGCCTCACTCCGCCGTGCCGCCTCCGCCACGCCCCTATTGGCCCGCCCCCCCGCCACTCAAGGAGGGGCTCGCGGCCCATTGGCTCGCAGCGCTGCCCCGCCGCCGCCGGCCCCGCCCTCCGCCGCCATTGGACCCGCCGGCCCTCCAGCCCCGCGCCCATTCGCCCGCGCTTCTGCCCGTCAGTGGCGCCCTCGCTTTCCATTGGTGGCAGTTCGCGTCCGTCCGCCCGCCCACCGAGCTGGTTGGCTGGAGCGCCTGCCTGTCTGAAGGGCGCCCCGCCCTTCTTCATGGCCCTGCGCTCAGACTCCGCCTTCGTCTACCGCCTCTCCGGGTGCTCCCAGAGGGCCTTTCGGCAGCGACTCGTCAGGCTATTGGTCCAAGGCGACGCCAATCAACCGTTCTGGGCGCTGATTGGCTCCTCTCACGCCTCTCGCAACCTCCTCAGCCTCTCCCGCCAGGATAGCCCCCCACCTATTGGCTAACCCTACCGCCTATCAAACCCCCACGCCTGCCGCCCCGCATCCTGACTGGCCGCCTCCCTCAGCCTTCACTTCGGATTGGCCCGCTCCCATTGGCGCTGGCCCTGCCCACCGCGCCCCCTCAGGGCAGGCGGGAACCCCCGGAGCCGGGCAGGGACCCGCCAGGACGCAGCCAGGTTTCGCAAATAAAACGCTTTATTGCACAAATACTGGGGGAAGGCAAGAAAATGGGGGTTCACGGTCTCCATGGTGACGGGGGGAGCCCCCCCGGCTGTGCCCTGCTGGCGGGAGCAGCCCTGGTGTCCCAGTACCCCCAGTACCGCCATTACACCCCAGTTCCCACCCCCATTGGCCCCCCCCTCGCCAGTACCCCCCGGTAACTGGGATCCCCCCCACCCCAGTACCCCCCAGTAACTGGGCACCCCCAGCCCAGTAACCCCCAATAACCAGTGACCCCCGCAGTGCCCCCTCAGTACTGCCCAGCATCCCGGGGACCCCCTGCCCCAGTACGTCCCAGTAACCAGTGACTCCCCTGCTCCCTGGTGGGGACGTGGAGGGGGCCCAAACCGCCCCCCTCCCACCCAAACCCCGGGTCCCCCCCCAGCCCCCAGAAGGGAACAGACCAGGCCAATAACCTGCCTCTGTTGCCATTTAATGTCAAGGCCCCGCCACGCTACGGCGGGGGGTCCTGGCTGCCCCCCTGGCGCTTGCCAGCGTCCCCCGGGGTCTCGCCATCGCCCCCCAGGGCCTTGCCATCGCCTCCCCGGGCCTTGGCGTCGCTCTCCTGGGCGGCCTTGGCATCGATGGCGGCATGCTCCCTCCTCACCAACTCCTCCAGTTCCTTCTGTGGGGACAAGGATGGGGACGGTGAGTGTGGGGGGGGCACAGCTCGGACGGAGAGGGGGCTGTGGAGGCCGGGAGCCCCCCAAACCGCCGCGGGGTGTGGGGGGAGGTACCTTCCAGCCCAGCAGCTCGGCCAGCGCCAGGCAGCCAGCGTCGCACTCCCCCAGCCAGGCCACGTCCCTGCGGTGACAGAGGGACCCGTGGGAGGGGGGGTCCCCAGAGCCACCCTGGGGGGGTCCCTGACCCCCCCGCACCCCCCTACGGCGTGCGGAGCTGGGGGCGCTGACCCTCGCAGAAGCCAGGCCTCCCAGCCCCCCGAGGGTCCCCCCAGTTCCCCCCAACCCCCCCCTGCCTGTAAGCCTTGTCCGAATCGAAGTCCATGCCGCAGCCGAAGCCCATGAGGGACATCAGAGGGTCGCTCTGGGGGGGGGGAAATGAGGGTGATGGGTGGGGGGCAGCAGCCCCTGCCCCCCCAGTGCCCCCAAGATGCCCCCTCCCGCTTTAGCAGCCCCCCAAACCCCTCTGCCCCTCACCTGCCCCGTCTTCTCCTTGTTGATGAGGAGGCGGGGGGTGTTGGTGGGGACCCTGCGGGGGGAGAGGAGGGGACGGTCATGGGGGGCAGCAGGGGGCCCGGGGGGGGTCCCGGGGGGGTCCCAGGGTGGGGGTCCGACCTGCCGACGAGGGAGGCGAAGGGCTGGACCTGCAGCGAGGTGCCCATGATGATGAGCAGGTCGACCTTTTGGAAGTCCTGCGGGGAGGGGGGGCGTCACCGCGGGGCCACCGGCGTCCCCGATCCGAGGGGGGCTGCAGGGCCACTCCCCCAACCCACTCACCGACTGCAGGAGGGTGAAGAAGCGCGAGGGGAGGCTCTCCCCGAAAAAAACGATGTCTGGGGGGGGCGGGAGGTGAGCGGGAGGGCTGGGGGGGGGGCCCCAGGCGCCCCCCCGCCCCCCAACTCACCGGGTTTCACCACACTCTGGCACTTCTCGCATTTGGGGACGAGGGAGGAGAAAATCCGTTCTGGAAGAGACGGGGACGGGAGAGCTCAGTGGGGGGACAGGGGGAGGGGGACAGGGGGGAGACGACAGAGGGACAAGGGGGGACGGGGGAGATGGGGGGACATAGAGGGGCACGGGGAGGGACACAGAGGGAGACGGGGAGGGGACAGGGGGACATGGGGGGGACAGGGGGACACGGGGGGGACATAGAGGGGCACGGGGGGGACACAGAGGGAGACGGGGAGGGGACAGGGGGACATGGGGGGGACAGGGGGGCACGAGGGGGACATAGAGGGGCACGGGGGGGACACAGAGGGAGACGGGGAGGGGACAGGGGGACATGGGGGGGACAGGGGGACACGGGGGAGACATAGAGGGGCACGGGGGGGACACAGAGGGAGACGGGGAGGGGACAGGGGGACATGGGGGGGACAGGGGGACACGGGGGGGACATAGAGGGGCACGGGGAGGACACAGAGGGAGACGGGGAGGGGACAGGGGGACATGGGGGGGACAGGGGGACACGGGGGAGACATAGAGGGGCACAGGGGGGGACAGAGAGGGAGACGGGGAGGGGACAGGGGGACATGGGGGGGACACGGGGGGGACATAGAGGGGCACGGGGAGGACACGGGGAGATGGGGAGGGGACAGGGGGACATGGGGGGGACAGGGGGACACGGGGGAACATAGAGGGGCACAGGGGGGGACAGAGAGGGAGACGGGGAGGGGACAGGGGGACATGGGGACACAGGGGGGCATGGGGGGGACATAGAGAGGCACGGGGGGGACACAGAGGGAGACGGGGAGGGGACAGGGGGACATGGGGGGGACAGGGGGACACAGGGGGCACGGGGGGGACATAGAGGGGCACGGGGGGGACACAGAGGGAGACGGAGAGGGGACAGGGGGACATGGGGGGGACAGGGGGGCACGAGGGGGACATAGAGGGGCACGGGGGGGACACAGAGGGAGACGGGGAGGGGACAGGGGGACATGGGGGGGACAGGGGGACACGGGGGAGACATAGAGGGGCACGGGGGGACACAGAGGGAGACGGGGAGGGGACAGGGGGACATGGGGGGGACACGGGGGCACGAGGGGGACATAGAGGGGCACGGGGAGGACACAGAGGGAGACGGGGAGGGGACAGGGGGACATGGGGGGGACAGGGGGACACGGGGGAGACATAGAGGGGCACGGGGGGGACAGAGAGGGAGACGGAGAGGGGACAGGGGGACACGGGGACACAGGGGGCATGGGGGGGACATAGAGGGGCACGGGGAGGACACAGAGGGAGATGGGGAGGGGACAGGGGGACATGGGGGGGACAGGGGGGCACGGGGGGGACATAGAGGGGCACGGGGGGGACACAGAGGGAGACGGGGAGGGGACAGGGGGACATGGGGGGGACAGGGGGGCACGGGGGGGACATAGAGGGGCACGGGGGGGACACAGAGGGAGACGGGGAGGGGACAGGGGGACATGGGGGGGACAGGGGGACACAGGGGGCACGGGGGGGACACAGAGGGAGATGGGGAGGGGACAGGGGGACATGGGGGGGGACAGGGGGACACAAGTAGGGGACAGGGGGGGACAAGGGGGCACGGGGGGGGACGCTGGGGGAGAACAGGCTCCCGTTAGGGCCCCATCCCGGGGCTGGAGCCCCCCCGGGGGGGTCCCCCGCCCCCCGTACCCCTCATCCAGCGCAGGCTGTAGGGCTGGCGGCAGGAGGGGCGCAGGCAGTGGGAGGTGAAGAAGGTGCCGTGGGCCTCCACCAGCAGCTCGGGCTCCAGCCCCGCCACCCGCTCCAGCGTGTCGATGTTCTGTGGGGAGCGGGGTGCAGGGTGGGGGGTGCCAAACACCCCCCCCCCCCGGGACCCCCAAAACCCCCTGCCCGGGACCGGGGGTCCCTACCTGGGTGTAGCAGCGCAGCAGCAGCCCCTTCTCCTGCAACAGCCGCATGAAGTAGTGACAGACGGTGGGCTGCGGGCGGAGGGAGTGGGGGGTCAGTTTTGGGAAGGGGGGAGCCCCCGGGGACTTTTTTTTTGGGGGGGACGCACACCAGAGCGAGGGGAAACTGAGGCTGGGGAGGGGTCTTACCTTGAACTGCCCCGGGTAGAGCTCCCGCGCCAGGGCGAAGAAGGGCTCGGGGTGTTGCTGCGGGGGGAGAGGCTGCGCTCAGGGGACGGGGGGGCCTCGGAGCCCCCGGGAGGACCGGGACCCCCCCCCGGGAGGACCGGGACCCCGGCAAAAGCATCGGGGGGGGGGGGGGGGGGCCGCTACCTTGAAGAAGCCGATCTCGAAGATGGCTTCGGGGTAGGGCAGGTCGTAGCTCTGCAGGTTGGCGTAGAGCCCGGTGCCGGGCGAGCGGAAATCGGGGATCCCAGCGGCTGGGGGGGGCGGGGGCCACGTCAGGCCCCCCCCCCCCCCCGGTACCGGGACCCCCCGATCGGTGCCCACTCCCCCCCCCCCCAAAACCATACTCACAAGTGGAGATCCCGGCGCCCACCATGCCCACGACGTTCTTACCTGGGGTGGGGGGAGATGGGGGCTGAGGGGGGGCACCCCAAACCCCCCCCGGACCCCCCCGGACCCCTCCCGGTCCCCCCGGTCCCCCCCCCGTACATCTCTCGCTCCGCAGGAACCGGCTCACTCCCTCCAGTGTCAGCTCGTCCAGCACCTTCTCCGGTTTCTCCCCGCCCAGCCCCAGCGTCCGGGACAGGAGGCTCCGCAGCAGCTCCACTGCACCGGCGGGAGGACGATCAGCCACCGGGACCCCCCCGCCGCCGCCCCGGGAGCGGGGCCTCGCCGCCCCCCGGGCCGGGCCCCCCGCACCTACTTTCAGAGTCGCCCGAAGCGCCGGGCTCGGTGTCGGAGGCCTGCGGGAGAGCGGAGGGGGGGATCAGGGGGTGACGGCGGGGGAGCTCCATCCACCGGGCAGGCCTAACCGGGGCCTGGCCACCGGTACCGGGAGGGGACGCGCACCGCCGGGCGCTCACCGGCGACTCCGCGTCCTGCTCCGCCTCGTCCCCGCGGGCACCGGGAGCTGGGGGAGAGGGAGGGGAGGGCTCAGCGGGGGCGGCCCGGGGGGGGTTCCCCCGCCGCCGTCCGCCGCCCCCCGTTACCGTCCGGCTCGGCCATGGGCGCCGGCCGCTGCCCCGGCCACACCTCCCGGCGTGCCCCGCGGCCAGCGCTGATAGGCTGAGAGCGCCGCGCCTCCCGGCGTGCACCGCGCCGCCCGCCCCCACCGCTGCCGCCACACCTCCCGGCATACCCCGCGGGCGGAGCTGATAGGCTGAGAGCGCCGCGTTTCCCGGCGTGCTTTGCGCGCCCCGCCCCGGAAGTGGTATGAGGACTACGGGTCCCGGCAGGCCCCGCGCGGCCGCCATCGCCGGGCCCGGCGGGGATTTCCCGGGACAGCGGCGGCGGCCCCATGGCGGCGCGGCCCTGAGCGCGGCCCAGCCCGGCGGCCCGGCATGGCGGCCGCGGAGGCGGCGGCGCCGGCGCTTCCCGGTGAGGTGAAGCGGCCCGAGGGCGATGAGTGGTGCGACAGCGGCCTGGGCTCGCTGGGCGAGGGGCAGCTGGGGCCGCTGCCCGCCAGCCCCGGCCCCGCCAGCCCCGGCCCGGCCCCGGGCCCCGTCACGGCGGCCGCAGGCCTCGCTGAGCCTCCCGAGGAGGCGGCGGTAGCGTCGTCGCCGCCGGCCTCCGCCGTGGACCCCGCGGCCTGGCTGCAGCACGTCCTGGGCTTCCTCACCGAGGACGGTGATACGTGAGTGCGGGCGGAGGCGGGACCCCCGCCGTCCGGTGGGGAGACGCTGCTGCCCTGCGCGGGGTGGGGGGGGACCCGGTCCCGGGAGGGCTCTGGCAGCGGCTCCTGCCCCGCCTCGGGGCTGGGGGTCGGCAGGACCCCCCCTAACGCCGTCCCCCTGCTCCCAGAGCCCTGCACTTGGCCGTCATCCACGAACACGAAGCTTTCCTGGACTCCATCCTGCAGTACACGGAGGGCACCGAGTACCTGGACCTGCAGAACGACCTGGGGCAGGTGGGGAAGGGGGAGGCGGGTTGGGGGCCCCCCGGCCTCCCCACGCCCCCCGCACCCCCCGCCTGAGGGGTCTCTCTCCCCGCAGACGGCCCTGCACATCGCCGTCATCCTGGGCCTCTCCGGCTTCGTGCGGAAGCTGCGGGCAGCGGGCGCGGGGTTGTGCGTGCAGGAGAGGGGGGGGCACACGGCGCTGCACCTCGCCTGCCGCGAGGGACGCAGGGGCTGCGCCCGAAACCTGCTGGGACCCTCCCGGACCCCCCCGGCGCCCCACGACGAGGAGGCGCGCGCCCAGCTCGACAGCGTCAACTACGATGGTGCGGGGCGGGGGGACGCGGCCGTGGCGGGGGGACGCGGTGGAGGGTGGGAGGACGGCATGGGGCTGCCGTGGGGGAAGAGAGGGGCACGGTTTCAGGCGGGGGCCACACTGTGGAACCATGGCACGGGGACATGGGCTTGGGGGGGACGATGCTGTGGGGCTGGGGATCCTCCGTGGGACTGGGGGGCCGCAGCGACACCCCCGCTCCCCTCCCTGGCAGGTTACACCCCCCTCCATGTCGCCGTCCTCCGCAAAGACCTGGAGATGGTGGAGCTGCTGCTGAGCGCTGGCGCCGACCTCAACAAGGCGGTGAGCGCTGCCCCACGCGGGGGGGAATACAGGGGTCCCCTGCGCCCCCCCGAGCCCCCCTGACCCCCCTTTTCCCCCCCCAGGAGCCCAGCTGCGGCCGCAGCCCCCTGCACCTGGCGGTGGAGGCGCAGAGCCTTGAGGTGGCCGAGTGCCTGCTGCGCGCCGGCGCCGACCCCGCCGCCCGCATGTACGTGGGGTACACCCCCCTCTACAGCGCCCGCCACCGCCCCGACCCCCGCCTGCCCCAGCTGCTGCGGGATTTCGGGGCGCAGGAGCCCCCCGCAGACTCCGAGGACAGCTCCGACGAGGGCGAGGGCGACAACAGCGACGTAAGTGCTCCCCGACCCACCGCGCGCCCCAAAATCCCCTCGGCTCCTGCGCTGTGCCGATGGGGGGGGCTTGCCTTGCTGCCAAACTCGAGGGGGGCTCGCCTTGCTCCCCGCAGCCCCCCTGAGGCTCTGGGGGGGTACTGAGCGCTGGGTGTGTGTCCCCCCAGGAAGAATACGACGATATTGTCATCAACAGCGGGCGCTGCATGGACTGACGGCCCCCCCGATGCCCCCCCGAGTCTCCCCCTATTTATCCGGGGGCTCCCGATGCCGTTGGCTGGACTTTGGGGGAGCCCCCGCTCCCCCCTACCCAACCCTCTCTCCCCCTGGTCCCGGTCGTAGCATAGAGGATTTATATCAGTTGTTGTAAAATAAAGAGGTGTTCGGCCACCGCGCAGCCCCCCGCCGCCCCCCTCCTCCTCCTCTTCCTCCCGGCATCAGCACCAGGCAGGGGGTCACAGCCGTCCCCGGGGTCCCCGTGACCAGTGTGACCCCCCCGGGATCCTCCTTGTCCCCCCAGCAGCCTCCCAGTCTCCCCAGTTTCTCGGATAGGGGCTGCGTGTGCGTAAAGGCACGCGTGCACGGAGTGTGTGTGTGCGCTCGCTCAGGCGAAAGCACGGAGGAGCACGGGCCGAAGCTCTTGGGGGGGCGAGGGCGGTGTTTATTGCAGGGGCTCGTTAACACTGCGGGGCCCCGTGTCCCCCCGTGTCTATGTGTCCCATGTCCGTGTGTCCCCGTGGGATGTGTCCCTGTGTCTGTACGTCCCTGTCCCCATGCGTGGCGCTGTCCGTCTTTCTTCTGCGTCCCTTCTGCCCCTGTGTCCCAGGCGGCGTGGGGGCCCCCTCAGGTGTTCCTCCAGCACTTGGGGTGCCCTGGGGGGACACGGTGTCTCCCCGGGCTCGGGGTGTGAGGCGGGGGCCGCCTCGGGGTCCCCCCCGACTCAGGGCACCTCGCGGCCCCCCCGGGGCTGGTTGGGCCCGATGTAGCGCAGCAGCGGGGCCGGGGGCTGGGCGAGCACGGCCTGGCCGACGAAGGGCTGCAGGGCGGGGGGCACGCGGACGCGGCCATCCTGGGGGTGCAGAGCAGGGTGAGCCCCCCGCCTTGCACCCCCCCAGCACCCTGGGGTGCCCCCCAGTCCCCCCCAGCACCCACCGGCAGCTGGTTGCATTCCAGGAGAGCGATGAGCATCCGGGAGACGGCGCAGGCAGTGCCGTTCACCTGCGGAGGGCCCTGGGGGGGTTAACGGGGGGCAGAGGGGCTCGGGGACCCCCCGGGGCGGGGATTGCCCCCCACACCCCCCCCATCGCCCACCGTGTGCGCGTGCCGCAGCCGCCCGGCCCCGTCGCTGTACATGATGTTGAGGCGCCGGCTCTGGTAGTCCGTGCAGTTGGAGGCGCTGGAGATCTGGGGGGAGAAGGGGGGGCAAAGGGGGTTCGCAGGCATTTGGGAACCCCCCCCGCGGCACTTTGCCCCCCCGCCGGTTGCCCTCACCTCCCCGTATTTGCCCCGTCCGGGCATCCAGGCTTCGATATCGAACTTGCGGTAGGCGGGGAGCCCCAGCTCCTGCGTGGGCATGTCGAGGACGCTGCAGGGAGCGGGGCCGTCAGCGGGGGGACGCGCGCGGCTGGGGGGGACGCGGGGATGAGCCCCCCGCCCTCACCGGTAGTGCAGTCCCAGCTCGGAGAAAATCTCCTTCTGCAGAGCCAGGAACTCGGCCAGCAGCGCCTCGCTCTCGGTCCCGCTCTCTGCCGCCGTCACCCCGAACATCTCCACCTGCGGGGACAGGGGACGATGTCCCCCCCTCCACACCCCGCCCGGACGCCAGGGTCCTTCCCCCAGTTCTCCCAGTACCTTGGTGAACTGGTGGACGCGGTAGAGCCCCCATGGCTCCCGCCCCGTGTCAGTCTCGGCCCGGTAGCAGGTGCTGGAGCAGACGACCCTGGCCAGGGCGAGGGGGTGAGGACCCCCTGGACCCCCGGGTCCCCCCCGGGAAGGGGTGGGGGGTCCCCAGGGTCCCCCCCCAGCAGGGAATGGGGGGGCTCCTGGGGAGGGGTGCCCCTGGGGACCCCCTACCTGATGGGCAAGTCCTGCAGCCGCACGGCATGGTCCATGAAGTACCCTGCAGCAAAGGGATGGGCCGGGGGGGGCTGCGGGGCTCCTGGAGCCCCCCCGAACACACAGGTGACCCCATTTCCCCCGGTTTTCGCCCCGTTTCTCCTCACCTGCGATCCCCACCTCGGAGGTGCCGGCCAGGCAGAGGTCCTCGAAGCGGGAGGGGTCGATGTTGTAGACGGGCGAGGGGGTGGCATTGGGCTGCATGCCGCAGCCCTCCTGCGAGGGGGGACGGGGGGTCACGGGGGGGGGACAGAGCCGTCACGGGGCAGGGGGATGCAGGGACGGGGGTGGCACTCACGAAGACGGCGCCTCGCAGCAGGTCGGGGACCGTCATGGGCAGGAACCCCTGGGGAAAAGGGGTGTCGGGGGAGTGGGGTCCCCCCCAGACCCTCCTGAGCCCCCCTGGGACCCTCCTGGTGCCCCCCAGACCCATCTGACCCACCCTAGGATCCAGAAGACCCTCCTGGGCCCCCCCAGGACCCTCCTGACCCCCTTCCTGAACCTTCTGACACCCCCCCAGGAGCCCCCACATCCTCCTGTCCCCCCCAAGTCCCTCCTGGTCCCCCCCAGACCCTTCTTATACCCCCCCAGGACCCCCCAGATCCTCCTGACCCCCCCAAGACCCTCCTGACCCCCCCCACCCCTCCTGGGCACCCCCGTACCTTGGGTAGCAGCTTGGCCATGGCGAAGCGCACGAGCGCGTGCTGCAGCAGGGCGCCGGCCCCGCACAGGTAGTAGGAGCGGTGCCCCGAGACGTGCGACAGGCGCCTGCATCGCGGGGTGGGGACACACGCACACGCGTGTCACGGGGGACACGTGTGACGCCCGGGTGCCCCCGCCCCGGCGCCCGTGGGTGCTCACCGCTGGCGGATGATGTCCAGCCCCTCGCCCAGCTCCAGGTGTCCCTTCGGCTTGAAGTCAAACGCTGCGGGGAGAGAAGCGTGGGGAGCCTTCCTCGCCTCGGGCACCCTCCTCTTCCTCCCCAAAGCCTTCTTTGCCCCAGGGACCCCCTTCTTCCTCACCCCAGGACCCTCCTCCACGCCCCCCAAGCCTTCCTCACCCCAGGGACCCTCCTCTTCCTCACCCCAGGACCCTCCTCCACGCCCCCCAAGCCTTCCTCACCCCAGGGACCCTCTTCTTCCCCCCCCCCCCCCAAGCCTTCCTCCTCCTCGCCCCTGCCAGAAATCCCCCTCACGTGGAGGAACCCTCCTCCTCCTCGCCCCCCTCAGCCCCGGGGGACCCTCCTCGTCCCCAAACCCCCGCAGGGAAACCGAGGCACGGCCGCCCTGGCGTACCTGGCTTCTCTCCCACCACCTCCAGCACGCGGGCCTGGCTCTCGTCCCCAACAGGCTGGGGGAAGAGGGGGTGTCAGGGGTGCGGGGGGACGCGGTGCCCCCTTCCCGGAGCTGCCCCCCCCCCCCAGCTCACCGCCTCGGGGTGGGTGCGGTTGGGGAGCTGCAGGGCCTTGAGGTAGAAGCGCTCGTCCAGGGCGGCCTCCTCGGCCAGCAGCGCCTGCAGCTCCAGCCGGATCTGGCGGCCGCGGGCCCGCAGCACCGCATACCCGGGGAGCTGCGGGGACACGGGGCTGGGGGCCCGGCGGGGGGGGGGGGACACACACGCCCCCCAGCACCCCCGCCTGGCAGCGGGGACCCCCTCCCCGCGCCCCCCCGGCTCCCTACCGCCTCCGCCGTCTCCTTGTCGTGGGCGGCCTGCGGGAGAGAGCGGTGGGAGGTGGCTGGGGGGACCCGGGGGGGTCCCAGGGGTCCCGGGGGGGGGGGGGTGTCTCACCATCAGGGCCCGCACGCCCTGGGCCACTTGCCCCTTCTCGGTCTCCAGGCGGGCGATGCTGGCCCGCACCTCCCCCAGCCGGGACCAGGTCCGCACCTGGGGGCGGGGCCGGCGGTGGGCACGCCCCCTCACGCACAAGCCCCGCCCCACCAGGACACACAGCCCTTCCCCGGAGCCCCCAGCCATGCCAAAAGCCCCGCCCATTACCCTGGGCTCCACCCCCTCCACTTAAGCCCCGCCCTGCCCCTGCAGACCCTGTCCACCGCGGCAAGCCCCACCTGCCACGAGGCCACGCCCCTATAATAAACCCCGCCCCTTCAACAGACTGACCGTGCCTCCGAGGCCATGCCCCCATAGAGCCCCGCCCACCGCGAAAGCCCCGCCCCTCCGCGCAGACCCTCATGCCAGACCCCCCACCCGAAAGGCCCCGCCCCTCCCCGGCAGCCCCGCCCCCTCTGCCCCCACCTCCTCCCGGCAGCCCCGCCCAACCCAGAAGGCCCCGCCCCCCCGCTCGGGCCCCGCCCCGCTCACGATCTCGCGCAGGTCGCCCCCCCGCAGCGGCCCCCGCCGCCGCTCCAGCTCCCGCTCGCTCAGCGCCGCCACGTCCAGCTGCGGCCGCGCGCTCAGGCCCTCCCGCACGTGCTCGTAGAGGCGGCTCCGCCCCGGGGCCCCGGCCCCGCCCCCCGCCCCCCGCCAGCCCCGTGCCGCCGCCCGCCGCGCCGCCGCCAGCGCCCTGGGCGCCGCCATCTTGGACACCGGCGCGGGTCTGGCAGGCGTCACGTGGCGGAAGGGGCGGGGCTGAGGCTCGAACACGCCCCCCTGGAGCGCTCTGGCCACGCCCCCTCCCGGCTCCTACCCCGGGCTGTGCCCAGGCCCCTTCCCAGTGCCCCCAGCTCCTCCCAAATCCCTTCCCAGTGCCCCCAGCTCCTCCCAAATCCCTTCCCAGTGGCCCCAGGTCCTCCCAGGTCCCTTCCCAGTACCCCCAGGCCCCTTCCCAGTGCCCCCAGCTCCTCCCAGGCTCCTTCCCAGTGTCCCCAGGACCCCCCAGTGTCCCGAGCTCCTCCCAAATCCCTTCCCAGTATCCCCAGGCCCCTTCTCAGTGCCCCCAGCTCCTCCCCGATCCCTTTCTAGTGTACCCAGGACCCCCCAGTGTCCTCGGACCCCTTCCCAGTGCCTCCAGGTCCTCCCAGATCCCTTCCCAGTGTCCCCAGGTCATCCCAGGCGCCCCGCAAGACCCCTTCCCAGTGTCCCCAGGTCCCCCCCAGCGCCCCCCAGCACCACTGCACAGCACTCCTCGCACAGCAACAGCCTTTAATGGGCACGGCAAAGGACCAGCGCGCTCCCCCCCGGCGCAGAGGGGCCCGGCCCCGCTCCCTCCCCTCACTTCTTCTTCTGGACGTGGGCGCAGTCGTACTTGCCCCGCACGATGGTGAGCTTCACCCCCGGCAGGTCCTGCGTGCGGCCGCCCTGCACCAGCACGACGTGGTGCTCCTGCAGGTTGTGGCCCTCCCCGGGGATGAAGCACACCACCTCCTTCCCGTTGCTCAGCCGCACCCGGGCGCATTTGCGGTTGGCCGAGTTGGGCTTCTTGGGCTTCCGGATCAGGTTCTTGATCACCACCCCCTTCAGCTGGGGGCGGCCGAAGGTGGCCCCCAGCTTGGGAGGGGGCGGCTTGGGCCGGCCCTGCCGGTGCATCTGGTTGAGGGTGGCCATGCCGCCGGCCTGCTGCGGGCACAGGGGCACCGGCCGCCTCCCGGGCACGGCGGCGAGGAGCGCCCCGGCGGCTGCGGAGGAGAACAGAGAGAGGGGGTCAGCGGCGGCGGGCGGCTCGAAGGGCCCCGGGCGGGGACGGGGAGCGAGGCGGGATACGCACCGCAGCCGCGCAGCGAGGCCGTGGCCCTCAGCAGAGCGCGGAGCGGCATCCTACGGGCCCGCAGCAGCGCAACCGGCGGGGCCTGAGGGGGGAAACGCCCGGTTAGCGCTCCCCGAGGGGCAGCAGCCCGGCCGGGGCCGGGGCCGGGGCCGGGGCCCGCACCAGAGACCGGCACCGCCGCGCTCACCTCACACCGCCGCCATCTTAGCGCCCTACTACCCCCCTGCTGCCGCCTTTCCCGCCGCGCCGCGCTCTGATTGGACAGCGGGAGCGCCAATCTCCCGCCTTTCGCTCTGTGATTGGCCACATTCTCCTTTAGCCCCTGACCACCACCTCTCCTACGGGTGCGCGGTGGGGTCAAACCGTTGTGCGGGGCCCCGCCGTCCCCGCCCGAGACCCCGCCCTATGCCCCGCCTTCCCCACACGAGGCCCCGCCCTCCATCTGTGCCCCGCCTTAGGGGGCGGAGCCTGTTGCCGGGGGAACGCGGGCAGGGCGGGTGCCCGGATGCGGCTCGATCGCAACATGGCGGCGGCCGAGTGAGCGGCGGGGGGGGGGGAAGTGGCAGCGCTGGGCTCGTCGTGAGGGGTGAGCGGGGGCCGAAGGGGAGGCGAGGGCCTGAGAGGGACGTGGAGGAGCCTGAGGAGAAGGGGAGGCTGGAGGGGGGCACAGGGGCCTCGGGGGAAGGGGACTTTGGGGGGCCTGAGGGGAGATGGGAGGGCCTGAGGGGAGAAAGGGGGAGACTGGGGCTGGGAGTCTGAGGGAGAGAGGAGATGGGAGAGGGGCTGAACGGGGGGATAGGGGGGTGGGGGCTATGGGGAGGGAGGGTGCTGAGGGGTTGGGGGTTTTGGGGGGAAGGGGGGGTGAGGGGCTGAGTGGCCCGGGGAGGAGGTGGTGTGAAGGGTTGAGGGTCCTGGGGGAAGGAGGCTGGGGGGGAGAGGCTGGGGGAGCCCTGGGCCAAAGAAAGGGGGTGTGAGAGAGTGCGGAGCGGGGTTTGGGGGGCTCCTGAGGAGCTGGGGTGGGAGCTGGGCCAGGGGGCGGGGAGCGGGGGACAAGGGAGCTGCGTGGCCTCAGGGAAAGCGGAGAAACTGGGGAGGGGGGCATGGGGCCTGCCCAGACCCTCGGGGCTGGCGGGGCGAGCGGCAGGAGGCTGGGAGGGGAGCCCGGGCAGGGCAGGTGGGTTGAGCCCGGGCGTGGAGAGGAGCCCTGGAATTCAAGGCGAGGCAGGAGGAGCGCTGGCAGCGGGCGGGGAGACCGAGGGAAGGGTAGGGATAGGGCTCTGCCTTCCTCCGAACACTCCTTGTCCTAAAAATAGTTAAAATTGTGGGTTACGGGGTATTGCGGTCTAGGCACCGTGCCGGGCCGCGTGTCAGGGAGCCTTACGGAAATCTCTTGTTCTCATGCAGCGTCTTTCACCGGCGGATCCCGGCATGCTTAGCTGAGTCGGAAAAGAGTTTTCCCTTCCTCGCAGGTAGGAAACGGAGACAAAATCATTTGCCTGGAGAAGCCCTTTCTCCCCAGGGCTCCTGTCACCGCGTGTCGCTCTTCAGAAGTCCTTATTCTGTGTGTGTGCTTTGCGATCTGATATCGGAGAAGGGTCTTTCTGTGCCAGCGTGTGTCTGATGCTCTTCCCCGAGCGCAGGAGGGAGGAGAAGCAGGAGAAGCACGACCGCTGTCGCTATTAGGTTGGCATAGAAAAGCCCTCCTCGGCTCTCTGGGGTGTGGAGATGGGATCAGCCCTCTCCCCATGCGCTCACTAACACGCTGGGATCCAGCTGGGCAGGAGCAGGTTGCAGGAAGCACAGAGAGACATCCAAGAATTGTTTTTTTTCTGGTGTCTTTTATCTGCGTGGTTCTGTCTGGTTTCGTACACCCACTAGCGTTCACGGGGCGCTTCTCTCCGCGGCAGCCAGGTGAATTAACGGTCGGTTGAGCTGCAGAGCCCCGGGGTGGATTTTTCCAGTGTCTCGTGTGACTTTGGGCTGGGCGTTTGGAGGCAGCTGTCGCGCAGGAGACGGCATCCCTCGGGGCTGCCGTAACTCCTCTGTCTCACGCCGAACCCCTCAAAAATGGGGTTTTGCCCCGGTTTTGGCACATCGGGAGCAGGGCAAGAATAGAAATTGCAGTCTCCGAAGTCCTCTGCGGCGCTGCCGTGGCTGTAAACGCGGGGCAGCGGTGCCGTGCTGGTCCCTGTGCCGGCCAAAACTGCCAGCGCCGGTGGTGGCAGCGCCTGGATAAGTTGTTAGCAGGGACGGAGAATGGACGGGCAGGAGTGCAGGCAGCACGTGCCCAGCGCTGGTGCGGTTTTCGGGCTGTGAAATTATTAATTTGTGTAACTCCTTTCCCTGTACCCACGCGTTCACTCAACCAAACGTTATCTGCCGCTGGAAATGGGTGCTCTGCGCTTAGTTTTCTGTGTGTTCCCATCGCCGGTGGTGCTTTGTTTGTCAAAGGGAAACGAGAAGAAAACAAGAAAAGTTTCATGATTAGTTTTTAGTTGCGTTTTCCCTGTAATTTACTGAGTTTTGCAACAATTAACCGGGTGGGCTGCAGAGCCGCGGAGGGACTCTGGCAACGCCCTACACAGTAGGCTCGTAAATAATTGGATTTATTGAGAATACCCAGCTGTGGAGTGCAGCGGTGGGGAAGATGCAACCGACCTTAGGAGAGCTGTGGAGAAAAAAAAGAAAAAAAAAAAAGGTGGTGGTGGTTTTAAATAAAGCCCCAAAGTTTGAACAGTGGCCAAAGAATTAGCTGCTGGCTGCCAGTACAAATATTAACTAATCCTGGCAGCCTTTTAAGGCAAGTATCTTTAGTTCTGGTTAAGAAATAAACCTGTTAGATGTATGGATTGTCCCCGGTGCAGGTTGAGGGAGGTTTTTTGGGAGCTGCGGCTAAATGCCACGTAGGAATAGGACTGAAACGTGGTACCTGGCAAGGGTGTAACGTGAGGCTGTGCGAATCCGTGGCCGGTGTCGCACGGAGTCATCTTCCAGCAGCTAAAACCACCTTTAGAAAGATCCCTCGGAAACCTCCTGGCTCTGCTGAGGAGTTACCACCCTGCGATTCCTGAATAAAGGTAATTAACTGGGATGTATTCAGGCATTGGAAT
The DNA here is from genome assembly GCF_047370975.1 of Nipponia nippon. Lineage (NCBI taxonomy): Eukaryota > Metazoa > Chordata > Aves > Pelecaniformes > Threskiornithidae > Nipponia > Nipponia nippon. Next base: position 176,410 of record NW_028262365.1, on the reverse strand, counting down.
AGCGGCAGAAGTTTCCCGGGAAGATGGCGGTGGGGTTGCGGCAGCTCGGGTTGCGTTTCACCTCTGCCGAGTGGAAACTGCTCTGCTCCCCTTCCCGTGTTGTGCCAAGTTCCCAGATGTTTTCCAGATCCTGGTTATCTTTATTTGCATGTGTGGAGGTGACATTTATTTTACCAGTGCTTATCAAATCTGCCAGAAGGAAGCCATCACTATAAAAATAAAAAAAACCCAGGGTTTTGCTCCGAACTATTCAACACGCTTTCTTGCCACGCTGGTGACTCGTTTATTGATGCGTGGGCTCTGCGAGCCGTGGGTTTGCACGTTCATCTCCGTTTAGAAGGTGGAGATTTCGCTGCTGACGTCTCGCGAATTGCTGTGGGGATGAGCAGAGCAAATCAGTGCAGCCTGAAACCTGGACGGCGCACGCTTGGGAGCTGCGGGAGCAGCGAGGAGGGGAAAGCAGCACCGAAGGAGATTGGCTCTGGAAGGGACGAGGTTTGGGACGGGGCAGCTCCAGAGCACGTTCGTGGAACATCCCTGTGACGTGCTTTTCGCTTTGCAGGCTCGGATCCTCCGCACTTGACTTTTCCAATGAATAATTTAGGAATTTGTGGGTGTTTGGCAGAGGGGGTGGGAGTGGAGGAAGCCTAATTTTTCATCACCGCTGGTGGTTACAGCTTACGTAGGGCCTTCATGGCCAATTTAGCACTGCTGGAGAAGAAAAGGTTCCCTCCGAATGTCGACGGGACGTTTTTCTGGTGCTGCGGGGGACCGACACGCCACCGTGCTCGCATTCTGGCATGGAAAAAAACAGCCTTTATCGCACCGCATGCTTTCTCCCCGACTCTGGAGGGATTTCCCAAGTGCGCTGCCAGGTTCGACATCCTTTTCCCAGCCAAAACGAGTGCCCGGAATATGAGGAGCGAGGCTGACGTGCCTGCGGGTCCCGGCTCTGCAGCGAGCTTTGCCTCCCCGTTGAGATCGCTTGCTTTGCGGCCGCATCCTCGGCGCTCGGAAGGAAGGACGCGTCCCCCAAAGTCCCGCCTGGCTCAGGGGGAAATCCCAGAGATGCTTTCACGGCTTCCCTGCAGCCTAATTACAGCTGCATCTTTTTTATTTAATAAAAACTGATTTCTCCTGAGCTTAGGGGAGGAAGGGAGGAATATTTGCCATCTGCCTCACGAATCGAGCCGCGGTAGGTTTAGTGTTTTCAAAGGCAGCTTTGTGTGGCGCAGGCGCAGCTCACGTTTCCAAACCAGCTTCCTGAAGGATTTGCTCGTTTTGTAGATTTTGATTAATTGGCATAATCGGCAATCGGATAATCTTTTATTAACTCTTCAGCCCCTCGCGTGCTCTTTCTGCAGCTTTAAACCAAACCCTTTAAAGCGTCGAGTAAACGATTCAGGGCGCGAGTTTCTCGCTCGGTTTTCGGGCGCTTGCGTCGCAGACGGAGGATGTTTAAGTAACGATTATTTTCTCTAATAAAGTTGGACGTAATGAAAGCGTAATTCTTTTGAACTGTGCTCGCTCCGCTCTTCCTTTCCCCGTGTCATGCACTTACACAGTGCAAATAAGCTATAATTTCTGTAAATTATGTGAGGGGCTAATTAAAGGTTTTACTCTACTAATCAGCTTGCAGTTTAATTAGCACCAAATGGTAATCGCTTGCTGAAACATAAATTGACTTCTCGGCTGCCTGTTACAGGAGCATCCAGCCCGCTCCGGCGGGGCTGTTGGAAAAGGGGCACAGGGGTGCTCTGCCTCCCATCCCGGCTTCGTTAACCCCAGCGCCATCATGGGCATTAACGAGTTGTTGCCAAAGACGTAACCTCGCGGCTTCACCTTCCTAACGTGCAGCGTGCTCCGGCTGGGCAGGCGGTATCAAATCGGGTCGTTGAAGTCTCTTGGCCTGATGAAGGGGGGAGCCTCAGCCGGCACGCTACCTGCTCAGAGCTTTTATTTCCCTGTTTTCCGAGGCCGGGCTGTGCGAAGCTGACTCAGCTGCTGGCCCGCAGCGCCAGCACGGCCGCACGTTGTGCAACTGTGATGTTGTTTTTACCATTGCTAATGCCACATCAGGGCCTTTCCAGCGAGCGGAGCACCGATCACTCTCTAAACACACCCTGAAATCGCCTCACAACACCGATATCTTGTTGCCCTCCTATCCCGGAGCCTCCCCGCTCATCGAGAGCACGTGTAATTAATGTGCCGTGCGGGGGGAAGAGCTAGAGATGGCCGTGTCAGTCCCGGTTCGCATTCTTGGCATGCCTCGCTCCCCTGACCCTGCAGCTCCTGGCTCGGAGGAAACCTTGCGTTGCAAAAAAAAGCCGAGCCCAGCCAGAAATTCACGCTCCGTGGAGCATGTTTGGGTCTGGTGGCAGCAGAGAATTGTGCCAAAAGGTGTCGGTCGCCGTCCACGTGCGCTGTGAGGAAGCATAACTGTCCCCAGCGAGGACACGGAGGTACGCGAGGGGTCTGAGGTGTCTCCCTCTCGTTAACGCCGAAGGGGAGGCCCTGGGTTTTGTGCTTGTGATTGTGTGGGGTTGGTTTGGGTTTTTTTTCCCCTCTTTGCCTCCCTGAAACAAATACTTCAGCCGATTAAAATGTTCTCGCCTTACAAACTGCCTCTGAGTGACTCCTCCTCTTTCTTTAGAGAGCAGGCTCCTGCAGAATAGCTGCTGCGGCGGGAGGTGGATTTAACAAGCGCTGGGGTAGGGCTCCCGCGCTCCTGGATCCCCAGCCGATCGCCTCCCCCGTCTCCCAGAGCTTTCGCTAGCGAAGAGCAGCGTGGTAATGTGGCAACCCAGCTTCGGTGTCTTGCTGGCGCCGTGAGAGGCAGTGGCAGGGCTGCGGTGTCTTAACCCCACCAAGAAATCCCCCCTTTGCTGGTGCGTTCTCCGCTGGGAATATCCGCAGCGTCGGGTCGGCGGAGGAGCAGCGCGGGCAAAGGTGGGGATGTCAGCAGCGATGGGGTGACGCTGGGGGAGCCTGGGGCTGGTTGCAGGGCGTCCCTCCTTCACCTCCCGCTCTCTGCATGCGATTTAACAAGCTCCCTCATCGTCAGGTGAGAGGGACGTGGCATTTCGGAGCCTGGTATACTTGGGCTGGTGGTCCCCGCTCGGTGTGTGAGGACTCCGACTCCAGCAGAGCTGTCGAGGGTTCGTGCAGGGACCCCTCTGCCCTTGGAGCAGAGAGGGAGTGAGAAGAGGAGGTTGCCCACCCCACGTCTTTCTTGCTCAATAAGGATTTTTAAGCCCAAACCGTGTTTAGAAGTACAATCCGCTGCCTGGTTGCATTAAAATCATCATTACAAGTAATTCCCCTCCCAGGCTGCTGGGGCAACGAGACTGGTTGCGCATAAGTGGAAGAGACTTTGGCTTCCTTGGTGCTTGTTTATCATCTGAAGCTTTCCATCGCCTATCGACCCGCTCCCAGGTTAGGCGACGTCCCCGCAGGGCTCTTTCCTGATGCGAATTACTGACCTTGTGCTGCTGCCGGGGTTATCTGGTTTCGATAAATAATAATAGAATGAAAACAACACGGTCTCAGCAATCTCCCTCTCGCGCAGCCTCTCCTCTGGCAGCCTCGAACGCGCGCCGTCCCCTCGGCGGGAGGTAGGTGTGTGGGGGACCCCACCCCGCGTTTCGGGGTGCCGGCATTGCTGTGGGATACGCGGCCGACCGAGGGCCCCCGTCCTGCGCGGAGGAGCCCCGAGAGGTAAATCTGGAGCGCGCAGCAGCTCCGAGCCTGGCGAAGGCTAATCGGGTTTTGTCACAAGCCCAAGGTCGAGCCTGTACTTGCTTTTCTTGTTTCTTTTCTCTTTTTATCCATTGCCGAAGAGCTGGAGCATCTGAATTAAATAAATGAGGGAACCTTGGATGGTTTTTTTACTTCCCTGGTGGCTTAATGCCTTGTTAAGTTGTTGGAATAAAGATATCGGCTACGGATCGAGTTCCTCTCCTCTGCCCTTGACCAAAGGGATCTTCTGCGTGCGAAGAAACCTGTTTGTCCTGGCCGGGATAAATGGGAGGAGAAGATGCCAGATATAAACTGGGAGACTCTCTTCTTCTTTTTTAAATCCGTTTGGAACTTCCTCTTGAAATCGCACTCGAGGGTTTGGTTAACCCCGCTGCAAGCAGGGGAGTCGCAGGTGTGATAGCTCCTCGGCTGGGTCGGCAGTTATTCCTCATTCCCTCTCCCAAAACAGTTTGTCTTTCTGAGGTTTTCCACACCAGTTGTTAAACTGTTTCTGCTCCCAGAACAGATATCCCAAAAATGGAGCGTGATTTGTGTTTCTTGTGCTGGGATGACATCCTTTTAATTAAAAGCACCCGCTTTTGGTATTGCCGGGTACGTAGTAGGATGGCGTTTCTTTAGTTTTGGATCTTTTAGGCTGGATTTTGCTCGAGGATTGTCACTGTTGTTCAAAAAGCAGCGCTTTTGCCTGACGCCGCTTTGCTGGGAAAGCAGCCGCGTGCGGAGCTGGTCCTTGGGGCCGAGCTGCCGGGGCTCTTTGCTAATTAAAACCGACGTACGTACCCAAGCGCAGATTTAGATCTTGGCTCCAGGTCCTTGTCTGTGCTCCTGGCCGGCATAGGTGTAGGTCTGCAGGGTTTTGAGGAAGGATTTTGGGTCAGGACAGCAGCTGAGAGCTGGGCTCGAGCGTTTCCAGCCCTCCCACCCCTCCGGCACATCCAGCTGGAGATGCTCTGGGTCCACACACGGACGTTAGGTCGGGATTGAAACCGGAGCGCGTGTGAAGGCTGCGCCCACGGGCCTCACGCCTCCGCTGCCTCCCAGGGGTTTCAGCACATCATCCCCGCTCAGAAGCGAGCTCCGCGCACCCCTCCTGGCTGGCTCCCTATTTAATTTCTGCGCTAATTGTTTTCTGGTGCCCTGGGGTGCAGTCCTCTTGCCCTTCCCACAGCAGCCAGGCACCAGAGCGCTTCTGCTTGGGGATTAAATGAGCAAAGACTTTCCAAGCGTCCGCCAGCTCGGGGAGAAACCTTGTTTGAACGTAACAGTGGTGAAGGCGGAGGTTAGGAAGCGGAGTGAGTTTCGTGTGATATCCCGCATCGAAGGGTCGCCTGGCAAAGCAGAGAAGAGCCAGAGGATCAATTTGGGTCCGGAGCTGATTTTGGAAAGTGATTTCCCAAAGCGCCCCGAGATTTCATCTCCCGTGTGTCCGTGCGTGCAGCTAATTCTGCTTTAAAGGGAGAAATTCGGTCTGCGGCGCTTCTGCCTGTCTCTCTGGAAACGGAGATAAGGGTAATTGGAGCTCATGCTTCGAGGCACAAATTGTGTCTGCGGGGAATGGGAGGACCAGCCCCTTTCTGGTGCAATATTGTGCCACGATGTTTTAAAGTGAGAGTTTCTGGGTGCTGGGCGGCTTCGTCTGGGGGTGGGGAGAGGATTGCACCGGTCCCACGAAGCTTCAGAGAATAAGGTAAAATTTTTGGCCACAGCTCTTGGTGGGTACACCAAAAAACAGGTCTACCCTGTTTCTTTTTCGTACAAAATATTCCAATAGTTTTGGAAAATTCCCCTCGCCTACATTGTTGTTTCTTCCTCTCACGCTGGTTTTTTTGAGCACAGTAGCTGGTTGCATGAAGGACGCGGATCCTTTTCCGAAGCTTGCCGTTGGCGGCGTCTGCTGTTCTCTAGCACCTCTTCTCTGAAGACCTCGGAGCTCTCTGTAATCATCTTCCGCTCGGAGAAGCCGGTATTATCCTGCTCTATTGAAGGGGAGACCGAAGTGCCCAGAGGTGACTCGCTGCTTGTCGCAGAGCGAGTCGGGAAGAGCCGGGAGCAGATTCCCAGAAACCTGCCTTTTGGCGTTAAAGCAGGAAAAGGGCTTGAGTTGTGGCAGGGTGATGACTCCGGAGTGGATGGAAAAAGGCAAGAATTGAAATTAGTTTCTCATGCAAAGCCTAAGCTTTCTGCCACGAAGAAAATGCCTCACTAGGCTGGTTTTTGTGCGTGCTGGTAACTCTTTCGGACCCAGCGTTGCGTTGCCACTGCTCTGTGGAGCATCAGATGCAGATGGAAATAGCAAGGCTTTGTGTTTGCACAGCTCTGAAACAATATTTTGATTTTCTGGCTTAACCCTTGCTCGCTTACACTGGGCTTTGCCAAAGCGATTACTCTCTTACAGCTGTTCACAGCAAAATCCTGTGGTATTAAGGCAATTGTACCGGTATAAATAAATGGGGAGATCTATCCAGATGCGAAATAACCTGTCAAAAGCTCCCCTCTGTTTTCTAGCAGGTAGTTCCCCGATTTTGGATCACGAGGTGTCTGTACAAAGAGCTGTGCCCACACAGGCGAGTGCTGCAGCCATCCCCAGTTTCAGCCAGCGGTGTTGCTGGCCACGTTGCACAGTCAAATGGTTGCTCGCTGTCGCAAGCTCTGCTGAATCCAAACTGATTTATTCCTTCAAAACAACCCCAACAAAACAACCTCCTGCAATTGTTTCCCTTCCCGTTTGTGGCGGGCGATGGGATTAAGGTTTAACCTCTCTCCGCCTGGTCTGCGGGTGGCTTCGGAGGGAGCTTGGCAGGCACTTGCCTTCCCGCCCTGCAAGCCCCGGCTTGTCGAGGTCCGCAGGCTCCTGCACCTGAAACTTCTGCGCAAGCATTTTCCCCGCGCTCGGGGCGGGAGCGGCGATGTCTCATCACGGGATGCCGCTGGATTCCATGGTGGGGGTCACGTAGCCGCGGCCCTGCGCGGTGCCACCGACTCTAATGCGTTGGACTCACTTTTTTGCCTGTGCTTCCCTGTACGGTCAGAGCCATCGTGCCAGGGTGGTGGGACAGCGCTGGGGCGTCCCGCGCGGTGCCCCCCAGCAGGACGGAGGAGACGTGGCCTCGCAAAAGGCTCCTCTTTGGCAGCAAATGTCTCGCTGTGGCCACAGGTAAAAAACGTTTGGGGCTGCTCTGTGCCGCGCGGGTCGAGCTCGAAGCCCCGCTGGAGTTGCAGGGACGTGCGCCGAGCACCAGCACTTGAGCAGAGCTTTGATGTACCCGTACCCTGCACCGCTGCGTCCTGCAGGCCGGAAGTTTTGCTCTGGGACAGCAAGATTAAAGAAAATTAATCCCCTTTGATCGAGCTTTTGAGGCTGCGTTCGGGGAGGTGCGTTGCCTCTGAAACCAGGAGGATCCTTGCAGGCGTTACGAAGTACTTCAGATGCTTTGAGTTCCAGGATTCCTCTTCCACTCCATCGTCTGCCTGCGGATACCAGGTTCGTTTAAGCTCATCCATCCCAGGTACCGTGCCGTCGCCCCGCCGTGCTCTCCCACCGCCTGCATGCTCTGGCAGCCTCGACCAGGTCCCTGTTTTCGGCCGCTCGTCTTCCTCGAGCGGCCCAGCGCGGGGCTGGGAGGCTGACACCTCTCCTCTTTGAAGGTTGCCGCTCCCAGCGCGGGACGGTTCCCTCCTCACTTGTGCAAAGCCAGCCGGGCCAGTTCAACCCGCCCTCGCCGGCAGGTTAAACAAACCCGAGCAAAGCATTACGCTTCCACCATCTCAGAGAGGCAGACGGCGACGTCCTTGGCTGGAAGAGGACGCCTGTCTCTGCCGCTTCGCTTTGGGTTTGTCCTTTGAGATCTTCTATCCTCGGAGAATGTGATACCGTCAAGGAAATCCCGGGTTTCCAGCTGAGCTGCCGGTGGCACTTCTAGTGCAAGGTGATTTATCAGCAGGTACGAAATCGTCTTGGCGCAGTCCTCGCTATGCAAATATCGAGCCGTCGATCGGGGTTTTTAAAGCAAAATGTAAGAACAAAGGCTGGAGCAATATCAGCTTGAAGCCACGTGAGAAGTTTATTGCCAAATAAAAGGCAATAGCGGGGCTGAGTCTGTACCGCACAGGCCGTGGGGCGGATGAGGTCTTTGTCGTAGCCGATACATCGCTTTTTTCCACTCGTATTTTGGAACTTTGTTGTGTGAGCAAAGCCTGCTTCAGTTTCTGGTAGGGTCAAGTCGCAAGCGGAGTTAATTTTGGAGATAAGCTTTTGTTCTGGGGCTCCGAGGTGCTCCTGGGATGTGCTTACACGGTGGGAAGGGACTAGTGAGGTGGTACCGAGCAGGCGAGCGTGCTGCAGGTTCAGGAAACATCAGGGTCGTCTGCAAGGCGAGAATTAGGAAGACATGCGCCTTTGCTAATTTTGTTCAAATTCTGAAAGATTTGGGGGCTAGAACTATTTCTTTGATGTGCTTTTATCTTTCTATGAATTAATTAGCGTGTTTCACAAGACTCTGAAATTGATGCTGGGGGCTCTTTGTGCTCTTGGCAGCTGAAGAGAGCAGCTGGTGAATTTTTGTAGTCACAGCAGCTTTTGAAGACGTGGAATCAGAGGTTTTTAAGCCACTGCTTGTTCGTACTGCCACAAGAGAAATACATTTCCAGAAGGGCAAATGGGTTTTGCCTCTTGCGTTAACAGAGACATCGTGGCTCAAGTTCTTCCCAGTTCTCCGCCGCTGTTTTTCTCCTTCCCAAACAGATAAAACGAGGAACCCGTGAACGCTAAAATATAATCTTGAGCCAGTTCTCGAGCTCCTGGGAGCTTGAGATGAATTCGGTGCTTTTTACCAAGCCAGGTAACATCTTAAATCACCGCGGCCGCGGCTCTCTGTTAAGGTTTTAAGCCCCCACCTTCTCCCTCCGAGCACGCGCGCAGCTCTTGCATCCCGAAAGGCTCCGGCGCCTGGCACCGACAGATCCACGCTCAGGAATCCGCCCAGCACAGGCGTCCGCCCGTGGAGCTGCCGTTCGAGACCCCCCGAGCCACGCGGCAGCGTCGGGATCCTCTGTCCTGGTGATGCCAGGAACACCCTGCTTGGGCTGCACCGAAACGTGCTCCTTCACCGCCTCCCCCAAACACCCGTGGCATTCCGGTATCTTCTCCAGCTGAGCAGCGTGAGGTTGTAGCTTGTGAAATTGGAGAGAAAAAAACCAAAGTGATGGGAGAGGTTAGTTTTCATCCGAGGATCTTTCTTTTTTCCCCCCGGATGCCACATCCTTCTGATGTGATTCTAGGAAAGCTTCCAAGCGCCAATTAGCAGTCCGATGGTGGTGCAGAAGATATTTTGATCCATGAATATTCTGAAAGAGAATGAATATGAGGAAAATTAGCACAAATGGGAAGTGAGCAATCTCGTTGTAAACCATGATAGATGATTAACATTCCCGACTGTATTTTTTTTACCCCTCCTCCCTACTTGTAAAAGGCATTTGAATAAAAATAAGACCTTCTCAGCTGGGAGACATCGTCGGGCTCCATCGGATGGAGTTGGCAGAGGCGCAGCCATGGTGGCTCGACTCTTCACCCACAGGTGCCTGCTGCTTTCCTCCATCTCGCCCTCACTGCCCGGTTCGTGGTCTGGCACCTTCCTGGCAGACGCCGATGGGGCGGACCGTGCACGGCGGAGGCTCGCAGCAGCTCGGGTGGCAGGCACAGCAGGCTGCCGTCGATTCGCGACACCAGGCGAACCTCCCAAGGTTGTCTGCGAGACTCGCCGGGCCAATCTGAGGGTGTTTCCTTTGAGCAAACACTGAAGGGAAGAAAAGAGGGGAGCGAAATACGCACGCTGACATCAAAGCCTTGCTTTTCTGTGCCAGAGAGGGCTCAGACACCGTTCCTCCTCGCAGCGAGCGAGGCAGAGTGTGCGTACCACCTCACAAGACCCACCAACTAGTGCTGCTTTCGTTTAGGAAACGGCATCGTTCTCGTTCAGCCAAAAGACTGAGGAAGAGGCAGAGGCTTGAGGCAGCAGAGTTGTGATCCTCACCCTTAGGTGAGGCTCCGGTGCCCAGATGAGGAGCTCCTTGGCTCATCCTCATGCAGAGGGTCCGGATTGCACCTAGCATCCCCTGGCCAGGCTTTGGGGCTCACGTATCTTAATAAGGGCTCTTAAAACCAGCAAAACCCACGGGAGCCGGGGCTGCAGGTCTGCGGTCCTGGCCATGAGGGGTTTGGTTACTGCGGCACCAGCATGTGCCGGTAGTCCCTGCCAACAGCACGCTTCAACGCCGTGCTTTCTACCCGCACCCCGGGGCACGGACGTGCTTTTAGGGGCTCTTGAGAAAGCTGGGCGAAAGCGCGGAGGGGACGTGCAGGGGGAGGGAGGCAGGTTGGAAGCGCGGCGTGGCAAAGGGCTGCTGCCCTGACCGGGGAAATACCCAGGCGAGGCGGGCTGGGAAGGCTGGTTCTTCCTGCCGGGATAGCCGGCGGGATTTCTGCTGGCTCTCGCCTGCCCTTTCCCTCTCCTTCCTTCCCCGTCTCTTGATCCCGAGCCACCCGGAGGGGCACTTGACTGGCTGCTTTGTTTCAAATGTTGCTGCCTCATTGGTTCCCGGCTCAAATCTCCTCTATTCCTGCTCCGCTTCTCGCAAGCTTCGTCTTTAACCCCTCCGAGCCTCGCGACGGCTGTGCTGCTATCTCCTCTCCCGGCTATTCCTCCCTCTGCGCTCTCCCGACGGATTACTGGCCTCGCGGCGTGGGTGAGAGTTCAACGGCGGTGGCACTCCCAGTCCCGGAAAATGGTAATAAGGCCTGTTAAATCACGGGACTGTAGCGCTGGCATTGGTCACCGTGTTGGGTGCACGGAGGCAGTGGGAAGCTGTTATTTCAGTCGCTGACTCTGAAGTGGGACTTGCTGCGGCGGGAAGAGAGCAGGACGAGCTTCTCTCGGCGAGCAGCTTCGCCTCACCGGACCCCCTTTGGGGTACGCCAGGGTTAACCGCGCTGCTCTCCCCTGTGCCGATCTGTCCCCGGCACCTGACCACCGGAGGATGAAGGTAAGGGAAGTCTGGCTGTCCCGGTGCGAGCCCGGAGCCTACGGGAGCCTGGCGGCAGGAGCGTCTGCCTGTGAAACCGGTTCTGGAGCACGATAAGAGCAGGTTGGGAAGTGCACGAAGCTGGGAAAGTCAGCACTGTGGCAGGGAGGGGGAGGAAATGCCGGTGGGGAGAGCTGTGTGCCAGGGCCACTGTGTTGCCAGGTCCCCTGAAGGTAGCGATCGTGTCCCCCACGGGGCCAAGAGTGGCCGTCGGGGTCCGGGAGCCAGGTGGGGGTCCAGGAGCGTGGACCCCAGCCAGTTTGGGGAGCTGATGGCGGATCGCCCTGATCCGTAGGTCTCCCCACATCCCGGCCCTCTCCGGCCCCGGCGAGGACGGGGACGCTGCGGCCCCGGTCCTGCGCTTGTCCGCCCATCGCTCGCCGGTGCTGGGGGAGGCGTTTTGGAGTTTGCAGTGTCAGGAGTCGGGAGCACTGCCGCCGACCGGGAGCGTTGAGCCAGAGCTGCCGGCCTCCAACACGAGCCGTGAGCCCCCCAGACCCCTTTCCCCCCGCAGGGGCCACCCCTGCACGGTTTTGGGGGGATTCCTCAGTCCCCGTGCCCCTCCCGGGGTGAGAGCTTGGGGCGATCGCCTTTCCCTCCCGCCCCTCTGGCTTGCAGGAAGCAGGAGGATGGTGAAGGTGAGTAATGCAGAGTCTGGCTGATTTTTATGTTTGGTGTTTTTAATGAGTTTTAACCAGGGTGTTTTGGGAGGGGGGAGCACCGAGGGCGGACTCTCAGAGGAGGTTTATTCCCCTTCCGAGCCCGAGCGGGGTCAGGCAGCTGTCGGAAACGCGCGGAGCAACAGGGGATCTCTCCATCTTGCTGGCTGAAGCAGGTCTGTTGTTCGTTAGTGGCGCTGCGAGGTGAGGCCGGTGTTTCGGGGGGGAACGGAGTTATTTCTGGCAAGGAGGAGGGGAGGGAAGCCCATTTGCATGGGGAGGAAAAGGGGAAAAATTGAAACCCAGCAAGCAGGGGAAAGCTGAACCCCACATCTGTGCCACGCGCGGGATTTGGACTTTAAAAACTGAATATCCTTTTGGCACGGGCTTCCTGCCTGGCCGTGGCTGGCGTGTGGGTTCATGGTGTGGAAGGGCTGGTCACTGGCTAATGCTTCCCAGCTGGTGTCAAGCAAAACATTGTTCTTGCCTGGAAGGAAGCGGTAGTAGATAGTGTCACCCAGAGCCAGCTGCCTGCTGTCACGGTGGGAACGGGGCTTTGGGGGCTTGTAAGACCCCCTAAAAACCCTCGTACCTGAGCCTCACCTGGCTCGAGGAGGAGACCTGAATGCCACAGCCGGTTGTGAATCGGTGTGGTGGGCGACGGTGCTGGCACCCGGGGGGTTCCCCGTGCTCTCGGGGGTCCCGTGGGCTCCTCCACCCTCAGAGGAGGCTCCGGGCAAGCTGAGCCGATGCCAGGGGCAGTCGGGACTCCAGAGCCCCCTCTGTGTGTTTTTTTTTCTCAAGCACCATGTAATTCAACCAGTTTCTTTCTTTTCAACTCAAATTGTGTCTCAAAAGCCAACCGTTGCCTGCGTAGGGCAGAAAGTCTCTTTGCGGAGCCCGGGGTAGGGAGAGGAGCTCCGGGATGCGCACATGGTGCGGCTGCAGGACAAACAGCCCCTTTCTGCCGCTCCGGGGAGCAGCGGTGGCCGGACCAGATGTTTATTTTGCTGGGCCCGATGTGTTTGAAGAGGAGGCGAGCGTGTGAACCACGTACAGCTGCACCAGAGATTTATTCTTAGGCACAGGGGCAAACGGAATGCCGCTTCCGGATCCTGCCGGGGATCGGTTAAATCTGTTTGCCATTTGTCCATGCTAATGGCAGGACACTCTCCTGCCAGTGAACGTTCAAATCCATCAGTTTTAGATGTTATGCAAAGGAACAAATTGCCTCCGTACACCTTTGTTATCTTCCCTCCCCTCCTTTATTTCTCATTCGAAAGCTGCTAGCAAACTCCCCGCCAGTGATAACGTGGGTTTCGGGGTGTTTGTCAGCAATAGAGAATATTCTGCCCTGTTTTGTTTAGTCAGGGCTGCTGGAAGCATTAGTTAATGGCTGACTAATTAAACAGAGTGGAGATAAAGGGAATCTGACCTGGGCTAGGACAGGGCTGAGGAATGCGCATAGCTCCGGTGGAGGCAGGATCTAGGGAGAGGGGGGAACGTGGGGGAGATGTTAACCCACTCTTCGCCCCTTCCTCCTCCTGCGGAGCCCCGTCCCACCATCCAGAGCTCTTCCAGGCTCAGCTCTGCCCCCCTGCCCCTCTGTGCTGCCTCTTTTCCCCCTGCCAGCCCCAAAAGGATTTTTTTTTGGAGAAGCCAAGGTAGATTTGGAGGCTGATTAGCTTAACTAGCAGTGTCCCGAGGCGCTCGGATGCTCTGGCGTGCGGGTTGATGTATATCCTCCAGGTATATTTTCCTTAGGCTTCCCTGCAGTTAAACACAAAGTGAGCTGTTTTTAAACATCCCACTCAAAGTTTAGCGATTATCTCCCAAAACCAGGAGACCCTTTGTCATCCAGAAACGGGACTTCTATCCACATGGCGATTCTCCGCAAAGGCTCTTGTGTGCGAGGAAGGATCCGGTGTGAAGGAAGCAGCTTCCCAGGGCGGTGTTTGGGAGCAATGGGTTCAGGTGAAAGGAGGGGCCAGCCTTGGTTTTCCTTTTGGGCATGGTGCTGCCATAGGGAATGGCCTGAAACGCCTGTTCCTCCCAAAAACGGTGGCGGTCTGCCTGGGCTAGAAGCTACGGGAAGCTGGCATGGTGCTCGCCGCGGTGGTAAAAGGATGAACCAAACAAAAGCGCCCACCCCCGGGTGACTTTTAGCCATCAGGGTCTGCAAGGTGAAGTTTTCCTGGCTTGGGAACCCCATAAACCTGCTAGCTGCGCTCTCGTGCCTTCGTTTACTCCTAATTAATGTGTTTGCCTGTGCATGGTGTGGTTCAGGATTCGACCCAGCCTCGGTTGTGCTGCCGACGGCCGGAGAGTGGCTGCGTCAGACCCCCAGGGTGAGAAGGTAAAATGGGGGATCGCAAATATACGGGATTCCCCCCATTTTTTAAAGGGAGACCAGGACAGTGGTGGAGGCATCCAGGCAGAGAAAACCTTTTCTAATGGATCGGGGATTTATTCAGAAAATCTCAAAGACTGGGAAAGCTGGAGAGGAGGCAGCGCCTTTGCGGACGCCTTGGACGTGGCGGGATGCCGGAGCACCGGAGCTGGGATTTCCTGCATGGAGAAAGGGATTGTCTCGGGAGCTGTTGAGTTTCGCACCGGGCAGCCTGTCGGAAGCAGATTCAGGAGACTAAAATGGAAGGAAACGGCCACAATCGCCACCCGAAGCCAGTGAAAGTGGGAAAAACGGATCCACCCCACGGCAGCCCAGGCTCTGCCGCTCTCCCCGTGCCCGCCACAGGATTTTGGCATTGTCCCCGAGTCCCCTTGTGTCCCAGGATCATCCTCTCCTGCGGGATGGGGACGGCGTGCGTGGTGCTGGGGGTGTCACCCAGCTCCCCGAGGATTCAGCCTCTTGACTCAACCAACTTAAATCCCCTTTCAGATATTGTCAGCTTGCTTCTAGCCCGGTCCTGGGCACCAGCTGCCGTGAAACCAGGTGGTAGAGGTAGGCACTGGCTAAAGGTCGCGCTCGAAGGCTGCAGCGTCACCCCGAAATCCTCCCGGCGAGCATCTTTTGGGTTTGGGCACTGCAAGACGGCACCGCTCCTTGGGAAACTGGAGAAACGAGGGAGTTAACTAAACAAACCTTAAATAGTGGCCTAAAATGCCAGGCTTCCTCGCATTTGTTTTACTCGGCTGCCTCCACGTCCTGGTCCTGTGTGGGAGGGGTGTGCTTCCTCCCAGCCGCCTGCTTTTACTAACAAACAAATAAAAACTGGTTTTTCCTCTGCCGACGAGCTTTTGCTGGCAAGACGGCAGGGCTGGATCTGGACATGGCCACGCTGCCGTGGCTCGGTGGGCTCATCCCCGTGGTGGCTTACCCCCGCCGCCAGTGTTCTGTGTCCCCGGAAAGGGGATTTTTTTGGTGCTTTTTTTGATGTTTTAAAGCCCGAGCTGCTTCTTAAGTGAAAGCACCGACCTGCTTGTGGTTTCAGGCAAGTTAAAGGTGGGTTAATCTGCAGCTTCATCCTCTTCTCTCCCTGGGGGTCGCACCCAAGGTGAGGAGGATTGGTGTACCGGACACCGGGGCTCACGCTCGAGCGGGAGCCTGTTTAAAAGCATCGCCTGACCCCCATGAATTGCAGCACCTCCTGGACCATGGCTCGCCGAGCGCTGGCAGATCCCCGGCAGCGGCCGTGAACCGAGCTCTGTCATCCGCCAAGTCCAGAACAAGCCGGTGGTTACGGAGATCAGCTGGATTTGGCAACCGCCGGTGGACTTGGCAGCTCTCGACGCTGCTGCCAGTGGGCAGGTGCCGGCATTGCCGTCAGTAGCCGGAGCGCCGAGGTGGAAATACCCGGCGCTACCGGTCTTTCCAGGCTGTGGCGAGGATGTTTTGGCAGGGGAAGGCTTGCTTCGCTCACCCCTCGATCTGCGGCCACTGCGCTCACCACGGGACCCAACGTGTAGGGGGCTGGACCCGGAGGACACTCGGCGTGGATTTAATGGAGGGAAAAAATCAGAGTTTAAGGTCATTAAGCTGTTTTAGGAACATTTTGTGTCACTAATCTTTCCCTGTGGCTCACGCTGGTGTTTAATAGGGTCCAATAGCTCCAACCTGTTTCTCTCTGGCTCTCATCCTGGTCAGGATATCGGCTGAGCCACGATGCTCTCGAGTGCGCTCGCTTTAGGCCTGGGCGTGGTGGTGTCCCTCTAAAGCTTGATTTATATTTTTTTTTCCTACCCCAACCCAGAAATGTCTTTCTTTCCCCTCCCGCTCCCAGGCCAGGAGGAGCAGGAACGCGCCTGTCGGAGATTGCACCGACTTCCAGCATCTGCTCAGCTGCAGAAATTATTGAAACAATTCAAAAAAAACAACGTGAAATTGTTGATTGAGGGGAGGCTTGCCAGCACTCCGGGCTCCCGCTGGGCAGGATCCTTCATGTACCTTTGAGCTTGGAAGGATGCGGGCATCTGGACGGTGTAAACAAGCCTCTATTGTGCCTGGCTGCGGGTGTTTACACCAGGAAAATCGACTTCAGGGTCCACCCTGGAGCCAGGCTTCCTCCGTGGCCGCGGCTCTTCATCCTGGGAGAGTGGGATGCGTTCAGGGATAGGCTCAAATACGCCGTAAATGAACAAAACTTGTAAATAAATTAACAAAACCGATTGCGTCGGGTGGCTTTGTCTTTGCAGCCTACAAAGAGACACCGTATAACTCGTCAGGCCAAAACTGACTTTAAATTTAATGCTGAAAATGTGCTGGCTGGGCTGCTAAGTTTAGCTTCAGCAGCCTTGACTTGTATTTTAGGCTCCTCGACCTGTATTTAAGCGCCTAAGTAAACAGTCTGCTGTTCTCGCTTGGGCTGAGCCCGGCTTTTTGCAGGTCAGGCTGTTTTTCTTGCTGGTTTATTCAGCTTGTAACTTAAAACGCTGCCTTAAAACCATGCTTGACCATGGTTTTAAGTGACAGCCTTTAGGTAAAAGGCTCAAGGAATGGTGTTAGTCACCAATGTCCGGCGAAATGACCTTTTCCCGGGTGTTGCTGGACCGCCTGGGCTTGCGTTCGCTACCAAGCTGCTTTCCTCATTGCACCTTGTGGTTTTTAAAAAAAAAAAATCTCCTGGCTTTTAATTGTGGGAGGGTTTTTTTTGCATAGTTTTTAAAATTAGGAGCATTACATCAAAGGGAGGACGGACGCAGCAAAATGTCTGCAAGACTGGGGCTCCCGAAATGTCCCTTCTCCTGGAAGAAAAATAACCCCCGTGCACATGACGCTGAGGAGGAAGAGAAGCGAAGCGGAAAGAAACAGGATTATCCCAGAGGGGAGAAGACCCCCGGTCCTGCCACCCCGTCGCGGCTTCAGGAAGACAACCAGAGCCATTGCGGAGAGCAGAGGGATGTCCCCGGCTGTCTCAGCGGGTCGCGTGAGCTGCCGAATCCCCGGCAGCAGCATTATCTCACCTCCGGGACGGGCAAAAGCCTGGCAGCACGTTGGTTGCGGTGGAAGGAAGCAGAGTCCAGCCCCAGCTGGGCTTGGAAATGCCTTTGCGGTGAGGACAGGCGTTAGCAAGTAATCCAAGCCTGCGTTGTCCCGTGAGTCACAGTGCTTCCCGGGGCTGAGCCGGGTCGCGTGGCCCCCACAGAGGCTCCTGCCAGGAGCAAGGAAACTTGGCTGCTGCTTTAGCATCCCACCAAAAGCACCCCAGCCCCCTCCGATACCTCTCCAAGAGGTGCTGCACGCCGCCGGCTTCCCTTTGATGGAGAACTTTGCGGAATCAGTCACCGGGGACCAAAACAGGACCTCTATCTGGAAGACGGTAATCGTAACCTAAATCGTTCCACAGTGCAGGGGCGCGTGTGAACGGTGTTGACCCTGTCTTGGCAACACGTCCCATGTGCTGGAGAAAACACCTTTACTTAGGGAGATTTTACTTGAGGTCCCGGCCAGGCACCTGTACGCCTGCCCACTGAGCTCGGGCAGACCTCCGCTCCGCTCCCTATCCGACCAGCTCCCCGTTGCTTTGGGGCAGCTGGAGATGGGGAGCCAGGAGGAGATGCTGGAAGGGGTTGCTTTGGGTTTATCCGTGGCCAGCTAACAAGTCCAGAGGAGCACGGGGTCAATGTTTTACCCATAGGTTCAACTGCTAGTGTTTAACTTCAGCGTAATGATCAATATCTGCTGGTTCCCCTCCCCGTCCAGGTGGGTGTTTTCTGCCCCAAGGAGGCTGCAGTGTGTCGGTTGAAGCCCTTGTGGGGACAGTTGCCCAACTCCGGCTCCAAACCAGCGCAAGAGTAATCGCAGTGCTGCAAAACACTTGTGAGATCAGCCCTAAATCCCTGGGTGCTGGGACACAGCGTGTCTGGGGAAGCCGCTTGTGGAATGGCTGGAAGGAGAAGAGCTGAGAAAATTGCCTGCCTGGGTGGTGATGAAGAGGGACGGCGGGCTGAGGAGCCGAAGCTCTTGTGGGATTTTCTTGTGTGCTGTACGGGCGGGCGGCCCGGAGCCCCGAAAGGCTCCCTTCGCTGCCCTGGTTTGCAATCGCTGCTTTCGCATTAAATAAATCAAGGCAGGAGGGACCTGCAAATGTATCTTCAAACACACAGCGACCAAAATGGGGGATAAGCGGGACTGGTGGGGGGATCACAAACGCAGCTGCGAGTTCGGGTGGGCTATAAAAACCCACTTGGACGGGGAGCAGCCTAATGAGGAGCGGGGCTTGCAGTCACTCAAGGTGTTTCCTTTTTGGCACACGTGCAGCAAGTAATTATTTTGCCAGAGAGCAAGATCAGTTCCTAAAGAAGGGGCTGTTCATTTTACGGCTTGCTGAGGTCCCTGGTGCACTGCCCACCTCTCCCTCCTCCTCTAGGCTTCATTTTTGTCCCTCTTCTTTGCCCCCCAGGTTTTCTAGCCGGCTTCACCATGTTCAGCAAGAAGAAGAAACGCATTGAAATCTCTGCTCCCTCCAACTTCGAGCACCGCGTCCACACCGGCTACGACCAGCAAGAGCAGAAATTCACAGGGCTGCCGCGGCAATGGCAGGGTATCATCGAGGAGTCAGCCAAGCGCCCCAAGCCGCTGGTGGACCCCGTCTGCATCACCGCCATCCAGCACGGCTCGCAGAAGGTAGGCAGCTCCGCTGGCATGGCCTCTGCCCCCTCGGGGAGGGCTGGTGATACTGCTTTTGGGGGCGGAAAGCCAGGCTGGGGATAATCTGGGCTCCGCGCCCTCTCCCCGGGGTGCTGCGGAGCAGGTAAGGCGGCAGTTCGGTCTCTAACCCACACAGGCGGCAGCAGTGTCTCCACGGCCGACCGCCTGCCCCTTCCCCGCTCAGTGTGGGACTGCGCGGGATGGGGACCACTCAGCTGCCACCTGCACGGTGTGAAAACCTCTCCCGCATCCTCCCGGCAGCTGGAAAAAACCCACCCAACAAGAAAACGCCAGGGAAATGGTGTCTGTTCCTTCCCATCTCATCCCCTCCCCGTGCCTGTGTTTCCCCAAGCCACCGTTATGTCGTTTTTTTAAAGTCTGGCTCGCCTGCTCCCCTCGGTCAAGGACACCCACACCACCCCCATGCCCCAGCTCTCTGCCGTTGCTCCACCTTCACCCTAATTAAAGTCCCCGGCACCGGCCACGGTGCGACCGGCATGCCCAGCTCTGGCGTCCCTGTGCAGCCGGCGGCTTCGCTCACTCGGCTGGTTTGCCCCGGACAATGGGGCAGCTCCAGCGGCCGTGAGTAACGCCGGCTGCAACCCTTCCGAGCGGAGCCGGCTGGGCAATTCTGCTGACCCGAAAAGGCGCCAAAACCGGCGGGGCCCCTTGGTGCTGCCGAGCCCCGCGGCTCACAGTCGGAAGCCACTGCATCCAATGCAGCCGGGGTTTGTTGCGGAGGTCCAGGTTCGGTTCACCTGTCAAGGAAATAACCCGCTCCCTGAGGCGGTGGGAGGAGGAGGAGGAAGAGGAGGGAATATAAATAGCCAAGGACAGTGGGCTGCACTCGCTCGCCCTGTACAGAGATGCTTTCTGCAGACAAAGGCAGCCTCCTCTTCGGAGGAAGGTGAGGGGCCTCGAGGATGGGGCTGGGGTCGATCCCGCTGTACCCTCGCCTCTTGCTGTGTGGTCGTGTCCTCCGAGGCTCAAATCCCCGAGGGCGTAGCCCACAGCTCCCAGCTTCAGGTGTCCCACCTGGCTGGGACCTGCCTCTCAGCATCAGGCTTCGTTTTTCCCTGCTCTGCTCTTCCCCTTTGCTCCGAGGCAGCATTCAGGACAGGCTCGTTAACCTTTGGCTAAACGAACCGTGTCTGTCCTCACCTCCTGCATCTCCTCTCGCTCCTCCATGGGCCGATGACACCAAGAGGGGACCGACGCCTGCCCCAGAGCTTTGCTGGGGCCAGACCCCAGCCATGAGCAAAACCTCCTGCCTCTGCACCGTTACTAATAACGGTGTTTTGGGGGCAGACGGAGCCCCCCGGGCACAATCCAGGGGATGAGGCGCTGCCAGCATCCCCCCAGCCCCTTCCTCATGAGCCCCCCGAGCAGGGTTGGTCCAGCCAAAGGCTTCTCGGGCGTGCGGTGCCTCTTGC
The DNA here is from genome assembly GCF_047370975.1 of Nipponia nippon. NCBI lineage: Eukaryota > Metazoa > Chordata > Aves > Pelecaniformes > Threskiornithidae > Nipponia > Nipponia nippon. The sequence goes on along the minus strand of NW_028262365.1, from coordinate 156,374 downwards.
GGTGCTTGGCCCATCCAGGAGAAGAGGCATGTGGCCAGATCCGGCACCCCGAGGGAGCACCCTGTTATTTTGGTACCTAGAAAGCTCCCGGTGGGGCCTGGGGCTGATGAGGAAAGGCAGAGCCCCTTCCCTTCTCCCCCAGCCTCCAGCATCCTCCTCCATGGGGCTGCACGGCCCCGCTGGGTTCAGCCACCTCCCAGCATTCGACTGGACCAAGGCGGCATCGGTGCCAGCCCCTGGAGATCCCCTCCCCTGCCCTCCCCGCGTCCCCTCTGTGTGAGCCGTGTCCCCATCACCACCAGGCATTTCATTTTCATTTTTTTTTATTTTCTTCCCTTTTTTTTTCTTTTTTCTTTTTTTTTCTTTTGTTCTGTTTGTGCTTTGTGTTCCTGTCCGCCTCCCGTCCCACGTCCTGCTCAAAGACCATCGTGCGGGGCAGCAAAGCCGCCAAGGACGGCTCCCTGACCTGGCTGCTGGACGAGTTTGAGAACATGTCCGTGTCCCGTTCCAATTCTCTGCGCAGGGACAGCCCCCCCTTCCAGCCCCGCCGCGACCAGCTCTACCAGGAGAACGGCCTCTCCGAGGGCCCGGCCGCTGCCCGGCCGCACGAGGATGCCAGCAGGAGCAAGGAGAAGAGCCGTCACGGGGCCAGGAGCGAGCTAGAGCAGGGCAAGGAGAGACCCCGGGAGAGGGAGGACCAGCGCGCCCACCACCACCACCACCAGCAGCCCCGCGGGCAGGAACCTGGCCCCAAACCCGCTCCCTCCGCCGGCAGCCGCCCGCCCCCTCCCGAGTACCCCAAAACCCCCACCGAGCGGGACGGCTGGCGGGATTACCCCGCCGACAGGGACTACAGCGAGCCGGCTGACCGGGTGGTGCGGCGGGAGCGCCCCGAGCCTGCCGACAAGCGCCCCAAATCCACCTACGCCGGCGAGACCAGCCCGCAATCCCCCCGGGACAAACGCCCGCTCTCCGGGCCCAATATCCGGACTCCCAACATCCCCGTCTCTGAAGGGGTGATGAAGACAGCTCAGCAGACGGGACGGCCTTTTAATACCTACCCGCGGGCTGAGACCGACCCCGGCAGGGGCGCGGGTTCACAGGTAAAGGTTCCCCCCTGCTCCCCTCTGCTCCGACCAGATCCGCTTGGCAGCGACCTCTCCTTCCCCGGCTGCGCAGCCCCGGGGAGCTTTTCCTCGCTCTGCCTTTCCTCCGCCTCCTAGAAAAGCAGCCTCTGTCCTCCGCTTTCTAAGCAAGCGCCAGCTAACAGGCTCCTGCACTCCGATTAAGACTGGTAGGACCAGCACGCACCGAAGACCGCCAGCCCCACGGCCACTCCATGCTTTCCTCCCCAGTGCCGTGCTGGCGGCACCGGCCCTGTCCTTGTCTCCGAAGCAGCCGCCGGCTCCTCTGCGCTCTCCTCTCCCTCTTCCTCGCTCCTTCCAAGCCTGTCTAGCGCAAACCTTTCCTTCGGCAGCGCCCGGCCCCGCTAAGCCTCTGCCGCTCGCTTGGTTGGAGGCCGCAGGGTCGGTTCTTGGCGTTTTGGGGACAGCAGCAAAATCCCGGCTCTGGCCGCGCGCTCCGCTGGGGTTTTGGTGGCTGACATCCCTCTCCTCCCATCTCCTTGCAGGCAGAGCACCGGCCGGGACGACCACAGGAGGTGGCATCCAACGGGCCGGTGAGCAGCGGTGCCAGCTCCTCCCGAGCCCACCCACCCGGTCCGCCACGCTCCAAAAACCCCGAGCCACCCCATCCCGGCCTCACCCCGCACGCCTCGGACCCCCACCTTGCTCGCCAGCCGCCCCCCGGCCCCCCGCCGCCCCCGGCAGGGCCACAGCAGCCCCGCTCGCCCCAACGTGAGCCCCAGCGTGTCTCCCACGAGCAATTCCGGGCGGCCCTGCAGATGGTGGTGGATCCCGGAGATCCTCGCACCTACCTGGACAACTTCATCAAGATCGGGGAGGGCTCCACCGGCATCGTCTGCATCGCCACTGTCAAGAGCACCGGCAAGCTGGTGGCCGTGAAGAAGATGGACCTGCGCAAGCAGCAGCGGCGCGAGCTGCTCTTTAACGAGGTGAGGCAGAGCGGGGACCCCTCGGGGACCCCCCCGGGCTCACTCACCACCCGCTTTTGGGTGTCGTGCGTCGCGGGGGGGTTCAATTGCAACCTTCCCTCGGCAGGTGGTGATCATGCGGGACTACCAGCACGAGAATGTGGTGGAGATGTACAACAGTTACCTGGTGGGTGACGAGCTCTGGGTGGTGATGGAGTTTCTGGAGGGCGGTGCCTTGACCGACATCGTCACGCACACCAGGTACATCCCCGGGGACGCCCGCGTCCCCCCACCACCGCCAGCTCGGCAGCGGGGTTGTCTGCCGCTCCGGCACGCTCAGCTCTTGCCTCCAACCCTCTCCATCGACTTGTAGGATGAACGAGGAGCAGATCGCGGCCGTCTGCTTGGCCGTCCTGAAGGCCCTCTCCGTCCTCCACGCGCAGGGCGTCATCCACCGCGACATCAAGAGCGACTCCATCCTCCTCACGCATGACGGCAGGGTAAGCACCGTGGTGGGGCGCAGCGGCAGCGGGTGCGGAGCCTCCCGGCCAGCTGAAACGCAGCACCCGTCTCACCCGCCGCCTTCCCTGGCTTTTTAGGTGAAACTCTCAGATTTTGGGTTTTGCGCCCAAGTGAACAAGGAGGTGCCGCGACGGAAGTCGCTGGTGGGGACCCCGTACTGGATGGCGCCGGAGCTCATCTCCCGCCTGCCCTACGGCCCGGAGGTGAGCCTGCTGTGGATTCGGGGGTGCGTGGGGTGGATTTGGGGGGGCGTGGGGCGGGTTTGGGGGTGCAGGGTGGCCTCACCCCTGAATTAACCCCTGACTTTACCCTGTTCCCCCCACCCCGCAGGTGGATATCTGGTCCCTGGGTGTGATGGTTATCGAGATGGTCGACGGGGAGCCGCCCTATTTTAATGAGCCACCGCTAAAGGCTATGAAAATGATCCGAGACAATCTGCCCCCCAAACTGAAAAATGTGCACAAGGTAAAGGGGGGTGACGGGGCATCTTGGGGAGGGGGAAACTCTCTGGGGGCTCCCCGAGGTCCCCTGGGACGTGTCCACCCCCCCCGGGACATCGCTGACGGCCGCCCCGCTCCCTCCCCGCAGGTTTCACCCTCCCTCAAAGGTTTCCTCGACCGCATGCTGGTGCGGGACCCGGTGCAGCGGGCCACCGCCAACGAACTCTTGAAGCACCCCTTCCTGGGCAAAGCTGGGCCCCCCTCCTGCATCGTCCCCCTCATGCGCCAAAACCGCATGCGGTGAGGAGCCGGCAACGCTGGCGGCCGCCCCGGCGCCCTCCTCGCCCTCACCGTCGCCTCTTAACTGGATTCGTGACTGTGCCACTACTGTCGGGGCGCTGGTGGGGGCACAGACCCCCCTGCACCATACTACTGAGCCGGGGAGCGGCTGGGGTGGGGGAACGGCTCGGTTTTAGCAACTTCACCGATGCTCTGGGCAGGGACAGCGACGAGGCCGCACGGTGACACCATCTCGGTGTTCCCCCCCTGCTTCCCGGCAGAGATTTGGGGCTGGGGGCTTATCCCACCCTGGACCCAGTGTCACCCCCACCCTGGGGAGCCGTTTGGGGCATCTCCCCCCTTTCTTTTTCTTTTAAATCCCCTTTTTTTTATCCCCATCCGACCCCAGGGTCGGGCCACCACCTGCATCTCCGTGGGGGGGGACGTGTCCCCAACACTACGGCCCCGTGGCCACACTACTGATTCGGGGTCCTTACCGCCCCCCCTTCCAAACACGTTTTTGTTCTTTTGGGGTTTGTTTTTGTTTTGTTTTTGTTTTTTCCTCCCATTTTGTTTTTTAACAGAGCTATTTATATTGTCGTTTTGTAACGCTGCGGTATGGGGGGGCCCTGGGGCCGGCACGGGGACCCCCGGAGATTACACGTGTCCTTTTGGAGACAGCTGTGTCCCATGTCGTTTCTTGGGGGGGGCTGCACATGCAGACACGGGTAGCGTGTGCGTGTACGGTCACACACGTGTGTGCACGTGCCCACGTACACGTGTGATGCGTGTGCAGGTGAGGAAGACGTGCACATCTGCCCACACGCGTGACCCACCCATGGCTGAGTGTGTGGGAACCCCCCCGGTGCCCCCGCCTCAGGTTGCTGCTTGGAGGAGGAGGGGGGTCACGGGGTGATGGTCATGAGGACCCCCCTTTCCCTGCCCAAAGATGCCTGCAGGGTGATTCCCGCCACCCCACTTGCCCCCCAATAAAGCACCCGCGAGGCAGGAGCTGCTGTGGCCTCCAGGCTTTATTGGCTGTGCTCGGAGCTGTGCGAGGTTGGGGGGGGCGAGGGGGGGTGGCAATGCCACGTCAACACATGTCAGCCCACATCTGTCAGCTTTGACCCATGTGGACTCACGGTGACCTGTGCGGACTCACGTTGACTTGTCTTGGCCCGCGTTGACTTGCCTGGACTTGTGTTGGCTTGTCTTGGCCCACATTGGCTTGTATTGGCCCACGTTGACTCATGTTGGCTTGTCTTGGCCGAGTTTGTGTTGGACCACGTCAACTCATGTTGGCTAATGTTGACTTGTCTTGGCCTGCATTGACTCACGTTGACTTGTCTCGGCCCACGTTGACTCACGTTGACTTGTCTCGGCCCACGTTGACTCACGTTGACTTGCACTGGCCCGCGTTGACTCGTGCTGACTCACGTTGACTGGTGTTGACCCGCGCCGCCCTGTGCCGCCCGCCTCAGTTGCACTTGCAGTAGTAACCCCTGATGGCGTTGTTCCAGTTGCCGAAGAGCCCCCGCTGCACCTCCTGCAACCGCGGCACCGTGCCAGCCCCAAAACGCCGACTCTTCCCCTTCTTGCCGGCCCGAGACCAGACAGTCAGCTCGCAGCGGGTGCCCACCACCAAGGAGGAGATGGTGGCGGACCAGTCGTGGGGCATGTAGGGGACGTCAGCGCCGCAGTCCACCACCAGGACGGACCCCCCGCAGCACTGGTCGTAGTAGGGGCTGTTGTCGGTGTAGAGCTGGGCGCAGATGCGGGTGCCATTGGCCGTCCGCAGGGCGCTGGGGGCCGGGCACTGCGCCTCGGCCCCCACCAGCACCGCCGCCACCAGCACCGCCACCACCAGCGCCGCCATCGCCCACCCGCTGCTGCCCGTGGCGCCGCCCAGATATACCCGGGCCCAAGGACGGGGCGAGGGGCAGGACTCAGGTGCCCGGCCCCCCCCGAGGTGCGTAGCCCTCCCTGGGAAAGGACCCAGCTGTCCGGACCTGGGACCCTCACCCCTGGGAAGGGACCCAGGTGCTCAGGGGCCCCCCTGGGAGCCCCCTCCTCCTCCCCCCTGGGAAGGGATGCGGGTGTCCGGGGCCCTCCCCGGGATCTCCACGCCCCCTCGCCCTGGGAGGGGACCCAGGTGTCCGGGACCTCCACCCCCCGCCCCGTTCCCCCGGGAAGGGACCCAGGTGTCCTGGCCCCTTCCCTGCGCCCGTGGCCTCGGCCGTGGCCTTGGGGAAACTGAGGCACGGGGGGGGGGGGCAAGGCCAGGCTGGGGCCCCAGGTGCCCTGCATGCAAATGAGGGAGGGTAATTAGCCGGGGGGACAGAGTTAGCAGAGGCGCGGGGGTGATGGGGGGGTGAAAGCTCCGCCCCTTGTTTGCATATTAATGAGCCCAAGGCCACGCCCTTGCCATGGCACCAGGGGAGGGGCGGTCGGTGGTCTCCATGCAACCGTATCCCCCGTATCCCGGCAACCGTATCCCGGCAACCGCATGGGGGGGTAATTATCCCGTCCCTCATTAGCATAGCCCCACCCCCGCCCCAGCCAATGGCCACGGCGCCCACCTCGTTAGCATACTCATTTGCATGCAGGGAGCTGCCTCTTGTGGGGGACGGACGGGGGATTCTCGAGGATCCCGTATGAGGTTGGGGCTCCCTCGGCCGCCCCCCCCCCGACTGAGCGGGACCCTCCCGCCCCCCCCGGCCCCCCCACAGAGAGAGCGGCTCCCCCTCCTTCACACACAAAAGGTTTAATCGCCCCGGGCGGGGGGGGCACAGGTTTTTAATGTAAAAACTTGTGTTAAACACTGCAGCGGGCCGGGGGGGCCCGGGGGGGCGGCTGGTGGGGGGGCCACGGGGGGGGCAGGTAGGGCTGGGGGGGGGATTGGGGGGGCTGGGGGCAAATAGGGGGGTGATGGGGCAGCCGGGGGGGGGGGGGTAAAGGGGCAAACGGGGCTGGGGGGCGGGGGGGGGGGGCAAGGGGCAAATAGAGGGGCCGGGGGCGCCGACCCCCGCGGGGTTATCCAGACCAGCCAGATAGGAGCCCCCGGGCCGAGGCAGGGGACAGGGGGGGACGGGGGGGGGAACGGGGGGGACCCAGGGGCCCGGGCTCCCCCGCAGGGCTGGGGGGGGGCTGCGGTTCTCGTGTCATCTGTGCAGACATGTCAGTGGCGTGTGCGGGGCCCCCCCGCCGCCGGCCCGGCCGAAGGCACCGCGGCGGGGGGCAGGCCGGGGGCGCACACGCGTGTCGGGGCGCGCACAAGTCCCAAGGTGCGCGTCCCCCGTCAGGGTGCCCACGCGTGTCGGGGTGCACACGCGTGTCAGGGTGCACACGCACGTCCCGGGGTAGGTACCGGTTGCATACGGGTGCCCCGGGGCGGGGGCACATGGATACCGATGGGGGGGAGCACACGGGTGCCCGGGGAGGCACCGGGGTGCAGGCGGGGACCTCGAGGAGCACCCAGGGGTGCCTGGAGGCACCCAACGGCACCCACAAGCACCGGGGGCACCCGCAGACACCCGGGGGTGCCGGGGCTGCGTCCAACCAGCCATGGCTGCGTACGGGCACCTGTGGGTGCACCAGGCACCCAGGGGCGTGTTCAGGCACCCAGGGGTGCATTCAGGACCCCAGCAGCACCCAAGGGTGCACAGGAGCACCCAAGGCTGCGTTCAGGACCCCGGCAGCACCCAAGGGTGCGTTCAGGACCCCCAGCAGCACCCAAGGGTGCACAGGAGCACCCAAGGCTGCGTTCAGGACCCCGGCAGCACCCAAGGGTGCGTTCAGGACCCCCAGCAGCACCCAAGGGTGCACAGGAGCACCCAAGGCTGCGTTCAGGACCCCGGCAGCACCCAAGGGTGCGTTCAGGACCCCCAGCAGCACCCAAGGGTGCACAGGAGCACCCAAGGCTGCATTCAGCACCCCCAGGAGCACCCAAGGGTGCACAGGAGCACCCAAGGATGCATTCAGGCACCCGGGAGCACCCAAAGCTGCGTTCAGGTACCCGGGGGTGCACGTGAGCACCCAGGAGCATACAGGGATGCCGAGGACCCAGTGCCGCCGGGGCTGCCTCCGAGCACCCTAGGGTGCTGCCCCCCCCTAGACGGTGCTCTCGAGCATCCAGTGGGTGCTGCCGAAGGAGGGGCGCAGGGTGGGGGCTGCGTCGGGCAGGTCAAGGCGCGGCAGCGAGCCGTGGCGCCGAGTCCGTGCGCGCCGTGGGTAGCTGTGGCTGGGGAAGAGCCCCCGCGCCCCCCCGCCGGCAGCACCCATGGGTGCCGGGGGCGGGAGGGCAGGGGGCGGCGGCGGCGGTGGCTCCGGCTCGGGGGGTCTGTGGGTGCCGTTGGTCTGGGAGCAGACGCTGGCGACGGCGGCGGGGGGACGGCGGGCAGCTGCCGCCTTGTAGCGGGCGGTGAGGATGAGGATGAAGACGAGGACGGAGGTGGCGATGGCGGCGCCGATGACGATGATGACGGTGCCCCCCAAAAAATGGGGTCGGGGGAGGGCAGCGCAGCCGGGGGCCCCCCCGGCCGTGGCGAAGCGGACGCAGCCGAGGGCGCGGGCAGTGGGCAGCGCCGTCGCCCCCTCGGCGTAGAGCGCCGAGACGCAGAGGTCGTACTCGCGCCCCGCCGCCAGGTCCCGCAGCACGAAGCTCCGGCTGGAGGGCGGCAGCAGCCTGGGGGGGCACGGAGGGGGTCGGGGGGGGGGCACGGCCACGCGCGCGCGACGCGGCGCCACCAGTGGGCGAGGCCATGTGGCTCCACGTGCTCCCAGGCGACGCCGTGTGGTGCCGTGCGCTGCCACGCGACACCGTGCAACGCCACGCGGCACTGAGCGATGCCGTACGGCACCGTGCGATGCCACGCTGGGCTGTGCGATGCTGCGCGGTGCTGCGCAATGCCACCGGGCTCCGTGCGATGCCACGCTGTGCCGTGCGACGCCACAATGCGCTGTGCGACACCCTGCAGCCCCGTGTGACGCCCCACGGCCCCGTGCGATGCCCCACGGCCCCGTGCGATGCCAGGCAACGTCCCAGGCTGCCGTGCAAGGCTGTGCAGCGCCGCCCAGCCCCCTGCAACGCAGCCCCCGGCGCAACGCGGTGCGACACGGGGAAAGGCACCCAAAGACCGCACCCCGCAGCCCCCCAGAGCCCCCCAGGACCCCCCCCCAGAGCCCCCCAGGACCCCCGAGAGTCCCCCTCAGCCCCCCCGGTGGGCACCCACCTGTAGACGAGGGAGTCGTCGAGGGAGCTGTTGTACTGGATCTGGAACATGCGGATGCCGGGGACGTGGCGCTGGGGCAGCCAGCGGATGCGCGCCGAGGAGGCCGTCAGCTCGGCCGCCACGATGCGCCGCTCGCCCGCCGCCCGCGACTCGTTGCCGCCGGCGCGAGCCATGTCGGAAGGGCCGGGCCCGGCTTCGGCGTCCCCCTCCCCGTCGCTGCGAGGGACGGGCAGCGGCAGGACGGCCACCTGCACCCGGGCGGCCGCCTCACCGGCGGCGTTGGAGGCGACGCAGGTGAAGGCGCCGTGGTCGCGGAGCGTGGCCACCCGCAGCTCCAAGGAGCCGTCGGGCCGGACGGCACGGCGTGACCCGTTCTGCACCAACCGCCCGTCGGGACCCAACCAATGCAGCGCCGGTGGCGGGTCGCCGGCGGCGGCGCAGCCCAACCGTAAGGGTTGGCCTTCCAGCACGGCAGCAGGGTCGGCGGCCGCTCCAGCGATGGCCGGCGCCCGGCATGCCAGCTCCTCCTCCGGCACAGCCCAGAGCAGGCGGCCGGCGAGCGGCGGCGGCGAGGCGCAGCTCTCTAACCGGCCCGGCCGCGCCAACCGGCGCAACCACAGCAGCTCGCAGTTGCAATGCAAAGGGTTCCCCCCCGCCGCCAAACTGGGTCCCGGCGGTCCCGGCACCGGCGGTAACGCCCGTAAGCGGTTGGCGGTGAGGTCCAACCGCGCCAAGCGGGGTAACCGTGCCACCGCCCCGGCGGGGACCCGCTCCAAGAGGTTGTGATCCAAGGTGAGGGTGGCCAAACTGGCCATGCTGGCCACCGCCTCCCACGGCAAGGCCGGCAAATTGTTATGGGAGAGATCGAGATCCTCCACCGTGGCGGCGAAGGCGGCGAAGGCAGCGGGTTCAATGGCGGCCAGTTGGTTGTTGGCCAAGATGAGGTGGCGGAGGCTGGCCAGGCCCCGCAGCTGCGCCCCGCTCAGCGCCGGCAGCCGGTTGCCGTCCAGGTGGAGCGCGCGGAGGGCGCGGAGGTCGGCGAAGGCGCCGGGCGCCAAGCGGCGCAGCCCGTTGCGGGAGAGGGTGAGGTGGACCAGGCTGCTCATGTTGGCGAAGTCGGCGCGTCCCACGGCGCCGATGAAGTTGTCGGCGAGACGCAGCTCCACGGCGGCGCGGTCCAGGGTGGGGGGCACGGCCAGGAGGCCGGTGCGGGCGCAGAGGAGGGTGGGGTTGGGGGCGGCCGCCGGGCAGAGGCAGCGGGGGGGGCAGCGGTGGGACCCCGCCACCGCCCCCAGCATCACCAGGGGGACCAGCAGCTTCGCCATCCTCCGCCGGCCCCGGCGGCGCCTGCGGGGGGGACGGGGGGCGCAGGGTCAGGCCGGGGGGCAGGATCGGGCCCAAGGGGGGCAGGATCGGACCTGGGGGCAGGGGGCAGGATTGGGCCCGAGGGGGGCAGGATTGGGCCCAGGGGGGGCAGGATTGGCCCGGAGGGGGCAGGATTGGCCCGGGGGCAGGGGGCAGGATCGGGCCCAAGGGGGGACCCCACCCGATCCCCTGGGCGCCACGAGATCCCACGTGATCCCGTGTGTCCCGTGAGATCCAGGGAGATCCCGTGTGATCCCGGTGATCCCACGTGCTCCTGTGTGTTCCCATGTAATCCCGGTGATCCCATGTGATCCCGTGTCTTCCCGTGTGATCCCGGGAGATCCTGTGTGTTCCCATGTGATCCCGCGTGATCCCATGTGATCCCGTGTGATCCCGTGTGATCCCATGGGATCCCGTTACCTCCTCTCAGGGCTCCATGTCGGTCCCGTCCGGGCGTCGCCGCGGGGCCTGTAGGGACAGGGGATGGGCCAGTACGGACCAGTACATCTGCACACAGCCCAGTACCGCCCAGTATCACCCTGTGTGGCCCAGTACAGCCCAGTATGGCTCTGTATACTGCAGTATGGCCCAGAACAGCCCAGTATGGCTCAGAACAGCCCAGTAGGGATCCATACACCCCAGTATGGCCCAGAACAGCCCAGTACAGCCCAGTATGGCTCCATACACCCCCGTATGGCCCAGTACAGCCCAGCAAAGTCCAATACAACCCAGTCCAAGCCAGTACAGACCAGCACAGCCCAGTACAGCCCGGTATCACCTGGTAATACCCCATATGACCCATTACAGTCTCATAAGGCCCAGCACACCCCAGTATGGCCCAGTACAACCCAGTATGAGCCAGGACAGCCCAGTATGGCCCAGCATGGCCCAGCATGGCCCAGCATGGTCCAGTACAGCCCAGTATAAGCCAGTACAGCCCAGGACAGCCCAGTAGAACACAAAATGGGACAGTATGGATCAGTATGGCTCAGTATGGCTCAGTATGGCCCAGTATGGCCCAGCACAGCCCAGTATGGGCCAGTATGTATGAGCAATACAGTTCCATATCGCTCAGTACAACCCAGTATGGGCCACTAAGGCCCAGCACAGCCCAGTATCATCCAGCACCATCCAGTAAGACCCAGCATATCCCAGTACAGCCCAGCATGGCCCAGTACAGAACAACACGGCCCAGTATGGCCCAGCACAGCCCAGTACCTCCCAGTACATATGAGCAATACAGTCCTGTATAGCCCAGCACAGCCCAGTATGGTCTTGCACAACCCAGTGAGACCTAGCATATCCCAGTATGGCCCAGCACATCCCAGTACAGCCGAGCATGGCCCAGTACAGAACAACACAGCCCAGTACAACCCAATGTGGCCCAGAACAGCCCAGCATGGTCCAGTATGGGACTGCACAGCCCAGTATGGCCCAGTACAGCCCAGTATGGGACAGCACAGCCCAGTATGACCCAGTACAGACCAGTACAGGACTGCACAGCCCAGGGACTGCCCCCCAGTGCCTCCCCCAGCCCCCGGTGCCCCCCCCCGTACCCCGCCCCCCCCCCGGTGCCCCCCCCCCGGTACCCCGACCCCCGGTAGCCGCCCCCCCGGTCCTCGCCCCCCCCCCGGGGAACCCCGTGGTACCGGGGGGGGGCCCAGCCCACGGACGCTCCCATCGCGGCCCCGAGCACGGCACGGGCCCGGGGGGGGGGGGGGCACCGGGCCCGGTCAGGCCTCGCCCCGCCGGGGGGCCATGGGCGGGGAGCGGGGGGGGCACCGGGAGCGGGGCACCGGGGAGGGGGGGCACCGGGCCCGGTTGTAGCGGGGATGGGGAGAGGCGATGGGACGGGGGGGACGCCGGTACCGAGGTGGGGGAGCACCGGGATGCCGGGATGGGGAGGACCGGGATGCCGGGATGCCGGGATGGGGATGCCGGGATGGGGGGGGGGGGTTGGACCGGGATGCCGGGATGGGAGGGGACCGGGATGGGAGGGGACCGGGATGCCGGGATGGGGATGCCGGGATGGGGAGGGGACCGGGATGCCGGGATGGGGATGCCGGGATGGGGGGGACCGGGATGGGGGGGGACCGGGATGCCGGGATGGGGATGCCGGGATGGGGGGGGACCGGGATGCCGGCCCGGGCCGATGGCGGCGGGGCGGATGGGGCGCGGGGGGCGGCCCCGGTGCGGGTGGCGGTGCCGGCGCCGGTGCAGCCCCGGTCCCGCCGGCACAGGCCGCCGCCGCCGCTCGGAGCCGCAGAGCCGCCGGGGCGGGGCGGGGCGGGGCGGGGCGGGGCGGGGCGGGGCGGGGCCGGCGGGCGGGCCCAGGGACCCACGGACGGACCCACGGACGGACCCACGGACGGACCCGCGGACGGACCCGCGGAGCTCGGCTCCCCCGCCCCGGCGGGGCCTCGCAGCCACCGATCCCTCAGTCCGTCGGTCCCTGGCCCCGTCCGTCTGTCCGCCCCCAGCCCGCGGCCCTCCCTCCCTCCGGCTGTCTGTCCGTCTTTCCCTCCCTCCCTCCGGCTGTCTGTCCTTCCCTCCCTCCCTCCCTCCCTCCCTCTCTCCCTCCGGCTGTCTGTCTGTCCTTCCCTCCCTCCCTCCCTCCCTCCCTCCCTCCCTCCCTCCCTCCGGCTGTCTGTCCGTCCCTCCTTCCTTCCCTCCATCAAGTCCTCCATCCCTCCCTCTGTCTGTCTGTCCTTCCCGCCCGCCCTCCGCCTGTCCGTCCCTTCCTTCCTCTGTCTTTCTGTCCATCCCTCCCTCCATCCGTCCCTCTCTCCCTCCGTCTGTCCGTCCCTCCCTCCATCTCCCCATTCCTCCCTCTGTCCGTCCCTCTGTCCCTCTCCCCGTCCCGTCCCACAGGAGCACACACAGGCCGGGGACACGGGGGGCACGGGGGGACGCGTGGCCGGGGCCGTTGGGGACAGCGGGGACGGGCTGGAGAAGATGGGAGGCAGGGGATACTGGGGGACGCGGGCTGGGGACACTGGGGGACACTGGGGACACAGTAGGCACACACTGGGGACACTGGGGGACACGGGGGGGCCCTGGGAGACAGGGGCTGGGGACACTGGAGGACACTGGGGACACTGGGGGACACAATGGGGACACTGGGGACACTGGGGGACGTGGGCTGGGGACACTGGGGACACTGGGGGACACTGGGGGGACACTAGGGACACACTGGGGACACTGGGGGACATGGGAGGCCCTGGGAGACAGGGGCTGGGGACACTGGGGGACACTGGGGACACACTAGGGACACTGGGGGACACACTGGGGACACTGGGGGACATGGGTTGGGGACACTGGCGACACTGGGGGGCACTGGGGACACACTAGGGACACACTGGGGACACTGGGGGACATGGGGGACCCTGGGAGACGGGGCTGGGGACACTGGGGGACACTGGGGACACTGGGGGACACAATGGGAACACTGGGGACACTGGGGGACACTGGGGACACACTAGGGACACACTGGGGACACTGGGGGACATGGGGGACCCTGGGAGACAGGGGCTGGGGACACTGGGGGACACTGGGGACACACTGGAGACACTGGGGGACACCATGGGGACACTGGGGACACTAGGGACACACTGGGGACACACTAGGGACACACTGGGGACACTGGGGGACATGGGGGGACCCTGGGAGACAGGGGCTGGGGACACTGGAGGACACTGGGGACACACTGGGGATGCTGGGCGACCCTGGGAGACAGGGGCTGGGGACACTGGGGGACACTGGAGGACCTGGGCTGGGGACACTGGGGGACACTGGGGGACACTGGGGGACCTGGGCTGGGGACACTGGGGGACACTGGGGGACACAATGGGGACACTGGGGGACACTGGGGGACCTGGGCGACCCTGGGAGACAGGGGCTGGGGACACTGGGGATACTGGGGACACTGGGGAACATGGGCTGGGGACGCTGGGGACCAGGGTCACGCACCCCGTAATCACGGCCCCCGAGTCACGGCCTCGCCCCCAGAGGCCCCGCCCCGTCCCCAACCAAAGCCACGCCCATTCAGCCACCGCCCCCTCAAGCCCCGCCCCCGGGTGCGGGGGGGGCAGGGTGAGGCCGAGGGGGCGTGGCCCAGGGCACGGGGCGTGGCCTAGGCCCAGGGAGGGGCGTGGCCTCGGGAAGGACGTGGCATGAGGGAGGGGGCGTGGCCGGCGCAAAGGGGAGGGGCCGCGGCGCCGCGAGGGCCGCCCCCGCGCTCCCATTGGCAGCGCCGCGGTCCAATGGCGAGCCGGGGCGGGGCGGTGCGAGGCCGACGGCTCGCCGCCGGAAGCGGCGGTCCCACCCTGCCGCCCTCCCATTGGCTGCGGCCGTGCGGGCAGCGGAAGGGGCGGGGCGCGGCGGCGGGGGCATGCGCAGTGGCGCGGTGACGCACCGTGCGTGCCGTGCGCGCTGACGTTGCGCGGCGGCGACGGCGCCTCCGAGTGCGGCGGCGGCGGCGGCGGCGGTGAGTGAGGGGCGGCCCCGGGCCCGGCCGCAGCCCCCGGCCCCCGCCTCGGGCCCAGCCTCGGGCCCGGCCTCGGCCCCGGGGCCCCGGCCCCTCCCCGCGGCCGCCGGGCCTGGGCCGCCCCCGGCGCGGCCTCCCCGGCCGGGCCCTAACTGACCCCCCCCCCCCCCCCGCCCCGTACCGGTACCGAGCGCCGGGCCCGGCCCCCCGCCCCGGCCCCCTCGTCCTCCCTGACGGCGCTGGGAGCGCCCCGCTCCCGGCCCTGCCCGCTTCGCCCGCCGGGAGGGCGCTGAAGGGCCCCGGGACCCCTCTGCGCCCGGGCCCACCCCGTTCTGCGTCCCACGGCCCCGCCGTCCCCCGCAGCCCCTTCGGCTGCTCCCCCGGCCGCTTCCCCCTTCCGCTGTTCCCGGGGGTCGGGTGCTGCCGGTGGGAGCCGGGTACCGGGCGGGCGATTCCGGCGGTCCCGCGCCGCTCCCGCGGGGTCCCGCGTCTCCCCGGGCTGGGCGGGGCCGGGGGTCCCGTCGCTCGCTTTTGGGAGCGGGTATGGGGGGGGTGGGCACCCCTGGGGGGTCCCGCTTGTCCTGGCAGGGCTGAACTGGTACCCTGAGGTGCTCCCGGTCGCACGGGGGGGGGGGTCCCCATCCCCGCCGGGGGGGGTCCCCGGCCCTGACACCGCCCCGCCTCCTCTCTCTCCGCAGGGATCTCTGGGGCTCTCCCACGGGAACGCAGCCGGGAGGCCCGGCCGGAGCTGTCGGGGCCTCGCTCCCCACCCCCCCCATGCCCGCCCTGGCCCGGGGGGGCACCGACTCCGCAGCCAGGCCCCGCGGGGGCCCCCACCGCGGCCGCTGCATCGCCGCCATGTGAGGGGGGGGCACGGCCGGCCCCACATCTCCCCCTCCCCGCCGCCGCCGTGAGCCCCCCCGGCACCGCCATGATGTTCCGGGATCAGGTGGGGATCGTGGCGGGGTGGTTCAAGGGCTGGAACGAGTGCGAGCAGACGGTGGCCCTGCTCTCGCTGCTGAAGCGCGTCACCCGCACCCAGGCCCGCTTCCTCCAGCTCTGCCTCGAGCACTCGCTGGCCGACTGCACCGACATCCACCTCCTCGAGGCCGAGGCCAACAGCGCCAGTGAGTCGTGGCCAGGGGGCTCCCTGGGGACCCCAGGGGCTCCCTGGGTGGGTAGGTGGGCTCTGTAGGGACCCACGGGGCTCCCTGGGTGGGTGAGTGGGCACCCTAGCTATCCCTGAGCAGATGGATGGGCTCCCTGGGCGCCCCCAGGACTCCCTGGGTGGGCAGGTGCGGTCCCTGGGGCTCCGCGGAGCCCCCGAGGGCTCTCACTGCACATGGTGGGTCTCTGTGCATCATCCCGCCTCCCCCCCAGGGGCTCCCCGCATGGTCCTGGGTGCCCTATGGGAGCTTTACAGGGACCCCAAAAACTCCCTGGGTGCCTGGCAGGGCTCCCCGCCTCGCCCCGGGGCTCCCCCTTTGTCCGTGGGCACCTCTGGGGTCCCCTCCTGCGGTTCTGGGGGGTGTCTCCCGGTGCGTTCCTGGACAATTGGGGGGCTCATGGGGCTTCCATCTTCCTCGGGGGAAACGGGGGGATTTTGTCCCCAGTTTTAGTCCCCTGTATTTGGCCCCCGGAGGGTTTTGCTCCCCCATTTCCAGCCCGAGGGGGGGTGATTTAGCTCCATCGCCCCCCGCATCCTGACGAGGCGATTCCACGTGGGACGCAGCCTCGTCCCCTCCTCGGTGCTGTCCCCCGGGGCTGCGCGGTGATGCCGACATCCCCCTCACCCCTTTCCCCCCTTTCCTCAGCCGCCATCAGCCAGTGGCCGCAGGAGCCGGCGGAGGCGGCGGTGGCCCTGCTCCTGGCCCACCTCCCGCTCCTGCAGCCGGGGAATGCCGCCGCCAAGGCCGAGTACATGAAGCGGCTGCAGAAGATCCTGGCGTACGCCATCGAGAGCAACCGCTGCGTGGAGGAGAGCCGGCAGCTCCTCTCCTACGCCCTCATCCACCCCGCCACCACTCTGGACGACCGCAGCGCCTTGGCCCTCTGGTTGGGCCACTTAGAGGAGCGTTTGGCCGGCGGCAGCGGCCCCCCGGCGCGACCCCCCCGCCCCGACGCCCCTCGACGGCCGCCGCCTCCCCACGAGTGGCCCGAGCACGCGGCCCCCGAGCTGGGGCCGGCCTGGCCCGAGGCGGCCCCCCGGGAGAACGGGCACCCGCCCTTCCACCCCCCCGCCAGCGGCAACGGCCTGGGGGGAGCGGGTGAGTGGGGACGGGAGGTGGGAAGGGGCCCGGGGGTGACACTGGGGGACGGGGAGGGGACAAGGGGGTTGGGAAGGGGCCTGGAGGGGACGTTGAGGGACAGGTAAGGGTGAGGAGGGGTTGGGGGGGACAGGGAGGGGTCTGGAGGGGACAAGGGGGCTGCGGCAGGACTGGGGGGGACACGTTAAGGGCTATGGGGGTGCGGGAGGGACGTTAAGTGCCGAGGAGGGAGCTGGGGGGGGACCTGGGGATCTGGGGGTGTGGGGGGCTGGAGGGGGACAGGGAGGGGGCACGGGGAGCTGGGGGAGGCAATGAGGGCTGAGGAGGGACCTGGGGGCGACACGGGGGGTCTGGGGGGGTACCGCAGAGGGGACCCGGGTGCCCAGGCCCCCCCTGACCCCCCGCTCCCTGCAGCTCTGCCCTGCCAGCTGCACCCCAGCCCGCTGAAGCGTTCCCTCTCGCTGGTGCCCGGCAGTCCCCAGGGAGGGGGAACCGAGTGGCCGGGGGGGGGTGACGAGTCCGCTGTCCCTGGCCCCCCCCGGCCCCCCTTCGGGGACCACGCGCCCCTCTCGCCCCAGAGCAGCGTGGCCTCCTCAGGCAGCGAGCAGACTGAGGAGCCGGCTGGCGGCCGCAACACCTTCCAGGAGGACGGCAGCGGCATGAAAGGTGGGGGACGGAGCAGGCACGGGTGGCCTGGGGAGGGGGCCGTGGGGACCTGTCACCTCACGGCTGCCCCCGTGTCACCCCCCGCCCCAAAGATGTCCCCTCGTGGCTGAAGAGCCTGCGGCTGCACAAGTATGCGGCGCTCTTCTCCCAAATGACGTACGAGGAGATGATGACCCTGACGGAGCATCACCTCGAGTCGCAGGTGAGACAGGGGGTCCTCCCCCCGTGTCCCCCCACCATCTCCCCACCACCCCCGGATGAGGGGACCCCCCCCCACCCTGCTTGTCCCTCCTTGTCCCCTCAGAACGTCACCAAGGGCGCACGGCACAAGATCGCTCTCAGCATCCAGAAGCTGCGGGAGCGGCAGAGCGTCCTCAGGGCGCTGGAGAAGGTGTGGCACCGGGGGGGGGCGGCCCTCAGGTCCCCAGGGGTGGCCCTGGTCCCCTTCTACATCCCAGGGGTGGCACAGGGTGTCCCTGGTCCCCTCCCGTGTCCCCAGGGGTGGCACAGGGTGTCCCTCATCCCACCCCCATGTCTCCAGGGGTGGCACAGGGTGTCCCTGGTCCCCTCGTGTCCCCAGGGGTGGCATAGGGTGTCCCTGGTCGTCCCCCCCGTGCCCCTAGGGCTGGGGGGATCCCTGCCCCCCCCCCAGGGTCCCCGTGTCCCACTGCTCGTCCCACACGTGCGTCCCCGGCCCTGTCCTACATGTCCCGTTCCCCGCAGGACATCCTGGAGGGGGGCAACCTGTGGACGGCGCTGCAGGAGCTCCAGCAGATCATGGTGACCCCCATCAAGGCTTTCCGGCCCCCCCCGGCCGCCCCTCCCCCAAACGGCACCCCCGACGGGGCCCCTCCGGGGGCCACTGACACCTTCCCCCCCCACCCGGCCGCTGACGCCGAGTCCCCCGCCGCCCCCGTCCCTGACGGGGACATCCCGGGGCAGTTCACCCGCGTCATGGGCAAAGGTGAGACCTTCGCTTCGTCTGGGGGGTTCCCAGGGCGCTGGGGGGGTCCCGGGGTGCCCGGGTTCCTCCCTGACCCCCCCTCAGTGTGCACCCAGCTGCTGGTGTCGCGGCCGGACGAGGAGAACATCACCAGTTACCTCCAGCTCCTCGAGAAGTGCCTGAGCCACGAGGTAGGGCAGGGCCTCGGGGGGCTTCGGGGGGACCACAGGGCCGCGTGCCACCCCCTGATGCCCCCCCATGTCTGTGTGTCCCCCCCGTGTCCGTGTGTCCCCCCAGGCGTTCACGGAGACGCAGAAGAAGAGGCTCCTCTCCTGGAAGCAGCAGGTCCTGAAGCTGCTCCGCGCCTTCCCCAAGAAGGTGCCGCTCGACGGCCAGGGCTATCGGCCCCCCAAGGGGTAGGTGGGCGTCTGGGGGGCGGGCGGGACCCCCCGCTCACCCCGTGCCCCGGTTGCCCCTTGGGACCCCATCCCTCTCCCCCAGTTTGTGCTCCCCCTTGGGGCGTTTGGGACCCCCCGGGTGCTGTGTTTATCCCCTTGGGACTCCCCTGGGGAGCTCTTGTCCCCCCAAGGTGCCTTATTCCCTCCCCTTGCACCCCTCCAATGCCCCATTTGCCCCCCCTCCCCAATTTGGGGGGGGTCTTGCCCCCCTGGGGCACCCCCGGGTGCCCCATTTCCCACCCCCAAGGGTTGGGGTGCCTCGTTTTCCCCCGGGGGGGCTCGGGGTGAGCCCCTGGGGCTGGCGGGGGGTCTGGGGGGGCCGGTGCCACCCTGACCCCCCCCGTGTGTGTGTCCCCCAGCTGGGCCTTCGGCTCCAACTCGCTCCCCATAGCTGGCTCTGTGGGGGGGGCGGGGGGGCGGCGGGGGCAGCGCCCCTTCGCGTTGCCCCCCCGCGCGCTGCCCCCCGCCCGGCTGGGGCTGCTGGGGCCGGCGGGGGGGGCCCCCGCCCCCCGGCCCCCCCTCGGCGGCCCCCCCCTCGGCGCCCAGGGCCGCCAGGTGGGTGACGGGGACGGGTGTGGGGCCCGGGGGGGGGATTCTGGGGTCCCTGGGGATTTGGGGGGGTGTCTTGGGGTGTGGGGGGTGGATTCTGGGGTCCCTGGGGATTTGGGGGGATCTTGGGGTGGGGGGTGGGTTCTGGGGTCTGTGGGAGTTTGGGGGGGTCTTGGGGTGGGGGGGGCGGATTTTGGGGTCCCTGGGGGATTGGGGGGAGCAGATTCTGGGGTCCCTGGGGATTTGGGGGGCAGTCCTAGGGCTTGGGGGGGCAGATTTGGGGGTTGTTGAGGGGGGCGCTTCTTCATCCTGGGATCCCGGTGGGGGGGGGGGGGGGGCCAGATCCTGGGGGTCTTTTTTGGGGGGGCCCTCCTGGACGCCAGCCCCCCCGCGTTGGGGTCCAGCCGCCCCCCGCCTCTAACCAGCACCCTGTCCCCCCCCCCCCCCAGAGCCTGTGGCTCGGCAGCGGGGGGGCCGGGGGGTCCCCGGGGAGCCGCAGCGCGGTGCAGCGCACCCACTCGCTGCCCGTCCACACCTCGCCCCAGGCCCTGCTCGCCTTCCCCCAGGGTAGGTCGGGGTGGGGGGGCCCCGAAAGTGGGGGGAGGGGCCCAGAATGGGGAGGGGGGGCATATGGGGGGGGGAGGGAGGCTGTTCTGGTCCGGGGGTGCCAGATGGACCCCCCGGGAGGGGTTTGGGGGGCGCAGGAGGCCGGGCCCCCCTGGGGAGGGTTTGGGGGGATCTGGGGGGGGTCAGGGTGCCTGGACGCCCCCCCCCTCATCCCTGTTGGCCCCCCCCCCCCCCAGGGGGCCCCCCCCCCGGCCCCCCCCTGGGGATCAACCCCCCGCTGGGGTCGCTGTCCCTGAGCATGACGGAGCCCGCGGGGGGCGGTGAGGGGGGCGCGGGGGCGCGAGGGGGGCGGGGGGGACACGTGGGGGGGCAGGGGGGCGCGACCCCCCCCGGCGCCCCCTGACCCCCCACCCCCCCCACAGATGGCACAGACAAGACCTCCACCATCTGACGGCGCTGCCCCCTCCCCAAATCGGGGGGTCCCACCCTTAGCACCCCCCCGGGGGGGGCACCCCCTCTGACACCAGTCACCCTCAGCACCCCCCCACCGGGGGGGACCCCAAAATAAGCAAGGGGGGGGGATTGACCCCCCTGCCCCCCTCCCCTGGGCCGGGGGGAGGGGCGCAGGCCCCCCGCGGGGGAGGGGCTCTCGCGGGGGGGGGGGGGGCGGGGGGGCCGTGTTGACACTACAGGGGCTGCGCGCGGGGGCTGGGCTCTCCCGGCCCCTCTTTTTTTGGGGGGAGGGGGGTTTTGTTGCGTTTTCACAGTTTTTAATAATCCCCAGGTCCTGGGTTTTTGTTGGGGTTTTGTTTTTTTCTCTCTCTCTCCCCCCCCCCCCCCCCCGCTTTATTATTATATTATTATTATTAATATTATTTCTGGTCTTGGCCCCCGGGGGGGGGCGGGCACAGCCCAGGTTTAGGTACAGGTCGAGGCCCCCGGGGCGGGGGACGCCCCGCGCCCCCCGTCGGTACAGCCCCCCCTTTGTACACGTAGCGCCGCGGCCCTTCGAGATAGAAACGTTATTTTAGATACATTTTATTATGAATAACTTTTGTTATGACTATGGCTGGTAACCATGACTACGTTATTAAAGAGAAAAAAAAAACCCAAACGAACCCAAAGTGCCGGGGTTTTGCCCCAAACGGGGGCCGGGGGGGGGCCAGGCTCAGCCTCGCTACGAGCCGCCCGAGCATCCCCGCCTCAGTCGCTGGAGGAGTCGGAGGCGTCGCTGGGGCTCTCTTCCTCCTCCTCCTCCTCCTCCTCCTCCTCCTCTGAGGCCTCGCTGGCGCTGAGGTGGGGGCTGCGGGGGGGCCCCCCCTCGCTGCCCGCTCCCTCCGACTCTTCCTCCTCCTCCTCCTCTTCCTCCTCCTCTTCCTCATCGTTGTCACTGCCGAAGATCTCCTCCTGGTCGCGGGCGGCCCGGGCGGCGTCGCTGCCCCCGCGCCGGCCCCCCCTGCCTTCCTCCTCCTCCTCATCTTCGGCCTCATCCTCCTCCTCGCTGCGGGCCGAGCCCCCCCGCTCGCTGCTGCTCCCCGAGCCTTCGGCCTCCTCCTCCTCCTCCTCGCCGCTCGCCGCCCCCTCGCTCTCGCTGCCCTTCTCCCGCTCTTCATCTGGGGAGGGGGGGAGATGGGGGGGTTCGGGGGGGCCCCCAACGCTCTGCCCCGCCGAGGGGGGGGGTACAGCCCCACCCCAGGGGAGCTCCCCCCCACATACCCGATCCCGCCGCCTCCTTCTCAGCCTCCATCTCCTCCTCTTCCTCCTCCTCCGGCTCGTGGTTCTCCAGCTGCGCCCGCCGCGCCTCCTGGGGGGGCCGGCAAAGTGGGGGGGGGGTCAGCGGGATGCCTGGGGCCCCGGGGGGCGCAGGGGAAGGGGGGGTGGGGGGTCCCCAGTACCGCCCCCCCCCCCCGGGGCTGTACCTGGGCCTCCAGCTCCTCCTCGTTCATGTCGCGGTGCTCCACCACCAGCACCGCGTTGGTGCCCGACTGCACCCCTGCCCGCGCCCCCCGCTTGCTCAGCCGCACCCGGGGGGCGTGGGGGGGGCCAGGCCCCCCCGAGACCCCCCCCCCAGACCCCCCCGACTCCCAGGGACCCCCCAGACCCCCTGCACCCCCCAGGGATCCCCCCCAAACCCCCTGACCCTTCCCAACCTCCACAGATCCCCCCCCCGACTCTCAAGGACCCCCCCAGACCCTGAAATCCCCCCAGGGACCTCCCCCCAGACCCCCCTGACTCCCAGGGACCCCACCCAGACCCCTCCCAACCTCCACAGAACCCCCCGCCTCCCCCAGACCCCCTGCACCCCCCTCAGACCCCCTGCACCCCCCCTCAGACCCCCTGCACCCCCCAGGGATTCCCCCCAGACGCCCCCTGACTTCCAGGGACACCCCCCAGACCCCTCCCAGCCTCCACAGACCCCCCCGACTCCCAAGGACCCCCCAGACCCTGAAATCCCCCCAGAGATCCCCCCAGGAGCCCCCAAACCCCCCGGACCCTCCCCACACCACCAGTTCCCTGCAGCCTGCACAGGGACCCCCAGCGAGCCCCCCAGGGGAGGGGAAGCCACCCCCAGTGCCCCCATTACCGGTGGGAGGGGGCTCCCAGTGCCCCCCCCCAGCCCCACCTGGTCTCCAGCTCATTGTAGTAGACGCCGTCGCCCTCACGGAAGATGAAGAAGTAATTCTCCTCGTAGCCCTTGCTGGCCTTGTTCTTCACGTTCCAGTTGTACTCCCGGGCGATTTTGTAGTCGTATCTGGGGGGGGGGGGGGGCACGGGGGGGGCTGGGAAGACACCCCCCCCCCCAAAGCAGTCCCCCAAACCCTAACGGGTTCTGCCAGGCCGACGCCTCGTCCTCCCCGAAGCTGTGGGAACCCCCCCAACCTGCTCCCCACAGCCCCCCTCAAGCCATACGGGACCCCCTGAGCTATGCAGGCCCCCCCCGGCTATATGGGACCCCCCCATACACATCCTCGGGGGCGTAATCCATCTCCTCCTCCTGGTCCCGCTTCCGCTTGCGCAGCGTCTCCTCTACCGGCAAGAAATAAGCCACGAACTGGTTCCCCTCCTCGTCCATCATTCCCCTGTGGGCAGGAAGGGGTTAAAGGGGGTGTGCGGGGGCTCTCTGCTCCCCCTCCCCCAAAATGTGGGGGTTCCCCCCCCCCCCAGCACCTGATCATGGCCTGGGACATCATCTCCAGCGCGGCCGGGCCGCTCGTGTCCTTGGGCGCCGGGTCCGAGTCGAAGATGACTTGGGCGCAGGGGTTGATCCACATCTGGGGGGAAGGAGGAGGTGGGAGGGGCAAAAAAGGGGCGGGCAGCAAAAAAAGGGGCGTAGGGGGGCAAAAAGGGGGGGGTAGGGGGGCAAAAAGGGGGTGTAGGGGGGCAACACGCCCCTCCCGACTTCGAAACCCCTGTTCTGCCCCCAAAACTGTCCTCCAGGCTCCCCCTGCAGGGTGGGGTCCGTGCCTCAGTTTCCCCCATTAGGACACTGTCACGGGGGGGGCGATCTGGGGTTCCCCAACGTGTGTCCCCCCCCCCACCAAGGGGGTCCCCGCGGTGTCCCCCCCTTACCTTGAAGTCGGGGAAAACAGGCATGACCTCAACGGGGGTGACGCGGGGCTTGCTGTAGTGCTGCGTGATCTGGGGGGGGCGTGGGAGGGGTCAGGGCTGTGCGTGCCCCCCCCTCAAAGCCCCCAAAGAACCCGGGGGGGGCCCCAAAAACCCGCTGTCGCCCCCACCCCCCCTCACCGCTTTCTGGGCATCCTCAAAGGTCTTCTCGATGGCGGCGATCTGGCTGTCGCGGTCTTTGTAGATTTCTTCCTCGGTGAACTGCTGCTTCACTGAGACGCCGATCCTGGGGGGGCAGGGAGACGGGTGGGGGGTGAGGGGGGGCAGGGGGCTGTGCTCCCCCTCCCCCCGGGACCCCCCCGGACTCACTTGACCTCAGGTTTCTCGTTGGAGACCCCGTAGCGGTTGAACTCGGTAGAGATGTACTCGGTCTTGCGCATCCACGGCACCACCTTGGCGTGCTGCTGCGACCTGGGGGGGGGCAGCGTGATGTGGGGGGGCCCCCGGGGGTCTGGGGGTGCCGCGTGCCCCCCCCCAGCCCGGTTTGGGGGGTCTCCCCCCCCTCCCCGGGGATGCCGTTACCTCTTGGAGCTGGTGGGCGCCTGGATCTCCTCCTCCAGCAGCTTCTCATCCGCCGGGTCCAGGAGCACTGGCAGGGGGAGGCGAAATTTGGCTTATTTCCCCCCAGCTTTGGGGTCTCCCCCCAATTTTGGGGTTCCCCTCCCAGCACCGGGGTCCTCCCCCAGCATCGGGGTCCCCCCAATCTCCCCCCAACCCCTGCTCAGCCCTGTGGGGAGCTCCCGGGGCGTGGATGCGCCCCTGCCCCTGTGTGGCCCCCCCCAATCCGGGGTGCCCCCCCCCCCCGCCCCCAGTTTGGGGTCCCCCCGGCCCCCCACCGCTGGGGTCGATGCGGTAGGTGTCGGGGTTGATGAGGTCGATGGTAACGCCCAGGTCGGGCTCCGTCAGCAGGTCGTGCTTGTGCTGCTTCTCCAGCGACGTCGCCTTGTACTGCACGAACCTGGGGGGGGGGCAACACGTCCAGGCACCCCAAAACACCCCCAAACCCCCCGACCCCCCACAACCCTCCCCAAAAACCCCAGACCCCCCCAAAACCACCACAGAACCTCCCAAAAACCCCTACCGCCCCCCCAAAACTCCCAACCACTCCCCAAACCCTAAAATACCCCAAAACGCCCCCCAAAAAAAACCACTCCCTCCTAAAACCCACCCCGAAACACCCCCACGCCCCCAAAAAAACCACTCCCCCCAACCAGGGGGCTTCAAAACACCCCAGCCCCCCCAAACCCCCTCCCCCAGCGCTGGATGAACCCCCAAAACCTCCCAGACCCCCCCAAACCTCCCCCCACGCCCCCCAAAGCCCGGGGGAACCCCCGCGAGGCCCCCGCCCCCCCGTGCGAGGCCCCCCCCGCACCGGTTCTGGTCGAAGGGGTAGGTGATGAACTTGGGGTCGAAGGGGATGTCGGGGAGGCTGTTGCAGTACTTGACCCGGCAGACCACGCCCGACCTGGGGGGGCGGGGGGGGTCACGGGGGGACCCCAAAACACGGGGGGACCCCAAAACACGGGGGGGGGGGGGCGCTGGGCCCCCCCGCGGGGACCCCCGGGGTCCCAGCCCCCACTCACCTCTCGGGCAGCGTCCGGTGGGAGCTGGGCCTGCGGGGAGGGGGAGGGGAGCGGGGGGACCCCGGCGTCCGGGACCCCCCCGCCCCCCCCGGGCCTGCGATGACGTCACCCCCAACCCCATGCACGCTATGATGTCATGAGGGCACCCCAGCATCCAGAACCACCCCCTGCCCCTGTGCTGTGATGTCATCCGGAGACGCACACCCTTGCACTATGACGTCACGAGGGGACGCAGGCATACGGGTCCCCACCCCTCCCCACCTCTGCTATGATGTCATGAGAGGACGCCAACACCCAGACCCGCCCCCCACGTGCGCTATGACATCAGGAAGGGACCCAGGTGTGTGAGATCAACAGGGGACCCAAGCGTCCGGGACCCCCCCGCCCCTTTCGTGCATTATGACGTCAGGATGGCACCCGGGTCTCTGAGTCCTCCACGTGCGCCATGACGTCGGGATGGCCCCCAGGTGTCTGGGACCCCAAGCCCCCCACGTGTGCTATGACGTCAGGAGGACATCCAGGCCTCCACGCCCCCCGCCCCGGTGCGTGTGACATCACGAGGGGACCCGGAGAGTCCGGCTCCCCCCCACACCGTGACGCCACGGCGCCCGCCGTGACGTCAGGGCGGTGACGCCGCCGTACCTGTGGCCCGGCTCCTCCCGCTGCGCCTGCGTCTGGATGGTGGGAGCCATGGCGCGGCCGGGGCCGGGCCCTGCGCAGGCACCGCGGCGGGCAGCTACTTCCGGGCGGCGCCAGGACCCGCCGGCCTGACGTCACTTCCCGGCGCGCGGGGCCGGCCGGGAGCGGAAGCCAGGCGCGCGCCGGGAAGATGGCGGCGCCCCCGCAGCCGCCGCCGACGGGGCCGGGCCCGGGGCCGGGGCCGCCCGCCGCTCCCGCGCCGCCGCCGCCTCTGCCCGCCGCTGCCGGGCCGGGCCCGGGGCCGGGGCAGGCTCCGGGGCCGGGGCAGCCCCCGGGGCCGCCGCTGCCGGCGCAGGTGGCGGCTGCGCAGGCGCAGGACTTCGACCCGGTGCAGCGGTTCCGCCTCCTCATCCCGCAGCTGAAGGAGAGCCTGCAGGTGGGCGGGGCCCGCTGCCGAGGGGAGGAGCCTGTCGCAGAAAGGGGCGGAGGCACACGACGACGGGCGGTCTACCGCCGGCACGGGGCGGGGCCTGCCGCCGCGGGGAGGCGGGGTCTGCCGCCGCGGGCGGTCTTCTGCTGATACGGGGCGGGGCTTGCCGCCGAGGGGCGGGGCATGCTGCCGTGGGCGGTGCTCCGCCGGCAGTGGGCGGAGCGTGTCTATGTGGGCGGTCTACAGCCGCTACGGGGCGGGGGTTGCCGCCGGGAGAGGGCGTGGCCTGCCGCCACGGAGGTTCTGGTGCTGCGAGGGGGCGGGGCCGGGCCTGGCCGGGAGGGTCCCCCGGGGCCTGGGGGGTCCGGGGGGGGTCCCTGTCCCCATGACCTTGCTGGGGGGGTCCCCGAGGGTCCCTCTGCTCGTAATGGGGGTCCTGGGGGGTCCCAGAGGGTCCCTGTGCAGGTAATGGGGGTCCTGGGGGGGTCCCTGCCCCAGTGATGGCTGGGGGGAGGTCCCAGGGGTGTCCTCTGGACCCCAGTGTCCCCCCCGGTAAATGAGGCACCACTGCTGGGTGGCAGGCGTGGGGGGAGCTGGGGGGGGGCTGCGTGTGTCCCCCTTGGGGTGCCCGTGTCCCCCCTGACCCCCTTCCCCCCCCCAGACCCTGATGAAAGTGGCGGCGCAGAACCTGGTGCAGAACTCCAGCATCGACAACGGGCAGTGAGTGACTGTCCCCCAGCACCATCCCAGTGCCCCCCCGTACCCCCCCATGCCATCCCAGTGCCCCCCAGTACCCCTCAATGCTATTCTAGTGCCCCCCAGTATTGCCCAATGCCATCCCAGTGCACTTAGTACTCCCAATGCCATCCCAGTACACCTCCAGTACCCCCCGGTATACCCTAATGCCATGCCAGTACCCCCCAGTACTCCCCAATGCCATCCCAGTGCCCCCCAGTACCCCCCAATGCCATCCCAGTGCCCCTAGTACTCCCAATGCCATCCCAGTACAACTCCAGTACCCTCCAGTACCCCCCAATGCCATCCCAGTGGCCCCCAGTACCCCCCAATGCCGTCCCAGTGGCCCCCAATACCCCCCAATGCCATCCCAGTGTCCCCCAGTACCCTCCAATGCCATCCCAGTGCCCTCCAGCCCCATCCCAGTGCCTCCAATCCTCCCCCACTGCCTCCCATTCCCCCCTGCAGCCCCCCAGTCCCTTCCCAGCCTTCCCCAGTGTCCCGCCCCGCCTCCTGGGGAGTCGGGGGTGACAGTGGCGGTGGCCCCCCCGCAGGAAGAGCGCCGATGGGGCCCTGCAGCGCTTCGACAAGAGCCTGGAGGAGTTTTACGCCCTCTGCGACCAGCTGGAGCTCTGCCTCGTGAGTGACCCCCCCGCTGTCCCTGTCCCCCCTCCGTGACACCCCCGGTGTGGTCCCCACACCCCCAGTGACATCACTGCCCCCCTCAACCCCGCTCCCCTTAGCACCATCACCCCCCAGCACCACCCCCGCCCCCCGACCTTGTCCCCTCCGCTGTCCCCCGACCCCGGTGACCTCCCCCGTGCCCCCCCCGCAGCGCCTGGCCCACGAGTGCCTCTCGCAGAGCTTCGACAGCGCCAAGCACGCCCCTGCCCTGGTGCCGGCGGCCCCCAAAGGCGAGGGGGGGGCGGGCGAGACCCTCCCCTACACCCAGTACCTGCCCCTCATCAAGGCCCAGATCGCCGGCGCCAAGGACATCCACAACGCCCTGCTGGAGGGGGCCAACAAGATCACCGGCAAGCTGCCGCCCCCGGGGGGGCCCTGAGTGCTTGGGGGGGCCCACGGGGGTCACGGACCCCCCCATGCTCCCGTGGGGGGCTGAGGGCGGAGATAGAGGGTTTGGGGGTGTCTGAGGGTGGATGGGGGGGGCCTGGGGCTGGGGTTTGGGGGGGCTGACCCCCACGGGGGGGCCTAATGGGGTGGGGGGCGCGGGGGTGCTGGACCCCCCCGGTTTCAGAGGGAAAACACCGGGGTTTTGGTAAATAAACTGTTTTTCTCTGATATCGGCTCCTCTGCGCCCACGGCGGGACCCCGGGGGGGGAATCCTCTCCCCGCCTCTCACGCGTGGGGTGACGCGGGCGCTGCCCCGTGACGCCCCGGCGACGTCACGGCCCGGCCAGGTGACGTCGCTCCCCGCCGCCCCCGAAGCTTTCGCGCCGCCTCTTTTGTCGCCTCCGCGCCGCCGTCGCCCTCTGCCAATCAGCGCACGTGACCGCGGCCGGCCCCGCCCACCCGCTCCCTCACGTGACGCTGGGGAGGCTCTCGCGAGAGGTGGCGGCGGGGCCGGGACCGGGGAGCGGGGAGCGGGGACCGGGCCGGGACCGGGCCGGGAGCGGGAGCGGGAGCGGGAGCAGACGGGAGCGGGGCCGACAGCGGGGCCGGGCTAGGCTAAGAGCTGGGCCGGGCCGAGGCGGGACCGCGGCCGACAGCGGAGCGGGGCCCGGGCCTGGAGAGAGGCCGGGCCGAGGCCTAGAGCGGAGCGGAGCCGCCGTTCCCTCCGGGGGTAAGGTGCTGGCGGCGGCGGGGCCCCCCCACGGGGATGGTATCCCCCGGGGCCACCCGTGGCCCCCGCCCGGGGCCAGATCTGGGGCTCAGGCCCCTGGGAGGGGTCTCGGTAGGGCTGTTCCCGGGTGTGGGGCTGCCCCGCGGGGGGGTCATACCGGTCTGTGCTGCCTTCCTGCCCCGGCACACCCCGGTATCATCCCCCAGCCCCCCGATCTGCCCCCCCGATCCTCCCGGGACCCCCCCATCTCCCCCTCCCCCGGGACACCCCCAGACCCCCTGGGACACCCCCATCTCCCCTCCCAGGCCCCCGGCACCGCCATGTCGGACAGCGACGACAGCAACTTCTCGGAGGACGAGAGCGAGCGCAGCAGCGAGGCCGAGGAGGCTGAGGAGAACGAGGTGAGGCTGAAGGCTGCAGCAGGGGGGATGGGACACGCGTGGGTGCCCTCCCTCATCCCCTTCGATCTCCCCCAGGCCGAGGAGGAGCACGCCAGTGCGGCTGGCAGCGAGAAGGAGGAGGCCGAGGAGGAGGAGGAGGAAGAGGAGGAGGAGTATGACGAGGAAGAAGAGGAGGAAGATGACGACCGACCGGCCAAAAAGCCGCGCCATGGCGGCTTCATCCTGGATGAAGCTGGTGAGCTGGGGGGGCCGCGGGGGCATTGAGGGGGGTCGCTGCCGCCCCCGCAGCCCCACTCATTGCCCTTAACCCCCCCAGACGTGGACGACGAGTACGAGGATGAGGACCAGTGGGAGGACGGGGCCGAGGACATCCTGGAGAAAGGTGAGGAGCGTCCCCATGCTGCTTTGGGCCCCCCCCTGTGGCTTTGGGGGCCTCCCTGCGGCTTTGGGGCCCCCCCCGGGTCCTTTCCCCACCCTGGAGGCCCAAGGAAGAGGATGGAAGTGCAGCTCTTTGGGGGCCAACCCACGCCCTCTGGCTCTTACCCCCCCCCAGCCCCTTTCCCCCCCCAAAACCCATCACTGGGGGGCGGGAGGGCTGGCACGTCTCCCCTGCCTCCCACTGTTCATCTATCCATCCCTCCTTGTGTCCATCCATCCGTCTGTCTGCTCAGCACATCTCATCCGCGCTCGCCTGGGGTTTTTGTTTTGCTTCCCCCCCACCCCTTTTCCCCCTGTGCTGCCGTCTGAATTTTGATTCCTTCCCCTTTGTTCCCCCCTCACCCGCGGGTGGTTTTGCCGCTATTATTTGCTCCATCCTCCACCGCCACTCCTTCCTCCCGAGCAGAAGAGATCGAAGGTAAGCCCAAATCACCCCACCGTCCCCCCCCATTTCCCCTCGGGGTCCCCCCCTCCTTCCCCGGGGCCGAGCAAGCCCAGCCCACCCCCCCGTGCCATCCCCTGGGGGCGAGATCCCAACCTTCCTCTTCCTCGCAGCTTCCAACATTGATAACGTGGTGCTGGATGAGGATCGCTCCGGCGCTCGACGGCTGCAGAACCTCTGGAGGTGACAGCAGCTCTGTCCATGTGTCCGTCTGTCTGTCAGGGCGGCAGGGGCTGCGCTGACGCCTCCCCCGCTCCTTTTCTCTCCCCAGGGACCAGCGTGAGGAAGAGTTGGGCGAGTATTATATGAAGAAATACGCCAAGTCCTCGGTGGGAGAGACGTGAGTCTCCATCCTTGTCCCCGTCGCCAGTGCGACGGGGAGCGCCCCGCCCTCTCCCCACCACCTCTCCTTCTGTTATTTTTTTATAATTTTCCTTTTCTCAGCGTTTACGGTGGCTCTGACGAGCTCTCAGACGACATCACGCAACAGCAGCTGCTGCCTGGAGTCAAGTGAGTCTCAGAGGGGGGGAAAATCCTGCGTAGTTTTGGGAGGAAAAAAGAGCAAATCGGGACAAGCCACCCCGTAACGGTGTTTCCTTCTCCGCCCCCGTGCAGGGACCCCAATCTCTGGACCGTGAAGTGCAAGGTGGGCGCTGGGGGGGGATGGCGCAGGGGGGGCTCGGCACGGTGCAGGGGGCCGCATCCCCACCCCTAAAACGTTCTTTTCACCCCCAGATAGGCGAGGAGCGTGCCACGGCCATCGCCCTCATGCGGAAATTCATCGCTTACCAGTTCACCGACACGGTGAGGCCACGGGGGAGCCGGGCTGGAGCCAGAGGCGGGGTGACAGTGCCGCAGTCTCCCCAACGTGTCCCCAATGCGTCCCCTCGTTCTCCAGCCCCTGCAGATCAAGTCGGTGGTGGCCCCCGAGCACGTCAAGGGTTACATCTACGTGGAAGCCTACAAGCAGACGCACGTCAAGCAGGCGATCGAGGGGGTGGGCAACCTGCGCATGGGCTACTGGAACCAGCAGATGGTCCCCATCAAGGAGATGACCGACGTCCTCAAGGTGGTGAAGGAGGTCACCAACCTCAAGCCCAAATCTTGGGTGCGCCTCAAGAGGGGGATCTACAAGGATGACATCGCCCAGGTGAGGAGGGGAAGCGGACAGGGACACCGTGGAGGGGGACACACGCAGCTCACCCTGTGTTTGTGCCCCCCAGGTGGATTATGTGGAGCCCAGCCAGAACCAGATTTCCCTCAAGATGATCCCCCGCATCGACTTCGACCGGATCAAAGCCCGCATGAGCCTGGTGAGTGGATCCACACGGTGCTGGTGCCGGCACCACTGCCACTCCGCCGCCCTTTGCTCACCCCCCACTGCCCCCCGCCCCACAGAAAGACTGGTTCGCCAAGAGGAAGAAGTTCAAGCGACCCCCGCAGCGGCTTTTCGATGCCGAGAAGATCCGGTAGGCGACGATCGCCGCGCCGGGGGACATCAGCTCTGGCCCCAAAAGACCCCCCGGGGGAGCTGCCCTCGCCGAGGGAGGGCTTTCATCCCGGGGGGGGGGGGCTTTTGCCCACCAAGGGGGTGATTTGTGTTTTGTCCCAGGTCCCTGGGAGGTGACGTGGCATCCGACGGGGACTTTCTCATCTTCGAAGGCAACCGTTACAGCCGCAAGGGATTCCTCTTCAAGAGCTTTGCCATGTCGGCCGTGGTGAGTGCCGCTGCCCTGCCACGCCGGCGTTTGAACCCCAAACCTTCCGTTTTTCCCCCAAAACCGCCTCCTTTCTAATGCTGAGGCCTGTTAGGAGGCTGGTGGTTCCTTGGTGGGGATGGTGCCACCAATCCGGGTGCATTTTGGGGTGGAACGGGGCGTTTTGGCCACTGGCTCTGCTCTTGGCAGATAACAGAGGGCGTGAAGCCCACTCTGTCAGAGCTGGAGAAGTTCGAGGACCAACCCGAAGGCATCGACCTGGAGGTGGTAACGGAAAGCACAGGTAAGTGAGCGCCGCCACTGTCCCCCTGCCATCCCCTCCACGGCGCTAGCCCCTCACCATCCCCACCATCCCAGGGAAGGAACGAGAGCACAACTTCCAGCCTGGTGACAACGTGGAGGTGTGCGAGGGTGAGCTGATCAACCTTCAGGGCAAAATCCTCAGCGTTGACGGCAACAAGATCACCATCATGCCCAAACACGAGGACTTGAAGGTCAGGGAGTCCCTGGGGAGCGATGCCGGATGTCTCCCAGGGCTGCTGCAGCCACCCGGACCCTGTCAGCCCCTTCTCCCTGTGCCCACGGTGTTCTCTTTTCCCCCACCCCCAGGACATGCTGGAGTTCCCAGCTCAGGAGCTGCGGAAGTATTTCAAGATGGGTGACCACGTCAAAGTGATCGCGGGGCGTTTTGAGGGCGACACGGGGCTTATCGTGAGGGTGGAGGAAAACTTCGTCATCCTCTTCTCCGACCTCACCATGCACGAGGTATCTGGGGGGTGAAAAGTCCTGCTTGGTGCCCAAAACACGCTGTTTTTGGGGGGAAAAAGAGGAGAAACGGCTGCATCTCGTGCTTCTTGCCACCAGCTCAAGGTTCTGCCACGAGACCTGCAGCTCTGCTCAGAGACGGCGTCTGGCGTGGACGTGGGGGGGCAGCACGAGTGGGGTGAGCTGGTGCAGCTGGATCCCCAAACCGTGGGTGTCATCGTCCGTCTGGAGCGGGAGACCTTCCAGGTGAGTCCTAGCTCCCCGGGGATGCCCGGAGGAGCCACGTCCCCCGCCTGGGGCGGGGGTTTCCATGCTCATCCCTGTGTCGGAGCTGTGTTCCCTGCTCTGGGGGGTTTTTCCGTGCTTGGCCCTGTGCCGGAGCCGTGTCCCCTGCCCCAGCGGGGTCCCCGTTTTTGGCCGCCCCCTTCCCAGCCTCTTGCTGTCCCGGCAGGTGCTGAACATGTACGGGAAGGTGGTGACGGTGCGGCACCAGGCTGTCACCAGGAAGAAGGACAACCGCTTCGCCGTTGCCCTCGACTCGGAGCAGAACAACATCCACGTCAAGGACATCGTCAAAGTCATAGATGGGCCTCACTCGGTAGGGGCTTACGGGGTTGGGGGGGTGGTTCTGGTGCTTTGGGGGCCCTCAGGGGGGGCTCTGGGTCCTTGCTGGTGCTGCTCTGGGTCCATCCCTGCTGCAGGGACCGTCCCTGGGGTGAGCTGGGTCCCTCCTGGCACCGTGGGGGGCGGTCCCTGGTGTATTGGGGTCCCTCCCGGCACCCCCCTGTATCCCTCCCAGCACTGAAGGGACACCGGGTCCCCCCTACACCTCTCCTGGCATCGAGGGGACACCAGATCCCTCCCAGCACCCCTCAGGGTCCTTCCCATTACTGAGGGAAGGATCTGGTCACCTCTCTGGGACTTTTTACTGGGGCTTAACCCCTCCCTTTTACCGGGGCAGGGCCGCGAGGGGGAGATCCGGCACCTCTTTCGGGGCTTCGCCTTCCTGCACTGCAAGAAGCTGGTGGAGAACGGCGGCATGTTCGTCTGCAAGACCCGGCACCTCGTCCTGGCGGGCGGCTCCAAGGTGGGGACCCACCAGGGACGCCCCTGGGGACTGCTGGGGGGGCTGCAGCCCCCCAGTTTTGCCGCTGCCCCCCCTCCAGGTGCCATTTTCTCTCCTCACAGCCACGGGACGTCACCAACTTCACCGTGGGTGGCTTCGCCCCCATGAGTCCCCGTATCAGCAGCCCGATGCACCCCAGCGGGGCTGGTGAGTCTTGGGTATCCCTGAGGCCGGGGGGGTGTCCCCAAGGACCCCCCCCGAGCCCCATCTCGGTCCCACAGGCCAACGCGGTGGTTTCGGCGGCGGCGGCATGAGCCGTGGCCGCGGGCGGCGGGATAACGACCTCATTGGGCAGACGGTGCGCATCTCCCAAGGACCCTACAAAGGTGGGTGCCTTCTGGCAGGGTGCTGGGTGCCTGTTTGATCCCCCCCCAAACAGGGGAGGGGGCCTCAGGGATGCCCAGACCCCCACCCTGAGCCCCCATCCTGCCTCGCAGGCTACATCGGGGTGGTGAAGGACGCGACGGAGTCGACGGCCCGCGTGGAGCTGCACTCCACCTGTCAGACCATCTCGGTGGACCGCCAGCGCCTGACCACTGTGTGAGTGGGGGGGCACGGGGACACCGGGGTCAGGGTGGCCCTCGGAGACCCCCTGACGGGTCAGGGTGTCCCTCAGCGTCGGTGACGCTTCGGCCAGAACCTCCCCTAGGGGCAGATGACGCCCGCAGACATGAGCAGGGCTCTTTTAGGGCGTCCCTGTCTCCCCCTGGCACCATGTCCCTGTCCCCTGACACCCGCCTGTCCCCACAGGGGCTCACGGCGCCCGGGTGGGATGACGTCGGCCTACGGGCGCACCCCCATGTACGGCTCGCAGACCCCCATGTACGGCTCCGGCTCCCGCACCCCCATGTATGGCTCGCAGACCCCCCTGCACGATGGTGAGTGGCACGGGGGGGGGGCTGCAGGGATTAGGGGGACCCTGGGGACACAGAGGTGGCCCTGGGGTAGCCTGGGGGGTGGCCCAGGATGAGATGGGACCTTGGGGGATACAGAGGGATGGAGGGAACTGGGATTAGGGGGACCCTGGGGGGGATGCTCCCGGGTGAAGTGGGGCCTAGGGGGACATGGAGGGGACCAAGGGGACAGGGGGATGGACGGGACAGGGACTGGGGGGACTCTGGGGACTTGGGGCTGGCTTGCAGGGGGACGAACCAGGATGAGATGGGAGCTTAGGGGACACAGAGGGGACCCCAGGGTGATCTTCTGGAGGTGACGGGGCTCAAGTAGGGTCGGGGACATGGAGAAGGGGGGCGTGGGGGGACTGACGGAGCCTCTGCGGGACCCTCGCAGGCAGCCGCACGCCGCACTACGGCTCGCAGACGCCGCTGCATGACGGCAGCCGCACACCCGCCCAGAGCGGCGCCTGGGACCCCAACAACCCCAACACACCCTCCAGGTGGGTACGGGGGGGTCCCTCCCACCGGGACGGCCCCATTTTGGGGTCCCTGGCCACCGGGATGGCCCTGCTGTGATGATGACAGTCATCTGTCCCCTGTAGGGCCGACGAGGACTTCGAGTATGGCTTTGATGACGAGCCCACGCCCTCGCCACAGGGCTACGGGGGCACCCCCAACCCGCAGACCCCCGGCTACCCTGACCCTTCGTCCCCCCAGGTCAACCAGCCCTACAACCCCCAGACCCCCGGCACGCCGGCCATGTGAGTGCTCCCTCTGCCCCACCGCAGGCCCCGGGGGACCCCGAACCGCAGCTCGGGGGGGAAACTGCTCCTGGGGGACCCCAAACCACGGCCCTGGGGGGTAACTGTGCTCTTGGGGGACCCCAAACTATGGCTCTGGGGGGGAAACTGCTCCTGGGGGACCCCAAACTATGGCTCTGGGGGGTAACTGTGCTCTTGGGGGACCCCAAACTATGTCTCTGGGGGGAAACTGCTCCTGGGGGGCCCCGAAACACAGACCTGGGGGGAGCCATGGTCCTGTGGCTCCTGAGTTGGGGTCCCAGGGTGAAAATGCAGCCCCAGGGGACCCTGAACCCCCCCCCATGAGGGGGGAACTGTGCTCCTGGGGGACCCCAAACCATGGCCCTGGGGGAGAAACTGCTCCTGGGGGACCCTGAAGCCTCCGACCCCTGTCCCTCTGCCACCTCTCCTCTCCCCGCCCAGGTACAACACGGACCAGTTCTCGCCCTACGCCGTCCCCTCGCCGCAGGGCTCCTACCAGCCCAGCCCCAGCCCTCAGAGCTACCACCAAGTGGCCCCCAGCCCCGTGGGCTACCAGAACACCCACTCACCGGCCAGCTACCACCCCACGCCGTCACCCATGGCCTACCAGGTACCCCCAGCCCCCCTACACCCCCCTACATGCCCTCATAGCCCCCATATAACACCCTAAACCCCCTTGTAGCCCTGCTACGACCCCCAAACCCCTCCCATAGCCCCCCTACACCCCCTTGTAGCCCCCCTACAACTCCTAACCCCCCCCTATAGCCCCCCTACCCCCTCTAACGCTGCCTCCTCTCTCTCCTGCCAGGCCAGCCCCAGCCCCAGCCCGGTGGGCTACAGCCCCATGACTCCCGGGGCCCCCTCCCCGGGGGGGTACAACCCCCACACCCCCGGATCGGGGATCGAGCAGAGCTCCAGCGACTGGGTGACCACCGACATCCAGGTGAAGGTCCGTGACACCTACCTGGACAGTCAGGCGGTGGGACAGACCGGTGTCATCCGCAGCGTTACGGTGAGACCCTCAGGGGGACTTGGGGGGGCGATTTCGGAGCGGGTGGACATGCAGGGTGACGCTGAGCCCCCCCATTTTGTCCCTGTAGGGCGGGATGTGCTCTGTCTACCTGAAGGACAGCGAGAAGGTGGTGAGCATCTCCAGCGAGCACCTGGAGCCCGTCACCCCCACCAAGAGCAACAAGGTAGGGTACCCCCTGGGCCCCCCCCCCCCATCCTGGGGGCCCCCCAACGCTCTCCCCACATCCCCCCGCACCCCGTCGTCCCTTGTGGACGTTCTGGATCCCCTCAGGTGCTACACCAGCCCCTCTGGGACCCCCACCCCAAGGCCCCCTTTCCCCCATTTCCCCCCTCCCCTCGCAGCGCTAACACCCACCCCATTCCCCCAGGTAAAGGTGATCCTGGGGGAGGACCGTGAAGCCACGGGGATCCTGCTCAGCATCGATGGGGAGGACGGGATCGTCCGCATGGATTTGGAGGAGCAGCTCAAGATCCTCAACCTCCGCTTCCTCGGCAAACTGCTGGAGGCCTGAGGGCCCCCCCGTGACCCCCCCACTGCCCCCCGTTTTCTTTTGTGTCCCCCCGTTTTCTGTCTACCCTCCTCTTTTTTTTTTTTCCTGCTGGTTGTAGCGAGGTTTAGGTGTCGAATAAACGCCTGTGGGTGCCGCACCCCCTTTTTTGTGCCGGGGGGGAGGCCGTGGGGCTGGAACTGGGGCCCCGTGGAGCCGGGGGGGCGTGCCTTGAACCGGGGCCCCTGTTCTCCGCGGAGCTGGGGGGGGGAGGGAGGGGTTAAACCGCCCCCCCGTGGGGCTGGGAGCGGGTGGAGCGGGGCCCCCCCGCCGCCCCATGGAACCGGGGGCTCCGTGCCGGCCCCGCACATGTGCTGCCCCCTTCGCCCCGCCTCCACTGCCGCCGCCTCCTCTCATTGGCTCTCCCCACGCAGGCACCGCCTCCCCTCCGTCGCCATTGGCCAGCAGCCTTGCCGCCATTGGTCCGTCGGCCCTCACGCCCCGCCCCTAGCGTCTTGCCTCCGCCCCTACTCTCTCTTCGCCGTCTCTCATTGGCTGGCAGCGCGGGAAGGTGATTGGCTGCGGCGGCCGCGCCTGCGCTGTGGGGCGGGCGGTGCGGGAAGATGGCGGCGGCGGTGGCGGGGCGGGCGCTGGCGGCCTGCGGGGCCTGCGCCGCCCTGGGGGCCCGCCGGGCCCGCGCCGCGCTGGGCCGGGCCGCCAGCGGCACCGCCGGCACCGAGGCGGTGCTGCGGGAGCGGCTGCGGCGGCACCAGGTGGGCTGAGCCCAGCGGGCAGGGCAGGGCCGGGCCCGGGCCCGGGCCTGGGCCTGAGGAGGCGGTGAGGGTCCCGCGGGGCGGGGGGACTCCGCAGGTGTCCCCGGGTGTCCCCACATGTCCCCGAGCCTGTCTGGCCCTTCCCGGCCCGGGGCTCCGCGGCCGTCCCCGTCCCTCTCCGGGTGTCCTCGGGGGTCCCCCGCCTTCTCTGGGGGTCTCTGACTGTCCCGGGGTGTTCCCAGGGCTCCCCGGCTGTCCTTGGCCGTCCTCGGCCATCCCTAGGCCTCCACTGGGGTCCCTTGGGCTTTCTGAGTGTCCCTGGCCATCCCTAGGGCTCCATGGGTGTCCCCAGGTGTCACTGGCCATTCTCGGGCATCCCTGGGGGTCCCTGGGATTGCCTGGGGGGTCCTCGGTCATCCTCACATCCCCAGAGCTCCCGAGATGTGCCCAAGTGTCCCCAAAGGTCCCAGGAGGCTCCTCGGCTGGCCCTGACTGTCTCTGGGGCTCCCTGGGACTATCCTCAGACCTCCCCAGGCCCCTCAGCCATCCCCAAGGCTCCCCCCTTGTCTCCAGGGCTCACTGTGTCCCCCCATGTCCCCCTGCCCCGCAGGCAGCAGAGGGACCCCTGGGACGCACCCCTGGCCCAGAGCAGGAGGAGGAGGAAGAGCGGCGGCGGCGGGAGCGGATGGCGGCCGCCCGGCGGGTGGCCCTGCGCCTGGCGGGGCTGCTGGGTGCCGGCGGTGGTGTGGTGCTCGTCTACATCTTCGGTGAGTCCCCAGCGTCCCCCGCGTGTCCCTGCTGCCGCTGCTGCCACCGCGGCCCCTCCTCACCTCCGCTCTCCCCCCCCACAGGCAGCAACGCAGTGGACGAGCACGGTGCCAAGGTGAGGGGCGCTCAGCCACGGTTCCCCACCCTCTTCTTTAGGCAGGGGGACTGTGCCGATGTCCCCTCCCTGCCCTTTGGGGACATCTTGGGGACACTGCGGGGGCTTAGCACCTTCCCCCTCTCCCTCCCTTACCCACACACCCTGACCTGTTTCCTTTCCTGGCCTTTTCCCTTATTTTGGGGTCTTCTTTGCATCAGGTGGAGCACTGGGGCCTCATGTCCCCAAGGGGAGTGGTATGTCCCCAAAGGGAGCGGCACGTCATCAAAGGGGCTGACAGTCCTCGTCACACCCCGGGGAGGCGTTTTTCTCACCCAAAACCCCTTTTTTGGAGAATCCGGGAGGTGTCGAGGGGGGGTTTTGATGTGTGGCGTAGCTCCCCAGGGAGGGAGAGGTGCGAATTGCTCCAGTGTCTCCGGTGACCAGCGGGGGGGACACGGGGACATCAAACGGGATGACGGTGGGGGGGCGTGCTGAGCAGGTGACAATGACACCAGCGGGGTGATAGGAACAGCAGTGGGGTGACGAGGATATCAGTCGATGGAAGGAAACTGTACGGAAACGGCGTCACCTACCTGCGAATTGTCCCTGTCACCTCGCGTGTCCCTTCCCCCTCAGTCACGCAGCCCCTCCGGTGCCACCGTGACCCCTCCAGCATCACCGCGTCCTTCTCGCCGTCCCCATCCTAACGCTTCGCCTCCCTCTTCTCCCCACAGATCCCCGATGAGTTCGATGGCGGTGAGTGACGTCCCCAGATGCCCCTGGGGGGGTGACAGCCAGCGCAGGGCAGGGGACACATTGCATCCTCGGGGCCGTTTGACACTTGGATGTCACGGCCGGAGGCTTTTACGATGTTTTTAACACCCCGTTGTTACCCAAAAGGGACTTTTTGGGGGGCGTTTTGGTCTTTATCCTGGTTGGGGGGTGGCGGGGGAGAACTGTCACCCCCCTTGGGGACAGCAGGGACCCTGTGTGACCCTCACCTGTGCTGGCCTTGGCTCCACAGACCCCGTGGGCATCCAGCAGCTCCGCAGGACCTACAAGTACTTCAAGGACTACAGGCAGGTGTGTGGGGACACATACTGGGGGGGGGTTCCCCCCATTTTGGGGGATTTTGTCCAATTGGGGGTGGCTGTCCCTGTCCTGAGAGCTTTTTCACTCTCCTGGGGAGCTTTGTCCCCATTTTGGGCACATTTTGGATCCCCATCCCCTCTTGAAGGACCTTGTCCCAGTGCTGGGCAGTCACATCCCTGTTTTGGGGTCCCCTGTCACCCATTTGGGGGTCTTTGTCCCCGCTGGGGGGGGTCCTTTGTCCCCACCTTGGGGTCCTTGTCACGAGGCAGGGGCTTTGTCCCCGTTTGCCAGGGCACTTTGTCCCCATGCTCCAGCCCGTGCCCTGTCCCCTTTTGGGGACCCTTGTCCCCACGCCGGTGGCTCATCCCCACACTCGGGGGGCTCCACCCCTCCCCCTGTCCCCCCCCTCAGATGATCATCGAGCCCACCAGCCCCAAGCTGCTGCCGGACCCCCTGCGCGAACCATACTACCAGCCCCCCTACACCCTCGTCATCGAGCTCACCGACGTCCTGCTGCACCCCGAGTGGTCGGTGAGTGTCCCCCGAGCCTTCCCGTGCCCCCCCTGCTGCCACCAC
Organism: Nipponia nippon; assembly: GCF_047370975.1. Lineage (NCBI taxonomy): Eukaryota > Metazoa > Chordata > Aves > Pelecaniformes > Threskiornithidae > Nipponia > Nipponia nippon. The sequence goes on along the minus strand of NW_028262365.1, from coordinate 116,339 downwards.
CCCCCGTGACACCTCCTCGTCCTCCCCAAACCAGCTCGTCACCGGCTGGCGCTTCAAGAAGCGCCCAGGCATCGAGAGCCTCCTGCAGCAGCTCGCGCCCCTCTACGAGATCGTCGTCTTCACCTCCGAAACCGGCATGGTGAGCGCAAAGCAAGGGGGACGCGGCCACCCCAGGAGGTGACGGAGCCACCCCAGGAGGTGACAAGGCCACCCCGGGGTGTACCCCACTCTCTCACACCTGCTATTCCCCCCCCAGACCGCCTTCCCCCTCATCGACAGCGTGGACCCCCACGGCTTCGTCTCCTACCGCCTCTTCCGCGACGCCACCCGCTACATGGACGGGCACCACGTCAAGGTGGGGGGGCCAGGGCGGGCAGAGGAGGGGGACAGGCACCTCGATGACCCCCCCGCCCTCCGCCAGCCCCTCTCTGTCCCCCCCTGTCCCCTCCCCAGGACATCTCCTGCCTCAACAGAGACCCGGCGAAGGTGGTGGTGGTGGATTGCCGGAGAGAAGCCTTCTGCCTGCAGCCCTACAACGGGCTGGCGCTGCCCCGCTGGGACGGCAGCTCCGATGACCGTGCGCTCTACGACCTCACCGCTTTCCTCAAAAGTGGGTAAACGCGTCCCCAAACATCCCCGCCTCATCCCCGACCCCCCCTCCTTCCCCCAAACCCCCTCCGACCCGTCAATCTCTGCAGCCATTGCCCTCAGCGGGGTGGAAGATGTCCGGACGGTGCTGGAGAATTACGCGCTGGAGGAGGATCCGCTGGCGGCTTTTAAACGACGCCGGTCGCAGCTGGAGGAGGTGGGGACGCGCCGGGGGGGACACGCGTGACGCACCAGGGGGTGGCAGCACCGAATTGCCTGTAACGGCTGTTTTTTGCCCCAAATCGGGGGTGCAGGAGGAGCAGCAGCGCCTGGCCGAGCTGGCGCAGGGCAAGAAGCCGACGGGGCTCTTCCTGGGTGCCCTGGCCGGCCGTCTCTGGCCGCGCTCCAAGCAGCAGTGATGTCAGCGTGATGTCATTGGGATGGTGCCATGATGTCAGCGGGACGTTGGTGTGATGTCGGCAGCGCAAGGCAGGGGGAGGGGGATGCAACGACACCCCCGTTTGCCGGTGCTGCGGGAGCAGGGGGTGACGTGTCACCCGGACCTGGACAGTGCAGTCGGAGGCACCGGCAACCCCGTGGCAGGGGGGGGGCCGGGCATGGCCCCGGTTTTGGGGGGATTTGAGGGGTTTTGGGAGGGGGGCTCGACCCCGGTGGGGATGAATAAAGGGTGACGTGGAGCTGCGGGTGCACTGTGCTGCTTGGGGGGGCATGGAGCGGCCCCCCCCCTCCCTGGTGCTGCGTCAGATCCAGTCCCTTTGGGGGGGGTTTATGGGGCCGGATCCGGGCCCTTTTGGGGGGGGTTATGGGGCCGGATCCGGACCCTTTGCGTGGGGAATCTGTGGGGCTGGATCTAGGCTCGTAGGGGCAGGTTGTGGGGCTGGGGCTGAGCCCTTCAGAGGGGTGTTATGGAGCTGGATCCCCCTTTGGGATTGGGGGGGTCTCTATCCCCTTGGGGGGGCGTGGCCTGCGAGAAGGGGCGTGGCCTGCGAGCAGGGGGCGGGGCCCTTAGGAAGGGTAGTGGGGGGCGGTGGGCTCAGACCCTGCTGAGCTCCGGGACCAGGCAGGACCCCCCGGCCCGTATCTGGCCTCCCCCCAGTGCCGGCCATGGCTGCGCTGCTGCTGGCCGCCCTCCTCACCCTCCTCTGTGCCCTGCCGGTGAGCCTGACCCCGGGGAGGGGGCTGCAGGGGGCCTGGGGAGCCTTAGGGGGCTGGGGGAGACCCTGGGTGATTTTTAGGGGTGTCCCTATGGGGGTTAGGGAGATCCTGGGGCGCTTCGGGTGTCCCTTCGTCGTCCCCAGGGGGTCTTGGCAGGAGGGGCGAGTTCCAGGAGGGGTATTTGGGATATTGGGGGGGGATTGTGGGGGTCTCGGGGGGCTGTTTGTACTGCTGGGGGGGCTCAGGGGTATTTGGGGTGTTCCTGGGGAGTTGGCGGGGGTCCTTGGGGCAGGTTTGGGATGCTGGGGGGGTCCTAAGGGGCCGTTCTGGGGCGCTGAGGGTTTTTGGGGGACTTTTGGGGGATATTTGGGTCCGGGGGGGGTCTCTAAGGGGTATTTTGGGGTGCTGAGGTGGGGGCTCTTGGGTAGCTGATGCCCGCCCGCAGGCGCAGCCGGCCGGGGTGCTGGAGCTGCGGGTGCTATCGGCGCGGGGGGGCCCGGGGGGGCCGTGTGGGGGCCCCCCCTCCTGTCGCCTCGTCTTCCGCCTCTGCCTGCGGCCCCCCAGAGGGGTTGGCTGCAGCCTGGGGGTTGCCCACAGCCCCCCTGGGCCCCCCCCCACCCCAGAGGCCCCCTGCATCCTCCGCCTGCCCTTTGCCTTCCCCTGGCCGGTGAGGATGCCCCCCCCCCCAGCCTTGACCCCCTGCCGTGGTCCTGGGACCCACAAGGGACCAGAAATGACCCCCCCCCCCAAATTTTTGACCCCCCCAGGGCACCGTCTCCCTCGTCATTGAGTCATGGCGGCTGGGGGAGGCAAAAGGCTCGGGGGGGGGGGGGGGGGGACCTGGGGGGGGGGGGCATGGGGTTTGAGGGGGCAAATAGGGGTTCCAGGGGGGCAAACTAGGGCCATGGCTATTTGGGGGGGAATGGGGGTGGCTGAGGGATAAGGAGGGGCAGGTGAGAGGCCAGAGTGCTGGGGGAACAAATGGGGGTCCCAGGGAGTAAATGGGGGGCAAATAGGGGTTGGGGGGGCAGATAAGCATTGGGGGGGGGCAAATGGTGGCCTGTGGGAGTTGGCAGGGGCAAGTTAGGGTTTGGGGGGGGCAAAGGGGAGCCCTGGATGTTTGGGGCGGGTGTGAATGGGAATCTGGGTTGGAGGGGGCAGTTGGGGGGACGCAGAGAGGAAGGGTTAGAGGGGCAAAGGGGGGTTTGGGGGTCCCGGGGGGCTGTGGGTGCTGACGGGTGCCCCAGGGCCCCAGGACCGGCTCTTGGGGCGCGCGGTGGCCCGGCAGCACCTCTCCCCGGGGGGTCCCTGGCGGGGTGGGTCCGGGGGGGGCCTGCGCTTCGGCACCCGCCTGCGCTGCCGCCCCCCTGCCCGCGGCCCCCGCTGCGCCCCCCGCTGCCCCCCCTGCGCCCGCCAATGCCCCCCCGCCGCCGCCTGCCGCCCCCCCCGCCGCTGCTGGCCCCCCTGCTGTGTCCGCCGTGAGTACCCCTGTCCCTGGGAGGGGCCCCCTGCACCTCTCAGTGCTCCCCTGCCTTTCTTGGGGGGCCCCAGCACCCCTGGGGCATCCCCTGGGTTTTGGAGTGCCCCTGACACCCCACTCTCCCCACAGGTGGGTGCCGGGAAGCCTGTGCCCACCCCAGCACCGATGGCAGCGCCTGCACCAATGGGGGCACTTGCGTGGTGAGTGGGACCCCCCCTGCCCTGCACCGTCTCCCCCCATGTCATATCAGGAGCCCCCCTGGGACCTCCAGGGTCGCCCCAGGGACCCCCCTGGTGCTTCTGAGCACCCCCACATCCACACTGGGGGGATGCAGTACCCACCGTCGCGGTAACAGCACTGCCTACGCAGGGGCACGGGAGCGACTCCCCGGGGCTGCGTTGTGACACCCCCGGCCCAGGACGGCCACCAGTGGAAGCACCGGCAGCACCAGAAGCACCGGCAGCGGTGGCAGCCCCAGTGGCCCCGGCAGCACCGGCGGTGGCCCTGGAAGCACCAGCAGCAGCACCAGTGGTCATCCTGGAAGCGCCAGTGGTGGTACCGGTGGCACCAGCAGTGATCCCAGAAGTACCAGCAGCAGCACCGGCAGCAGCCCCAGCAGCACCGGTGCTGGCAGCAGCGCCAGCGTCACCTGCGTCGCTCCCGGCCGCAGGGCGGTTGGCGATACCGGAGCCTCTCCCGGAGGTGCCGCCGTCCCCGTGTGCCCTCGGTCCCTGCTTCAACGGCGGCGCCTGTGCCCCCGATGCGGCCCCCGGCGCCGGCTATACCTGCCGCTGCCCCCCCGGCTTCCGCGGCTCCAACTGCGAGCGCCGCGCTGACCGCTGCGCTGACCACCTCTGCCTGCACGGTGAGCCTCCCCCGCGGCCCCCGCCGCCCTTCCCTGCCGGTGCGGTTCGGCATCGCTGACCCCCTCCCCGGTGCAGGCGGCCAATGCCGGGACTTGGGTCGCGGCGCCATTTGCAAGTGCCGACCGGGTTTTTCGGGGCGCCGGTGCGAACACAACGCCGATGACTGTACCCCCAACCCCTGCGCAAACGGCGGCACCTGCCAGGACGGCGCCAACACCTTCACCTGCTCCTGCACCCTCGGCTACGCCGGCGTCGATTGCCGCCGCCGTGCTGACGCCTGCGCCTCTGGCCCCTGCCTGCACGGCGCCACCTGCTACACCCACTTCTCCGGCCACGTCTGTGCCTGCCCCCCAGGATTTATGGGGTCCCGCTGTGAGGAGGAGGTTGGGGGGCCCCCCCCGGCCCCCCAGCGCCGGCCCCCCGCACCCCTCGCCCTCGCCTGTGCCCTCCCACTCGCCCTCCTGGGCCCCGGCGTGGGGCTGGCGCTGGCCGTGCGGCGGTGGCGGCGGCTGCCGGGGGAGAGGTGAGGCTTTGGGGGGGGGGGGGGGGCACGCACCCCGACTTTGGGGGTCTCACACCCTGACTTTGGGGGTCTCACGGCCTTTTCCGGCAGCAGCCGCACGGCGGAGACGGGGGGGACCCCCGGCACGAGCCCCCCAGGGAGGGAGCGGCAGCTGCCCCGTGCCTCTGCCACCCGGGTGAGCCCCTGCGAGACCCCCTCACCACCCCCCGTTTCTCTCCCCCCCCCCCTTTAACCTCCCCATTTCTCTCCCCTCCCCCCAGGTGTGACCCGGCCACGGACCCACCCAGGACCCCCCCACCCAAGTCTGGGGCCCCGCAGGGGTTTGGGGACCCCCCCCAAGGGGGGTGCGTGTGCCATAAAGCTCTTTGTGACGTCTGTCCGTGCCACTGTGTCACCAGAATCCGCCCCCGGCGTCCACGGGGGGGGGGGGGGGGGGAAACACGGGGGGGACACGCCACTCGGGACAGTGGGTGGGTGACACGGGGCATGGGGTGTGCCACTCGGCACCAGGGGGTGACAGGGCAGGGGATGCACCGCTCCGGATTGCGGGGGGGGGGGGGGTGACACGGGTGGGGACACGCCAGTCGCGATCGTGGGGGATGTCACGCCCCGTCGTGGGGTCTGCCCCCCACCCCCGGGTCACCTTAACTCGGCCCGCTCCATCGCTCGGCGCTCAACTCGGTGCTCGACAGTCGATTGTTTTCCTCAGCACACAGCGGTTCCCGCCCTCTGCCGTGATGGGCAGCGCGCGCCGCCAATGGGAAGGGAGGGGCGGGGTGGTGGGGGCGTGCTGGCCAATGGGACGGCGAAACGGACCGAGGTGGGGACTGGAGGGGCGGGGCCGCATGGGAGCCGGCGGCGTGTGGAAGCGGCGGGAGCCATGAAGTGAGCGGAGAGGGGCGGGGGGATCCCGGGGGCCGGGATCGCGGCGGGGGGCGGCCACGGGAGGGGCGGGGGACCCCGGGGGGTGCCGGGCCCACGGCAGGACCGGGGTCCCGGTGGATCCCGGGGGTGCTGGGCCCACGGGCGGACCGGGATCCCGAGGGGTACCGGGCCCACGGGAGGGCCGGGGTCCCCGGCGATCCCTGGCAGCCTTGCCTGCGGAGCGGATCCCTGCCAGGGCAGTGATGGAGAGCCGAGACCGGCAGCGGCTCCGCGGGGCCCTCTCAGTACCACGACCCCCCCCCCCCCCGCCCCCGGATCCCGCCGCCCGCCAGGTCCCAGCCGCCGTCACGGACCTGCCAAGAGGGGGGGGGGGCGCACGGGTGGGCTGGGGCACCCCGGTCCCAGGGCGAAGAGGGGTCAGCCAGGCGCCGAGCTCCCCGCTGGGGTGGGATCTGGCGGGATCCCTTGCGGGAATCCTCCTTTCCCTGGCCCCTCCGCAGGCTCAATATCGATGGTCTCCTGGTCTACTTCCCCTACGACTACATCTACCCCGAGCAGTTCTCTTACATGCTGGAGCTCAAGAGGACCTTGGACGCCAAGGTACAGCGGGACCTGGTGCTCCCCGGCGGGCTGGGATCCACCCACCCCCGGGGATGTCCCCGCCGGGGTGACGCCGCTGCTCTCGGCAGGGCCATGGTGTGCTGGAGATGCCCTCGGGAACCGGGAAGACGGTGTCGCTGCTGTCGCTCATTGTCGCCTACCAGCGGGTGAGTGCCGGTGCCCGATCCCTGTGGATCCCAGCCGATCCCAGCCCTGCAGTTCCTAGCATCACCTCTCTCCCCAGGCCCGGCCGCTGGATGTCACCAAACTCATCTACTGCTCCCGCACAGTGCCAGAGATTGAGAAGGTGGGATGAGAGTCTGGGGGAGAGATGGGGGGAGCAGATCCCAGAGGGGATCCCAAGGGATCCATCTGAGTGTTGCCACTGCAGGTGATCGAGGAGCTGCGGAAGTTGATGGATTTCTACGAGAAGGAGCTGGGGGAGAAGGTGCCGTTCCTGGGGCTGGCGCTGAGCTCCAGGAAGAACCTCTGCATCCACCCCGAGGTGGGCAGGGGACCGGGTGGGATCCACTGGGGGCGGGGGGGGTGATCCCGGGGGGACACAGTGACAGCAGGGTGACCCCGGGGGTGCAGGTGTCCTCACTGCGCTTCGGGAAGGAGGTGGACAGCCGGTGCCTGAGCCTGACGGCCTCCTACGTGCGGGCGCAGCACCAGCGCGACGGATCCCTGCCCGCCTGCCGCTTCTTCGAGGTGAGGGATCCCTCCGATCCCCTGACAGCACCCAGAGGTCCCCCTGCCCCTGACAGGCACCCGAGGGTGTCCCACCTTCCCCTGCTCAGGGGGCCCCGATGGCACCTGGGGACCCCCGGGTGCCCCCCGGTCTCCTGCCAGCTCCTGGGTGCCCCCAACAGCTCCCAGCACCCTTGGGTGCCCCCACTCCCAATCCGGCTCCCCAGCACCTGTGGGTGCCCCCCATTCCCCAAGTGGGTCCCCAGCACCCTGCTGTCCCCCCATTCCGCATCCACCCCCCCGGCACCCTTGGGTGCCCCCCAGCCCCGACATACCTCTGCCCCACACTTGCATCCCCCCTTCCCCAATCCTCTGCCCCCCGGGCCCCCCCCGGCTCAGGGTGCCTCCCCCGCCCCCAGCTGCCCCCCACCCCCCCGGGGATCTCCCTGGGGACCTCCAGCCTCCCCCCCCCGGGGTCTTCCCCCAGGAGTTCGACACCCACGGGCGCGAGGTGCCCATCCCCTATGGCATCTACAACCTGGACGACCTGAAGGCCCACGGCCGCCAGAAGGGCTGGTGCCCCTATTTCCTCGCCCGCTACTCGGTACAGCGGGGGCACGGGGGGCCGGGATTGGCTCTGGCGTGGCTCATCTGTCCCTAAACGTCCCTAAATGTCCCCATGTGTCGTCCCTCCGGCAGATCCTGCACGCCAACATCGTTGTCTACAGCTACCACTACCTGCTGGATCCCAAAATCGCCGACCTGGTCTCCAAGGAGCTGGCCAAGAAGTCGGTCGTGGTCTTCGACGAGGCTCACAACATTGGTCAGCGCCCTTCTGAACCCGTTTTTTGGGGTGTCACCTGCTGTCCCCTGCGTCACGCGGGGAGGGGTGACACCGTCCCCCGTCCCTGTAGACAACGTTTGCATCGACTCCATGGGGGTGAACATCACGCGCCGGACGCTGGACCGCTGCCAGACCAACGTGGCCACGCTCCAGGCCACCATCCAGAAGTGAGCGTGCATGTGTGTCCCCTCACCTGCCCCCCATCGTCCCCGTTGCTGTCTCCCCCCGTCACCATTTCCCCCCTCGTCCCCCTCTGCCGCAGGATCAAGGAGACGGACGCGCGGCGGCTGGCGGAGGAGTACCGGCGCCTGGTGGAGGGGCTGCGGGAGGCCAGCATGGCGCGGGAGACCGACCTCTACCTTGCCAACCCCGTGCTGCCAGACGAGATCCTACAGGGTTCGTGGGGGTGTGGCCCCTCTTTTGGGGTGCCCCCCAGCCCCCCCTCATTTCCATGCCAGATGAGCACAGGGGTCTCTGAGCCCCTTTTTGGGATGGGGACCCCCCTGAGCCCTTTGGGGTGCCCCCAGCCCCACACCAGCCCCTGGTGCTCCCTGATTTCTGCTCCAGATGAACATGGGGGTCCCTGGGGGTCCCCCAGCCCTTGGGATCCCTTTGGGGTGCCCCCAGCCCCACACCAGCCTCTGGTTTTCCCTGATTTCTGCTCCAGCCAAACATGAGGGTCCCCAAGATCTTGGGATCCCTTTGGGGTGCCCACAGCCCCACACCAGGCTCTGTCACCCCCAACCTCCCCTCCAGCCGAGTGTAGGCACCCTGGGGGTCCCCAAGCCCCTCCTTGGGGAGGGGGAGAGCGCCAGGGGGGTCCTCATCTGAGCCCTCTTCCGGTGTCCCCCCCACGCAGAGGCGGTTCCTGGCAGCATCCGGACGGCCGAGCATTTCGTGGGGTTCCTGAAGCGGTTCGTGGCCTATCTGCGGGCACGGGTGCGGGGGCCGCGGGTGGTGCAGGAGAGCCCCCCCGCCTTCCTCAAGGACCTCTACGAGAAGGTCTGCATCGAGCGCAAGCCCTTGCGGTGAGTCCGGGGGGGTCGTCTCCCCCATGAAGGGACCCACCCTCAAGGGGACGTGGCCCCTGGGGTGCCCTGTTCTCCCCACAGGGTGGCCTGAGACACTCCCAGGATGGCCTGTTACCCTCCCTAGGGTGCTGTGTCCCCCCCAGGGTCCTGTGTCCCCTCCCCAGGGTCCTGTGTCCCCCCCAGGATGCTGTGTTCCCTCCCCAGGGTCCTGTGTCCCCTCCCCAGGGTCCTGTGTGGCCTGTGACCCCCCGAGGGTGGTGTCTCCCTTCCCTGAGGTGACCATGTCCTCCCCTAAAGGTGGCATTTCCCCTTTTCGGAGTGACATGACACCCCTGGGATGACATGTCCCCCCGCCCAGGGTGACACGTCCCCTCCAAAATGACGTGTGTGTCCCCCCCCCACGGGTAACGCCCCCACCAGGTTCTGCGCAGAGCGGCTGCACTCACTGCTGCGGACGCTGGAGATCGTGGATGTGGCCGACTTCTCCGCCATCACCCTCGTCGCCAACTTCGCCACCCTCGTCAGCACCTACGCCAAGGGTCGGTCGGATGCCTGGGTCCCCCGGGGCAAGGGGGGAGCAGTCCCTGAGCCCCCCCTTGGCGTGGGGGCGGTTTGTGAGCCCCCCGCAGCGTGGGGATTGGCACCCGTGGGTGGTGGGACGGTCCGTAAGCCCCCTCGGGGTAGAGGGATGAGCACCCTTGGGTGGGGGGCACCCTGTGTCCTGCTTGGGGGGGTCTTGGGTGCCCCCCCCACCCCAGCTGGCACTGAGGGTGTCCCCCTGATCCCCTCCGCAGGTTTCACCATCATCATTGAGCCCTTCGATGACAGGACCCCCACCATCGCCAACCCCATCCTGCACTTCAGGTGTGGGCGCAGGGGGAGGACACGGCGGGTACCGGGGCTGGGGGGGACAGGGACGCTGCGGGGGGGACAGGGACGCTGCAGGTGCAGTGGCAGCGTCACTCCAGGGGTGTGTGTGTGTCCCCAGCTGCATGGACGCCTCCATCGCCATCAAACCCGTCTTTGAGCGCTTCCAGTCAGTCATCATCACGTCAGGGGTGAGTCCCCGTGTCTCCCCATGTCCCCCCGTGTCCCTCGTGTGTCCTCTTCCCATGTCCCCCCCTCCATGTCCCCCAGTGTCCCCCCCAGCATCCTCTCCAGGGACCATTGGGGTGACCCCGTCCCCATGTCCCCTCTGTCCCCGCCCAGACTCTCTCCCCGCTGGACATTTACCCCAAAATCCTGGATTTCCGCCCTGTCACCATGGCAACCTTCACCATGACGCTGGCCCGGACCTGCCTGTGCCCCATGGTGAGTGGGGAGCACGGGGGGGACCCAGCACCAGATCTGGGGGGGTCGGGGACCCCCATGTCACCGGCATGCCCATCCCTTGCAGATCGTGGGTCGTGGCAATGACCAGGTGGCCATCAGCTCCAAGTTTGAGACACGCGAGGACATTGGTAGGAGACGGGGACGAAGGGAGGGGGACAGGGACGGGGTTATGGGTCTGGGGGGAATGGGGATGGGGGGTTACAGGGCTGGGGGGGACACGGGGATGGGCTTATAGGGCTTGGAGAGGGGACAGGAACGGGGTTATGGGTCTGGGGGGAACAGGGCTGGGGACGGCTCAGGGACAGGGTTATCGGGCTTGGAGAGGGGAAATTATGCGGCGGACAGGGACAAGGACAGGGACGGGGTTATAGGGCTGGAGGGACCAGGCTTGGGGCCAGGACTGGGGTAGGGGAACCCGGGGCAGGACAGAAATGGGGCCAGGGGGATGTCGGGCCAGGGATGACAGGGAGATTCGGGGTCCCGAGGGGACTTTGAGGTGCTGGGGGTGCCTCACGGTGACCCCCCCACCCAGCCGTCATCCGCAACTACGGGAACCTGCTGCTGGAGCTGTCGGCCGTGGTCCCCGACGGCATCGTCGCCTTCTTCACCAGCTACCAGTACATGGAGAACATCGTGGCCTCCTGGTACGAGCAGGTATGTCCCCGCCTGTCCCTTGGGGCATCCCCTGGCCCCCACCGTGTCCCCTTGGGTCTCCTGACCCCGGACCCCCCGCTATGGCAGGGCATCCTGGAGAACATCCAGCGGAACAAGCTCATCTTCATCGAGACGCAGGATGGGGCCGAGACCAGCATGGCCCTGGAGAAGTACCAGGAGGTGGGTGGCAGCGCCCCAGGGTGTCACCGTCACTGGTGCCACCTCTCCCAGTGACGTGGCGGCTGTTCACAGGCCTGCGAGAACGGCCGGGGCGCCATCCTGCTCTCCGTGGCCCGTGGCAAAGTGTCAGAGGGCATCGATTTCGGTGAGGGCCAGCCCAGCTCGGGGACACGGTGGCGGGGGGATGCGGCAGAGAGTGCCAAAGCACACTGAGCACCCTGTTTTGCCCCCCACCCACCCAGTGCACCACTACGGCAGAGCCGTCATCATGTTTGGGGTGCCCTACGTCTACACCCAGAGCCGCATCCTGAAGGTGAGCGGGGACCCCAGGGGACCCGTGGGGACAGCGGGGCACCCAGTGGGCAGAGCCAGGCACCTCATGGCACAGCCAGGCACCCCAGGGACGCCATGGGCACTTTGGGGACACGATGAGGTGCCCCAGGCCTGTAATGGGGCACCCGTGGGGCACAGCCAAGCACCCTAGGGACACAGTGGGGCACCCATGGGGTACAGTGGGCACCCTGGGGTCACATTGTGGCACCCTGTGGCTGCAGCGTGACACCCCAGGGCTCCCTGGGGACCAGCGGGGCACCCCACGGCCAGGATGGGTCACCCGTGGGGCACCCAGTGTGTCCGTGCTCCCCCCCAGGCCCGGCTGGAATACCTCCGGGACCAGTTCCAGATCCGGGAAAACGATTTCCTCACCTTCGATGCCATGCGCCATGCAGCCCAGTGCGTAGGCCGGGCCCTGCGCGGCAAAACTGACTACGGCCTCATGGTCTTCGCCGACAAGGTGGGTAGCGGGATGGGGGGAGGGGTTTGGGGGGGCTGTAGGACCCCCCCCGGTTCCTCCCCACATCTCCCCTGCAGCGCTTCGCCCGGGCGGACAAGCGGGGGAAGCTGCCGCGGTGGATCCAGGAGCACATCACCGATGCCAACCTCAACCTGACGGTGGACGAGGCGGTGCAGGTGGCCAAGTTCTTCCTGCGCCAGATGGCTCAGCCCTTCCACCAGGTAAAGGAGCCCCCCGAGGTCCCCCCCAGCGCTGGAGGGGCCGGGCGGTGGGGGACCCCCGGCTCACCCCCTCCCGCTGCAGGAGGACCAGCTGGGGCTGTCCCTGCTGACGTTGGAGCAGCTGCAGTCGGAGGAGGTTCTGCAGCGGATCGAGCAGATCGCTCAGCAGGTGTGAGCCGGCCGGGGGTGTGGGGTGACCCCCCCTGTGGGCTTGGGGTGGGACCCCGAGCCCCCCGACGTGCTCGGAGTGGGACCCAGAGCCCCCCTGCCGTGGGCCCAAGGTGGGACCCGGATCCCTCTGTGTGCTCAAGGTGGTATCTAGGTCCCCGCCACGTGCTCAGGGTGGGACCTGGAGCCCCCCCACATTCTTGGGGCAGGAACTAGATCCCCCCCGACGTGCTCGGGGTGGGAACTGGCTCCCCTTCACATGCTTGGAGCAGGACCTGATGCCCCCCATGTGCTCGAGCAAGACCTGGATTCCCCCCAGCTCACTCGGAGCAGGATCCGGATCCCCCCCCCAACACGCTCAGAGCAGGACTTGGATTCCCCCCAACACACTGGGCGCAGGACCTGGATCCCCCTGCACCCCCTGGAGGGATGCCTCGCGTCACCTTTTTTTTGTATGCCCCCCCCCCAATAAAGCAGGAGTCCCCCCGGCTCAGCCATCCCTGCATCGCTGCACCCCCTTATTCACCGCTGCCGTGCCCGGGGACCCCCACATTACCCTGCCCTGGGGGCCCCCACGTTACCCTGCCTGGGGGGGCCACGGTCACCGGGGTGCGGAAGGGGGTTGGGAGCAGTGACGTGGCCCCCCCTGGGTCCCCAGTAATGGGGTACCCACGTCTTGGGGACGCCCCCGGCTGTCCCCAGGGCTGGGGGACACCCCATGGCCAAGGTCACCCCCTCCCCAGGGTATCACAGGGTCACCCCATCCCCGGGGTCCCACAGACCAGGGCCCCCCCAGACTCTAGGGCACCCCAAGGGTATGGGGTCCCCCTGGATCAGTGGAGCACCCCATGGGCATGGGGCCCCCCCCAGAGCTGTATACCCCCTCCGCCAGGGCCCCCCCCCAGCACCCTGGGGGGCTCAGGGTGCCCCGGACCCACAGGGGAGCCCCCCCCCAGCTACGTGCCTCAGTTTCCCCACAGGTGCTGGTGGTGTTTTGGGGGGTGAAGGGCTGCAGTGGCAGCCCCTGCCCCACCCATGGGTGCCACCCTGGCGTCCCTGCCGCCCGTCCCATGCCCCCTGCCGGGGTCCCCCAGCGCCGACACTGGATCCAGCCGGGTAACCGGATCCGGCCTAAAAATACCGGGTGTCGGGATGGGGAGGGGGGGGGCCGGCTTGAATTGCCCTGATCCAGCGGATCCGCCCAGGGTCACCCGCCTCTGGGTGCCCCCCACCCTGACCCCTGCACTGGGAGGGGGCCGGGGACAGCCAGGCCACCTCGGAGCGCGGACAGGGGCGGAGGGTGGGTGCCCCCACCCCAGCACCCCCCGGCCAGCACCCGGCAGGGATTTGGGGACGCTGGGTGCCCCCACTCCAGGACGGCACCCCCCCCACTACTCCTGTCCCCCATTCCGCTGTGGTGCCCCTGCCTGGGTCTGCGCCCCCCTCCCAGTGCTCCCGGTTACAGCCAGGCCCTGGCTGGGCAACCAGCGGGAGGGTAACTGGAGCCATGGCGGGTGCTGCGGGTCAAGGTCGGCCAAGGCCGCGCGCCCGCCGCGGCGGCGCCCGCAGCACCCACCCAGCAGCACCCACCGCTGTCCGTGGGGCCTCGAGGGTGGGCACGGGGTGCTGCCCTGCAGCCCTGCGGCTGCAGCGTGCAATGAGCAGCGTGCACCGAGCAGCGTGCAGCCACAGGCAGCGTGCAGCATGCGACACGCAGCGTGCAAGGTGCAGTGTACAGCGTGCAACACGCTGCAATGCAGCGTGCAACTTGCAGCGTGCGATGTGCAGCACGCAGTGTGCAACGTGCAAGCCTGCAACGGGGGGTGGCCCTGTGCGCCGGGGGGCGGTGCGGGGGTCCCGGGCTCCCTGCGGGGCTATGCAGAACCGGGGGTGCCCGGTGCAGGGGGCCCTGTTGCACCGGGGGGTGCCGGTGTAAGGGGGGTGCCTGTAGCCCGGTGCACCCCTCTCCGCGGCCGGCAGGTGCCGGGCCGGGCGCCCACCGGACACCCGACACCGAGGGGGCAGCGCCGGGGGGGCCGGAGGGTCTCCCCGTCCCCGGGGGCGGCTGCGGCAGGGCCCGGCCCTTGCCCGGTTCGGAGCCCCCCCCCGGTGCCCCCGGAGCCGGGCGGGGCCGGGGGGGGAGATAAAAGCCGGTGCCGGCCCCGCTCCCCGCCGCCTGCTCCGCCGGTGCCAGCCCGACCCGACCCGCTCCGCCCGCGCCGCTCAAGGTAACCCCGGCCCCACCGGGACCCCACCGGGAACCCCACCGGGACCCGACCCAGCCGGGATGGGCTCCCCCGGGACCGCCCGGAGAGGGACCGGACCCTCCCGGTGACACCGGGGCCAAACTGGGACCGGACCCTCAGGTACCAACCGAGCCGGGACCGACCGGACCCTCTGGGACCGGGATCGGAGCGGAGCCCCCCCCGGTGCCACCGGGACTGGACCAGATGCCCCGGTGCCTGGACACCCCGGTACCACCCGGGCCCCGGAGCGGGTCGGGGTCGGTCCCGGTCCCGGTCCCGGTCCCGGTTCCCCCCCCCGGGTCCGGTCCTCGGCTCCCCCCGGGATATAAATAGCCCTGGCGCCTTCCCGGCCAAACATGGCCCGGCCCGGCCCGGCCCCGCCCTTCGCCCAGGCCCCGCCCCACCACACCCACTCCACGCCCTATATAGCCACGCCTCCATGAATACACCCCCTCCGCCCCCGGGTCCTAGTGCCCACCTGTTACCCCCCCCCCCCCGTGTCCCCATGGCTGTGCCATGCCCCATGGCGCCATGCTGGGCCCAGTGCCACGCCGTGCCCCACGCCGTGCCCCACGCCGTGCCCCTCTCCCCGCAGCCCCACCATGCCGTTCAGCAACACCCACAACAAGTACAAGCTGAAGTTCTCGGCGGAGGAGGAGTTCCCTGACCTCTCCAAGCACAACAACCACATGGCTAAGGTCCTCACCCCCGCCCTCTACCAGCGCCTGCGGGACAAGGAGACCCCCAGCGGCTTCACCCTCGATGACGTCATCCAGACCGGCGTCGACAACCCTGGTGGGTGACGGCACGGGGTCCCCAGCTGGCCCACAGGGTCCTCTGGGCTGGTGCTGGGGGCCACGGGGTCTTCTGGTTCACCGCCAGTGCCAGAGCCCTGTCCCAGTGCCATACTGGGTGCCCAGTGCTGTGTCCAGTGCCGTGCCTGGTCCACAGTGCCATACTGGGAGCTGGTGCCCTGTCCCCAGTGCCAGACCCCTGTCCACAGTGCCATACTGGGTGCCAGAGCCCTTTCCCCAGTGCCATGCCCATTGCTGGTGCATAGTCCCCAGTACCATACTGGGTGCCGGTGCCCTGTCCCCAGTGCCATACCCATTCCCAGTGCCCTGTTCCCAGTGCCATACCCATTCCCAGTGCCTTGTCCCCAGTGCCATACCCATTCCCAGTGCCCTGTTCCCAGTGCCATACCCATTCCCAGTGCCCTGTCACCAGTGCCATACCCATTCCCGGTGCCCTGCCCTGTGCCTGGTGCCGTGCCAGCTGCCCCCTGACCACCCCCCCCCCCCCCCCAGGCCACCCCTTCATCATGACAGTGGGCTGCGTGGCTGGGGACGAGGAGTCCTACGAGGTCTTCAAGGAGCTCTTCGACCCAGTGATCCAGGACCGCCACGGCGGCTACAAACCCACCGACAAGCACCGCACCGACCTCAACCACGAGAACCTCAAGGTCCTGACCACCCGGGTCCCTCCTGGGCCATGGGGACAAAGGGACACGGGTTCCTCCTGGGGCGGTGGGGGATGCGGATGGGGGAAATTGGAGTGCCCAGATGCCTGGGTCCCCCTTGACTGGGGGTGGGGAGGGGCGCGGGGGTCCCCAGCTCCCTGACGGGTGTTTCGGGCAGGGGGGTGACGACCTGGACCCCAAGTACGTGCTGAGCAGCCGGGTGCGCACGGGGCGCAGCATCAAGGGCTACTCCCTGCCCCCCCACTGCAGCCGGGGCGAGCGCCGCGCCATCGAGAAGCTGTCCGTCAACGGTGAGGGGCGTGGCCTATGGGGGTGTGGTCGTGCCGCACGGGGCGTGGCCTGCTGCAGGGGTTGGGGCTTGCCTGCTCAGCCTGGGGGGGACAGGTTGGGGGGGCGTGGCCTAAGGGTGTGGCCTGGGGTGGAGGGGGTGAATACAGGGTGTGGCGTGGCGTGGCTTGGGTGTGGCTGTTGGGTGTGGTGCGTACCTCTGGCCACGCCCCACGTAGGGGTGGAGTTTGGGTGGTGTATGGGCGTGACTGAGGGGCGTGGCATATGGGCGTGGCTGAGGTCTGGGGTGGAGGCGGGCGTGGCGCGAGTGTGCGGGCTGCGGCCATGGCCTGGCACGTGTGGCGGGTAGCAGGGCGTGGTCGGTGGGCGTGGTCTGTGGATGGGTGGGTGTGGCCTGTACGTGTGTGGGCGTGGCCGTGCCCTGACCCTGCCGCCCCCCCCCCGCCCCCCCCCAGCCCTGAACAGCCTGGAGGGGGAGTTCAAGGGCCGGTACTACCCGCTGAAGGCCATGACGGAGCAGGAGCAGCAGCAGCTCATCGACGACCATTTCCTCTTCGACAAGCCGGTCTCGCCCCTGCTGCTGGCCTCGGGCATGGCCCGCGACTGGCCCGACGCCCGCGGCATCTGGTGGGGCGTCCCGGGGGGGCACTCAGGGAGCAGGGTCCCACCTGGGGGGGCTGCCACGGGCACCCGCGTGTCGGAGCCCCCAGCCGGGAGGGGCGCAAGGGGCACCCAGAGAGCAGGGTCCCAACTGGGGGGACGCTGGGGACCCTGCCTAGGAGGTGCACGAAGGGGCACCCACAGACCAAGGTCCCACCTGGGGGCACCCAAGTGTCGGGGTCCCACCTCGGGGGGAGGCAGTTAGGGGCCGCCTGGACGCCTGGGTCCCACCTGGGGAGGGTACAGGGGGCACCCACATATTTGGGTCCCACCTTGGGGCATCCAGATGGATGTGGGGGGGTGCCTGGACACCTGGGTCCCTGCGCCACCCCTGAGTGGGGGGCTGTGTGCGTGTCCCCGCGCAGGCACAATGACAACAAGACCTTCCTGGTGTGGGTGAACGAGGAGGACCACCTCCGCGTCATCTCCATGGAGAAGGGGGGGAACATGAAGGAGGTGTTCAGACGCTTCTGTGTCGGCCTCAAGAAGGTGGGATGGGGGATGGCGTGGGACATGAGAGGCATTGGGCCCTTGGAGGACATGGGGGGATGTGGGAGATATAGGGGGCATGGAGGGGCTTGGGGACAGGAGGGGCTTGGGGGGACACATGGGGATATGGGGGACATAGAGGGTCTTAGGGACGGGGGGGGCTTTGGGGACACACATGGGGACATGGAGGGGCATGGGGAGCTTTGGGGACACAGGAGGACATGAGGGTGATACAAGGGACTTTGAGGGTCTCGGGGACACTGGCACAATACGGACATTGGCATCAGGGGGCAGTGGGGGACACTGAGGGACATAGGGGGGCACAGGAGGACATGAGGGACATTAGGGGCATGGTGGGGATGGGGGGATGAGGGCACGTTTTGGGCACAGGGGACACTGGGGGCCACAGGGGTGTCCTGGGAGGGTGGTGGCAGTGGTGCCCCCAGGCTAGGGGTCAGGATGGTGGTGGGTGGGGACCCAGTCCTACGTGTGTCCCCCCCAGATCGAGGAGATCTTCAAGAAGGCGGGCCACCCCTTCATGTGGACGGAGCACCTGGGCTACATCCTGACCTGTCCCTCCAACCTGGGGACGGGGCTGCGGGGGGGCGTCCACGTCCGCCTGCCCAAGCTCAGCCAGCACCCCAAGTTTGAGGAGATCCTCAAGCGCCTCCGCCTCCAGAAGCGTGGCACAGGTGGGCACAGGGACAGGGGGACGGGGGGATGTGGGGATACAGGGCACGGGTGGGCATGGGGACACAGGTGCCGCGGGGTGCTGACCCCCCTGTTCCCCCCCCCCCAGGTGGGGTGGACACGGCGGCTGTGGGCGCCGTCTTCGACATCTCCAACGCCGACCGCCTGGGCTTCTCGGAGGTGGAGCAGGTGCAGATGGTGGTGGATGGGGTGAAGCTGATGGTGGAGATGGAGAAGAAGCTGGAGCAGAACCAGTCCATCGACGACATGATCCCCGCCCAAAAATAGGGGACCCCTCCTCGGGCACCCCCCCAGGACCGGCCTCAATAAACGCTGCTGGTCCCCACTGCGGCCCCAAGCATCTGGGCTAGGAAACACAGGGGGTCCCCACCCACGCGAGGGGGCTGCCATCCCACCCACTCCGGGGCGCCTTTGCGGCCCCTCCCACCCTACAAGGGGCAACTTCACCTTAACTCTGCCCACGCCCCGAGATCGGGATTGGGGGGGGGCCGGTACTGATGGGCACCAACACTGACAGGTTTCCTATGTTTATTGGGGGGTCAGGGTACAGACCGGGGCAGGAATAACTTAAAAATGTGCTGGGGGAGGGGGGGGGGGGGGGGGGAGGGGAGACCAGAGCCCCAGGGCCCAGGGCCGTATTTACAGGCTGTACAGGGCTGGGGGACACAGGGACAGTCCCCAAGGGGGGCTCCGGGGGACCCCAGGATACAGCCACAGCTCTGGGGACCCAGAGGTGGGGCAGAAGTGGGGATCCAGGGGGCTGGAGGTGATGTAGAGCCCTGAATCTGGGCACTTGGGGACCCTAAGGTCCTGGAAATAATGGCCCCAGGTTCCCAGAGCTGATGTTCCCAAGGTCCCCAAGCTGGCAGACCCCAAGGTCCTGGAGCCGCTGTCCTCGGGGTCCCAGAGCAGATGCCCCCAAAGTCCCCAAGCTGGTAGTCCCTGGGGTCCCAGAGCTGGTGGACCCCAAGGTCTTGGCACTGATGTCCCCAAGGTCCCAGAGTCAGGGGCTGCTGGGGTCCCAGATCCGATGGCCCCACACACAGGTAGCCAGGGGGTCCCAGAGCACCCAGGGGGCTGGAGCCAGCGACACCTACAGGGGGCCAGGGGGCACCCCGGATCCCCGAGTTGCCATCAGCAAGGGTCCCCGTGCTGCCGCAAGCCCCTGGGTGCTGGTGCTGATGTCTCCAAGGGGACACTGGAGCCGAGGCAGCCCCTGAGGGGGGCCCATTGCTGCCGCAGGCCTCCAGGGGCCTGGATCCGTTGCCGGTGCCAACACAGCCGCCAGAGGGGGGGTCCCGATGCCAATGCGGCCCCGAGGGCAGGAGTCCTGGATCCGGTGCAGCCCCAGGTCCCAGATCCAGTGCATCCTTGGGGGGGTCCCAGTGCCGATACAACCCCGGGGGGGACTGCAGCCATTGGGGGCCTCCCAGTGCCGATGCAGCCCCCGGGGGGGTCCTGGTGCCACTGCAGCCCCGGATCCCAGCTCCAGAACAGCCCCTGGGAGGGACGCAGCCCTCGAGGCTGGGGTCCCAGCTCCGGCAGGTCCCTAGAGCTGGAGCTGACCGGCCACGCGTGCCAAGGTGGCACGGAAAGCGCCAGCAGTGCCAGCCAGGCGCCGGAAGAGCACACCGTGGAGGCCGAGGCGCTGGAGCCGGCAAACCTCGGCCTCGAAATGGCAGAAGTGCTCGCTGGGGCCCCGGTCGTGGGTGCAGGAGAGCAGGAAGGGCTGGGGCTGGCGTGCGCGGCAGCCGGCTGAGAGGGTGGCCTGCCGCAGTGCCGCCATCACCGCCTCGGCCGGCCGGGCGCTCGTCACCTTCACATGCCAGGGGCATCGGAGCAGCCGGGGTTCGGCTTCCTTTTGATCCCAAGGTAGATGGCAACTGTGGGGGGGGAAAGGTGGGAATGGGGTGGGCAGAGGGCTGGGCAGGGGGCTACGAGGCACTGGGGCAGGGGCAATGGCATGGGCAGGGGGCTATGGGGTAGCAGAAAGCTGTATGGCATGGGCGGGGGGCACCAGGGGTGGGTATGGGGGCTACAGGGCATGGGGAGGGGTGGGTGTGGCATGGGCAGGGGGCTGCCCGCCCTGCGGAGCAGCCATAGGTTGGGGGACATCAGCACCTACCTTGTGAGCGCAGGTCCCCCGATTCTCTCAGGTTCGTCTGCGACCCTGGGGAGGGGGGACACACGTCAGGCGGGGCTGGGGGCTCTGCCCACCATGGGCGGCACCAAGCCCCCCCCCCCCCCCAGTTTTGCACCCATTTTTGGGGCACCACCCCCCTTTCAGGGCCATCACCACCAGCCCGGTACCTGATGTGGGGGTATGGTCCCCATTTTGGGGTCACTGTGCCCCCCCAAAGCTGTGCCTGAGTTAGGGGCCACAGTCCCCAATTTAGGGGACACCATCCACTGAGGTCATGCCCCTTGGAAATGGCACCGCCCCAATTTTGGGGGGCACCACCCCTGATTTGGGGCACATCATACACCCAGGGTCATACCCATTCTGGGGGGCACACCACCCCCATTTTGGGGAAATCACCCCCCCAAGGTAATGCTGAATTTGGGGGGCACCACCCCCAGCTCAGGACACAGTCTCCCCTAAGGTGATGCCCATTTGGGGGGGGAATCCCCACCCCCAGCTCATGCCTGTTTTGAGGGGGCACTTCCCCCCTCGAAGCTGTGCCCGATTTGGGGGACACCTGTCCACGTTGGGGGGCACCACCCCCACCAAGCTCACACCTATTTTAGGGGGCAGCATCACCCCACACCACGGTGCCCACAGCGGAGCACGGCTGTGCCCCTCCAACCCCCCAAAGCCCCCCGGCAGCAGCAAAGGCTGAGAGACAGAAAGAGAGAAGGGACAGGAGCAAAGCGAAGCAGGCGCCAGCGGCACCAGGACGGGCACTGGGCTGGGTGCCGGTGGCACCAGGACGGGCACCAGGAGCATTGGGACAGACACCAGGACGTGCACTGGTGGCACTGGGACAGGCACGAGGACAGGCACTGGGGTAGGTGCCAGCAGCACCGGGACAGGCACTGGCAGCACCAGGGCAGGGTGAGAATGACACTGGAGTGGGCACCGGTGGCACCAGGACAGGCACCGGTGGCACTGGGACAAGCACTGGCAGCACTGGGATGGGCACTAGAATAGATAACAGTGGAACTGGGACAAGCACCGGGACAAACACTAGTGGCACTGGGACAGGCACCGGGACAAACACCGGCAGCACCGGGACAGACACCGGGATGAACACCGGCAGCACTAAGACATGCACTGGGACAAACACCAGCGGCACCAGGACAGGCACCGGGGTGAGCGCTGGTGGCACTGGGACAAGCACCAGTGGCACCGTGACAGGCGCCGGTGACACCGGGCACTTACTGATTTTGGCTCCTGGAGGCGTGGGGGTGCCCGAGACGCACCTATTAGAGCTCTGCCGCTTAGAGGGGTCAAGAGTGACCCTGGAAGAGAGAAGAGGGAGTGAGGAAGGCGAGGGCAGCGCCGGCGGGGCGGGCACGGCACCCGCCGCCCCCTCACCTGCGGGTCAGCTTGGAGGTCAGCTTGCTGAAGAGGTTGGAAGTGGCCCGCGAGCGGCTCTGGGGCAGCGGCGAGGCCTCAGGTGCCAGCGTCGGGGAGGCAGGGGGCCCGTTGGGACCCCCCGCTGTTCGCCGATCCCGCACTTGTCCACCGTGGAAGGTGCTGCGGACGGTGGTGCCCCGCGCCAGGCGGGCCCGCTCCGAGGAGGCAGCGGCAATGCTGTGGCTGGAAGGTGACGCCGGGGGCACCCGGCCGGCGACAGAGCTGCGGGCATGGGAAGGAGGGAGGTGTTATGGTGGCAGGGGGGAGATGGAACGGGACCCCCCTAGGGATCACTGGCCACCCTACCTGTTCTCCTTGCCGTTCTGCAGCAGCGAGTGGCGGTCAGCGCCCGGGCGCTCGGTGCAGACGTAGGTGTTCCTGCGTGCCATCACGCTCGAGGGGAGGTTGTTCTGCAAGGCACCGGGTGCCCGCCGCAATCAGCACCAGGGTCCCTCCCTGCCCCGATTCCCCAGTCCCAGGGGGCCCCCAACCCTGCCTGTGCAGCCCTAGGAGTGCCCCCCGACCCTGATTTCTCAGCCCCATGGGCATCTGCACCCTGTCCGTGCGGCCCTAGGGGGGCCTGCACCCTGCTCCCCCAGCTCCATGGGTACCCACAGCCTGCTCCCCAGCCCCACGGGTACCTCCCCCAGCCCCAGGAGCACCCGCCGCCCCAAGCCTTGCCCCCAGCCCCAGGCCCACCGCCCCCCGTGCCCACCGTGTTGATGGCGCCGTCCTTGTGCCGGTCGGGGATCTCGGACTTGTTGGGGTTGTTGGCGCTGCTGACCATGGGGCTGGAGGGGGGGATCCCGCGCCCACTGCCCACCACGCTGCAGCTGGCCTTGCGGGCGGGCATGCGCTCCTCCTTCAGCTCTGTGTCGCCCGCGCTGGTGGGGCTGCGCTTGGGGTGCATGGGCACCGGCGAGGGGCCACCTGCAGGCAGGGGGGCTTAGGGAGGTGTGGGCAGCAGCAGCCAGCCCTGCCTGCTCCCTGCTGGGCACAACACGGGGCAAGGGTCCTGCCCACTGTGCCCTGGGGGGTTGTTCTGTGGGGCACGGCTGGACCAGCCACCCTGTAGGATGTGGGAGAGGGTGCCCGCCCTGCCCTCCACCCCATGGGCATGGAGCGCACTCTGCCTTGTGCCCCACGGCCACGGGACTGGGTGCCCACCCTGC
This sequence comes from Nipponia nippon, assembly GCF_047370975.1. Taxonomy (NCBI): domain Eukaryota; kingdom Metazoa; phylum Chordata; class Aves; order Pelecaniformes; family Threskiornithidae; genus Nipponia; species Nipponia nippon. The sequence continues at coordinate 93,682 of NW_028262365.1, read as the reverse complement.
CCTGGAGCCCGCCCTACTTTGCACCCCACAAGCATGATGCCCATCCAACCCTGTGGACACAGTGCCTGCCCCGGGGACAGGCCAGGGGACGCAGGACACTCACAGAAGTCGCTGTGCCGCCGCTGCCGGTGGTAGGTGGTTGTACCGCGCTGGCTCTTGCTGTGCGAGGACACCTTGCTGGTGCCATTGGCTGCCTCGCTGGGTGCCCGCACCCGGGCCAGGGAGAGGCTGCTGCCCGTACGTGACTCTCCTGCCTCCACCTGTGGCCGGCAGTGCCCATCACCGACCCTGCCCAGCGGCCCAGGGCCGGGATGGCGGTGACACCACGTTGTCACCTCACCTCATTCTTCCTGCCCAGCAGGAGGTAGGTGGCCGTCACCTCGTTGTACTTCTGGTTGCTCAAGGACTCCTTGATCTCCTCCCGGGTGTAGCCCATGCCCACCATCACCTCTGCGGGAAGCAGGGACAGTGAGGGGGCACCGCCAGGCCCTGGAGTGCAGCAGACCCCCACCCTGGGGTGCCAGGGTGGCACCGTGCCCTCACCAATGCGCTTGGCGTCCCCAAAGTCCTCCTCAGGCTCCTTGTAGGGTTTCAGCTCATCGCCCTCGTAGCCGATGTTGATCCACTTGTCCTTCATGATTTGCTGTGGGGTAGCAGCAGGCATTGGTGGGGTGACACAGGTGCCACCAGCAGTGACATGGGTCCCACCGGGGATGCCATAAGCACATGGCAGGCACAGGGTGCTCTCCCCAGCTGGTTTACCCACTCCAATGCCAGCCCAGGGTGCTCGGAAGGGGGAGCCAGCTGGGGGGAGCCCACAGGGTGGGGAGCAGAGTGGCCAGGGGACGTGCCCCATCAAGGTGGGACGGTGCCTGTCCCAGCTGTGCCAGCCCCAGCCCTGTGCCCTCCCTGAGTCCTGTGTCCCCCTGTGCCCCCCAGGACTTCCCTCACCTCAAGAGTGCAGCGCTTGGCCGGATTCAGGACCAGGAACCGGCGCAGGATGTTTTCGCAGTCAGTCGACATGTAAAAGGGCACCCGGTACTTGCCCCGCAGCACCCGCTCCCGCAGCTCCTGGGGGGGGACAATACACACAGGTCAGGGTGGGGGCACCCACACCCTGGCGTGGGATGGGTACCGTCCCCACCATGGGCGTGGGGACAGGATGGGCACCGTACCAGCGCTGCCCCACAGGCAGGGAACTGGGACAGGCACTGTCCCCAGCTGAGCACAAAGACGGGACAGGACGATCGCCGTCCCCAGCCAGGGATGGGACAGGCACAGGGCCAGGTGACAGGAGGGGATGCTGCCCCATCCCCGCTGCCCACCTTGAGGTTGTGGCCATCAAAGGGCAGGGAGCCGCTGACCAGGGTGTAGAGGATGACGCCCAGGCTCCAGATGTCGACCTCAGGGCCATCGTACTTCTTGCCCTGGAAGAGCTCGGGGGCGGCGTAGGGGGGGGACCCGCAGAAGGTGTCCAGCTTGGAGCCCAGCGTGAACTCATTGCTGAACCCGAAGTCGGCGATCTTGATGTTGGCATCGGCGTCCAGCAGCAGGTTCTCCGCCTGCAGGCACAGGGATGGCAAGATGGGCACCGCGTCCGCCACCGGGACAGACATCGCGTCAGGCGTAGGGGTGCCAGGACTGGGATGCTGCAGTGGGCACCGTGTGGGGATTGCAGCACGGGGATGCCAGGACAGGGACACTGGGACAGGCATTGTGTCCAGCATGGGGATGCCGGGATGGGCACCACACCAGGCATTGGGACGGTGGGATGGGCACCAGGTCAGGCACAGAGACACCAGGATCAGGATGGGTGTCTGGGATGGGCACTGCACTGGGCATGGGGACACTGGGAAGGGCACCATATCAGGCATCCCACGTGGAACAGGGACACCAGGAAGGGAACAGCACGGGGCAATGCCACCGCAGGGCACCCCATGGCCCCCCTGTCCCCCTGGCAGGGGACACAGCAGGGCAGCTGGGTCCCACCTTGAGGTCCCGGTGGACGATGTTTTTCTGGTGGCAGTAATGCACAGCCGAGACGATCTAGGGACAGGGCAAGCGTCAGCAGGGTGTCACTGGTGCCCGCTGTCCCCACTACCACTGGTGTCCCCCCCCGTGGTGCCCTCGCTCAGCCTCTGTCCCACCCCGATCAATGCTGCAGCCGGTAGCCCCAGGGGGGATTGATCCTGCCCACATGTGGCTGCCATGTGCCAGCCCTCCCCCACAGCCACCCCACCGCCACAATGTCCCCAGCCCCACGCCACCGTGGGTTCCACATCCCCCCACCGCATGCCAGCCCCCCCCCATGCCCCCAGCCCCCCACTGCAGGCCCCACGATGTCCCCAGCCCCACGTCCCCCCACCCCATGCCAGCCCCCCACAATGTCCCCAGCCTCCCCCACTACCCCCAGCCCCCTGCCACGCCCTGGTGCCCCCCTCCGGTGCCCCCCACCTGTCTGAACTTGGCTCGCGCCTCCTTCTCCTTCATCCTCCCATGGGACACGAGGTAGTCGAACACTTCGCCTGCAGGGACACCCACAGGTGCCTGCGTCCCTCCACCCCAGGCACGGCACCCCACAGCCCACCCCCACCAGAAGGTGGGTGCTGTGCCCCCCCCCTAGAGCCCCGGGTGCAGCCCCTAACCCCATCCCAGCACCCCAGGGTGCACCCAGCCGGGGCATGGCCCCCAGCAGGGTGTGCAGCACCCACGAGGGGGGTCAGGGTGCCGGGGGTGTGTGGGGGGGGTGTGTGTCTCACCAGCACTGGCGTACTCCATCACCAGGTACAGCGTCTTCTCCGTCTCAATGACCTCAAAAAGTTTCACTGCAGGGAGGCGGGGTGTCAGCATGGGCACCCACGGGTGCCCCCACGCCCCATGGGTGCCCCCCCTATCCCCAGTGGGGGTCCCACTCACCAATGTTGGGGTGGTTCAGCCCCTTCATGATGCGAACTTCCCGGAAGAGCTGCGTGCAGAGGGTACAAAGGCGTTAGCAGGGGGCCGGGACCCCCCACTCACCCTGCCCAGGGAAGTGCCCCCCACCCTGTGCCCCGCCCTGGCTGCCCCCCACCTTCTGGAGGCTGGTGGGGTTCAGCTGCGTCTTGTCGATGATTTTTATGGCCACCTGGGAAGGAACCGGGGGTGAGAGGGGGACACAGGGAGGGGCAGTGCTGCCGGTTACCCCCAGACCCCCCCACCGTGGACACCCGTCTCCCCCCAGCATCACAATCCTCCTCCCACTTGCCCCCCCAGGGGTGCCCACCTCCTGCCAGGCCCCCCCATAACCCCCGTGGGGGCACCCACCTACACCAGGCCCCCCATTTCTCCCCCCAGCTCCTTCCAGTTGCCCCCGGGACACTCCAGCCACCCCCAGCTCCCCTCCAGGCCCCTCCACCTTCCCCCTGGGGCCCCTCAGCTCCTTCCAACTTCCCCCCAGGACCTCTATAACTCACCCCAGCTCCCCCCATCTCCCTCCAATTGCCCCCCGGGACCCCCTTTTCTCCCCCCGGCTACCCTCCAGCACCCCTCAGGACCCCCCCCATCATCCCCACCTCACGGCCGGTGAGGATGTGCCGGGCCAGCTTGACCTTGGCGAAATTGCCCTTGCCGATGGTGCGCAGCAGGCGGTAGTTGCCGATGTGGGGCTGCTCCTCGGGGCAGGAGGCGATGGAGTTGCGGCAGCGGGCGCCCAGCGAGCGGCTGGACCAGGCCGAGCCCTTCTCCGAGCGGCTGCCCCCCAGGCCCGTGAGCTGGGAAGTGGAGGGGGGGGGACACACACACGTGGCTGAGAGCCCCCCAGATCATCGCACAAGTAACTGGTACTGCTGATCCCCCCCCGCCCCCAGCTCATAACAGGAGTGCCTGGTGCTGCTGAGACCCCCCAGCTCCCCGCATAGGGGACGGACTTGATGAGATCCCCCCAGCTCATCACAGGGGTGCCTGGTGCTGCTGAGACTCCCCCTGGCTCATCACAGGAATGGCTTATACCGCTGAGACTCCCCCCGGCTCATTGCAGGAGCGGGCAGTGCTGCTGAGACCCCCCAGCTCATTGCAGGAGTGCTCGGTGCTGCCGAGAGCCCCGGCTCACCACAGCCGTGCGCCCCCCAGCACCCAAAGGCCCCCGGGGGGGGACGCTGCCCCGGCCGGTGGGGTGGGGACGGATCCGGCCTGACCGGCTCCGGGGCCGCGTCCCGGCCTCGCCCGCGGGTGCCCGGCCGCCTGGGTCTCCCGCCCAGATGCCTGGGTCGCCCCGACGGTGACCGGGGGGCTCCGCTGGCCCCGGTGCGTCCCCCCCCTTCCCGGCCGTGGCGTCACCGGGGTCCCTCAGTCACACCAGTGCCCCCCCCCCCCCAGACCACCGTTCCCGCTTACCGGTGGCTCCAGCGCCTGCCCAGTGCCCCCCCCCCCCGCTACAACCCGCCCCCCCCCCCCGGTGCTCCCCCTGTACCAGCCGACCCCTCCCGGTGCCCCAACCCGGCCCCCCGCCGCGACATCTCGCCCCCGCCGCTCACTGTGTCCGCGTTCCGCTCGTTGCCCGCCGCCAGGGCGGAGCGCGAAGACATCTTGACCCGCGGGGCCGGGGCTCGGGGCCGGGGCTCGGGGCCGGGGGGGGGGAGGCTCGGGGCCGGCGGGGCTCGGGCAGGCCCGGGCCGGGCCGGGCGCACCGGGCGCGGCCGCTACCAGCGGTTCATGGCCGGGCCCGGGCGCACGAAGGCGGAGCCGGGGCCGGGCCGGGCCGGGCCCGGGCGGGGGAGCCCTAGGGGCGGGCGGCGGCGGGGGCGGCCATGGGCCGGGCCGGGCCGGAACCGGAACCGGAAGCAGGACCGGGGCTGGGCTGGGCGAGGTTTCGCCGCGAGTGTGGCCACGCCCCTTAAAGGCGCCGCGCACCCGCGGGAGGGGCGGGGTGCGGGGGGGGGGGGCGACCGGAGGTACAGGGCTTGTTTGGGGGCGCGGGGGGCACCGGGGGGTCAGGGGGCGCAGGGGGCATTTGCAGGGGCGGGGTCATTGAGGGGCGGGCGGTGTTTGGGGGGGCAGGGAGCCATTTTGGGTGGGGGCTGTCGGGGGTGCAGGGGGTACCGGGGCTGTTTGGGGGTACCGGGCACGGGGGTGCGGAACCGGGCCTGTGGGACCGATCCCCGCGCTGGGGACCGGCAGGTCCACGCGTGGGGCGCGGCGGGGCCACGGGGAGGGCGCGGCCCCGCCCTTCGCCTTTAAGGGCAGCGCCAGGGCGGGGCTGATCCCGCCCCCCACCAGCGCGGTGGCCAATCACGAGCCACCGGGCGCGGCCGCGGCTCCTTCCCATTGGCTGCGCCGAGGCATGGAGACAGCCCGGCCGGCCCCTCGGGGGGCGGGGCCCGCGCCAGCGCGCCTTTCCGATTGGCTGTTGTAATGGCCAATCAGGGGCGGCCGGAGTTGTGGCGGTGGGGGGGGCGTTAACCCCTGAGTGTCCGGCGCGGGTGTCACGTGAGCTGGCGGGGACGCGGCGGGCGCGGGCACGCGTGGGCGCTGGGCCGGGGTCCCTGTGCCACCCGTGGGGACGCGTGGGGTCCCTGTGCCACCGGGTCCTGTCCCCATGCCGTGCCCATGTCCCCCTGTGCCACCGGCTCCTGTCCCCGTGACGCGTGGGGTCCCTGTGCCACCGGGTCCTGTCCCCATGACGTGCCCGTGTCACCCTGTGCCACTGGGTCCTGTCCCCGTGACGCGTGGGGTCCCTGTGCCACTGGGTCCTGTCCCCGTGCCATGCCTGTGTCCCCGTGTCACTGGTGTCCTGTCCCCATGAAATGTGGGGTCCTCCTGTGCCACTGGGTCCTGTCCCCATGCCGTGCCCATGTCCCCCTGTGCCACCGGCTCCTGTCCCCGTGACGCGTGGGGTCCCTGTGTCACTGGGTCCTGTCCCCATGCCGTGTCCATGTCCCCCTGTGCCACTGGGTCCTGTCCCTGTGACGCGTGGGGTCCCTGTGTCACTGGGTCCTGTCCCCGTGCCATGCCTGTGTCCCCGTGTCACTGGTGTCCTGTCCCCATGAAATGTGGGGTCCTCCTGTGCCACTGGGTCCTGTCCCCATGCCGTGCCCATGTCCCCCTGTGCCACTGGGGTCCTGTCCACGTGACTTGTGGGGTCCCTGTGCCATCCGGGTCTTGTTCTGTCCCACACCCGGGTCCCCCCATGCCACGTGGGGTCGTGTCACCACAACCTGCTGGGGTCCCCCTGTGCCAACGGAGTCCTGTCCCCACGTCACATCAGTGTCCCGCTTTGCCATGCTGGGGCCCTGTCCTTGTGCCACTGGGGTCCCCCTGTGCCACATGGGGTCCCGTCCCCTGTGCCATGCTGGTGTCCCCTGTGCCACATGGGGTCACGTCCTTGTGCCATGTGGGGTCTCCCTGTGCTATCAGGGTCCTGCCCTGTGCCATGCCGGTGTCCCCCTGTGCCATCAGGACCCTGTCCCCGTGCTACGTGGTGTCCCCCATGCCATGCGGGTCCCACTTCTGTCCCTTGCAGGATCCCATCCCTCTGCCGTGCCCATGTCCCCCTGTGCCATCGGAATCCTGTCCTCACGCCATGCCGGGGTCCCCCTGTGCCACGTGGGGTCCCACCCCTGTGCTACGCAGTGTCTCCTGTGCCATGGGGGTCTTGTCCTGTCCCATGCCCATGTCCCCCTGTGCCAGCGGAGTCCTGTCCTCATGCCATGGCTGTGTCCCCCTGTGCCATCAGGGTCCCGTCCCCGTGCCATTGGGGTCCCCCATGCCCCATGCAGGGGGTGACGGCCATGCAAGGTGGGGTCCCCCCTCATCCCCCCCTTGTCCCCCTTCGTCCCCGGTGACCCAGCGGAACCGGGGCTGACCCTGCCCCGGCGTGGGAGGCCGCACCGGGGAGGCGCTTCCTCAGGAAACCCCCCGGCCGCTGCCCGCCTGGCGCGGCCACCACCGCCACAGCGCCCGGTGTCACCGCCACGGCACCGCCACCGCGCCCAGTGGCACCGCCGCGGCACCGCTACCGCTGCCGGGGGTACGTGTGCCACGAGGGCCCTGCCTGCCTGCGGGCGCCCACTGGGCTGGGGGGTGCATGGAGGGGTGGGCGCGCCGGCGGGGCGCGGGTGCGCGCAGGGGTGGGTGTGCAGTGGCTTGCACACTCGCGGGGTGTGCATGGAGCCGTGCACACTCGTGGGGTGTGCGCCAAGGGGGTTGCATGCTTGTGGGGGTGCGGGTGCTCACGGGGGGTGCATGGAGGGGCATGCGTGCTCACAGGGTGTAAGTGCTCACAGGAGGGTGCACGGAGGGGCGTGCAAGCTCACAGGCTGCGCACGGGGGGGGTTTGCATGCTCGTGGGGGGGTGGGTGCTCACAGGGGGGTGCACGGGGTGATTTGCACACTCATGGGTTTGCACACTGGGTGTCTGGTGCAGATGCCCCGTGCCAACCCAGCGGCTGGGTGAAGATCCAGGTGCCACCCCGGTCCCAGGTGGGGGTCAGGGTGCTCCTCCGGGTCCCGCTTGCCCTTTGGGTGCCAGCCTGGGTGCCTGGTGCTGCCCCACAGGCCATGCCACTGCTGAAAAAAACACCCAAGGAGGAGGAGGAGGATGGCGATCCCTTCGCCGCCAACCCTGAGAGCCGCTACTGCCGTCGGGCCACCCTGGAGCGCCTAGTGGGTCTGGCACCCTTCGGCCGCACCCGCCGCCCCCCCCCCAAAGATGGGGATGGGGACAGTGGCCAGGCGCGGCGGCGGTCGGAGGATTTCGGGCTGCTGCGGCGGCTGCCGGGGCGGCGCAAGGCCAGCGTGGAGGCACTGGCGGAAAGACCGGTCCCCAAGCGCAGCTCACTGCTACGGCTGGCCTTGGGGACACGGGGACGGCGGGCATCCACAGGCGAGCGCTCTCCAACGGTGGAGAGCGAGGGGGTGTCTGATGGGGACCAGGACAGCGGGGGACAGCGGCAGGAGGGGCGCGGAAAGGCCAGGGAGCCGCTCTCGGGTGAGAGGGGACGGGAGGCATGGGGATGGGGTCGGGGGGGACATGAGACATGGGCATGGGGACATGGGACATGAGAATGGGGACTGGGGACATGGGGATGGGGACAAGGGGATGGGGACATGAGAGGACCATGGAATCTAGAGCGTGGGCGTGGGGCCATGGGGACACAGGAGGGCATAGGACATGGAGGGACACTGGCATAGGGATTGTGGGACATGGGAACATGGGACCACCGGGAGCACGGGGCATGGGATGTTGTGAGATGGGGACGCGTGCCAGGGGCCATGGGTGGCCTTGGGTGCCATCAGAGCACCCATGGCTGCCCACCCCCCACCAGTGCTGGAGATCCTGGAGCTGATCCAGCGGCGGGAGCTGGTGGCGGCTGACGAGCAGATCATCGCGCTGGAGGCAGAGTGCATGGCCTCCTGCCCATCCCTGTCCCCGTCAGTTGTCCCTGCAGCTGGGCGGCAGGCGCGGGACGTGGCGCTGCTCTACGAGGCACTGCTGGCGCAGCTCTGGGCAGTGGTGGGTGAAGCGGTGCCCGCCGGGCGCCCCTACCCGCCCTTGCGCTCGGTGATCCGGGTGCTGGAGCAGGAGGAGGCGGCCGACAGCCGGCACCCGCCGGGCACCCCAGGGCGCCCACGCGCCCTCCGGCGCCGCTGGCAAGAGGCAGTGGGACGGGCCGCAGGCGAGAGGTTGGCGCAGGTGGCACCCGCCGCCGGGTTGGGTGCCAGGTTGGCAGCGTTGGCGGCTCGGTTGGTGGGCGATCTGGGGGCTGTGCGGTGCCACGTGGCACCCGCTTACCCCCCCGAGTACGGCGCCTTCGGGGTCTACGCCCGCGGGTACCACCGGGCGCTGGCACAGCAGCTGGGCGCGCTGGCACAGAGACCCCTCGCCGTGCCCGACCTCTACCTGCTGCTCGACTGGCACAGCAACACCTACCCCAGGTGAGACCCCCCCCCAGCACCCGCTGTCACCCACTGGACCCCACAGCATCCATGCCCCCGCCACACTGGGCACTCCGTGCCAGCCAGTGCCACCCCCTGGCACACTGGCCACCCCTAGGGCTGTTGCCTGGGTGATGGTGAGTGCTGGGCACCCCGGTGCCACCCTGGGCGGGCGCTGTGAGGTCCCTGTGCCCACAGGGAGGTGCTGGGGCACCCTGAGGTGGGGGCCCTGCTGCAGGCGCAGGCGCTGGGGCCCCTCCTGCCCCCCGAGACCCAGCGCAGCCTCGAGAGCTCCTGCATTGCTGCTGTCAAGGTATGGGCACCGCAGCGGGCACCGGGACAGGCAAGGGATGGGGACTGGAATGGGGGCAGGGATGGAAGCATGGTGGGCACCAGGGTGGCACTGGGATGGGAACACTGGGCATTGTGGTGGCACGGGGAGGGGCATCAGGGTGGCACTGGGATGGACACACAGTGGGCATGGTGGTGGCACTGGGATGGGCACCGGGATGGGCACAGGTACAGTCCCAGGGCTAGGTGCTGGCAGGGGACCCTGCGCCCTGCTGTCCCCACGCCCGGTGTCCCCATGCCCTCTGTGCCCGATGTCAGGCGAAGGTGGAGGTGGCAGTGGCGCAGGAGCTGCAGCTCAGCGAGGACATGTGGGCGGAGGAGGCCTCCAGCGAGGAGCTGCAGGAGGGACTGGCCACCCGCATCACCGGGGTACGGGCACAGTGCCCACTGGGCACCTGCACCCCTGGGCCCATCCCCTGGCGACCCAGGGTTCTGCGGGGTGACCCACAGCCCCCTAAGGGTGCTGGGGTGGCTGGGTACCCCACAGAGGTGCCAGGGTGCCTGGGTACCCCATAGGGATGCCAGGGTGCCTGGGTACCCCATAGGGGCACTGGGGTGGCTGGGCACCCTGTAGGGACACCAAGGTGCCCACGTACCCCATAAGGACGCCAGGGTGCCCGGGTACCCCATAGGGATGCCAGGATGCCAAGGTGCCCCAAGGGGATGGCGGGGTGGCTGGTACCCCAGGGGACGCCAGGGTGGTGGCCATGTCCCCAGGGGACAGCAGGCTGGTGGCCGTGCCCCCGTCCCCAGCGGTGCCCGTGCCCACAGCTGCTGCGGGCGCACGTGGACCGAGCCCCCCAGATCACCCCTGAGTTTGGCATGGAGATGGCACACAGCCTCCTGGGCGTGCTGGTGGCCTTCCTGCACAGGTGGGCACGGGGACAAGGGGGGGACATGAGGGCACAGGGATGTGGGGGGACAGGGGATGGGCACAGGGACATGGGCACTGTGGGGGGACAGGAGCCACAAGGCACAGGATAGAGCTGGGATGGCCATGGGGGGCACGGGGGGAGCATGGCACATGGGTGCCGGGACCCCTGGGTGCTGTGTTCCCAGGGTGCCGTGTCCTCTGGGTGTTGGGGTCCCCTGGGTGCCGGGTCGCCAGGGTGCCAGCACAGATGACCCGTGTGGGTGCCCTCAGTTTCCAGCGGAAGGTGGAGCGGTTCCTGGAGGCCCCTGGCGAAGCCACCCCACCTGATGGTGCCACTGGCCGGGCCATCGCCCTGGTCAACTGCTGCCCCCCCTTCAGGTGAGAGCACCCCGAGCACCCCCTCCTCGCGTCCCTGGGGTGCTCGGGGGGCTCAGGGCCTCCGGCAGCACCCGCTGACCTCTCCATGGCAGGACCTTCGCCGAGCGCCTGGCACAGTTTGGACACCCGGAGAGCGAGGAGCCCCGGCGCCAGGCTCACGCCGCCCTGGACAAGGTGACCCGGCTCTGCAACCACGTCCTCACCCAGCGCCTCTTCGAGGACCTCAAGGTGCCCACACGGCGCGCGGTGGCCTGGGGAGGGGACAGCCAGCGAGGTGCACCAGGGTGCTGGGCAGGGTGCCCATCAGTTGGGTGCTGAGCCAGGGTGATGCTTATGGTGCCTGTTGGTTGGGTGCTGAGCTGGGTGACACCCATGGGTGCGATGCTCCTGGTGGCCTCCTACCCCCTGGGCACCACCCAGGGTGCCACCCATGGGTGCTGGGACAGCTGCCCACCCTAGCTGCTCTCCCCCAGCCCTACTTCAACAAACTAATGAAGCGCAAGTGGCTGACGAGCTCCGACGCCTTCGACACCATCGTGATGCTCATCACCAGCTTCACCCAGAAGCTGCGCCCACTGCGCCCCGAGCCCTACCAGGTGGGTGCTGGGTTTGACACCGCAGGGCGACTGCCATCACCGGTGGCTTCTGTTGACCCTTGTGCCACAGGTGCTGGTGAGCGAGGTGCACCGGCGGGTGCTCATCGAGTACGTGCGGCCGCTGCTGCAGGTGCGCTTGGTCTGCACCTCGGCCAAGATGCGTGCCCGGGTGGCCGCCCGCCTTGGGGACGAAGCCCGCCAGCTCCGTGAACTCTTCAGCCGCTTGGTGAGAACGCATCCCCTCCCCGGCACCCTTGGGTGCTCCTCGGGTGGGGGCACCGGCGCTGAGGTCCCTTGCACCCGCAGGATTCGGCCTCGCCCTGGCTGGATTCGGTGGTGCCACGGTTGAGGGAGCTGCTGGTACTGGAGGACACGGCGGCGCTGCAGATGGAGGTGGGCGTCCTGGTGAGGGACTTCCCCGACGTCCGGTGAGTGCTGGCAGCCAGCGGTGGCCCCAGGGGGATGGCAGTGAGGTGGCATGGCCAGGCGGGACACCATGGCCCCATAGGGACAGGAGTGGGGTGGCACATGTCCCCATAGTCGCTGCAGCAGAGTGACATGGCCAGGCGAGATGCCACCTCCCCGTAGGGAGGGGGGCAGGACACGGTGTCCCCACGGAGACCGGAGCGGGGTGACAGGACGCCGCGTCCGTCCTTCCCGGCAGCCCCCGCCCCGCTGCCGCTCCATCCTGGCCGCCCGCCGGGAAGCGGCTGCAGCCTCGCGCCAAGTCCCGTCCCCAAGGGGGGCCGGTGGCACGCGCAGGCCCGGCAGGACGCCGCCACTTCGGGGGCTTTAAATAGAAGCAGTCCTGGCTGCAACTGGTACCAGTTAAACCTGGGACCGGGATTTGCCCCAGGGCTGGGTGTAACACTGTGCCCCAATGCTGGGTGCATGCCTCTTCCCAGATCTAGGTGCATTGCTGTGCCCCAGGGCTGGGTGCAATGCTGCGCCCCAAAGGCGGGGTGCATGCCTTGCCCTGAGCTGGCTGCGACGCTGCTCCCCAAATCTGGGTGCATGCCTCTCCCAGGGGCCTGGGGTGCCCAGCAGTGGGTGTCCCCGTCCCCTGAGCATCCCCATCCCACAGGCGGAAGCATGTGGCGGCGGTGCTGGACGTGCGGGGGCTGCGGGGTCAGGCGGCGCGGCAGGAGATCCTGGGGGTGGTGCAGGACCTGGAGCAGAGCGAGGCTGAGCCGGGGCTGCCGCGCCAACGCGCCTTCTTCTCTGAGCTGGCCGTGGCCCGCGAGGTGCGATGCCTCCCTTTCCACCTGCCGCGCCTGGCGCGCCTCTCCCGCCTGCGCCTGCGCCGCCCGCACCCCCAGCGCCCTGGCCAGGCACGGCTCTGAGCGCCCGCACCCGCAGGTGGGTGCTCACCTCCCTCAGAGAGGGGTGCATCACTGCACCCTGGAGCTGGGTGCAATCCTGCCCTCCAAATCTGGGTGCCTGCCTCCCCCGGAGCTGGATGCATTGCCCTGGCTGTGCTCGGAGCCCCCCAGGCCCGGGGGGGCTGTGCTGCCCCAGGCCAGAGCCCCTGGGACTGTGTATAAATGGTGTCAATGCTGTAAATTAACGCTGGCGCCAGCTCTTGTCCTTTGCTCTCACTCCAGGTCTGCGTGTGTGGGGACAGGGGACACGGGACCACCTCACGCATGGGGACGGGGGCCACGGGGCCACTGCGTGCACAGGGGCTGGGGGACACGGGGCTGTCCCCATGCGCAAGGGACAGAGGACACGGGGCCATCCCCGTGTGGGAGCTGGTTCCTCGTGCAAGGCCCCGTCCCGTGGTGGCCACTCCGGGGAGGGGAGGAAGGAAAGGGCCGCCGGTGCCTCGCCGGGAAGCCACTGCGGGGGGAGGACAGGGGGACACGACTGCCCTTCCCGGCACGGGGGGGACACCCGTCTGGACCCTGACGGGTGGCAGGGGGTTGGGGACAGTGTGACTCAGCCAAGGGCAGGATCGGGCCCGGGGGAGGTGGGGGGGAAGCCACCCTGGCCCCGCTCCATCCCGCCCCACCCTGCCTTGGCGCCTGGATCCGGCGCCTCGTGGGACACCCTGTCGTCCCCTGTCCCCCCCCCCCCCCGTGATGGAAAGTGGTGGGGGGACACAGGATATGGCCACCCCCCGTGTCCCTCCTGCCACCCGCCACCCCCAGAGCATTGTCACCCACTGCTGCCACGAGCTTGTCGGGTCTCAGCGCATCCTGGGGGAGCCATGGCTGAGGCCACTGTGTGCCCCCCACCCCCGTGTCAAAAATAGGCGAGTGCCGGATCCGGCCAGGAAGGAGCAAGGGCTAAAAATAAGTGGCCCCGGTGCGGCCGCGGCGGGAGCGGGGCCAGGGTCACTGTCCCTCGTGCCGTGGGAAGGGGACGGCGGCGGCAGGGGCGGAAGCAGCAGCGTCGGGTGGGGGCAGCGGGAAGGGACGGGGAGACCTGGGGGGGGACAGGGGTGGCCCCTGCACAGGGACAGGGCATGGGATGGCACGGGGGGGGGTGTCACAGGGATGGGAATGTGGGAACAGGGATGTCACTATGCCCAGGCACATGGGAACAGGGATGGGACCATGCCCAGGCACGTGGGGAGAAGGATGTCGCTGTGTCTGGAACCATGGGAACAGGGATGGGACCATGCAGGGACACATGGGGACAGGGATGGGACCATGTAGGTACATGGGACAGGGATGTCACTATGCAGGTGCATGGGGACAGGGACCCGCATTGTCCCCACAGTCCCTGAGTGCATCCCCGGGGGCGGGGGATGACGACACCCACCCCAGGGTGTGCCTAGCGTGTCCTGGCATGTCCTGTGTGCCAGCCCCGCTGTGAATCACCGTGTGCCTGACGTCAAGGCCTGGGGGGAAGGAAGGAAACCCCCCCAGGCAGCAGGGCTGGGGGACCGCAGGGACCCCCCCAACCTGGCATGGCCCCCTCATGGCACCTGGCTGGGCAGGGGACCCTCAGACCAGGCAGGGACTCCCTCAGACTGGGCAAGGACCCCCCTCAAATTGGGGGAGTATACCCCCAAACTGGGCAGAGACCCCCCCAAACTGGCAAGGACCCCTTGGGACTGGGTCCCCCTGGCGGCCACCCGGAGGGCTGCAGGCACCGGGGGCGTGGCTTGCGCTATGGGGGCGTGGCTTAGGAGGGCGCGGTCCTTTTATAACCGTGGCAGCAGAGCCCGCCCATCTTTACAGTTGATTGGCAGGCCGCTGGGCCAATCCCCCTCCAGCTCCATGTCCCCAAGGGTCTCTGAGCCTGGGGCTCCTGGTCCCCCCGAAGCTCCCTGGCCCCCAGGAATCGCTGGCCCTGGTCCCCGCTGCTCCCCCTCACCCAAGGGCTCTCCATCTGCAGAAGCTCCCTGTGGCACAGGCTCCAGCAGCTCCATGCCTCCATCACCTAGGTGGTCCCTGTCCCTCTTCGTCCCCAAGGACCCTGTGACCCTTGGCTCATGTCCCCAAGGTCCCCATGACCTGGGAAAGCTCCTCAACCCACAGCTTCTGTGTCCCCAGAAGCTCCCCAACCCATTTCCTCCACAAGAACCCCTTGGTGGCCATGGGTCCCCATTCTGATGCCACCCTGCCGGCGAGAAAGAAGAGACAGGGGAGCCGATCCGAAGCTGCTTTATTTGCCACGTTGGGATGAGTTGAGCGCGGACGCAGGGGACAAGCCGGCCCCAGAACAGTCACAAATACAGCACAGGCAATAATAATAATAATAATAATAATAAAAAATTAAACATCTCCTGGGGGCTGGCAGCCCCACACAACAAAAATATATATATAATATAGAGAGAGGACAGAGTCAACGCTGGCGAAGCTTGGTCACAAGAGAGGGATGGCACGGGGTTGGGGACGCCGGAGCCACCAGCGGGACCCGTGCAGGGAGGGTGGACGGGGCAGAGCCGTTCACAGTCGGGGGGGGGGGGGGGGACAAGCAGGATGGGAGCCCACCCAATATTATGGGTGCTGGAGAGGTCACCTGGAAGCCCAGCATCAGCAGCGGGGCTGGGACCCCCAAGGGGGAATCGGGACATGGAGTGTGGACACCATGGAGGGGATGGAGACAGCACATGGACCCCCCCCAGGGTGACAGAGATTTGGCAGGGGCACCTCCAGGGTGATGGAGATGCTGCAAGGACACCCATGGGACAGTGGAGATGCAGCACAGGCACCTCCAGGGTGATGGAGATGCTGCATGAACCCCCTAGGGCAACGGGGACACAGCAGAGACATCTCCAGGGCGATGGAGATACTGCAAGGACCCCATGGGATGGTGCTGTTGTGGCATAGACACCTCTAAGGTAATGAAGGTGCCACAGGGACTCTCCAAGGGAAATGTGACATGGACACCTCTAGGGTGAGGGAGATGCCACATGGACCCCCCCCCCCAGGATGATGGAGATGACATGGACATCTCCAGTGTAACAGAAATGACACAGGAACCTTCCCAGAGTGAGGGAGACACAGCATGGGCACCTCCAAAGTGATGGAGATGGCACAGGGACCCTCCCCAGGACAACAGAGATCAGGCACAGACACCTTTAAGGTGTCATAGGTGCCACAGGGACCTTCCCAGGGTGAATGAGATCAGGCATGGACATCTCCAAAGTGAAGGAGATGCAGCATGAATCCCCATGGGATGATGGGGATCAGGGACAGACACCTCTACGGTGATGGAGACACCACAGGGACATTCCCAGGGTGGTGGAAATCAGGCATGGACATCTCCAAAGGGATGGAGATGCTGGATGAATCCCCATGAGATGATGGGGATCAAGGACGGACACCTCTACAGTGATGGAGACACCACAGGGACATTCCCAGGGTGGTGGAAATCAGGCATGGAGATCTCCAAAGGCATGGAGATGCTGCATAAAGCCCCATGGGATGGTGTGGATTGGGCACACACACCTCTCAGCCAATGGAGACAATAAAGCAACCTTCCCAGGTGGATGGAAGTTGAGCAGAAACATCTCCGAAGCGATGGAGATGCTGCATAAAGCCCCATGGGACAACAGGGATTGGGGACAGACACCTCTAAGGTGATGGAGACACCACAGGAACCTTCCCCGGGTGGTGGAAATTGGGCAGGAACATCTCCAAAGGGATGGAGATGCTGCATGAACCCCCACGAGATGATGGGGATTGGGGACAGACACCTCTGAAGCGGCTGGGATGCCGCAGGAACAACAGAGACACATCATGGACACCTCCAACATGCTGGCCCCATCGCTGACACCCCACATCCAGGCGCCAAAACTGCCCTTCAACCTCACCAACATCCCAACCCCTGGGCCAACTGATCCAAAAAAAGGGGGGGAAAAAAGCCAAAAACCACAAAAAACACCACCCAGGGAGGGAGGAGGTGCCCGTTTTTGGGGGGGACCCCATTCACAACGCGAGGAGCGAGGGAGAATTCAAGGAGTCCGAGGACTGGTCGCTGCTGCTGCTCCGCTGATGCGAGGCTCCGCAGGTGGCTCCCTCTGGGTGGGTGAACACAAACGAAGACGTATAGGATGGGTTAGGTGGCCCCGAGGGGACCCCGGGTGCGAAGCAGCAGCTGGGGAAGGGGCCCTGGGCGCTCGGCTGGAACGGACCCGGGGGTAGGAAGGCGACGGTCCCCGCCGGCTCTTCCTTGCCCAGGGTGCTCACCTCGGCGGGGCCGGCACCCAAGGAGCCGACGTCCTCGAAGGGGAGCTTGCAGGCGGGGGCGTGGGCCACCAGGACAAACTCCAACCGTTCCTTCTCCTTCTGCAGCTCAGCGATCTCCGACTCCAGCTCGGCTTTCTCCTCCTCCAGCTGGTCTGTCTCCTGGGGCGGCAGTGGGGTGGAGTGAGATGGGCTGCAGGGGACACCACTGTCCCCCCCACCCCAGCCCTGGGGACATCACCCTCCCGTGGCCTGCAGGACGGGATCTTTCCTTTCTCCAGCATCCCTGGAGGTCCATCCGTCCCCCTCTGATGTCCTCTGCTACTAGACACAGTGTCCTCCTCCAGCACCTTTTGTCATCCTCCTCCCATGTCCCTGGCTCCTGGGGATGGCATTGTCCCCCTCCAGCATCCCTAGGTCTCCATCTGTTCCCCTCTGATGCTGCCTGCTCCTGGGGACATCATCATCCCCTTCCAGTGTCCCTTGCTCATGGGGACACTGTTGTCCCCATCCAACATCCCCAGCTCCCCAGGATGTGCACCCGTAGGCATCCATCTGTCCCCTCCAACACAGCCAGGTCCTGGGGACATCATCCCCTCCGGCATCCCTTGGTCCTGGGGACACCACTGTCCCCATCTTATGTCCCCAGCTCCCTGGAATCAGGGTCTACAGGCATCAGTCTGTCCACCTGTGATGTCCCCAGCTCCAAGGGTGTCATTGTCATTACAATCATCATCATCCCCTTCCAGTGTCCCTTGGTCCTGGGGACATCACTGTCCCCATCTGCTCCCATAGGCATCGACCTGTCTCCTTCCAACAAGCCCAAGTTAACCGTCCCCTTCCAATGTCCCCATGGCTTTGAGGACACCACTGTCCCCAAACATCCCCGGGAACCTGCCCCCGTAGACATCAACCCATCCCCTTGTGATGTCCCCAGCCTTTGGGGACATCACCATCCTAGAAAGCCACCACCATCCTCCTCGGACACCCCCAGCTGTGGTGACACCACCGTCCCCAGTGTGTCTCCAAGCACTCACCGCCTGCAGCCGATCCGTCAGCTCCCGGCGCCGGTTACGGCACTTGGCCGCCGCCAACTTGTTCCTCTCCCGCCGTACGCGGCGCTTCTCCTCCTCCTCCGGTGTCAGCTGCCAGAAGGACAGGACTATCAGCCAGCTGCCACCCATGTCCCCAGAGTCCCACCACCCTCCGGGTCCCCACCCACCCCCGGGGATAGGGATGCCACTCACCGTCTCCTCGCGGCTGCGCCGGGGCCGGGCGCGGGTGGGACGTGCTGGCGGCGCCGCTGGCCCCGTGGCAAAGGCACCCATGCCTGGCGTGGAGTAGCTGGGTCCCGGGAGGTCATAGGGATCGACAGGGGCGGTGGGAGGGGGGTGCGCCATGGGTGCCCCCAGGGGCTGCGACTGGGCCACCGAGGAGATGAGGGTGGGCTGCACCAGCCACTGCAGGTCCTGGCTGGTGGTGATGGCCGTCACCGTGGGCACGAAGGAGCCAGGCATGTCCCCCAGGCCGCTGCACTCCTGCGGAGAGGGGAAGGGAGTCAGACCCTGCCTGGCAGCACCCACAGGTGGGCTGGTGCTGCTACCCTCCCACCCTGCATGAGGGCCTTGTGTCTCCGGCACCAGCGTGCAAGAGCTCCCCGGCACTGACATGCAGCACCCTCGTGCCCCTGGCACTGACACACAAGTCCTTCCTGGCACCAACGTGCAAGAGGTCCCTGGCACTGATGCACGATGCCCTTGTGCCCCGGCACCAACATGCAAGTTGCTCCTGGCACCAAGGTGGAGGAGGTCCCCAGCACCAAGGCGTGAGGCTCCCTGTCCCCTGGCACCGATGTGCAAGAGCTCCCCAGCACAGACTCACAGTGCCCTCGTGCCCCTGGCACTGATGCACCAGACGCTGACGTCCCCAGCACCAACATGCAAGAGCCTCCTAGCACTGATGTACGACGATCCCTGTCCCTGACCTGCAAAAGTTCCCCAGCACTGATGCCCGACACCCTCATGGCCCTGGCACCAACGTGCAAGAGCCCTCAGCACTGACACATGACACTCTTGTGCCCCCAGCACCAACGTGCAATGCCCTTGGGCCCCTGGCACAGATGTGCAAGTCCTTCCAGGCACCGATGCACGATGCCCTCGTGCCCCCATTGCTGACGTGCAAGAGCTCCCTGGCACCACTGTGCAATGCCCTTGTGCCCCTGGCACAGACGTGCAAGGGCCTCCAGCACTGATGCGTGACACCCTCCTGCCCCTGCGTGCAAGGCTCCCTGTCCCCAGCACCATTCTGCAAGGCCCCCAGTGCTCGTGCACAAACATGCAAACCCCCCCGGCCCCGGCACACGATGGGCCCCAGCACCCAGCTCAGGGTGCCCCCATCCCCCCAGGGACGCCCCTTCTGCTTCCAGCTCTTTGCAGCTGGCAGCACCCGCCTCGCTGCACCAGGACCCCCCCCCCGCTTTGCACTGGGACCCCGCATACGGCTGGGACACCCTGAGGGTGTCAGGGGGGGCCGAGGGAACCCCCCAAATCCCACCAGCACCCAAATCCCGCATGGAGCTGGGGGAGGGGGGCACTAAGCCCCCACATTCCCGGTTGACTGGGAAATGTGTGTACACCGGGAAGGGGGTACGCATTACCCCCCCAGCTGCACCGGGACCTGGGGGGGGTGCAGTGCATCGCCCCCCCCCCCCCCCCCCCCCAGTTTCCACGGGGGGAGGACCTGAACCAACCATGAACCGGCTGTGCCCCCGTTACACCGGGACCCGGGGTGTGTGTGTGGCAGGGTGCATGAGCGCCCCCCAGTTGCACCGGGACACGGGGTGTGCGCGTGGGGGGGGAATGCACTGAGCCCCCCCGGTTGCACCGGGACCCGGGGTGTGCGCGTGGGGGGGGAATGCACTGAGCGCCCCCCGGTCGCACCGGGACCTGGCGGGGGGGGTGGAAGGCATTAAGCCCCCCCCAGCCCCGGTTCACGCGTGGAGGGAGCCCCAACCCCTCTGCCCCCCTCGCCGCAGCAGCAGCGGCAAGCCGGCGCGGGGGCGTGGCCAATCAGCGCGGTGGGCGTGGCCGCGCAGTGAGGGGGCGTGTCCCCCACGCGCGCCTCTCCTCCCCCCCTTAGCAACAGGGGGCGGCCGCCGCGTTCCAAAATAAACCCGCGCGCGCCGTACGTGCGCCGCGTCATCACGGAGGGTTCCAACGCGTCACGCGTTTACGCACGACCCCGCCCCCTCGGCGCCGCCTCCCCCCGGCGCGGAGCTCCCTCACCTGCGCGGCCGCCGCTGCCGCGGGGCTCCCGAAGGAATCGACCGAGGAAAGGTACTGGGACTCGGCCGAGGGCGAGGAGCTGCAGCGGGAACCCGAGTCGTAGTCACCGGGGAAGCCTTGGTACATGGCCCCGGGGGCGCGGGGGCTGCCCCGCCACGCCAAGGCTGCGGGTCAGGCTACCGGCATCCCGCTCTACCGAGCAAGCCCCCGCGCCTCGCTCTGCCGCTCCGGGTTAGGGCGACGGCTGTGGGAGTCTCTCGGGGCGAGTGTCCCGCTCTGCTCTGCCGTCCCGGGGCGCCGCTGCGAGCCCCAGCGTATCCGTCCCAGGCTCCGGTTGGCAGCTACGGAGTCCCGCTGCGCTGCTGCAAGCCCCGGTTCGCCGCTATAAACCCCGGTGCATCCGTGCCAGGCTCCGGTGCACCTCCACAAGCCCCAGTTCGCCGGTTCAAAGTCCCGGTGCAGCTGTCCCAGGCTCCGGTCCGCCGCTACAAGCTCTGGTGCACTGCTATAAGCCCCGGTGCAGCCGTCCCAGGCTCCGGTTCTCCGGTACAAAGTCCCGGTGCGCCTCTACAAACCCCGGTGCATCCGTTCTCAGGCTCCGGTTCGCTGATACAAAGTCCGGTTCGCTGCTATAAGCCCCAGTACATCCGTTCCCAGGCTCCGGTGCAAAGTCCCTGTTGGCCGCTAAACGCTCCGGTAAGTCCCTTCCCAGGCTCCGGTTCAGCCGCTACGAGCCCCGGTACATCCGCTCCGCCGGTGCAAAGTGCCGGTGACGCTCCCGCCGCTTCCCCCGATCTCCGCTTTTTATGAATGAACTGCTCACCGCCGCGCCGCCGCTTTATACGGCGGCGCCCCGCCCCCTGCGCTGACGTCACGCCCGCCGCCGCCGCCGCTCCGGGCCTCCCGGGACCCCCACGACCCCGCAGCCGCCGTCGCCGCCGTTGCCGCTGCCGTTCTGCGGCCCCGGGAGCCGCCGCCGCCGTTAAGAGGCTCCGCGGCGGGCGGAGAACGGGGGGGATCCCTCGCCCCGCCCCTCCGGAGTTCCTGTGACGCAATTAGCCATATATGGGCTTGTCTCGGAGTGTTTGTTTGGTATCCTAGCAATGACGTCACAGGGAATCCCTTCGCCGCCGCCGCCGCCGCCGCCGCCGAAACGCGTATTAATAGAAACGGGCGCCGCGGTTCTAGAAACGGCCTGAACCGTCCGGGGCGACGGCCCCGCACCCCCGGTAACCCCCCCCGGTAACCCCCCCCACCCGGTGACCCCCCCCCCCCCGGTAACACTCCCCCCTCCCCGGTGACACCCCTCCCCCGTAACCCCCCCCCCGCCCCGGGACCCCCCCCAGTACGTGGCACCGCGGACCGTCCCGGGGTGGGGGGGTCCCGGTAGCGCGGGGGGGACGGGGACCGGACCGCAGGGCCCCGCTACCGGAGCAATGGGAACCTCTCCCCGGGGTGTTATCGGGACCTCGCCGTGAGTCACCGAGGGGGATCCCGGTTCCGGGCCAACGGGGACTTTCCCCCGGGGTGTTTACCGGTGCAGGACTGCAGAGCACGGGGGGGGGTCCCGGTATGGGGGGTCCCGGTACCGGGGCAATGGGAACTTTCCCTCCAGGGTGTTTACCGGTACCGGACTGCAGAGCACCGGGGGGGGTCCCGGTATGGGGGGTCCCGGTACCGGGGCAATGGGAACTTTCCCTCCAGGGTGTTTACCGGTACCGGACTGCAGAGCACCGGGGGGTCCCGGTACGGGGACGATGGGACCCCCTCCACCTCCGGGATGCCACCGAGGCTGGGTTACAGAGCTTCGGGGAGTCTCCGGTACCAGACGGTGGCACACTGGGGGGGGGTTCCCGGTGCCGGGGTGCAGGGGCCACGGTCCCCATCCCCCGCGCTCCCGGGATGGGCACGGGGAGGGGGTCCCGGTATGGGGGTGTCGGCAACCGGAGCCCCTGGGGGGGCTCCCGGTCCCTTTACAGGACCGGGGCTGACACCGGAGGCTGATGTCACCGGCGGGAACCGGCGCTGAGTCACGGCGGGGCCACGGCGATCGGGAGGGCGGGGGGGGCAGTTCCCACGCCCCTTCATTCATTCATTCATTCATTCATTCATTCATTCATTCACTCACACCCCCGTCATTCATTCGTGCCCCGCCCACCGATCGGGGGGGGCGTGGCCGGGGGGGTCGCAGCCCCGGTTGTCCCCGCCCCCCCCGCTGCCCCCAGGCCCCCGGTGTCCCCAGTCTGGGGGGTCCGGCCCCAGTGCTTCTGGTCTCGGGTGCCCCCGGTTCCCAGGGTCCCGGCCCGGTGCCTCACGGTGCTCCTGCTGCCCGGTGGCCGCAGCCCCGGGGTCCCAACCGGGCTCTCCCCGGTGTCCTCAGCCCCCGTGTTCCAGTCCCCGGGGTCCGGGTCCCGGCCGGGGTCTCCCCGGTGTCCCCGTCCCGTCCCGTCCCGTCCCGTCCCGTCCCCACGTGCCGCCGCCGCGGCCGGAGTAAACACGGCGCGTGTCGCCCCGGCGACGGCGTTCCATGCCCCTGACGTCACCACGTCCGGCGTCCTTTGTTTACGTCGCGCGGCAACCGCCGTGCCCTTGGCAACGGGGGGCGGGGCGATGCCGGAGGGGGCGGGGTCAGGGGAGGGGAGGCGGGGTCTGCGCCGCGGGGTTCCCGCGCGTTTCGCGGGGCGGGAGGGGACACGGGGGGACCGGGGGGAACCCAGGCGTCCGGGATCCCCCACTCCCCAGCTGCTGAGTCAGCACAGCTGCGGGAGGGGCTAAAAATCCCCGGGGGGGGGCGGGATGACGACCCAGGGCCCCCCCCGTGTCCACGCGTGTCCCCCGTGCTCCCCCACGGCCCCTTATGCCCCGCCGTTGTCCCCATCATGGTCCCGTGTCCCCATGGCTCCCGTGTCCCTTGTGCCTCCCCGTGTCCCCCCCATGTTCCCCCCGTGTCCCTTGTGCCTCCCCATGACCTCCCCTGTCACCCCGTGTCCCCCCCGTGGCCCCCCCATGGCCCCCCCGTGTCCCCCCCGCTCTCCCCACGTCCCCTGCACAATCAAGCCCGGCTGTCACAAGAGTTTTTATTAAAGTGTGACCCCCCCCACGCGGGGGGAGGACACGGGGGGATGACACGACCCCTGCCCCCCTCAAGTGACACCCCCATGCAGAGCGGGGGGGGATGCAGGTGGACCCCAGCCACCCCCCCAGCTGTCACCTCGGGGGGGGACGGGGGGGTCACTGCGGCTTCGCTTTGGCACTTGGGAGCTTGGCCTGGATCCTGGAGGCAGAGGGGAGTCAGGGGGGGCCAGGGCACCCCAAGACCCCCCAGGGGCACCCCCGGGCTGGGTTTGGGGTCCCCAGGGGCAGGTTTGGGGGGCACAGGGGGGTTTTGGGGTGCCAGGATGGGGGTAGGGATGGGGTGTCGGGGTGGGGGTGGTTTTGGGGTGTCCCAGGCAGTTTTGGGGGGCCGGGGGTTGCCCTCACCTGGCTCGGAGGTGACTCAGGTGGTTCCTCACCAGACTCACATACTGGTCGATCTGGGCCTGGGGACATCGGGGGGGGGGGGGGCAATTGGGGACATGGGGGGGGCAGGGGGGGACCCCTCGCCCACCCCCAGACCCCCGCGTCCCCCCGTGTCCCCCTGTGTCCCCAACCCTCCCCAACCCCCGTGTCCCCGTACCTGGTGGTGCCGGTAGAGCACGGGGAAGGTGAACGCGCAGATAACGCCTGGACAGGGAGTGCCACGTCAGGCCAGGTCCCCGTCCTGTCCCCTGTCCCTGTGCCATCCCTCTGTCCCCAGGCTGTCCCCATGCCCTGTCCCCGTGGTGTCCCCCATCCCTGGGCCATCTCCCTGTCCCCAGGCACTACTCGTGTCCCCTACACCTGTCCCCTTGTCCCCTAGCCATATCCACACTCTGTCCCCATGCCAGCCCCTGTCCTTGTGCCTGTCCCCGGGCCCCATGCTGTCCCCTGTCCCTACCCCTGTGCCCTGTCCCCATCCCCTGTCCTCTGTCCCCATGCCCCATCCCTGTCCCCCATCCCCTGTCCCTGTCCCCATCCCATGTCCCTTATCTCCTATCCCTCTCCCACGTCCCTGTCCCCCACGCCAATGCCCTGTCCCCATACCTTGTCCCATCCCTGTTGCCATTCCTGTCCCGTGTCCCCTCCACCTCCCCGTGCTGTCCCTGTCTGCCTCCCCGTGCCACCCCTGTCCGTCCTGGTGCCATACCTGCTCCCAGCAGCGTCAGCCCGTTGCAGACGGCCCCCACGTAGGTCAGCAGGTAGAACAAGAAGGCGAACTGCAGCCAGAGCCCAGCATCGCGTCACCCTCACCATCACCCTCGTCGTCACCGCCCCGGGTGACCCCCAGGCAACCTGCGCCCTCGTACCCCACATCCCCGGTACCCCCCATGCCCTTGTGCCTGTGGGGCACCCATGCCCCTGTCCCTCAGTGTCCCCTGTACCCCCATGGCCTGGTGTCCCCATGCCCCCAGTATCCTCCATGTCCCCCATGTCCCCTGTGCCCCTAGATCCCCCATGCCCCAGGTGTCCCCCATATTCCCAATGCCCCCCATGCCCCCAGTGCCCCCATGTCCCCAGTGTCCTCCATGTCCCCGTACCCCCAGTGTCCCCCATGCCCCCAGTGCCCCCCACGTCCTCAGTGCCCCCCGTCCCGTGTGGGGTGATGGTCACCTTGAGGGACTCGGGGAGGCTGTGGACGAGGAAGAGGCGGGTGAGGGTGTGGGTGGCAGCGGTGAGGTGCCGGGCCAGGCGCCGGGCCCAGCGCTGCTGCTCCTCGGGGCTCAGCCCCACGGCCCCCTCCGACTGCACCCTGCACGGGGACAGGGACAGCCATGGGGTGGGGATGGGGACCACAGGGACATCAGGGACAGCGGTGGGGATGGCAGGGACAGCTCGTGGTGTGGGGATGGCAGGGACACACCATGGGGTTGGGATGAGGACTGCAGGGACACCCTGTGTCACGGAGATGGGGACAGCAGGGACACCCCATGGGATAGGGACAGCAGGGACACCCCTTACCATGGGGACAGGGACAGCAGGGACACCTTGTGCCATGGGGATAGGGATGGCAGGGACGCTCTGTGGGATGGGGACAGAGATGGTGTGGATATCTCATGCCGTGGGGACAGGGATGACAGGGCCACCGAGGGCGAGGGGACAGCGATGGCGGGGCCACCCCACAGGGACAGGGGTGTGCCACAGGGACAGCAGTGCCACCCCATGCTGTGGGGATGGTGACAGGCAGCGGGACAGGCAGGGGATGGCACCAGGAGGGTGTCGGTGATGGCGATGGCCCCGCGAGGGTCCCCGGCATGGCACTCACCGGCAGGGGTTCTCGGGTGGGTGCCGGCGCAGTGCCCGCAGGGCGGCACGGTGCAGGCGCAGGGGCAGGGTGATGCCCAGCACGGCCAGCGCCCCGTAGGCGCCCACGCTGATGGCACTGAACCGCGCCAGGCACCCCAGGGTGCCCAGCGTCCCCACCAGCGCCAGTGCTGACCGCCCCGGTGCCCGCCAGTACAGCAGCTCCCACACTGCGGGGACACCGTGCTGCGCCGAGGGCTCCCAGTGCCTCCCAGTGCTCCCAGTATGCCCTCCAGAGCCCCCCAGCACCACGCAGTGTCTCTCAGTACCCCCTTCAGAGCCCCTCTAGTGCTCCCAGTGGCCCTCGATGTTCCCCAGTGCCTCCTCCAGTGCCTCCCAGTATCCCCTCGAGCCCCACAAGGCCCACATAGTGCTCACAGCATCCATCCAGTACCTCCCAGTGCCCCCCAGTATCCCCTCGAGCCCATATAGTGCTCACAGCATCCATCCAGTACCTCCCAGTGCCTCCCAGTATTCCCGCCCCGAGCCCCCTTGGTGCTTCCAGTGTCCCTCCAGTGCTCCCCAGTGCCTCCCAGTGCCCCCCCAGTATCCCCTCGAGCCCCCCAGGGCCCCTCTAGTGCTCCCAGAGCCCCCCCCAGTGCCTCCCAGTACCCTCTCCAGAGCCCCAGTGCCCCCCCCCGCACCCCGCTGTCCCCACCCCGAGTGACAGCCCCAGCTGCAGGGAAGGGGAGCACCCATCCCCCCCCGGGGTGACCCCCCCCGTGCCCCCCGCCCCCCCCTTGGCCCTCCATGGCCCCCGCGGGCGCTGCTGGGGGGGGGGGGGGGAATGGGACTTTGGGGGGGGGGGGTCACCCCTATTTTTAGCCACCAATCCCGCCCGGACGCCCGGGTCCACCCTGCAACCGGACGCCTGGGTGCCCCCCCCGCCGAGAGCTTCCCCCCCGCAGTGCCCCGAGGCCCTGATTGGCCGCTCACCCAGGACATCGGCTCCCGGCGGGCTCGGCCATTGGTCGGGGGGCGCCGGGGGCGGCTCCGGGATGGGGGGGGGGTCCGGGGGGGGCGGGCGCGGGGCAGCCGCTGCGGGCGGGGCGGGGAGCGCGGGCGAGGGGGGGCCCGCGGGCGCTGCTTCTGCGGGGAAGGGGGGAGCGGGAGGTCAGGGGGCTGCGGAGGGGTCCCCCATGGCCCCCAGCCCCCCGCATTGCCCTGAGACCCCCTCGGGACCCCCCATGGCCCCCAGCCCCCCGCATTGCCCTGAGACCCCCTCGGGACCCCCCCATGGCCCCCAGCCCCCCCGCATTGCCCTGAGACCCCCTCGGGACCCCCCATGACCCCCAGCCCCCCCGCATTGCCCTGAGACCCCCTCGGGACCCCCCCATGACCCCCAGCCCCCCCGCATTGCCCTGAGACCCCCTCGGGACCCCCCCCCCCGTGACCCCCAGCCCCCCCGCATTGCCCTGAGACCCCCTCGGGACCCCTCCCCGTGGCCCCCAGCCCCCCTTTGGGTACCCCGCGACCCCACCATCGCCCCCAGCCCACCCCCCAGGAGTGCCCCAGGACTCCTTATATCCCCCAGCCCCCCTTGGGGACCCTCCCCAGGGATTCCCCATGGCCCCCAGCCCCCCAGGGTGCCCCGGGACCCCCCGTTGCCCCAAGCTGCCCCCCAGGGACTCCCATCACCCTGAACTGCCCCCCCGGGACCTCCATCGTCCCGAGCCCCCCATGACCCCCCATACCCGGGCTCATTGGGGTCTCCTCAGCCTCAGGACCCCCCAAATCTGGCAGGGCCCCCCCCACCTCCAGCTGCCCCTCGAGAGGGGCCGGGGGATCCTCGGAGCGCTTGGGGGGAGTCCTGGCAGCCAAGCGGGGGTCCGGCCCCCGGGGGGATCCCCCGGAGGGCCCCGAGCTCAGGCGGGGGGGGCGTCCCCGACGGGAGTCTCGGCGACAGCGGGGTCCTGGCTCGTTGGGGGGACCCCCACCCCTAAAGGCGATGTAGGAGAAGGTGAGTTCCCGGGGGGGTCCCCGGGGTCCCCCCCCTGCCGCCGTCGCCCCATCTTCGTCCTCATCCTCCTCTTCCTCCTCGGGGGGCTCCGGTGCCTCCTGCAGCTCAGGGAAGTCCGACTCCTCGTTGCCACCTGGGCGTGGGGGATTTGGGGGGGGGTCACGGGGGGGTCGGGGCACCCCCATGCCCCCCCCCAAAGTTGCACCCCAAAATGTGGGTGCTCAGCCCCGCTCACCCTCCGTGGAGTCCGGCGTGGTGGAGGTCGTGGATGGAGCCTCTTCTGGAGGGGGCAGAGGGGATGGGGGGGGCGCGGGCCCCCCCCGTGTCCCTGTCCCCCCCCGCAGCACTTGGGTCCCCCAGTGCACGGTGCCCCCCCAGACTTGCTCCTGCCTTCCCAGTCCGTATGCCCCCTCGTATCCCCCCGGCCACTCCCTGCCCCCGTGCGCTGTCCCGGCTGTCCCTTGTCCCCCGGCACTCCTGGTGCCTCCATTCCCGGACTCTCCCGGGGCCCCATCCCGGGTACCCCCACTCCCAGCTGCTCCTGGTGCCCCCATCCCTGGCCCCTCCAGCCCCGTTCCCTCATCCCCAGTAGCCCCATCCGTGGCCACTCCCGGTGCCTCCACCCCAGTGCCTCTGTCCCCAGCCCCTCACGGTGCCCCGTCCCCAGTACCCCCGTCCCCGGTACCCCCATCTCTGGCTCCTCCCGGTAGCCCCATCCCCCGTGGTCCCACCTCCCGTGCCTCCATCCCCGGCCCCTCCCAGCGCCCCATCCCCGGTACCCCCATCCCAGTTCCCGCATCCCCGGCCCCTCCCAGTGCCCCATCCCCGGTGCCTCCATCCCGGTTCATCATCCCCGGCCCCTCCCGGTGCCCCATCCCCGGTGCCTCCATCCCGGTTCATCATCCCCGGCCCCTCCCGGTGCCCTCATCCCCGGTGCCCCCATCCCCGGCCCCTCCCAGTGCCGCCGCCCCGGATACCTCCGTCCCCGGACCCTCCCGGGCCCCCATCCCCTGTATCTCCACCCCCGGTACCCCATCCCCGGTGCTCCCATCCCCGGTCCCTCCCAGCGCCCCATCTCCGGTGCCCCCATCCCGGTTCCCGCATCCCCGGCCACCCCCGGTGCCTCCATCCCCGGCCTCTCCCGGTGCCGCCGCCCCTCCCGGTCCCCGGTGCCGGTGCGTACTGCAGTGGGCGAAGCCCAGGACCTGCCCCATGGCGGCGGCCCCCGCATGGGGCTCCCGGTTGCCCTCGGCCCCGTTACCCCCGGGCCGGCCCCGCCGCGCATCACCGCGACGCCATGGCGGGGCCCGCGGCGGCGGCGGCGGACAAAGGGCGGCGGCGGCGGCAGCGGCGGCGGGGCGGAGCGGCGGCGGGCGGGGCTCGGGGCGGGGCCGCACCGGGGAGCCGGGAACCGGGCACTGACACCAAGCACCGGCACCGGGTACCGGGCACAGACACCGGGGACTGGGCACTGGGATCTGACACCGGAGCCCCCCTTGGAGTCACCAGGACACCCCCGAGCCCTCCCAGAGCCTCCCACTACCTTCAGAACCCCTCCAGTTTGCCCCAGTGCTGCCCAGTACCTGTCAAAGTACCCCAATGCCCTCCCAGAGCCCACACTACTCCCCAGAGCCCCCAGTATCACCTCTGAGCTCCCCATTGCCCTCCCAGAGCCCCCTAATACCTCCCAGAGCCCCCCAGTACCCTCCCAGAGCCTCCCCAGTGCCCTCCCAGAGCCCCCTAATACCTCCCAGAGCCCCCCAGTACCCTCCCAGAGCCTCCCCAGTACCCTCCCAGAGCCCCCTAATACCTCCCAGAGCCCCCCAGTACCCTCCCAGAGCCTCCCCAGTGCCCTCCCAGAGCCCCCTAATACCTCCCAGAGCCCCCTAACACCTCCCAGAGTCCCCAGTACCTTCCCAGAGCCCCCTAATACCTCCCAGAGCCTCCCCAGTGCCCTCCCAGAGCCCCCTAACACCTCCCAGAGCCTCCCCAGTACCCTCCCAGAGCCCCCTAATACCTCCCAGAGCCTCCTAATACCTCCCAGAGCCTCCCTAGTGCCCTCCCAGAGCCCCCTAATACCTCCCAGAGCCTCCCCAGTGCCCTCCCAGAGCCCCCTAATACCTCCTACAGCCCCCAGTGCCCTCTCAGAGCTCCCTAACACCTCCCAGAGTCCCCAGTACCCTCCCAGAGCCCCCTAATACCTCCCAGAGCCCCCTAATACCTCCTACAGCCCCCAGTGCCCTCCCAGAGCCCCCTAATACCTCCCAGAGTCCCCTAACACCTCCCAGAGTCCCCAGTACCCTCCCAGAGCCCCCAGTACCCTCCCAGAGCCTCCTAATACCTCCCAGAGCCTCCCCAGTGCCCTCCCAGAGCCCCCTAATACCTCCCAGAGCCTCCCCAGTGCCCTCCCAGAGCCCCCTAATACCTCCTACAGCCCCCAGTGCCCTCCCAGAGCCTCCCCAGTGCCCTCCCAGTACCCCCAGTCCCCTCCCCGGTGGGGCTCCCCCTGGGCCGTTGCCCTTTTAAGCAGACGGGGGCCGCTCCGCCGCCGTTACCGGGAGGGGCGTGGCCTGGCGGGGGGCGTCGCCGTGGGCCGGGACCGGCCGGTCCTTCCCCACCCCCCCCGCCACCACCGGAAGGGCCCGGCCCGGTCCCAGCGCGTCGCCGCCGCCGCTGCCAGCATGAGGTGAGCGGCCGGGGCGGGGGGCACCGGGGGCTGGCACTGGGGGAGCTAGGGGCACTGGGCAGCACCGGGAGCTGGCACTGGGGGCACTAGGCAGCACCGGGAACCGGCACCGGGGGGTACCGGGGGCACTGGAAAGCATGGGGAACTGGCACCGGGAGCACTGGGGAGCACCAGGAACTGGCACCGGGGGGTACTGGGAGCACCGGGAGTCACCAGGAACTGGCACTGGGAGTTTGCACCGGGAAGCACTGGGAGAACTGGAGAGCACCGGGAGCTGGCGCTGGGGAGCACCGGGAACTGGTACCGGGGGCACTGGGGGAACTGGGGAGCACCGGGAACTGGTACTGGGAACACTGGGGTAGCACCGGCAGCTGGCACTGGGGGAACTGGGGAGCACTGGGAGCCGCCCCGGTTGACGGGTGTGACCCTGGGGGGGTGTGGGGTGTGGGGTGACAGCGGGGACCCCCGGCCCGTGGGCCCCCCTCCCCACGGGTGCCGCCGCCCTGCGCCTCAGTTTCCCCATGGGGAAGTTCAGGTCGGCCCTACATAAACACAACCCCCCCGCCCCGTGCGTGCCCCCTCCCGTCCGGATGTCCCGTCCCGGGGCCGGGGGAGGGGCAGGGTCCGGACGCCCGGGTCCTCCCCGCACCCTAAGGAAGCGGGGGAGGGGCAGGGTCCGGACGCCCGGGTCCCCCGTGGAGAAGAGGAAGGAAAAAGGGGGGGCGGGGGGGGTGTTGGGGTGCGCTTGTGGGTTGGGTGCTGGAGGGGGGGGGCAGCGCCCATGGGTGCCTCGCGGCTGGTCCTGGGGGTGCCCCACGTATTGGGGTGCCCCATGCCTGGTCCTGGGGTTCCCCACGCGTGGGGGTCCCCAACCCTGGGTGTCCCTCCCACCCAGGGTTTACCCATGTCGAGGGGTACCCCCACCCAGGGGGTCCTGCACCCAGGGGTTGCCTGTGCTGGGGGGAGGTTTCCCCACACCCAGGGGGTCCCAAACCCAAGGAGTCCCTGTAAAGGGGGGTTCTACACCCAGGGGGTCCCCAAACTGGGGGGGCCGGCACCCAGGGGGCCCCACCCATGGGGCTGCTTGTGCTGGGGGGGGGTTCTGCCCCCAGGGGGTCCCACCCACGCGGGGGTGCCCATGCCAGGGGGTCCCACCCCACGGGGAGATGCCCGTACTGGGGGGTGCCCACCCAGCGTTGCCCCCCACCCTGCAGCGAGACGGTGCTGTGCAGTGCCCGGGCAGCGGTGCTGCTCTACGATGACACGCAGAAGCAGTGGGTGGCGGCAGGTGGGGGTCCCCAGACCCTCAGTTGTGTCCAGCTCTACCACCACCCCGGTGCCAACGCCTTCCGCCTGGTGGGGCGCAAAATGCAGCCCGACCAGCAGGTGAGGGTGCCTGGGGGGCACCCATGGGTGCAGGGGGCAAAGGGCCAGCCCTGAGTGCGGGGGATATGGGGTAATGCTGAAGATGGAGGGAGGGGGTCGTATGGGGCACCCATGGGTGTGGGGGGGCTATGGGGTAACACTGGGCGTGGGGTACCCATGGGGACAGGGGTTATGGGGGGACACTGGGCATGGGGTGGGGGGAGATGGGGCACCCATGGGTGCAGGAGGGGCTATGGGGCATCTGTGGGTGCAGGAGGAGCTACGGAGCAATGCTGAGTATGGGGGGGGGGGTGTCTATGGGGCACCCATGAGTGCAGGAGGGTCTATGGGTCAACACTGGGCATAGGGTGGGTATGGGGCATCCATGGGTGCTGCAGAGACTATGGGACAATGCTGGGCATGGGAGTGATCTATGTGGCACCCATGGCTGCAGGGGGGGCTACGGGGCAATGCTAAAGCATGGGGGTGCTCTACGGGGCACCCATGGGCATGCGGGGGCTCTGCGGGCCATCTCCAGGTGTGGGGCGCTGGGGGCACCCCTGGGTGCAGGGCTGCCCCCCACGCCTGCGGGTGCCTGCAGGTGGTGCTGAACTGCCCGCTGGGGCGGGGGCTGCGCTACAGCCAGGCCACCCCCCAGTTCCACCAGTGGCGGGAGGCCCGCCGGGTCTGGGGGCTCAGCTTTGGGGCTCCCCGCGAGGCCGCCCTCTTCGCTGCCGCCGTCCTGCGGGCCCTGCGGGCGCTGGAGGAGGGTGAGTATTGGGGGGGGGGTTATGGGGGGCACTCATGGGGGCCTGACCCTGTGGCCTTGCCTTGTGTCTCCCCCTTCATCCAGGCACCCCGCTATCCTGGCCGGACCCTGATGGTTTGGCTCCAGAGGAGCCTGAGCAGCAGGAGAGGTGGGGGACCCCCAAACTGGGGGTGCTGGGGGGGGCACCATGATGTTGGGGTGCTGAGGGGGTCCCCATGCCCATGGGGGTCTGTGGGTGCTGGGGGGGCCCCCCTGTGCTTTGGGGGGCTGTGGGTGCTGACCCTTTCCCCCCCCAGGCAGACGCTGGAGGAGCCCGAGCGCCGTGTGGCAGCTGCAGGTGGGTGACGGGGGTCCAAGGCCCCCCCCCCCCGACACGGGGGATGGGCCCCCCCAACCCCGAGCTCCCCCCTAAAACCCTTTCCCCCCATCCAGGCACCCAGGCTGTGCCCACTGGAGGCCCCCCGCCGCCCCCGGGCCCCCCACCGCCCCCGGGGCCCCCGCCACCTCCCATCCCCCCGCCAGCCACGGGGGTCCCGCCTGCGCCCCCCTTGCCGGCAGCAGCGGGTGCTGCTGGGGGGGGGGCCGGGGGGGGCTCCGGTTTCGCCGCTGCCATCGCAGGGGCCAAGCTCAGGAAAGTCGGCAAGGTGAGGGGAGGGCACGGTTGGGGAGGGGGGGCGATAACCTGGCGAGGCGAGCTCTGCATCACCCCCTTTCTCCTGGCAGGAGGAGGTGCCAGGTGGGGGGGCCCCCCCTGCGCCCCCCAAGGGCGAAGGTGCCCGTGGGGGGGCCGGGGGGGGGCTGATGGAGGAGATGAGTGCCATGCTGGCCCGACGGTAAGGGGGGGAACCTGATGGGGGGGTATCCCACTCTGCCCAGCAGCTTCCCCCGACGTGGGGGCACCCCTGTGCCCACGCTGACCCCTCTTACCCCCCCCAGGAGGAAAGCCACCCTGCAGGGGGACAAGCCAGTGCCAAAGAGAGACGAGGATGTCACCAGCGTGAGTGCCCCCCCAATACCACTTTTGGGGGGCTCCCGTGTTGGGGAGCTGCTGCCTGTGCCCCCCCATTGCCCCTGCCCCACACAAGGGCAGTTAATCCCCTTGTCCTCATGCTGGCGGACCTCCCCCATGTCCACACCCCCCCCGTGTCCACCCCCCGCCCCGCCCCCTCTTTCTGCCCCCCCTCAGGACGAGGCGGAGCCGGGCACTAGGACCCCGGGGCAGCCCGCGGGTGAGTGAGAGGACTACAACTCCCAGCGTGCCACGCGGCCCGCCGCCGGGGCCGGGCATGCTGGGAAATGTAGTCATACAGGCGGGGGAGCCTTGGGGGGCTCCTTTAGGGGAAGGCGAGGGGTTTGGGGGGCCGGGACCCCCCTCATCCGCTGCCCTCTCCCCACAGAGCCCGTGCGGAGGCCCTGGGAGAAGGCCAGCTCCACGCTGCCCAGGTGGGTTTGGGGGGGCGGGCAGGGGGATTTGGGGGAGGTCTAGGGGCTGGAGGGGGCTTTGGGGTGCCCACGGAGGGGGTTTTGGGGTGCTGGGGGAATCCCTAGTACCCCCAGAGCAGGATTTGCAGGGCAGTTGCTGGGATGAGGGGGCGGGCAGGTTGGGGGGTACCCAAGACACAAGATGGGGGGCATGCAGGGAGGTCTGGAGGGGCCCCCAACCTATTTCTTCTACACCCCCCACCCCCCCAGGATGAAGTCGACCATCCCGGCTGCGCCCACCGACCCTCCTGGCCCTGCTGACGATCCTGACCTGGAGCGAATCAAACAGGTAGCGGGGTCGGGGGGAGGGAAGCAGGGTCATGGGGGGTCCCCCCAGATCCCCTGACCCTGTGCCCTCCCCTCCAGGAGCTGCTGGAGGAGATGCGGAGGGAGCTGCAGAAGATGAAGGAGGAGATCATCGAAGGTGGGGGGGGGGCTCGTGGGACAAGAGGGGACAATAGGACATTGGGGGGTGGGGGCAATAGGGGAGGTGGGGTACGCTGGGGGGGCTCCAGGTGGGGCAATTGGGGGACCCCCCTGTGACACTGCATTTCCTCCCCTAGCGTTCATGGTGGAGCTGCGGAAGCGGAGCATGCCCTGACCCCTCCCCAGTCCCCCCAGCATGGGCCCGGATGGAGGGGGGTCCCCCTACTGCACCTCCCCAGCCTCACCCCCCATTTCACCCCCACACCGCCCTGGGGAGGGGGCTCCGGGCCACACCCCCCCAGGCTGTGCCTTACTGGCCGGGGGGACCAAAGCAGCCCCCCCCCCCACTGTGCCCCCCCTCACCGCCAGTTTGGGGACCCCCTTTTTTTTATACAGGGGGGGGAAAATGAGGGGTTCCCCCTTCCCCCCGGGGTCTTTTTTATGCCACTTTTGGGTTTTTCACCTTTTTTTTTGGTTGTTTTTTTTTTTTTTTTTTTTCGGGGGGGGGGGGGGGGGGTTGGGGAGTCCCCCTCCCCTGCCACAAATAAATATGATCATTTTGTATGCGACACCGGCGTCCTCGTCCGTCACCCACCCGTGGGGAGTCACTGCCCCCGACACCCCCCCCCCCCCCCCCCCCCATCACAGCACGGAGAGGGACAGCGGGGGCTTCGCTTCGCTTTAATGGCATGTGTCAGCCCCCCTGCAGGAGGGGAGCCCCGCCCACTCACCCTAGCCCCGCCCACTCACCCTAGCACGCCCCAAGCAACTTCCCACCAATCGCAGCCCAGCCACGGGGTTGTGGCCTTGCCCCCAATCTCCCCACTCCAGCCACCCCACCCCCCCCCCCAGCTCTTGGCTCCGCCCTCCAGCTCCCTCATTGTGATCTCCTCGGCCACGCCCCTGCCACGTGGCCCCACCCACAACCCTTGGCTCTGCCCCAAGCCCCATCACCGCGCCCCTCCAGGCCATGCCCCCTCCAGGGCATGCCCCCCACCCTTAGCGTGGCTCTGATCCCCCACTGCAAAGGCACCAGGCCCCGCCCCCAAGCGGCATGCCACCTGAAGCCCCGCCCACCACCGCTGGCTCTGCCCCCAAGTCTCATCCCATAGGAAGGCCTGCCCTGAGTCCAAGCCCCGCCCACCACTGTTAGCTCCGCCCCCAACTGCAGCCTGCCTAAAGGCCTGCCCCACCCCAGGCCCCACGCCTATTCCAGGCCCCGCCCACCAGCATTAGCACCTCCCCCCGCGTCACTCCACCCGAGGCCCGCCCACCGCCACCTCCACCCGCGGCGGGCAAGCCCCGCCCCTCTGCCCAGCCCCGCCCCTAAAGGACACCGTCGGCGGGAAGAGCACGAGGGCGCTTTTAATGGACGGGTCCCGCGGGGGCGTGTCCTCCGGCTCCGGGGGCGGGGCCGGCGCCGGCGGGGCTGGCGGGGGCGGGGTTAGCGGGGGCGTGGCCGGCGGGGGCGGGCGCAGGCGGCAGCCGCGCCGCCATGGCGTCCAGCTCCTCCCGCAGCCGCTCCAACCGCTCCCCCACCTCCCGCATCGCCGCCGCCTGCTCGTCCTCCCGCCGCCGCGCCTGCCCCGCCTGCCGGGCGTACTCCAGGTAGAGGCAGAGCCCTCCCACGCCGAAGACGATCGCTTCCCCCAGCAGCTCCGCTCCCAGCTCCGCCGCCGCTTCCTCGTTCAGCGGTTTGACGGCGGCGCCGCGGAAGCCCATCAGCCGCATCTTGGCGCGCATCTCCACCCAGTGGTACACTGCGGGGGGGGGGGAGCGGCAGGGAGCGGCGGTGCCCGGCCCGCCCGGTGCCCGGCCCGCCCGGCGCCCCCCCCCCGCCCCGGCGCGCCCCCGTGCCCCACTCACGCTGCGCGGGCGGCAGGCAGACGTAGGCGCGGAAGAAGGGGCTGGCGCGCGCCCCGGCCTTGATGCGGGCCGCCAGGGGGCGGCTCAGCTGGCGCGCGCCCAGCGTCAGCAGCTTGGCCAGCGGGAACGCGCCCGCCACCATCCCGCCGCCGCGCGCCCCGTGACCTCACCGCCGCGCGACCCGGGCCGGGGCGGGGCGAGCGCGCGGGGGGGCGTGCCCACCCGGCGCACCTGCTACGCCCCCACTCCCGCCGCGCGGACACGCCCCCCCGTCCCGCCCCGCCCCGCCCCGCCCCGCCCCCGGTCGGCGGGCAGCGCGCGGCCGGCTCCGCCCTCCGGCGCCGGGGCACCCGTGGGTGAGGCTGGAGCAGCCGTGGGCGACACTGGAGCACCCCTGGGTGCGGCTGGAGCACCCTGGGAGACACTGGAGCACTGTGGGAGACACTGGAGCACCCGTGGGTGGCGCTGGGCGCCCGTGGGCGACACTGGAGCACCCCTGGGTGCTGCTGGAGCACTGTGGGAGACACTGGAGCACCCGTGGGTGAGGCTGGGCCCCCGTGGGTAGCTCTGGAGCACCCGTGGGTGAGGCTGGAGCACCCTGGGAGACACTGGAGCACCCGTGGGTGATGCTGGAGCACCCGTGGGTGGCTCTGGAGCACTGTGGGAGACACTGGAGCACCCGTGGGTGATGCTGGAGCACCCCTGGGTGGCTCTGGAGCACCCGTGGGAGACACTGGAGCACCCGTGGGTGGCACTGGACCCTCCCTGGGTGACCCTAGAGCACCCCTGGGTGAAGCTGGAGCACTGTGGGAGACCCTGGAGCACCATGGGTGATGCTGGACCCCCCTGGGTGCCACTGGAGCACCCACTGGTGACCCTGGTGCCCTATGGTGTGACTGTGGACCTCCCCGAGTCACTCTGGAGCACTCCTGGGTGATGCTGGACCCCCCTGGGTGACACTGGAGCACCTGTGGGTGATACTGGAGCACTCGTGGGTGACACTGGAACCCCCTGGGTGACCTTGAAGTCCCCGTGGGTGACATTGGACCCCCTCCTGTGACACTGGGGCACCCGTGGGAGATTCTGGTGGCCCCCCGGGTGACCCTGGAGCCCCGGGACGTGTGGCACAGCCCCTCGGCTCCCCCACCCGAGACGTGGGCCAGGCTCCACGCTACCAGCGGGTCACGTTGCTCCGACTGAGCCCCTACCCGGTGCCCCCCCCCCCGTGCCCCCGCCCCTCCCGGGGGCGGCGCCGCCGAAGCCGGTGCCGGTGCCCCGAGGGCGGCGGAGCCCCGCGCCGAGCCGGTACCGGGGGTCCCGGGGGCAGGGTCGGGGGGCACCGGGGGGGTCTGGGGGAGGCGGGGGGCGCCGGAGGGGCCCGCGGGTGTGTTGGGGTGAAGCGTGGGGGACTGGGGGGACCCGGGACACTGGGGGGAGACCCGGGACGCCGCGGGGGGCGAGGGACACGGGGGGCGGCAGTGGGAGGCACCGGCATCACCCGGAGGGAGTCGAGGGGACGTGGGGGCACTTTGAGGGGCAGCGGCGCACACGCGTGGGGGACCCGGGACGGCGGGAGGGGACAAGGGGCACCGGGGAGAGGGACAAGGGACACTGGGAGGGGACAAGGGACGCCGAGGTGGCACCGGGAGGAACCGGCATCACTAGGGGGGTGGCCGCTGCCCACCCCCCGCGACGGCTGCCCCGACCCGCGTCCCCACGCATGTACGCAGATCTGGAGGGAAGGGTCGGCCGGGGGGGGGGTGGGTTGGTGCCGGGTGGAGTGGTCGGTGCGGGGGATGTCCCGGTCCCGTCCCCCTCCCCGGAGGGACCCGGGCGTCCGGGCACCTCCCGCAGCTCCCTGGTAACGAGCACGTCAAAGGGGGGGCGGCGCAGATAACGGGGGGGACACACGACACCGGTACCGGTACCCCCATCCCTCCCGGTACACCCCGCCCAGGAGCCGCTGTCGCTGTCGTGGGCCACCGGGAATGGCACCCCCCTCGCTCAGCCGGGTCCTGCGTGGGGCAGAGGTGAGACCCCAGCACCCCAACATCACCCCTGGGGTCCCCCCACACCCTGGGACTCCCCCCAGGAGCCTCCCATTGCCTCCTTGGAACCCTCACCCCACAGCACCCCCCCAGCTGCCACCTCCAGGACCTTCCCCCCGGGACTGTGGTGGTCTCCCTGTGGTGGTGTCCCTATCGTGGGCACCCCATGGTGGTGTCCGCAGTCATGGTGGCCCCATCATGGTGAACCCATGGTGGTGACCCCAGTTGTGGTGGCCGCATGGTGGTTGCGCCATCATGGTTGTCTCATGGTGGTGTCCATGTGGTGGCAGCCCCACGATGTTGGCCACAATCATAGTGTCCCCATGGTGGTGACCCCAGTGGTAGTGGCCCCATGGTGTTGGCCCCAGTCGTGGTGGCACCATCACGGTGGCCCCATGGTGGTTGCCCCAATGTGGTAACCCCAGTGGTGGTGGCCCCATAGTGATGTTCCCATGCTGGTAGCCCCATGGTGGTGACCCTAGTGGTGATGTCCCCATGGTGGTGTCCCCATGGTGGTTGCCCCAATGTGGTGACCCTGGTGGTGGCGTCCCCATGGTGGCTCCTTGCAGGAGGAGCGCTCAGCCCAGGCGACGCTGGCTGCCTGGCAAGAGTACCGGCACGCTTGCCAGCTGCGCCTGCGCCTCGACCCCCCGGCACCTGGTGAGTGGGGATGGGGTGGGGACACTGGGGACACCCCAGGGACACCCTGACCCCTCGCACTCCCCCAGGACCTGTCTGCAACCGCAGCTTCGACATGTACGCCTGCTGGGGGGATGCAGCCCCCAACAGCACTGTCACCGTCCCCTGCCCCTGGTACCTGCCCTGGCACCACCGAGGTAATGGGGGGTGGCATCTGCCCCGGGGGGCCCCGGGGGTGCCCCTGGGTACCACGGGGTGACGGGGTGGGGTGCTCAGTGCAGGGCGGGGTGGTGGCTCGGCGCTGCGGACCCGACGGGAGGTGGGTGACAGACGAGACGGGGCGGCCCTGGCAGGACCATTCGCAGTGTGAGGACCTGACACAGGAGCAGCCACTGCACGTGAGTGCCCAGGTGCTGTGCTGTGCCATGCTGCAGGGTGCCGTGCCATGCCATGCCATGCTGTGGGGTGCTGTGCCGGGCCATGCTGGGAGATGCCATGCCAGGATGTGTGACGCTGCCATGCCATGCTGTGCCGCGCTGTGCACCGTGCTGTGCACCGTGCCGCTGTGCTGTGCATCGTGCCGTGCTGTGCTGTGCCACGGCTGTGCCGTGCTATGCCCTCCGCCATGCTGTGCTGCACTGTGCCATGCTGTGCCACACACTGTGCTGTGCCCTGTGTTGTGCCGTGCTGGGGGCTGCACCGCGTCAGGCTGACATGTGCCATACCCCACATTGTGCCGGGCCATGCGCTCTCAGGCTGTGCTGCAGCGTGCGCTGTTCCAGGAGCTGCTGGGCTGTGCCGGGTCGTGCCGTGTTGCACCATGCTGTGCACTGTGGCATGCTGTGTTGCATCGTGCTGTGCCATGCCATGCTGTGCCACGCCATGCCACGCCTCTTTGCACCATGCTGTGCTGTGCGGCACTGTGCCATGCCATGCCATATGCCATGATGCATTGTGCTGTGCTGTGTTGCGCTGTGCCATGCTATACTATGCCCTGTGCCCTGCTGTGCCATGCACCATACCATGCCATACCGTGCCGTGTGCTGTGCCATACCATGTTGCACTGTGCCGTGCTGTGTTGCACCGTGCCATGCTGTGCCGTGTTGCACCGTGCCATGCCATGTTGCACCGTGCCGTGCCCTGTTGCACCATGCCATGCTGTGCCATACACCGTGCTATGCTGTGCTGCACCGTGCCGTGTCCTGTCGCGCTGTGCTGTGTCATGCTGCACTGCACCGTACCACGCCACACCACGCTGCACCACGCACCGTGCCATGCCCCGTTCCCCCACGCCACTGCCCATTGCCCCATGCCACGCCATGCCCTGTGCCACCTCCCAGCACGGTGCCACCTCCCTGTCCCCCATGTCCCCTGTCCCTGTCCCCACAGCAGCAGGCCTGGCTGCTGGAGCAGTTCCGCCTCCTCTACACCGTGGGCTACTCCCTCTCCCTCATCGCCCTCCTCCTGGCGCTGCTGCTGCTCCTGCTCTTCAGGTACCCGCACCGGGGCACCCCTGGGTGCTAGTGGGGCACCCGCGGGTGCTGCAACCCACTGCCCCTCATCCCCGCAGGCGTCTGCGTTGCACCCGCAACTTCATCCATGCCAACCTCTTCCTCTCCTTCATGCTGCGGGCGGGCGCCATCCTGACGCGGGATGCGCTGCTGCAACGCCGCCTGCGCCCTGGCCCCGGGCATCCCCTGCAGCTGCTGGGCCAGCAGGTGGGCACCCATGGTGGGGAGCACCTGGAGGGGGGTACCCATGGGTGGAGGGCAGCCATGGGTGAGGGATGGTGGGCTGTGCTGGGACAGGGCACCCAAGGGTGGGGGCTGGCCCACCACGATGCTGGTGCCACCGCGATGCTGGTCCCATCACGATGCTGGTGCCACCATGATCCTGGTCAAATGTGATGCTGCTGCCACCATGATGCTGGTGCCACCCCGGTGCTGGTCTAACATGATGCTGGTGCCACCCTGATGCCGGTGTCCTGGTGGCGGTGCGGGTGTCCCCGCGGCAGGCGGTGGCAGGGTGCCGGCTGGCCCAGGCTCTCACCCAGTATTGCGTGGGGGCCAACTACGGGTGGCTGTTGGCCGAGGGACTCTTCCTCCACAAGCTCCTGGTGCTGGCGGCCTTCTCCGGTGAGCGCTGCCTCCCTGCCTTCCTCCTCCTCGGCTGGGGTGAGCCTGTCCCCGTGTCCCCCCCATGTCCCCCTGTGTCCTCATGTCCCCTCCCCAACCTTGTCCCCATCCCTCCAGGAGCCCCCGTGCTCTTCGTGGTACCGTGGGTGGTGGTGAGGTACCTCTACGAGAACGAGGGGTGAGGCTGCCAGACCCTCCCCCCCATTTTGTCACATCCAGGGGACACTGTGGTGTCCCCAACAGGGGACCCAGGCACCTGCTGAGCCCCCCTGCCCCGGCAGGTGCTGGGAGAGGAATGAGAAAGCGGCGGTGTGGTGGATTATCCGCTGTCCCCTCCTGATGGCCGTGGCGGTGGGTGACACAGCATGGGGGAGTGGCCCTCCCAGGGCAGTGTCCCCACTGCAGGGGGTGTCACCGCTGGTGTCCCCATCTCCAGGTGAACTTCGTGGTGTTCGTGCGCATTGTCCGCATCTTGGTGGCCAAAGTCCGGGCGCATCAGGTGTCCCAGGGGGACACCAGGGTCAGGTGGGGACACGGGGACATCAGGGTGTGCGTGGGGACACTGGGGACAGGCATGGGGATGCCGATGACATGGGGACACCAGGGTGTGCATGGGGACATGGGCCGCACACCCCGTCTCTGTCCCCATTGTGTCCCTGTGCTCTCTGTGCCCACCCCAGCCCTGTGCACATCCCCACGTGTGTCCCCGTCCCTGCAATGTCCCCAAGCATGTCCCCGAGTGTGTCCCCATGAATGTCCCTGTCCCCATAACACCCCGAGTGTGTCCCCAAGTGTGTCCCCATGCCTCTAATACCCCCAAGCATGTCCCTGAGTGTGTCCCCATGCCTGTAACGTCCCCAAGTATGTCCCCGACCACGTTCCCATCCCTGTGACATCCCCAAGCGTATCCCCATGCATGTCCCCCTCCCTGTAACACTACCACATGTGTCCATGAGGGTGTCCTCGTCTCCATCCCTGCCCGAGGGCGTCCCCAGGGGTGTCCCCAAGGGGGGCCCCATCCCCAAGTGTGTCCCTGGGTGTCCCCTCCCCAGGCTGGCCAGGTCGACACTGACGCTGATCCCGCTGCTGGGGGTGCACGAGGTGGCCTTCGCCCTGGCTGGGGAGGGGCAGGGGGGGGGCACCCTGCACCTGGTGCGGCTCTGCCTGCAGCTGCTGCTCTCCTCCTCCCAGGTGCGGGGGGGGCACGGGGGGGCGATGGGCTGGGGGCTGCAGTGGGGTGGGGGCTCCTGCAGTGGGGGGGCATAGGGGGTACAACAGGGGTGTGCAATGACGGGGTGTAATGGAGGCGTGCAATGGGGGGGTGGAATGGGGGGAGTGCAATGGGGGTGCGATGGGGGGGCATAGGGGGTACAACAGGGGTGTGCAACGGGGGGTGTACTGGAGGTGTGCAATGGGGGGTGCAATGGGGGGGCTAAAATACGGGGTGCAATGGGGGAGTGCAATGGGGGGCCCTGGAGGGTGTCCTCAGGGTGCAAGGGGGGGCTAAAATAGGGGGTGCAATGGGAGGGGCTGCAAGGGGGGGGGCTGCAATGGGGGGGCTGCAGGAGGCGGGTGCTGCAGCAGGGCGTGGGTGCAGGGGGGTGGGTGCTCAGGACCGGGGTGCTCCCGTCCCCCCCCCATCCCCAGGGCCTCGTTGTCAGCGTCCTCTACTGCTTCGTCAACAAGGAGGTGCGTCAGGGTGTGTCGTGACGTGTCGGAATGCGTGTGGGGGTGCATGTCGTGACGTGGTGTGACATGTCGCGACACATCCCGGTGCCCGCAGGTGCAGGCAGAGGTGCGACGTGGGTGGCAGCGGTGCCGCCTGGGTGCCCCCTGCCCCCCCGGCCCCCCCCGAGCCCCTCCCCGGGGCTCTCGCCGCTACGTGGCTGTGGGGGGGCAGCGCCCAGCACCCCCCGATCCCGGGGGGCACCCGGTTGCTGAGAGCTGCTGCTGAGGGTGGGGGTCTGCACCTTTGGGTGCTGGGGGGGGGTTGTCCCAAGACCTTGGGGTGCTGGGGGGGCGGCCCAAAAGCCTTTGGATACTGGAGGGGAGGGTGTTTCTGTCACCTGTGGGTGCTGGGGGGGAGTCAGGGGGGTTAGGGGGTCCCCTGAGACCTTGGGGTGCTGGGGGGGGGTCCCAAGACCTTGGGGTGCTGGGGGGTGGGTGTCCCAAAAGCCTTTGGATGCTGGAGGGGGGGATGTCTCTGTCACCTTTGGGTGCTGGGGGGAGTCAGGGGGCTTGGGGGGAGTCGGGGGCTTGGGTGGTCCCCTGAGACCTTGGGGTGCTGGGGGGGGTGTCCCAAAAGCTTTTGGATGCTGGAGGGGGGGTATCTCTGTCACCTTTGGGTGCTGGGGGAGTCAGGGGGCTTTGGGGGTCCCCTGAGACCTTGAGGTGCTGGGGGGGCTCCCAAAAGCCTTTGGATGCTGGAGGGGGGTGTCTTTGTCACCTTGGGGTGCTGGGGGGGGGTGTCAGGGGGTCCTTGACACCTTGGGGTGCTGGGGGGGGGGGGGTGTCGCAGGGCGTCCGGGCTATGGGGACCCAGGCGTCCCCAGCTTTGTACCCTAAGGAAAGACATGGCACCCGCAAGTGGCTCCTGTGGCATCGCCTGGGGGGGCACCGGTGGCTGGGGGGGCATTGGGTGCTACTGGGGTGGGTGTCGCGGGTGACCGGCGTGGGGGGTGCCGGTGGGTGGCCGGGGATGTGGGGGTGTCGCTGGGCGGTGGCATGGTGTCACCGGGAGCCCGGGGGGGGGGGACCGGCTGCGCATGCGCGGAGGCCCCGGCGGCGAACTACATCTCCCAGCGACCCCCTGGCGGCGCAGGCGCGGCCGGCGGTGGCTGCGCGCATGCGCGGCTTATCCCGGAAGCGGCGCGGAGAGGCGGAGCGGCCGCGCCCGGCACCTGCCCGGTGAGCGGGGGAGGGGCGGCGGCACCGGGCGGGGCCCGGGCCGCGGGGGGGGGGCGTGGGCGCGGGCGGGCGGGGCCCCGGGGCGGGGCGGGTCGGGTCGGGGCGGTGGCGGAGCCTCGGGGCCGGTGCTCGGTAACGTCGGGCCAGGGCCCGGGGGACGGCGGGGTGCGGGGGAGTCCCCGTGCCGCGGCGGGGATCGGCGGCGTCTCCTACTCGTGACACGGCGGGGGGCGGGGCCGCGCCCGTGGCGCACCGGGGGGCAGGCGTGTCCCACCCGTGACACACCGGGGAGAGCGGCTCCGTGCCCGCGGGACACCGGGGACGGGCGCGCCCTCGGGGGCGGGGCCGCCCGCGCCTTGCGCGAGACCGGGGGCGCCTCCCTGTGTCGCGCGTGGGGACGCGCGTGTCTCGGTGTCGCGCGGGGGGGGGGGGGGGGGGGGGGCGGGCGCGTCCCCGTGTCACACCCGGGGCGGGGACGGGCTCGGCCTCGCATCGCTCACGGGGGTC
This sequence comes from Nipponia nippon, assembly GCF_047370975.1. NCBI lineage: Eukaryota > Metazoa > Chordata > Aves > Pelecaniformes > Threskiornithidae > Nipponia > Nipponia nippon. Next base: position 49,478 of record NW_028262365.1, on the reverse strand, counting down.
ACCGGCTCCGCCGCGTCTCCGCCCCCCGGGGAGGGGGGGGGGGGGGCCAGGCGGGACCCCCCGGGGCCACGCGGGACCGTGCCCATGCCCCTCCCGTCCCCGCCGCCCCGGGGAGGGCGGGGGCGCCCGGCCACGCCCCCTCGCTGCCCACGCCCCTCCGCCGACCACGCCCCCGGCGCGCCGTGCTGCCGCCGTCCATATATGGGCATGGCCCGAACGCGGCTCCCTGATTGGCCGCCGCCTCGCGCGCAGGGCCTCTCAACAAACGACCGCCGCCGCCGGTCGTTAAAAGGGCGGGGCGGCGCGCGGCGGGCGGCGCCCACCTTCGTGGGCGCCGCGGCCGCTTTAAGGGCCGGGCCCGGAGGCGGTGGTGCCGGTGGTGCCGGTGAGGGGGCGGGGCGTCCCGAGGGGGCGGGGTCTCGGGACTGGGGGCGGGGCTTCCTGGGCCGGAGGCGAGTGGGCGGGGCTTCTGTGTGTGCAAACGGGGCGGGGCGTGGGGGTGAGTGTGCAAAGGGGGAGGAGCCGGGGGGGCCCTGCCAGCCCCATACTGTCCCCACACTGTCCCCACCAGCCCCATACTGGCCCCATACTGGCCCTGCCAGCCCCATACTGGCCCCACCAGCCCCATAGTGGCCCCACACTGTCCCCACCAGCCCCATACTGGCCCCACCAGCCTCATACTGGCCCCACGCTGTCCCCACCAGCCCCATATGGCCCCACCAGCCCCATACTGTCCTTGCCAGGCCATACTGTCTCCGCTGTCCCCACCCCATCCCCACCATGAACCCTCCTTTCTCTCCCAGCAGGCCTGAGCACAGACGCTGGCAGCCCACGGCAGCGTTGGCAGTGTCGGCAGTGCCATGCTGCCCTGATGGAGCCCAACGCCTTCCCCCAGCTGCAGCTCTGGTGCCCGCGGCCCTTCGGCACCTACTCCCAGAACAAACCATGCCCTGGCCCCAGCTCCACCAAGAAACCCTTCTCCTGCCGTCCCACCGAAGAGCCTGCCGGAACCCGGGCCCCGTCCGAAAACACTCCACCGCCTCCCACCGATGCTGCCCCGGCTCCCCCAGCGTCGGCGGAGGAAGGTCGGGTGCTGCTGGACACGTGGTACGTCATCAAACCGGGCAACACCAAGGAGAAGGTGGCTTTCTTTGTGGCACACCAGTGCGGTGGCGGCATTGGCGGTGGCAGCACCGGCGGCCGTGCCAGCACCATGAAGGTAAAGGGCAACTGGGGCAGCGATAGCTCCAAAGCCAAGCGGCGCCGGCGCTGCCACGACCCCACTAAGAGCAAGCTGAGCCCAGCATGGGCTACTGGCAGCAGGGACCTGGCTTACCCACATCCCAGCGAACCGTCTGCTGCTGCCAGTGAAGCCCCTGACTTGCTGTCGGTGGCGGAGATGGTGGCATTGGTGGAGCAGAGGACGGCACTGGCACTGCAGAGCTTCCCCCGGCCCTGCGGTGCTCCCGCTGCCCCGGTTGTGTTTGTGGAGGCGGCCGGCGGTGAAACCAAAGCGCCGAGTGGCTCTGATTGCAGCCGGGTGGCCGAAGCTGTTGCCCACTTTGAGTCACGGCAGCGGGAGCATGGTAGCACCCGGCCCAACGGGCTGTGCCGCCCAGGTGCTGAATGTACCGCCACAGCGGCAGCGTCATCTGCACCGGGTCCTGGCGAGGTGCGTATCGCTTTCCGCATCTCCAGCAGCCGCGAGCCCCGCGCCGGAGCTGCTGTGGCCGAGTCGGGTGCTGCTGGGCGTCCCAATTGCGTCTTTATGAGCTGCGGGACAGCGAGCGGCGGCAGTAATGCTGGTGGTCGCGCCAAGGACAAGATCACCTGTGACCTCTACCAGCTGATCAGCCCGTCCCGTGATGCGCTGCCCAACAACGTGGAGTTCCTCCTGGCCACCGCCGGTCCCAAGGGGGATGGGGACGGCCCTGACGTGGACATGGGGTGTGGCGAGGGGTTGGCGACTGCCGTTAAGCCGGAGGTGGGTGAAGGAACCGGCGAGGGGGCATCGGCGTCGGCGCGGGATTGTGCCTCTGGATTCCACGTGGACGTGGTGGTGACAGGGGTGGTGGACCAATGCGTCTTCTTTGGCAAGGACAGCGCCAAGAAGATGAAGGAGGAGACGGTGCGGCTGCCGGCGGCGGTGCAGGAGGACCCGCCGCCGGGGCAGCTCTTCCTCCTGCCTGTCCCCGAGGAGACGCCGGCGGTGGAGGACGTGGAGGCCAGCGAGGAGCCGTCGGCTGTCCCCGACCCCTCGCTTTGCCGATTGTACCGTCACGTCTCCCACGACTTTTTGGAGATCCGCTTCAAGATCCAGCGGCTGCTGGAGCCCCGGCAGTACATGCTTCTGCTGCCGGAGCATGTCATGGTGAAGATCTTCAGCTACCTGCCCACCCAAGCGCTGGCCGCCCTCAAGTGCTCCTGTCACTACTTCAAGTCCATCATCGAGACCTTTGGGGTGCAGGCCACGGATTCCCGCTGGAACCGCGACCCCCTCTACCGCGATGACCCCTGCAAGCAGTGCAAGAAGCATTATGAGAAGGGGGACGTGTCCTTGTGCCGGTGGCATCCCAAGCCCTACCACCACGACCTGCCTTACGGCCGATCCTACTGGATGTGCTGCCGGAGACCCGATAAGGAGGCACCCGGCTGCAGGGTGGGCTTGCACGATAACAACTGGGTACACCCGGCCACCCGGCGCGATGACGGCAGGTGAAGGGACAGGCGCCGGTGGGGACGGTGGTGGTGGATCCTGGGGACACGGAGGGGGCAGGCTGTCCACGGCAGTTGCTGGAAAGGGCGGAGAAGAAGGTGGAAAAAAAAAAAATTCATCAAACCCCAAAACTTGAAGGAAAAAAAAGGAACCAAGCGGAGGGGGTGGAGAGAGGGGGTGGCGGTGGCGTTGTGGGGCTGGCAGCGTGGAGGGCGATGGTCACAACTGGGCTGATGGCCCCAAGGAGGGTGGTGGCCCCAAGGAGGGTGGTGGCTCTGTGGAGGGTGACATCCCTGTCTGGGTTGATGGCCCCATGGAGGGCGACAGCCCCCTCCAGGCTGATGGCCCCATGGAGGATGACATCAGCTCCGTGGAGGCTGGTGGCCCCCTCCGGGGTGATGTCCTGTCCGTGGTGATGTCCCCAGGGAGGGTGGTGTTCTTCGGGTGTGACGTCCCCATCCGGGGTGACCTCCCTGGGGCAGGGTGACGTCCCCATCTGGGGTAGCGTCTCTGGGGTGATGTCCTGGTCTGAGGTGACATCCCCCCCGGGTGACACCTGCGGTGACATCACACGTTGAGAGTGACGTGACGTCGGGCGTGACGTGCCAGCGGGGCCGGGCCCCTCTCGCCGCCGTGGCCACTGGGCATGCGCCCGTTCTCCCGGAGCGCGCCTCTCGGGGAGGGGGCGTGGCCTAGCTCGAGCCCCGCCCCGCGCCCTATTAAGGGCGACTCCGTCGCCCGGGTGCCCTCCATGCCCCCGCCCCCGGGAGGCCCCGCCTCTTCCTGAGGAGGCCCCGCCCCCTCGCCATGCGGAAGGGCGCCAGTGGCTCCCGCCGGGCCCGGGCCGCGGGTTCGGGTCCCGCTCCCGGCCCGGTGGTGGTGGTGCCGCTCCCGGTGCCGGGCTCCGGGCTCTGCCCGCGGTCCCGCCGCTGCCGCCGACCGCTGCTGCCGCTCCTGGCGCTGGCGGCTGCTGCTGCCGCTCTCCTCTACGTCGCCTGGCCCGGCGGGGAACGGGGCATTGGCCTGGTGAGCGGGGGCGCGGAGGGGAGGGGAGGTTCTCGGGGAGGGGGTGCCCGGCTTGTCTCCGCTGTCCCCGGGAGCCCCCAGACCCCATGGGACCCCCCGACATCCCCCGGGGCCCCCAGCTCCCATCATGGAGGTACCCAATGGATCCCGGGGCACCCAGACCACGCTCCCCCAGGACCCCCCAACATCCCCCAGGGCCCTCAGCCCCCTCCAAGACCCCCAGGGCCCCCTAGACACCATCACGGGGCCACCTAGTGCATCCACGGGCACCTCAGACCCCTACAGGGCCCCCCAACATCTCCCAGGGCTCCTCAGGGCCCCCCAACATCCCCCAGGGCCCTCAGCCCCCTACCCGAGCCCCCCAGACCCCATTATGGGGGCACCTGACGCACCTGTGAGCACCCCAGACCCCTCCAGGGGCACCCAGACATTTCCCGAGCCCCCCAACGTCCCCCAGGGCCCCTCCCCAGGGTACCAAACTCCCTAGGGGCCCCCAGATCCCTCCAGGGACCCCCAAACCTCCCTGGGGGACCCCACCCCTCCCAGACACTGACCCCCCCACCCCCAGCCCTCCCTCGGCCCCCCCTCGGAGCCGGCTCTGCGGGCGCTGCTGGGGCAGCTGGATCCCGCCCGCCTGTGGGATGCCTTCCTGCGGCCCCTCCTGCGGGAACGGGTGCCGGGGGGGCCTGGGAGCCGTGCCGCCCGCCAGGTAAGACCCCCCTATGTTCCACCCCACCCCAGGGTGCCGCTGCACCCACCCCAGGGTGCTGCCGTGCCACCGGGGTTCCCATCCCCGCAGCACATTGTGGGGTGCTTGGGCACCCTGGGGGCCGCCTGGCACCTGGAGCTTGATGCCTTCGAAGCGGTGACTCCCCGGGGCCCAGTGACCTTCACCAACGTGGTGGCCACAGTGGCCCCCGCCGCCCCTCGCCGCCTGGTCCTCGCCTGTCACTACGACACCAAGGTCTTGCCCCCCGGCCCCGGCCAGCGGCTCTTTTTGGGGGCCACCGATTCAGCTGTGCCCTGCGCCATCCTCCTGGAACTGGCAGCCGCCCTCGACCGGCCCCTGCAGCGTGCCAAGGACAGGGTGGGTGATGGGCAGCCTCGGGCCCCAGAACCCCCCCCACGATGCCTGGGTCCTTCCCAGGCCTGTTCCCACTCCAGCCCAGGACTCTCGGGTCTCCACTGGGTGTCTGGGTCTCCCCTGTACCCCCCCCAGGATGCCCGGGTCCCCGCCAGCATCTCCCCCAGGACACCCAGGTCCCTCTTGTCCCCCTGTAGGACACGGGTCCCTCCTAACCCTACCCCCTAGGCCACCTGTGGTGTTGTGTTTTCCGCCCCCCCCCCCCGCCCCAGACACCCGGCTTCCCCTGGAGGCTGGGGTCCCTTCCCCACTGCTTGATGCTGGGGTCCTGGCAGGGTGCGGAGGTGACGCTGCAGCTGCTGTTCCTGGATGGGGAAGAAGCCTTTGGGGACTGGAGCGTCACTGACTCCCTCTACGGCGCCCGGCATCTGGCGGCACGTATGGCCGCCAGCCCCCACGGGCCCCGTGGCACCCAGATCACTGCCATGGTGAGTGGCACCGAGCCCTGCGGTGGTGGTGGGGGTCTGGTGGCACCCAAGGGTGGTGGCATGGCAGTGGGGTGGTCTGGTGGCACCCAAGTGTGGTGACATGGCGTTGGCCCAGCTGGGACAGTCCCACGGCATCTGAGGCTGGTGTCCCCACGGCCATGCTGGTGTCCCCAGAGTCTGCTGGTGCTGCTGGACCTGCTGGGCGCCCGCCACCCCGCCATCCACAGCCACTTCTCCCGCACCCACCACTGGTTCCTGCGCCTCGTCGCCATCGGTGGGACATGGGGATGGGGCTGCAGGGGTGGGGATGGGGTTGGGATGGGGACAGGGCTGGGGATGGGACGGGATGGGATGCAGGGACACAGATGGGGATGGGGCACAAGTGGGATGTGGGGATGGGGCCACGGGTGGGGAACAAGGTGGGATGGGAACAGGGCTGGGGTGGGGACAGGGAGGAGGCTGGGGCCGGCACAGAAGGTTCTGTGCCACTGTGTCCCCCATGTTCCTGGTGCAGAGCAGCGTCTGCAGCGGCTGGGGCTGCTGCGCGCCCCCCCCCAGGACCAGCCCTTCTTCCGCCTCAGCCCGGCCCCAGGACCCGTTGAGGACGACCACGTCCCCTTCCTCCAGCGAGGTGACGTCCCCTGGGGTGCACCGTCCCCGCGTCCCCATGCCGTGTGGCTGGGGCAAGCAGCAGGGTGGGCGGCAGGGGTCCTGCGGGCCGATGTTCTGGGGGGAGCGCGTCCTCCATTGTGTCCTGTGTCCCCACAGGTGTCCCTGTGCTGCACCTCATCCCCATGCCCTTCCCGCGCGTGTGGCACACCCTCGAGGACACCGAGGACAACCTGCACCCCCCCACTGTGGAGGACCTGTGCAAGATCCTGGTTGCCTTCGTGGCCGAGTTCCTGCAGCTCTGAGCCCCGCTGTCCCCCCCAGGGGACTCCGGGCAGCCCTGGACTGCACTGACAGCCACCAGTAAAGTGCTTGGTGACCAATGCTGTGTCCTGTGCTGTCACCTGCCACTGGGACACCCCTGGGGACAGAGACAGGCGAGGCATGGGGACCCATGGGGACAGAGAATAGATATCCCAGGGAGCACCAGGGCCATTAGGGAGGGCAAGGAGCACTATTGGGGTCCTTGGGGACTGCGGGGAGCACTACTGGGGCCACGGGGGATCAGCTGGAGCAGGGCCAGGGTCCCTCTGTGGAGCAGCCAGGCCCCTCAGCCTCCCCTTCCCCTGCCCCAGAGGAGCCAAGATCCCAATTCCTCCAAAAAGAAGAACAAAAAAACCCCCCATTTTATTGCTTGTACCGTACAAATCCGAGGGCAGGTGAGAGCCGCTGGCCAGCCACTGCTACCATGACGGGGATGCTGGGCTGCTGCACCCACCGCTGCCTTGTCAGAGGCTCTCGTTCCCCCGCCCCACTCTGGTATTTTTAAGTTAATTCAACTTAATTTGGGCAACGAGAAACTATGTAAGAAAAAGTGACTTTTCTTGGTTCCTCCTGGCAGGGAAGTGGTACCAGGCACCCAACTCCTACCTCCAAACCGCAGCCCTGCTCTCAGCTGCGCCAGGAGACGCGGGGCGGGAAGTCCAGCTTGTCACTGGCCCGGCTCGTCAGTGCAGGCGCCGTGGCGAAGGCAGTGCTTCCCCCAATGCCGGGTCCCACCAGCACTGCGCTGTGCCGGTGGGGTCTGGAGCAAATGGCCCCTGCAACAGCGGCCTTTACCAAAAGGCATCCATGGAGCATCTGTCGGGTGTGGATCCATTGCCGACAATGGTGCATGCCAGAAGAAACCCAGTCCTGGCACTGGTAGCTGGGGCTGCCAAGCCAGCGGTGTGGCAGTAAGAGCCCTGTCCGTCTGCAACACGGTGCCAAGACCGGAGGCTGTTGGTTCCGGTGATGCCATCATCCACTGCAGATGCCGGAGGACGTGGCTGGTGTCACCGAGCCTGCCATCACGACGGCTCCTGGCTTTAAGGCACCGGAGAAGCCAAACTATTGCTTTTAGGCGTGTGTTTTCCTTAGGGCCGTGCTGACCAGCCACAGGATGAATGTGCTCCCCTCTGCCGAGGTGCCAATTCGGGGTATGATTGGTTTTCGGTCGCTGCAGGTTCAGTTCAAAGCAGAGCTGGGAGGATTTGAGGGGCTGAGATGTGCCCCCCCACAGTCTTGGGAGGGTCCTGCCCTGTCATCCCCCTTCCTTGGGGCAGCCAGCATGAGATCTCAGCTATGGCTTGTCCCCCTGCCCCTTCTGCTGTCAAAACAGCTTCTCCCCAACTGTGAGCAGTGGGTTTTACTGGGTGGAGGGCTGGCCGAGCTTCCAGGGGGTCAAGGCCACAGTTGTGGGGAAGTGGGGGTTGGCTTAAAAAGCTGCGAGCACTTCTAGGAGTTTAAAAAATAATAATAATAATAATAATTAAAATCAAAGCAGTCCTAGGCTAGGGGCAGGAGGCATGGCTCGGTGCTGGTGGGAGCCACAGAGCAAGAGCACTTGGTGGGGTATGGCTTCTGCCAGGCGCCCCGGCGCAATGCCAGCAAGCTGCGGCGTCCCGCCCCCCCTTCTGCTGGTCACAGAAGAGAAATCCCCCCTGCTGTGAGTGAACCCCCAAACCCTCCTCCTCGGAGGCCAAATCCTGCTGCTGCCGGTTACTCCCGTATGCTGGCAGAGTAGGAGAACTGGGGGAAGTGTGTCCGCTGGTCGTTCTCCAGGGAGCCCATGTTGTCATCTGCAAAGCCAGGGACAGGGAAGGGTTTGAGCACATGGAGACACTGACGAAGCTTCCCTGGTGCATTCACAAGCTTCCCTGCTCCCTCCCGCAACAGGAATGCCACTGACACTGCCCAAGACCTCTCCAGGGCAGTGAGAGGGACCCCCAGCTTTTATAGAGGTGTGACAGCAATGCCACCAGCCCCTCGGGTGACATGTGCCACCACGATCGTGATGGGAAAATGAGGTTGCACAAGAGGAAGGGGTATAAGTGATAAAGGGGGTTCCTATCTCTGGGTGGCATTGGCACTTACAGCGATCCGGTGGGGTAATGGTGATGGATTGGGCAGTGAACTCATCGTCGAAATACCGTGTGTCGATCTCGGATGTCACCTGGGGCTTGAATGGCGGGACCAGCTGGTGGAGACCGGGAGAAATGCGCTCGCCAGCAGCGTGCCAAGTGCCCGCCTGCCCCTTCACCCCCTCACAGTGCTCCCTTCCCTTCCTACCTTCTTCTGAACCACGTCCTGCCAGTTGATGGGGGCGAAGAAGCGATGTTCCATCACCTCCTTGGCGTCGTTGGGACCTCCGCCGAGCCTGCGGGCACAGAGAGGCGCGTCCAGAACCGCCAGCAGTGCCTCGGTCCCCCATCCATCCCCGGCAGACCCTCACCTCTGTTTCGGATCCTTCTTGAGCAGCCCGGCCAGCAAGGACTTGGCCTCAGGGCTGAGGGTACGAGGGAAGCGGATCTCCTCCATGAGGATCAGCTCAAAGAGGCGTTCGTGGTCCTGGTTGTAGAAGGGGAGGCGGCCACACATCATCTCGTACATCACGACCCCCAGGCCCCACCAGTCCACAGCGCGGCCGTAATCGTTGTCCTCCAGGACCTGCATGGGGAAAGACGGAGAGTGTGGTGCTGACGAGGCCGAAGAACCAGGCAGCAACATGAGGAGGGAGAAGGGAAACCCATTCTAGATACAACCACTCCTGCAACCCAAGTGTTTGGAAAAGCCCCCGCTGAGCTGCTGCCACCTTGGGCTTTGATAATAACCTCCACAAAAAAAGCCCAAGAGTTTGGAGGAAAGCCTAGCTGTGGGACTGCGTTAAGTACCTCCGGAGCCAAGTACTCGGGAGTGCCACAGAAGGTCTTCATGGTGGCTCCATCTGTGATGCCTTCCTTGCAGAGCCCGAAGTCGGTGATTTTGATGTGGCCATCTTTGTCCAGCATGAGATTTTCCAGCTGAAAAAAAAGCAGACAGGTGGGAGAAAAGGTTTGGAGCTAAGCGGAGTCGGGAGCGGGATGCTGCTTCCCAAAAGGTTCTGTCGGATGGCTGGGGTCTCGATCCGTTGCTGCGTGATGGGGACAAGGGTGACGCCTCCCCACAGGGCGGGTTCAAGCTCTCTCTGCTGAAGCCGAGCTCCCACCCTCCCTTCTGCCACAATGTGTGTGAAAACATCCCCAGACCCGGGGGGAGAGTGTCTCTTCACCACCCACAGCGAGCGGGAGTGGAGAAAGGTGGCTCACGTCAACCGAGCGCGACGCTCTGCCAGCTGAAACCCTTCAAGGCCCCTCAGGGTGATTTCTAGGGGAGCTGGGAGCAACCCCACACCCCCAAACGCCAGCCCAGGAAGATTAAAATTGTGCCGGTGCTAAGACAGAGCGAAGGCACCACTTAATGGACACTGCTGCTGCCAGGCTGGTACCTTAATGTCCCTGTACACCACATCCCGGGAGTGCAGGTACTCCAGTGCAGAGACTATTTCCGCGCCATAGAAACGTGCTCGGTCCTCTGTGAAGACGCGTTCTCTTGAGAGGTGGAAAAACAGCTTGAGGGAAAGAAAAAAAGAGAACAGCTGATCAACAAGTGCTAAAAAAAAAAAAAAAGCCAGTGAAACCCGGGTTAATCGCTCACAGCACGCAGCTAATGCAGTCATATGTGTCCTAAGCTCCTCGCCTTGAGCGGTCAAAATAGGGATGGGCCCCCCTCTGCTCTGCCGGCGGGAGCTGGGGGGAAAACGCTGCTGTGCATCGCCTGTGAGAGTGGCTGCGCGATCAGCTGCATTCCCCCTCACAAGGGAAGTGCGTTGGGGCGGAGAAACAAAGCTGGATGCGAGTGCAGGGTGGAAGGAAACAGAGCCAGTGGCGGCTGGAGGTGCCGCGGTGTCCGCAGCTCCCTGGGCGATGAGGAGGAGGGCCCCAGGGGTCCTGCTTCCTCCCCTGGACGGTTGCTTCATGCATGCGACAGCCTTGCTGCGATATCCAGTGCAAGGAAGGCAAGTGAGGAGCCAGGAAAGCTCGGGCGAGAGGAGAGCCGCTTGCTCTACCTCCCAAAACATGTGCTGAGAGGAGACTGTGGAATAAGTTGTCTGCTAATGAGCTGAAACCAACAATTTAACATGCGACAAGATTCTTCTGAGCCCAGGGGGAGCGCTGGGTCTTAAGCTCCCACCTCTCCACCATTGGCATACTCCATGACGAAGCACAGCCGGTCGTTTGTCTGAAAGGCGTATTTCAGCGCCTGCAAGAGGGGAAAACAAGGTCCGGGAGAAGCTGCGGCGCTCTGCACTTCCAGAGGGTGAGGGGAAGGGAGGGGTCGCTTTGGGGCATGCTGGGCACCCCAGCGTGCTGCCCCTTTGCTCTCTCACTGCCACCAACCGTACTTACGGTGAGGAAGGGGTGCCTGGTGTTCTGCAGCACCCGGCTCTCTGTAACGGTGTGCGCTACCTCATCCTGCAAAGGGAGAAATTAAGCGCTGTTTATCCACCATCGTTTCTGGAAAATCAGAGATTTTTCACTACTGCCAACTATTCCCAGAAAAAAAGCAGGGATGGGAGCTCGAAGCGCCAATCTCCACCCTGTTTTCATTCCCGTGGGGCAAAGTATTCGCTGACTGGATCGTCCAGAGGAGGACGTAGCCACACCGCATCCCCTGAGGGAGGCGAGCAAGTGGATCCCACGGTGTCACCCAACTGCATGTTACAACATGCGCCCAGGGTTTTGAAATAAGGATAATTCCTGGAATCCCCCACTATTTAGAGCACAGCAGGAGCCAGCCACCACTCGGCAGCTTCAGAGGTGCATTTTGAAAGCCATCCCAACATTCGGGGGGTTGGACTAGATGATCTTTAAAAGTCCCTTCCAACCCAAACTATTCTGTGATCCCCTGCCGGCTCCCGACTCTTCCCCTCATCCTCTGGGTGAGCTGGGGCTCGGCACGTACTTTGGCAATGATGACCTCTTTCCGTAGTATTTTCATGGCGTAATAGCGGCCGGTGGCCTTTTCCCGCACCAAGATGACTTTGCCGAAAGTGCCCTTTCCCAGGAGCTTCAGGTAATCGAAATCATTCATGGTCTGGGGAGAAACGGGGAGATGGAGGTGAGTTTGCAGCACGGGCAAATGGGATCTGGGATGGGAAAGGGTTTTCCGAGCTATTTCACCCGCGATCGTCCCAGTGACGGTGGATGCCACGGGGATGAGGTTTATCCCATAAACCTCCCTCATCGCTCGGCAGTCCTAATCCACGGCAATCCCGCCTGCGGCAAGAGACAGTGCCGCGCCAGGGGCTACTTACAGCCTTGGCGCGGGTTTTGCTGACGGCCACCTCCATCTCCTCGGCGCTGGTGCCGTCGTTAGGAGATCCACACTTGTAATCCATTGTGTCTGCCTCTGGTTCCTGGTTCTTCAGGCTGTTAGCTACCGTCTGGATGGCTCGCATCCACTCCTCGCTACAGAGAGAAGCAGGATTGGCAGCACAGGGAGGTGGTGAGGATAATCAACAGGGGCTGTGCCTGCCCCTCCAGCCTCTGCAGGCAGATGGGAGTCACAGCCTAGAGATTTTGGGCCTCTCCTCCAGCTAGGATCAACACAACATGCTGTTTATCACGGATTCCCAAAGGAAGGGGCCATCCCATGTGCCTACCGCTCTTCGGGAGAGTCCACGTGGAAGGTCCTCTCGATGACTGTTGTCCACTGCAAGCATCGGATGACGAAGGTGTTAGGCCGAGGCCTCTCAGTCTTCATCAGCTGGCACTCTGCAAAGGTTCAAAAACAAATTAAAAGAAAAGAGGAGGATGGTTTGGGATCAAATATCCTCATCCCCAAACCTTCCCTAATGGCGTTGGGGATGAAGACACCCTGCCTGACACCGGCTCGTAACTGCGGACAGCCCCGAAGCCACCTGCACCGACATACCCGCTACCGAGAAGTTATTCAGAGGTGGCAAGCTCTGGTCAGACGTCTCTGGCCGTTCCTTGTAGCCGATGAAGGAGCCGTCACTTTTCAGCAGGAAATACCGGGGACGCCATGTTTTGATGTATTCCCCTGCAAGAGAGAGGGGGGCACGGGGTGGCACAGGGGTTTTCAGGGAAGGACCCCTTGTAGCAGGGGTCCCATTGCAGAGACAGAAAATTAAGTGGCAGAAGGACCCCTCATAGATGGAAAATTAAGCAGATGTTTTTCTTCAGCCTGTTTCTAGGAGCTTTGGAGAAGCTCCTGCAAAGAGCAGCCAGCTGCTGTAATTTAGAAGTGTGAGCAGTGGGTTAGCCTGAAACATGCTTGTTCTGAGGGAAGACGGAACACAAAAGCTTCATGCTTCCCCCAGCAGCCCCAAAATTGACCCAAAGCAGCCTCAGCAGCTCTGGATAAAGAGCAAGCATTGGAGGGAGGCCCTGGCTTCCCTCTCTCTGGCTGCATTTGCCTGGAAGCAGGAGGAATCCACAAATCTGCTGGACACAGGGATCCAGCTGGGCTGCTGGTGGGAGAAAGGTGGCTGGAGACGGATGGCTTTCACACCTGCTCCCCTTGCAAACCACCCTCAGCAAGGGAAAGAAAAATAAAAGCCACCTTCGATGGGTCTAAAAATAAAACCCCACGCATGCAGCTGCTACAATGCTGTGACGTTCCCCATGTACAGCTAAAAATAAAAGGGCTGGCTGGGGGTCTCACTGCAGGGCCACGGTGGCAGGTGGCTTGGCAAACCAGGCTAGAGGGTCTGCGGGGAGATGTTAGGATCGTCCTTTGGCTTCCCAATGTGGCAAGCCATTAAAAACGATGCTGCCGGAGGATTCACTTGTGACACAGACTGAATGCTGGCGAAATGGTGCTGCTGATTGCCGGGAGAGCTGCTGAGCTGAGCCAGGAGCAGGAGAAAGCTGAAGGGGGAAGGCGCCAGCGGCTTTTGGGATGCCTTGTGGTGCCAAGGTGCCTTGTGCACCGTTTTGGGGCAAGGAGAAGCGGAGACCCCCCTGCATTTGTGCCGGGGAAAGGTTAAAATTGCCGGTAACTGGAAACTGGAGCTCTCCTTTCCTGGCAGCAGCTGCAGCACCAGATTCCCCATGGTGACCTGGCCTTGGAGAAATGCCACCACTGCTGAGCTGCCTCCCCGGCTTGTTTCCCTCACCTCTCTTGTGCAGCCAGCCCTCCTTCACGACTGAGACTTCGTTCATGGTGGTGCCGCAGGCTCTAAACCCCTCTCTGCCGCAGGACCAGGGAAGTGGCTAACGGCAGCGGGAGGAGCAGCAGGAGCAGAGACAACCTGTGGGAGAAGAGAGAGAGAGATGCTCAAAGAAAGCCGGCAAAGCTCCCGATGCTTTTCTTTCCCCTCCCTCAAGGGGAGGCGGCTGGTTTCAGCACGAAGCAACCCCCACGCACCGATTAAAGACTCTGCTGCACCAATTTCTCAAAAAAAAAGCCACCAAAAAAAAAAACCAACCAGAAAACCCAAAACACACCAAAAATGAAAAAATCAGCATGGCGGCCTTGCAAACCTGGAGATGCTGGGATGGAGCAGGTTTGTCAGCATCATCCCTTTACCTGGTCGGTGTGTGACGAGGGATTAAAAAGCCTTGGGAGGGCTGGACAAGCTCGCAGGGGGAGCACGGTCCCTTGCAAAACAAACAGCTAGAGAAAAATTAATCGGAGTCACCTGACAGGATTAACTCCCCAGGCTCTGAAATCCCGGTGAGTTGGGCGATGGGAGGTGGTGGGACAAGGGGATGTGCCATGTCCTGGTGGTGGCTGGAGGGGATTGTCCCTACCTTGGGTTTCCCCAAAGTCACCTCAGCCTTGCTGCCCTCCCATCCCCTGCCTTTAGTCAGGGTAAAATGAAACCCAACCCCATAAACTTATGGCCAGGCGCAAGGGTTTGGGGTTTTCTGGCTGCATCCGAGGCAAGGCAAGAGCTGGAGCAGCCCGAGACAAATTCCCTGGACACAGTGTTATCCTGACAGAGTTCCTGCTCCACTCCAGTCCCTCTGGATCAGTCCCAGCTCCTGCCTAACTCCCAAACCTCCAGCCTAGTTTTAAAACCTCCCATCTCACCTTTAAAGCTCCCTCCACCGTGGGAACGAGGGGGTTTCCGAAGGGAAGCATGGTGGGCGGGAGGTAAATAATTTCCCTTCCTTGCTCCCATAAATCGGCCCGTGCCTTCCTGATGGGAACCCCCCCGCCACGAGCATCCTGGGATGCTCCTGCGATTCCAGATGGGGAGGAGGATTCTGGGGACTCGCTCACCCCTGAGGCTCCTCCACTCGCCTGGCAGCGCGCAAGGATGCGGGGCAGGCAGACAGGCAATTTGGGCAGAACAAATACGGGCAGGACCTGGCAGCGCATGGAGCTAACACTTCTCCAGCTGCTGAAGGGTCAACCTCTGGATGGGCTCTAGTAAAGAGCTTGTCGATGTTAATTAAAAAGGAAATAAAAAGCTTGCTGCAGAAAAGGGCTGTAATTAATTCTGGAGCTGGCCCAGGAGGCTGAGCCAGCTGCAAGTGTCCCACAAGGGATCCGGACCACGGATGCAAACAAAATCGCAAGAGGCTTTAATAAAAAAATCCCCCAAATGATGAAAAACAGCCCCTAAATGAGCAATTTGACAGGGATGGAGGTTGCAGGATTTTGGGATCGGCTCATCTGGCAGCCAAGCTTCGGCACAGCAGAGAGGACCTGGTGCATCCGCGGCATTGGAGGTGGGTAAAACGGTCAGGACGCGACGAGCCTTCCAACCCAGAGGCAGAGCAAAGATGTTTTCAGTGAGGTCTGGGCATCACTCATTTGCATCCGGGGCTTGTTTCTACGCCGTGCTAATTATCCCGGCCGCAATTAAAAGCCTTAAATGGGTTGTACCTGACCTTTGATTATATTTTTGTGCAAAGCGCGGGATGGCGAGGCTCTCAAACCCGGAGCCTGTGGACTTCTCCGAGCTGACACGGAGTCGTCCTTCAACAGCAATACAAAACCAAAAACGGTGTCGGTTTGGAAAAAAAACCACCACCCCCAAATTGTTGCTTTTTGGGTGCATTTAAGGATAATTATGACAGCAGGATAATCGCAATTCAGGAATTGCCAGCAGCTTGAAGCATCAAACCCCATCACTGTCCTCTCCTCATCCTTGCAGGCACCGGAGAATTTTTAATATGATCCTGACAGCTAACAAAGAGCAGGAACAAGCAGTGGTTGTTAGACACGTTCTCTGAGCCCTGATTGTTGCGGTTATTTCCAACGACGGATGGGGATTGTACCTGCCGCTGAGGGACTCTGACAGCCCATCAGGCACCACGAGAGCGGTTTCCAGACACGCACCAAAAAGTGGCAATTAATTTCAGGCGCGTTCAAGAGACTTTAAACTGGCTGTGAAGTGGCGTTGTAAGAGATTTGCATCTCGAAGTGCGGCGGCGTGCATCCTGTCCCAGGAATGAGCAGCGAGGAGCTTTCAGAGAAGGTCTGAAAGGTATCGGTGCCAAAACCACGGGGATGGGGCGGTCCAAGCCCCCTCCTCCGGAGGGGTGTGGGGGGCTGCCGGGCACCCCCTCTCCCCTGCGGAGGCGGCTGTGGTTGTTACTTACGGGGGGGCAGAGACCCTCAGCCGGGCTCACTCAGCGGGTGGCTGGGGGGATGGATCCCCCAGTGCTGCTGCTCCTCCCTTGGGAGGATACTGGGGAGAGCCCCCCCACCCAGCAGAGATGCCCCAGTCTGCAGAGAGCCCCCAAATCCTGTTCTCCCAGGGCAGAGGCCCCCCAGGCGAGAGACAAACCTCAAATCCCAGAGGCCCACAAGGAGCCCCCCCACCTCAGCTCCCTGGGACAGGGCCCTCCAAGCCTGCCAGGGTCATAGTATAGCCCCCTCCCCAGCCCACCACGGCCCTAAGGCAGGTCCTGCCACGGCATCCCCCTGGATAAGCCCCGCCCAAGCCTGTCAGAGCCCCCCATCTCAGGCCCCTGAGACGGGCCCCCCCAGTCCTAGCAGTCGCCCCCATCTCAGGCCCTTAGGACAGGCCTCCCACGCCTGCCATGGCCCCCCAGCCCACACAGCTTCCCCCACTCCAGTCACCCCAGGACAGAGCTCCCCCACACTGTAAGGTCCCCCCCAGCCCAGCTCGGCCTCTCACTGCAGCCGCTGTCCCCCCCCGCCCCCGACGGCGGGTGGTTCGCTCCCCGCGGCGGGCGGGCGAGCGCATGGCGGGGCCATAAGGGGGCGCTCTCTTCCCCCCCCCCCCCCCCCCGCCCCCGCGGGTGGTGCGGTCCCCGCGGCGCCCCTCAGGAGACGGGCGGGTCCATTCGGCGGCGCGAGGGGGGGAGGCGCGGCACACCCCTGGCGGAGGGGCGCGAGTGGTGCGTTCCGCGCGGCGCCCAGCGGGGGGCGGGCGAACCCACTGCGCGGCGCGGGGAGGGTGGGGGGGGAAGCAGGGCCGGCTCCTCACCTGTCATGGACGCCGCAGGCCCGGCCGGCTGCCGTCGCTCATCACGGTAGCGCCGGGGTTTCCCCCCCCCCCCCCCCCCGTTCCGCCTTATCAGCCCCGACGGCGCCCGCGCTCCCGGAAACCCCGCCCGCTCCGGGCCCACGCACGCAGGAAGCGGAGACGGACGGGGAGGAGGGTGGGGGGGGGGGGGGGTCGAGGGGGGGGACGGAGAGGGACGGACCCCGCTCCTCTCCCGCAGGCCACACTGCGCAGGCGCCCCGCCGCCGCTTCCCACTGCGCCTGCGCGGCGGGGGCAGCGCGCACGCGCGGAGCACCACGACGCCATCCTAACGCGCATGCGCCGCCCGGCCCGCGATACCGGTACTGCGCATTTTGCATATATTTAAATATATTTGCACAGATTCGCCCGCCTCCCGCCCGTGGGTGCACCGAGCTGCTCCAGTCTCAGCAGCCTGGGGCGGTTGTGGAGGGTCCCGGCCGCAGGCTGGGGGGCTCGACCGACACCAAACAGAGCCATTCCCACGCTTTATTGCAAAAAGCTCCCCCGCAGCTGGCGGGCGACAGAGAAAGCCAAAAATTGGAAAAAAAACCACTCGTTTTTACACACCAAACAACACCCAAAGCACAAAGAAAACCTTCCAAAATAGGGTAAAATAATTAGTGGTTTTTCTTGTTAAAAAGACTCACTGTTATGGCTCAGACACACCATGCAGCTGCCTCCACCCGTTGTCTTTATTTTGGGGAGAAAAAACGTCTTTTTGGGGTTTGCAGCAATGCCAGACAGGCATGGTGTGATGACAGCCCTGGTGATGTCATCGGAAATAAATTTGGGGGGAAAGAAATTTGGGGAGGGGGGAATAAATAAGTTCAATAAAACCCTACAGGGGCCAGTTCAGGTTTCGCAGCGGGACGAGCTCGAGCTTAAAACTGCAAGCGGCAGATTGAAGGTGTTGCTTAAATTAAGGCAATTTGGGGAATTTTTGAGTGCCCAAGGAGGTTTTTTTTTAAGCTTTTAGGTTGGTTTTTTTTTTTTTTGGAGGCTGCTCTGAAATCCTTAAAAATTAAGAACCCCTGCAGCAAGCTGCCACTCCATAAGGATTATTTATGGAGTCATTTTGGTGCAAATTCCTAAATACAGGAAAAAAAACCTGCAGAAGGGGAAAAACCCGGAAAAAATAGGGGAAAAACCCCTCTGCATGGAGCTCTTCAGGTCTGAATTCCTAAATACAGGAAGGAACCTGCAGAAGAGGGAAAAACGGTGGGGGAAAAGAGGTTTTGGTGCTGGTAGGAGATGGAGAGCAACGATTTGGCCTCATGCCTGCCAGCTTTGCGGGCAGGGGCAGGCAGGGAAGGGCTTTTCCCCTCTTCCCTCCACTGTTTTCCCGTGGGAGTAGCGTTTCCCTGTGGCATTAAGCCTCTCCCCATGGGACTAGTGTTGTTTCCCCATGGGATGAGTGAAGCAGAAGGCAGGAGGAGACTCTGCCGGTTCTTGAGGGTAAATAAACGGGATGGGGGACAATGGGCGACTGTCGGGAGGGGATGGGACAAGTGGAAAACCGTTGGGATGACCCGTCCAGTGTGGAAAGAAGTGCCGCGGGATCAATCCGGTTTCTTCCCCAGCCGTTTAAAGACGCTAACGGTGCCGGCGCTGTCCATCTGAGCGCCAGGGGTCTCGCTGGTGCTGCTCACCTTCCCACACCCCCATGTCCTTTTGATCGTCACCCGAAATCCGGGTTCGCTTTTATCCTTCGTGCTGGTGACGTCACCATCCTGGGCTTCGACCGGCGCTGTGGCAATACTGATGACGCCGATTTTGGATGCCGCTGGTTGCGGTTTCGCTGCCATACGGATACCGGCGGCGTTCCTGTGACCAAGCCGCTGGATGGCGGCAGTGACGGTGCCTGGTTTGGCTTCTGAACTGGTGGCTTTCGCCTTGATGGTCCCTCCTGCCTCAATGCTTTCCTTACGGGGAGGTTTGGCGAGTTTTTTTAGGACGCCGGCATACTGGAGGACAGAGCAGTCGTCGTCGCTCTCGGTGGCTTTGTCCCCATCGGTCCCCAAGGCATCACCCAGTCTGCTGAAGACTCCCGTGGGCTGGGAGACAAGAGACCGTCAGCACCCGCACCCCCATTTTGGGTGCTCGATTTAGCCCCCTTCCGCTTCACCCCCCCCGAATTCTGCCACCGTGACGGAGGCAAGATGGACGCTGGCCTCACCCGCGAAGCGTTTCAGAACATAATGATGCAAAACGCGGTCTACAGTAATTAAATTAACGATGGGGCTATAAAACAGCTCTATAAATCACCCATAAAATCATATTGCCTCCTATTTTTCTTGAGGAGCTGAGTCTGCAACTTGTTTTACACCCCAAGACTTCCATGCTGAAGTTTTTACCTCCAGAGAAGAGAAAAAACCTCCTGTTTCCCCCATTAAAGGGGTCAAAATAGAAGCGCAGACAGGGATCACGCAGGGATTGGGGATCCGCCTGCCTTTGGTGGCTCCATCCTGCCTTTCCCCAGTGTTTCCCCACCATTTTCCTGTTCTTTCAAGGTTCCTTCAGCCCCTCTGTAGTGAGCGAGCAGCTGCGAATCCTGAAATAATCTTTGGGGAGAGGACCCTCATGTCGGGATCTCGGTGGGGTTTGGCACAATGATAGCTAAATGGAGCTGCAGCCGAAAACCCGCGTCCGCTTACCTTCCCTCCTGTGGTCGTATCTGCTTTTGCCTCGGCTCCCAGCCGGTCGAAGACAGATGTCCTCTGCAGACCTGCGGTTTTCAAGAAAACATGGTTTTTTGGAGGTTTCCCCAGAAAATGAAGCTACGCTGGGTCAACGCTGAGGGCTTGTGGCTTTTCAGCCCTGTCCTACTGTCAGGGCACCTGGCAAAATAAAATCCACTCGATAAAAGCGTGCAAACGGCGATCCGCCCCCTTCTTCCTAAGACTTAAATAGGTGTGAGCAGAACCTTTACGGCTCATGGTGAGTTAATATACCCTTGGAATAACACAACTTCTACCTGATAACTCTCTGGATATGAAAATCCTCGTGGGATTTGTAATGATGGGCTAAATTAGGACTAAACTTGGCTTCTGGAAGAGAAAATGAAGATCAAAACCCCCCGCTGGTACCTTTGGCTGCTTGCTGCTCCAGGATTTTCTTTGTCCTTGGCGTGGTGCCCTTGGGCATGTTGATGATGTATTTCCCTTCCATTTCCGCTGTCACCCGGCGGCGTTTTACCGGGATCGTTGGATTTTCATCTGCTGCATCGCATAAACCTGGTGGGACGAAGGAAGAGCAAATCGAGAGCTCTTGTTCCAACAAGACTTAGCGGGTGGATGGGTTTTACGAGTGCTTGGGCACAATCCCGGGCTCGAGTGAGCTCCGAGACTGGCTACTTCAGCACCAACACATCTCCCGTAGTGCTGGTGCTCTGCAAACAAGCTCTGCCCCCTGTCTCTAGCTAGTCCCAACCACAAAATCACAGAATTGCTTGAGCTGGATGGGGGAGGACATGTTTAATGGGAAATAAGAAGGACAAAGCAACTTTTGGTGTTGTTTCCGCCAGGATCCGTTGCCCTCCCTACCTGCCTTCGCAGCGGCCAGTTTGTTGGAAACGGTGACGGAGATTTTGGAGGTGTGGGGCCGTTGTCGGAGGGGGGTGGTGGGAGGTGAGTCTCTGCTCAAGCTGTTAGCAATCATCCGGCTGGCGGCTGGAAGGGGAGGATGGTGTGGTGAGGGAGAGGTTTTGAGCCCCGAGAGGCTTCGGCGAGTGCAACAAGCGTCTGTCTTATCAGCTACATTAAAGAGAGGTCCTTCCCCAGGATCGCGGGGAAGGCAGCCATTGTTTGAGCCCTTCATTTTCAAGATAATTAATTCACCTTGTAAATCAGGTGAGGGGATTTAATCTCCCAGAAACCTCCCACCCGTGCTCACCACTATTGGCATTGCGGCGCAGCTCAGCTTGAACGCTGGGAGAGCCGGGGCAGAGCGATTCAGTGGCCGCCTTGCACATCTCCTGAAGGAAAAAACCACGGAGGAGGGTTTTCCCTCGGGCTCTTTGGAGGTGAACAAGGAGCCACAAGGCAAAACTTTGCTAAATGAGCCGGCGAGGCTTTACCTGTGCTGGCGAGGCTTTACCGTACCTGCCTGTACACAATTTTGGCGTGTTTGAGGATGGCGATGATGTCTCCCACCACTGTGATGCCCAGCTCATTCATGATCTCCTTGTTGAGATCCATCAACATGTTCTTCTGGATCCTAAGGTGAGGAAAGACCCAGCCTAACACGATCTCCCCTCATTATGAGCTCTGACTAATTAAGCCTTGAGCAAGGTGCGCCATGATATCCCCAACCTGGGTTTGGATGCTACCGCCCTCATAGAAACAGTACTGAAAATGAAAAAGCAGCTCAGCGCAGATGAATAACTAACGTAACTAATTAAGGAGCGGGATACTTGGTTAATTCCTTCCTTCCCTCTCACCAGGGGAATTTTTCGGTGCTATTTTCCCCCCATGATGCAATGAAAAGTCGCAGCCTCATTGCTGACCTCACCTGTTATCCACAAACATGACGGCATAGTTGACGGCGGGGCCCGGGGGGATCCCAGCTTCCTTGAAAAACTGAATCCATTCAGATGTCGCTGAAAAAAAGCCGCAGAAAAGAAAAATTAAGTGGACATGGAAAAAGGGGTGGGGCGGTCGCTTGGGTTTTGGCAGGCGCTGGACACGAGGCTTATTCTGGGCATTGGCAGCTGTTGTCACACGATTAACGGGATCAGGAGGAAAACAGCTCCTGGGATGGCAGCAGGGAGGGGGGGTGGGGATGGTCTCCTGGATGAAAATACACAATTTGAGGGGTCTTAGAGCAATTTAGGTCGACTTTGGGTGGTGGAGGGGAGGGCAACAGGGTGTGCTCGCGGGGAGGGAAATGTCCCTTACCCATTGTGACGGACACCATGGTGGAGGAGCCGGAGGACACGGGCGCGGGGCTAGGTGGCAGCACCGGGAGCAGTCTGCCAGGTGAGAGAGTGGCCAGGCGGCCCCTCTGACGGCCAGTGGGCAGGCACGGGGCTGCTGCTAGCCCCCTGCCCCACACCCCCTCCTCTTCCCCCCTGCCCCACGCCCCCTCCTCTTCCCTCCTGCCCCACGCCCCCTCCTCTTCCCCCCTGCCCCACGCCCCCTCCTCTTCCCCCCTGCCCCACACCCCCTCCTCTTCCCTCCTGCCCCAGACCCCCTCCTCTTCCCCCCTGCCCCACACCCCCTCCTCTTCCCCCCTGCCCCAGACCCCCTCCTCTTCCCCCCTGCCCCACACCCCCTCCTCTTCCCTCCTGCCCCACACCCCCTCCTCTTCCCCCCTGCCCCACACCCCCTCCTCTTCCCCCCTGCCCCACACCCCCTCCTCTTCCCTCCTGCCCCACACCCCCTCCTCTTCCCCCCTGCCCCACACCCCCTCCTCTTCCCTCCTGCCCCACACCCCCTCCTCTTCCCCCCTGCCCCACACCCCCTCCTCTTCCCTCCTGCCCCACACCCCCTCCTCTTCCCCCTGCCCCACACCCCCTCCCTGCCCCCTCCTCCTGCCCCACACCCCCTCCCTGCCCCCTCCTCCTGCCCCACACCCCCTCCCTGCCCCCTCCTCCTGCCCCACGCCCCCTCCCTGCCCCCTCCTCCTCCCCCACATACCCTCCCCTTCCCTCCTCCTGCCCCACACCCCCTCCCCTTCCCTCCTGCCCCCTCCTCCTGCCCCACACGCCCTCCCCTTCCTTCCTGCCCCCTCCTCCTGACCCACAGACCATCCCTGCCCCGTACCCCCTCCCTCAGCCCCCTCTCACCTCTCCGCTCCCGCCGCGCCTCATCTCGCCGCCGCCGTGCCGGGCCCCACCGGAAACGCCGGTGACGGAGCGCCGGAAGCGACCTCGCCGGCCGGCCCAGCGCGCCGAAGGTCGTGCGCGGCGGGGCGGGGGCCGCTCTAGGCAGCGGCGGCGCGGGAAGCGGGGGGGGAAAGGGAGGGGCGACCATAGAGTACTGGAGGACTGAGGGCGCCCCCCCACCCCACGGGCGGCTCCGGGAGCAGCCGCCCCCGCGGACACCGGTGTCTCCGGTACGGGGGTACGGGGGGCACCGGGCACCGCCGGGAGCCGCGGCCTTGAACGCGGCCCTGGCCCTACACCCGGCCCTAAACGTGTCCCTGGCCTTAAACCTGGTCCTAAACTCGGCCCTGACCCTGGCCCTGGCCCTAAACATCATCTTAACCCCGAAACACAGTCCTGACCCTCCCAAGTTCAGCTGAGCCGGGGGGGTGACGCCAGACCGAGCTGAACCCCCTCCCACAAAACAGGGCAGGGTTGGGGGGATGATCCCTGGGGCTGAGCACCCCCTTTTTCTGGTGTCCCCGGGGCACAGGGGAGAGGTCCCAGTGGGGTCGGGGGAGGTCTGCATCCCAAACTTGGGGTGCCCCACCCTGTTCCCAAGGGCTCAGCCCCAATGGCGGCGGGGGGAGGACCAGGCACTTCCCCTTCCCACCCCAAACTGGTCAGGGCACGTGAGCACCCTGATCCCATGAGTCAGCCGGGAAGGCCTCTGCCCCTCCCAGGTTTTTTGGGGACTCTCCCCTTATCCCTACCCCAAAAATCCCGTCTGTGCCACACCCCAGGGGGTTCTCGCCTGTCTGGGCACGTCGGGAGAAATCGGGTTTGTTCTGTTCCAGTGTCGCACCAGGATGAAGCCGGACGGCACCTACAAGCAGGTATGGTGCTGGCGGCACCCCGAGACCCCAAACTGGGGGTCATGGAGCTCCCTGCCCCATCCTGGCACCCTACAACCCCAAACTGGGGCACCCCATAGCTCTCTGCCTCGTCCTGGCACCCTAAAATCCCAAATTGGGGTGCCCCATAGGCCCCTGCCCTGCCCCAGCACCCTACAACCCCAAAGTGGTGTGCCCCACCGCCCCCAACCTAGCACCCTACAACTCCAAGCCAGCGTACCCCATAGCCCCCTGCCCAGCATCCTACAACTCCAAACTGGGGTGCCTCATGTCCCCCATTTCCACCCAGACCCTGCACCCCGTGGGGACCCTTGGCAACATGGGTGGGGGGCACTTTTCCCTGGGAACTCTGGGCATTTTCGGGTGGGTTTTACCCCCAAACTAGCCACCACCCTGGTTCTGGGTCCCTTCCCCAATTCTCTGCCTCCCATCACAGCTGGGCCCACTGGAGGACCGTGGGGTGCAGCCCACCTGCTTCCCACTGAAGGTAACTCCCCCGGTCTACAGGGGCTGGCTTTGGTGCTGGCTGGATCCAGTGCCATCTCTTGCTGGATCCCAGTGGTGTTGGGGGTGGTTTTAAACCCCATAAATTAACTTATTCCTTAATTTCGGGGCACTGATGCCCCCTCTCCCTTCCAGTGCTCCCGTGGCATGTTGCTCTCTGCCGTCCTCACCCTCTTCATCCTCATCTTCCTCTTCCTCTTCAATCTCCGGCTAAGCTCAGCCCTCCGCAGTGATGCCGGTGGTGATGCTGGCAGCAATACCGGATCCTGCAGTGACGCGTGCCGGTAAGATGAGCTTATGGGGGGGTGACGCTCGCCCGAGACCCTCGGCATCCTGGCGCTACAATCTCACCGGTGCCGGCACCACTGAATTTCCACCATAGGATCGTCCTGGTGGAGAGCATCCCAGAGGGAATGACCTTCAGGGATGGTTCTGTGCTGAATCCCTCCACCTTCTCCACATGGATGAACCTCTTGGGGACTGTCACCCACAGCCTGGACATTGCCTCCTTCTACTGGACCATGACCAATGAGGACACACGGACACATGAACCCTCTGCTGCCCAGGTCCGCGCTGCCGGCATCCGGCACGGGCGGCAGAGCTCCAATTCCGGTGCTTGAACCCAGCGCCGGCTGCCATTTTCTTGCTTTCCCATAATTTTTAATCATTTCTGCTTTTTTTGGCCTCAAACCACATGGTGATTCAGGGTGAACAAATCCTGAAGGAACTTCTCCAATTATCCCAGCGCGGTGTTGCCGTCCGAATTGCCGTCAGCCGCCCGTCAGCAAAATCACCCCTGAACGACCTCCAAGCGTTGGAGCAGAGCGGTGAGTGATGGAAAAACCCCAAAATTCTTTTTTTGAGGGGGATTTTGAGTGGGAGATGCCCAACTTGTGGTCATGCAGGTGCCGTGGTGCGCACCGTTGATATGCCACGGCTCACTGGCGGCGTGCTGCACACCAAGTTTTGGCTCGTTGATGGCACCCACCTCTATGTTGGGAGTGCCAACATGGACTGGAGGTCTTTGACCCAGGTGAGCAGCATGGCAGCACCATCATACCACTGGATGGTGCTGAACCTGTGCCAGATGGCACCAGGGCTTTCCCAAAACCAATGCCCCATCCCCATCAAGGGATGCTCAGTGCCATAAGATGGGACTTAGGGCATTGGAGAGGAACGATGGCACCGTCCAGTGATGTGACAGTGCCACCGTGCTGCTCGTCGCAGGTGAAGGAGCTCGGCACTGCTGTCTACAACTGCAGCTGCTTAGCCAAAGATTTAAGGAAAATTTTTGAAGCTTATTGGGCTCTTGGCATTCCTGGTGCTTCCATCCCGGTACCGTGGCCGGCAAATTATTCCACCACCTTCAACATGGAGACACCATTAGAGTTGAAGCTCAACGACACCGATGCCGCCGTCTACTTCTCGGTACGTCCCTGATCCACCATGGTTGGTTTTCCTGGTGCCAAGGATTGGCTGTGCCGGTGCTTGATCCATGTCTGATGACTCTGGCAGAGCTCCCCACCTGCTCTCTGTGCTGCTGGTCGGACCCAGGATCTCGGCGCCCTCCTCAACATCATCGATGCCGCCGAGGACTTCGTGGACATCGCGGTGATGAGCTACTTACCCACCACTGAATTCTCCCACCCCCAAAGGTTCATATGGTCCTGTGCCAACCCCTGCTTGCCGGCACCGGTGATGCCTAACCACTTTCCCTCCCCAGATTTTGGCCAGCAATCGATAACCAGCTGCGGAAAGCCATCTTCGAACGCCAAGTCAACGTTCGGTTGTTGGCGGGTTGTTGGCGGCACAGCCAAGTGACCATGTTCCCCTTCCTCAAATCCCTTGCCGCCATTGCCGATAATCAGACACGCTACAGTGTGGAGGTGGTGGGTATTGCGGTGTGCCCGCGGTGTGCTGGTGGGCGATGTTTCAGTGGGTGACAGTCTCCTCGCTCCCCGCAGCGGCTTTTCATGGTGCCGGCAACTGCAGCGCAAGCCCAGATCCCCTACGCCCGGGTGAACCACAACAAGTACATGGTGACGGAGAAGGTGGCGTATATCGGTGAGTGTGGTGTGAGTGGTGGTGCTGCCGTGCGAGTCGCCGCTGGCTGCTGGTGACGGTGGCTTGGGGGTGGTTTTTGGGGTCCCCCGCCAAATCTCTTTGCAGGGACATCCAACTGGTCTGGTGACTACTTTGTGCGGACAGCGGGATCAGCACTAGTGGTGAACCAGATGGTGAACCAAACTGGTGCCGGTACCGCCGCCGGCACTGCTGCTGGCACCAGCACCATCCGGGAGCAGCTGCAGGCGGTTTTTGAGCGGGATTGGAGCTCCCAGTACAGTGCTGACATTGGCGATGCTGAGCGGTGGGAGAGCCTCTGTGGCTCCCGTTAGGCGCTGGGGAACAGACCACCGGTGAACCATGAGTTCTGACTGTGCTGAATCCGGCTGCCCTGCTCCAATTTGAGTTAAAAAACAGAAAAAAATGAGGTTTTCTGGACTTTGCATTGCTGTTATTGAAGTGGGGCGTCCTCTGCGCCGTAGTGATGGAGAGCGCCGTGCCTTTGCCGAATGCTCTGCCACCACCAAAACGGGACACCCCTCGAGTCTCAGCGGTGCCAAACCCATCCCAGCAAAGAGTCAGATGAAATGCTTGGCTGTCGGCAAACCGTTTATTGGGGGATAATTGCAAGAACCAGTGCTGGTAGCATCTGGCACAGCACATCCCAGTGCATGCCTGGCTACATTCTCCTCTGTCGGCATGGAGCCAGGTTTTGCTGGTCGAGGTGACCAAAGGTGAGGAAGAGGAAGGTCTTTGGTGAGCTCTCGGCTGTCAGGGTGTTTGCCAGGGTTGCCGGGGCGGCTCAGCAGTGCTGTGGATGTTGCCGGCTCTGTGCGGGGAGGAGCATGCCGGGTGTAGCAGGGGGGTCCCAGCCCGGCCCCCAGAGCCCGTCCTCAGTGACAGTGATGGGACGTCGGGGCTTGGGGTTGTGCTGCGTCACCGGAGCTCTCTGCGGGGGGTAAAAAGCATGGGGAGGGGGTGAGTGGCACCCATGGGTGGGGTGCCCACTCCTTGGTGGGGATGTGGGGCACCCAGGGACCCTGAGCACCCAGGGACTCCAGCCACCCATGACGTGGGGCACCAGGTGATATGGAGCACCAGGGACCCTCAAGCACCCATGCCATGGGGGCACCAGGGACCCTGAGCACCTGTGATGTGTGGCACCAGGGGACATGGGGCACTAGTGACCCCAAGCATCCAGGGACCCAAAGCACCTGGGGGACACAAAGCACCCAAGGGACCCCAAGCACCCAGTGTCCCAGAGCACCCATAGCGAGGAGACCCTGGTCCGCACTTGAGCCCCCCACCCTGTGGCCATACCTTGGTGTGGAGCACGGTGTATGGTCTTCCAGGCAGGTTCTGCTCCTTGATGCCACCAAGGACCATGCCACCATCGTGGTGGCCATGCTGCTCCCATCTGCTGGGGGACCCCAGCACAATCAAGTTACCAGCAGTGGGTTCTGTCTTGGGACGTCGGTGATGCTGGCGGTGCCGGGTGCCGTGGTGGGTGGGGATGGGGGCTTGACAGACATCCTGCTGGCTCTTGTCACCAGTGTCCCCAACCGGCTCAGCCAGGCTGAGCCGACCCATCTGGGTGATGGCCTTCTGGATGCTGCACTGGCTGGCAGGGATGAAGGCACCTTCCTCCATGCCAGGGAAGATCTCAACCATGCCAACATCCTTATGGGATGCCCTCAAGTCCTCTTGGCAGAGCTGGTAGTACCGGGTGGCCTCGAAGCTGGACTTCACCTGCTGCAAGGAGATAAAGGGATGCTTAAGGGCGGCGCTGGGCATGATCCTCTCGTGCGAGTCCCAGGTGAGCATCCTCTTGACCAGCTCCACCATCCCGTGCAGGTCACAGCGCTCGGCCAGTGCCTCCTGGCTGGGATAAGACACAGGACAGATGTTCACCGCTGCCAACTGATCCAGCGAGGAGAACACATACTTCCTCTCTGTTGGCTTCACCATTTCCTCGCCGGGTGGTTTGAGCTGCCAGGAACCGGTGGGATGTGGCACCCGTCGGAAGAAGGACCGTGTTTTCCGGGCAGCGCAGAGCAACTCACCCCGCGGTAGCCCCAAGGTGGAGCAGATGCAGCACACCTGGTCGTACTCGTTGACGCCAGGGTAGAGCGGCCAACCCAAGTGAAGCTCGGCCACCACACAACCCAAAGACCAGATGTCCACTTTCTCACAGAAGGGCAACCCCAACAAGATCTCTGGTGCCCGGTAGAAGCGGGACTGGATGTAGGGTTCCTTGACATGGCGGACCTCAGCAAAGATGCTGGCCGAGCCAAAGTCGATGAGCTTGACACGGAAAGGGTAGCGTGCGTGGTCCACCAGCATGATGTTCTCTGGTTTGAGGTCGGCGTGGATGATGGATAGCTCCTTCAGCTTGACTAACGCTGCCAGCACCTGCGCTGTGATGGTACGGATGTGCCGGACGGGCAATGGCAAGAAGTTGTTCTGCTTTTGGAAGTCAAAGAGGTTTTGCTCCAGCAGCTCGAAGACGAGGTAGGTATAGGCACCATCACTGAAGGACTCAAGGAAACGGACGACGTGCGACTCCTCCGTGTCCACCTCCCGCAAGGCCTGCAGCAACCTCAGCTCATTCTTTGCCACCCGCCCATGGTGGTCTTCGTTCTTCAGGATCTTGATGGCCACCATCTCCCCTGTGCTCCTCCGCCAGCCCTGGGCCACCTCCCCAAAGGTCCCCTTCCCCACCGTGGTCACCATGTCGTAGCACTCGGCACCCACCACCAGCGTCCCCATGGTGGGTTGGCTCCTTGCCAGGGGCTTGCAACCCCCAACTCAGCACCCAACAGGGGCTTGGGAAATCCAGCTGCCTCAACGTGGCCCCCAACAGTGTTGCCAGTTCCGGCATTGCCGTGACAACACCTTCTGTTGCTGACATCGTCCCCAGGAGCAACCACTCCCCTGCGCAAGGGATTGCAGCCCAGGTGGAGGAACCCCCTGAAACCCAGCCCTGGTCCCCCAAAATCCATCCCACCCCCCCAAAACCCATTTCCAGCCCCAGAAAACCCATCCCTGGTCCCCCAAAACCCATCCCAGCCCCCTAAAACCTATCCCCAGCCCCCCAAAACCCATTCCTGGACCCCCAAACCCATCCCTGCCCACCAAAACCCATCCCCAGACCCCATAGACACGCTCGGGGCTTTTTTGGGGGTTAACATTTATTCCAGCTGAGCTGAGAGCAAGGGGCCGGGGGGGCGATGTCACTGTCCCCCCCCTTCCCGGTTATTATTAAAACCTGGAAAATGGGCAAAAAAGCTTCAAACACCCCCCAAAAAAAAGCCAGATTAGGATTTTTTTTGGGGTAAGGGGGTTAAACAGGGTCTGGGGGAGCAAGTGATGCTCCACCACCCCATCACCATTTCAGGGGTTCCCCAAAGACCCACATGCTCGGGGGGGGTTCACTGCTCACCACAGGGTTGGGGACTCAGCGCCAGCTTAGGCAGCTGAAATTTGGGGGTCCCCAACCCCCCAAATGCCCCCAAATTGAAGCGTGGGCTGACTTCTGTCATCACCGGCCACTGGTTGAATTCAGGGTTCCCGGGGGAGAGCTCAACGTTGGGTAACCGCATCTTCCCCCCCTTGGGTTGGGTGATGGGGGGCTCTGGAGGGGACCCCCCGGGAGAAAAACCCACCCTGGGCACCCACAGCCTTCGCCGGGTCTTGCCCTC
Organism: Nipponia nippon; assembly: GCF_047370975.1. NCBI lineage: Eukaryota > Metazoa > Chordata > Aves > Pelecaniformes > Threskiornithidae > Nipponia > Nipponia nippon. The sequence continues at coordinate 19,734 of NW_028262365.1, read as the reverse complement.
CACTTCCTCACTGACGTGGGGATGGGGGTCCACCACCCGGTTGTCTTCTCCTTTCTCCTTCGGCTTCACCAACACCAACACCGCCTTCTTCACACCGCTCATCCTCCCCTCACCTTCCAACCTGCTCCCGGCAGAACCTGTGCCGAATTTTGGCAATTTGACCCTAGACCGGCGTCCCGGTGCCATATCCTTCCTGGTGGTCTCCTCCATCCCATCCATCCCTGGTGGTGCCAATTCCAACACTGGCACCTTCAGTGCCAGCACGCCAGTGGGTTTCGGTATCTTCTGGGTGACTGGATCCTCCGCTTGTTTTACTGGCACAGTGAAACCCACAGCAGGGATGGTGAACTGAGGGGTCAATGGTTGTGCCCCCCCATCACCCATTGCCCCCCTGGTTTTCAGCTTCAACCGGATTGTGCTGGGAGACTCCGGCATCTTCCTTCCTGCTGTGCCAATGCTCAAGCTCTCGGCGCTTCCCCCACGTCTCATCATTTTGGGGTCCCCCCCGATGCGGATATCAGGGCTGGATCCCCCAAATTTGGGCAACTTCACCCCCCTGCCTAGCTCCGGCCCGGCGGGGAGTTTAGGCAACGATGGCACACGCCGATTGCCCATTGCCGGCAGGGTGATGCCCACCCGCGGTATCCGAAGCCGGGGGGTCCCAGGGGACCCCGGTTCTGTGGACCTCCCATCGTTCCCCCCTGACCCCCTGATTCCCAACTGTGGCAGCTTCATCGCTACAATGGTATCCTGGGGACCCTCCTCGCTGCTGGCACCCTTGTCCCCATCCTTGACACTGAAAGGTGCCAGGGATAATTTGGGGACCTTCAGCTTGACCCTGGCACTAGCAGCACCAACCGTCCCCAAACCCAGGTCTAAGGCCATCGTGGGACTGGTGATGGCAATGCCGGGCGGTGCCGGTGTGGCTGTGCTGTGAGACGCTGGGGGATACTCGTTGCCATCACTGCCCATTTTGAGCTTGGCAAGGGACAACCCAAACCGTGGCAGGGTGAATTTGGGGGGTTTGGGTTTGGTGCCGGTTGCCAGCACATCCCCGGCGAGCTGTACCGGGGTGGCGATTTCCACCGCCGGCAGCGGTGCCGTGGGCTCCAGCTCCAGGCTGAGCTTTCGCAGCCCTTTGGCAAATCTGGCTGCCACATCTGGCATCACCGCAGCATCCCCCTCATCTGGCACCGCCATGGTGCCGGTACCTGCTGGCAATGCCAAACCCACACCAACATGTGGCACGGCAATATCAATGGATGGCACTGCCATTGCTGGGAAGGTCAACCGAGCCGGTGCTGCCGGTGGCGACTCTGACCACCGTGCTGGCAGCTTCACCTCCAACCGCGGTTGCCCACTGGCGATGGCCAGCTCTGGTTTGGGCACACTGAGCTCAGGGACCAGCTCCACGGCAGTGCTGGGGACGGCGATGGCAATGGAGGGGACACGGATGCTGGCGACTCCCCCTCGCGTGCCAGCATCCCTCTCCTCATCCTCTGCTGGGGCCGTGCCGAAATTCGGCAGCTTGGTTTTCAGCACTGGGCTCGCCCCACCCCTACGGCTGCCTCTGGGGGTGTCTCCCTCCCCCAGCTTCATTTGGGGTTGATTTATGGTTGTGCTGGGCTCCAGCATCACTGCTGGCAGTGGCAATGCTGGCACAGCCACCTCCAACTGCGGCAGCCGTAATGCTGGCTCCTTGGCTTGAGGGGCGGCTGGCAGTGCCGCGCCAGTGAGGCTCAGCCCCATGGTGACTTTGGGTGCTGCCACCTCCATGGCCGGTAACCGGGTGCCAGTGCCCACCGGCACCTCAGTGGCAATGCCAGGAGCCTCTGGTTTCACTGGTGGCTCCTCCATCACCCGTGTTTTGCTGGCTGCTGCTTCCTTCACTGTTAACCGGGATGGCGTTGCACGTGGTCGCTTGGGCTCTGCTGCTGGTGGCACTGCGGTGGATGTGGCTGTTGGTGCTGGTTCAGCAGCGCTCTGGCTCTTCACCAGCTTGGGGAGCTTGGGAAGGGCAAACTCCACAGCCACAGTGCCAGTGGGTGCCACGCTCACTGTGCTGGGTGCCGGTGGCAGCTTCTTGGAGGGCGTCAGGATCGGGATGCTCTGGGTGAGGGGGGAAGATGGGACCTGGCACCCACTGCACCCAGGCATGCACTCACAGGGACTCCTGAGCATCTGGCATCCCCAGTGCCGCATCCACAGGGCTCCCCCAAGCATCCCGCATCCCTGTCCTGCATCCATAGGGCTCCCCCAAGCATCCCACATCCCTGTCCTGCATCCATAGGGCTCCCCTCCGAGCATTCCACGTTCCTGGTACTGCATCCATAGGGATCCCCCCGAGCATCCTGCATTCCTCCCGCTGTATCCATATGGCCTCCTGAGCATCCTGCATCCCTGTTCTCCGTACATAGACCCCCCCGAACTTCCCGCATCCCTGTCCTGCGTCCATAGGGCTCCCCCGAGCATCCCACATCCCGGTCCTGCATCCATAGGGACCCCTCGAGCATCCCACATCCTGGTCCTGCATCCATAGGGACCCCCCGAGCATCCCACATCCCTGTCCTGCATCCATAGGGACCTACCAGCCTGGCCACCTTCCTCTGGTGTCCCTCGCTGCTGGTGCTGGTGCCGCCAAGGGGGATGCAGGTGCCGGGCACCCGACGCCGGAGGCAGAGTGAGATCTTGCAGGACCCGGCGCCCTCCAGCACCCGTGCGACGTCCTCGGGGGGGGCCCCCTCGAAGAAAACCCTGGCGCTGAGAAGCCGGTCACCTACAGAGGCCATAGGGACTGTCACCCTGTGTGCCATCCCCCCCTGAAATCCAGGTGGGTTTCAGGGACCCCCACCTTGGTGGATGCGCAGGGATTTGGGCGCCTTGGCAATGTAGAGGCCGTGGCGGTCACGGGCCACGGTAACACCCGTCAACCCAGCCTCAGGCGCTGTCTCCAGCTCCACCAGCTGCGTGTCCTCCTATGGGGCAGAGGGGGGTGGGGGTGGGATTTGGCCCTTCCCCCCTGCCCCACGCTGTGCCCCACCGCCCACTGCGGCCCTCACCTCCATGGGGGGGATGGGGGGGTCCCCTCCTCCGGGGGGTATCACTGGGGTCCCGGGGGGGACACAGGCGGTGGCAGGGGCTGGGGATGGTCCAGTGCCTCAGGGTCCTGTGAATGGGGGGCACAGACCCCCAACCCCTTGTTGCAGCCCCCCCAACCTCCCCATCGCAGCCCCCCCCATTGCAGACCCCCAACATTTCCATTGCAGACCCCCAAACCCCCCCAGCCCCCTCACCTCCCCCCCTGCCCCCGCCCCACACCTGCAGCCCTAGGGTGGGGGGGTCATCCCTTTCCCACCCTGCACCCCAAAACCCCTCTGCTGGGATCTGCCGAGACCCCTCTGACCTCCCAGCTCCTTCCTGCTCCAGCGCTCTGCTAGGAAGTGGTGTTGTGTGTGTCTCCCAACCAGGATGGGGGGACCCAGGCATCCGGGCCCCCCCCTAAAAGAGAACCCAGGCGTCCGGGCTCTCCATCCCACGCTGGCTCAGCAAAGGTCACTGGCTCCTTGCCAGAGACCCCCCCCCCCCTTTGGCATCGCACCCCAAACTTCCCGCTGGCAGCCACCCACGCACCGGTGGGACAAGGGGGTCCCTTGTCCTGGGTCCCCCCCACCTCCACCCCAAGGGAATTCCGGGAATTTGTGAGACTCAGCACAAAATCCTGTGGGATGGAGGGTGGTGCGAGGCTGGATTCGGCCAGCCAGGCCTGCGGCTGCAGTGGTGGACTCCTGGCTTGGCAGCCGAGGATGAGCTGAGCGGGAGAGGAGCTGGAGGGGTCAGGGACACATCCTGCAAACTGTGTCCCCCACCTGGGTCTGCCCTTGCTCCGGGCATCCGTGCCTGCCTGTGCCATCCGCAGGCTGCACAGGTGCACAGAAGCATGGGGGCACGCCTGCAAGGGTGCAGGAGTGCATGGATGCAGAGATGTGTGCGTGCACAGAAGCACGGGTGCAGGAGTCCATGGGTGTACAGGTACACGGGTACTGGGCTGGTGGGGTGCAGGGTTTGCAGGGCACCCCTGGGCTGGGGGGGGGATAGCACCCCTGGGGCCCACCATAACACCCCTGGGACCCCCACAGCACCCCAGGATCCCCAAAGCACCCCTGGGACCCCCCCATGGGACCCTCAAAGCACCCCTGGGACCCCCATAACACCCTTAGGACCCCTGTAGCACCCCCGGGACCCCTGTAGCACCCCTGGGACCCCCGCATGGGACCCCTCAAGCACCCCTGGGACTCCCAAAGTACTTCCAGGACCCCAAAGCACTTCCAGGACCCCCATAACACCCTTGGGACACCCATCACACCCCCAGGATCCCTGTAGCACCCTTAGGACACCCATAACAACTCTGGGACCCCCAAAGGACCCCTGGGACCCCCATAGCACCCCAGGGACTCCCGTAGCACCCCCAGGGGAGCCCGGATGCCTGGGTCCCTCCCCAGGCAGCTGAGCAATGTGCTGACTCAGCAATCCCTGCTGACAGCACCCATGGGCGTGGGTGGGGACATGAATGGAGCGATTGACGGTGGGACGGCGCGGGGGCCCCAGGGAATTCAGCAGCACCCGCTGCGCCCACCCCAAGCCTTGGTGAGGTGGATGCTGGCACCCTGAGATCTCCTCAGCACCCAAGGGCCCTCCAAACACCCAGGGGTGCTGCATGGCTCCCCGAACACTCAGGGGTGCTGCAAAGCCCACTCAGCACTCAGGGGGGCTGCAAGACCCCCCAGCAGGGCTGAGCACCCAGGGGTGCTGCATGCCCCCCTGAGCACCCCCGGGTTCCCCACTGTCACCCCCTCCCCACGCAAACACCTGGTGCTGCTCAGCACAGGGCGAGAGCCGGATTCAGCAGCCAGAGGGGCACGCGTGTAACATCGTGCGGTATCTCTTATCGGAGCGAGAAGCCCTGCACGGGAAGCCTTGTGTGCGTGCAGGATGAGGGGGGCAGAGTGCTGATAGCGCAGAGGTGAGGAAGGGTGCAAACACCACAAGAAGGCCCGAGGGTCACCAGCGTCTCGCTTATTTGCAGATCATCCACCTGCATCTGGTCTGCTGGGATGCGCTGCTTCCTACGCAACACAGCCGCCCCTCTCGCACAAAGCCGCTTCCAGTCTCTTCTCGCCTGCCTTCAGGATGTTGCCTGATTTTTTAAAAATCTTTCGTCAGCATCTGTTGACTCGCTACCGTCACTCCCACAACCTGGATGCCACATGCAGACCAATATAGCAATCCCGGGGGCTTACTCTGGGGGAAAAAACCCCCCAAACTATTCCACAGGTTCCTTGTGCTGCTTCCCCCCTGGGGAGTGGGGTGGGGGGCGTGGACAGAAACAGCCAGCAGCCCTTGAAAGCTGTCAAGTGCAGAGGACTGAAGTGCTCGAGCCACTTGGATGCTTTTTGGTAGCGAGGCAATGACTACTGCTGCCTGGGCTGTGAGTGGGAGAAGGGCAGAGAAGTGTAAGCCCTGTCCCCCCTGCGGGTAGTGCCTGCCTTTGGGATGGCGGAACTGGGCTGAGAGCCGTCCCTGCTCAGTCGCCCAGGGCTCAGAACGATGGTGAGTGCTGCTGCCGCCCGGCGGCCGGCGGTGGGACTGCAGCTCTAGGGCATGGAGACGGCCTGGCTGGGAATGGCCCCACCCCCAGCGACAGGCCCCGCCCCTAGTGACAGGCCCCATCCCTGGAGACTGCCTGGCAGGGGAATGGCCCCACCCCTAGCAACAGGCCCCGCCCCTGGAGACAGCCTGGCAAGGGAATGGCCCTGCCCCTAGCGACAGGCCCTGCCCCCAGCAACAGGCCCCGCCCCCAGCAACAGGCCCCGCCCCTGTTCCCCATCCCCATTTCTGTTTTCTCCGTCCGGCTCGAGAAGAGGATTTTTCACATCCCCCCTCTGCCCTGCAGCCCGTCACGGTTGCAGTTCTCTGTCTGCGCCTCTCTCCGTCTGGCCCCAGCTCCTTGTTTGTGCCTCCTCCCTCCATGCCCTGCGCCCTGCTGCTTTCCCCCTTGTATTCCTGTCTCCCTCCATCTCCCCGCCCCTGTTTTTTCATCCCCCCTCTCTGCCCTAGAGCCCATCGGTATCTTCTCTTCCTCTGTCTCTCTCTTCCCGGTTCCCACACCCTGTTTTTCAGTTTTGTCCTTCTTGGCCCCGTGCCGCATTGCGATTTCATTTCTTTCGCCGTCCCTCCCTGTCTGCCTCCCTGCCAGGATTTTTTAATGCCTCCCTATCTGTCCTGTAGCCCGTCGTTGCTTTCGCTTTCTCTGTGTCTCTGCGCCTGGCCCCCTGGCCCTGTCTTTACTTATTTTTTTAATCGCTCCGTCTCTGGCCTGTACACAGACTCGCTCCTGGGACTTGTTATGTGTGTGACTGAATCAACACCCGCCTCCTCCTTTGCCCTGAGGCCTGCAGTTGTGCTCCCTTTGCACCAGGCAAGGGGCTGTGGCGGAGCTCAGGGCAGGAGATGACTGATGCACTGTGGGGGTCGGGTAATGGCCCCCTGTTCCTGCTGGGCTCCAGCTGTGGGCCGGGGCTGCAGAAGGCCCAGGTGCGGGCAGTGAGGCTGATGGCGCTGGCCTCTCCCTTGAAAAGGGTGGCTGCTTGGAGAGGGGCTGGTGCTGCCCTGCCTTGGGTGGCTGTGGAGGGGCTGGTGTGAGGCAAGGCAGGAGCGGAGCAGTTGCCAGGCTGTGGCTGCACCAAGGGAGAAGGTGAGCAGGGGCCGGGCTATGGACCGGCAGGTCCCAAGGAAAGCCCCGAGGAGGGTGGCGGTGCCTGCGGGGAAGTGGACGGGCCGGCAAGGTCCCCGCGCAAGGCATGGAGCGGCAAGGGTAGTGCCATGTTGGAGCTGATACCCTGGCTAGGGTATCACGTACATAGATGTAGAGTGCTGAGAGATGCTGCGTGCACCCACACGTAGCGCACACGTGGTGTGTGCATATGCAGAATGTCCCACGCAAACTGACCTGCTGTTGTAAATAGTTTCTAAAGCTAAGCAGAAACAGTAGTTTTCCAATTAGCAAAATTACTAACCGCTTGTGCCTTGAGAAAGGGATCTGGGAGGGAGCTCAAAGATATGAAAGTGTTTGTAGAAGTAATGAACTGTGGAAAACTAATGGCTCTAGCCTGGAAGAAGAGCTAACAGACCGATAAAAGGGACCATCTTGGCACTGAAGACTGGACGGTGGCCAGAGAAGCGTCAAGTTTCATCAGACTGCAGAAACTGGATGAAAGGTAAATGCAGCAAGGGGAGATCGCGACCACTGGACTCAATTCAGGACCGAGAAGATTTACCCCCCCACACACCTGAAAGGAGCATGCGTGCTAATTTACGTAGCAAGCAAGGCTCATTTAAATGTAGCAAACCAATAGCGTATGCAGTGTTACTCACTAACTAATAAGTGTAAATTTAGGCATATGCTGTAGTTCTGTATGACGGTACGCATGCTAGGGGGAGATATCCCCTGTGTGTCCAGCGCTGCAATAAAGAATGCCTGCTTGCTAAAACTCCAAAACAAGTCCTAGAGAGTTATTCTAAGCAGCTTTTATAGTAACAGTTTTGGCAACCCAGATGGGACACGGCTTCTGAGATGCGACGGACGTGGGAATCGACGGACGTCCGTCCGGCACCGAGATTTCTTGGGGAGACCTTGATCCCCGCTCCTCTGAGCTCACGAGCTAAGGCCCTGGGTAAGAAAATTTAAGGCGTTCTTTGATTTATACCTGAGCTCAGGAATCTGTCATGTGTCTGTCACGTATATGCCTACTTGTAGGTTCTGATATTTGTCTGTAATCTGTTTGTGAAGCTCTGCCTGTCAGCCTGAGGTGAAAGCCCAGTGTGGTGGGAGCAAAGGATCCTTGAGGGGTTAAATCCTCTCCCGAGAAGTCCTTTTAGGTGAAAGCTTTAAGGACAGCCGGCTTTAATTGGGGTTTGAATCCCCATCTTTCTGATCTGTTTTGATTTTCTGGTACTGACTTGGTTTAGGTCATTTGGTTACGAGTGCAAGAATTGTAATACGGCAAGTTGTTGATTTCCTGTGTAAGTGCCACTAACAATATGGGAGGTGAACAGTCGGGAGGGCTTTTAAAAAAAATTGCCTTTAGGTTGTATTTTAGTACATTTGAAACAACTTGGTGGTGTTCCCGGCGGGAGTGTGCGGAAACAGGATTTGATTAAGTGTTGTAATCAGTGGTGGCCATTATATAAATGGAAGGATGGAGAGAAATGGCCTTTTAATGGAAGCCTGAATTCCAACACCTTTTTGCAGTTAATGCTGTTTTTGAGGCTACAGAAAGAGAGAGCGCCAGCGTTTGTGGGGCTGTGAATGGGGTTCCCTGAATACTTTAGGAGCAGCAAGAGCTTTTGGTCTTGGCATCTTTGGTGCCAACATGTTGCCGATGCAATAGACGCAGTTGTAGTAAAAGAGCAGGTTGCTGTTTGCATTCGGTGCTTTACGTATTGAGATCTAAGGCACAGGAGAAACTTTCCTGCTGCTCCTCTGGCAGCCTTTATGCCTTCTGGTGGTTTGTCCCTCCCCTTTCCCAGGTGAATGTGAGAGGGTGGTGGGCAGGGCCCGGGGTATATGAGCCACAGCCTCTGCTCAGGGAGCTCCTTCTGCTCCCTGGCTTCTTTGGTGTTAGTGCTCTGTTGCTGTGAGTTGGTTGCGGATTTTGACCTGCCTCAGCCATTTGGGCAGGTGTGTTTTGATGCTGAGAGAAGCAGAAGTGTGTCTTTGAGGTAAGAGCTTTGGGGCTAGTCAAGGTTTAGCAGCATAAAGAGTAGAAAGTATATTTGTATGCGTAATTTTTGTTTGTTTTCCAGTCATCCATTTTGTATGGGGTGTTGAGGGGTGGCAAGATGGTTTAAGATTCTGGCTTGGGCTTTGTTTTTCTATTCCAAGTGCCTTGTGTTTTTCTGGAATTCCTGCTCTTATTGAAGATGGAACCTTGTTTTTCTTGCCAGTTTTGCCATGCAAGTTGTTGACACCATCTCTTAATAGGAGTGATGGTGACACGATATAGCAGGGGCTAAGTTGGCCATCTTGTATGTATCTGTAGGTAGTGTCTTTCAAGAAAGCTGCAGGGACAGAAGGTATAGTGTTTTTCAGAGTATTGAACGGTTTATTGCTTTTCCCGATTGCCTCTAGAGTAGCACGTTGTCTAGAACCTTTGCAGATTGCAGTGGGCCCCTCACAGACGGCAAACATTAGGACTCGAGGTATTTAGTGAGTCTGTAGCAGAGCCCGGAGTCTGTGGGAAGAGGAAAGGTCGGAGGTGTGTACAGAACATGGGGTGCAGTTTCAGAGGAGCAGCTGACATGGGGGGGGGGGGGGTCCAGGGGTGTCGATACAGGGAAGGAGTGGGCTTGCTTCCCTGCCTGTTCAGGAGAAGAGGAGGGGTTTCTCCAGGTTTTGGGACCGGGGGATGGTTGGGCAAGGGAGGTGGGTTCATCAGCCTTTCTTGGATGGGTTTTGCAGTTTTATTTGGGTTTTGCTGGGGTCTGTTCTGGTTCTGTTTCTCTACAGATGATGGGAGACACAATGAAGTCATGAGAGATGTAGCCTAAGCTGATCGGGCTTCCGCATCGCAACACACGAGGCCGAATGTCAGATGAGTCTTGACTCGGAAAGCATTAGCTACATTAAGGTACATAAAAATACACCCTTTGGAATTGTCAAGTGTCTGCTGCTCTGCGCCTTGTACTCACTCGATTCCCTGAGCCAATTTTTGCATCTATCCCTTTCACCGTCGATCAGGATATAACAGAAGTTGTTACTCAGAGGCATTGAATAGGCCCTTATTTTTAGTGCAGGCTTGTTTCACCGTCTTCCATTGCGTTTCTTGGAGAAGAGGATGCATATTACTTGTCCTCTTCAAAACCTCTAGGGAAATTGCATTTTTTATTGCAGTCCTGGGCATGCAAGCTTTTTCTTTTTTTCCTTGGTTTTGCCCTTTTCCTTAAGTGTCAAATGAGGCTTTCTCTAGTGTAGGTGATGGCAATGATGTTCTTGTTCACAGTGTTTTTGCCACCGGTTTCTGTAGTCGTAAGGTGTCTGTTTTAGATGTTTGAGTCACCATGTCATGCCGTTGTGGTTTTTCCATCTGTAGATCGCCACTGTAATTCCCCACGGGGCTTTGTAGGTTATCGGCTCAAGGGTCGTCCTCGTGGCTTTGTCCATCAGGCAGACTCAGCTGCTGCATGATACAATGTTCTGTTTTTTCTGAGATTTATGGGTTTTTAGTGTTTTCTGGGTTTTGGTTAGGATTTTGTTTGCAGGATGTCTGTTGTTTATTCCTGCAGGTAAGATCAGGTGGTCTTTTGACATCTAGGTCTCTGTGGCTCTCTTTCCTCTCTTTTCTTTGCCTTTTCGTAGTTATCACCAGTATTTTCCCACAACGGGAGCGGCAGAGAGGGGAGCAGAGGTCTGGGGCATCCGGGGAGGTAGTGTGAGGATTCCTTCTGTCTTTGCAGGCCTGACCCCAAGGACATCTGGTACGTGGGTCGATAGTGTGAAAATATATATTATGCGGGTGCAGTAATCCCTTTCAGAGCCTGTCAGAGGGTAAGGATTTTATGTTTGGTGTCACGTTGTTCTGTTTTGTGTTTCTGTGGAAGATGTGAATTTTGTGTGGGAGGAAGCCGGCTATCTGACCGGTTTTGAGATCAGGTGGGGTACGTGTGTTTTTAGGTCATATCTTATTTGCCAGGTGTTTTGAACTAATTATATTGGATTTTCCTAGGGAGTCACTACCAGGTTCGGGGCTCCTCGATGGCGGGTGCCATCGCCAAAAGGCAAAGTGGTGTCATAGTGGAGTTTTGCGTTTATGGGGATGGGCTTGGCCATCTCCTGCCCAAACTCTGGTTAGGTAGCAGTCAGGAATGGTAGCTGTCTTTTGATTTTGATTTTTGTTTTGTTTTTTCGTTTTGAAGAACAAGACGATGATGGAGCACACTAAGAGCATAATAATTTTCTCTTCCTTTGCCAGTACGGGCATCTGAGGGCCAGCCCGCACTGAAGGAACAGCACCGGGATACCAGTGTTGACAGTCAGCAGAGGATGGAAGCTTCTTTTGGAGACCCAGGTGATTAAGTAGAGTCCTTATTTGTTCGATTTGATTTTCATCATGGGGGTGGGGAGGGGCTGGGACATGTGGTCCCAGATGGGGGAGCTGTGTATTATCTGGGAGGCTGTGAGAAATATAACGGACACCACTGGGCGCGCATTAAATCCGGTGCTTGGGTGTGACCTGGCAGAACCATCCTGTGATGCAAAGTAACGCATACTTCTGTACTGAGATCTTAATAGTTCAGTCGGCATGAGCTTTTGCTTTTCCTCATCGAGCTTGTATTTTGGCGTGAAGCATTCGGGTCTGAGGGGTTTCCACAAGAATCTTGGCACTGGTCTCCACGAGAATCCTGGCGCCTGTCTCCACGAGTTTCTGTGACCATCATGTCATGTTCAGCATTTGTCTGCTGTCAGGTCTCCTATAACTACTATGCGGTTTTGGCCTAAGGCTTTATAGCGCAGTGTTATCTGTTAGTAGCATTGAGTATGCAAGCAGCTTGCGGCAGCCCAACGTCCTGTCCCCTCTGTGTCGGTAGTCCTATGCAGGCATGCTGTCCATGGAGGGGATCTCCAGGCTGCAGTTTATAGAGTCATCTAGGAGTTATTTATCCATGAAGGAAGCGTCTGTCATTACACCAGCCGCGGTCATTCGCTACTTGTAGCTCTTTGCCTATATTTGAGTCATCTGGCAGTAACCTAAATGTTTGTGTGTCGGTGGGTGGTTTGGCTTATTTTTGCAGTTAATGTAATAGGTCAGGGCTAAGCAGGACTGTCAAGCGAGGCACGACAGCAAAGGCGAGTGAATGGCATCGTGGGTCATGACGGAGGTTGAGGTCCATCGTTTGGGATTTGTGCGGTTTTCCTGGAGCCCTTTTCTGGGACTTCTTCCCTGCGTCTTAACATTCTTTGGTCTTTAAGCCTGGCTTCTCATGCGTCTGTCATCACAGTTACGGATGTATGTTTATACGTATCTCTATCACTGGCGATGGCATTCGAGTTTTCAGGGGCCACCGTAAGTTCTTCCTCGCAGTCCCATCGATCTTCTTGACTGATGGCATCTCCAGGCCGGGACTCGTTCCTCTGGCCGAGAGTTTTCTTAGGTCTCTGGGTCGTGTTGTTTGTTGCATTTGAGTGCAGCGTCGGACTGTGCGTGTCTCTGTGTGGGTTGGAGCTGCTCTGCCTGGAGGTGTAGCGATGGTAGAGTTGGGGGAAGATCAGCACCAAGAGCGTATAGTTAATGTTAATGTGCCTAGACTGCTTTGGCCAAGGCCGTACAGCCTATCTCGGAGCAAGCGGCTGTCGACAGTAATTTCTGTAGTGTTTTGCGGGTGCTGAGGGGATGACCGGAGCTGTTTGGGAGCAGCACTAGGATGCTGCTAGTTGAGCAGATTGAATCTCAAAGGTGTTAAGGCTTGTATGGGTAGGGCTTCATGTTTGAGTTACATCTGCATCTAGGTGACTTCTTTGATATTCCTGTTTTTGCAGATGCGGAAGGACAAGCCGTGCAGGGTGATGGAGAGTTCAGGTGGGTTGGTGTGCGGTGTTAGATGTGACTGGTGGGTATATGACTAGGTTACGGTTTGGGTTTTTGGCTTTATTTTGAAGATGAAGCCATGTGGGAGATGCACACCGGAGCGGACTCGGGCATGGTGAGCAATGACTAGCGGGCTGGTGTAGCAGTTAGTTTTCAGGTGTCATATTGCGGGTGAAGTTTTAAGCATCCCTTCTTTGTTTTTTACAGGTGGTACCCGCCCCTCAACGTGGCAACCTGGAAACAGTGGTGGCAGTGCAGGAAACTGGCCAAGGTAAAGGAGTGGAAAATGGGAATCGGTGTGGGCAGGCTCTTGTTTTGGGTAGTATCTCAGCAGGTGTTATTTGCTTTGATTGTTGTAGATTATGCATGTAGCGTCAGAGGAGCGAAGCAGCAATTTGCTGAGAGGTCCGAGAAGGTGAGGTGGTTGCAGGCCTGTCGGCGCCCGAGAGTAAAGTATCCTGCGGCAACTCGGTGAAGCTTTTCTCTTTGGTTTTGCAGGTTCCGTGCGGGCCGTCTCTGGAATCGGATGAGCATTGGAGGCGAGATGGGAAGTAGAGAGGAGGAGTGTGGGACTCGTGGCTTTTCACGAGCGCGAAGGTGATTTTCTGTATCTTGGCATCTTGGGCGCCACAAGGAACGATGGCCGCAGCCTCCGGCCTCCGACTCTGGAATGGGCGTGGAGGAGGCGAGCGGAATGCCGCGGCGCTTACGAGGGTGAAGGTGGCGCAGAAGAGGTCGGCGTTCACAGTCACGATGCTTACTGCTGGTGCTGTGGGGTTTTGTTTTGCAGGCGAGGAAGAGGAACCAGGGGAGTGCAGGAAAATATCAGCTAGCTGATGTGTCTGGTCAAGGATGGATGCGGACCCCACGGCCCTCTGAAAGATTAAGTTGAGGGACTGGCACTGGGAAGGGGGTGAGGAGACAGGGCTGGCCATTGCAGGAAGGGGTTTTGAAAGGTAGGGGAGAGGGCCGTCCAGGAACGGTGCCCTCTGGGCAGGTAAAGGGAGCGGGTTTGCAGGATGGCAGCGTGTGCCTGGCAGGGCAGTTCCAGGCTGTGTCTATTATTGTGCAGTTTGTGTGGTGTGTCTTCTGTGTCTTAGGTCTTCGCCAGGTCTCGATGCCCTCTTTGCGCCCAAAGAGGGTGGCATGCGCCTCAGGTGTCATCCCTACCGTCACAAACGCTTGTGCTCATTGGCATAGTGCCGATTGGGCGTTGCTTTTCTGGTGTCGCAAGCGTATGGCGTGGATCGGCCTGGTGTCTCGGAGGTTTCTGGGCGGTCCTTTTCTGCGGCGTTGTTCTTGGCTGTGTCAGCAGCTCTGCTCCCTTGCCGTCCGTTTCTGCAAACTGGGCTTTCTTGCCTGAGTCCTTACGTTCTTAGGTCTTGAAGCCGGGATAGTTGCGTCTACATCCTCTCAGTTTTCAGAGTAACTTCTTGTCGGGGGCTGTGACGTTCTGCTCTCTCTTTCTGGGGCTGCCATAGGGCCTCCTCACATGGCCGTCACGGTCCCGCAGGTCGTCTTCCTCTGTGGCATCTTCTGTCTGGGTGTCGTTATTGCTGAGAGTTCTCTCTTGTCTTTGAGGCATGTTGTTTGTAGTGTTGCGTGGAGGGTAGGTCTGTGTGTGTGTGGTCTGGAGCCACCCTCCCTGGGGGGTGTGGAGTCGGGGTAGGTGGATAAGAGTCTAAGGTTAATGTGTTGCTCTGACTAGACTGTTGAGGGAAAGGTTGTACAGTCATCTTGGACTGAGTAGCTGTTGGCAGTGGGTGAGGACAGCAATTATTGTAGCGTTAGACAGGTGCCAAGGGGATGACTGTAGCGATCTCGGGGAGGCAGCTAGAGCACAAGCTTGCTGATTCTGCTTGAGTGGAATGAATCTCAAAGGTGTTAAGGCTTGTATGTGTAGGCCTTAATATTTGAGTTATATATTTCTTTCCATAGTAGGCTGTGGTTGGTCTGTAGATGGTATTGCTAAATAAGAACAAGACATCTGGAATTGTTAAGGTATTGCTCAGCATCCAGGTGACTTGCTTGGTGTTATTTGATTTGCAGATGTAGAAGGACGAGCCATCCAGCGTGACAAAGGAGAGGTGAGATCAGCACTGTAAGAAGGTGGGTTGGTGTGTGCTGTTAGAGGGCAGATGTGACTGGTAGCTATTCTACTACAATATGGCTTCTATCTTTTTCTTTTTATCGTGAAGGCTTCTGAGCGTGGAGCCATGTGGGATATGGGCCCCGGAGCTGACTCGTGTAAGGTGAGCGGGGATCGGTGGGCTGAAGGAGCAGTTATTTTTCAGGCGTTGTGTGTGGCCGGTCCGGTTCTAAGCAGCCCCTGTTGTTTTGGTCTTACAGGTGGTGCGTCAGCCTCAAAGTAGCAAGCCAAACTGATGGGGGCAGGGTGGGCGAGCTGTTCAAGGTAAAGGAGGGTGACATGGGATCGGTGTGGGCAGGCTGTGGGTTGGGGCACATGCCTCTCTTACTTGTGTTTTTGCAGGTGCCGCACCTAGCCTCGGAGGGGCGACGCTGCAAGCCGATGAGCGGTCCCGGAATGTGAGGCGGTGGTGGGCCGGGTTGGTGTCCAATAGCCAAGTATTGTATGGCCACTGAGTTGCAGTGTTTCTCTTTGGTTTTGCAGGTTCTGTGGGGGCTGTCCTTGGAACTGGAGGAGCCTTTGAGGTGAGCTGGGTAGTAGGGAGTGTGGGGCCGGTGATATCTGGCAAGCGCAAAGGTTATTTTCTGTCTCTCAGTATCCTAGGTGCAGGAAGCGATGACCGCCGTGGCGTCTGACTCCAGAATCTGCGCGGAGCGGGTGAGGTGCACGCCATGGCCTGTCTGAGGCGGTGGATGTTGTGCAAAAGGTCAGTGTTGACTGATGTGCTGCTGACTGGCAGCATTGGTTTCGCTTTGCACATGGTGAAGAGGAACCTGGTGACTGCAGGATGAATCTAGCAGGCTGAGGGTGGTTTTCCTTGTCCAGGATGGATTTGGACTCGTGGCCATCTGCAAGCTAAGTTGAGGCTCCAGTGCCTGAGAGGGGTTGGGGGAGGGAGGGTGCAGGGTTGGCAATTGCAGGAAGGGATTTTAAAGGTAGTGCAGGGGAGAGGGCTGTCTGGGAACAGTGCCCTCTGGGCAGGTAAAGGGAGCGGGTTAGTCTTCAGCAGGATGGCGGCGTGTGCCGGGCAGGGCAGTTCCAGGCTGTGTCTGTTGTTGCGTAGTTTGTGTGGTGTGTCTTCTCTGTCTTAGGCATTCCTTGGCTCTCGATGCCCTCTTTGCGCCCAAGGAGGGCGGCATGTGCCTCGGCAGTCCCTCCTAGCATCTCGAATGCCCGCACTCATTGGCGTAGCGTCCATCGGGCACTTTTCTGGCATTACCAGTGTGCAGCGTGGATCGTCTGGCATGTCGGAGGTTTCCGGGAGGCCCTATTTTGCGGCGTCGTTCCGGCTGCATCAGCAGCTCTGCTCTCTTGCCGTCCTTTTTTGCGGACTGGGCTTTCTCGCCTGCGCCCTTACGTTCTTAGGTCTTGAAGCCGGCATTGTTGCACCTATGTCCTCTCAGTTTGGAGAGTAACAACTTCTTGTCAAGGGCTGTGACTTTCAGCTCTCATTCTGGGGCTGCTATAGAACCTTGTCACATCGGGTTCACGGTCCCACAGGTTGTCTTCCTCCACAGTGTCTTCCGTCCATGTGTTGTTGTTCTTGCTGAGAGTTTCCTCTCATCTCTGAGGCGTGTAGTTTGTAGTGTTGCGTGGAGGGTAGGTCTGTGTGTTTGGCCTGGAGCCGCCCTGCCCGGGGGGTGTAGAGTCGGGGGTAGGTGGAATAGCGGTAAAAGTCTGTGGTTAATGTGTTGCTGTGCCTAGACTGTTGAGGCAAAGGTTGTACAGTCATGTTGGACGGAGTACCTGAGGGATTTAGAGGGAAGATGTGACTGGTGGCTCTTTGACTGCTTTATCGTGTTTCTGACACTTTTTTTTAACATGAAGGTTCTGACCAAGGAGGAACATGGGATACAGGTCCCGAAGCTGACTCAGCTAAGGTGAGTGGGGATCGGTGGGCTGAAAGAGCGGTTATTTTTCGGGTGCTGTGTGTGGCAGGTCCGGTTCTAAGCAGCCCCTGTTGTTTGGGTCTTACAGGTGGCGCATCAGCCTCCAAGCGGGAACCCAGATTGACGGAGGCGGGGGATGCAAGCTGTTCAAGGTAAAGGAGGGGGAGATGGGGAGCGGTGCGGGCAGGCTGTGGTTCTGGGCAATATCTCAGCATGTGCCTTTTTGCTTGGGTTCTTGCAGGTGCTATTTAGAGGGGTGATATTGCTCATGGATGAGCGGTCCCAGCAGGTGAGGCGTTGGTGAGGCGGGCTGGTGTCTAATAGCCAATAATTGTATGGCAACTGAGTTGCCGCGTTTCTCTTTAGTTTTGCGGGTTCTGTGCGGGCCGCCTTTGGAAGCAGAGGAGCTTTTGAGCCGAGCTGGGTAGTAGGTAGCGAGGGGACGGTTATTTCTTGGAAGCGCAAAGGTACTTCTGTGTGTTGCGGTATCCTAGATGCTGGAAGTGACGACAGCCGTGGTGTCCAATCGGGGAATTGGCGCCGAGTGGGTGAGCAGCATGCCACGGCCTGTCTGAGGTGGTGGATGTTGTGCAAAAGGTCTGTGTTCAGCGATGTGATGCTGACTGACAGCATTGGTGGTGTTTTGTAGATGGCGGAGCGGAACCTTGTGACCACAAGATAAACCACACTCGGCTCACTGGATTCTCCTTGTCCAGGATGGATTTGGAGTCATGGCCGTCTGCAACCTAAGTTGAGGCTCTGGTGCCGGAGAGGGGTCGGGGGAGGGAGGGTGCGAGGTTGGCCATTGCACAAAGAGATCTGTAAATGTAGCACAGGAGAGAGGGCTGTCTGGGAATAGTGCCCTCTGAGCAGGTAAACAAAGCAGCACGATGCCAGCATGTGCCGGGCAGGGTGGTTCCAGGCTGTGTCTGTTGCACAGTTTATGTGGTCTGTCTTCTGTGTCTCTAGATGTTCCCCAGGTCTCGATGTTGCCTTTGTGCCCAAGGAGGGCAGCATGCACTCCAGGTGTCTCGATTTGGGTGTCATACCTAGCATCTCGAATGCCTGTAACCATCAGGATAGTGATGATCAGGTGATCAACTGGTGCTTCAAGAGTGGGGTGTGGATAGGCCTGGCGTCTGGGAGGTTTCCACGTGGCCCTTTTTTTTTTTTTTTTTTTTTTCAGCATCATTCCCGACTGCATCAGCAGCGCTGCTCTGTTACAGTCCATTTTTGCGGACTGGGCTTTCTCGCCTGCGCCCTTACGTTCTTAGGTCTTGAAGGCGGCATTGTTGTGCCTATGTCTAATTGGCTTTCAGAGTAACTTCTTGTCGGGGGCCGTCACGTTCCGCTCTCTCTCCGGGGCTCCCGTAGAACCTCGTCGCATCGCCGTCACGGTCCCGCAGGCCGTCTTGCCGGACGGCATCTTCCGTCCGGATGTCGTTCCTCTTGCCGAGAGTACTCTCTCGTCTTTGAGGCACGTTGTTTGTAGCGCGCTGTGGAGCGTCGGGGTGTGTGTGCGTGCGTGTGGCCTGGAGCCGCCCTGCCCGGGGGGTGTAGAGTCAGGGGGTAGGTGGCGTAGCGCTGAGAGTCTGTGAGGTGTGTTGGTATGCCTAGGCTGTTGAGGCAAAGGTTGTACAGTCAGGTTCGACGGAGTAGCTGAGGGGTCAGAGGGAAGGTGTGACTGGTGGTTCTTTGACTACTTTATTGTGTTTCTGACTTGTGGGGTGTGTGTGTGTGGTGTGTTGTTTTTTTTTTTAATGTGAAGGTTCCAAGCGAGGAGCCATGTGGGATACGGGCCCCGGAGCTGACTCGGGCAAGGTGAGCGGGGATCGGTGGGCTGAAGGAGCGGTTATTTTTCAGGCGCTGTGTGCGGCAGGTCCGCTTCTAAGAAGCAATCCCTGTTGTTTGGGTCTTACGGGTGGCGCATAAGCCTCAAAGCGCCAACCCAGATTGACGGAGGACGGGCAGACAAGCTGTTCAAGGTAAAGGAGAGGGAGATGGGGATCGGTGCGGGCAGGCTGTGGTTTTGGGCAATATCTCAGCGTGTGCCTTTTTGCTTGGGTTCTTGCAGGTGCTGTTGGGATGCTCAGCGTTGCATGTTGACGATCGCTCCCAGAAGGTGAGGCGGTAGCAGGCCGGGTGGGTGTCTAATAGCCAGGTGTTGTACGGCCACCGAGTTGCAGTGTTTGTCCTTGGTTTTGCAGGTTCTGTGGGGGCCGCCTTTGGAAGCGGAGGAGCGTTTGAGGTGAGCTGGGTGGTAGGGAGTGAGGGGCGGGTGACTTCTTGCAAGCGCAAAGGTAACGCTGTGTCTTTCGGTATCCCAGGTGCCGGAAGCGACGACAGCCGTGGTGTCCGACTCTGGAATCGGCGATGAGCGGGTGAGTGGCCTGCCACGGCTTGCCTGAGGTGGCGGATGTCGTGCAAAAGGTGGTTGACTGAGGCGATGCTGACTGATGGCATTGGTTGGCTTGGTTTTGCAGACGGGGAAGAGGAACTAGGCAACCGCAGGATGAATCCAGCGGGCTAAATGTGGTCCTTTGTGTTGAGAACGGATTCGGACTCGCAGCCACGTGCAAGCTACGTTGAGGCTCCGGTGCCGGAGAGGGGTTGGGCGAGGGAGGGTGCGAGGTTGGCCGTTGCGGGGTGGGGTTTTTAAGCGTAGCGCAGGGGAGAGGGCTGTCTGGGAACGGTGCCCTCTGGGCAGGTAAAGGGAGCGGGTTAGTCTTCGGCAGGATGGCAGCGTGCGCCGGGCAGGGCGGTTCCAGGCTGTGTCTGCTGTTGCGCGCTTTGTGTGGTGCGTCTTCTGTGTCTTAGGACTTTGTCGGGTCTCGATGTTGCCTTTGCGCCCAAGGAGGGTGGCACGCACCTCGGGTTTTGTGACTCGGCGTCATCCCTAGCGTCTCAAATGCCTGTACCCGTCGACTTAGCGCCAATCAGGCGCTTCTTTTCTGGCGTTACTAGCGTGCAGCGTGGATCCGTCTGGCGCCTGGGAGGTTTCCGGGCAGTGCTTTTTTGCGCCGTCATTCTCGGCTGCGTCAGCAGCTCTGCTCTG